>NC_080632.1:56053624-57457738 GCF_027887145.1 Ammospiza caudacuta
AATCACTTGCCCTTTTTTTTGGTGATAACTCTTTACTAAATACTAGGTTCTTCACTTTAGAGAAGTGAAGTCAATTTTGAGAATTTTATTTTAATGGTATAATTCTTGTTTGAGCAGGTTATAATATTACTAAAAATATTTTATTGTAAAGAAATTTTTTCTTTTCACTTAGATCCACATCAGTATTATAATTCTGTGGTTTGGTCCCAGGGAATTTTGATGTCTTCTTTCCCATATAATGTATTTTCTGCTCTACTTCCTTGAGTTTTAATTGTTAGTGGGCATGCTGAGAAATTGCAGTTTTTACTAGATTAATTAGAATTCTGCTAGATAAAAGTACATTCAAATCTAGATTTTACTTTGAAGATCCTTAACTTCTTTATAATACATTGAATTCTTAGCAGTGCTAATCATAATGTGTAATTGACATTTTGTAATACAAAACCCTATTTACTCTTGATGAAATTTTGCCAGACTTTAATCATTAGAGGTGAGAATTTTTTGTTCTATGTATGTAAACACAACTTAACAAGAGGATAAATCCAATGTTAAATGCTGAGTATTAGAGAAAAGGTATTATGGTAAAATTAAATTTCATGTGAACAATCAATCTAGTCACTAGAGCCTTGAAAATGTAGACTTAATCATATTAATAAAGTTATTTCTGAAATCAAGATTAAAAGCAAGATGTTCCCCCCCCCTCCAAAAAAAAAAAAAAAAAAAGGAAAAATAGGGAAGAAAAAGGAAAAAAAAGAAAATAAAAAAAGAATTTTCTACTAAGAAATGTATGTCCTTTGTGTAGGGCATGTTTCGCCACCTTTGTGAAAGTTTTTGTAAATTTGTCAAATTTGTAAGGCTTTGAAATCCATTAAGAACTGAAAGAACTCATATTCTTTGGCTTTGGCTGTAAATTTCAGTATAATGAATCTTCACAAGTAGAACAAGAAGCTTGAAAAGCTCATGGCAGAGTAGGACAGTAAAGGGGAACTGGAGGACAGCTGGTTAAGAAAATTTACTGAAGTGGGTTTGCTCAGTTTAGCTGATGGTGAGAATTAAATGAAGACCTAATTAGTGTTCCATAGATATTTGCAGTTTCTTGAGTTTTTTTGCTTACAAAGTATCAACACTTACTATTGTGCACATATATGAATATTGCATTCATTCAGACAGGAAGTAGAGAAGCAGGTTGGACATTGTTAAGTGAACAACTAGCCAAGCAAAGAAGCTGAGTTAAAATGTTAATGGTGGTGAGAATGAATGGACATCTAGGATTAAACAGGCCAGGAGACAGTTCTAAGCTGCTCCTTTTCCACAGTCTTGAAACAAGCCAAAAATATTTTCACTTCATTGTGCTTTGTTTCCTACCATTACTGTAAATCAGTTCCATCTTAAAATCCCATGCACAAACTATGCATACATACATAAATTTTGATCAAGTATCTAAAATTAGGAAATGGCAAATGGATCTTTCCTTGCAACTTCAATACATGAGAATGAAACAACCTTGAACAAAAGAATCTATTTTTTCATAAGATCTTGTCTCAATTGTTCCATAGACTCGATGACTAGGAGATGAATAATGCATTTTCTTTGATTACTGAAAAAACTTAAAAGTTCTTCTCCAGAGAATGAGGAGACTGACACAAGAATGAATGATCTCCCCATTATGGAATAACAAGTGTTGATTTAAAATAAACCTGCAAAAACATGAATGGCTTTGGAAGGAGAGAGAACAGCAAATGTTTTGCCAAGGGATTTTGTTGAGACATTTTCTAACACATTTACATTGTAAATGATACTAGCAAGATTTTATTTTTACTCAAAAAATTGAAATACAAGCTGCCTTTAATACATGAAAACAGATCTCTTCCTATTTATAATTAGGAAAATAATTTTGGTTTAATCCATAGAAACATTTTTCAAATTTTTCTTATTGAGCTTTGAAAAATAATCGATTATTCACAAATCTCAAAAAGATAAATAATACCTTTGAGAATCACATTCTGTTTTCCTCTTGCACACAGTGTGTGAAGAGAGTTAAATTTTTCTATGGTTGTCTGTAGTTATATAGTACTAGTTTTTTAAGTGTTTGATATGAGACCTTGAACCTGATTTTAAAAACTGTTGAGAAATAACTTTACTTTGAGGTTTTTTTAATCTTTACAGTTTAAAAAATGCTGAGTGGCCTCTAAAATCTAGTCCTGTATCGCTGAAGGGATATGCTGAAAAATTTAGCATTTTTCACCTTTATCTCTGTGTCTCAGATTGTAATTAGAAATAAGCATAATAAAGTCTTTATTTCAAAGAAGTTTTGCAAAGCTATATGAAACCATGTGAAGTAGCAAAGTATCATATAAAGACCATGTAAAAGAGATCATTAAAATTCTTAAATATTTGATTCTACAATGAAAAGCCTCTACTAGTTTGTGTTACCCAAGGCCTAGAACCATTAAAGGACAAAAAGCCTGTTATCAAAGCTCCTCTGGGTAACAATTAATATCAGTCATGAGCATGAAGGAGACCTACAAAGCAAAATACTGCTCTGAGAATTAAATGAAGACCAAATTAGTGTTCCATAGATACTTGCAGTTTCTTGAGGTTTTTTGCTTACAAAGTAACAACACTTACTATTGTGCACATATATGAATATTGCATTCATTCTTGTTCGTCTACTTCCTGAATAAGTCCTAGTCAGTATACTAGAAAATCCTTCAGTAACAACACTTCAGAAGTATTTTTAATTCAGGTTTCTTAGTTAAAAGACAATGTGTGCATTGTAATCAGCTAGTTACAAATCATGATCTGATTAGTTTTTAAATATTTTTCAGAATTCTACTGAAATGCAGCTACTTTAAATATGTATCCTTAACTGATTTTAAAAGTTGAAATGCCACAATATATCTGTGTGATTAAGAGAAGTATTACGTACATTGGTTATAATGTTTAGTTTCTTGAGTTGTCTCAGTTTTAGAATTACTAGGCTGCGATGAAGTGGAGCAGTAGAATGAGTATATACAATATACAATAAAGCAGTGGAAATGATGGCTTGACTGCTTTGCATCTTGTGTTGTGGCACTGAAAACACTATTTATGTAATCCTTTCTATTCACTTGAATTAACTGTCTGTAGAGGAATATATTTAAGGTGGAATTTCTGTCAGTAGTCAAATTTCTGTCAGTAGTCGAATTTCTGTCTAGATTACAAATGTTTCATGAAAATTTATCATGATGTCATGAGAGTCTGAATTATACTTTCTCATATGCATTGAAACTTGCCCACCATTTGAAGAAAATGTAAAATAGGGTTTGCTATACTTGCAACAGGGTTAACAGCAATCTGTTATATTAACATATACAAGAAATGAAATTCCCTCTTGTATAAAGAAAGGTTTCTGGTGAAACTGAAGTTTTCATGAGAGGGATTATGATATGTTTATCCTTTTTTTTTTTTCAGACAGAAATATGTTTGCATACAGTGTACAGTAAAGGTATGCAAATCTTTAAAAATAGTAGATGTATCAAATTTATAGAATGTGGACTATAGGAATTGCCTTTCTGTGCAAGCGCAATTTTTATATGCCTCAAAAATCTTGAAACTCTTGCTTGTATGAAACATCAAGACAGATTTTTAAATGTATTTATTTGGTTTTTTGGGGCTTTTTATGGAAAAATAATTTTCAGAGCAATTCAGATTAACCATTTTCCTCTTTCCTCTATATTTTCCTCCTCTTGTGGAGGAATTCCTATGAAGCATGAAATTCACACATTTCAGTTTCTCTTTTCTACCCCTGAGAGACAGGGTAAAAACATCAGCATATCTTTAATGAAGTTGCAAATCCAAATGATCCGAAATAACGATGAAAATTATTCAGTACATGGTGACAGTATTGCAACGTGTGCAGATGAGTTTCTAATGTGGTTGTCTGGAGAGAAGCTTGTTTTAATTTTGAAAAATATATATTCCAAATTAGACTTAAGGTAGTGTGTGAAGTCAGTGAGCTTTCATAAAATATTCTCAAAGAAGAAAACAACAGTAATTTGACTTCCATTAAATTCTGAACCATTTCACTCTCATAATTTGTCTGACATATTATGACAGTAACTGTAGCTAAGCCTGAAAAACAATATTGCAGTTAAATGGCAGTTTAGTTGCCCATGAGAAGTCAGTTCCAAATTTGTTCTGTGCCAAAACATTATTCAGTTCTCTCTTTATGCACTGAAGGACAAAAATAACATATGCGGGGTTTTGAATTTTTGTTTGTTTTTTTTGTTTTTAAAGGAGAAAAGATGTAATGTATCGCTGTATTCGTATGCTTGATTTAGCATGGCTTAAGGGTGGAGGTGATTTATTGGTTTTTAAAGCCTTGTCTTGTACTTATTCCTTTAGGCAAGTTAAGCATTTTTACAGCAGAACCATTGACACTTTAGGAGAATACCACTAATTATACAAGTTAATTCAACACATTAATTAATAATGAAAAAAATTATTAAAAATATTAGCTAAAGACATTGTGTGAACTCACCCCAAAAATTGACCTTCCATTGTAGTTGCCACCATGTTAATACATTTTATTAAATAACTTCTGTATTACATTTTGAAGAATCAAAGCATTTTTTAAAGAGTAAATTTCAGGAAAATATACAGAATCACATGAAGGAATCAATTTAAGTGTGCAAATATTTACATGAGTAATGGATTCTAGACATTAGGTATTGAGGTAAAGTACTGAAACAGTGTCAGTTTGTTCTCAATTAAAAGTAAAAAAAACACTTGAATTTTGAAGATTAAATCCCTCCAAGGAATTCTATTATCCATCAACCATTAGCTATTTAATAAATTATTCTGAAATTAAACTAATCAAATAAAGCAATAAATTACATTTGATAGCCCAGACTTAATGTGCTGTAAGGCTTGGACTATCTGTATCACTGTTTTGTGAATAGTTTCAAGTTGTGAAGTTGTCTTTTTTCAAGCTGCTGGTCATTTACATTATGGGAAGGGGAAAAAAATTCTCAGTGTACATATCTCTTATATATAGATATATATTTGTAGACATAGAGATGATAGATAGATAGATAGATAGATAGATAGATAGATAGATAGATAGATAGATAGATAGATAGATAGACAGATAGATAGAGATTGAGAGAGAGACAGACAGATAAGCAGAATTCAATAATGCAGGGGTTTGAGACCTGTGTCCTGGAATTAAAGGTGTAGTTCATGAATCCCCTCTGGAATCCCTGCAGAAATAACTCCCATAGAAGAATGCAGTGGTAGAAACAGGAGATAAGAACTATGATATCTATGTGTAGATCTATATAATGAAGAATTACATCTGGGCAGACATAAGCCATATGAACTGGAGATATCTATAAGCTGTGGTCTATGACAGCTGGCTGTTAGGGAGAAATTTGCTAATGAGCTGTGACCGTGGTCACAAGGGTTTGCAGGATGACAGAGAGACAAGAATGTTGATTCCATGATCAGAAGACTTGATTTATTATTTTATTTTATATATATATAACATATGACTATACTAAAAAGAAATGGACATAAAAGTTCTCAGAAGGCTAGCTAAGCTAAGAATAGAAAAGAATGAATAACAAAGATCTGTCTCCTGGCAGAGAGCGAGACTCAGCTCTGCTGTGAGTGGTCAGTAAATCCAAACATCTACAGGAGACCAATCACGGATCCACCTGTTGCATTCCACAGCAGCAGATAACCATTGCTTACACTTTGTTGCTGAAACTTCTCAGCTTCAGCAGGAAAAATCCTAATGAAAGGATTTTAATGAAAAGATGTCTGCAACAATGAGTGTAGATGATTTTCTGGCAATGCTGAAAGACACAGTTACGCATTTGGAATCTACTTAGAAAACCATAAAAGCTTTTTATCTCCTATTTGACCTAACCTTTCCAGGTGGACTGAAACTGGAACATAAGGGTTCTACTTGAGTGTGGAGAAGAACTTTATTGTGCCTGTGACCAAGCATTGGCAAGATTGCTCAGAGAGGTTGTGGAGTCTCCCTCACTGGAGATATTCAAGAACAGTCTGGACACAGTCCAGTGCCATGTGCTCTGGGGTGGCCCGGCTTGAGCAGGGAGGTTGGACTAGATGAGCAGGGAGGTTGGACTAGATGACCCATCATGGTTCTTTTCCATCTGACTCATTCTGTGCATGTATGTGTGTGTGTGAGAGAGAGGGATTTGGGTTGCCTACTGTTCCCTAGTATAGTTCTACTATTTTATGTCTATTTAATATTGCTAGTACATTTCAGTCATAGAGCTGTTCAATGAAGCAAAATGATTCTTCTTCATGTGAGTCATCTCAGGCTGTGCTGTCCTGCACTAAGCTGCATGTTTATAGTTACTTCCGGGTCCATGCCGCTCTGCTTCCTTGTGGGCAATAGAGTGTTTCTTCACATACGCAGGTCTGTTTGCAAGGTACTCATTTCAATTTCATCTATAATTTACCTTTATTCTGAAAACAATCTATCTTCCTCAAGCATGATTATTCATTTCATTTGATACAATGATATTTTTGGAGGCAGAATTACTGTCTATCCTGTCAGTATAGCAAATTAGTAATGAACATGTTTCATTAAAGATTTTCACACCTTTTTTTTTCATGCAATGCAGAAGCAGATAACAGAAGCATAAAAAAGAGTAAATAAATACTCATAGGAATTTGAAGTTTGTAGATACTATTAGCTGGTACTAAATGACCTTTTAATTTGAGCTGTTCAGACACAAACAAATTTTTCTAAATCTGAAAAAAAGCTGACTTCTGTGACATAATTTTTACCTAGAAGCACCACCTTCTTTCAGGAATAGTTCAGGGAATAAAACTCTCAAAATATCTACTCTTGGTATATTAGTCTCTTGATTTACAAGACAGGTGTCTTCTAGGGAAGGCAGAAAAGCCTTCCATAGAATGGAGAATGTAAACACCCGCCCCCCCCCCCCCCCCCGAATTACTAGAATTTTGAAATTAAGGGGCTCTCAGGCAAAGATATGGCAATAGGAGTAACAGTTCTTTATGAGTATGTATAATAAAGCAAAAAAACAACAATAACTATGGTATTAACAACAAATAGAACCAGGAAGCCAGTCCCAGCCTTTTTGGCTGTGGCACTTTCCCCTTTGGTATGGTTATGGTTGCAGCTGGCAGGGGCACTGCTGGCTCCTGGCAGGCAGGGCAGGTGCAGAGATCCCCACGTGGCTGCAGGCGGTGCCCTGGCGCAGGCTCAGCGAGCACGTGGCTATGGCAGTTCGGCTGAGATGGTGAGGCATGGAAGAGAAGTTTTGCTTTTCAAAACCCTGGGGTAGCCAATCCTGGTACCCCATGAGGATTCTTTGAAGCAGCAGGCTGGAATGGCAGGGATGAGCAGAAATCCCAGGGCAGTGGATGAGAATGTGTCAAAACTCCACGGCAAATAGCTGGAATCTGTGGGATGTCCTGGAAGGGCAGGGGGACGCAGGGCCCAGCAGCAGAAGAAAGGTTCGCTGCTGGGTTATCGTGGTGGCAGCGAAACTCCTTTTCCCAAGCTGCAGGTCTGACCATCCTTGGTAGGACAAGGCAGCAGGAGACAGACCCTCGCAGTGGTGGTGAATTCTCCCCACAGTGACCACAGTCTGTCTTCCTTCAGGTGCTGACAGAGTCAGAGTTAGAAGCTGTGCCCAGCCCCCTCCCTAAGCCACAATCTCCCGGTATCTCTGCACACCCCCTGTTCCCTCCATTCTCCAGGTTTTGACCGGGATTTGATGTCTTAGCTTTTTGACAAACTTTACAGGGCACCTACATAATATTTACTTGGATGTCTGAAACTTCATATATGGAAATAAACACTAGATCACCCTGACAGTAGCATGTGTAATGACACAGGACTGGGGGAATTAACTTCCAGTATGCTGCATATGATTTACATTTGCAAATGAAGAGAATACCTTCAAAGAACTGCAAATAGAAAGAGCATTTGTTTCTTAGATCATATTCAGGAATTTTTGAGGTAGGTTTTTTTGAGCAGTGTAAATGCTAATGAATTTAGGTGTTACATGGGTTGTGGGTTGGAGACAGATACACGACACAATACCAAGAGTCCTCAGCAAACAGCAATGAGTTTAATATGGCTGCTCTTTTTATAGGGCCTTTCAATCTCCTGATTGGATGGGACCTCTCTCCACCCAGTTCTCTGGCTAGTGGTGTATCTGCATCTAAGCTTGAACAGGGTTGGCAGACGTCTTTTCTACCTCTTTTCTAGAATGAACAAGGTCAGCAAAATTGGATTAGTTATGCCCAGATATATCTTGTTCAGCTACAGACTAGCTCTGCTGTGACAATTCACCTTTTTTCCCTTTATTAAAGAATGCAAAGAATGTTCTCTCTTATCTTACCTGCAAGGGCCCTTTGCAGGCAAGATGACACACAGCATGAGTCTAATTTGAATGAGGCCTTTTAATTAATTTGACAAACCTAGCTTTGCCAGCCAGCCATGGGTTCCATGTACAGATTGAAATTGCAGCACTCACTTCAAGGAGCTGTTAAGTGATAATACAATCCTGTGGGGTCTCACCACACATTCCTCTCTTTTGTTTTTCAAGTTTACATTTTAAAGAGTCATGTGTTCTTTCCATGATGGCTTGTCCTGTTGCTAATTTGGGAATACCAGTGTGGTGTGACACTCCCCAGAGCTGTAGGAAATGTCATACTTTCAGTGAAATGTAAGCAGGACTACTGTCTGTTTTGAGGGTAGCTTGCTCTACTGTTTTGGGAGCAGTTTTTTCTTCTGGGGTTAACTTTCTGGGGAAAGTTAACTTAGGATCATGTTTTAGGAGGTCAAATAAGAGTGTAAATTGTGAGTTGATTAATTTTGGATAGGGTTTAATCCAGTTGAGGGTGTTTAGCTCTTCCTTTTTGAGTCACCACTGTGGTACCTTTTGACTAATAATTTTTGTAGGATGCAAATTAACAATAACAATAAATATTGTAATACAGGTTAAAAACTCTTATGCATATATGTATGGAAGTTTATGTGAGTATAAGTTTTTTGGTTTTTGTTTTAAGCTTGACTACATGTGGGTGGAGTACACATATTTGCAGCCTTCATTGTGGTTCATAGTGTTAAGTTAATATGTGCTGGGATGGTGTCTAATAGGAGTGGTGATGGAGCCTGCTTTATTTTAAAAATTGGCCCTTTTTTTTACTTTTAGTTTTAACCTGACATAACTGAAAGCAAACTGAGACTTAACAGAACTTGACAGAAGGCACCCATTGGAAGGCTTAACAGAACTTGACAGAAGGCACCCATTGGAAGGCTTAGGTGACATGCTGCTGTGAACACGTCCTACCATGCAATCAGCTTCCTGCTCATACACTGTCCGCACATTCCTCCAGCCAATAACAGTCTCAATTTGAACTGACTCTTTCCTCACTCATAAGGGGGCCTCTCACCCCTCAAGCAACTTCCAGGCACCCAGCTTGCAGCTGTGCCTTTCCCATGGGGCCTTCTGGTGAGCATCAACTTTATTTAATAATAATAACCCCATATCTGTTTTTGTTAAGTACTGAATACCTACTAGGAAAAACCTAAACAACTCCTAAGACATTAATAACAGTGATAACAATAATAACTATAACAACTGTTCAAAAACTGTAAAATGGGCTTATAACATAGTAACTATATGCACATCAATTCAAGATGCTGTGACAAAAGGCTGCACACACCATGATGGCATCCACTGCACATGATGGCACGTGGAGAGGCAGGCATATTGTCTTCCCCATGTCACCAAGGCCAGTGGTCCTTCCCATTCTCCAGTCAGTAAATCCTTTACCATCACAGGAGGTTTTAAATGAGCCTTTGCGTTGAAAGGATACTGCCTTTCACATGCAGTTCGTCCTGTCTCATCATGATTTAAAAAACTGAGAACATACAAGGCCTTAGCAAGTCTTTCATGAAGGGACCCCAACTCCCCGCCTCTTTGTTTTTCAAGCATGGATTTTAAGGTTTTATGGGAATGCTCAACCCTAGCTTGACCTGTGGGTGAGTATGGTGAGACACACTCCATTGTTGCAAGAAATTATAACATTGTTCTGAGGTATAGGCAGGTCCACTGTCCATTTTGATGGTATGGGGAAGGCCTGGGGTGGCAAAACAGGTGAACCAGGTGATAGCATCACCAGCCTTCTTTCTGGTGTGAGCAGTTGCCATTAGAAAATGGGAATAAGTGTCAATGGAAACATGAATCTATTTTAAGTGACCAAATTCTGATATGTGGGTAACATCAGTTTGCCAAATTGACTTAGCTGTTAAGCCTCAGAGGTTAGTACTCTCTGCTAAAGGGGCAAGGGCAACTCTGCAAGAGGAGGGACAAGACAACAGAATATCAAGAGGCTGTGAGGATGTCAATTGAAATTGCTTACAAAGAGAATGAGCATTTTGGTTCATAAAGTATTGAGATAATTTGGCCTGCTCAAAGGTATTAGGTACCACATCTGTTATTGCAGTAATGTCTACATAGTTGTTACCCTCTGTAAGAGGCCCAGGTAAACCTGAGTGGGAATGGATATGCAATACATAAAGATAATTATGCCAGCTGTTAGCTAAAGCCCACAATGTTCTTAACTCTTTAAACAAAAGAAGGTTATTAACATGTTTTAAATAGGAAAATTCTAAATTAATCACAACATCAGCAGCATATGAAAATCAGTTTTGATGTTAAATGGCTCCTGTGAAAATAACTGAAAGGCATACCAACACATTCAAAAATTGCACAGAGGCATCCTTTAACATGAGCACCCTTTTGTGCCACTAGGCAGAATCACCATCATGCCAAATTACTGCAGCTTTGTTGGTTTTGCCAGATGCATCTGTAAAAACAGTGGCTCCATTGACAGATGTCATGCTGCAGCAAGGCTTTGCGTACAGAGGGAGGTTACCCATTTTGCCCATTTGTCAAGAAAAATTTGCAAGTGTGATTTGAAAGTTAGTGTCCTCTGATAGCAACCATGCCAAATTGTCTTTACTTGGAGGTATGTAGATAGTATGCGGATCCTGGCTGTTGAGAGTTTGTAATTGCTCTCTACCTTTCTTAACTAAAAAGACAACATATCATTTAACAGTCCATGCAGTTTTTGTTGTTGTGTGAGGTAAGAATAACCATTCTAACACATGCAAAGGGTCTTTATCATTAACAAACCATTGGAATAGAACAGCCGAAGGTTGAAATTCGCTAGCAATTAACAAGGTACACAGATTCTTCAGGATCCCATTTCCAATTCTTTTGGTTTTCTATTGCACAGTGTGCAAAGGCAGTTTTAGCTTCTGGGGTCCATTGTTAAAGCAAATGCAAATGTCCTCTGAGTAAGTAAAATAAAAGGTTTAAAAGCTTCATAGACACACCCAAACCGGGACATAATCAATTTAAAGAACCTAGCAGTTTCTGCAATTCATTTAAAGTTAGGGTTTCCTTAACACAAAGCCTTAAATACTGAGGGCTGATGGTCTGCTGAATAATTCTCCTTCTTAGATAATGCCATGGAGACTCAAGCTGCACCCTTTCAGGTGCCACAATGAGTCCTGCGTTTTGAATTGCCTGCATGACAGCTACCTGAATAGAACATAAAGTGGATTGATCATGAGCTGTGAGTAGAATGTCATCCATATAATGGTATATGGTTGCAGCAGAAAATTTATGAAGGACAGGCTGCAGAGCAAGCAAAAACTACACTTTGGTGGATTGTTACACATGCCATATGCCAACAGAGTCCATTGAAATCTCTTCATTGGTTCTGCATGATTGAAAGTAGGGAGTAAGAAAGCAAACCAAAGTGCATCATCAGGATGTAGAGGGATGGTAAATAACCAATCTTTTAGGTCTAAAATCACCAAGGACCAGTTGAGGAGAAAATCATTATGGGTGATGGAAACCCAGGTTGCAAAGCCCCCATAAGTTCAATAATTGCATTTATTGCTCATAGATCCTGTAAAAGCTGCCACTTGCAACTGTGGCTTAGGTATGCAGAATATAGAGGTGTTTCAGGGGCCAGAAGATGGACAGATATGGCCTAGTGACAACTGCTCTTCCACAAACTATTTTAAATTTAGTAGCTGTTCCTTTTGTAGGGGCCATTGGTTGACCCATACAAGGTCTTCAGTCTGCCATTTGAGTTTACATACACGCAGTACTTCATTTGGAACAGCTGGTCAATGGCCCCTATGAAAAAGGCCCTCTAGTGAGATTGAATCTATTTTCATGGTTGTCCCAAATTGTCCCAGAACATCTCTTCCCCATAATGTGCATGGTATAGAGGCAAGGAATGGGGAAATCTGGACAGTTTGCCCACCAGGGCCAAGGGCATGCCAAAAGTGGGCACTTTGTTTAGGGTGCTGCCTTCCTCCTATCCCAATTAGGGTTGATGTGGGGCTGATTGTTGGCCAACCACTAGGCCATTCATTGCTTTTAATAATAGACATCAGCTCCAGTATCAACAAGAGCTTTGAATTTTTTACCATGTGTAGTACATGCTAAAGTTGGTTGAGCTGTTGTAATATAATTTGTCCAGAAAATTTGTGGCTGACCTCTGCTATCAAAGTTATTTGTGCCACATTTGCCCTTGCCACTAGGAGTTTTGTTAGAGAAGAGAATAAGCTGTAGTATAAAGCAGGGTGGCATTGAAGTCCATAACATAATCAGTATTTCACCCTCATAATCTGAATCTGTAACTCTGGACAGTACAAAAAGTCTGAACATGGTGGCGGAGGAATGCCTTATGCATTCCTTATGCATTAATCATGTGTTATTACCGAGGGGTCCCCAACTCCAGTAGGAGTCAAATGTACTGAAGATGGCTTTAGAGTTATGGATTCTCTAGAGGCAAGGTCCCACCCATCCTCTAGAGGCAAGGTCCAGCCCATCCTCTAGGCACTGCCTGAGGCTGTAGGCAGGAGTTGGCCTGCCAAATGTTTTGTTTTGCATTTTTTTGATTCTCCAGGGCACGCAGACCTGCCCACCACTGGAAGTTTCCTGGCTGTGTAGCCTTTCCTTTTACAGGGTATTGGCTACGTCAGTCAACAGCCCAGTGCTTTCCCCTTCCACACCTGGGACAATCTCTAGGTGGTATTTTTATCCTGTCCCTTTGATGAGAGCACTCCCTTTGAAAATGATCCATCAAACCACATTTAAGACAACCCCCCGCCCACCTGTCTGGAAGCAGGAAGTGTGTAGTTAAAGCTGCTGCCAGAGAGTTACTATTATAAGCAGTAGTTCCCACATTTTGACATATTTCTAACCATATCTGCTTTGTTACAAGTATGTGGATTGTGGACAACAAGAATGCTTTTCTATAGTCTTCATTTGCATTTGTAAAAGCAAGTTGCCATAACAGAATAACTGTGGCCTCATCACTGTTGACTTGTCGAGAGACTGCGGCTTGCAGTCTAACCAAGAACTGCATGAACCACTCTGTTGGACCCTGTAAAATCTTACCAAAAAACAGGTTGGAAATATACCCATCCCCAGGAGTTGCTGCAGAGCCTGCAGGGCTAGGCGAGTGATGATATCATATGCTTCACACAGGTAGCCTGCTTGCACTGAAGGGCTGCAAAAGCACCCTTTCTGGTCAGCTGTGCAACAGCAGTTGGTGGATTTCTTTATTGCAGTGCTTCCACTCAAGTTGTACACAGCTCTCAATAATCAGCCAGTCTGTAAACTGCGTCACTGTTAAAACCATTATGCTCTTCCAGTCATGGGGTATAAGGACATATGCAGTGCTGACAGATTATTTTTGTGATGGATTCTAGTGTGTGATGGGAGGATAAGCTGCTTTTTCAAATTATTGCTCTCGGTTCTTTATTTACTTTATAATCTAGTTCTTGACCCACTGGCTATTGGTCTGGGGCATATATTACTGGGCAGGCTGCAATGGGCACCAAGTCGCCCTACTTCCTCACAGCTTCCCGACATTTTTTCCAATGATGGACTGCTTCATGGCCATCTGGGGCAGGGAGCAAGTCTGCCGCTTGCTCACAATGCGAGAGTTCCACTCTGAGAGGGCCAGCTGTGCAGGGATTTTTATCAGGATACAAGAGTTCCACGCCAAGGGGTCCGGCTGTGCAGGAATTTTTATCAGGGTAAAAGAACTCTGTGCTGAGGAGTCCAACTACACAGGGATTTTTATTGGGGTGTGGCACTCCTGTGGGGCCTGGGTTGATCTCGGGGTAAGAGATTCTTACCCCAAGATCTGTGGTTGTTTGGATTACACTCGGGGTTGTATACAGGTTCTGGTGGCGCTGAGGGTTCAGGGGAATTAATTTCCGAAGCCGTGTAGTGGCCGACATTCGAGTGACTTCCTTTAATAGCTGCCATGATTGTTACCCATGTAGCAAGGTGTATGCAAGCTTCTGCATTGTTGTCCCCGGTGATATCAAAAAGTCTCTGGCCTATTGCTTGCCAGGTTTCTAATCAAAGAGGTCCACTAAAGGGAAAACCTTTAAATTGATTGGACACGAAGTCCGGCAGGGTGCTTAGTTTCACATCAGCCACATTACTAGGTTGCTGATGTAGGAGCTGCCTGACCTGGCACACAGCTCACTCTCCTTGTGAGGTGTGTGCCCTTTTAGTTTCTGAGTTCTTTCCCAAATTCTGGAGCTCCTTCCTGAACTCTTTCCAGATCCTTTTCTTGGATCCATTTCCTGGATCCTTCCCTGGATCCTAATCCTGGATCCTTCCCCAGATCATTTTCGTGGACTCTTCCCAGCCACTTCCTTGACCCCGTGACAGCTGCTACCAGAGAAGATGTACACCCTGAACTGTCTTTATAGATCCCTGACTAGGCCAGCCATTTGTAGCAGTGGGGGAACAAAGCAACACAAGACCCCCTTATGCATCCAAAGGAGATTGCTTTATTGTAGAAATCAGCCCCTTTTTATACCTTTAATTTTAACCTGACATAACTAAAAGCACACCGAGCCCTAACAGAACTTAACAGACAGAGGGCACCCATTGGCTATCTCAGCTACCATGCCACCATCCACGTGTCCTATCATTTAATCAGCTTCCTGCTCATACACTGTTCACACATTCCTCTAGCCAATCACAATCTCAGTTCTAACTGACTTTCTCCTCATAACTGCCTCTCACTCCTTAACTGACTTCCAACTGTCCAATCTGCAGCTGTGCCTTTCCCATGGGGTGTTCTTGTGAGTATAAGTCTTAGAACCTTAATAATTACAACCCCATATCCTACAGTGCTGGGATGTCCTGGTTCCTATGCATTTCTGGATGTGACATAGGCTTGGCATATGGGCATTTGTAGTGACATCATCTCAGGCCCCACTCTGAAGGCAGCAGAGCTGAGACTGTGGGCACAGTTTATGGGTTGAGTCAACTAGCTCCAGGCAAGGGCAGTCTGGGTGTTTCCATGGTGATACGGTGCTTGATCAGGGGCACCCCTGGTGGCAGTGGGGTGGTCTTGGGACTCCATGGAGCTGTGTCACGGTCACTGGCTGCCCAGCCAAGATGGTGGCACTCTACAACGTGGGACAGCAGCTCCACGTAGCCACTGACACTAGGTGTGGGTACAGGGCATCTGGCCCCAGGCGGTATCCCCATGGTGCAAGTACAGCGTGTTTCAGTGCTGCGCAGCATCCCCATGCAGGAACACCTTTGTTACTTGATGCGGTTAAACCTACTGTCAGGGCCCTGGTGGCCACGGTGGCATTGATGCCACTTGGGGCTCCACTGCTGCCCTCGATCTCACCATGCCCTAGGGCCCCACTCCATGACTGGGGGGGGTGTGGAAAGTAGCTCTCCAGGGTATGGGTCTGGCGCAGGGGATGCATTTAGGGCCATGTGGAGTGACTATTTCCTCCATCTGCATCCTCTGAAGGCTTGGAAGGGTGACCAACACCCCCACTAACTCCTCCACAACACAGTCTTTGCCATGTGTCCCAGTATTTAACAGTTTATTCAAATAAAAAATAAGTTTCCAAGGTTTTTTAACTTCTATTGCGCTTTTGTCATCTCTGGAAACTGCTTGAATTATAAATCAACCAGTCCGCCCCTAAGAATTCAAATTAAGGACAGCCTCTTTAGTTGTGTCTAATCCGTAGTTCCTTGATGGGGTTGAGCAGAATGAAAGCTTTAGCCTAAGGGTGTGGGATAAATCCCCTTAGTTATTGTGAGCAAAAAAACCTCACCCTCATTGCACCTGGGAGTTCTTATGTTAACATATCTAGAAAGTTCTTTGTTGCCTGTTCCATTATTAGCCTAAGTCTGGTGCACTGATTTTAATATTCCTAACACTCAATTGTACCCTATCGCTCAGGTTCCGTCCCTAACATACCTTATATATGTTACTGAACCTACCCAGACTCTTGCCTTTTTAGCACACCCCATACGACTGTTCAGATTATTTGCTTGCTTTTTTACTAATTACAGCTCTCTTTTATTTTTGGGTCACTAAATCATGCCAGTCTCTTTGTTTATTCACCATGTGGACTTTCTAAAGTTGATAGTCCTAAAGTGACCATCAGCTATACCATCCAGGCCCAGTGCACCACACGTGACACCGGAACCCCTGATATTCAGGGGATCTGTTTGGAATATTACCAAAAGTCCCTTTAGCCAATTAGGCCCTACCTGTCTCACTAATTTTTGGATCGCCCTTGTCATAATCCACATCAAGCCTGGCAACTGGATGAGGACTTCAGCAACTTTGGTGGCTTGGGTGTTCAGGAGAGACCAGCCCCACCAACTGGGGAAGTTCTCTGCAAAGGACAGCAGGAAGACCTGTGGCGTAAAGAAGGTAAGAGAAGGGAGATGTCTGCCCCATCACCTGGATGTTATTTTTTAGTTACACATTATAGGGTCCCTGGAGTTTCCTGATAACCTCCAAGAGAATGCCAGTATCTTTGAAAAGCCATGCTTTAGTTTTCTAAAGATGGGCTTGCAGATGTCTGTAAAAGAAAGAGATGTCTATCGTCTTTTTAAGTTCAAATTAGTATCCCAAGGAAAGAAGTTTGAGAAGTGAGAATTGAAAAATAATTAAATAGGCTTTCAAAAATTCTTATGATGCTACTGTGCCTGATGTTATAACATCAGCATTTTGGGATTTGTTAGGTGTTAAATTGTATAATTCAGCATCTAAAAGAGACAGCTCTGCTTGAAAATCACTTACCATTTTTTGACTAATTCTGGAACCATTAAAATCAGAAAAGTAAGACAAGGAGTAAAAATCAAGCAATTCAGAACAGCCTAGGATTGCTACCCTTTCTTCCTATCCCTCTTGCTCCTTGGACCGTCCCAGAGGTAGATACAGGGCCAAGATTGCTGGTAAAGTATATGACTATGGTGGGCTCAGATGGAATATTGGTTCAGCCAATGACTCTGCTGCCCTGTGTCCACCTCCAACTCCTCCATCTAAGGCCCAAGATGACACTGTGCAGGCCATCTTAGATCTCTCCCACTCCCTCCTGCCTTTCTCCTCACGTTCTCTTTGTCCCTCTTCTGCTAATAATACACCTTCCAGTTGATTTGTTGGTCCTTTCAGGAGGTCCCTTTCTTGGCATTGCCTCCAACTCCACCCTCTCCACCTCGTGACATCCCCTTTGCACCTTGGGCCATTCCTTTTCTGCTACCATCAGAAATAACTCAAAAGGCCACATCCCTTCTGATGAGGCTGGAACCCTGCCTGCCTGGGTTCCGGAGGGGCCTGCCTCCAAGACAGCGGTGCCCAGGTCAGTGGCATCAAGGCATCACGCCTAGGCAAAGGCTTACCTGAAATTTTCCAGGCCATATAACAAATGCCAACATAACAAAAGGGTATTTGTGGTGTTGGGTGATTCTTCCTCTTCCTCATCATTGGAGGAGGACCTGCACTTACTGGAGTCCAATAAAGATCCATGGGAAAAGATCAGTTGCAAGGGAATATGACACTGTGTTGCTGCGGTCACTGGGAGATGTTCTCCAGCCGCTCACTCCCTGAGACTGACTCAGTCTTGAGAGGGGCTGCCTCTGGATCTGTGTGGAGACTTTCTCAGGTGGCAGTGTGTACAGGGGCTCATAGCTCCTTGCAGCTGTCAGCTGTGGCGTGGGTGGCACAGCAGCAGCACAGTACAAAGAACCAAGGCAAAGGAGTAGGGAGTGATCACTTGTTTGAGTTCCAAGGAAGTTTATTTCCCCAGGTGAGTCAGGGACAAGTGACATCAACTGAAGGCAAAAGAACTGCTTTTAAGGAAGGGGGGAAATAAGGGGAGGAGACATCTTTTCACCAATAGGAAGGCATTAGGGCAGGGGTGCAGGGTAAGTGCTATCCAATAGAAGCCAACAAGGGGAAGGAGCAAATCTTACAATTCAATTACTTCGAGGAAGTGATGAAGGATGGGAAATATTCCAGAGTAAAAAGGGTGTGCTAGCTTTGACAGACAAGGGCAAGACAAGGGAACAAGGGTGTCGCAGACATTTTTTCACAGAAATCCTTTCTTTGGGACTTGTTCGTTTTCTGGGAAGCAAGGGCCCCCAGAAAGAGAATGTAAACAATTGTTATCAGCTGCTGTGAAATGCAATAGGATGCACTTGTGGTTGGTTCATTGTTCCCATGTTTATAATTAAAGGCCAATCACAGGAGCAAGCTGGGGACAGAGTCCCTGGACGCGACTTTGTTATAGATTCTTTCTTTTTCTATTCTTAGCTAGCAGCATCTGCAAACTTCTCTCTTTATTCTATTTAGTATAGTTATAATGTATAATATATCATATATCAATAAATCCAGCCTTCTGATCAAGAAACAAGATTCTCGTCTTTCTCTCACCCCCAGTGAACCACCACAGGTTGCTGTAATAACAAGGGAGGTACAAGGAGACTGACAGAGGGATTGACAGACACTTGGCAGGAAAATCTTGGGATAAACAACGCAGGACTGAACCATCAGGGAAGCCAAATGGGGTACAAGGAATGAACCATTACAAACTTATAACAAGGAATAGTACAGAAGAACAAACTGCAAAATAACAATCTACCACAGGAATACATAACCTTCTCTGCACATGTGCTGACCCCACATGATAAGCGACCATGTTATTGTCCTCGACCGAATACTCCCTATGGGGACTGGAATGGAAAAGCTTGTTAAACCAACTATTGAGAGACTATGTGGGAGACCAAAGAAGGGCAGCATTGACCACCTGGTAGGAGAAGGGACTCACACATATCCAGATCGGTGAGTAGAAAACCTTCCCAGGCCCATCCTTAACAACAACAAGGATATGGCTAGAAAAACATTACCACAAGTACTGTATCAGTGATTGGAGCAACCGGGAAGATTTTGAGATGGCCAAAGAATCCAAATTTATTGTGGGATACAAATACTTATATGGTATTTTGGGAAGGCTAGTAATGTTTTATTATGATGATTGGGTTAATCATCACATAAACAAATTTACACATTTTACAACATCTCTTGCTTGTGGAGTTTGATGTAATTTTCTTTTTCCAGTAAGTCAGTCTGATTTAATCTTCTTGCAATCTTCAAAGCTGTTTGTTCTTGCTGAAGTATCCTAATCGTCGAACCTCTTATGCTAACCAGGTTCAAAGTCCATAATCTGTCTAGTGTGTCCCAATAGTTCTGGATGACAACAAACTGAATTGAGACTTCACAGACATTAGGCAAGGCCCTAATGAGCCGAATATAAAATCTTTAGATTAGCTTAAACTGTCTCTAGACAAATAAATTATTATAGATAGTCAAGGGAGGAACTACTAAAATGTCTAGCGGTGGCAAACACCAACCTGGAATGTAAAAAGCTGTTGTGCCACTTCCACCAGAGCCTGAGCCTACCATCACTAAAATGATTGATGCACGCAACCGCTTAGCCAGTGCCGAACACACTGTAGTATTGCAATCCCAGGTTCTTGCTGAAGCCCTAACCACCTTTCAGCAGAACTTCAAAGAGCCACAAGATGAAAAACTGAGACCTCACCACAATTGTGATAAGAAGGGACACTTTGCCAAAGTGCCCAAATCAAAATGAAGGCCTTTTCAAGACACTGTGGATTCAAAGGGCATTGTCACAGGACTAACAGGTTATATAGACTCAGAGATGTTGCTGTCACCAGTCAGGAAACTGTCATCAGAGCACAAGGCAGCAGCACGTGAAGACACAAGCACCCCTGTTGCCCATGTCAGAGATCATCAATGACCAGCACGTTGAGAACTGCAGCAGCTCTTCTCCGACCTCCCTGCCACAATGCCCACAGGTTCCTGTCTGGAACTGCCCAGTCAGTAATTCTCACAAACACTGTTCATCATGCCATCTCTACAGGATGATTAGTGCCGTCAGCACACTATATACAGCCACAAATGGGAACAGGACACTCTGAATCAGGGTCCGGAGCTGTTTATTTCAAACATCAGTCTCAGTACATTGTTAGGACAATGGAGACAGGATATGTTTACAGCTCGCTGATTCCAATGGAATGCCAAGGAAACGTCACATTACAGGGTAGCATAAAACCATCTCAGCCTAAGTTTCAGCCAATCACACATAGCGCAAAACATATTGACAATAATTCTGTGCAATCATATGAAACACACGTAACGGTAGTTAACACAATAGGGACTTATTTTCTAACACAATGGCTCGTTTATGAGAGACAAAGCACAGAGACTCATTCATACTAACCTTCTAAAGATATACATTAAATAAACTTGTTGCAACCTAAGGGCAAATCACAGGGGCTTATTGTTCTATTTCTCACGTCTGCTCTACTGCTTAGAAAACTTTTTGCTGTATTAGCAATGTTCACAAATCTGCTGTCCAAGGCCTGTCTTTTTTACCACTTTCTCAAAACCCTCTAATTTTATGAATCCCAACAATTAGGCCCAGAACAACAGCCACATGAGTTCTTGAATAAGGAAATAAATAGGACAAATGCCAAAGGATTCTATGTTCTGCCTTCCATTCTATTAAAGACATAATCCCAAGAAATAACAGTACTTGCTAGGTGTACTGATCCCCCTTGTATCATGCCAAAGGGACTAATTATTGTGCAAGCTTTCCTTTTGGCAGAACCAGACTGTGAGTGACTCTGGTCCAGGAAATGAAAGAGTCACTCTCTAGTGGTGACTCTAAAGAGAGTGACTCTTTCATTGCCTGGCCTAGAAGGATAAGCAATGGATGACCTCTGCTCACTTGTGTCCTAAAACATCTTGGCAAAACGATCACCCTCAGCAGACTTATTGACATCAGAGCTGACGTGATGGTAATTTTCTGGGTCCTATTGTCCCACCAACTGGACTTTGGTACCATCTTTGATACCTTATCAGATATTGGGGGCCACAGCGACAGCTTCTGTAGTCTCCATCCTGTCAGTTTTGAAGGACCTGAGGGTCATGTCACCACCACCAAACCATTTGTGGTGAAGGCTCCCATAATCTTATGGGGGAGAGACATTCTCTCAATGAGGATTGAGGCTGGAGACAAATTTTTAGCATGGCCTCTGATGAGCACAACACCATAAAACTTGGACATCAAACAAACCCATATTGGTGGATGAGTGGCCCTTATAAATAGAAAAATTTGTCACTCTAGAACTGTTGATGTGTGGCAATCCTTAAAATCAGAGGGTTTTGGGAAAGCTGCTAAAGGCAGGCCTCAGGGACAGCAGAACTGCAATTAGAGCTAAGCAGCAGTCATAAGATTTGTCAGTAGAAAAATTATAAAATAAGTGGAAATTAAGGACAAATAGAACAGTGCCTTGTGTATTAACACTTGGCAAATACAGGAAATTAACCATTATTGATTTAAAAGATTGATTTTTTTAAATCCCACTACAATTGGACAACGAACCACAATTTGTTTTCTCCATAGACAGTCTTACTGCAAGGTATGAAAAATTCACCAACAATTTGCCAGTGGTATGTGGCAAAAGTCCCTTCTCCTGTCTGCCTTAAATACCCACAGTCCATCATCCTGCACTATATGAATGACATCTTTGTAGCATATGAGGATGACTCATCTGTAAAGACCACCTCTGATGAGCTGTGGTCATCAGAGCTGTGCAGGATGCCGGATTCATTGTATCTGAGGAAAAGGTACAACAGTTTTGCCCGTGGAAGTACCTTGGGTACTGAGCAGACAGTAACACCCCAATTAATTCAACTACAAGACAACCCAAAGACACTCAATGATATGCATCAGCTCTTGGAAACTATCACTTGGGTTCATCCCTTATTAGGAATTACAAATCAAGATCTAGCCCCTTTATTCAACCTATTAAAAGGAGATACTGCTCTAAATTTACCAATGATATAACCTAAAGAAGCCTAAGCAGCTCTGGACAAAGTGTTAATAGCTATCCAATCACAGCAAGCACACAGATTCAATCCTGATTTACGTTTTTTATTTGCCGTTTTAGGAGAAAACCCAACTTCATGGTCTTATTTTTCAATGGGATCAAAAGGTAGCAGACAGTCTACTAATCTTAGAGTAGGTCTTTATATCATATCAGTGGTAAAACTATAACAATCTATCCTGAAATTATATCTCATTAATTATAAAAGCTAGATCCCAGATTCTTTCCCTTTCGGGGAGAGATTTTTCAGTTATATTCTTGTCTTTTGCTTTCAATCATTTGGAATGATTAATTCAACCATCTGAATATTTCAATTTGCTCTGGTAAATTTTATGTATCAAATTTCAGTTCATTATCCAAAGCACAAGTTATTACATTCCTTCTTCAAATAATTTTAAAACCTTTAAATTATATCCCTCTTAATGCAATTACTTTTTTCACAGATGGCTCAGGGAAGTCTCAAAAATCAGTAATTGCTTGGCAGAATCCAGACACAAAAGAATGGGAATCTGACACTGAGAAAGTAAAAGGCTCACCACAGATACTCTGTCAGATAATAGCCTTTTCCTGACCCAGAGATGGGGCAACTGAGAGGCGTTTTAAAAGCTTTTATTCCATTTTCAGTCTGACAAGAATGGTGAGACAATACAGATGTTACAGATGAGACAATACAGATTCATGCTATCACAATCAGAAGCCAACTATTTCCTAATTACAATGCACTATAAGCATTTCTTGGCCTATCAACTTTTTGCCATATCATGCTGTAGATGCCTTAAAGCCAAACTACCCCTTGTGGGTCCTATTACAATGCATCTTTCATAGTTCTATTTCTCTAAACTATCTAGTCTTATTTGCAAGGCCATCCTTTGAAACCGTTTTCTAGCTCCGTTTCTCTCTCAGTAATATCTGTCGTATTCCATGGCATTTCTAAGTCAGAATTTCTTCTCTCAAGGTTTGGATATGGATGCATACTTTGTGGGCCTTCTGTCAGTCCCTGAGAACTCTCTACAAATCCATTTCCCACAACAGTGGAGCTTGCAGCTCTTGTCCATGCCTTTTCCAAGTTTTTGTTTCCTTTTATGTTGCAGATGTAGCAGAAAGAGCAGAAAGATCCCTTCTTAAAACAGTTTCCAACAGTAAGTTATATGATTTATTAAAAAATAAATGTTCCTTCTTTCCCTTAGAAAAAAAATCTTATTTTATTGCATATATTCATTTTCACACCTCCCTACCTGGATTCATGGCAGGAGGTAATGCTCAGGCAGACCTTCTAACCATGCCCATTCGAATTACTTTACCAAATTTCTTTGAACAAGCCCATTTAAGCCATTCATTTTTTCACCAGGATGCCCCTGCACTCATCAAAATGTTCAACATAAAAAAAAATCAAGCAAAGATAATTGTCCACTCCTGCCCAGATTGCCAAAAACATTCAATACCATCTATTGGAAATGGCATTAATCCTCCAAGGTTTAAATAGCTTACAGATTTGGCAGTCAGATGTAACCCACTATCAATCCTTTGGACAGTTTAGCTATTTGCATGTATCCATAGATACTTTTTTGGAAGCCAGCTTTACATTAGCCCACAATGGGGAAAAAGCCAGAGACATAATTAAATTCTTTCTATAAGCTTTCTTGTCGTTAGGCATTCCCCCAGAAATCAAGATCAACAATGGGCCAGCATACATACTCAAAGAGTGCAACGTTTTAATCTATGGGGCATTAAGCATACTACAGGCATTCCTCACTCCTCCACAGGCCAGTCCATCATTGAAAGAGGCCATAGGTCACTCAAAGATATCCTAGAAAAGCAAAAAGGGGTATGTATCTTTTTAATTTAAAAAATTAGTTTATTTTATGATTTTAAAATTTTAAAATTCACTTTTGGAGACTGTTCCACCTATTTACAGACATTTTTCAAACATGACTCAGGAAAACTGAAGGAAAGACCACCTGTATTAATAAAGGACCCTGAAACTGGAGAAGTTTCAGGGCTTTTTCCACTCATCACTTGGGGAAGGGGATTTGCTTGTTGTGTATCCACAGGTGCAGGACCCAAGTGGATCCCCACAAAGAATATCAAGCCCCATCTCCAGCCATTGCGGGAGCCCACAACTTCACCAGAAGCCCGAGTGTAAGAGGAGAGTAAAGAACCACCCAAGAAGAAAACAGCTGCACAAAAACCAGACAAAGATTTATCTAAACCTGCTTAAAAAGACTGAAAGATGACTTACTGAGACTCCTTGCTCTTGCTTTCTGGTTTTCTTGGCTTCCTCCTTCCAGATGACACCTGCATAGTTCCACAGCCAAAGCAAAATAAATGGGTCACATTAGCCAACATCACCAAGCAAGAGACTGTGTGTCTCAGTAGCCAGCCCAGAAAAACCCTTTTCTACCTGTTTATTTGGGTTACCCACGGATCTGGCCAATACCAGAGGATTCCATCCATGCAGAAGTCAGCCCCAAAACTGTCTAAATTCATAATCCAGTAGATGCCTGGGACTATCAGATATGGAAGTTACTGCATGCAACACTTGAGCTGCAGGAATTGGATTTGCTTGGCTTGACAACAATGGGTTATTGTGTTGCAGTGTGTTCGTTAAGTTTATTCGTTTGCTCCCCTATTTACTGTATTGTTCCCTCCATTTTATGTAAATGGTTCTGCCCTCCCCAGTTTTCCCGCCACTTGTATTGTCAGTCCTTTAAGTTATATAATTCCTCCTCCCCCTCATCTCCTTATATGTAAACTTTTTCTCCTCCCTGGGCCCAGTCAATCACCCCCCACTCCTCCTAGTATTCCAGAAGCTTCTCCTCTTTGGGGATTGTGGTTGGCTGTGGTCCCCGGGGCCCCTCCCTTACTTTGTGCTTATTGGTACTCATATGCTGTTTGTCATGTTTAGTTCACTCTCTTGCCTTCCCGGATTGGTCCTCTGTAAACCCTTCCCCTTGAATCCTTCCCCCTTTGTAAGCTTGGTTCACCCTCCCCTCTCGGTCACGCCCTGGTTGGTCACTCCCTGGTTGGTTTCTTGGGTCATTCAATAAACCCGACTTCACCCCCAGAGAGTGTCCTGCTTCTCCACTCGTCCTGTCAGCAGCGAGAGCCTGTCCGCAGCCAGCACAGCCTGAGGCCTCAGACGCCGAGGGGTGCTGGCAGGGAATGCAGCTGAGTGTCGGCCTTAACCTCAGCTAGCCGGACACTGACCTTTTGGGCCACATACACCTCGCCACATTATTGCATTAAATTCTATTATATGACAGACACCAAATTACCAAAGGGAAACAACAAACCTGTAAATCTAATGAGAAAAAAAATACCTATATGGGTTATTTCTCCATGAAATCAAATTTATAAGAACCAAAGTTTATGGTGCAGTTACACTTCTCCCATTTTGTCCTGGTCCAGCAACTACCCAATTCAATTACCACCTGGCATCTTTCTAACCTGTGGGCCTAGAGTGTGGCCAGCAATTCCTTCCCACATGTAGCTTGGGAAGGCTGACTATGCTAGCACCCAATGTCATCATGGCACACAAAGAACAACTGTCCAAAGTAAAAAGATCGATTCACCAATTTGACAGAGATTGCAATGATAAAATTACCTAATGGACTCAAACACAACCTAGCAATATTTCCACTATTGCCATGGGTAGCTGCAGCAAAAGCTTTGAAGTAGCTAGATGAAATTAGGTACTGGCTCAGCAAGCAGACATAGGCTACATCAGTTGCCCTCAGTGAATTGCTGGCAGATATTGATAGCATCAGACACACTACCCTACAAAATTGGGCTGCCATGGACTTCTTGCTACTTGCCCAAGGATGTGGAGGACTTTGAGGGGTTATGATGCATGAACTTGTCAGACCACAGTGAATCCATCCACCACAGCATAAACCTTCAGAAAGGAGTGGAAAGACTGCAAATTGCTCAAGGAAGAGACTGGATCAACAAGCTTTTCAAGAAATGGAATTTATCAAGCTATGTAATTTCATTAATCAAGACTGGACTGTTGATTTTGTTATTTACACTATTAATATTAGTTTTGTTGCCCTGTTTGTTCAAGTGCATCTATAGGATGTTTGAAAAATCTCTACATTTCCTTGTTAGAAAAACAAAAAGAGGGAGATGTTGGGGTTGAGCAGAATGAAGGCTTTAGCCTAAGGCCGTGGGATAAATCCCATTAGTTATGGTGAGGAAAAAACTCACCCTCATTGCCTCCTGGGAGTTTTTACTTTAATTTATCTAGAAAGTTCTTCGTTCCCTGTTCCATTATTGGCCCAAGTTTGCTGCATTCATTTTAATATTCCTAACCCTCAAACCTGATTGTACCCTGTTCCTCAGACTCTGTCCCTAACCTATCTTATACATGTTACTGAACCTACCCTGGCGCTCGCCTTTTTAGCACACTCCATATTCCCATAGCTACCAGAACCTGGTTTGGGATTTGGTGGGAGCCAGCAGCATTAATCTGCCAAGGGTGCATGGACCTCTGACCCAGGTGAGAGGGGATTCCAGCCCAAACACGGTCACCACAAATTAAAAAGATACCTTTATCTACCTTGTGTGGGTGACCATCAGTGGTGGAGGCCATACAAACATGGCTGATGACCTTGCACCACTGATCTGCTTGGAACATTTTCTTGAATGGATTGATTTTGGTATTTGGCTTTTGTTGTAGGGGTTACTTTCAAAATGAACACAAAAGAGAGCAGGGGAAGAACTTAAAAGTTCAAATTCTTGGGGCTTATCTGTTGCTCTATGTAGTGTGTGCTGCCAATCTCTCCAGAAGAGTATGGGATTGGTAGCACGGGTCAGACTTCCAGGAGAGACTAATGTGCAGTTTGTGCTGGGGGGTTTATCATCGTTGGCATTGTCCTTGATTTCCCTTAATTTTGGGGGATACTCTTCAGGTTTCAATGGGATCTCCACTAGGCAGGTGGACATCAGATTCTCTGCTACTGCCTTTGACAGGCAGATGTGATCCTGCTGAAGGATCTCTGCCAGGACAACCCACATTTTTCCTATGTTGCTGGATGATCCATGCCACCGAGGCTGGTCACAGGATGATGATGACAATGGGGACACATGAAACGGGTGACATGTTCTGGACAGCTTTTTTCTATGGAGGGATAAAAACAAGGGTTATTCAACTCTCAAAATCATCAATAAACATATTCAACAAGGGGAGGTCAGGGTTAAAAGGGGAGCCTGGATCTCACTCTCCACCTAGGTGTTTCTTTTCTCTTCTTCTTACATCTGCTGCTGATACCTCTTTATCCTCATCTGGTGGCCTGCTGGATGCTTGGGCACATATGGTTTCACCCAGTTCTGCAGAATCCATTGTAGTCCCACAGGCGTGGATATGCACGTGCACCCATGGCCCCACATCAGCAGTTTGTATGGCTGCCCAATCTTACCACTTTCAGCATCCAGAACCAGCACAGGTGGATGTTCTTGGAGCCTGTGATTGCCGTGAGGGGAGAAATGTCTGACCACTGGGGGGTTCATATTCTCAAATGAGTAGTTTAGGAAACTGATGGTGAAGAGGGCTTTGCACAGTCTCTCCTGAGGTGTTATCCCTCTGCTCCTCTCCCATTGATGCATCAAGACCCTTTCGAGTGACTGGTTGGGGAGTGTGCTCAACTACAGATTGACCAGAGGGGGACTGGGGGATACCATAGTTATGTTCCACTTCCCAACTTTGCAGGAACTCATTGAGGGCCTTGGAAATATATGGCAGGGCCATTGTCGGTTTTAATTTCTTTAAGGACCCTACCATGGGAAAGGCTTGCAGCAGATGTTTAATTACATGTTCACCTTTCTGTCCTTTGTGGGCAGAGGCATAGATTGCACCAATAAGGGTATCAATGGAGATATGTACATTTTTTTGGCAGCCTAATTTGAGGATATGTGTGATATGTTTGCCACACTTCTCAACTTCCCAACCCTCTGGAGCTGACTCCAGCACCTAGTGATGACATGGCTGAGTGTTGGCAGTGGAGACATGTGGCCACAATGGCTCAAGCCTGCTCGCGCCTCAGTTTGAATCACTTGACTACGCCAGGTGCATTCTGATGGAACATCTGATGGCTCAGTTTTGCCTGTTGGAAAATGTCAGGGAGCCTTGATAGCTTGACCGAGGTGGCTGTAAGGGAATCAGCTCACTGATTTCCCTCAGAGATCGGGCCAGACAGATCAGTATGTGACTTCACATGCATGACAAAGTATGTGTGCTCTTGGTGGGAGACAGCATGGATCAACTTTGAGAGTAACTCAAAAAGAACTCTCTTTGCAATCTCCTTAAGAACTGCATTCTTGGCTCTGGATACCAACCCTGCGATGCATGCCGAATCGGTGACCAAATTAAATATCTCTGAAAACCTTTGAAAAGCCCTAACTGCTGCAGGAATCCTCAAAATACTTGACATCTGTCTCCCACGGCTGAGTCTGGGGATCCTTCCAGGTCATCACTGACCTGTGAGAAGCCCCAGATGCAGCAGTAAAGACTGTTACAGCCTTGAGTGATGTTTGGCTCCTTTTCTCTTTCTGAACCAATTGGAATTTAGAAGTGAATAACTTGTGGGCAAGGATGTGGACAGATATCTGCCCGTTGTAACCTTCCAGAGCAATTTGGTGTGTCTTCTTGTTTCTTAGGACATGCTCAAATATTTCCTTCATCAACGTCTTCAGGGATGTCTCATGCCCCAAAAGGTTAACTGGCCCATGCATGCATGTGAAGTCATAGCCGGCCAGTTCCCAAAGGCTCGTTCTTGCTTTTTTGACCAGCTGTGCCATCAACTCTTGTGGCCTAGTGATGTTCTTGGACTAATGGTGACTGAGGAAAACCTATTATACTATCAAGAGAGGGTCCCTCTGGTCCTGGTCCCATTGGAAGATAAGCCCATGAAATGTGGCAGTTTCCCTGACACAATAAATTTGAAAACCAATTCTAAATTACATTGATGGGACTGTGTCTCTTCAAGTGCTTTTTCTACTTTCTGTAATGCAACCTTTGCCTCTGGGGTCAAGGATCTTCGAGAACTCAGCTCCTGTCCCCCCTTCAGTAAGTTGAAGGGGGGGGGGCTAGGTCATTGGTGGTGATGTCTAGCCAAGGCCTGACCCAATTTAAAGTCCCACACAGCAAGTGCAGGTCTGCTAAAGTTTTTGGGTTGCTGTTAAAGGCCAATTTCGGAGGAACAATGGTCCTCACTGTGATTTCCAGGCCTAGATATTTCCAAGGTAGCATCTTTTGAAATTTCTGCTCCTGCAAAGAGAAACCTGCAGGTGTTAAAACCTCAACCACTTGGTCAAGTGCATCCTATAGAACAGTGTCATTGGGGGTGCACACCAGGACATCATCCATGTAGTGGAGGATGATGACCTCCACCAGCTTGGCACACACAGGAAACAATGACTGGCATATACTAGACGAGTTTTTCAAGCCTTGAGGAACAAACACCACCTGAGAAGAATCCTGGATACTCAACTCTTGCTGATTCCATCTTACAGCAGTCAAAGAGCAAGTCAGTGCTGTGGCACATTGCAACTGAGTTCATCATATCCAGGGAAAATGCAGCTGTCGGCACTGGTCATGGGAACAAATGAGATGGATCTTTGTTTCAGAAAGCTCGAGAATCCATTTATTATGCCCAAGGAGGAGGAGCGGGACGAAGATGAAAGACCAGGCAAAGGCAGGGTCGTGTGGGATCTCAGCACCTCAGGACTGAGGTGCAGAGGCACTGAGACCACCCTTGGGGGGCTCGGGAGTCCTGGAATGTTGCCAGAAGTGTCTGGTGGCTGGACTTTGATCCTACACAGGAGACGACACCTGTATGAGGTTAGGAGGATTTCACTGGGGTAAATGGTGAAGGGATAAGTTAATTAGAGTGTAAGACACAGGGTTTAGGATTTCTGTACAGGGGAGTCTAAAGAAGTAAGATGGAGGAATTGGGGCGTGTCCTGTTCTTCTTCTTCTTCTTCTTGGCCTCCATCTTCTGTGGTGATGTTGGCACTTTGGGATTGGTTATTACTAAAAGTGCACTGGTTAATAAGGGTAAAAGGTATTGGGGAAAAATTATAAATATTGTATACGTAACTTCGAGTATAAAGATAGGTGACCGCCCCGGGGGCTCTCAGAGTGTGCTCATGGCTGACTGCTGAGCAGACCTGTGTTGGGCCAAGAGAAAATCTTTTAGATAAACAATTAATAAACCGAGACCGAGAAAAGATCTGGAGCCTCTTCTCGTCCTTTGAAGCGCGGGTTGTCCAAGGCCACCCCGGGCCTTTCCAGGTCACCTAAACAGAAAAAACCCGGCAGGGTCGTGAAGTTTTATAGGGTATCACAGGGCTGGAGTTTAGGGTTTGGGTCAAGGGAGGAGTTATTAGCAACACAAGAAGGGTAAGATCAAATTCCTGCCTCTTAGGAGCAGGGGCATTCCACAAGCCAAGACCTGTCTAAATCAGCAGATGAAGTATCAAATGCTCCATTTGTCTATTGGGCAGGAGAAGTACCAAGAGGGGATTTTTTTTTCTTGGTTTGAAAATTGCTCAGGAAAGGACTGAAAAACATTCAGGTTGGTTGCTCCTGTAAGCTTAGCATACATTTCAGTAGAGAAAATTTTATGTGGTACAGGCCATTAACCTAAATGATTAGTTCATATGGAACACATGGGCTCCACATCTCCGGTTACTTTGCCTAGTCTTGGACAAGATGCTATAAGCACAATGTATCAGCACACCCTAAAGAGCAAAACTGTCAATTTAAAAATCTAAAGTGTAATATAAAATACCTTGCATGGGTATCTTGAAGAAGCCAACCTTAACAATTTCTTTTTACTGGCATTTATGCAGCTATCTATCAGGCATTTCAGCATTTCACAGCTAGTGAACACAACAAGATTATGAATACTGTCATCTCAAGCTCTACTTTTGAACTGGAGAAATGTCTGCAGAAAATGTAGTGTGGTCTTACACAGTGGTATATTACACTGATAGTGAAAGAAATAACCTGGAAAGTCAAAATATTGGTTATTTAGTGCCAACTACTACATTCTTCTGAAGGAGAGTGAAAAGGGGAAGAATGTATGAAGTCAGTGGAAGTACATATCTGCTGCTTCTTCAAAAAAAAATGCCTGGAAAAGACTGAGTGGTTATTTTAAATTGAATGCCTCTGTGTCTCTTGTACCTGTTATTTTGAGTTGGATAAGAAGTTAGGAACGACCTCCTATGAATAACCCAGCATTTTAAAGATAGCAAAGCAAGTATTTTTAGCAGAACATTTTCTTAGCTTTTTACCACTTAGTATTGCTAAATTTTACTCTGTAACTTTAATGCTAACCAATCTCATGTGAAAGTATTGCAAACTGATTTCTTACATAGTTCTTCAAGGTTTTACCCAGTCTGTAAATTTTGATTAGGTCACCATTCAAAATATCTTCTCCTTCATGTTTGTTTTTTGCTGGTTATTACAGTTGTTCATTCTTTTGATCTTAGCAGATTTCAAATACCTCCCAAATTACTTGGATTATTGTTTACGATGTAGTGGGCTGTGTAGAACCTGTAACCTTAAATAATTTTGACATATTGGAATGACAACACCAATACCATTGTAAGAAATGATACTCACTTTTTAAAAATGTAAAAGGTTTATTAAAACCTTGTCAAAAATACAACAGACGACTGAATAGAGAAAATATGGCGGCGGGAGCAAAGGATTTTTCCCACCATGTGTTTGTCCACACATTGGAGGTTTTGCCTTTTTACCCTTTAGCCCTTCCCAAAGTTCGGTCCATTGACTCCTTCTTTGCTGTCCAGTGGTAGAGTTTACTTCCTTAAATCTTGATTGGAGGTCAGATGTTGCCATAGTAACAAGCTCAAATATCTCAAACCCAGGCCACCCCCTGATAATAACGCAAGGAGGAGCAACTACAAGTCTATAAAAATTCTCCTAATATATATACGTGATATTTACATTTTAATTGTGAGAGTCAAGTATCACATTACTCATCTATCACAATCCTCTCTTTTCCTTTTCCACAAGTTATTTGGCTCAAACAGTTTAACTCAATGACACATACTAGCATCTGTTGATGTGGGCAAGGACAAAGGGAACCCAAGGGGAAAAAAAATCCCTGTTTTTCCTTAGACACCCTTATCCGAAATGAAAAAAAGGACATTACAGAGGTAATGGCTTTTACCCCCATCTACATTGCCTGTGGGGTGTACATTGCCCATAGTAGGCATATCTTAGTGATGATCACAGAGGCCAACTTGGTCTTGCCCTCCAGTCTCTCTTGTATTAAAAGAGAGTTGGGGAATTATAGAGGTAGGGCATGGCCTTTTTGCCCCTACCTTACCATGCCTACAGGGTTGCTACCCACAGCAGGGCTATGGAGTCCTCTTGGTAGTAAACAAAGGAGCCAACCTGGTCTTGTCTTATTTTCTTAAGGATGCTGCCCCATTACTTTTTATGGTCCCTTGTATACTTCCTCTCAACAGATGCTTGCAATTCTTGCCCATTAAAACAGGGAAACAGTTCTTGAGCTGGCTGGAGGAAACCTGACTCTACTTTTTGGGCATTTTGTTGTTTTTCTTGTTGTCTCAGTCTCTGCTTGAGAGTCAATCTTGTTTCGCCTGGCCTGGATGTTATAGTCCATTATTTAGGTTCTTCTACTGGGCCTTTGACTCTGTTGGCATGAGTCCATCCCTGCTCTGCAATTCACACAGCCAATTTGGTGGTGAGCAGTACCTGAAAGGGACCTTCCCACTAAGGATTTAGAGGCTGATCTCTCCATGACTTGATCATTCCCCAGTCCCCAGGATCAATATTATGGATTCTGAAATCCAGGGTAGTAGTTTGAGGAATTGCCCCTTTTTGTCTTAGCCCATCTAAAGTTTGTGCTATAGACATATTTCTTGGCATTGGCTTCCCCTTCCTCATAGGTGGCAATATTCGGGGTCAAGAAGGGTAACCCAAGCATCATTTCATAGGGTGAGACCCCCAGATCTGACTGGGGTTGGGTTCTAATTCTTAACAAGGCTAAAGGGAGACATTTTATCCATGACATCTGGGTTTCAGTCATTAGCTTAACTAGAGCTCTTTTAAGAGTTTGATTTATTCTCTCAACCCGACCAGAACTCTGTGGATGTCATGGGGTATGTAATTCCTATTCCCAGGGCTTGAACAACTTTCTGCAATATCTTCAATGTGAAATGAGTTCCCTTGTCTGAATCAATCCTGTTTACCATCCCATATCAGAGAATGATTGATTGTTGGAGAAACAGCTACGTGACAAAAGCCACATAAACATACTCTAAATAACTAACCAAGAATTGGAAAAGTACCGGGCATAGCTAGCAGCTGCAAGGACACTGTGTCCTTAAGCATAGCTGTGGTCCGATAACTAGATGCTGTAATTGAGAGAGAGAGACATGAGAAAAAGGAGATATAAGTCCTAAAGAATGAGGAAGAGCTGATATTGTACTATAACCAATAGACTGCTTGACTTACAGAATATGTATGAGCTTATTACTTGTGCATAAATGTCTGATGCTCTCATGAATAAATGAAGCTTGCTGATTCTCATATTGAGCGTCCCTAATCTTCCCTCACTGTGACAATTGATTCTGGAAGTGTTTTATTCACAGCACTGGTATTGGCTTTAACAGTGGGAAGTGTCTCTACCCAATGAGTAAAATGATCTACTATCACTAGCAAAAACTTCCACCATTGTACCTGGGGAAGCTCAGTAAAGTCTATTTGGATGACTTGTAAGGGCCTTAAGGCTAGTTTGTACCATCCCCTGGGTGTTTTCCTCATGACCTTCTTATTTACTCTTATTTACTGTTCAGTCACCCACTTAGTTGTTCTCTCTCTCTCTCTCTATGCAGCCCCACTCCCTTAGAAGTTGATCACTTAGCACTTGTGTACCCCAAGGTGTTGTCCCATGTATGCCTTCTAGCATTTTCTTGGCAAGGGGGTTATTTAACATTTGCATCCCATGTGCTAATCTCCACCTGCCTTTGTTATCTTTTGTTGCTCCTGTTTTAAGGACTACTTCCTCTTCTGCCCCACTAAACAACAGGACTTCTTGTGTCTCTCTCATGGGGGTTAACATCCATCATTAGTTTTTCTGTCCCCGAGTCAGCAGCATTTTTAGCTTCTAAATCAGCTAAATTGTTCCCTCACACTTTACCTCTTTTCTGAAAAACATGATACAAGGGGCTTCTGTCCTGCGGTTGCACTCTACTCAGCTCAGCTTCAGTGACTCAGCCCAGCCTGATTTGACTCGGTGGCCATGGGTGCGACCCCTGGCCTACTGCGACTTGGCTCAGTGGCTGCCCTGCCCCAATTCCCCTCAGCTCAGATACTCTGCCCTGCTGCGGCTCAGTTCCGGGGCCAGTCCACCCTGACCCCTTTTGGCCTGGAGGTGTGTGAACAGCCCAGTCTCAGCTAGCTCTGGAAATTACAGTGCTGGCTCTACCCAAAAGCCGCTCCCGCACTGAGAGGTGTGGGAGCTGACCAGCTCCTCCGCGTGAGCCTCCCACATTATGTAGAGTGGTACACCTACTCCTGGGTGACCCCTCAACTGCAATTCCAATTCCACGCTCCCCAGCCTGGTCTCTGCTGGCTCTGGAAATTACAGAGCTGGCTGGTCAGAAGCCACCCCTGCTGTCCAGTCCCCTTAAATTCTTCAATCTCAGGCATCCTGCTGGCCCCGGATCTCTGTCATGGGCCCCCCTGCCTTTTTCACCCACGTGTCCCTCCGTCCTTTCAACTGTCCATTATCCTGAAGCTTCAACTGACCAGGATGGATCCATATCTATTATGGATGTGAATGTCACGTTCATATATCGGAATTACAGAAATATGATCTGAACACAAAAGAGTTATGAGGATGGTACTCAACCCCTTCCCTTCTTTTCTCTATCCAGTCTCCTGGTGTCTTGGGCTTTCAACTTGTGACCACCAGTAGTCCTGGGAGAGTCTGATAGATTCCACCAGATATGTGGTAGGACGCGCCTCTTTTAAAAACTCCTAGTACTACCTAGGCGAAGTGTAAATCCTGGATGACTCTCTACTGTGAGAAATGATGCTCACTTTTAAAAAATTTAAAAGGTTTATTAAAATCTTATAAAAATTACAACAGATGACTGAATAGAGAAAATATTATAGGGCTGGGAGCAAAGGATTTTTCCCACCATGTGCTTGTCCACACAATGGAGGTTTTGCCTTTTAACCCTTTAGCCCCTCCCAAAGTTCTGTCCATTGCCTCCTTCTTTACTGTCCAGTGGTGGAGTTTACTTCCTTAAATCTTGATTGGAGATCAGATGTTGCCATAGTAACAAGCTGACCCTGCCAAATATCTCAAACTGAGGCCACCCCCTGATAACAATGCAAGGGGGGGTAAAACATAATTAAATTTATAAAACTTTTCCTAACATATATACATGATATTTGCCCTTTAGTTGTGAAAATTAACCATTACTCATCTATAACACCATCTAGGTAATTCTAATGACCATTCTAGGAACAGAAACCCTGGAGTTGCAAAATCTTAATGCGAGATATATTGGTCACACTTTGATTCACTAGTGAAACTGAAAAATAGTACAGTAATAAATAAAGGATATGTTTCAATTTATTAGAGCAGAATAAGGATGCTTTTAAAACTTCTCCTTTAAATTAAGAAATTTAATTTTGTCAAAACAAAAATAATAGGAAAATAAAAATATTAATAAATATGAGATTGGAAAACATCAAATCATATGAAAGGCAGGGGCTTTCTTTGAACCCTTTATATTTGATTAGCCTGTCAAAACACCCAGGGAAGATGAGCCTGTTGCACCCAACCATCCTCTCAGTGCCCCATTATGGGGACTTGTTAAAGGTGAGGATTCTTCTTTTTTTTCCTTTCTCCCAGGGAACTTTTTCCATTTATTGCTAAGAAATGATAATGACTGATATTTAAGAGAATGAAAGATGTAGCCAAGGGGAAGGGGAGGAGTGCAGATGTCTGCACTCCAGTAACAGGAATTTTCTCTTGAGAAGGGCAGAGATACCACAAGATTTTGGCAGTTGAGTGAGAGGCTGGGCTCAGGTCCTTGGTCTCTCTTGCTCTCAGGATTGGAGGGGAGACAGGCTATGGTGACTGTGGGAAGAATTAACCACCACTGTGGAATTATGCCTCCTTCTATTTCCCCCTACTGTGAGTGACTCTGCTCATATGAGTGGCTATTGCACTGGGATCTTAATAGCACCCTACCTCACTGCAAAGGACCCTCAACATCTACTTTGGTGCCTTGGGGAACACTGACGTCTGAGCCCCTCCAAGGTAGCCCCTCCTGGCTGCATTTGAGAGGGTGGTTGCTGCTGCCCATGCCCCCTGTTTTACTGCCATTTCTCTGGGTTTTTCTCTATGCTGTAACCCAGCACCCCATGCCCACCAGAACATCCTGCAGCTCCTGCTACAGATGCAGAGTTTCTGAATTATTTTTGTTTTCTAGCTTTTTATTTCCTACCCTGAGTGTGCCCGCCTCTGCCATTCCATACACTACTCCGAGGTCCCTGCCACAGCCTGTTTCACCATGTGGAGGGGCACCATGACTGACTGCTCCCTGTGAGTTTGTAAATGAAGCCCCTTTTGTCTCCCACCAGCATGCCTTCCATTACCCAGGTGCAGAGAGGGAGCTGAGCTCACACCACAGGACTCCCTGCAGCTGCAGGGCAATCATCACACCTGCCCTGATGCAAGACAACAGTGCCCCTGTCAGCTGTGTCCGTAGCTACACCAAAAGAGGAAAGTGCCTGAAGATGAGAGAAGGCTGTTACTGTGTTACTGTTTGTCTGTTGTTTTGTCTGTTTTTGCTGCCATTGTTGTTGTTTGTATGCCTTGTTACTCATATACATAATACTAAAGAACTGTAATTCCCTTTCCCATATCTTTGCTGAAAAGCCCTGTAATTTTGGAGCTATAATAATTTGGAGAGAAGAGGGTCACCTTTTCTACTCCAAGGGAGGTTACCACCTTCCTTGGCAGACACCTGTATTTCAAACTAAGACCCACTGAGCAGCTCACAGAGATTTGACCGGCATATTCAGGGTCACACATGGACAGTGTCACCACTCTTAGCTGGGATATTACCAATTTATTCAAATATCTAATGTGCTGCCAGTCACTGCTAGTGTCCTTGAAGGACTCATGCTCAACAGTTTACAGAACAATGCACTTTATTACAAATACAGTGATAATAGAAGACTGTGACAGCTTAAAAATCGCAGATTGCCTGGTAGTTAGTAGTATACTGACTGCAAGAATGAGTTGGAAGTAAAATACATGCAAAGTCTAATCACCAATGAAAGTTGGCTTGAGATAATCACTCATCACATATAGAATATGGTTCTTACCAACAGGCATCCCTGTGGGGAAGAAGGCAGGCTTAGTCCATTCATGGATTCCAGAAGTTACAATGGTGAGAGGACCAATTTGATTTTTATTTATGCCTCAATACATACATGAGGCATGAATCTTTTACAGGAGGTAACAGATTCCTGTAAAGACTTCATATGTGGTGGCAACCCTGACCCTGGAGATGCTTTACCTGGCAGCCAATCAGGGAAGAGAAAGTTTCCATGATTGGACTCTGAGCGACCCCACCCCACTTGCTGGGAAAATGCCTTGGATGCCCACCAAAAATGCCTGTGAAGTTGGGCTGTGGGAGAATATTGAAGTGAAGGGAGACGACCATCCAATTGATGAGCATCGAACTCCGATTTATTGATCAATCAGCCACTTTATATAACAGTATTAATTAACTTCATGCATATTGCAAAATTCAAGCTCACAATAGGTTAACAGAGAAAACTCTAACCCCTCCTTTTGTTTTACAATACCTATGATTTGTTTATTGAAAACAAGACCAGCGTTCTCACTGTGATATGAAAAGTTCCCAAAACTTCCATATCTGTTCCCAGAGTAGCTATCTTTTCCCAGAGAGCCCAAGGACAGAGTGTTTTGCTTGTTATGGGAAGACTGTCTGAGAATCTTATTGTTTATAAAGTGGTGCTTGAGAAAGCCTAATTGTTTATAGAATCAAGCCTGGGAATTGCTTTACAACTACCTTTTACTCTTCCCTCAACTGTATGCCTTCATGGCCTCTTTCTTTAAGCCATGCTTGAACCAGACTCTCCACACTTCCCCCGTCTTTTTCTTTTAGAGAAAGGAGGTTAGTTTGCCAGGTTTTCTCTATCATCCTACCAACCATATTTTGGATACAACTACAAAAACAAGGTAAAATAAATAAAAGCATTTAAAAGCACACTCAGTGTCTCTATAAGGTTCCCCAGCCACGGTCCGAGCAATGGCTTTTATCCCAAAGGGTTAAAACTATCCTCAGCTGAGCCATGATGTCCGGCCTTATCAGGCATTGCACGGTAGGTGGTAATTGGACTAAGAAAAGAAGGTTGTTAGCTGTTTTCATTCATGGGAACCTGGAGAGGAGGCGAACAGCAAGCCTGAAAATGATCCTTTCTGTCCTTGAGATTTTCACATCCACCCTTTTCCTGGACTTCTCAGAAAAGTCCAAAATCAGTTTTCAGTCTGTAATCCTTTAGTCATTTGGCTCAAATGGCATCAGCTGGGTGATTCTCAGTCCTTTGTTGATTTGGAGTGGTGGGAAAGTAGTATGCACTTGAAGCACTTAAAATATTTAACTTAGCAGACTTATTTTCAAATCAACAGAACTTAACCGGCTTCAAATCCTACATAACTTAAACCTAAATACAATTTAAACTTAACAGACCTCGAACTTAACAGAAAATAAACTTAACAAGCTTAACCTTAATAGTATTTAGCATTTAACGGCACTTAATAGATAATTTAACTTAAACTACTTAATAACAGATAAAACTTACTATAGACATAAAATATAGCATTTACTATAACTTACTTACAGGCCTGATTCTAAAATATTAAGCTAAAATAACTTTCTTCACGTGTTTCCTATAGCATTTCTGTACCAAAAAGCACACTCACAACATCTCACTCATACAATCAGTCCAACACATCTTAACATTTTTAAGTTTTTCAAAATATAATTTTAGAGTCTGATGTTCCACCGACTGAGCCATCCAGGCCTCTGATGTTAAAGTCTATGTTAATGCAGGTGATTCTGACAGCATAACCAATGCCGAGCCAAATCGGTCGAAATTTGACCCACGCATTCAGTACACTGATTCCTGTTTCAGTCTCTGCCAGGAAGAATAAAAGTGCCTTTAACTTCGCTTGTTTACCATCACTGGTTTCTCAATTTCAGCAGGGATCCCCTCCCTTGTTGACAAAAGGTCACATCCATGAGGCTGTTGGGTCCAAAACCGAGGCTCTTTGCCAGCTGCAGGGCGGAGAGACAAGCTCTGGCGCCGGAAAAGCACTCCGGTCCCCCGCCGCTTGTGCCAGAGCGGGTGGGCCCCCCCCCCCCGGCTCTGCGCTGCGGGTCACTCCCTCTGCGGCGGCCCCGCTCCCCCCGCAGCGGCTCCCTGTGGGGTCGGGTTGGAGACAGGAGAGGGTGCCGATGCTGCAGCGACGACTTCTATTGGTGCCTGCTCACTGTGGTTCGTACTTCCCGGTCTCTGCTTGCAGGCACTTGTATTGTGGATGTCCGAGCGGCATTTTTGGCCCCAATTAGCCGTCGGAGGCAGTGCTGCCGATGTTTGAAGAGGTGCAAGAGCGGCTAATACCTGACTTTGAGAGAATTTTGCCTGTTCTTGTAGGTCTAGCCCTACTTGTTTGATTGCATCTACTACAAAGGCTTCTGCTCCTGTTGGCACCAAAGCCATCCTTTCTAATGCCTCCTCTATAGTCCAATTGGCACCTAGGGTGTTAAATACTCTCCTAGTAGTAGAATTACAATTTTGGAGAGCACACTCCTTGAGTAATGCCCCCCTAAGATATTCTGGCACCCCAGCTCTTTCAATTGCTGCAGCAGCCTTAACAATAAATGAGCCAAACGATTCTTCTGCCCCTTGCTTAATTCCCATATACATGGGTATCCCTCCTGGTTCCTTTACCCTTTCTATAGCGAGTCTAACTAACCTCATAGCCTCCCGGCACTTCTCCTGGCCCAGTAGAGCTTGTGCCTCAGTACGAAGAAAAGGTCCCAGACCCATAAGCTCATTAACAGTGACGCCATGGAGAGGGTCACCCGGCTGCCTCTGAACTGCCACACACTCATTAACAAGCACTTGCCAATGAGCATTAAACAGCAATTGTTGATGTTGGGTAAAAATTAATTTGGCTAAGCCATGACAATCATTAATGAGAAGGATGCTAGTGTCAAAAATATAATCGAGCATTTGTTTGGCTGGTTCACTTTTAACTCCAAACTGACTAACAGTAGCTTGCAATTGAGATAACATTTTCCAATCAATAGCAGTGATTGTCGCTTGTATGCCCCCCCGTCCTGAGGAGTGAAGATAACCGGACAAGCCAGCTCACTAGCCACACTTATCAGCTCTTGGTCTCCCTTTTCCATCGCATCTTTGGCCAAGGCAGCCCACGCGTCTCATCTTTCCCTCGCAATAGCCGCCGCTAGGTCATTTTCCGCCCCAGGGATCGACTGATTGCTTTTCGGGAACGGAGTATGCGTTTTTGGCCCTGGCTGCTGAGATACAGCAGATACAGGAGACTCAGAAGTGCTCCGTGTAGCCTGTGGCAAAGCAGGCAATAAGGCACCCTGCGCAGTTTGGCTCGTTAGGGGGGGCGGCGAAGCGGGTAATAAAGCGGTCTGTGTAGCTTGGCTCGCAGCCTGGCTTGCAGCTTGGTTTGTTGAGGGGGGTGGTGAGGCAGGTAATAAAACCGTCCTCGTTGCGGGGCCGAGAGGAGTTCCCGACTCCTAATCAAACTCCCTATCTTGGTCGTAATCTTTATTACGGTCATGAGTGGCAGTAGCCTGGTGAGCAGCCTTTTTTTCAGCCTGAAACTGGAACAGTTCGGTATTAATGACCCGCCATAATTTACCCAACTTCTCGGCAGTTTTACCATCGTCTAGTGTAGCCTGCCATAATATATCACCAAATTTACGCTAGTCCGACAGCTCGTGAACCGTGTGGGGATTTACAAAAATACCCCTTTCCAAACCATAAGCCAAAAGTCACGATAATTCTTTCTGTAAATATATCCCCTTAATCTGCCTTTTCTGCAAGAAAGTAATAAAGAGATCATATGCGGCTTGCCTTTCCATACCTATAAATCGTAAGTGCGCTTTGCAGCTCCTCAAGGTCTCGGCTGCACGTTTCGGCCAGGCTCGTCTTTACGGTCACCCAGAGCACGGCGCGTCTCGGCGGCTTTTTCTCCGCTTTTTTCTTCACGCTTCTGCTGTCCCGGCTGCTACTTTGAACTTCGGAACCCGACCCGTTCTTCACTTCCCGTGGTGTCGCAGTATCACGTCGAGGTGGTCACCATATATTGAAGTGAAGGGAGACGACCGTCCGATTGATGAGCATCGAACTCCGATTTATTGATCAGTCAGCCACTTTATATAACAGTGTTAATTAACTTCATGCATATTGCAAAATCCAAGCTCACAATAGGTTAACAGAGAAAACTCTAACCCCTCCTTTTGTTTTACAATACCTATGATTTGTTTATTGAAAACAAGACCAGCGTTCTCACTGTGATATGAAAAGTTCCCAAAACTTCCATATCTGTTCCCAGAGTAGCTATCTTTTCCCAGAGAGCCCAAGGACAGAGTGTTTTGCTTGTTATGGGAAGACTGTCTGAGAATCTTATTGTTTATAAAGTGGTGCTTGAGAAAGCCTAATTGTTTATAGAATCAAGCCTGGGAATTGCTTTACAACTACCTTTTACTCTTCCCTCAACTGTATGCCTTCATGGCCTCTTTCTTTAAGCCATGCTTGAACCAGACTCTCCACAGGAGGAGCCTACAATGGAAGCCTTTTTTTCTTTGGGGGGAATGGGAGGGAATGGGAGGCTTGGAGGGAATGGGAGGCTCACCTGTAAGGTCTGCTTAGGACCCCTTGTCTTTTCCTCTCTGTGGTTCTGCTTCCCTGCTTCACTGTTTTTGTGAATCAGCTCATGGCCGCTATGACCTGATGCTCCCCTTCCTCCCCGATGGAGTGGGCGCTGCTGCAGCCAGCCATCGCTGTTGTGCTTCCCTAGCACAGCCACCGCTGCCGCCACCTGCATCCAGCTGAGCCTGCAGCCATAGTCGTTGTCCACAGCACAAGCCCACTGGCACCCAACTGCAACCTCTGCCCCCACTGTATTTCCTGCACTGCAGCTGCAGCTGCAGCTGCTGCCGCCTGCACTCAGCTGTGCCCTGACCCTGGTAACCTGCAGCTGCTCCAGGTCTGTGCCCATGGCCATGACAGCCTGTTCTCAGCCAACAGAGAGAACATGCAGCATGCATGTTTAGAAATCATGCCCAGCCCACCATGGGAGCTATGCAAACACACCATCGTTCAGAGCACACACACTCTGCCTGCTGCACTGATGCCACAAAGAGCCAGGGTTCTTGTGGTAATGCTGTCCCTGCTTTCTTTCTCCTTCTCTCTTTTTCCCTCTCTGTTCCTTTTTCTATGCCCCTTTAGTAAAAACACCTACCCTTTTTTATCAATAAATAGTTCTCAGATATATTAGTCCTGCATTTGCGCTTTATTTTCATCCAAGAAATCTCTCAAAAAGAATCCTCTCTCAGTTCCCTTTTTATGGTGGAACAGCACAGATGGCATCTTCTCCGACCTCTCTTTCTGCTTACACTATATTTATATTATTTGCTTCTAGGAAGGAAAAAGGTAAAGTAGCAGTTGACGTAATTTCACATTTGGATGGTGTTTGAGGGAATTTAGTCATTAGCATATGTAAGGGCATGAAAAGTAAAGTGTATTTTTGAGTTAATGGAGCAAAATTCAGGTTTTGATTGCCGTCTGGATCATTCCTTTGGTTTAGTTCCTGCCAGATGGAGTATTTCTGATAGAGAAAAACCACACTACTACTGTGTTGCTCCATCCTTTGCTTCATATCTACACTGATTTCTACAGACCGCAGCACCTTTATGCATTGCATCCTTTGTTTCATTTCTCCTTTAGAGAGACTTTAAAGCAGTGTTCCTGCTCTTAAGGTATGCAGACAGTTTGTCCCTGGCGAACTGTAGCCAAAGCATGCACCCCTGCCAAAGTCAACCCACCACAATTTTCAAGCCCTAATCTTCTTATTGCAATAAATAAAAGAAGTGATAGAAGTAAAAAGATATTTGGAGAAAAAATTATATTTAAATAAAAATTAAGATGTGTTTTCTAAATATGAATATGTACTTGTTGCAAATATACTTACATCTTAATGAAATGGACTGTAAGGACATGGCTGTATGTGACTGGTAGAAGAAATGCAAGTGAAACACATTTTCATAAATATATATATTAAATATATATATAATGCATTCTTTTGATTATTTCAATAGTGTAAATAATAAATTGTATTTTATTTTCAAGTCAATTCAACAAATTTCAAGTTAAACAGAGAAAGAATGTATGTGGACATTTAATACAGAACATGTACATTAAATCAACAGTCTTATTGACTTCATTTATAAAAATGCATGACATCCTCAGTATTGCTGAGCCAAGTTTTCTAACACCTTTTAATAACCTATACTAACAATATCATGTTTCCTTCCAAAAAAGTTAATGACTGTGCATTTAAGAATATTATTATATTAAAGTCCGTGCACAGAACCATTATATAGAAAACTCAAGAAAAATCAGATATTTTCTCAGTCTAAGCAATTAAACCACTGTCAGCAAGGGCAAAATCCTAACTGTTAAAGCTGAAGAGAGAATAAACATCAGAACATGATGCAGAGCTGTTTATCCTGTTAGCTTAAGCTTCTCTGCTAAGATAGATCCATTTCTTTTCATGTGTTGTGGTAGATAGTGACAGACTCAGATCTTACAAATTAATCTATTTGAAATTGTGAAAAACAGGTTCACACTCCTGTGAAAATTTAAAAAGTTTAATAAAGGACATTGGAGACAAAGACAATACAGCAGAGATTATTACAGCCTAGCGCATCTTAGCACTCAGCCAAGAGCACACTGTTATCTTTGGAGATAGCCCTGAAATACTGTCATGGTTTGACCCAGAAACAGGATTTCTGGGATGCTGTGGATAGGGCCAATGGGTGCTCAGATTTGAATATTGCCATCTGGCCCAACCACTAGGCATTGGATCCACCTCTGAGAACACAGGGTAAAAGCAGGGCTCTCCCCCTGGCAGTTTCTCTTTGGATTTCCAGCGGGAAGGAATTGGGTCTCTCCCCCTGCCCAGTTGCTGGCTGGGCGGGGGGAGGGGAAAAGCCATGCAGCCCGGCCCGGGAGAGGTAGGCCTGGCCCCCCCCCCCCCCAAGGGTGGAAGGAAGAAGTAAAGAAATGCCGGGAAGCAATGTGCAGCCTGTGTTCCCCCCTTGGAGACAGACAGAGAGAGTGCAGCCTGTGTTTGTGGTCGTTATCTGGAAATTTAGTAAACATGTGCTGGCAGCAGGCAGCCCAGCTGAGGAGTTGGGGGGGGGTGCAGCCAGGAGTCCAGCCACTCGGAGGAGTTTTAACCCTTCTTGGACAATGAAAACCTTACAGAACCTTAACCCTTCCTAGACAAGTGATGAAGGTCTGGACCAGAGAGAGAGAGAGTGAGAGATGTTGGAAGAATGGAGAAGAGGGAGTGGCATTTTATGCTGGACTCTTTTGTGTAGCCATGGACAGAGCTATGTTTCCGTGTGATACAGAGACTGAGTCCAGGGGGAGAAATGTCCCAGAGCCAAAGAAGATTCAGTGTAGGTACCCCTCGGCCCCAGGGGTATATAAAATATGGGGGGGGACAGATGTCCCAAAGGTGAGATACTGCGCTTTTCTGGAACTGGACAAAGCATCCTTAAAAAGACAACCCTGGAAGCAGCCCTGATTCTGGTTCAGTGGTGAGAGCACCGGAACAAGGACGGAAAAGGCCACCATGACACATGGAAGGACTCCCTCTCCTCTTGAGGAATTGAAAGTTGAGCATTCTAAAGGGTGGTGCTGGACCCAGAACTGGTGATTTTGGAAGATGTATTGTATTGGGAATTTAAGGGGGAGGAGGAGGAGAGTGTTTTTGTGAGGTTTTCATTTTCCTTGTGTTTTCTTTTTCTCTTTTGTGTGTAGTTTAGTAATTGTTTTTGTAGATCAGTTAATAAACTTTTTTTTAAGTGAGAGCCTGCTTTGTTTATTCCTGATCAAAATCTCACAGCAGACACCAGAGAAGGTGTATTTTCATGGGGGCATTTGGCCTTGTGCCAGTGTCAAACCTTTGACAAATACCTTTTTCCTTACATCAGCCTGTTGCATATTCAGAGCCTTATGCATAGTGAATTTTTTCCCCAAATTAGTTTACATGTTCCAAGAATTGTTTATCATATCTCCTCCTTGGATCTGCCTTTTTAGAGCATGCTTATTCCTTGATTAGGGTTTTAGTTAATTCTTACCAGTTTTTGGGCCTTGGTCCACACTGTCTTCAGACAATGAGTGCTGATAGTTGGCATATCTGTAGCAGGTGTCCTAATCCTATATTCATGGGATATTATCCCATCCAAGCAGGCATTTTAACATAAGCATAGCTATTTCACTACTATATCTAAGCTTAATTAACAGCAGAAGTAAAAACTATATCTTTATGACAAAGTTACTTTAACACTACACAAATGAATCCAATTTAATATTTGTGAAAAGCCAATATTATAATATGCATTTATAACAAAATACAGCTGAGCAAAACCACCAAAATATTAATGAATATTCATTGTGAACAGTAATGGCAATTTGACTAGTTTTTATGATCCTTCCTAGCCCATTTCAAAGTATCCTTGAGAACTTTACATGTAGTGTCAAGAAAACATGTTAAAGTCATAAGTGCTCTTACAGCTTACAAGGACAAAAGTCATACCAATTAAGTTTGCATCAAGGTATATGTAATGCTTTAATGTTGGCTGCGTGCCAGGCACCCACTAAAGCTATGCTATCACTCCCTGCCACAACTGGACTTGGTCCAGGAGTTCAGATGAAGACAGGGTGAAACCACTCATCAATTCCCATAATGATTAAAATAAACTCACTTGGGGAAATTAATGAATTTTTTACCAATAAAAATCAGAGCAAGATTAAGAAAAGTAAACAATTCTTAAAAACACCTTCTCGCCACCCTTTCTTCCTTCCTGGGTTCTACCACTTTTCCCCCAGCAGCTCAGGGAGAGAAGAAGTGGAAGTTATGGTCAGCACATCAGATGTTTTTGCTGCTGCACAGGTAGAGGAGTCCTGCCCCTGCTCAAGCATGGGGTCCCTCCCAGAGGAGACAGTTCTCCACAAACTACAGTTCTTCATTAACTGCTCTAATATGGGTCTCTTTCCATAGAGTGCAGTCTTTCAGGCACAGCCTGCTCCAGCATGGTCTCCTCTATCCATAGGTCTGCAGATCTCTGCCAGGAGCCCGTTTCAGCACAGGCTTCCAAGTTCACAGACTCCTCTCAGACATCCACCTGGTCTGGCATGGGGCTTCTCCATAGGCTGCAGGTGGATCTCTGCATCCCCATGGATCTCCATGGGCTGCAGAAGAATCTCAGCTCTGGCACCTGGAGCACCTCTTCCCCCTCCTTTTCACTGACCTGGGTCTGCAGAGTTGGTCCTCTTACATGTTCTTACTCTACTCTTCTCTGGATGCAATTAGATGTGTGCAATAGCTTTTTGTCCTTCTCAAGAGGAATCTCTGTGTATTTTCACAGAGGTGTTACAATCAATCCTGATTGTCTCAGACTTTGCCAGCAGCAGGTCTGTCCTGGAACTGGCTGGCATTGGCTCTGTCAGATAAAGGGGAAGTTTCTAGCAACTTGTCACAGAAATCACCCCTGCAGTCCCCTCTTCCCAATACCAAAAACTGGCCAGACAATCCCAATACAGTATGCAATACTTTTTTCTTAGGCAACCTGATTCACTTTGGAGAAACAGAAAAATTCCAGATACACAGGACAAAAACCAGCTTACTGTTTTCCAAATATATTAATAGGTTTTAAGAAAAAGTCTGGTCTCTTTCTTTATTTGTTCCTATAAGACTTGCAGTTTGATACTTGAACTTTAGGTGATACGTTAATAACATTATTAATTTATGATTCACATGTGGACCATGTGCTGGTTCTCCATTCTCCTTGTAATCACACTGACTTAGCATGTTTGCCAACTTTACATAGACAAACAGTTTTCCTCACAAGTGGATTTAGGTGTTTTCCTCTCTGTTTCAGGTGATTATCAATTCACTAGAGTCAGACACTTGCAATATGTTGCACATAACCATCTGTTTCAAGCAGGAAATAAAGTATTAGGCTAATGGAGTAAGAAATGCTGAAGATAAATAAAGGGCCAATACCAAGATTTCAGTGTCAGGTGTCTCAATCTGCAGCTGCACCTGCTAACTGCCATGTAGAATTAAACAAAAATCAGATCAATCCTTCCTTTCAGCCCCTCAAAGAAATAAAGCAGGTACAGTCTGCTGCTCAGCATCTCATCAGATAATACTTCTGCATTGACATATTCCTCTGGTTTCAAAACAGAAACATCCTCAGATAAATGTGTTTAATTATTGAGAATTTCAGATAATGTATTGGTAATGGAATTGAGGATTGCTTAAATTCATTGGAGTTAAGAAGTATCAACATTTACTACCAAGACAAAATCTTTCAGGATAGACAATGGGATAAAAATAATTTTTAAGGTGCAATGTAGATTTTGCAGTAGCTGAAGTTTCCAAAATTTAGGCAATGCCATGCTTATCTCCTAATAGAAATTAAGAGGTGTAGAATCTAGGTGTCTAGAGTTGATTTCAGCAGAGAGGAGAGCTACCAAGGACCAGTTTGTGAGCACTGTTGAGAGCTCTCATGGCCTGACAGAAGGCTCACACAGTATGCATCTGTAAGCAAACTTTGAGATAAATGCTGACTTAGAAATGCCATGAAATAGGGCAGATATTTTTGAGAGAGAAATGGAGCTAGAAAAAAGTTTCAAAGGATAGCCTTCAAATAAGACGACATTTTTTGGAGAAATTGGACTATGAAAGATGCATTGTAGTAGGACCCATGAGGGGTAGTTTTAGATTATTGGATTTAAGGCATCTACAGCATGATATGGCAAAAAGTTGATAGGCCAAGAAATCCTTATAGTGTATTGGAATTAGAAAATAGCCATCTTCTCATTGTGATGGTGTGAATTATAACATCTCTATTGTCTCATTCTTCTCATGAGACTGAAAATGAAATAAAAGTTTTTAAAACACCTCTCAGTTGCCCCATCTCTGGGTCAGGAAAAGGATATTGTCTGACAGAACACCAGTGACACTGAGATGTTAGAACCATCAAGTGTTCCTATTCCACTTCTAAATGAAGGCACTTTGACTGTGTAGACAAGACCCAGAAACAATAATGTAGGATTTTGCCGGTATTTAACCAATGAAAAATGCTCAAATATTCCACTACAAATTTTGAGTTCCCACTGTGTTTTCTGATCCTTAGTGACATAAATCACCCAATCAGACTACACAAAATACCAGATGATTTCTATAATTTGTGTAGTGAAAACGTATATGTTTTTAATGAAGCTGAAGGTCAAAATCATTCATTAAATAACTGTGAGTCTTTTCAATAAAAGCACAATCAAATATTTTTAAGGTCATCTAACAATCCGTTAAATAGAAAATAATACATTTTTACAAATTACAGAGTGAGTCATGAAAGGGCACTCCTGTGAAATGATTCAAGTATGTGGAAAGATATTAGAGAATTTCTAATATGATTTAGCAGTGAATGTAGCTTTTAGTGCCCTACCAGGTGAATAGCTAAAGCATTTCTCGTTAGTCCTGGGTTTATGCCACTTCAATCACCAGCTTCAATACAGTTTATTGTTTTGTCTACATATATGAGAAGTGCAAGTTCAGGTGCAAGAAAGACCTTCAAGATGAGCTGAATGCATGCTCCTTAGATGCTTTTGCATTGTAAACATTCAGAAATGTTCTCATACCTGAACTTCTCTGTATTAGTTCAGTACCAAGGAATTTGGGATAGAGTCTAAGTAAAGAAAAGCAACTACAAAAGGAAAGAATAAAAGAAAAAAATAACATACAAGTGCTGAAATCAATACATTTCATCAAAAACATTAAAATTAATAATAAAATAATAAAAGTAATAAAATCAATAAAATCAAATAATAATATAATAATAATAAAAAACGACCTCACCTTTGAGCAACAACAAAACAAGTAATAATGGTAGAATGTAAGAACTGCATCACTGTTGAACAACAGTTTGTTTCAGCTGCATGTGGTGGAGAGGGCCAAGGCCTCTCTGAGGGGTCAGACTCGCTTCATGTGTAAGTTCAAGGTTTGGACTACCAGCCAAAATGCTCTTTCAGCTACTGGAATTCGTAGTTCAGGAATGGCTCCGCAGGAATGAGCTAAATAAAGGCCGGAAAGCTCAAAAATTAGTTTCTTAAACTCACCATAGTAAATACAAAGCAGCACTTTGTGTCTCAAACTTCACTTCTCCTATCCTAGTCCAGTTTTACAATTTTTTTTTTTCTTCTTCTAAATGGATCTGTTCTTTTCTAAAAAAGGATTTACACATTAGGATTTGATCTGCAGTCTTCTCAATGTACTTCTCTCAGTGTACTCTGGTTTTCTGGACCATGTGATGAGCATGTCTTTTAAATTAGCTTCTGTGTGGTTGTCCTGACTGAATCCTGCTACCACCCACTCCAGATAGACATTGGGGACAAGCCTTTCTGACAGTGACAGTTCTGCATGTCAGAAAGGCAGAGATATAAAGTGACTAGGAACTTAAGGTCAAAGTATAATTTGGATGTTCTCCAGGTTAGGGAGACTGGAAGATAGAGTAAAATCAACAGTAAAAGTCTGCTGTGAAATCTCTTTTTCTAGTATGGTGATGGAATCATTCCATATTTCTAAAATTAAGCCATCAAAATTCAGCTTCAGTTAATCAGCTTCCAAATCTGGTGCTAGCTCTTTCTCCAGATTTTTACACTATTTTTTGCCATTTCATTTACACAAATCTGTGCTTTTCTTTTCCTTCTCTTTCTTTTTAAATTTATTTCTTAAATTTAATTTAAAAAAATTAACGTGTTGCTTGCTTCACTGTGTCTTTGGGAAACAGTTAAATATGTATTAAAATTTTAATAGAAGGAAAGATAAAAGAATTAATGTTATACTGATTATTTTGGTAGACCTGTCATGGTTTGACACTGGCGCAATGCCAGTGCCTCCATGAAAATACATTTTCCTTGGAGTCTGCTGCGAGATGTGACCAGAAATAGAACAAAGCAGTCTCTAACTTAGGAATAAAGAAGAGATAACTTTATTAACTTACAACTATATGTAAAAAGAAACCCACAGAAAGAATGAAAACCTTCCAAAAACATTTCTTCCTCCTCCCCCAACGAATTTCTAATACATCCATCCCTCAGATCACTAACTCTCAGTCCATCATCACCCTTTAGATAATCCATTCTCAGTTCATCAAGGGGTGAGGAGTCCCTCTTGTGCTATAGGCTTCTCCTGGAAACATAGTTGAGACTTCTTGTGTTTCCTTTTTGTGTCACACGTGGCATCTCCCGGAGATCATTGCTATCATGACATCTTCCTTCCGTGCTCAGTGCTCTCACCACTGCACATGGACTAGAGCTGTTTCTAGGGTTTTCCATTTAAGGCTGCTATGTCCAGTTCCAAAAAAGAGCACAGTCTTTCACTTTTGGGACACCTATCCCCCCCAGATTTCACCTCCTGGGGCCGAGGAGTCTCAAAAACAGACATCTTCTCTTCCACTGAAGATCGAGGGCACCAACCACTTTCCTCATCTGTTGTCTCTGTTCATGCGCTCTTTCACATAACATCACTACACTCCCTTGGCTCTAAGCCATTGCCTCCCCCTAAATGAGGTCTCTGTGTTACAGGGAAAAAAATTATTCCGTCCATGGCTATACAAGAGAAGTCCAGCTAAAGGCCACTCCATCATCTCCTCTCACCGAAGATTCTCCTCCACTTCTCTCATGGCCCATTTCCTCTTATCTCTATCTCTCTTCTCATTCAGCTCCAGGAAAATTAGCATTTGTAAGGTTTCTATCATGCAAGAAAAGGGTTAAAAATCTCAGTATCTGCTTGTCCAGAACTCCCATGCTGCCCTGCTGCCGCACCCCCCCCACCCCCCTTCTATGCAGGCCATTATAAAATTCATACACTGGCGCTCTCTCTCTTTCCTGGGGGTGGGGTGGGGGGGCTGCTCGATGCTCTTGATGCTCCTCTGCCTTTCCATCCCCAAGGGCCTCTTCACCTCCCCTCTCTGTCCAAGGCCCTACCTCACCCGGCCACGTGGCCCCTCCCCGCCACCCAGCCAGCAGCCACTGGGCAGGGGAGAGGTCTTACCTGTTTCACTGCTGGAACCCAAGAGAGAGATTTCCTGGGAGTTATCTGCTTTTAACCCCTGTGTTCTCAGAGGTGTATCCATGTCTTCAGTGGTCACACCAGGTGCCAATATTCAAATCTGAGCACCCATTGGTTTGACCACAGCATCCCAAAAAACTCACTTCCTCTCAAACCAGGACAAGACCTATTGGCAAAACTTTTCTGGAAAACATATTTCAAATGCAAATATATACAGCAGTGAGACAGTTAACTGCTGATTGATTTTCTAAAAAAACTGCTGCAAACCCGCTCATCACACTGAGGGTAATTTTTCTGCATCACTGTGTGTGTATAGTGGCAAGAGCCACTGTTTATTAAGTACCTCTCCTTTTGAAAAATGGGTAAAGAAAAATGTAGATGGAGAAAATGGCTGATTTATGTTCCATCAAATGCTTTGTGTTTTGCTACATCCCTATGCATTGCCAAGAAAAAAACCCAAACCAAAACATGCTTCTTCTCCATCAGGTTTTAATGAATGGAAAACCTCCATGAAAGATGTACGTTAGCATAGAAAATAAGTAAGACCACTGATTAGCCACATAATGATTCATTTCCATCCTGAAAATACTAGCAGAACCTTTTTTTTAAATGCATAGTACATATTGCATATACTTTTTTCAATGTACAATACTATCACAACACAGATCATTAAGCTAACCCTAAAATCTAGGGAGTATATTATTGTAAGTTATCAGAGAATGACCCACTGGAGAAGGGCATTAATACCAATATTCTCCAGGACTGTAAAGTATCTTGTAACTACAATCAGTTTTACTTTCTAAAGCACAATGTTTAAAATAAACAAATCTGTATTTTGTGGGCTGCTGTTTTTCTAGAAAGAAAAGGTCCTGATGATGGGGATAAATTGGGTATTTGTATAAAATTGAAATGCTAGAGTTGGCAGCTCCCACACATGTGTTCCAGGATGACTCAAAGAGCAGTCTCCAAGGACTTAACTCTAGAAACACAGCCACAGCATACCTCAGAGAGGCTCCAGGAGTCCTTATTTTGGCCAGTCAGTACTCCTGACTGGCAAAGGCTTTTGCCTACAATCTATGTTTTGGGTACAGTATCTGTACCCTAAACAGATAGGTTTAGGTTACAGATACTAAGCCTTGTGTTTATCTCCATTGTGCAGACTAGCAATCATGGTTTCACGCTAGCTACTTCCTGAGAGCCTTTGCCATTCCACCGAATGACAAAACGATTACAGTGGTAGGGTATAGTTTATCCTACCACTTTGTGTACCAGGTTTGTGCTGGGAACTATTTTGTTAGCAGGACCTTTTGCAATTGTGGTGCAAAACCCATGGATTTGGTTTAAAGAAGTGATAAAAACAGGGACTGAAAAAATGCATACAGAAAATAATTTCCTGTGGCCTTCATACAAATGTTGTTATGGAGAACAGCACAAAGAATTAATAAAATTTTCAGTATTTCCTCCATAAGTCAATGGATATGCTTGTTTCCAGCCTGAAGAAAAGATGCTTGAAGAGGATTTAAACACCCTGTCTTCTAAATGGAATGTTAATGGAAATAAGAATTACACTGAAATATTTGTCTGAATGGTGTGGTTGGTGAGGATTCTGGTCAGACTATCCAACAGATATTTACAACTCAAAAGCTTCCTAACATCATCTCTGTTACAGTCCAACTCTTCCTTACACAGCCATTAAAGTCTGTAGATCTAGGGTTCCTATCAGGCCAGCTTGGTGCTACCAGTCCAGAAACCTCCAGCACACAAAACAATAGAAGTGTGGTGATGGTTTAAAATAAGCTGAGTTTAATCTCCAAGGAAACAATGTGAGAACTCACTGGTTCAATAAATAAGAAAATGAGAAATGCAGTTGATTTCTACTTTATTGCATTTTACATTTTCTCTTCAGTCTCTTCAGTCTACAACAGCATGCAGCAGAATTTATTTTTGATGCTTTGCAGAATATAAGACATAATTATGATTTGGAGAACTTAAATAAATTCTGAGGCTCAGTATAAAAAATTGTGATTTTCAAAAGGTAATACTAGAAGAAACAAAAAAATTCTGGCAAAACAAACACATTGAGCAAATTAAGGTGTGCTAAAGCAAATACGTTTAATTCTTACAACTTACATTTTCTTACTGAAGTTAGATAAAATTTTTTCCCTTTACTTGGTAGAATAATTTTTTTGTAATTACAGCTTTGTTTCCAAGATAACTTGTCACTCATAGATAGCTATATACTTACCCTATTATTATAATTATTCTAATTATACAAATGCCTTTTCCTGACTATTTGATAAAAGGATACTACAGCCAATCACAATTTCAGCAACTGGCAGTACTTTGAATATTCCCAGATTCCTTTCCTCAGATCAAATATTCTTTTGTGATGGGTTTCTATCAGCCTTCAAGTTGCCAACTTTTCCTTTTTAAGAGGATCATCATTCCTTCTAAAAGCTGGACCTTGCATTAGAAAATGGAAGTGTTTGAAGTATTAGTACTATTAGCTAATGTTTTATGTATAATGGGAAAGTGGACTGGCCCAGTGGAATTAGTGACATGGGGAAGAGGATATGCATGTGTTTTAAAAGAAAATGGCCCTTGATGGGTCCCTGCCCATTGCGTTAAACCTTATTTGGAGCACACAGAAAAGGACAAGATGAGTGATTCTACAGTGAAAGAAAAATGAGTAGGTAATTGCATTGGTTATTAAGTGGATGGAAGAATAGTCTTCAAGGAATGTGTGTTAAAGATGGTAATTCAAGACAGAGTAAATGTAGTTACAGGCTTATGCAGAAAATCCAAAAGTTAAGTTAGTGGATGTTACTTTTGTTTCTTTTCTTTGAATTCCCTTACAGAGAGGTGGGTAGTACTGAGAAGTGTGTCTTGTACCATTTCCTTCTGCAGGGCACTGATGTTCCCAAAATAGGGGTATTTGATGTACCTAAGGGAGAAGTGTTGCCTTTGCAAAGGGGTTGAATTAGTAGCTGAAGTCCACACTTTGGGTTGAACTAGGATAGTTGGGCAACCAACTAGTTTGGTTGCTCATTATGATAGCAGCAACCAGTTGTAAAGTTAAGGGGATGCTACTTGGTTCTGAGTGGTGACTAGGCAGATGACTTGGTCTCTGATTCTGTGTGGGAGAAAGTTATTGGATTAGAGGTGAAAGTGTCATTCTGCTACAAATGTGTCATCTGGAAATTATGAGGTCTGTAACAGTATTTGAAGATCTGTTTTTATGTGCCTTGTTTCTATATGAACCTTAAGATTGTGAGGGTGTGTGTGTTGTGGAGTTGGTTATCTGTAAGTGAATGAAGAATGGATCCTCTATCTGCTTGGATTTTTGCAAGGGCCCTGCAGAAGTCCTTAGCAGCTGTATTTGTGGGTCAAATACAAAAATAGGGTATTATAGGAAAGGAATTTTGTGCTGTTCTTGTGAGCCAGCAAAGGCCTCCTGAATGTCGCAGTCGAGGCGGTCACAACATAAAGCAGAGACCACAAGCAGTCTCAGTTGGCAACACTTGGCAACAGTTTATTAGTTAAAATGGCTGATCTTTTATACACTTTCCAGTTGTTTACCCTTCTTCTACCTTAGCTATTGGGCACAATAATTCAATACCATGCCATTGGTGAAAAGTTACTCTGACTCCACCTAATTTTCTAAAAATGCTTCATCCAGCTGCAGAATGCTCTTATCTTCCTTCTCTTGATCTCCTTGGTTACAGCCTTGGAGAAAGCTCCTTATCAGCTTCTTCTTCTTCTTACTTCTCGCTCCTTTAGCTAACAGGCCCGCTGGTAGCCCCTTCCACAATTCCCCCTTTTTTTGTTTTTGAACTGTAAATACAGCTGCTATGGATTTTTGCAGGGCCCTTTGCAAAAACCCAAGCAGAGAGGGGACACACAAAATCACAATCACAACCATCAACAAAATTTCCATTCTTAATACAATCATTCCTGTCCTTCATCCATCTTTAAGTACTGATATATGGTCTTAGCCAATGTCATCTGCACGTTCTGCTTAACCCCTCCCCCAAGTTATTAGTTCCATTGGACCAGACCATATACCAGTAATCAAATCCTTGACCCATACCTTGACATTTCTATGGAAATTTGGTTGCTTAGAATTCAAAGAAGAAAAATGGCAAAAGATTGGAGATAACTGTGAGTCAGGTAGGGGATGCAAGAAGTTTAACACATAAACAGCTTTATCTAATCTCACTTGAGGTGACTCCTGTTGCATTCTCCCTTTTTGCTTTTGAACCTGACGTTTAAGAAGTCCGTGAACTCTTTCAATAATTGCTTGGCCCATGGGGACATGTGGAATACCTGTTGAATGCTCAATGCCCCAAGCACAAAAGAATGCTTGCATTTTCTGTGAAGCATATGCTGGGCCGTTATCTGTTTTTATGTGACACGGAACACCTAGAATAGAAAAGGCATGATAAAAATGACTAATAGCATCTCGAGTTTTTTCTCCTGTGAATGCTGAAGCAACCATTGCATGAGAAAAAGTATCAACTGTAACATGAACATACTTAAAGCGACAAAATTCTGGCATTTTTGTAACATCAGTTTGCCGTTCTTCTAACGCAGGAAGACCTCTAGGGTTGGTACCATAATACTGAGTGACATGAGTCATATGACAGTCGGGACAAGAGGAAAGAATAGATTTTGCTTCAGCAGTAGACAATTTGAATTGCTGCTGTAAAGTTTGAGCACTCTGATGAAAAAATTGATGGGATAACATTGCCTGCTGCAACACATTGGGTACAGTTTTGATTGCAGCAACAGCTACTAAAGAGTCTACATAGGCATTGCCTTCAGCAAAAAATCCTGGCAATGATGTATGGCTGCGAATGTGCATGATGAAGTAAGAATGTTTTCGAGCACCAATAACTGTCCATAACTTCACTAATATGGTAAACAATGGTTTCTCTTGAATATTACACAACACTGCTTGATCTAAATGCTTAACCAAATTGGCAACATAAACTGAATCAGTAACTATGTTTACAGAACTAGGAAACAAAGTAAAAGCCAGAAGAACAGCAGAAAGTTCAACCAGTTGAGGAGATCCCTGCTGAATCACTGTCTGATATTCCCAGTGATCATCCTTTCTCCAAGCCACAGCTGCTTTTCCAGTTTTCCTGGACCCATCTGTAAAAACCATTATATCTTCCGCTGGAACAGGAGAAAAAATTTGCTTGCCTTCAAAAGGAATCTCTTTAGTCAGTGTTAGAACAGGATGAGAAGGCAAATGATATGAGATTTGGCCTGTAAAACAAGATAAGGCAGATTGCAATTCATGATTATTTTGAAAGCACCATTCAAAATACCACTGTTGCACAGGTATCACAATGGTCACAGTGTCCTGTCCCAAAATCTCATGACAACACCTGCAGCCCTTGATGATAATATCTGCAAAAAATTCATAAAGTCCTGGAGCTGTTTTCCAAGATCTGAAAGAGAAAATATCCATTCCAGAATATGCAATTGATCTTCCCAATTATCATTCCATTGACACAGTATTCCACATGGTATTTCATGGTCTTTCAAAATAAACAATTGAACACCAACAGAGGGATCTATCCTGTTAACAAATCTGTGTGTTAGGACTAATTCAACTTCTTCTAGGGTCTTTTTTGCCGCTGAGGTCAATTGCCTCTCATCAGTGGAGGAAGTGATGCCTGAGAGCAAATCAAACAATGGCTGCATCTGATGATTAGTTATGCCTAAATATGATCGAATCCAACCTATTAAACCAACTAATTTCTGTACATCAGTAGCAGTTTTAACATCAATGTCTAACTTTACAGGTTGAGGCATAACTTGAGTGCTGGTCACCAACATACCTAGGTATTTCCAAGGCATGTGTTCCTGCACTTTCTCTGGAGCAATGATCAGACCAAAGGCTTTCAAATTTGTCACAGCACATTGTTTAAGAGCTGACAACTGTTGTTTGTTGTCAGATGCCAACAAGATATCATCCATGTAATGATAGCAGTAGCAGTTTTTAAATTGCTCCCGCACTTTTGACAAGGCCTGTGCCACAAACCATTGACAACTAGTTGGCGAACTTTTCATGCCTTGTGGGAGTACCTTCCATTGATATCTTTTATCAGGTTCAGCATGATTTATAGAAGGCACTGTAAAAGCGAATTTTTCTTTGTCCTGCTCAGCCAATGGAATAGTGCAGAAACAATCTTTTAGATCAATGACAACTATTTGCCATTCCTGTGGAATCATTGTAGGTGTAGGAAGGCCTGGTTGCAAAGCTCCCATTGTTGCCATTACAGCATTTATCTGCTGTAAATTGTGTAAAAGTCTCCCTTTTCCCAATTTCTTTTTTATTACAAAAACAGGGATGTTCCAGGGACTGAATGATTCCTCAATGTGTCCTGTTTACAATTGTTCTGTAACAAATTCTTGCAGGGCAGTAAGCTTTTCAGTAGTCAGGGGCCACTGGCGAACCCAGACAGGCTTATCTGTCAACCATGTCAGGGGTACAACTGGACGTTCATTGCCCTGCAACACAGTGGCCCCCATTAAAAATACGTAGTAATTTTGACACCCCATTGAGATAAACAATCTCATCCCCACAAACTTTGAGGAGCATCAGCAACATAGGGTCTGATGTTAGCTTGTTGGCCATCGGGATGTTTCACATTAATTACAATGGCTGACAGGCCACCTGTTGTAGCACCACCCAACCCCAGGAGTCCAAAACTTGCATGAGTGAGAGGCCACAATTGAGGCCAGCAAAGTCGCGAGAGTATTGTGACATCTACTCCAGTGTCAATCAAACCTGTTACTGATATAGTTCCTGAATGACATCCACTGGCGGTGAGAGTGCATGTCTTTTCTGGATGGCTCTCTGTTACTTTCTCAGTCCAAAACACTTGAGGTACTCCTGTCGATCCAAAGCTTCCTGTGCTGCGACTTAGGTCCACTGTACTTGGAAGAGAACTCACAAAAGGTACAAGTTGAGCAATGCAAGTTCCTTTCTGAATAGTGACAGGAGGGTCATCAATACATACCATAGCATGAATCTGCCCTAAATAATCAGCATCAATAAGCCCTAGATGCACACGAATACCTCTAAGTGTAGTACTTGATCTCCCTATCAAAAATGCACTCAATCCCCGTCCTATTGGACCATAGGCATCAAGAGGCACTTTACATATTTCTTTTGTTAAAATGGTTACTGTGTCAGCTGTGGGTACATCAATCCCTGCGGACCCGCTTGTTGCCCCTGAGTATTGTTCGCAAATGGGTAGCTTTGCAGGGCTGGGAAGGCCCGCATTTGCTGTTGTGGTTGTTGGGGTATTTGTTTCCCCACGCGCCCCCTCGCACTCCTCTTTGGGTTTCCCAGCAATAGCTGATCATTTGCATGATATTTACTCCTGCATTGCTTAGCATAGTGTCCAGATTTAGCACAACGGTTGCATACAACATCACTGCTTGCACTTGGCCTAAATGTTGTTTTCCGGACAGTACACTATGACTTTACGTACCCCTGTTGTCCACAATTATAACACTTCGCTGAAGGTATTAGCACTGCAGCAAGAGCTGCCATTTTATGCTCAACTGAACCAACTTTCGAGCAAGCAGTAACCATTTCAGACAAGGTGGGTTCCCCAGGCAAAGTGTCAATAATCTTTCTGAAGTCTGGGTTTGCATTTTCTTTAGCCAATTGTATGCACAATTTGTCTCGCAAAGTTTCATCATCTACCCGCTTCTCAATAGCGGCAGCAAGTTTTTCTGCAAACTGCAAAAATGGTTCTCTCGTCCCTTGTTGTATAGTGACATATTTCTGTTTTGGAGCTGCCATTTCCATTGTTTTAGTTAAGGCACTCATGCCAATTTTCTGAACTTGTGCCAAAATCGAAGGATCCCACCTTGCCTGTAAATCTGGATTAGCAAAAGGCCCAGAGCCCAGTAGGGCATCAACACCCACAGCATGACGAGGGTCATGTTGAGGCAACTGTGTATTTGTTAAAGCCGTGTGCTCAGCCACTCGCCTCCAAGTTTCTTGAAATACACCATATTGTACTGGCTGGAATAGAATTGTAGCAAGATGAGTGATGTCATAAGGTGCAAGCAAATCTGCATTAATCACACATATTAATTGCATTACCTCTGAGGAATTAATACCATACTGAGCTACTTTCGATTGGAGGTCTTGCACAACCCTCCAGGCGAAGACATGATGACTGTCATTCTGTCCTGTTCCAGAAGCTGCTTTGAAAACTGGAAAAGCCATAGGGTTATCACAAGCAACATTTGCATTGGCACTGTTCTCCTTAGGTACTCTTGGAGCACCTAACCTTTCTATGATGTCCCAATTCTTTTCTTCAACTGCTTTCCTCCTAACAAATTCCAAAAACTCCGGAGGGTGTCGAGGAAGCACAGTGACTTGGCATGGAGGCAAAGTCCATGAGGCAGTAAGGCTAGAGCTCTTAGGAGATGAAGGGACCAGAGCTCCTTGCCCCAAGTCAGGTGTTACTGTGGGCGACTCATCACTTGATTCGCTGTTGCTGTTACTGTCAGGTAAAGGAGGATACAGCCTTGCAGGTTGTTCAAGCCGCTCAGAGGGGAGCGGGGGGGCGGACGGCTGGACCAGAGAGGAGGGAAGCGGTGGGGGGGGCAGATGGCTGGGTTTCTCTCTCTGCTAGAGACATTTCAACTAACTGGCGTAGAGGTGTAGTATATACAGGCACTCTCGCAAGCTGCTGCGCAGGTGTGAGATAAGGAGGCTTAGGGGTCTGATAAGAAGAGGCTAGGGCAGGTTGCCCAGAAGTTTTGGCAGCTTTCCCAGAAGCCTTGGCAGCTTTCCCAGAAGCTTTGGAAGCTTTCCCAGAAGCTCTGGCAGCGTGCCAGGTAACTCCCATGGCATCTGAACTTTCTTCACCAAGTTCCCCATCCGAGGCCCTCTCTGCCTCAGCCCCCCATCAGGTTTTCTAATCAGCCCCAACTCTTCTTCGTCCGCATCTTGCTCTGTTTCTCTCTCTATTTTCCATTCCTTTAAAGCCTCAAAGAGCAAGTTCCAGGTTACTGCTAAATCAACGGCTGTTTTATCTCCCGCTCGAATAACTTGCCAAAGTCTGTCCCCGACCTTTTTCCATGCCTTAACACTAAATGCTGTGTCGGGATCAGTGCCAAAATTCTGTGATTTAGCCCACAGCAATATGTAATGAAGCGCATAGTCTGACGTATTAATTCCCTTATTTCTTAACAAAACTTTCCATGTAGACAGAACATTTTCTTCCTCTTTAGATAAATTTTGTCCCATTATTACTAGTTGGTGGCTCACCTTCTTCCAGGTGTCTTGACTGGAGGGAATCAGGTCCGGACCTCCCTTGGCTTTCACCTGCCACTCTCAGCTGCACCAACACCACCTCCCCCACTACGTCCCAGTGGGTCATGGTTGTCAATTGCTAGGACCCTGTATGGGCCCCCACCGACTATGTTCTTATCACGTCAGGGATCACCAAAATGGTGCAGTCGAGGCGGTCACAACATAAAGCAGAGACCACAAGCAGTCTCAGTTGGCAACACTTGGCAACAGTTTATTAGTTAAAATGGCTGATCTTTTATACACTTTCCAGTTGTTTACCCTTCTTCTACCTTAGCTATTGGGCACAATAATTCAATACCATGCCATTGGTGAAAAGTTACTCTGACTCCACCTAATTTTCTAAAAATGCTTCATCCAGCTGCTGAATGCTCTTATCTTCCTTCTCTTGATCTCCTTGGTTACAGCCTTGGAGAAAGCTCCTTATCAGCTTCTTCTTCTTCTTACTTCTCGCTCCTTTAGCTAACAGGCCCGCTGCTAGCCCCTTCCACACCTGAAGATAAAGAAAAGCCCCACATCTCTCCTGAGGAAGACACCAAGGTTGTCACCATGGAGACGTGATGAAGGAGAGAAAGTTAAGAGATACAGACTCTAGCTGGCTCACAGAATGACGTGGCTCCCTGGTCACCCACTGAGAACTTTGTTTCTTTCCTATAACCAGTGGGCAGTGAATGTGTATGTTAAGTAAATGTAAATATCTTGAAAGAGTATAAAAGGAACATGTTGCTATAATAAATCTCTCTTGCACCCCTCTGATGGAGTCATGGTACTTTGTGCTGTTGTGCTCTATAAAGACAGGAGACAGCTCTCCCTGAACTACTCCAGCATGGTCGAATCTCATGAGCAGCAATTCTCTCAAAATTGCTGGAACGTGAGTCCCTCCCATGGGCACACAGTCCTCCCAAAACTGCTGTGGCATGAGGCATTCTTCCATGAAGTTCGGCCCTCCAAGGACAGGTTGCTACAGCCCGAAAGCAAGGGCCCTCTTTCTGCCTCAGCTCTCCCACTGAATCACAGCCTTGTCCAGGCATCCACCCACTCCAGCCTGAGCACCTCCGACATGGGCTGAGAGTGGATCTCTACATTCCCTGTGGATCCATCGGTTGCACAGGGACAACCTGCTTCACCATGGTCATCACCGCGGCCTGCAGGGGAATCTTGGCTCTGGCACCCCTCCCTCTCTTCCTCCACCAACTTTGGTGTCACCATGTTGCTTTCCCTCATATGAAAAGGAGGTTATCACCTCCTCCTCTTCTCTGACTAGAAGAAAACTGTGTGTACTTTGTTTTCAAATATGTCATCACAGAGGCGTTACCAAACTCTCTAATCAGCCCAGCTTTGCCCAGCAACGTGTCCATCTTCTGAGCCATCAGGGATTGGCTCTGCTAGACATGGTGGAAACATCTGTGAGATGCTCCTGTGAGCAGCATCTCACAGAGGCCACCTCTGTGACCTCCCCAGTACAAAAAACCAATCTGAGCAAAACCAACACATCCATGAATAACACTGGCTTTGGGCAGAACCTCCCACAGATCATGCTAGCAAAGAAACATATTGAAATGCCATGAAAAAGGCATTAAATGCACCATATTCCTACAGCCCTCCAACTGCCAGAGGTATCAACAACAGATAATGGTTTTTTTAATAATTTTTACTGGTTTTTTTTTTAACAGATTAACCTGTGAACACTTTGTGATGAAAAATTCCCTCTTGACCATTTGTCAGCGGTGTCTTGGTTTTTTGTTGGTTTGTGAGCCTTTGTTTTTTGTTATTTTTTTCTTTTGCATTCTTTTGTGTTCTTTCCTTTCTTAAAGCACTGCAAACTGAAACCACACAGAATATGATGAAGACAAGTATTACAGATGAACTGGTGCAAATCAAATTTCCCAATAAGATTCTTAGACTTCACTGGTGGAGGTCGACCAGTCTGTTTGCAGTTCATGTCTGTAAAATATATCTGGTTCTCAGCATGCTTCAGCTGTGAAGAGAAAAGGCATTTGATCTCCCATAAAAAGCCAAAATCTTTAGACAAAAGAACTCTGCAACAAGCAAAGCAGAATTTTGTGCTTGAGAACACAAAACACCTGGCAACACTGCAGTCAAAACTACTGTTGTAGCTGATTATTTGCTACCTATTTAATAAAACATTAAGCATCAGAGACTTCTTGGTGTTTTTCTAATATACTTAGTACTTTGGGTTGGGTTTCTTTTTTTTCCCATTTGAAGGCAGGTTTTGAAAATTATGTTATAGTTTTGGCTGCTACATTTGACTGACACCTAAAGGGCTCTTCATTTGACACATGCAATTCTTTAGGGTAATGTAGCAAGGAGATCCTTGCTATAAAGAAAAATTAGGTTCCTCTAAGCAAACCCACATCAAACAACCTTGTAGCTATGGTACAGCTATCAAAAAGTAGTAGATTCATTTTATAAGGTGTTTCAACTTCATGCACAAAAAATATGTTACTATTTTTAAGCATATTAAAAATTTGCACTTTATACTCTTTTCCGCTTTTTTGTTTGTAGGAGATAGCAGCAGCATGAAAATAAGAGGAAGATCAGCAGAAATGAGAGAAAAAGCAATGGCAGAATTTTCTTCCTTTTTAGCCTCCATGCTAAGTCAAGGGCCACAGGTATATAGTTTCACTGAAGTGCTGGGAAAGGCTAACTTCACACCAGCAGCCTGACTTGCTGCTTTTGAATGCTTTTGAAAATGCTTGCATTTTGACCATTGGGCATCTCAATTCAAATCCCTGAGATCATCTGCAATTTCTCTGGGCAATATGTTCCAGTGCCTCAGCACTCTCTCTTATGACCCACCCCTCTTTATGACCCATGCTGAAAGGCAAATGATCAGTGTTTGTAAATAGATACTTAGGGTTTATTTTAGAACAATTTAGTTGCAGTGGAAAGCAGTTATGTAGCCATTTTGGTTATAATATATTGTAATATAGCAATAAAATATTAGAAAAATAGCACTTAACAAAATGTAAAACAAGAAAAGAAAGAAAATAAAGAGAAAGAAAAGAAGACAGAGTAGAAAGGTATATATAGTCACCCCCCATGGGTCCAACAATGGGACTTGGTTGTTGTAATTTTGGTGTCTGTTGGTTGAAGCAATGGTTGCAGTCTTCATCTGTCAGGAGTGGAGAAATCTCACAAAACACAAACTTCAATGTATTAATATACAGGATCACAGGAAATGCCAAGTTGGAAGGGACCCACAAGGATCACTGAACCCAGCTCCTGAGCCTACACAGAACCGTCCCCTACTAATCATGCCATGGACCTGAAACCATTGTACAAATGCTTCTTCACCTCTGTTAGGTCTAGTGCTGTGACTACATCCTTGGGGAGCCTATTTTGGGTCCTGTCACTGGTAACCACAAAGAAGAGATCAGTGTCTGCTCCTCCTCTTCCTCTCACAAGAAAGCTGTAGAGTGTCATGAGGTCTCCTCTCAGTGTCCTCTTCTTCAGGCTGAACAGTACAAGTGACCTCAACTGCTCTTCAAACCCCCTGGAGCCTTGGCCTAGAGATCCTTCATCATCTTCATAGCTCTCATGAGATTCCCATGGACTACTTCTTGAGCTTGTCCAGGTCTTTCTGGACATTTTCCTGTCCCTCTGGTGTGTCAACCATACCTCTCAAATTGGTGCCATCTGAAAACTTGCTGAGGATGCACTAAAATCCTTCACCTTTGTCGTTAATGAAGATATTAAGTAACGCTGGTCCAAATATTGACCCCTGAGGGAAACCACTTGTCACTTTTCCATCCAGCCAGTGACCATTACCCTCTGAAAGTGATCCAATCACTTTCTTATCCATCTAATTGTCCTCTTCAAATACGATTTAGAGAGAAGGAAGGTGTAGGAGACCGTGCCAAAATCTCTACAGAAATCCAGATAAATGTCATCTGGAACCCTTCCCTTGTTCATTGATGTAGCCACTCCATCATAAAACATCAACCAACCATCAGAAAAGACTTGCTCTTGGTGAAGCTGTGCTTCTCTGTCTTACGTGTGCCTTAGTAGAGGTTCTGGCAAGGATTTATTTCATGATCTTCCCAGGCACAGAGGTGAGACTGACAGGCTGATAGCTCCCAGAGTGCTCCTTTCTACCTTTCTTAAAGATGGATAAAATGTTTCCCTTTCCCAGTCACCTGGAACTTATCTGAGTGCCATGACTTTTCAAATAGTGCCTTGGCAACTACATGTACAAACTCCCTCAGGACTCCCATCTCATCCTCTCATTCAGGATGCATCTCATCACATTGCAACAGACTTAAGTATATTCAGGGTTCTCAGGCAGTCACAAACTTGATCTTTACTTACAGTCAGAGGGAATATGCTCTTCCAGCCCCCATCCTGCTGTTTACTGACTTGAGAGGTGAAGGAACAGAGAAGATGGAGGTAAAAAATTGTTAAGTACCTCAGGCTTCTCACCAGTTGTTACAAGTTTTCCAGTATTGTGTATTGGGGAAGATACACCTTCTTTGACCTGCCTTTTCTACACCTGTAGAAAGCCCTTCCTGTTGTGTTTCTTCCCAGGTTCAGTTCCAGTTTCACCTTAGTCTTCCTTGTCCCAACCCTAAACAATCATATATCTCTATACTCTTCTCAGGTCACCTATACTTGCTTCAACTTCCTGTGAATTTGCTTTTTTCCCTTAAGTCTGACCAGCAGGTCCCAGCTCAGCCATGCTATCTTGTCTTCCTTGCTTGATTTCTTGCCCCTGGGAATTCACAACTCCTGTACTCTGTGGAAGACAGGAATGCATACAGAAACACACTCTTCTCAGAAATTTCAAAATCCTCTTTCTATCCCATCACCCTTTTTTCACCTTTATTCTCATTTTGAATGTGGCTGTGCTTGGAGAGCAAATGATAAGTGCACACAAGATGTTCTCAGACTGCTGAACACACCTCCAGAGACAATCTGGTAGAGAGGAGGTCACATGCTACTTTCCTTGCATCATCACCTTTTATACCTATAATTTGGAATTGAAGTTGCTGACTCAGTCTGAAAGCATTTTATTCAACAATGAGTCTGAATTCCTTACCTTACAGAAAGGAGTGACTGATAGCCTGTCTGTGAGAAGGGCTGAGTTGCATTGAGCTCCTGCTCCCTTCCCCTCCTGAGGTCCCTTCTCTACCAATGCCACCTATACTATCACCACCCTTCTCCTCATCAGAGCCTCAGAGTTCATGAGCAGGTTGCCCTTTATCAGCCTCTATGGTTTCTGCCAGAGACAAGCACAAGGAAACCACTTGAAGCCCTCTAATGCAATCAGGAATGGGAAAAGACAGAGCTGATAAATGAGGGGTGCAAAATGCACACCATGTTGAGAAAGGTAGGGTGAATGACGCATGAAGGTGAAGGGAGGAGCAAAGCTACATGCATCAACACCATCTACTCAGTTTTTCTGCAGAGAATAGAGGCAACAGCCATGGGGATTTGCTTCTCATACCAACACAAAAGACACTTGAAGTCTAGATATTAGGAAGTGTTGATGGTGCATGATGTCAGCTTCAGTGTACTGAAGCACTAACTTATATTTTAGAATACTGGGGGGTTTTTTTGTTAAAGATTTCATTTAAAATACTTCCAATTATGTTTCAAAATAACATTTTGAAATTTGTACAATTAATTATATCAATATATAAAAACTGTCACAAATTTCTCAGAGGCAGACACTCAAGTGAGTGAGTGAATGAGTGAGTCATTAAAATGAGCCTGTAAAATTCTGACTGAGTCTGAAGTATGTTCTGAAAAGCAGTTCTACTACAGGCATCACTTACTGTCAACATATTACTGCGCCTGTGTGGGTCGCAGCTGGTGAGAGAGAGACGGTGAATCTTGTTTCTTGAATCAGAAGGCTGATTTATTAAGATATTATATATAATACATTAAGACTATACTAAGTAGAATATAGAGAGAGGTTTGCAGAGCAGCTAGGCTAGCTAAGAATAGAATAGAAAGAATCTAAAACAAAGTTGTGGCCAAGGACTCAGTCCCCTGTCTTGCACTGGTGATTGGCCCTTAATTATAAACATAGAACATGAACCAATCACCAATCAAAATAGGTGCCCCTGTTGCATTCCCCAGCAGCTGATAATAATTGTTTACCTTGTCTTCTGAGGCCTCTGGCCTCCAGAAGACGCAGAAATCCGAAAGAAAGGATTTCTGTGGAGAAATGTCTGTGACATCAACATACTTCTGCATTACCTTCATCCACAGAGAAAACATTCTCTAAGTTTTGTCCTGGATCTTTCTGATACCACATGCTTTCTTACATAGGAAAATTTTGGCATTACAATATTCATTGAAATGTGGGAGATAATTGTTAAAGGGTTGCAAGCTCAATTTTCTGTCATGAAGTATCAGATTCAAATACATAAATCAGTATCTTTCCCTGATATTAGAAGATTACAAGACATTACAATTTTAAAGGTACTTTCAAGCTTTCTGAGAGGCACATTTTTAAAATAAAATTGCACATAACAGACTATATTTTTAATGTGTTCATTTCCCTCCCCCTCTTTTTCTAAGTACTCATCTAATCTACTTTAAATGGAAAAGATAGGTGCTATGACTCATAAGAACCTAATTTAGCAATGTCAACAGCTTCACAAATAGTCTCAAAGGAACTTGTACATAAAAGAGAGAGGAAAAATTGTCAAAGCCACTCTTGAATCTTTCCTATTGGAAAGGCTGTTAATGATAAGAAGGGTAGACACAGAGGAGGAAACTCACCATAGCAAATTACTTCCCATACCAAATTACTGTAAGGATTACAACATTTAATCACAGAATTTGAGACTGAATTTTTGGTAGTATTTAGTTATGGCAGTTGTAGGTTTGTTGTTGTAATAATCAGACAGGACTCAGTTTCTTCATGCAGGAAAAGCCCATTCTTTATTCACACATCTCATATTTATATGAAATATCAGAAGGCACTGTGTTAGACCTAACTGGCTAATGACACACTGACACTCAGTTTATTGGTCAGTAAATGGCCAAGGTGTACATCTGTCAAATCTCTCTATTTTTGGTTAATTGACATATTTTGTTTACTGATTTGCATGTGACAGATTTCTTGTTTATTACAGGTGCAAATGATTCTCTTACCAGAACGGTTTGTTGTGCTAATGGCTTTCATTCTTATGATCTTTCACATCAAGTTGCAATCTAACTGCTAGCTTAAGTGGAGTTGCAGGGCCTAAACCATATTTTATAAGGCTTTTCATTGATAATATCTCTGCCTATATGCAACATAGGGTCTCTTTTCTGCTATAATATGACCATCTAGAGAAAGAACACAATGCAAATGTGTAAGGCAATCTTGCTGGTTTACCTCCTTATAACCCATTATTTACAGTATATCTGTGTCTTGGTGTATTCTCTAGATAGGCCTTATTATGAAATTTTCTGCTTTCTTTAAGGCTGTATTTTCTGGCTGCATCTTGCCCGATATGACACACTTCACTGGCTCTTTTGCTAAACTTTTATTTCTCAACAAAATGTTACCAATTAATTTTTTTTGTCTCTTGCATTTCACTGTTGACAGGTGGTAACTCCAAATATTTTAAAATAATTAGAAGTATTATCAGCAAAAAGCACTCTCCATATTTTCAGCTATTATCCCTATATGGTCTACTCTTAATTTCTCTTTTTCATTCAACGTGTCTTTGAAGACAAAGAGTAAAGTGTGATAAAGGTCCAACTGTAAATTGTGGTTCTTGACACTTGATTCATGAGTGTAAGCTGTGTTTGAAAAAATTTCTAACTCACTTTTATATTGAAAACCAGTTAGCTGTTAAACCAATTAGTCTTTTAAGACCACTATCTGTTCTATGATTACAGAAAAAATTCATAATGAACTCTACTTTCTGCATCTTCAGAGTAGTTGCATGTAATCTTGTGTGTTTTAAAGTAAATTGGTTGTGTGCATAATACTAAGAATCTAAGTGTCTGAGATTTAATTAACTCTCCGTAAATAATCCAAAGAGTTCTAAGCAGAAAATTGTGTTACCATTCCACAGTTTCACAGAGGAAATAAATAGATTTCTGTAACTGATAGGACTGTTGCATTTTTTTTTTTGTTCTTAAAACAAGCTCTTTTTTGACAAAACAAGAAAAATGTCAGAGAATATATTTTTAGTTTGCTTTTTTCTTTTCCCTTTGTTTCCCATCTCATGAAAATCATCTTTTGGGAATGTATTAAAGCCATGGATACTATACCTCACCACTGACACAACATATTGGATTCTTGATACTTTTGCAAGAAAAAATACAAGCAATCAAAACATCAAAGTTTCAGAAATAGGAAAACATATAACTTTAAATGGCAAGGAGTAATGCAAACCTAGAGAATACTTAAATGTGGCAATTAATCAGGAAATTTCTGGCATTTAATGACAGTCATGAATGTAAATCTTTGAGATGGATACATTAGAGTTTTAAGAAGTAATCAAAGTGGGAAGAAGTGCTGTTTATTTTGAAGCCCTAACCTCCAACCCTTTTCAACAGCAGACATCATACATGCTTTCAGCATCAGGAAACAGCCATAAGCCACTCATCCTTATAGAGAATATTCAGGGCTTCCAGGAAGGGACAGGACTACCACAGGTGCATGAAGTATGTGTCCTATAAAAAGCAGAAAGCTTTTACTAGGAGTAGCACATCTGTACAGGTGAGTCTCTGTGTAGACCAGAGCAGCCTGGAAAAGAAATGAGCTATTGTCATTAAGAACAATCAACATATGGCACTCACGGTGCTCCCTCTACTGGAGCATTTTTGTCCTTTTGTTAATCTCTTGTTCAGGACAGAGCTGTTATTTCTGAGGAAGAGAGCAGAAGATTTTCACAAAGCGCTGCAGAAGACAGCGCTTGGTAGCAACATGATTTAACTTCAGCTGAGGGGCAGAGTGCCTCTAGGAAGTTTACAGTGTCTCTGTGAAAGAGGAAGAGGCTGCAATGGTCCACAGGTTCAAAACATGAAGGTATCACAGATTTGGATCAATTCAGTTAAAATAAAAGAAGCATGGGAACATGAAAGAAGGGCACCTATAATGCATGATACAAGCTGGGACTCCTTCTGGCTTTCCTCTGTAGGTAGATAGCCTAGATTCTCTTGGAAGCTGTTAGACCTGAAGATAAATATGAGAATAATGAAAAAAAATGTTCATTGGAATACCAAAAGATACCATTGTAGAGGAAAACTTGCCAAAGAAGCATTATCTTGGACCAGAATCAAGAAGTAATTTGAAAATCCTTAAGTAAATTTATTGGTGCTATAAGCCCCTTTTTTTTAAATATAGTTGTATATTGATATGGGAAATGGTACATTGCTACATCCCATGGCCTAATAAGTAACAGAATGCTGTTCACATTGCAGAACAATCTTGGAGAAGTCCTGGGGATGTGGGCTGAGCTCTGGGAGCACAGATAGATAAAAACAGCCTTGCAAATTGCTGGAAACAAACAGTGCTAGCTCAGAACTAGTGGTCAACCAGCAGACACCACAATTTGGTCATCAAACATTGCCAGAGACCCTGAAAGAGACCCCTGAGGATCAAATAAGGACTTCAGATAGGGATGGAACTATGCAAAACAGGGCAACAAATATACATCTAGCAAGCAAGGATACCTGTGGTATTCACAATCTCTAAACAGGGAGAGACATAATTCTCTCTACCAGGATTTTTCCTGAGGAAGGCACCGAGAACCTCAGAGAAGAAGAGAAAATAATTCGTACCTTTATTCACTGCGCCTGTTGTTTTGTACATGTGGAACATGTTATGGAGATTGTTTACCGAAAGTGATTTGGTTATTGGACACCGGTGAAAGTTGTTTTGATTCCTTGGCCAGTTGGGTCAAAGCTGTGTTGTGACTGTCTGCAGACGGTCATGGATTTTTCGTTAGTATAGTATAGTATTCTCCAGTATCTTTTTAATATAGTGTCCTTTTAGTATAGTATATCTTTAGTACGTAATTTTGTATAGTATTAGTGTCATATAGTATAGCTTAATAAAGCATTTGTTCAGCTTTTCTGAATCATGGAGTCAAAGCACATTATTCCCTGGCTGGGGATTGCCTGTTTCTACAAAAGATACCTGATAAATATGTAAACAATATGTGTAACAAAAAGCCTGACTTGCCTGTCTTTGGTTACACAAAACTAGAAGAAAATGTTCCTTGTGTCCAGCAAGTTGTCTTAAAGAATGCATGCTTTCTAATACTTAAAACTGTGTTAGAAAGTTTCTATCCAGCTGTGTTCAGTACCAATATAAAATTATTCCTTCTTTGAAACCAATTAAAGTAGCTTGTCTGCCTTCAGCAACTAGCTGTTATAATTAAAGCAGACTCTATTGGGCAGCTCAATTTTACAAAAGCACCACAAAAAGAGAAAAATGTATTGTTAATTCTTATTGTTCCTCTCCTTAAAATGCAAAAAAAATTGCACTGCTTTTACTAGCAAGTTTCACCCCAAAATTCTATTCCTAAAAAACCACTAATTTATGTGTTAATAAATCTATGTTTATTGTTTAAAATCTATGTTTGTTATTTAAATATCTTAAAATATTTAAGATATTTAAATATTTTATATATATATAATATTTATTAATAAATAAATCTAAAATATATGTTTATTATTTATTATCTTAAATCTATGTTTATTATTTAAAATAAAAAGCATAAAGTTTCGGGGTTTTTCTTAAGTAGCATTTTTTGCCTCTCTCTTAATTATTTCATGTTCTTGGGCACAGGTAATTGATCCTGGCACTGTCAGAGCCCTTTGGTACCACAAGACCAAAAGATAATAGACAAACATGAAAAAATAATGCGAAACATAATGGGATTTCTTAGCGCCTTCAAGGCATTTTGGCAAAAACTTACAGAGAAATATAATAAACTATTTTATTTATGATAAGCATTTTGTGTAGGAATACCTGAAAAGGACAAAGAATAGACTAGACTAGACTAGACTAGACTAGACTAGACTAGAATAGAATAGAATAGAATAGAATAGAATAGAATAGAATAGAATAGAATAGAATAGAATAGAATAGAATAGGAGTCCCTGGCTCTGTAACTGCACAGGTATAGGATGTGCCATTCCATATCTCCTCTGGGGTACATCTATGTGCAGCATCAGAATTCCATTCAAAACCTGGTTTTAGGCAGTATTTTTTAGCTTTCAAAGTATTCCTTACCTTCACATTGTAGATACCACTTTCATGTTCAAGAAATCATACTATCTTTTTCACAAAGTTTTCTTTAAATAAAATAGCTCAATTAGTTTTTTGCGGAGCAAATGAAGACATTTCAAATAACAATTATGTAGACCTAAATAGCTTAGGCTATTTTTTAAAGGCACCTATCTAAAAAGGCACTCAGCTGCATTCTCAAAAGCAGTCAAGTACCAATCATAGACAAATATAAAATGAATTTTTATTCATTTAAAATATATTATATAAATATAATATTGTATTAATAATATAATAAATATATAAATATATTCATTAATTATTCATTTTAAATATAAAACAAATTTTTTTCTTAGAAAAGTTTACAAAGTATAGTTGTAAATTTTTTGCAGAGCATACTGTGCAGTTTTGCAACAGTCCACAGCTAGTTTGCATATCATCAGGGGAAGAGTCATTAAACAGAAAACGACTTAACTGAGGTTTTTTAAATGATTACTCAAAAAGATTTCTGATCTCTGCAAGGGTAACTATAGATATGTGAAAAATATATATCATATGATTGGCTCTTTGCAAATATTAAAAGGAATACTAAATGTGCTATGTTGTATTAATTTGTAGTACTGTATTAATCCTTTTCAAGTAGTGTGGTAAATATAGTTTTAGGCTATAACCCAATATTAAAATAGAAACTATGTGATGTAAAATACTTTTTGTAACTAGCTCAAGGAACGGATAAGATAATCCAGAAATTCTTCACACAGAGATAACAGCAACAAGACACTAAAATCCCAGAGAAGAATTAGTGCCTCCTTATCAGGAAGACCCAGACTCCTTCCACCTCCTTCCAGACTGTGAGGAATCAAACAATGATTTACAAGAGGAAGGGGGAAGAAGTTGAAAATAAACAGAAAAATCCCTAGTTCAAAAGGAATGTTTGCTTCATGTATGAGATACAGGAATATACAACAGGCTGCTGCTTTTTAACCCTTTGTTAGCAGGTATGCTTTTTGGGGGCTTAATGCCCAGGAAGCATCCAGACATGCTTAATTCTTTCCTTTTTTATTGTCCTTTATTGTCCTAACTCTGTCCATTGAGTTTGCTCATATTGCTCTAATTGTTATTACTGTTTTAATAACCATTTTATTACTATTAAAAGTTTAAAATTTTAAAACAAGTGATTGGTGTTTTTCACAAGATACATTTGGACAAAGATGTCCTCAGATAGCATAAGTAATACAGAATAGAACATGATTTAGAGACCTAAAGAACTGGATAGTTTCAGGGTTTAAGGGCTTAATATGGCTTACAGGGGCAGCAGGCAGCATGGTCCTTGATAACCTCCTATAGAGCAGAAAAGTGCACTCACTTCTTATGTCTTCATTTCTCAAAATCATTGGAAAGTCATTCCACAAAGACTTCATAAAGGATGAAAACAAACAACTTGCGATTGAGAGTGGTGTTAGCAAATACCAAGGTTATGGGTTTGATGCTCATATGGACCTTTCACTTAAGAACCGGCTCTAATGATCCTTGTAGGCTCTTTCCAACACAGAATATTCTACGATATAGACAGAATTATAGTGGTGAGAGAAAAGGAAATAGATGTGTTGCTCTTTGGTGCTACAAGTATCAGGAACCATAAAATGACATTTCAGTTCAACTAGTTAAACAAGAAAAATGGAAAATATACAGAGCTCTTAAGTTTCTTTCTCCAAAGTACTGTTTCATTTTCTGATGAGAAGACCTCAGACATCCTTGACACTCAAATAATTGTGTAAAGTAATTTATGTGCTCTTCCAATTAATCTGGAAGGTCTGTTTGATGGAAGTAAAAAAAAAAAAAATAAAAAAAAAGGAAGGCTTTTTTTACTTTTTTACTTTTCTCAAAGGTAAAACTCAAATAAGCTCCATTATTTTTAATAATGGACAATGTAACTATCTCAGGGTCTTTCACTGGCACTCAAATTCTTCCATTTAGGTATAAGACAAGAAAGTTTCATATTCCTTTTGTAAGTGAAAAAGGTTCTACATTTTAACTCAGAATGGGGAACTATAACCCAAAGACGCATGCTGTATACTATAATGATCACAGAACATCACAATTTTTAAAAATTCTATTTCATTACTTTGTCTCTAACCAATAAGTTAGACAATTACTAATAGTCCAGAATTCTAAAAATATCTAAAAATGATTGCTCGTTTTTACACACAGGTTTGAAGTTACATTACACTTCCTGAAAAAAAATTCTCTTATAGCTCTCTTGAAGCAATTTTTGCATTCAAATTTTTTGGATGCAAGTATTTTGTATTAATACCTGACTTGAATACTGAATAAATCTATGCATTTCAACAATTAAACAACCTCCACCCCTCCCCCAGATTAAAGAAACAATCAAATATTCAAGGATTTCATTCATTCTTTTTGTTTCAAAATAAAGCACATAAATTGCTCCACTTTTTTAGTTTCTATCTGAAAACTCAAAGGCTATCTTAATCTGATTATTAAGAGCACTAGCTTCTGATTCGGGAAAAAAAAATCTTCCAAAAACAACTTCCCCCACTAGAACTCTTGGTTTTAAGGATGGTTTTGTCAAGAGGGCATTTTAAAACACTAATATTGCCCTGCCATAATTTTTACTGACCAAGGAAATCCTCTTTTCTTTTCCCCTAATGCTTTGCATCTGACATGCAGTTTACAACACTGTATTTCATTGTTTCATCCTAAGTGAGCAACCCAGCACTGTTAGACTTTACACAGTCCATGCATCAAGGACATTTCTATAGGACAATTTAACATCATTGACTGTCTTTCTAAGAAGAACATTTCTTTTGAATGTAACACTTTCCTCTGTTGTATGTCCCTGTGCTGCAAATAAGTTGCTTGGACTTGTCAAGAGAAAATATATCTCACGGTAATTAATAGGATAGAAGCAGGGTGATACATATTGGCAGTGGGAGGACCTGAATCAGTCAAGCTCTGTTGAAGTCATAAACCTTGTAAAAAGCTATCACAGAAGCTTATTCACATGTTCCATCCCTACAGCACCTTCAGCAAAATCTGTTGTTCATATAATCTGAAACATTATTCCCATTAAAGGTCTGCCATTTTTCAAGGGGGAGACGTGATAGTTTAATGTCTCACATACTACTTAAATCAGTTTTACGCTTTCCAAATTCACACTAATTATGTGACACAAGACCGTGTATCTGTTTTCTCAGTTAATGCAATGCTAAACTTGTTAACTTGTTAATAAGTAAACTAATCACTATTTTCACAGTATCTATATGTGATTTTATATGATTCAATATAATTGATATACAGTCAAGTTTAAGGCCACTGGGATAATGAGTCTGCGTCTGAACAAAATCTGGTTGTTGCCCATTACTTCAACTGCAGATATATATCTGCACAAGGCTTCTTTGCTACTCTGGCATTTTATACATTCCCTTTCACATCATGACAAATGTCAAAGAGCTGACCACCAATATAGAATTCTCATTCTGTAGGCACACTATACCCCTGAAATCTTTGCTGAAGTATACAGTAACAAACCAAACAAGCCAATAAAAAGAATCTTACAATGCATTCTAGCAGCTAAAGGATTCTATTCTATCGGGACAGCATTTAGTTGAGGAACAATGAGACACAAGAGCAATAAAATTCATGGAGAGTTACTCTGTAGCATCACCCTAAGTCAGGGTCTTGACATCCATGTTCATTGGCTTTGTAATACACTGACTGCTCCATCACCTTCAGTTGTGGTCCGTCTAGACCTTTCCTGATCTTTCCACCACTGAACACAGCTAAAGCAAAAATTAGAGTTTTCAGGACACTTTCAAAACCACTCTTTTGCTTTATTGTTGAGGAATATGTCTGCTGCAGGTAGCTCGGTAGTATCGGAGGACCAGGTCCTACACCGTCAACAAACAAGACATGAGAGTGCTGTGGGAAATCCAGTCTGCGTGAGTGGGGCATGTGAGGAGATAAGCGAGGACACATCGGGCCACTTGAGCCGCCCATGTGAAGGCGACATTGGGAAGTGGCTGCCAGGGAGTCTCGTAAATAGTCACACTGGGAAGTTTCTTTAACATTTCTGCTTTCACTAAAGTCAGTTATAAAATTTCTGTTCTTTTGAACACAGAATCAGGGTAAAACAGAGGACTGGTAAAAAAAAAAAAAAACTATCCCGCCTTAAATTTGTTACATTCGAAATAGCCCCTCACTCGCCCCCAAGCGCTACTGACCATCCAGAGAAAAAGAGGGGGACCCACGAAACAAATGTGGCGACACGGTGAGGGAATGGAGAAGCTTCCGCTTCCGGCGGCCTCACCGACGGCGGCAGGACCCAGCCGCACTGCGCGGCCGTACTGGGCGGGAGGCAAGGGGAGATGCGGTCGCCGGCGCTGCCGCAGCTCTTGGTGGGGCCGCTGCTGGTGTTGCTGGTGCTGCTGGACGCCGCCCGCTGCGCGGAGGCTGCGGCCCCTCGCCCCCGGGACGCCGCCACCGCTTCTCCACGCTCAACGGAGGCGGCCGGCGGGGCCTCCACGCGGAGCAGCAGCAACAGTAGTAGCAGCAGCAGCCGCCTGGCCGAGGTGTCGGCGCCGCCCGAGCAGGGCCAGCCCATGACCCAGCGCGCCCTGTCCGTGCTGGTTCTGGCCAGCGCCGCCCTCATCGTCTACTTCGTGATCCGGACCGTGCGGTGAGGGCGGTGAGCGGGCGTGTGGGCGCGGGGGCCGCAGCTACGCGGCCGGGGCTGCGGAGCGTGTCGGCCCCGCGCCTCCTGAGGGGCCGGTCAGTAGCGCCCGACTGCTCTGAGAAGCTCCCGGTACCGCCTCCCCGGTGTGGGCGGGGAGCAGTTCGGTCTGCTCGGCTCGCGTCGCCGAGAATCGCGCATCATTGTTGGGTCTTTCCCGTCTCTCCTGTGCCCCCCGGGTGGACTTGTCACTGCTGGCATCCGTCAGCCCACCTAAATTTACTTTGTTTGTTCTTGGAGTGATTTTTGACCAGTTTGCAAACTTCTGTATCGCCAAACTACCAAAGTTGTCCTCCCCTACTTTGTCAATAAACAGTTTTCTTCTATGCTTTCTTTCACAGTTAAATTAATCTATTTTGTGTCTTTTAAAGAAAGCTTATGAAGCTTGCTACCATTTAGCTGCCTTTCTGTTTCTCATGGAAAATACTCTCCACGTAGCTCAATGTGCTTTTGCACAGTGTTTGTCCCTGTATTTTTTTTATTTTTTTTTTGTCCTGGTAGTTTTTCTTCTTTCTCTCATGCTTTAATAACTTGAATTCTTCAGAGCAATGCCCAAATGTATGACTATGCATAAAGCGCCTCAGTTATGGAGCAAGTTCTCCATGTACTTCTCATTACATTTAGATATACCCATTGTGTCTAATATCTGCATCATTTAGTTTAGAAAGGCAGTTGAAGGACTGTTTTGTGTATGTCATGTACTAAGATATGCAGTCCAAGTAAACCAGGATATTTTGATTGTTCCATGAATCTTGCAAATCACTCTTGAGAAGCCTTGAGGGCACTTATCAGTGTTAGTGTGTCTTGTAACACCAGCCTGTTGGATTTGGAGATGTGAGTAGTGCTGTCAAAAGGCCAAATAAATAAATACATAAAAGTCTGTCATGGGAGCAGCTGGAGAGGAAAATGATCATCTATTGTCATTATTTTCTGGATGAGTGGTAGTTACTTGATATTCTGGTTTTGGGAGTAGGATGCTGTTCTGCATTTGCAACTGGAGTGCTGCCTTCTAGGTGCTACTGTAAACTGGAAGCTTTACTTTATTCACATTATTCTGTAATTCTGTGGCATCTTGCTTCTGAACTTTAGAATAGGTAAATTGTATATTTTTGAATTTGAACTTGTAGATGAAATGTTCTTGCAGTGGTTATATAAGAAATATAAGGATTAAGTGCAAATGACCCATTTTTTCGGATAGGTTTCCTTGGCACGAAGACATATCTTGTTGTAAGACAAAAACTTGTTGCAAAATTTCTATCAAGCTGCCAGCCCAGTGAATGAAGGGAAGAAAATGAGTGTAGCATTTCTGGATTTTAGTAAGGCTTTTGGTGCTGTTCTTCACAGTATCCTTCTGGACAAGCTCTGCAACTGTGGGGTGAGTAAATTTGCGGTGCACTGGAAGAAGAGACAGCTGAATGACGGGGCTCATGGGGTTGTAGTGAGGAGCAGTGCATCAGGCTGGTTCCCAGTCACCAGTGTTGTTCCTCAGTGCTCAGTTCTAGGGCCAGCTTTGCTCAGTACTCTTATCTGGAGACAGGAGTTGAATTGGCAATTAGCAACTTTGCGGATGATGCCAAACTGGGAGGTGCAATAGGCTCTCTCAAGGTGCGAGAGGCCTTGCATAGGGATCTAGATAGATTGGCGCATTGGGCATTTACCAGTGGCAGGACATACAACAAGAACAAATGCAGGACACTAGTTTTATGTGGGAGAGAAGCGCCTGCAGAGCAGCCATGCATAGAGGGATCTCAGGCTGACAGCAAGCTCAAATATGAGCCAACATGTGCCCTGGCAGCCAAGAGGGCAACTTCACCCTTGGGTGGTTCTCACAAAGCCCAACCAAACAGTCAAGGGAGGAGATTGTCCAACTTTATTCAACATTGTCATGGCCTTCTTGTGAGTAACGGTGTGCAGAGTAAGTAGCACACCAAGGCACATGAATACAACCAGACTGGGGAACCAAGCTGATTAAAGAGTTGGAAGGCCTGTCCTGTTGAGGAGCGGCTGAGGATTGAGTTGGTCTACTTTGGAATAGAAAAGGCCTGAGGGGTGACCTCATTGCTCCCTGAGGTTCCATTGGTCCCTGAGGAAGGAGATGCTTATCCCTTCCTGCTGACATCCATCTACAGGATGCATGGGAATGATTCATAGTTGCACCAAGAGAGGTATAAATTGGACGTTAGGAAGCATTTTTTTACTGGTAGGGTGGTCAATGACTGGAACAAGCTTCTTAGAAAGGGGATCAGTGTTTAAGATGCATTTGGACAATACCCATGGTATCATGCTTTAAATTTTGGGTTGATCAGGCAGTTGACTTGATAGTAGTTGTAGGTCCCTTCCAACTGAGCAGTTGACAGTCACAGAGTAGAAGATCTTTTGTTAACACTCAGGACACTGCATTAGAGTCATGGCTGTGAGCATACATGCATGTTGCATAAGCATCTCCAGTATTCCTGTTGCTGTAATTTTTAAACTACTTCTTAGATAGAGAAGGGTTTGAGTCTCAAGTAATTAGTGTATCTTTTTTCAACAGGATTTGCTTAAATCTAAAATCTGTGATAGCTTTCTGATAAGTTTTATTTGCTTTTTCTACCATCTAGACATTTGCTATGATTGTCTTAGGTCACTCTCAAATCACAGTAGCTACTCACTTTCCATTTTAACCCATTAAGGGAAAAAGGTAAAATGTAAAGTGAGATTGACAGAAATACTGACTGTATGAGTAGCATTTACTACCTCTTCTTAATTTCTTTTTTTGTGTGTGTGTTTAAAATAGTTTCTTATCTGCTAGGATATCCACAATGCTTCTCCTAGTTCCAATTGCTTAACCTCTACTTTAGTGAAAACCAAAAGGCACAATATGTAAGAAACAACCCTATTTTTCATCATACTGTCATCTTAAAAGTTTTAGAATTTTGTTCTACTTGGTGCTTTGTAGTGTACAACTTCTTTCTATGTTGAGGAATAAAGAACAGATGAAATAAATTAAGAACTTGGAAGGGACTTTGTCTTGAACTGAAAGGTGAAAATTTTGGTTTTGGTAGCAGTCAGCTTTAAATGAAAAAGCTGAGTATTTTGTTCTGGTCCAAAGCAGTTAAATGCCAGGGATAATAGTTGCTGCATTTTCATGTCAGTTGAGAGTGGAGGAAATGGCCGTGTTGATTGTTTCTTATAACATCAGAAATTTGAGAACTTTGAAGAATGGTATGTACTTTATCTCTTTCCCATTCTTACAAGGTTACATTTACTTCTCAATTCCAAAAGGAGATATATTTTATAGTTTGGAGTATAGTGAAAAGATAAACCAAGATTGAATGCTGTTGTGTGTTCTTTCAAGGTAGACTGAGTTTCAGGACAGGATTGGAAGCTGAGAATCTCAGTATTGTATTTGATACCTCTTACAAGATAGGTAAAATGCTCCCTAAATGTGGGACAGAGAGATCACTATGCACAGTATACAATAATATAATGTATTATGTGTAGTATTATAGCAATACTAGAATATTGTAATATATTAGTAATTTTTTTTATATTTGCTCAGAAATACTCTGTGTTGAAGTTCCTGAATGTTGTAAACATGTTTGGTAGGCACCTAGCTTGGGGTTGCAGATTGTGGATTTTCTAAATGAATGACCTGTTACCACCTTTGTGTTTAGCACTAAGTACCTAGACACAAATTATTTCCCTTTTTTTTAAGTCCTATAGCTTTCATGTAATTGTTAGCCAGTTACTGAAAATTACTCTGTCGGCATTCTGTAAACACATGTCTTTGCACAGTGTTTGGTGAGTGGCTACTGGTCTGAGCTCTGGAACTTGAGCAAGGCTTGTTCCATGAGTTAAAGAGTAGTTCTGGAAAGTCAAATAGAATGGTTCATTGTGTGACTGATGCACACAGGATCCAGGCCTATGCAGCAAAACTGTGGAGAGTGACAAAAGCAGATGCACACAGTCTGCTTGTCTCTGATAAGCACTGTGCCTTAATCCCGAAACATGAGTTACCGCCTCTTCCTTCCATACTTTGTGAAGCAGACAAGACATTGACTCTACAAGATCTGTCTTATTCAAAAGTGTAATTATAGGCAATTTGTAAAACTTGATATATATAAAAAATTTCACAAATTATAATAAAAATTTCAAGTGTGACAAAAGTAGTGTCAGCCATTACTTGTGTTACAAGTTATAGCTTTGCTATATAGCTGTGTTTGGTTTCTACCTGATTTGATCTGCTATTATTTACAGATGTGTAAGGCACGTAGAGAATATGTAGCAAGGCAATTTTTTTCTCAGTAAAAGTATGTTTGAAGTATGCTTTTGCATATTTTTTTATGTGGTTCTTATATTTAGATGCTAAGTGCCATTTTGTATTCACTGCATTAATCCTGTACAAAACTACAGATGACACTCTTAGTGGCCTTAATAATTTCATGTAAACTGTTGACGCTTAAAATTTTCTGACCTCTGAATTTCATAGAGCTAAGTGTGTACGCTTATCATAGGTTTTAGAAAACTTACACTAATTATCAATATAGCAGTATTTTACATTATTGGATCAGAAAGTAGCAAAAGATTTACATTACTTGAATGTTCTAAAATACTTTTCAGGCTCAGAAGGCAAAATAGGAAAACCCGAAGATATGGAGTTTTGGATATGAACATAGAAAACATGGAGCTGACCCCATTAGAACAAGATGATGATGATGATGATGATGATACAACACTGTTTGATGCCAGCCATCCTCGAAGGTTTGTATTTAGAACCTGAATGTACTTCTAGCCATAGAAGTGAAGGAGTGTGGGTGATAAGCAGTTTCTCTGAGAAAGCTCACTACTGTGTTTCATATGCATAGTTGGAGAAGGGATGTCAAGATCACTTGAATTTTAAATGGGCAAGAATTTAGTGGGCAAGAAGATAAACACCATTTGTCTTCAACATGTGGGTTCCAGAGAAATTCGGAGGAAGGTAGGATATTTTTGTTACAAAGAGTGTCACTGAAGTTAATGTTAAGTCAACAGCTAGCTTTTATCTTTCTCTTTTCTTTTTTTTTTCCTAATTTAAATGCTCCTCAGTTTTTCCTGTGTATTTTCACCTATGAGTTCTGCTTCAAGCAGCTTTGCTCATTCTGCTTTCTTATGGCTAAAGTAGTCAGCAGTTGGTGATGATCCTGCACCAGATTTTACATTTGGTACTGCTGTACTGAAAGATTCATATTCTTAAGCTATTCTCGGAAATTTTGTAGATACAGGAAAATTTTGTTGTATTTTGTTTGAACTTCCAAACCCAAATTTTGTTTGAGCTTTCATTCTGTTTCCTTAGTGTCCTTAAACATAATAAATTAAAATTTAAATTTATGCAATTCATACTTAAATTTTTCCTTATTGAGTAATGCCATCACATTGCATGTGTGAAGATGCAGTAAAAATAGTTGATGGGATTGTCATAGCTCATAGTAAGGGCTCTTTGACTATTGTCAAGTATAAGAAGAGATCAGACGAGTTCTTCCAGTCACAGCAAGTAAGTGATTCACACTGCTTAATGTGAAATCAGATTCAGATCTCAAGCAAGTTGGATAAATGCAATACATGATGTCTCGGATTAAAAGTATTGGAGTAGTGAGTCAGGTGTTCTACAGTTTATCAGGAGGAAATTTGTATGCAGTTCCAGCACTTGAAGAGAAATGTTCAGTCTTCTTTAACTTTGTCGCCTTAATGGGAATCTTTCTGATTTAATTGTTTTCAAAAGTCGAAGCCTCTCTTGTTTTTTTCTCTCCCATACAATAGATTAAAATAGCTAGAGTATCTCTACTTAGCATTCCTCTGCATTTTAAAATTATGTTACATTTACCATTACTCTTTGTTACTAGTCTTGTTCCAGTACACATATATATATTTTACATATATAATATATATATTATACCTATATAATGTATATATTTACATATGTGTATACACTCACACATATGTAAAATATAATTGCTAATTGTCACATTATATCCAAGAATTCCCTCAATGTCTTCTTTAAATCTTTTAGCTTCTCTTGTAATTCAGCATACTTGTTGACGTTAAGGTATTTGTTGACAAGTTAACGTGATACTCTTTATAAATGCTTATTTACAGGAGTATCAGCTATATTTTTTAGCAGGAAGTAAAATTATAATCTCGGTAGTCATCATTAACAAACAGTATTACACAATTACAACTTTCGGAGAGCCTATTTCTGATTTTTCTGCCTTCCTGTTTCCTAAACACTTCATTTTGAAGGAGCAGAAAAATTTGTTGAAGTATTTCATAGTAGAAGTATCTAAACTGTTGTTTCAATAGTGCTCTGAAAGTTTGTGCCTAAATTATTGAAGTTCTTGTTTTGATACTGGGAACTCAGGAAAACAAGGACTTCAGTTAGATTTAGTGAAGATGGTGAATTTTCTCTGGTTTTGTATATTGATATCTTCCTGTGTTCTCTTTTATGGGGAGAAGCTCATAAAATTTTAAGAGCTACTTTTTTTTTGAAGTAGTGTTCATGGGTAGGATGAAAGCAGGGCTGAACAATGTGAATTTACTCCACAAATCTCTGTACAGCAGCTTGATAAAATGGTGTTCAAACTTTGCAAAGATACATCCATCATTGCTGGGAGGATAGTTTGAAAACTAGAGTGCTTGAATTATTTTATTTTTTTAATCTTGATTGGGAATGTACTTTATAAAGTTAATTTATTGCACCCTTGTTTCAACCTGTTTGCATCTGAACTGAAGCTTAGTAATCAGTCTTCACGTTGCTGCTTAAGCACAATGGCCAAAGGGAATACTTAGGCCAAAATGCCTAAGTAAGCAAAGAAACTTGATGCTGAGGACAACATCATGAAAATGATAGTCACATATTCCTGGGAGTTTTCATTACACTTTGTTCTGACATTTATAGTAATTCAGAGTTATGGTTGACTGGGGTTTTTTTAAGATAGCTTAAATACATAGTCAGGCATGGAACCTGGGAACAAGGAAGAGAGGCTTTTGGTAAATGAAACTTTTTTGAGTTTAGTGCTTTGTTAAGTAAAGAACAGTTGCAATTTGACTTTACTTAGACTCAACAGTTGAGCTGATTTAGTGCTTAAGTTTCTTTCCCTTGTAATGGAAGGCACCAAAAAACATAGCAGTTACAGGAAATTCTTATCTCCATGTTAATTTATATTTGTTAGTGACACCAAAGTAGTCAAGTTTTGGTATATATATAAAAGTATTGTTTTATATATAAAATATGTCTTTTTTCCTAATTTCTTTGTGACCTGTTAAAAGACTGTAGTGGCACCTGGTCTGCTTTCATTTTTCTTGCTTGCAAATATTAAGCTTTTTTTAAGGTAATACTCTACTCTAAATAGTATGCCTATATTAGAAATCCCTGTAGGCTTATTTTGGTTAACTGTATTAGACCCTTTGCAGGACTAGGTAGAGAAACTGGCTTCTCTCCTAAAAATCACCATAGTAATGTTAGTATACTGGTGTCCAGATACATTACTGCTTTCAAGGGTTGCTGTTTTCTTTCGGAGCTGTATGAAAAAAGGTCCCCAGTGCCCTCCGCTGTAGCATAGACACAATTTAAGTGTACTCCCACTGTCATCATCATCCATGTTACTAGTCTCTGTGCTGCAGCTGTTTACCAAAACAGTGGGTTTTAGCCAGTTTGCTCAATAGCTTATTATTAAATGCCCAAGTGTGAAATTCTGGCCTTTGGTCTCTCGAATACAACTTTACATACGTGCTAACGGAGGAACAGTATACTATTAGCACATGTTTGTTTTTCAAATTTATATCACACTACTAGTTTACAATCCTCATTTTATGGCTTCACACAGAACCTACTTGCTCAGTGCTGCAAGTCACAAGGAGAGAAATTTACTCAATTTATTTGTAGTATTCCATAACTGAAATGCTACTAAGACTTGCCAGAGTTTCAGTAGGAACTCAGGAGTCTTGAGGATTCAAAAATATATTCATCATGATAAATCCCTTTTTATTTTTGTAAATGAGTTTTCTCTCTATTTGGAAAGGTTAAATGAATGCAGGTTTATGGTACTTTGCTTCACAGTAATATGGTAACTATGAGTTTTTCCAGTCAAATTTAATAATAAAATGTCATGTCTCTCTGGGTTCTTTCATAATGTGTCATCTTTAAAAATGTAGGCTAAATTCACCTTGAAACAGGGCATTCAGATTAATGCATCTGTTTCTTCTATTGTAGAGAAGTACGTGCCTTTCATTGAAAGAACTTAATCTTAGAACCAGAGAAGGAGACTGCTTCATGGGAGAAATAAGAAGCAAGAGGGTATGCAAGTGGGGAGGAACTAATTTAATTTGTGTATTTTGGCATCCTTAATATCTTGCAATAAGTAATGTATCAATTTGTTGTATCTTTTTGTATATAGAGATTCTCAATATGTAGCTTAGGGGAAGAGAGTACTAACTGTGATAAGATAAAAACCTATTTAAAATGCAGAATCCTTGTAAAACAGGGTATTTTTTGCTTGTTAGAAGTCTTGTATGCCATTAAGCATGGTATACACTTTTTTCCTACAGTAACCTGGAATGTTAATTTTTTCTTCTGATATTAAATTGTAAGTAAATAAAGCCACTGTGGAACTTCTCAGAATTGTTAGAACATGATTTTAATTGAGTAGATGATTTATTGTTTACCAATAAAAAGCCAAACCACTGCCTTCTGTGTTGAGAATTTAAACAACTGAATTAACATGTTTTGTTCATGTAAACTTCAGTGAAAAAATAAAATGTGTTTACAGTGCTCCTAGCATTTAGTATGATGCTCCAACACTATATGTTTTAAGGATACTTGGGATATTAATATAATTATGTAAAACATGGTATTGCAACATCTTCTTGCTGTTGAGACTCCTGATTGCAACTGTTGAGTTAATTTTTTGTGAGATCTGTCTTCAACTTGTGTAAACAGATGTGGCTCAGTGACTTTTGGATCTTGCTGTGTGATGTCAGTATTCAGACCTGTAGTGAAGCAGGGGTAAGCCTTTGGGAAAATTCTAAATATTCTGTAACTCTAAAATGAAACACTGACATCAGAAGCAGCTATTACTGAAATGTGTGGTAGTACTTTCATGAATGTAGTCAACATAGAGCAGTTCTGTTTAGTTTTTGGCTAGTGCCATAAAAATTAGAACAGTTGTTAAGACCTGGAAGATACACTTTTTTAAATGTGTTGCAGTTTCCACCATAATCCTGATAATGTAAACAAAATGTTGTTCAAATTCTAGTTTAGAATTAATGTGTAATTTTTTGCTAATTCCTTATATACATATATTTCAAGGCATAAGCTTTCTACAGCAGTATTGGTGGGGGTGACTATGTATCCTAAAAGTGCCTGAGTTGTGGGTTACAGAGAAAGAGGAATAATTTTTCCTGATTCTTCACCCTCTTGGTGTTTGAACAATATTGGAGTACCTTTCTTTGAGGTCATTTCAACAGTGACAGGGTGGGGAGGGAGTCTGCTGTAGATTTTCTTTACTTCTGCCAACTGATCTGTTATATTGAAACCTTCTTACTGCACTAATAATAGCTCAGATGAGGTCAAATCAGCCTCCCAAGGTAATTTTTACCTACAGCTGCCCACGTGCCACATACAGCTAGGAAATAGATTGTATTTATAATAAATGTAAGGTTTTATTTTGCTTCCTATTGTATCTAACTTTTTCTGCTTACATGTAAAGATAAAACTGAAATGGAAATACAACACTAATTCTTGGAACTGCTTAGTTGAGGAATCTGGAGACTTAGTAAAGAATAACTGGGTTGTAGACTGCAGGTGAGAGAACCATGAATGATAGAAGGCAAAGTATGCTGTTTCCATATATAGAGGGGACCATCAATGTTAAACTAAACATAAGTGAAATCTTACAGAAGTATAGACTGTCTTCCTGACATCCTGGAATTCAAACCTGTAGAATCTTTCTAGGCTTTCAGCCACTCTGAAGAGGTGTTATGCACAGATATTTGAACTGTTTAAGCAAGTTAAAATCACTGGAAATGCAATCAATCTTTAGGCTCTTGTATATGCTGCAGGTAGACTTTTATGTTTTCCTGCAGAAAAAAATAAAATTGAGCAGATTATTTATGTTTCCAAACAAATTTTGTGATGGAAAATTAAAATCAAAAATTTTATATAGGCTTCTTTCACCAATGCCTCCAAAATTATGAGGCTCTATTTACAGGAAAACCATCTGTAAAGCAATCATACAACTGGTATGGAGTTTTAGGAACAGTTTTGATTTCTGATATGTCCAATACCATGTGGTTGATGGAGCAAGCTTCCTTGGCCTAACTCAGCTTGTATCTAATTTAAGTAGCTGAATTGGTTGTCATTGCATTTGCAGACACTTGTAAGAAAATAATAATGGTTTTGTATATCTTGGTCTTAACTGTTGGAAATTGCAGCTGTGAGTTATGTACAGCCTCTGTTGATAGGTGTAACACCATCAGTACCATTTCCAACTACTTCTGAAAAGCTGTTCTTAGATCTGTTCTGACATACTTTCAAAAATGTGGTAAAGAATATGCCCCCACAGAGGCCAGTAACTGACCCATACATAAACAGAACTGAAGTTTATTTATCACTTAACAAAAATGACCACAAGTAATTATGAAATGTGTAACTAAGTAGCTGTGTATGGAAAATTTTATCCCCATTTGAACTAAAATATTAATAGGCTAGTAAAGAATGTGAGGTGATCTGCTGATGTAAAACTCCTTGAAGATAGGAGATAGCCCAAGTTTAATGAGAAATAAACTGGGAGAGAGGCTAGATTTCTTTTATAACTTGAATTTCTGAAGACAGAAGATGGAATGTGGAGAAGAATCTTGGAAAATTGAAAAAAAGAATAATGTTTAAAGATACTTTTACAAGTTTTACAGTATTAAGGCTATCACAGCATATCTATTACTGTATGTTAGGGCTTTGTTACTTTTTTTTCCTTCGCTACTGTAATTTGACGCACAGCTTGCACAAGAATATGTAGTTCCTGATCAAATCTGAATATATTAGTTCAGTGCATTGATAGGATAATGGAGCGGGCACCCTGTGATACCAGGAAGGGATCCAAGCACGAGAAATCCATGTGACTGAAGAGGCAGAAAGCATTTTTATTTTTTGTGTTGACCAGTAAGAGCCAGGAACAATCTTTTAATATGTAAGCCAACTGAAAAACTTTAGCCTCAAAAGACCCAGTATGAGTGGACTGCTTCATAGTTTCAGAATAGACTTCTGTTTGCTACAGGTGTCTTGTTTCATGGTACTACTGATGATGGTATTCCAAACTGTTATCTGTTAAACCTCTGCAGAATTGATCCAACGCTCTGGGGTAGTGTCCTCTGATGAGATTTTTGTGTGATTTTTCTCTGTCCAAGTGGCTTGCACGCTATTTAGTTTCCATCTTGAAACATTCTTATTTTAAGAAATTATAAAACAAGAAGATTTCTTCAAGGTATTATCAGGATGGATGGATAAGTTTAAGATTTTACTACAAGATACAGGGAAGGTTCTTAAATCATGAAATCTTTTGGGTGTAATTTCCTGCTTTCTTCAGCTGGGAAAGTATGAGCCTATATTTTTCACATAAGCCTTTTCAATGCTTAAGACAGTATGCTTTGTATAAAATGCAATATATAATGTTTTCCTAAGTGTGGACATATGAATCAAATGCACAGTAAGTAAATTTGCTGTTGCAACTAATCTAGGAGGAGCTGTGAGCTCAAGGGTAGAGGGACCTTACAGATCTGATTAGACTATAGAGCAGGATCACCAGATGTATGAAATTTAATAAAGAGCAAGTGCCAGATTCTCCAAATGAAATGAGATAATAATACATACAAACTGGGGGACAAGAGGCTGAAGAGCAGCCCTGCAGAAAGATATCTGAGGATTTGAGTTAATGGCAAGCTGAAAAGGAGTCACCAGCACCCTGGCAGGCAGTAGCCTTTCCTTGAGGGACTTCAACCACAGGGAGGAATGACCCATACTGCAGCAGTTTGGGGAGGGCCAACTGTGTCCTGGGGTGCATCTGGGCAAGGGCAAGGGAGGGGCTTGTCCCACTCTGCTCTGTTTTGAGCACCATAATATGAGAAGGACAGGGAACTGTTGCTTTGTTCAGCTTGGAAAAGAGAAGGCAGCAGGCTAGAGGGGCAGCAGAGTGGGAGATGTTGATGTCTCTCCTGACCAGTGAAAGGGGATGGGAATGAGGTTGCATCCAGCGCAGTTCAGGTTGGACGTTGCTGTAGTCTGGGTTCAAAAGTTATGCCAGTTCCTTCTGATACCTATTTGTATCAATATAGGTATATGGGCACTTTGTTTATCAATTTTCTTTCTTAAGTTTAGTCCTGTTTAATAGAAACATTCATTCATATTAGCTTCAGTAAACTTGGTCCATAAAGACAGAGGGTGAAAAAGTACACATTCTCACCCAAGCATTTAATTGTTCATGTTTTAAAGAAAAGTTAGTTTCAGTTCACCAGCGGACTGGATCATGCATTGTATAAAGAAGTACTCATTTTTAAGAAACAAATTCTTTATTACTCACAGTTTTTTCTTAAAAAAAGAAAATAAATCCAGCCAAAAGTCTGTAGGTAAGGTAAATGGCATTTATGAAGAATCTTAAAGAAACTTCTTCAAGAGACTACATTATTGAAAGGTCTAATTGCCACATTTTGAGCCTTGGGAGATTTCATAGGGAATATGTTTGCACTGGTATTACTCCTTTTACCTGCCTTGGGCATTGTCCAAAAAGAGATGTGTGACTTTGTAGATTTCTATTCAGACCAAACACAGTCATTTTTATTCTGTGCTCTGATAGAGTCCAAAAGCCTCTCATCTTTCTAAACAGAAAACACAGTTTTTCAAAGATAAAGTTTTACAAATTAAACCTGCTGAATCAAAGCAGACATATACATCAGCATTTTTGTGATGTTTCTGAGAGTTAATAGTACACTTGCAGTAAGAAGATTGCTCAGATAGCTGGTGAAATTTAATTCAAAGTTCACTGTCCAGTTTCACTGTCCATTCTATCAGATCTTTAATTTTGCCTTTCCCGATATGAAATCTAAATCTTGTTTCTAGTAATTTTAAGCCTATTGCACTGAAACTACAGTGAAGGGTAAAAAGAGCTTTGTTCTATGGCATATCTGCCACTTCTTTCAAGATCATAATATTGATCCATCTTGTCTGAACAAGACACCCTCAGTTTCTTTTCTCTTCTATTGGTTTTGCATTGGTTTTTGGTAGGAGGGGGTGCTACAGGGGTGGCTCCTGTGAGAAACTGCTAGAAGCTTCCATCACGTTCAGCAGTGCCAATCCCTGGTGTCTACAAAGATAAACATGCTGGTCAAGCCTAGGCCAGTTAAAAATGGTGGTAATGCCTCTGTGATAACACATTTAAGAAGAAAGATAAACAAAAAATTGTTGAACAGTTTTAATTCCAGCCAGAGGAGAGCAGGATGAGAACATGTGAGAAGACCAACTATGCAGACCATAAGGTCAGTGGAGGATGAGATGGAGGAGGTGCACCATGTGCTGGAGCTGAGATTCATCTGCAGGTTGTGATGAAGACCATGGTGAAGCAGCTGTGTCCCTGTAGCCCATGGAGGTCCATGGGTATGCAGAGATCCACCTGCAGCCCATGGAAGAGCCCTCACCAAAGCAGGTGGATGTCTGGGAGGGAGTTGTGATCCTGTGGGAGATCTGTGCTGGAGTAGCCTTTCCTTGAGGGACTTCAACCCCAGGGAGGAGTGACCCATACTGCAGCAGTTTGGGGAGGATAGCTGCCTGTGGGGTGGACTCACATTGCAGCAGTTTGCAGAGAGCTGTTGCTTGTGAGATGGAGTGACGTCAGAGAAGTTCACGGAGAACTGGGAGAGTCCCCATGATGTATCAGTGGAATGGCTTCTCTTCCTGAGCAGCAGGAGAAGCCACAGGAGATGAGCTGAACATGAGCCCCATTCCATGTCTCCTTGCACTGCTGGGGTAGGAGATAGAGCTAAGAAAGAGGCAGGGCTGGGGTGAAGGTGGTTTTAAGGGCTTGTTTTACTTCTCATTATCTTGCTCTGATTTTTTTTTTTTTTTTTTTTTTTTTTTTTTTTTTTTTTTTTTTGTAAGTAATAAATTCACCTAATATCCCTAAGCTGAGCCTGTTTTGCCCATGATGGTATTTGAAGAGGGTCTCTCCTGGTCCTTATCTCAACCCCTGAACTCTTTGTTATATTTTCTCTCCTGTGTCCAGCTGCAGAGGGAAGTTAATGAACAGCTTTCATTGGTGCCTGCCGTTTGGCCCATGTTGATCCACAACAACCTCCCAAGATAGTTTTTGACAAGCCTGCTTAGTATGCCTGCAAATCCTGCATCTAAGTCATCTCTGATGACATTGAAGAGTACTGGGTCTGGAATGGAGCACTGTGGAACCCCACTGGTGTCAGATCACCAGTCTCATGTCACCCTATTCATTGTCACCCACTGTGCCCAACCCACGAGCCAGTTGCTGTGCTTGTGATGATGTGTTCATCCAGCTGAGTGCTGGACATTTTGTCCAGGACACTGTGAAAAACAGCATTTATGACTACTGAAATCCAAAACTATGATTACATTAACTGTCTTCCCTTGATCGAGGAGGTGGAGAATCTTGTAATGAATGGGTATCAGAAGGACTTTCTCCTCATGAACCCGTGCTGGCTGTGAATGATGACTGTGATGTCCTTCAGGTATTTTTCAATAACTCACAGAATAATCTTCCCAGATTTTGCCAGGCATTGAAGTGAGACTGACGGGTGGGTGGTTACAAGGGTCATTCCTCTTGCCCTTCTTGAAAATTGGGATGTTAGCCAGCTTTCAGTTATCTGGGACCTTCTGTGATTCTATGTTTCTATGAGTATATGCTGATGGAAACACATACAAAGGTTGTGCAGCTGTCATACTTTTGGTCTTGAGTTGTATAAATAATTTCCCTTCTTCCTCTATCCATATAAAAGATAAGTTACTAAATTTTCAATTTTAGCTCTCTAAATAGCTTCAGTTGACTTAGAGCCTTAGATTTTGTAGCAGCTTCAGAACCATTTGATACTAGAAAGTAAATGCAGGAAATAGGGCTCTAAATTTAATATGGGTAATAATGGGTACATTATTATGGGTAATTATGTACCCATAATTAATATGAGTGTGCATCTGCTTTATATCTGCAAGTAGGATACATGTTCTAGGCCTTGTTCTGTCCAAGCTGGACATGACAGCATTCATTTTCCCAGAGGCAATGTAAGACCAGGGCTTATTTGCCTGAGCAGCTGTGGTGCTTCTGGCCCAGTTTTTTATGTTTTCCACTAACATACCATGAAATACCTGAACGCCAGTAGCGATATTGATTTAACTGAAGTATTTGTAGTCTTTTGGATATAAGTAGTACTCATTAAGATTTTAATTTATAATATTGGCAACTCTAGCTGTCCCCAAGAAAAACCCTTAAATTCACTTGTGTTGGTGTAAGTTTCAAGAAAAAGAAAGCTAAAGGAGGACATATTAAAAAATTGTAAATCATAAAATATGGTATTTATTCTTTTATTTGAATGCAAACTCTGTTGTCCTTGGTGCTGATACATGTCTTCAGTACCTATGAAACTGAAATATTTCCCTCATTTTTTAATATTGTAAATGCTATTCTGCCCATTTGCATTACTAGATACCATAAATAAGAAATAAAATAATTTGTAATGTTTCAAATTTTAAATGAAAATTTTAAAAATCATGTTAGATTCAGTTTTGTTTTCTTTCTAAATTCATAAAAGGGCAAAATTATGATTAAAACTGCAAGTTTTGGGGTTTTATCTGTGTGTTGTTGCTGTGGTAACTGTTCTGTCACGTCAACTGTGGTCTTAAGTACAAAGTATAGTGAAAAAAATGTACCAACGCCCCTTATACCAAAGTGTGAGACTTGTCTTGAATATGACATTCCACAGCAAAATCTTGTTGAAAGATTTAGGATTGTCTTTTGTTTCTTTTCTTGCAGCAAACACAAGTCCAGTTTTGGGTAGCATATGTACCATTCTCCAGTGAGCAAAAGCAAGGGAAGGCTAGTGTGAATATGTTTTATTCAGCAAAGTTAAATCTACAGCTTCTTAAAATCTTTCTGTGGTTAAATGGCAAGATGATAATAATTTCATACTTTCAGAATTAATTTGAATATTTTGTTCAGAAACTACCTAAAGTCTAAGACTGACAATGGACTACAAGCCTTTTATGTAGAAGCATTATAAACTTGGCTAATGCTTTACTATGAAGTTGCAACTCTTAAAGGGTGAAAGAAGAGAGCATATGCTTTGTCCAAGGTTAGCCCTTGATCAACCACCATTTTGGGTTGTTAAATAGACTGACCTGTTTTGACTGTTGCTGCATGTGTCAATAATGTCCTTTGCACTTTTCAAAACTGATGACACTTAATCCTAGAAATATTCGTGGCAGACTTCTCAGGGACTCTATGCCCATACACTGAAAGGCAACATCCCCTTAAAAATTCTGCAGCAAGGCTTCCAAGTGTGTCTCTTTTCTTCCTAGCTAGTAATCAGGAATCTGGTTCCTATGTTGCTATTTAATCTCAGTAAGAGGTTATATGGAGGACATAGATGTGTTATAAAACTTAACTAGCATGGCAAAGTAATATTTTCTAGTTACTTCCACCATCGTGAAGTTTACAGAATAAACTGACTCCAGCAAGACATTCACTGGAGTGTTGATTGTGGGAAGAAGGTGAGAGTTTCCCTTGCCTGTTGCAGAAATACAGGAGGAGGGTCAACATTCAGCCTGTATTGCCTGAATCTCAGTAATTCTGTTACCAACTATGGCAAAAACAGAAGTGTTCACAGGCTTTTCCCCTGAGGATATTTCTGAATAATGTCAGTGATATATCTGACACAGATGTGGGGCAGGTATCCTATCATCATTGACAGAGCATCCATCTACTAACATTACCAGCCAAAACCAAGTGCCCACTTTATTGGAGTTACTGCCAAACAGTGAAATGTTCCTTCTGAAATGCATCACCTGACACTCTACTACTAGCTCTTGCTAAGATGGCTGCTAGCCCAAGACTCTTTTTTTTCTTTATTTTGACTATTTGCTGTCAGACAGCTTGGACTTCTCTTCAGCAGCAGTTCCTAAGCTGAATTGTAATCAGCCAGGCTTCCTCTTCCTTATCAAGCCAAGCACTCAAGAAACGCATTTGATTTAGGATTTTGTGGATTTTTCCCCAGGGCCAGTGTAACCCCAAAAAGGTCCCCTCTAGCCATTCTGTGAAGCTGCTGTGAAGAAAGGTTTAGTCAAAGCAGGCAACCTCTGTAAGCAACTCCTACTAACATGAGAGGACAGTAGCCTTCAGTTATAAACAACTATCAGTAGAACATGGATGAACTGCTGCTAATATATTTTGTCCCCTTTTATTGTAAATTTAAGTACACTTTTAGCACTTTTAGCAATAAAGTAGTTGCATGTTACAACATACAGGTTTTTTGTCTTAGGAAGGCATTTGTTTTCTTTCTGTCTGTGACTTGTAAATGCTGCATTTTATGATGTTCTGCTGTCAGCTTCTCAAGAACAAGAGGCTGTGTCCAGATCACTTAAAGGAATGTGAAATGAATTGGACTGCAGTGGAATATGAAGAGGCCTTTGAGGACTCATGAAAGGAATGGAAAGGTGAACCTTCTTGCATAGGTATCATTCAGAGGTGCTGTTAATGACTATATGAACCAAATGATTGCATTTTGCTGGACTATAAACATTTCCATGTCTTGCCTTCTTCCTTCTTTCCTCCTTCCTCTCTGCCTTCCTTTCTCTTTCAACAAGGAAACCCTCTTCTGTTGTTTAGTAAGTGCTGACAAGGAAACATATGCTTCCTATGAAAGGCTTTCCCAAGCACAATCACTATCCAGAATCAAAGTCAACCTGCCAGACACCAGGCTTTAGGTTTCCCATCCCTCATGTGTGCATGGGAATGCCTGGGGGCTCAGTTCATGGTCACCTGGCAGAAATTAAGGACCCACTATTTCCAGTAGCATTGATGATTAGAATTAGAGCCATGTTAGCCACTGGAACAGTAGTAGTAGTAAGGTAATGCTGTTGACAATGTTGTAGTTGATGTCTTATGTTTGGAACAGGTGCCAATTTATCTCAGGAGACAACTGCTAGAGTTCTGACATGATACACAACAGTATTTACAGCCAGTATCTTCATGTGAGTGTGAATGAAACAGTTCTGCTGAGACACTGCTATGACCTCACTGTTCTTTTGATTGAGACTCCAGGCTCCCTGTGTTCGTCACTGGATTTCTTTCTATAGGACTGCATGATACGTGTCCTGAATTCTGTGGCACTTACACTAAATATTTCAGGTGGTGCCACAGATCTTTGCTGTAACTACAAGATCTTTGTTGTACTACATTACACACAGATCTTTGTTGTACTACATTAACTGCCATATTGAACTACTATGAAGCTCATCCCTTCAAGGTTAGTGTTGCTTGCTTCAGGACTGGAAGAAAAGCCTAGAAGATGGAGGCTGCTAAATTGAATAGAGCACCAGCTCCAAAAACTAGCTCAGGAATGCAACTTCTTGCACCCAGAAATTTATAGGTACAGAAGTTGAAGGGATCAGCCTGTATACCTGTAATTTTTTTTTAATGGTAGATGTATGCTTAAAAACTGCCAGGTCAAAACTGCTCAGATAGCAGCTTAGTCTTTTTTCTTTTTTTTCTGACCAAGTTGCTACAGATTGAGTGACTGCCTCTCCCATGCTTTACTAGATGTCTCTTGAAATTCTGCTTGGTAAAAGCTCTACCTTATCTACCTCCACCTTGTCAGTCATGGCAGTATACTGCCTCAGTGAGATGCGTGTGGTCATTGAAGGTAAATGGGAGGTAGACCTTAAAAAAAAAAGGTAGATGAGAGAGGAGCTGATGAGTAGGTAAGTTGGTAGTGAAAAGAGGCCCAGAAAAGACTTGCCCAACTTAAAGCAAATCTTGTAAATTTTACCTTAAATCATGCCTTCTTCATCTCTCTTTAAATCTTGATTTAGTGGTCCTTCTGTGGTTTATTATTGTCGGTGTAAGTGAAGATATATTGGTATTTTTCCATGTGGGAACATTTTGTGCATACAGTTTAAATGTGTAGCCTAAATAAACCCTTGAAAATAATGTCTAGATGCCCTATACATAGTTATTCAGGCACGCGCAGGTCATTGGCTCATGTTTATGACAGATTACTTTTTATAAGGTGAATGCATCTGTGTTAGCTCATTTTACATCGTTATTAGCACAGGTAGGTGGCAGATAATAACATTGTTATTTAAAAACTAGATTTGTTGTGAAGGAACAGTCTAGACATGATGGTTATATCTCATTACAATATATTTAATTTTCTTTTAAGGAGATAGATTCTTCTACATTGACAACACAGTGTGCTAGGAGGAGATAGGGTTTACTTACAAGCTGTGTAAATATTTACCTCTAGAATAGCTGCACTACTCACAGCTTTGCCTTGCAATCTTCTTACTAAGCAATAATATTGATGCTTGTATGAAATGAATAAAGTTACCAAAACACTTATTCATGTGCCTAAGTTCCATGGAGGTCAGCTGGATTTAACTTGATGGCTAATGTCTGTGCTTAGCTTGAAGCATTTTATGTTGTAGCAATGGAATTCCAGTTTGTCTGGGAGAATCAGGTTACTACATCAGGTCGCTGCAATGCCATTCCCTGTTGAAAGTGTGCAGGCAGACACCATACCCTGTTCATGTCAAGGAATTACATACTTAGTACTAAGTGAGCCTTATGACAGATCATAGAGTTCCGGCTTAATCTGAAGTAGGTGTACTTAAATAAAAATTTGCAACATATGAAGAACTTGCTAACCACTTTGATTACACCTGTTGCTCCACAGACATTCAGAAGGCCAGAAGCTTCAGTGTACAAAAAAGAGGAACACTTACTCAATTTAAAATTTACAGTTACATATTTAATGGTAGTATGCAGTATCAAAAAAATTAGTTACATGTGTTAAACATTGTTCTTTGCTTTGTACTGAAGTAAAAATCAGTTTTTACAAGATAATAGGTTTTTTTTATATTGTCAAAAAGAAATTAATTTGCTTAAAGGTTCTTGTTTGCTATGAACCTCTGTATAAGACAGAGGGAAATACTTACATGAATTTCTTAATATCTGTTTCAAGTCATCGTCACCGTTGCCATAAGGTGGTGTTTTTAGTCTTCATGATCAGAAGTTTGGGGGGTTTTCTGCTGGCTTTCTTTTACTAAGAATATCAATGGTCTGGTTTTACACACTTGCTATTTTAAATCTTAAATTTTAAATATATACTTTTTACAATAACATATTTGATCATTTAGTGGAGAATTGATTGTTAATATTTATAAAGGCAGTATTTCAAACAGAAGTCCTCTGACCCTTGTTGAGTTCTTTCATGGTTTGTGTATGTGCTGATTGCCTATCAAGCAGTTAGAATAGGTGAATTTACAACAAAAGATCAAGTGCTTAAATCTTTGGGAAAATACAGATTTTCTCAGCAACCTTATTTTAATTCTCTACACACATAATGATATTATTAGTGACTGTGTCTTCTTTTTCTTTCCACAGGATTTTTCTTGTTTACTGGAGGATGGAGAAAATTAATAAATAACCTTTCATTGTACTGTTTTCCTTACACATTTGCATGATTTAAGTCATATTCCAATTTTCAAGTGTTTTTCTACATAAATAGTGACTACTTTTTCCCTAGTTTTATTTCAAGACACCCACACCAATTGTGTCTTAGGCCTTCAAATGAATAAAAATCAAATCAATTTTCACAGAAACACCAGAAGTTCTTATTCTCACTCTACAGTTAAGGCACCAAGACCATGAGAAATTAAATTTTTACTGGTTTTCTTAAGTTTTCTTCAGTTAAAACAGCTAGAGATTATTTTCCAGGGTGTTGAAGCATTTCATATGTTCTGTGTATACGCTGGTTTTTTTATTTTTGTGTTGTATGAGTTTTTATAGGCCCAGAATCCTAATTTGATTGATCAGCAAATGAGAACTACATTATGAATGGCAAAGTGGACAAATTTTTAGTTAAAAGATTTCTTTGACATCACTTGGAGACTCAGTGGCAGATCTTGGAGTGGAATCAGTTTCTCTAGAGAATTGTTCAATTTTGTTTCTCTTTCTTTTTCCTTTTAGGCTTGGAATAAAGCACATAGATGTGTAATTTCCGTGCATACCTACTTCATTGCTCAATTGTACCAAGTCTTATATGCTAAATGAAGAGGGAAAAATATTTTCGAATTATGTAATTTAAGGCTCTACTGCAGTGATATGCACAAGGCGGCAACCTTCTGCTACTATGATTAAAGAGAAGTTTTTTGTGTTTGGAGAACTGAGCTAGTATTTAGGAGTCAAAAAAAAATCAAAACAAAAATCCCAACCAACCAACCAACCAACCAACCAACCAACCAACCAACCAACAAACCAACAACTTGGCAACTGTTAAATTTGCAGTTGTTTTGGAAGACAATACTTTATTAAATACTCCTCTGCAGGAGGATGGATTTTGTTAAGGGTAGGGGATTTGAGATGAAGTTTTCGAGGATAAAACAGTCTTTGGAGTGTTTTCCACAGATTTCAATTTCATTGTCCTAGAGCAAGTAATTCTGAATTGTTTTGCTTTGAATAACCTCTTGCAAATCTGGACCAAAAGGCTGAAGGAACCATTTATCTGCATTTGTAAATTTTAAATTCTCTCTGAGGATATGCTTATTCTGTTTTCTGTGCATACATGTCAGCAATCTGTGTTGCTACAGTGTAGCTATGTGCTCTATTTGGAGATACCTGTTTTGTTTCCTTCCCAGCTATGGGTATTTGGGTTTACTTACAAATAAATATCTCAGACCAAGAGCTTTGGAATTAAGTAAGTGAAGCAGACAAGGTCTAATAGACGAGAAGCAGCAGTGTCTTCAGTTTACCACTATAATATGTAGCGTACACTATAATCTGCCACAAATTTTGCATCAGGAGGGGCAAATAATAAATTATTTGCTGACCTGGCCTGATCTTTCACTCAAGAAAAGTGAGAGCAGAGGCTTTCCTTTTCTTTCCCTTTCCATTTTCCTTTTCTTTTTTTCCATTTCCTTTCCCCCCCCCCCCCCCCCCCCGAAGGAGGGGGGAAATAAAAGGAGAATGAAGGAGAAATAAAAGAAGGAGAAATAAAAGAATTGTGAATGAAGGAGAAATAAAAGAATTGTGTAAAGGGCATTGTTTAAGGGTCAGTTTTAAGTAAGGTGACTTTTCTGAACTAGTGAAAGGTATGTCACATCTTATTATATTAGGTGATTGGGTTCCAGCTTTCTCTACTAAACCAGATTTCATTGAATGTCTAACCAGTGTACTTCTGCATAGATGAATAATTAAATATGAGAATAAGAAAGGTTTTATTATGAATGACAAATTTACCATCAATGCCTAAAAAGCTAATTAACAAGGTGGATTCCAGAGGTAACAACTGAGGCTACAAACTGTGCAACCCTTGGTCCACGTTAAAAGGCATGTTAGGGGCCAAGAGGAAATAGCTTCAGCATATCAGTCCTAGGTGTAACTACCGATGAGTGGAGAAAAGTTGAGAAGAAATCAATGATTCAGATGCCCATTTACATGTCTGAGAGTAATACTCGGTCATACTGCATTGAATGCGTATACAGACATGTCTGAGTCTGGCTGCAAGTGAGAAGTGCTTCCAGCAAACCCAGATGTAGTATTTGACTTCCATCAGTCAGAGGTCCTGAAAACATTTTGGATACCTCAGCTGCAGAAGGTGCAACCAAACTCAATTTCAACTCTGCTTGTCTTTGAGGCCACAGCAACAGCAGGAAGTAATGGATAGCCAGAGACTAACATAATTGTGACTTAATCCTTCCAAAAGGAAGTTGAATCCCAACAAAGGGGATGTGTATACAGAGGCCCACTTGGCAGACAAACCAAATTAAGTTACAATGCATGTTTATTAATATTTGGTCTGACTCCAATGTTTAACAATTTATGTTTGTTATTTGGTATCCAAGATTTCTGTGGCTGAGTATTTTTTCTTTTTTTCCTTCAACGAAACATGATTTAATTTTCTAGGAGTACAAACACTTCTCTCCCCCTTCCCACACCCACCTCTCCACCCCCCCAGTTTCCAGTGTTTCTGACGTGTAACACTGCATAATTTTTAGCGATCTTCCTTAATAATTTCTTTGGCCACAGGATGGCAGCACGAAGCTCAAGCCTAAGGCTCTCTATTCCTAGGAGTTCATCAGCACATGGAGGAAGGAATCAGGAGCACCAAACCCTCAGAAGAGCACCACATTCAAATGAAGGGCTCTCAGTAGCTCCTTCTTTGTGTTTGCAGACTCAGTTTCGAAGCCAAGTGTAAATTGTGATTTCAGGTTTGTTAATAAGTTTGGTTTATGACAGGTACATCTTGACATCAGCATCCAAAACCAATTGACATGTTTCGTTTTGCTGAAAGCAGCAGGAAATAAGTATTCAAGTGAAAGAAAGGACCTTTTTTGAGCTGCTTGATGCATCAACTATTAGACCAAGAGAATGTGTTTTCCGAATTTACACCAGATTATCTAACAGAGAATAAGTGGGTACTAGGAACAAATCATCACATATTTTAGATAGGAAGGATGAGAACAAAAATTTTCATTATATTTAGATAAAATACAATTTAGTTGCAAAATTATCTTATTTTTCTCACTTGAAAACAGATGAAGTTACCTTTTGCTAAGAGATAATACGACTTTTATTGACTGATGTATTAAAATCAGAATCACAGAATGGCCTGGGTTGAAAGGAACCTTAAAGATCACCTAGGACCAGCCTCTTGCCAAGGGCAGGGATATCTTCCACTGGACCAGGTTGCTCCAATCCCCACCCAGTCTGGACTTGAACACTTTCAGGGAGAGCTCTTCCCAGTTAATAGTGTCATGACAATTTATATGCATAGCAGAAGAACTAGTATTGGCTAGAACAGTATGGTTGTATTTAAAACAAATGAGGTTTGTGTGAATATCTAAGTTTTGTTTGAAGGGAAAAAAAATCACCCTAATTTGATGCAAAATAAATATTCAATCACTGGAGACACTTGTCAAAATATTTCAATACAGGAATGACTGTGGAGAATTCAAGCATCAGAAATCAGTTTTCATAACACAGACTAAAAATAATAGTTTGGAAATGTTGCTAGACAAAAATATTACCTGTTGAAGGTAAAATAAGATATAGAAAAATATTTGTAGCAGGAAAAATGTTTTCCATTCTTATGTGTTTTCTTCCAAGCAAGAATATCCTACTTTTTTTTCTTTTTGATTCCTGATGTGAAGAAAAATTTCCAGAAAAATATGTATTTGTCTTTCCATTTTAGCTCTCAATTACATCTGAAATATTTAATTTGAAATGCTGAGTCAAATGTTCAAGTGTTCTTTAAAGTGACTTTTGGAAAATAATTTTAGAGTGTATTGGCATTTGCAAAATGTCTACCTTTTCCAGTTTTGTTCTTATTTGAAAAAGCAATTCTTGTAGTATTGGAAATTTCTGAAGAGTAAAAATGTCCTTGTAATAACATGGTTAACATTTTTATTTCCCCTCAACTCCAGAATTCTGTTTCTTTTTCATGAAGTATGGGCCTAGAAGAAATTTTCATGACATTCAATTACTGAAGGCAAGTCTAGTATTTTGATTACACAAGCTTGATCCTGTAGTTCCAATAAACCCTAACATTTTTTGACTCAGCAGGGCTGGAACTAGACTTTAGGAAAACCTTAATTTCTGTTTATGCTCTTAAGTAGCAGATGGGTCTTAAGAGATAAATGTGGCAGTGGTTTAACAAGCAGGTCTGACTTCAACAAAATAACATTATATTATAATCACTAATAGTTGATTTTGTTTCAAAAACCTAGCTGTAGACTATTCATAGCCTAGACAGAGTTTTAAGAGACTCCCAGATGAAAAGTGAATCATTAAACATGAAATACTAAAATAGAGCTGAATAAGCAACCAAAGTATGTACTTGGCAGCAGAGATGTCAGGAATTTTATTGGATTTTTTTCACTTCTCTTTTTCTCTGCTGCATCTGTTTGTGATGGGAGATGAGATGAGAAAATCATTACATAAATACAGTTTGGACAGGGTAACTCACAGCCAAAGTCTCAACTTCCTCCTTTCTCTCCCTGAGTGTTGGTCATCCAATCACTTCAGCTGTGATCATTGGGCTAGTAATTGGAAAATGGAGGAGGGTACATGTCACCGACATCTTTTCATAAAAATCCTTTCTTTAGGATTTTTCTCCCTTCTGAGAAGCTGTGGCCTCAGCAACAAAATGTAAACAATGGTTATCTGCTGCTGTGGAATGCAACAGGTGGATCCGTGATTGGTCTTGGGTGGATGTTTGGATTTACTGACCACTCATGGCAGAGCTGGGTCTCACTCTCTGCTGAGACACAGTCCTTTGTTATTAACTCATTTTCTATTCTTAGCTTAGCTAGCCTTCTGAGAACTTTTCTCTCTATTCCTATTAGTATAGTCATAATGTAATATATATCATAAAATAATAAATCAAGCCTTCTGAACATGAGGCCAACATTCTCGCCTCTCTCTTCATCCTGCAACCCTTGCAAGCCCTGTGACAGGTACACATGCTGAAAATTCCCCAGGAATGGGAATTACAGGGGCTGGATTTTCTTCCTCTGTGTGTATATGTGTTTGCATGCAGAAAGGACATACTCTTCTTGTAGTTATGGTTTCACCCCCTCTCCTGGATCCCTATAATTAATATTGCAAGCACCAGATCACTTATATCGCTTGCACTTCCATATTTAGTGGCATTTCCTAGCATTTTAGCAGGTTCTGCTAAACTCATATTTTTTCATCCATTCTCTTTCTCTCTCTCCCTTCTTCCCTCACAGGGTACAGCCCTTTTCTTTATTGCACAACCCTTCATACTTTTTAGACAATTACATTATTCTTGAAAATATTTGGCACTCTGACTGTGCCTGTGTATTGCATACTCAAGGACATGAATAAAGATTCTGCTGCTATGTTATGTCTGGCCCATGCATAAACCAGTAATTATATGAAAAACTTATTGTAGAATTGTTAAGAAAGTCTGTGCTATGGTTGGTTCAAAGGGATAAGCAAATTAATATGCAACTTAGGGGCTGGAAAAAAATGCAGGAAATGCTTTCCTTCTGTGCCACAGACAATCATATTTATCACTTCCAGCCTTCCAAAAGTCCTTGTATGCTTTCATATATCATGTTCATCTTTGTCATACACAGATTGTCCTCCTGAGGCTTCCCAGTATTCTTACTCTTTGAGTGCCCCTGAAAGTGATTAATGCTACCAAAGATTGTTTGGTATGTGAAAAATCAACCTAAGTGACAATGCTGAGAAAGACTGGTCATACACTATATGACCCAGGTCTGTGAACTACTAATTAAACACTCTAAAGATGTCAGATTAATTTTGCTAGTTCTTGCAGCAGATTCTTCAGACTGGCAGTGTCCTTTTTTGTGTCTTCCTTTATTTCTCCTTCATTTCAGGAGTGCATCTTCATCAAGTTCACTGACATCCCCAAGCTGAGAGGGTGTGTTTATCTGCTGGAAGGCAGGAGGGCTCTGCAGAGGGATCTGGACAGGCTGGATTGATGGCCTGAGGCCAACTGGATGAGGTTTAACAAGGCCAAGTGCTGTGTCCTGCCCTTGAATCACAACAACCCCACATTGCTACAAACTGCCACAGTGGCTGAAAGCTGCCTGGGGAAAAGAGCCTTGGGAGGCTGGTGAACAGTGTCTGAACATGAGCCAGCTGTGCCCAGGTGGCCAAGAAGGCTAATGGCATCCTGGCCTGGATCAGCAATACTGTGGCCAGCAGGGCCAAGGCAGTGGCTGCTCCTCTGTACTCAGGACTGGTGAGGCCATACCTTGGGCACTGGGTACAGTTCTGGGTCACTCAATTCAGAACACTAAGGTGCTGAATCGAGTCCAGAGAAAGGCAATGGAGCTGGACAAGGGTCTGGAGCATCTCAAGCACAAGGAAGGGTCTGATGAGGAGCAACTGAGGGAATTTGGGTTGTTTATCGTAAAGAAAAGGAGGGTCAGGAGGACCTGATCACTCTATACAACAATCAGAAAGGAGATTGTAGCCAGATGGGGATCGGCCTCTTCTCCCAGGCAAAAGGTGACATGGTAAGAGGAAATGGCCTCAAGCTATGCCAGGGGGGTTTAGATTGCATAATAGGAAATAAATTTTTTACAGAATGGGTTGTCAAACATTGAAACAAGCTCTGCAGGGAAGTGGTGAAGTGACCATTCCTGGAAATGTTCAAAATATGTGTGGATATGGCAATTGAGGATATGCTTAAATAGTGAACATGGTGGTGATGCTGGCTTGACAGCTGGACTTAAGATTCTTAAAGGTGTTTTCCAATCCTAATGAGTCTAACATTCCATGGTGTAGAATACTTCCTCAAACACAAATGAAAACTGACACTGGATCTTGTTTCAGTTGTTAGGCAGTAGGCATGAAGATGCCAGGATATAACCTATTGAGAAACATACCAGAAGAAATGTCAGACATAAGGTGACTGCTGTCTGCCCCTGTCAGAACCCAGGACATCCCTCTGGGTATGCTGGATGGCTGGAGCCCCTGGCCGGGGGCTCAAAGACCTTGGCACAAAGCCAAAGACACCTGCGGCTTCGATTTTAACCCATGGAAAAAATTACCAACTTTATATGAGGATTCACAAGCCAAGAAAGTTTAAGTAGAATGATAGTTAGCTTCTTACAAGAATGATAGTTAGTTTCTTACAAGATACAAAAATAGAATTTTAAGATTTTTATAATGGAGGTTCAGAAGCCAAGATGGAGGGATTTGGGCATGCCTTGTCCTTCTTCTTCTTCTTAGCCTCCATCTTCTGTGTGATGTTGGCACTTTTGGATTGGTTTAGTGTAGAAACACACTAACATAGGTAATAGGTATTGGAAAATTTTTGAAAATAATGTATGTGTAGTTTTTAGTATAAAAAGGTAACACTGCCTCTGAGGCAGTTAGTGTGCCTTGGACCAACTTACTGGACAGACCTCAGCAGGTCAGGGAAAGAATGTTTGAGATAACAAAGAATAAAAAACCTTGAAAATCACAGCTGAAGAATCCTGACTCCTTCTTTGATCTCGAGTCTGGGAAAAAGAGACTTTTTAATACCTCAGGGTCATCTCGACCACAGAAACCCCAAGATGCCTCTATTGCAAAATCTTGAAAGCTGTAGATGTGAATCTAGAGTTAACTTTGCAATGGCCTGGAATGTGCTCTAACAAATGTTTTTTCCCTCTTGAATACTCATGATGAAAAAAAAAAAAAAGAAAATTAAAGCCAGGCAAAAAATCCCTCAAAAGCAGCAAGTTTGTATAGAAGAATGGAATAAACTAAATTGGAAGCTAAGAAATACATATAATTTCAGACTTTAAACATCATTAGGGTTTTACTGAAAAGAGTAAACATTTGTCAGTCTGAAAGGGTGGCTGATTGCTTAAATTGTAAGTACAATCTTTCTTTCAGCCTCAGATGCTTAAAATTTCAATAGCATATATTTCTGCAAAGTTTTGTACATTAGCTATTCTGGATGCTAGCTTTTCAACCAAGAGGAGGAAACTTGTGCTGTAAACTCATTTTGTAATAGGTAAAAACCCTGAAGACTTATTCAAACTTTTAGCGGACTGTATTTATAGGAGGGATGGGCAAATATTCAGTTTACAAAGAGATGAGATATTTCTGCTCACCTGTGTGGCTTATCACTCTGTATAGAATTCTAGAATCATACATACATAGAATATGGTGACTTTGAAAGGACTCATCTAGTCCAACTCCTGGGCCTGCTCAGGGCACCCCAAGAATCCCTGCATGGGCCTAAGAGCATTGTCCAAACACTTCTTGAACTCTGGCAGGCTTGGTGATGTGATCACTTCCCTATGGTGTTTGTAGTATAAGTAAATACATAATTAAGTGAGTGGAGAGGTGGATGGATGGATGGATGGATGGATGGATGGATGGATGGATGGATGGATGGATGGATGGATGGATGGATTTAGTTTGATCTACTCCCAAAGAGGAGTAGAAATGTTACCTGCTCTAGATAAGGATGTTGAGGGAATTTGGAAAAGGAATACTTCCAGCTAGTAGAGTAACTCTCTGAATATATAATGCAAAATGTTCATATTTTGCATGAGAAAATATGTACATGCTTCTTGAGCTGCTACTGTCTGTGTAGCAGCTCAGTTTCACAAGATCTGTTCTACCTAGGTTTGCAGACAGATTTTTGTGTTTGTGTGGTACAGCAGTAAAAAAGAAAGACTCTGCAGGGCAGCTTGTAGGTTCAGATCCAAAATCTTTAATATGAGATCAAGTGTTTTGGGATGAATGTCAAACATTAAATACTTAAATTATTAATTATATATTTTTACCTCACAAGAGTTTCAGTTTTTGTCAGTGTATTTTTGTATTTCATTTTTCTATTTTTTATAAATCTGAAACACTATCAAAGCAAAGAGGGAAGACCAGAATATTCATCCTTTGGATATTGTCCATCACCTTTAATTTTCCTTCTGATTCATGTGTTCAGATGCCTGTACAGCCTCACCTTCCTAGGTATTTTTGTTCTCTGAAATGAACATTGCTGACTGCATAAGAGATATACAGATTGTAAACTCTTTACACATTACAATGCATTTATGCTATGATCACCAACTCTGTCATTTCCACTGGCAGATACTTGTGACATCAAAAGTGACAACAAGAGTTATTGGCAATGTCTGCAGTAAGCTTATAGTCTAAGACAAATGCACAGATTTTTGTAAATTGCCAGTTGCAACCAGTTTGGCAAAGAGAAATAATACCTTTTCTGAATTACCTCTGTCTTCCCAGGTGGTACTCCTTTTTTGAATGAGTTTTCATGATGAACAAAATAATGTTGTAATTTTTTATTATTTTCCAGATTTTTTTCCTAATTGATTGTGTAAAGCAGCTGCTTTATCTGCTTTATATCTATGCATCCACTCAATGGCGTTTCATGTTTCCTCAAGGTTTGAGTATTTTTTAATGTTTGTACTTCCTTGTTCTCAGTTTGGCCTGTTTTAAACTGGAGCCCTAGGGAAAAGGTGCTGCATAAGCAACTTTTTCAAGTATTTAGATCCTTATCGTATGTCCCTTCTAGAACTTCATTTTGTATTTATCTTCAGCAGGAAACAGCAAAAGAGTCTGAAAATCTCTTTTAAGATGTCTTTATTTATTGCACTTGTCTAACAGAGATGCATGTCATACTTCAGTTCCTTTGGAGAGCAAGTTTAATAATCTGCTATATGTTAGAGAACAAATGTTTGTTGAAGAGCCTTTGCTTTTCACCAGCAGGATTAGTAACATTAGTAAGGCAGAAAATGCCTCTGTAAGCACATGTTCAAAACTTGATAGGTGTTATAAATATTACATATTAATAAAAATCCTGAGTGTCCAGCATTCTTTTCTGTCTGTAGCTATTTTTAACTACAGAAAAATTAATTTCTAATACATACAAACTATCTTGGAAAAGGGTAGTTTTTAAGCATATTGACATGAGTAGGACTAGTATTTATCAACAATACATTCAAAAAATCTTCAGTTTAATGAGAAATCGCATATAGTGAGTGAAAGGACATGGAAAATTTCGTAGCCTTCCATATAATTATCTGATCCATACATGACCATTCACCCTCCTTCCATTCTCATTTATATTACTTAAACACACACATACATGCACACTATGGCATTAATCCAGTAGCTTTCTCTGAGAATTTGCAACAGCAATTAAGACTGCATAAGCAACCTATGTATTTCCCTGAACTAGAATTTTAATTGTTTTCTATTTCTCTTCAAACAAACAAAGTGGCACTTTATTGCATATACAGTGAGGCACAAAGAGCTCTCTTGTATCCTGACCAGTGTCCTGACACGATTTCTGTACTATTATTCAGGTGTCATGTCACTCCTGTGCTCCACTTTCAGTAAAAGTTTTGTCTACTTGTTTTGAGACTAATGAAAATTGAAAAAAATATCTATTATCTGCCAAATTCTGTTCCTGTCAGAGCATTTAATTTGAGGAGGATTCAATAAGACAGAATAAAAAATACCTGAAAAAAAATAAGGACAAGATCCTCCATTAAGGTTAGCCTTGCAGATACAATTCTTTCCTCCCTCGAAGAAGACTTTTTTTTTTATTATAATATGTATTTTAAACGTCATCAAACACTTGAAATTGGATTTGAGTTTTTGAGAATAAATGTCTATTGGATAATATTCAAAATGATAAATTGATCATAAATCTGAAGTATTCTTATCTCATCATTATGGAGAGTATTTTGTATTTGGATCTACATTACCAAAAAATGTGGTATTCCAAAATATGTTTTGAAAATAATACAATACATAGAAGTCCACTTTTGTATTACAAATATTTTGTATTACTGGATGGACTTTTTTGATGCAAAAAAATCATTCCCAGTAGAATGAAGCATCAAATATCTCTGCTTTTCTTTGGCTCTCAGCTTGATTACATGGTATTGCAGTGGAATTGTTATTGTAAGTTCCTGGATTTAGCCTATCTTCCTAAGGGAACAAATATCATGACCACATCATCTGCATGGGTACAAAAGTCTTTCTGCTAGCCTCTCTTAATAATGAAAATGCTGGCCCTGAGAAAGGGAGTCCTTGAAGGCATTATCTTCCTATACATAAAAAATAAAAGAAAAAAAGAAGTAGTCAAATAGCAAAGAGACAAAACAAAAAATTTAATCTTTTAAACAGAACACCAAGTGTTCTATGAAAACCAGAATGTAGAAGTTCAATTGAATATGGAATTGTTTTTTCCTTTGGCCACACTAGCAATCTACATTCTATGAAATTGTCAAAGCTTCCATTATCCATGTATGTATGTATGTATATATGTATGTGTGTAGGTATGTATGTATATATGTTTATATGTATGAAGAAATTGGGAGTTTAGCCTGAAGACATTAGGAGAACAGTGTTGACTTTTGTGAGGACAGCAGGTATGCAGACATCTGAATTCAGTTTTATTCCAGTGAAACTGTTAGGCTACCTAGTCACAACATCTTAGGGTTTGTGCATGATTAAAATCTCCACAGCTTTCTAGCTCCAAAAATTCTTTCAAATTACCACCCTGTGTGAACGTGAGATTTAAAATTATTTTCTTTTATATCCATTCTTCAAATGCAATTATTCTTCAGTAGAGAAAGCTCTTAAAAGGCAGAAACAAATTTCAAATGCAATAATAATTCACCGTACGGTGGTCTGAAAAAACCATCAGACTTTTTACAAAGGCCCATACCTATAAAGTACACAGGGATTGTTAATCTCAAAAGAAAGATGTTTATTCCAAGAAAATGTATAAATGTAAAGGTAAAAGACTGCTTTTGGCAGGCAATCTAGTGTGGCAGAAGAATAATTTTTTTCTGAAATAAAACTTGGCAAAGAACATGGCAGATACTGGAGGTCCAGCATTAGAAGCACTGCATAATGCTCTAAAATTGACAAGGATATAGTAGTTCTGTTGGAGGGGACCTATAGTGACAATGCACTCCAAGTGCCGGACAAATTCAGGGCTGACCAAAAATTAAAGCGCGGTATTTAAGGTACTATCAAAATGCCTCTTAAACACTGACAGGCTTGAGGTATCGACCACCTCCCTAGGAAGCTGCAACTGCCTGTCTACTGCTGGCCAGGGGTATATGTACAAGTCACAAATAGGTCGGGTCTGCTGTGGAATGTGCCTTGAGCTGTTTTATTTTTCAGCAGCAGTCTCATTATGTGTTTATGAAAATGGGAAGATGCCAGCAGCTCATATCCTAGGCAGCAGACAAAGAACTTAATGTTACAACTTAGTTTATAAGTTTTTTGACCAATCACACAAAGAAAAAGCATATTGACAGCAGTTCTATCTAACCACTATAAGCGCATGTACCTTTGGTTAAAAACATGCTTGATTATTTCGAATGCAATAGCTACTTGTAAGCCTTAAAACACAATGCACAGAGCTCTATTATTAAGCTTCAAACTTCCTAATATCTTGCTAGATAAACTTTTCTGTAGCTTAGGGAGTTATTCTAGACAAGCATTAAAACACAAATCATTGTTCTATTTGTCCTTGCTTTTCTACTTTTTACATAATTTTTCTGCTGACTTATGGCTGCTTCTTAGCTCTAATCACAGTTCTGTCTCTGAGGCCTGCCTTTTGCAGCTTTCTCAAAACCCTCTGATTTTGTGAATTCCCACATCATCTAATGTTTAAAATATGGCTGGACTAGATTTTCTTCCCTTTTTCTTTCCAGTCCTGACTTTACCTCTCCACCTCTCCATTTAGTCTTGCTTTTTTTCCCTTCTTTTTTTTTTTTCCCCTTTTTTTTTTTGCCTGAAGGAGTAAGTGATGGAGATCCTGTCATTCTCCTGATACTTCTAGGAAATGGAAGCTGCACAGCTGCATTCATGGTTGATTTTGCCTAATTTCACTTTCCAATACTTTTTTCTTATTAACTTCACTGAAAATCTGAAAAACTTCACCGAATGAATGGTCTTTCCCATGTCTGACTTACTGAGTTATCTGAGTTATTTCTAAACCATCTTAGAGAAATCCAGTAGACTAAATTTTGATCACCTAACACAGGCACTCTACCCCAGCAGTTGGCACTACACAAATGATCTGTGATTGGCTAATCATTTGATCGTTCAGAACTAAATATTATTTTATCTAAAAGTTTTATTAACAGAAATAATACAGCATCTCTACTGTAGTTGGGGATGGCTTTCTTAAAATGCTTCAACTATCTCCTATTTCACTAAGCATTTGCTTATGTTAAAAAAACCAAAACATAAAAATCATTTTTGAAGGAGTTGGTAGTATAATAAATCCTTAGTTAGTTAAAAATATTTATAAGGGTTAACTGAAAAAATAATGGTTTTCATCTTCATTTTCAGGAGGATCAGCTTATCCAATACAAGGTAGAAAAGTAAAGAAAAAGTAAGCAGACCTAGAGGACACATTAAAGAACAGAAGGGGAAAAACAAGCCCTGATAAAGATCCAAGCTTTAAGTTATATTTTGATTTTTCTGACTCATGGTGCTCATTTAGGTATTTCTTTTCCCTCCCTTCCTTTGCAATTTCCTTTGCCAATATGGCTAATCAACACAAACTGGGCTGGGTTTTGGCACACTGGCAGTGAACAGTCTTCATTTTTCCACCTAAATATATTTCACGTCCTTAAAGGGATAGCAAGCCATCTATTGGAATCAGTTTTCAGAACCCATTTTCTAAGTATTAAACTGGGTCTGAGAATCTCCTAAAACAGAGTTTCTGGTCCCCTAAGATTGGTTGTGTGTAGGAGTGACGGGGGTGACGCACAGTAGGGACGGACGGAGACGAGATCTCTTTGAAGCCAAGTCGTATAACTTTTAGTTTATTACAAAGGGCGTGGGTGCAGGGCCCTGTTGCGAGCTGCCAGCCGCAGCTTGGAGCAGGGCCGAGAGAAGAGAGGCTTAAAGTGTAAGAGAGTCAACGGCAAAGGTTTAAGAGCGGAGATCATGTAGAAAGGAGGGGGGAAAGAAGTGCAGAGGGAAAGAGACAAAGAGACAAAGAAAGAAAAGGGCGCGAAGAGGAGCGCGAGAGCGAGCAAAGAGATAAGGGAGAAGAAGATAAGAAAGCGCCAAAAGAGAGCAAAAAAAGAGAGCGAAGCTCCCGTTACAACACAATAAATCATCTTCAGTGTTGAATATGCAGATTCTCATTAACCAATCTACTACAGCATGCATATCTTATAACATTTCCACACAACCTATAAGAATCACTACATTACCATACTATGTTTACGTGTTAAACCCTAAATCTTATTCTTTGGGCCCCATCTGCCAAGCTGCAAGGCCTGCTCTGACTCTTAGGCCTGCCTGCTTGTAGAGGGAATTGTTTCCTCCAGGGGGGATTACATTCAAGTGGTCACAACTAAGGTATCTCAAAGGTTGCTTTCATTTCAATCTGACTTATAGTTTCTATATTATAAAAATCTTTTGCCAGGCAGTCATATTTAAAAGACTTTCTTGTTTCATCCTCCCCAACATCTCCCCCGTTTCAATGAACAACTAAAATATTAGACACGGTCTTACTCGTAATTCTTTGCATACATTGAAGTATACAGGGCACTGCTAGTAAAACTACAACTATTACTACTAGAATAATCAAGCCTATTTTGCAGTGTTCCTTTAGCCAAGGTGCAAAGCTCCAACTGTCAAACAAACTGTCTAGCCAAGATGGGTCATCTACTGTAATTTGATTAGCCAAATCCTTCGGGTTTTGTAGCTGTTTATGAATGGAAACAGAGTGATCAGATAGACAGATGGTATCAGAGCCTGCAGACCTGGCTAAAACAACCCAGACATTTGTCTTTGGTTGATTTACAGGTAAAGCTTCACTACAAAAACTAAAACAAAAGAAGAAAAGCAACATGCATTCGCACAAATGATAAAGCTCCATTCTTTTCTTGAGCTGTTTCTGGCAGATCATCTTCTCCTGATGACTCCGCACAGTTCAGGTCTGAGAGCAAGATTGTTTTTGTTGTTGTTTTACAACCCAATATTTACTTATGAATTAATTATTTAAATGGTTAAATTTTGCTTTTCTAGATTCATCCTCTGTACTTAGATCTTTGCCTCAATTCTGGAACCAAAAACAATCCCTTCACATCTTCCAACACTCCTAATTTCAATGTTTTGAAACAAATTTTTTTACTAAACTGTCTAGCACAATTTAAGTTCTCAAAAAAAGCCTTTGACAGAGTTTTCCAGCTTTATATGACAGAAGTGTACTACAAAATCCAGTTTACTTGTACTAAATTAATGTCTCCCGAATTGTAGTTTAAATAGCAAATAACATTACACTGAATTAAGTTACAGCACATCTACTATAAAAGTAGCTGCAGAAAAGAAAGGCATTTTCTCGTATTTTCTCTAGGAATTTTGGGGAAAGAGGTCTGTTTTATTTTGGTTTAGCTAGAAACAATAAAAGAAAAACCTTTCAGTCACTGACAATATGTCAAACTCCCCAAAACAGCAGAAAAACTGACAGTCATAGAAGAGGAATGGAACTCGTCAGATTTTTTTTTTTGCATAAACACATATTCTTCAGTTATTGCCTAATTCAAGACAAAAATTGCTTTGATAAATGTAAATTTGAACACAGGCTGAGTATTCTGTCTATCCAGATGATAGGCTGCTTCTAGGTAGAAACAATAAATATGGACTTGAACAAAAAGAAAAGAGAAAGCCAGCACAGGGAATTTAAAAGATTAGCATAATTAGGAGGAGTTTACAATTATTTCTGTATTGAATGTTTAATTATTTTAATAGCATTATCATCTTAATTTATGAAAATTGACACAATGTTTTCTTACCTAAATTTCTGATTACAAATAATAAAAACCGTAAGTCCTCCTATTTTTAACGGAGGGAGTAGTTAACAAAGGACATGTACTTTTTTGCTCTGCATAGTTTAATCTCTATAAATTTTTATTAATACAATTATTAATAAGATGATGAAAAATATAGTTTTCTTAGATAATTAGAGGAAAATTTTATTTTCTAGTGCAGCGAGCAATATTGAACAGACAAAAGGAAGTTTCTAAAATAACCTGTTGGAGTCTGTTGCCATACTCTCCCAGCCATCTGATATAATCAAAGGCAGCCCAAAACCTGTTCTCAGGTATTCCATACCTACAGGGTATCAGCGAGACATGTCACATGATCTTTGCCAGTCACTCTTGATCAATTTTGTGTGCTTTGTTTAGTTTTATGCTTTATGTTAGTCTATCAAGGAATTCAAAACATTAAGCTGTTATTTTAGTTGAAGTACTATTGGTTATACTACAGATATCTTAGGAAGCATAATTTACTCACATAAATGGAACACACTGAAAATATGAAAACAAAGCAGTGCTTGCTATGATAATATTTTGGAATACAGATTTCAAGATGTTTGTGAATGTCAGTAACATTATGAGTTTCCAGTTGTTTCAAATGCTTTACAGAAGATGTGTTCCAGTTGAAACGATATTTCTCCATTTCTGAAAATGCAATTTTTAAACTCTTCCATTCATGTAACAAATGTTTCAGTACAAAATGAACACTCTCTACTTTTTATGTTGCTTAAAGCTATGGGGATGCTAAGAATATAAAGTACATTACAACACTAGCAGTAGAAAATGGTTATATGAGGAAATAAGGAAAATATATTGAGTATATTCTGGACTTGATTACAAACTGTAAAGCACATAATCTGGAAGTACACAAAGTGATACCATTATATTCATTAAGTAACACTAGTAAGGATAGCAGTAGTATTATTGTAGTTAAATGTCCCTGAACATTACCTCAAACAGATACATTGTAAAGCACTCACCACTCCTTTTATGGAAATAAAAAGAAGCTTAGATGACGTACTAATTAAAATCCTAAATTGCTGAATTCTTGGAGCATTTGATTGTAATGGTGTTCAAAAAATATTTTATTACCATAAAATATCTCCACTTACCCTTAATAAATATCCTACATATGACACTACTGGACAGAAACTATTGTCTTTCTTAAATATGAATCATAAACAAAAAATCTGTTCTATTTGATTTAGGTTCATACCTCTTGACAATGCCCAAGAATTTGGTTTCTCATCTGGCTACTAAGAAATATTACAATATTTGATACAACCAGGACTTATTAAAGACAAACAGCTTACTGATGTCTCATAAATTCCCCTACAATAATTTTGGTAAAGAACTACTTGTTTCACTGAAGTATGCACCTTTCAAAAAAGTCATTGTAAACTGCCAAACACTAGGAAATTTGTAAGAGCAATTCCAGTCCAACTTAGTGCCTGAAGAGCTTTTAATATGTGACTTTTTTATTTTAGTTGGCTCAAAATTTTCACATCTTAAAGATATAAAACATCTCAAAGCTCTTTTATGTGCCCACAAAGGCTTTCATATGTATAAGAAGCTGGAAATGTTGAAGCTGTTTATTTGAGAAAGTGAAATACAGGGTTATGTTTAAATGATGGGGTTTTTAGGATATTTTTGCAGCTCTTCAATAGTTGAAAAACTGAATAGGAATTCAGCTTTCATTCTATTTCTTGTTCATTTTTTTACATGGAAACATCATCATCTCCTGATAAGTTTACAAAGTCAGATTTTACAGCTTTGTAGAAGAAACACATCCAATTATTGTATCAACACACCTGAACAGAATCAGAGATGTGGTTTTTCAAGGTGTTCCAATCTGTCTTGCTCTGACACTTTTTCTGCTGTACCGTCTCACTGCAATTTTGTTGACTGTCTTTCATACTGTAATTTCTATAGCAAGACCAAATGCTTTTTACCTCAAGGTGCATGGCATTTGAGCACATCATGGCTGAAGATTTCTTCTCCTTGTGCCTCTCTGCCATGTCACTGGTTTACTTCCTAAGAATAAGAAAAAGCAGGTTTGGACAGCCCATTACCCACATTGCATGCATAATACCCAGGTGTATGTTTTATGTTCAGGTTTGAATAACTGCTGCTATAGGAACTTGGACTAATCAGTTTTAGAATTTAATAATTTCCCCAGGGTTTGTGAAGGAGCTCAAGCTGTGACTCCATCATCAGGTAGATAAAGTAGCATCGCAAAATCAAAGATGCATATTTCTTGGAAATGGGAACTTGAAAATTCCAAACCCTGAGCCATACAGCCAGAAGAAATGTATCCTTGGAGACTTGAGAGCTGTCAGTTCTCAGACATCCTTTGGCTATTTTTAAACAAAATTTTCAAAAAAGTAGATTCCAACAAAATTTAAATGAAGTATTATTGAAGAGAAATATTATTTATCATTATACTCAGAATAAAGCAGTTATTAGGCAGAGTTTCTTATTGAAATATACCCTTCAATCAATGTCTATAGTCACAACTGTGATGAAAATTCATGGTGAACACTAGTTCAGTTCTTCGCTGACCTTGGTGTCTTCATGTTGCTCCTCTACACGCTTACATGTCAGTAATTTCTCTCACTCGAGGGAGGATTGAAGCATTGAAAGAGTTAATATCTCACCCAGGGCCTGCAGATGATCACTAGGTGTTTGTGGCGGGAAGAGTGGCTGGGGCTGTGTAAGAATCGGTGGCATGGCTAAGTCTTTGATTTTCTCTTGATTTAATTCTTGCTACAGGGTTATTCTGCACAGGCTGCAGGGTCTCAGCCACATGATCTCAGCCATGCTGGGGCAGGGGACCTTGTGGCAAGATGTTAACAGCCGCAGCCCAACCCTGCTTTGCCCAGGGCCTCCGCAGCCTCCCCACTCCCTCCCTGCCTGGCAGCTGCTGGGGCCTGGCCTGGCTGGGACAGGGCTCGGCGGGCTCCCTGGAGAGGGGCCCGATCCTGTGCCAGAGTCTGCCTGACCTGGCCCAGCCCCATGCCAGCCTTGTTACCTGTTCCAGGCTGAAAGGAAAAGAGAGCTTTTTCAAGATTTTTCATCTTCAACGTGTGTTTTTCACAGAAACGTGGTTCCACAGACTGTCAATTACACAGAAACTTTTACATCACTTCCATAAATGCCTCCCATGCAAAACCACCAAATTGCTGTAGTCACTGGTCTGTGTTAGGGGAATGTTTGAAATCTTTAACACATTTTGGCAGTGAAACTTGCTCAAAGAAAATACTCCTGTGCCCAAACTAAAAACAGGATCTATACCCTGTAATGCAGAAACAGCTATAAAACATAGCAGTTCACTTTTTTCCTATTAGCTCTGCAAGTAACACCAGCAGAGACAATACTAGCAAACAACTGAGCCATAGCAGTGGAACTTGATGTATTGCTGGTACTGCAGTCACACACCATGTGCATTTCCTTCCCCAAGCCTGAGTCAGATCCAGCTATTCCTGAACTCTGATCAAAGACACAGCTGTAAGGTGGTTCTTTGAGACACCCTTCTTGAATAATGCCAAAGGGTCAGAGGTTAGGTTCTTTTTCTAACAAGAAATTGTCAGGATAAGGCCAGTTATTTTCCAACCTAGCTATATTTTGAACCTTGTTCTACAGAAGAATATTAAATGCTTATCACTTATACAGAGAGTACCATAGCAGCTGCAACTAGAAACTGGCTGAGAGAGAAATCAGGGATTTTATCAGAAAGTGAGACAGACAACTTATGACAGAAGTGAGAACAAAGAAATACTGCCAGCTGGGTTTTTGCAGCATTTTATGTACTCAGTGCATAAAATTTGACAAACAACCTGTGGATTTTCTCAGTTCAGTTGAAGAGAGAACAGAGACAATTTCTCCCAGGCTGAGTCTGGGAATCTCAGATGAAAGAATTCAAACAATTATTATCCCTCTTTCTTTAACCATTGTTTGTAGTTATGGCTCTTCACAGCTTGCTATTCATAGTCACCAATAATGTGAGATGTTTCTACTTTGAGATCAATCTGGTCCCATGAGACTATAAAACTTGCTGCTTCTTGCTAATAAAGAATTCTTCTTGAGCCTTCTGATCCACCTGAAGACTGGAGTCTTTCTTTCTGTCCCTGACTCAACAGCATCAACAAAACCATAAATAACAACAACAAAAGAAATCCATTTACTGGTATTCATAGTGGTATTCTACTGCAAATCCTTAATTACTGGTATTAAGGCATCAAGGTATTGATGCCTTAAGTTTTAGCTTTCATATTTTTCAGAGTCTGTACCCCTTTAGTGCATAACTCTGAAATTCATATTAAGTGTTAATAAGTTCTCTTCACAGGGTGGTTAGACAAAACAATCCTTTTCCAGCTTGAGAACCAAGAATAACCATTAAAGCCTCAAGCGCAAATGCATAAACAGCGAATTGAAGAAAGCAAACCAGGAGGATGGGACTTTAGAACCTGAACCTGTAATTAACCCCAGTAGGTAAATTGACCAAAACTTATTAAAGTGTCAAACATCATGACTAGTCATTCATCTTGTTACCATCTTGGGTCCATCTTGGGCAAAGCCCAGGCCAGTCTCTTTTGCAGCCCAAGGTGTATCCTTCTAGGGCTTTTAATAAATACCTACTTTATTCCTTTAGTTCTGCCTAGTCTCTGTTCTATGTGAGCATCTCAAGGCATCATGATGAAATACTTAAAAAAAATACTTTCTATACAAACTATTTTGATCTATTGGAATTATGTTACATGTATAAAGGCTTTGAAATTAAATCCTGTAGTATTTATTTGATAATTTTATCATAGGACCAAAATGATCTTTCTTTAAGGTCCAAAGACCTTTTTGTTTGTTATAATTTTAGTGATTTTTTAACTTGGACTAGGTGAGGGAGTATATATCATGTAAATAAAGAAAAAGAGAGGGTTTAGACATTGAAGCTATGTTCGAGCAAATCAAATGCCTGTAGCAGGATGACAATGAGCCATTAATGGTCTTTAGAAACTTCTACTTTTCTATGCAATCTTGCTCTTAGGAGGAGTGAACTTCTGAAACAAAACTCTTAAGTGTCCCCTTTTATCGTGTTTTAGTTCACACTGTAAATGGCAAGATGTATGATCCCACAGGACACATGTATTCTGGATATTCACCTGTTGGGCTCCAGCTACTGGTGGTCATTAAGTCATTAGAACCACAGTGGAACCTGGGGTAAACCCCTGAAAGGCATGTAGGATGGCAGTGGTATCTCAGCATTAATTTTTTTTTCCTGTACAAAAGTCCTCCAACTTGCTAAGGTGAGTACAACCTTAAAGCAGATCATCTCCTTAAGCAGAAAATAATAACAAACTACCTACACTCTATGACTGAGACGCTGACTCTTCTGAAGCAGAATATATTATCCAGGAAACCTTTTTCCTGCATCAGGAGGGTCAGTTGGACAGCTACAGATAATACCATGCAACAGGGTTTTAAAAGCTATGTTAAATGTCTAACATGAGAGAAATGTGAACAATGTAAACAGTCAATGAAGCATAATTAATGAGCATACTTTTTAGTTATGCCAATCTTTGTTTTTATGCAGAGCTCATAAAGAATACCAATATCTCTCAGTCTGGGTATAGAAAAGTTGTTTTGTTTTTGTTTGGTGTTGTTTGGTTTGGTTTGTTTGTTTCTTGTATTTTCTTTTTTTTACTTTTTAGTATGTTTGGGTTTTGTGGTTTTGTTTGTTTGTTTCTTGGGGTGTTGGGTGGTTGGTGTGGGGGGTTTTTTAGCAGCACTTTAAAAGCATTTGATTCTTGTAGCTCCACCAAGGTTTTTTGAAACAATATTTATTCTTAGACACTACTTGCTTTTCTGAAAAAGAAGAGGCTTTGGAAATGAAAAGGAAATATATAAGCCAGACGGTCAGATGCCTGAATATCAGAACAAAATTTGCATGGCTGCAAAAGCATATAAAATGGTTTAAAACCCTATTCAAAGAGGTCTGACACGGGTGTGGGGTCTCTCCACAGGGTTCAGATTCACCTCTCTTGCCTGGTTTTTTCAGTTAGCTCTGCTGGGAGATTGCAAAATGCAAGGAGGAAGCCCTGAACAGTCATCTGAAGGAACATGACAGGAAGAGGTTCAAGATATGGTGTTTAAGTTCTTTCTTGTGTCAATTCATAACACCTGAAGGGAAGTTGCTTGATAACGAAAGAGGACCTAGAAATGTTTTTCATTCCTTCATTATGAAAAGTGACAGTTGTTTGTTTTCTTGCCTTTTTAATGCTCAGTAACAAATCCTTGTTGTATCAGACAATAAGACCCAAGTATCTCTTTCCTTATTCAGAAAATGACTGAAAAAATACCCAGGACTTTTCATTCTCCTAGGTTTTTCAATGCCCCAAACAAAATGGGAACTTGGCATGAGTTCAGACTTCAATGCATGCCACTGTTTTCATATCCATAATGCCCAATAAGAGTGTCTGTTACATTCAGATTCAGCAAGCAAAGGCAGAGTGAAAGTGGGAGCAGAGAGGAACTTGTGGGCTTTAATTTTCCTGTGCTGAAGAAGAAATGGCAAAAGGAAATGGTGCAGCTATTTAGAAAAGCTTACAAGGAGGTTTTGCTAGAATTGTTAATGGAGAAAGCCCAGGCATAATTATCTGACTTCAGACGAGAGTTCAAGACTTCAAGTGAAAAACCTCTGAGATTATCTGAAGGTAGATGTGACTGCAGTCTTTCCTCGCAGGGGTTTTGTTTGGCTGTTAAATTCCTCATTTGCTGACTTAGCTGTTGTGGGGCACATTTATGTTGCTTGACTCATCTAGCCACAATTGGCAACATCAGTGGGTAAGAGAAGACCAAGACCTGTGAATCCACTAAATATCTCTAAGGCCTTTGGTATGCTCCCGTACAACATTCTTATGTCTAAGCTGGAAACATACGGGTTTGGTGTGGAATGAAAGTGTCTTGGTTTAAACGACAGGTATTTGTTGAGGAAGGCAGGAACTTCCCTTGGAATGAAAATTACTACCCCCTTTCCTCTGAATTATTATAACTTTGAAATTAAGGGGCTTTTAGGCAAAGATATGGGGAAAGGAAAAACAGTTCTTTACTAGTATGTATACAGATAACAAGGGAAACAAACAACAGCAGCATCAGCAAAAAAACCCCCACAAACTCAGTAACAGCTGCAGGCACATTCACCTTTCATGTAGTTACGGTCACAGCCAGCAATTGGCTCCCAGCCAGGCAGGATGGGTGCGATGATTCCCCCACCGCTCCAGGGGGCGCTGTGGCACGAGGTCAGCGATGTCTCCCTTATGTGGTAATGGCGGCTGGGCTGGATGGTGAAAAGGGTTGCAGCAGGAACCTTAGAGCGGTGGCCGGGACGGCAGTGGCAGGCATGCCCCCTGCAGTGGCAAACAAAATATAACAGAAAACTCCACAGTCTTAGCAGGAGCTGGAGGTCAGGTGGACATGGGGTGCTAGGTTAGAGTGCAGTGAAAAAGCCTGAGGCAGCAGCACAAAGCAGTGGTGCTGAGCAGTGGCAGCCAGAATTCTCTGTAGTGACTGCCACAAAATCCCAGGGAGATGAACTCTTCAGGAAGGGGGAGGGGCTTGGGGTCCTGGGTTTTCCCCTGAATCACCCAAAGAGATGGTGAGTGTCCTCTCCAGCAAGATTGGGTGTTAATAAGGTCCTAGTGCAAAGGCTGCTCTTATGGGCAACAGGTCACGCTCAGTAAGGAAGAAGCTGTACAGGGCTGGGCCCTACAGTGACAGTGGATTCTCCCTGTGGTAAGCAATAGTTTGACTGTCCTCCTCTGAAGCCAAGGGCCAGGGAGCGAGAGAGGAGTCCAGACCAGCCCATCACACCCTGTCACTGATGTGAAGACAGGCAGGTGATAAGAACACACTGAATCCATGCAGCAAACACAAAGTTTATTGTTTGGCGTCTCCTTTTACAGGGACTTTGAAGTTCCTGCACTTACACACGTGATTGGTTGGGATCTTACCACCACCCAGCTCATTGACCAATGATATGACTGCATTCTTGACCAAATTTCAATGGGATTGGCTGGGGTCCCCTGTTTGAATTTGAATCTGACCTATCATTACCAGACCCAGGGACTTGTTTACTCCTCAAACGAGCTAGACTGGATGAGTTGTGTCTGTTAAGGCTACTTTATCTGTGCAGTTTACAGACCAGATTTAGCTGCCACAGCTCCCAAGCAAAAAGCTTGTAATATCTCTGCTCCTCTGGAGAGAAAACTCTTCAGGTAAAAGAGAAGCCTGCTGCACCCTTCCCCCTCTTCCTCCTCCCAACCACATCTTTTGTCCTCATAACTATTGGTAGTTATTGTCTCAGCAACAAATGGGATAAAGTTCCATGAGAGAAAGAAAAAAAGGAAAAAATCCTAACCTCCAACAGAGAGCTAGGTGAGATACAGGCTAGACAACCTTGTCCAAAGAGTTACTGTCAATGATTCAATTAAAAATGGAAAGTAGTAATGAATGATGTCCCTCAAGACTCAATATTAGGAACATGCTATTTAATATCTTCATCAGTAGCATAGACAAAGGGATCAAGTTTGCAGATGACACCAAGCTGACTCGTGATGTTGACACTCCTGAAGGATGGGATGCCATTGAGAGGGATCTGGACATCTTGAGAAGTGGTGTCCATGGGCCCATGGGAATCCCATGAATTTTAAGGTGAGATGCTGGGTTCTGCACCTGTCTTGAGGCAATTCCTGGTGCCAGCACAGGCTGGGGCTGAAGAGACCAAGGGAAGCCCTGCCCAGAGGGACCTGGGATGTGGGTGAGCGGCTAGACATGAGCCAGCCCAGAAAGCCAAGTGTGTCTTGGACTGCATGCAAAGCCCTGAGGTCAGCAGGGGAGGGAGGGGTTTCTGCCCCTCTGCCCCGCTCTGGTGAGACTTCACCTGCAGTGCTGCCTCCAGCCTTGGGGTCCCAGTACAGGAAGGATATGGACTTGTTGCAGAGTGGGTTCAGAGGGGAACCACAAAAATGGTCAGAGGGAAGAGACAGCTCTCCTGTGAAGACAGACAGAGACAGCTGCGATTGATCAGCTTAGAGGAGACTTTGGGCAGATTTTACTGTACCCTTCCAATAATTAAAGTGGGCTTATAAGAAAGATGGAAGCATACTTTTTACCAAAGCCTGTAGTAAGAGTACAATGATTTTTAATGAAAACAGGTTACACTTAGATTTGATTTAAGGAAGATTTTTTTTACAAGGAGGATGGTGGGACATTGTGCAGCAGTGCGACTCCAGAAGAGCTGTCCTCCTCGGACATCCGGCTAGCTGCCCAGCACCACTAACAGCACAGGGGGCACTACCCCAATCGCAGTGCTTCGGGGCAGCGCCTACGGCAATCGCCCTGCATCGCAGCAGCAAGCGATGCCTTGTGCAGGATGTGGCCATGTCTGGGCTGCAGACAGCGGAAAGGAAGAAGGTGGACTCCACCTGTTATGAACAAGAATTCAGTTAATATTTTTTTCTGTGAGAAAAAGTTACCACTGCTGCTGGGCTGCTGCCTTTGTTATTGTAATCACGGGTCGTTGTCGTTAATGGTTGTTTTTGTATTAGTAAAAGCCCTGGCTGGGGCGAGGTAATGGCCCTTCTCCTGAGACTGTAACGGGTGGGGACCTTCCCAAGGCTAAGTTGTACCTTTCCCAGAATAGTGAAGACACCTGAGAGGGTGGGGGGGGTTATGCAAAGTGACTCCCAAGACCAGAATGCTTTGTGGAACCCCCGACTCCAAACCCACAGAGAAACCCCAAAAACAACGAGCCACCTAAGAGTTGAGAGACTGGAGTGATGTCTGGACGTGAGGAGCCGAGTGCTGAGCCTGCAGAGACACGGAACACCTTCGGACCCTCTTGCCCTGACCATGGGAGTTGACCCCGGCGGTGAGACCAAGCTGACGGAATGGGAGGGGCACAATCTGACGGGAATACCACGCCCCAAAGGCTCCCAGCGAGGACTGGATTCCCCCAGCTCGGCCCCTGGTGGACAGAGCTGTGCATATCCTCCTCCTCTGAGTCGCCCTGGGAGAGACGATGGGAGACTGCAGCCCCGCCGAGCTACCCAATCCTGAGCTGATCGCTTTTAATAAAGGTATTAAACAGGAGAAGAAGTCTCCTGGCCCTTGTTTATTTCAGCTGGGGGCTCTCGCCAGGATAGCCACGCCGCAAGAGGACTCAGGACTGGCCATCTTGGATCTTCAGAGGACAGCTGGCTACCAGGACCAGGGACCGGCTCAGGACAGCGACGCAGAGGAGCACCGGACTGGTGAGAAATCTGGTGGCGGGAGTGGGAGACGTGCGCATGTGTGTGAGTGAGACGAGGGCCGGCAGCCGGACCTTCGAAGTGAGAGGGACCCCTCAGTACTGCAGTTCCGGCTTTTCGCGAGAAAAGCAGCCAGGAACAGGGGGAAGCAATTGGAATTAGCGTGAGCGAAGTCGTCTCCCAAGGGGGAATAAAGGGTCCCCCCACTCCGGGCGTGCAGAGTGAATTACTGTGTATGAGTGGCACGCACCCCAAAGTCCTGACAAAGGGAGGTCAGGCACTTTTGTAAGTCTCGAGAAGGATTCGAGTAAGATTTGTCAGTCCCGAGAAGGATTCGGGTGTTTCACAAGCCCTGCAGGCAAAGTAAGTCCTGACAAAGGGAGTCAGGCACAAACCCCAGCGAAGGAGGCTGTGGTTTGCTTTTAAGTCCTGATACGGTGAAGCCTAAGAATTGGCGGGTTAGGCGAACTAAAAAATCAGGCAGTTGTTTTTCCTGACGGAGGGAGTCAGGCATGACCCGGATTCTTGGCCGAGGCTTCGTGTGTTTAAGTCCCGATAGATGTAAGACCTGACGTTGGGAAGTTGGGCAATCAAGAGATTGGGCAGTTGTTTCAGTATAAAGTCCTGAGCATCAGGCAGAAATTTGAAGTTCAGTGGAGGAGGCTGAAGCTCCTCAGACAAGGGGGTTTTTTTGAAATTCCCGGTCAGTAGAGGCACCTTTGGGACTTTTTTTATTGAGACCTGAAAAATGGGATGTTGTAGTAGTAAAAAGACCGGCAAGAGACTGAGGGATATACCTCCTAGTAGTCCCTTAGGAGAACTGTTAGAAAAATGGGATTCTCTAGAGGCCACGGAGGGATTAGATAAAGTGAAAATGATCCATTATTGTATGGAAGTGTGGCCAGAATTAGAGTTGCAAGGAGGATGGCCTTGGTGTGGGACAAAGGATAAGTGGATGTGCCAACAATTAAATAATTATCTGACAGCTCGAAGAGATACTGATCCTGAGCAATTATTGTATGTGGCTTGCTGGTTAAAGAGTGCTGTTGAGGATGAAGGGGTGCAAATTTGTAAGGTACAGAGGAAGAAAGAGGGGAATGAAGGAGGGGATGATAGAACTAGTAAAAGATGGGACCCCCTGGATTATTTGCCTCCTTCTGCCCCTCCACCTTATAATCCTCTTCTTCAAGCACCTCAAATAGCAGGTCCGGTTCCTCCCCCGGCTGCCATCTCATTACCACCTGCTCAAACTCCTCCTTCTACCTCTTCAGCTTCCGCTATGATGAACCCAGTATCTCCTCCAGTTCCTTCTGCACCACCACAAGTGCCTACTCCACCTGCTGCATTCTCCACCCCTTCTCCAGCTCCGCTTAATATCTACTCAGGTCCCTCTCCCCCTCCTATTGCTGTCCCTTTACCTCCTCCTAGTTGGGACACAAATGCCTCCTCGCCCGATAAACAGCTATCAGCAAATACACCTGCTGATGGGCGGAAAGTTCAGGGTAACCCAGATATCCCTCAAAGTAGTTTGGCATCTGAAGATGGGCCATACTGTAGCACCAGATCCAAGACCTCCAAGACAGAGAGACTCTTTCACCTCAGAGAGGTTCCTATGGGAGGAGTGGCGGGAGGTGTTGGCTTTGTGAATGCTCCCCTAACTGCTTCTGAGGTGAGAGGATTCAAGAAAGAGTTGGGGCATTTAGTTGAGGACCCAGTGGGCATAGCCAACCAAGTGGATCAATTTCTAGGTCCAAATATCTACACTTGGGGGGAGATGAATTCCATCCTGAGTATATTATTTTCCCCAGAAGAGGTCCAGATGATAAGGGCGGCTGGCATAAGAATATGGGAGAAAGATAACAGTCCAGGACCCCAGGTGCCAACAGGTGAACAGAAATTGCCATTAACGGAGCCCAGCTGGAACCCTAACCAGGAGGAGGGGAGGAAGGCCATGAGGGAATATAGGTCTTTGATAATACAGGGGATCAAAGAGTCAGTTCCCAAAGGAACTAATACCCAATTGGCATTTAAGGGTACACAGGAGAAGGATGAAGCTCCTGCTGCCTGGCTTAATCGCCTAAGGCGGAATTTCCAGTTGTACTCTAGAATAGACCCAGACACCCCAGAAGGTCAAATGCTGCTAAAAGTCCAATTTGTTACCAAATCTTGGCCTGATATAAGGAGAAAACTGGAAAAGATGGAAGATTGGCAAGAGAAGGACATTAATGAGTTATTAAAAGAGGCATTGAAGGTGTATTTAAGGAGGGAGGAAGATAAAGCAAAGGCCAAGGCTAAGATCATGGTTGCTGTAGCTAGAGAAAGTGCAGGGTGGGCGGGTCCACCACCAGGAGGAGGCAGAGGAAGGCCAGTACTGACCGGTGCACGAAGGACGGAGAGACCTCAAGAAGTTCCTTTGAGAGGATGACAGTGTTATTACTGTGGGGAGGCAGGACACATCAGGAGGTTTTGTAAAAAGCTCAGTCTCGATGAGGCAATAGCCAAGGAACAGGACAATTTAGGAAGGATTCTTAAGGGGGAGGACTAGGGGTGTCAAGGGCTTTTTACTATAGGGGACCCGATGAAATATCTAGAAGAGCCCTTGGTAAACTTTGAAGTGGGACCCCTAAATGAGGAATTTGAATTTTTGGTTGATAAAGGGGCAGATAAGTCCTGTCTCAACAAAATACCACAAGGTATGGAAATTGGGAGACAATTTTGTGAAGTATTGGGTGCAGAGGGGAGACCATTTAGAGCATCGGTGATTGAAGAAGTGAAAATAATTGGAAACTCAAGGCAAAGTAAAGCTAATTTTCTTTATCTGCCTAAATTAGAAAAAAAGTTTTTTAGGAAGAGATCTGCAAGTCCATTTGGGGGTTGGGATTGTTCCAAGGGAAGGGAGGATGGTAGTACAAGTGATGAAGCTGTCTCAAGGAGATGTTGCAGAGATAAATCCTGAGGTATGGGCAGAGAGGGGAAAGAGAGGCTTATTAGACATTCCACCGATAACAATAAAAATGCAGGATGATACCTCACCCATACGAGTTAAACAGTATCTGATTTCCCTAGAAGGAAAGAAGGGGCTTGCTATAGTCATTGAGCAACTGTTGCAGGAGGGAATTTTAGAACCCTGCATGTCACCATATAATACCCCTATACTGGCAGTTAAAAAGGCTGAAGGGAAATATAGGCTGGTACAAGATTTGAGGGAAGTCAACAAAAGAACCATTGCCAGACATCCAGTTGTGCCCAACCCATATAGTCTTCTAAGCAGAATTCCAAGAGAACATGCTTGGTTCACTGTCATAGATTTGAAGGATGCTTTCTGGGCGTGTCCTCTGGCAACAGAATGTAGGGATTGGTTTGCCTTTGAATGGGAGGACCCGAGTATGAAAAGGAGACAACAGTTAAGGTGGCCCCAATTACCACAGGGGTTCACTGAATCCCCCAATCTCTTTGGACAAGCTTTAGAGAGTTTGTTGGAACAATTTGTCCCTGAACAAGAAGTGCAGATCTTGTAGTATGTTGATGACCTGATGATATCAGGAAAGGAAAAAGATCAGGGCAGACAAACTAGTATTAAACTTTTGAATTTTCTGGGGGAGAAAGGACTAAAAGTTTCCCAAGGGAAACTACAATTTGTGCAATCAGAAGTAACATACTTGGGGCACATAATAGGGGGAGGGTATAAGAAACTGAGCCCTGACAGAATTTCAGGTATTTTAGCTCTCCCGGCCCCAAAAACGAAAAGAGATGTGAGAAAACTCCTGGGCTTGTTTGGGTATTGTAAGTTATGGTTGGATCAATACACACAGAGTGTGAAATTTCTGTATAATAAACTAGTGGATCCAGAACCCCTAATTTGGACAGCTGAAGATGATCAACAATTGGAAAACTTAAAAAACAAATTGTCCTCTGCCCCGGTCCTAAGCTTACCAGACCTCAGGAAGGGCTTTGACCTGTTTGTGAGTGCAGAAGGAGGTATAGCCTATGGAGTATTAACTCAAGAATGGGGAGGGTGCAGGAAACCCGTGGCATACATCTCCAAATTGTTAGATCCAGTGGCTAGAGGCTGGCCAGTTTGTATACAGGCAGTAGCAGCAACCGCAATCCTGATAGAGGAGACTCAAAAATTGACCTTACAGGGAAAAATTAAAGTGCATACTCCTCATGATCTTAAGGCAGTACTGAGACAGAGAGCTCCGCAGTGGTTAACCAATGCTAGAATAATAAAATATGAGATAATACTAATGAATACAGAGGACTTAGAATTTATCACATCAAATGCCCTCAATCCAGCACAATTCCTAATGGGAGAGCCTATAGAGAATTTAGAACATGATTGTCTAGAATTGGTTTATCTCCAAACAAAAGTAAGAGAAGATTTGGAAGATCAGCCTCTAGCAACTGGAAGAAGCTTATTCATAGATAGCTCTTCGAGAGTAGTAAATGGATAAAGAGCTTCAGGTTATGCCATTATAGATGGAGAAACATTACAAATTGCAGAAAAAGGGAAACTATCCCCAAGCTGGTCAGCCCAAAGTTGTGAAATATATGCCCTGAAAAGGGGACTGGACTTACTGGAGGGGGACCGGGGAACCATTTATACGGACTCCCAATATGCGTATGGGACAGTTCACACATTTGGGAAAATATGGGAGGAACGTGGGTATTTAAGTTCAAAGGGAAAGAGCTTAGCCCATGAGAACCTAGTCCGATCAGTACTAGAAGCCCTACAAAAACCTACAGAAAACCTACAGTGGTCCATATAAAGGGGCACCAAAGAGGAGACAGTTTAGAAGTTAAAGGAAACCGACTGGCTGATCAGATAGCCAAAGAAGCAGCTCTAGAACCAGGGGATCCAGTAAAAATTTTGAAGACAAAAATGACGCCTGAAAAAGGGGAAGAACCTATATTTAGTGAAGAAGAATTAGAAGCAATAGAAGATTTAAAGTTACATCAAGGACAACAGGGAGAGTGGTTAACCTCAGATGGACGGGTGTTTTTGAATAAAGCACTGGCTCGGACAGTGCTAACAGAACTACATAAATTAACTCACTGGGGAGTCCAAGGACTATGTGATCATTTCCTAAGAAATAACCTATGCATCGGGGTATATAGCCTGGCTAAAGCTGTTACCAGAGGGTGTATCATTTGTCAAAAAGTGAACCAGAAAGTTATGAGAAAAGTAGCACCTGGAGGAAGGGAATTAGCCTTGAGACCCTTCCAAAGCATACAGATAGATTTCACTGAAATGCCCCCCAGTGCAAGGATACAGATATTTACTGGTTATAGTTGATCATCTCACACATTGGGTAGAAGCCTTCCCGACCAGGAGGGAAACAGTTCAAGTCATGGCAAAAGCAATCCTAGAGAATATTATCCCCAGATATGGTATTGTGAACACCATAGACTCAGACCGAGGTCCACATTTTGTGTCCCAAACATTACAAAATATAATTGAGGCTTTAGGAATGAAATGGAGGTTGCATACTCCATGGCACCCCCAGAGTTCTGGGAGGGTGGAGCGAATGAACAAAACTCTCAAAAATGTATTAACTAAATTGATTGAGGAAACAAAGATGAATTGGCTGAAGTGTTTGCCCCTAGCGCTATTGCACATCAGAACGAGACCTCGGGGCTGACATAAGAATTTCACCTTATGAAATGATGTTTGGGCTGCCATTCTTGTTAACACCTTATAGCACAGGAGACTATCTGGAAAGGGGAAGAAGCTACCAGAAAGTAGTTAGAAATAATTGGAAGAACTCTGGAGGGACTTAGAAAGAAAGGATACCTTCCTCAAACTTCCCCTCTCGACACAAAAGTTCACAACATTAGTCCAGGAGATTGGGTTTTGATAAAATCATGGACTACGGGAACATTAATGCCTAAATTTGAAGGCCCCTTCCAGGTGCTCCTGATCACAAATTCAGCTGTGCGGACCAAAGAAAAAGGTTGGACTCATATCACAAGAACAAAAGGGCCAGTCTCACCCCCAGGTACGGGACTGGATCCAACATCAGCTTCCCCCTCTGGCATTGGACCAGAGTCCACACCACTCTCACCCCCCGGCGCTGGACAAGATTCATCTGCTTCACAAGCTAAATCACCTGAGTACACTGTGGTAAAAGGACCAAAAGATTTAAAGTTGACTCTCAGAAGGAAGAGTCAAAAAGACTGAACTGTGTGGGAAAAAATTGTTTGTTAAGAGTTCTAATATTGCTTAAAATGTTTTAAGACTGTTCTGTGTAAACTATGTTGGTAAAAAGTTTAAGACTGTAAATAAGTAAGTCTGGTTAAGTTCCCCAATTTAATTCTAAAGACTCCAGGTTAATCCTCTACAGACCACTCCCCTGGGAGGGGAGACCAAAATTGGTAGGGAACAGACCAAGAGAGGTTTAAGCAGAGAAGCGGGTAGAAGGGACTCTAAAGAGCCTGGAAGCTTTTCCTCAGTAAAATTCCCCAAGAGGCAAGGCCGGGTGGGCAGGCGGAAGGCAGATGGCCCATACCGGACTCTTGGGAAGGATAGTACTGATGGCTCTGATTGCTGGTGGTGCTCAGGGGAGCCCAGCTGAGCCGCGCAATGAATGCTACCAACCCCTCTGTGAGGATGAAGTGAGCTCCTTGTCGAGAGTCCACATCAGTTCTAACCCTGATTGTGTTAACCTCTCCCAATTGGTCCTTTATCAGAAAATAAAAAGAGTGTATTGGATAGTTTACAATACTGCCACTTTTAGGCAGCCACTCCTAGGAGAGTGCCCTATAGGGGAAGCCTGGTTGTGCTTTGAATGGGATGCTGCTGAAACAAGCTCAGCAGATCTAGTGAAAAGCAAAGAAATGGTGAAAATGGTAAGAAAAATTGTTTGTTACAAGTATTTATATGAGTGTACTGGAAAAGAGATAAACCCCTTTTGGAACACATTTCAGGGGAGCCTTAAACCCTTAGATTTGATCTTGTCTGGCAGCTGCACCGCTAGAGTGATAAAACCAATTTTCTTATTACGCAAAGAAACTGGATCAAGTTTGGGAGTTCCTATATATAATGATTTGGGAGAAATTAAACAGAACAAGCAAAGTGGAATAGAAATGGAGAAAATCCAAAATTGTAAAAGCCAAATTCGGATCCCAATATCTATGTTAAACAAAGTTATCCGGCTCCAGGCAGTATTAAAAATAAAGAATTCAATTATTAGGAACATTTCAAATGAAATAAAAAGGTTAGCATGTGTAAATAATGAGGAACAAACTCCTACACTTGATCCCAGTGGGTGGGGGAACCTAGAGATTTTCAAAAAGGATGTATGGGAAAGGGTAGTTTTTCTCACTGTGTGTGTACTTGGAGGATTGCTCTTTTTACTATGCTTGTTTATCTGTTTTAGTAGAATAGTACTTGCCGTGCAGACCAACCTGAAGAAACCAAGGAAAGTAACAAGGTTAAGTAACCATGATTACCAAAGTGCACAAGAGATTTATAGTAGATTCAAGACAAAAATTGGGAGTTGATGCGAGCTTAGAATTTAAGCTCGATCAAAGAAAAAGAGGGGGGACTGTTATGGACAAAAATTCGGTTAATATTTTTTTCTGTGAGAAAAAGTTACCACTACTGCTGGGCTGCTGCCTTTGTTATTGTAATCACGGGTCGTTGTCGTTAATGGTTGTTTTTGTATTAGTAAAAGCCCTGGCTTGGGCGAGGTAATGGCCTTTCTCCTGTGTGGGGTCCTTGCCCGAGGCTAAGTTTTACCTTTCACAGAGTAGGGAAGACACCTGAGAGGGTGGTGGGGGGGGGGGTTATGCAAAGTGACTCCCAAGACCAGAATGCTTTGTGAAACCCCCGACTCCAAACCCACGGAGAAACCCCAAAAACAACGAGCCACCTAAGAGTTGAGAGACTGGAGTGATGTCTGGACGTGAGGAGCCGAGTGCTGAGCCTGCAGAGACGCGGAACACCTTCGGACCCTCTCGCCCTGACCACGAGAGTTGACCCCAGCAGTGAGACCAAGCTCACGGAATGGGAGGGGCACTATCTGACGGGATCAGCAGGCCCTAAAGGCTCCCAAGAGGATCTGATCTCCAGCTCTGCCCCTGGTGGACAGAGCTGTGCATATCCTCCTCCTCTGAGTCGCCCTGGGAGAGACGATGGGAGACTGCAGCCCCGCCGAGCTACCCAATCCTGAGCTGATCACTTTTAATAAAGGTATTAAACAGGAGAAGAAGTCTCCTGGCCCTTGTTTATTTCATCCGGGCATGGAAAAATGTTGGGAAGAGACTATGGGAAATGATATCTCAGGGGGATAAGATGGTTGTTGATTTGGCGCATATCTGGAGACTGTTGTATGAGGCATTGAAGGAATGGAAAGCAGAACAAGATAGAGGGGAGGAATTGGAGGAACACGAACTAGAGCAAGAAACTGAAGTAGAGGAACAGGAGGAAGGTGAAGCTGAGCCTGTCGATGAATCTCTCCCTGAGAAGACTGCTGCAGCTGCTTTGGGGCTTCTCCCAGGGTTTGCTATTAAGAATCAAATGGCAGGCTAAGACTGTTCCTTAGTATTTATCTCCAAAAGACTATGTTAAACCTGTGTATACTTCACCTGCTCAGCAGTTAGTTGAACTGAGTGGTAAACCAAAGTATCTTACACCTGCACAGTAATTAGCAAAAATGAAGTTACAGAAGAAGCTAAGTGACAAACAGGCTGGGTCATCGGTCTCTCCCTGGGCCATTTGCTCTCTCCTCTCCCTCTGCTCGGTCGGCTGCTCCCCCCTCACCCTCCTGTGGATCGGCTGTTCCTCCCTTACCCATCCGTCTGTTGGTCGCCTGCTCCTCCCCCACCGTCCCGTGGTTCGGCTGCTTCCCACCCCCCCCACCACCCCTGCTTTCCCTTGAGCCGTCTGCACCGCCTCTGCCTTCCTCCGAGTTGTCTGCCTCCGCTCTACCCCCAGGTGAGCCGTCTGGCCCGCCCCTCACCTGAACTGGTTGAACAAATGCAATCTTTAACATTGTGTCCTTCCTTGTCTAGTGATAGTTCTCACGATAAACTGCCGGTTATAAGTACATCTAAAAAGAAGCAGTAATCTGTTTCTATTAGACCTTGTAGCAGATCCAGGCCTGCTCGTTCTTGGACTCTGCCTCCCTGCCAGGTGGCTGTGACTCCTCGACATCCTTTGCAATTTTGGGAGCACTTGAGAATGAAAGCAGCTGAAGTGGGAGATTGGAATCTGTTAGAGAAAATAGGTCCATCTAAAAGGGTGGAGATGGCTGCTGCTGTTTCTTCTGGTGGGCCTGTGGCTTTTCCTCTTTTCAAAGCTGCTCCTAATTCTGGACAACAAGACAGCCATCAGGTTTTTGCATGGAGGATTGTACAGGACCTTCAGTCAAAAGTAGATCAGTATGGTATTAACTCTTCGCAGGTGATGCATGTGATTCATGTTCTAAATGCTGATGTATTTGCACCTTATGATATTATTCAGCTTGCTACAATTCTGTTTCAGCCAGTGCAGTATGGTGTGTTTCAAGCTACCTGGAAAAAAATGGTTGAAAGAGTAGCTTTGGACAATATGCAGTTACCGCGGCATGATCCACATCATGCTGTGGGAATTGATGCCTTGCTGGGCAATGGACCATTCTCTAACCTGGATTTGCAGGCAAGATGGGACCCCCTGCTTCTTGCACAGGCCCAGCAGCTGGGTATGAGTGCCTTGCTTAAGACAATGGAGATGGCAGCTCCTAAACCAAGGTATATTACCATCCAGCAAGGGGTGAAGGAACCTTTTCTGCAGTTTGTGGAGAGGGTTGCTGCAGCCCTTGAGAAGCAAGTAGATGATAAGGTTGAGGCAAATTTTATGCAGACAGCTAGCACAAGAAAATGCGAATGATGATTGTAGGAGAACTATTGATTCTTTACCAGAAGATCCCTTGCTGTCTGAGCTTGTAGCTGCTTGCTCAAAGGTTGGTTTGGTTGAACATAAAATGGCTGCTTTGGCAACAGTCATTAAGTGTGAGAGTCTGTCCGAATATTCCCTCATCTGCCTCACGATCATCCTTGGGAGACCACTGAAGAGAAGACCCCCCCCCTGTATAGAATATCTGGCTCTGGAGGAGAAAAGTCACATGCCAAAGGCCCTGAGACCTGAAAGCACAGTGTTAAGCTATTGTTTTCACAGGTGTGTTTGCTGTATGCTAAGAAGGGGGCATCGTGCCCCATTTGCAACAATTGCAGCTCTGGAAGCTGTCCCACCTCTCAGCCTGGCTGGACTTCTCCTGAGTTTCAGGTGGTCTCCCACAGAAGACCCTCACCTGTTTTACAACCACCGTGATAGACAGACTGAGATGTAAGAAGCCTCTCCATCAAGGACTGATACATGAAACTCCTAAAAGGCCCCTCTGCTCCTTCCAAGGACTGGGACTGAAATCCCCAGCCCGGGGGAGGTGTGTGGGGGAGGCAAGCTGACCAAAGCGAGATGTTTACCTGCAGATTGTGACCACTGAACCAAGAAAACAATGGCTCTCACTTACTGCTGAAAACATAGACGACCTGTTACATCTGTTCCCTATTGTATCTGTTTCCCCCCCCTCACAATTTTCAATAATAAGAACCTCTGAGTTAGCTAGAGCCTTTGAGATTTCCCCAGCGTAACAGGCGGATCCTCGACTGGACTGGACCAAAGGACTTCGTCTATGCATTGGTAGCTATATTCCCTCTCCCTCTCCCTCTCTCTCTCTCTCTCTCTCTTTTTCTCTTTTTCTCACACTTAATCCCTCTATCGCATTTTTCATTTTTGCTGTGGTTATTTCAATAAAACTGCATTTGTTTTGATTATCACTGCAAACCCCCTTGTACTGTGTTGGTTTTTGCACTCTGAGATCACTCCTATGAACCATCAAGTCATCTGTCCACTATGACGGATCCTGACATTAAGTCCTTACCCAGATGTTCTGCTTGTGAAGAATTGGGACATGTGAAGACCCAATGCCCTCAAACTGCTGGATGATGTGCACACTCTAGGGTAATTTGGATCAGTAAAGTGCCTAAGTACCTTGTTATCGTTGTGGTAACTTTGGCCGTATTGCTAAATTTTATAAGTTAAGATCTTTTTCAGGTGGTTGACAAGTGCAGGGAAACTGGAAGAGGAACGCAAAGGGGTGCGTGGAGACACAAATACCCCAATGACAATCACGAGCTCTGCCAGCACTGCAAAGCTCTCCATTTGTGACCGATACACAGGGGCCACAAGAGGCTTGGCAGGGATTGATGTACCGGTAGCTGAAACAGTGACTATTTTGACAAGAGGTATATGTAAAGTGCCTCTTGATGCTTATGGTCCTGTAGGCCAAGGTTTGAGTGCTTTTCTGATGGGAAGATCTAGTAGTACTATTCAAGGTATTAATGTCCATTTGGTTTTATTGATTCTGATTATGTGGGACAAATTCAGCCTATGGTGTCTGTTAGTGAACTTCCAGTTGTTATTCAAAATGTACTTGTATTGCTCAACTTGTTCCTTTTATGAGTCCTGTTCCAACTGTAGTGGATCAGAGTCATGGCACTGGAGGTTTTGGATCTACAGGACCACCTCAGGTTCTCTGGACTCAAAAAGTGACAGATGAGCGTCCAGTAATACAATGTTTGATCACTGCTAAGGGATGTCATCCAGAAACTACAACAATATCAGGTTTCCTTGACACAGGAGCAGATGTAACTATAATTTCACAGCTTGTTCAGCCTCCAACATGGCCCCTCCCTCAATCAACCTTTGGAGTTGTTGGGTTAGGTGGGTCAACTGCTGGTGCCTTATCTGCTATCATGATCACTGTAACACATCTGGCAGGCCAACAAGCTAACATTAGACCATATGTTACTAAAGCTCAGCCTAATTTATAGGGACGTGATTGCTTAACCCAATGGGGTGTTAAAATCACAACAGATTTTTAGTGGGGGCCACTGGGATGCAGGGCTTTAAACATCCGGTTGTGTCCTTGACATGGCTAACAGATAAGCCTGTCTCGATTGATCAGTGGTCCCTGCCTACTGAAAAGCTTGCCCTGTGAAGCTTAGTGGAAGAACATTTACTAGCTGGACATATTGAAAAATCATTTAGCCCATGGAAGACACCAGTGTTTGTAATAAAAAAGAAATCTGGTAAATGGAGACCTTTTCACAATTTGCGACAGCTAAATGTTGTGATGGCCACAATGTGCGCTTTACAATCAGGTATCCCAACACCTACAATGATTCCACAAGGATGGGAAATAATTATCATCGGTTTGAAAGATTGCTTTTTAACAATTCCATTGGCTGATCAGGATAAGGAAAAATTTGCCTTTATTGTGCCTTCTTTAAATCATGAAGAACTGGGTCAAAGATATTAGTGGACGGTTTTCCCTCAAGAAATGAGAAATTCTCCAAGTATTTGTCAATGGTTTGTGTCACAGGCTTTATCTAAGGTCCGAGGGCAATTTAGCAATTGTTATTGCTATCATTATATGGATGATATCTTGTTGGTGTCTGAAAATAAACAACAATTGTTGGCTCTCATACAATGGGCTGTGAAAAATTTAGAAGCCTTTGGTTTGGTTATCGCTCTGGAGAAAGTTCAAAGCCTTGGAGATATTTGTGGTTGATAATCACCAATACACAAAATGTGCCTCAACCTGTAAAATTGGACATTGATATAAAAACTGTTGTTGACATGCAGAAATTGGTTGGTGCAATAGGTTGGCTTAGGCCATACTTGGCGATAATTAATCATCAACTGCAACCTTTGTATGACTTACTTTCTGGGATAACTCCCTCTACCAATGAGAGACATTTGACTGCTGCAGCAAAAAAGGCTGTAGAAGAAATTGAATTGGCCTTAATATCTAAATTTGTTACTAGGATAGATGTCTCTGTTGATGTACAATTATTTATTTTGAGAGATGATGAAACACCATGCGGATCGTTGTGTTAATGGAATGATAAATGGGAAGATAATTTGCATATTTTGGAGTGGATATTTTTGTCTTTTGGGTCCTGAAAAACAGCTCCAGGTCTGTACGAGCTTTTTGCAGACATCATTATCAAAGGTCGCAGATGCTGCCATGAGATTTAGGCTGTGATCCTGTAACTATTGTCATACCGGTACAACAATGGTATTTTGAGTGGTGTTTTCAAAACAATCATGAGTTGCAATCTGCTTTATCTTCCTTTACAGTCCAATAGCATATCATTTACCTTCTCATCCTATTTTGAATTTTACTAAGAGGATTCCTTTTCAGGGGAAACTACTTTTGCTTTTCTGTGCCAGTGAAAGGTGCAACAGTTTTTACAGATGGATCAGGAACAACTGGAAAAACTGCTGTAGCCTGGAAGATGACCACTGGGAATATGAAGTAATGGTTCAACAAGGTTCTCCTCAGTTAAGTGAACTTTGTTCCCTACTCTTGGCCTTTACCCTATTTCCTAGTTCTGTAAATATAGTTACTGACTCTGTTTATGTTGCTAATTTAGTGAAGCAGTTGGATCAAGATGTGTTGTATAATGTAAAGGAGAAACCATTATTTGTTATGGTTTTGAAATTGTGGACTGTTATTCATAATCAAAAGCATTCTTATTTTATTATGCATATTCGTAGCCATACATCACTACCTGGATTCTTTGTTGAAGGTAACGCCTATGTGGATTCCCTTGTGGCTGCCTCAGCAGTAAAAACGATGCCTAATATGTTACAACAAGCTGTTCTATCTCACCAATTTTTTCATCAAGGTGCTCAGGCACTACAGCAGCAATTTAAATTATCACATAGTGAAGCAAAGTCAATTATTTCTTCTTGCCCTGATTGTCATATATCTCATGTTTCACAATATTACGTTACTAATCCTAGACACTTACTGCCTTCACAAGAATGGCAAACAGATGTTACAAAAATGCCTGAATTTGGCCGTTTAAAGTATGTTCACATTACAATTGACACCTTTTCTCATGCCATGGTTGCTTCAGCATTGGCAGGTGAAACAGCTGGGGATATTATTCGTCATTTTTGCCACGCCTTTCCCATCTTAGGCATTCCATCACATGTAAAGACGGATAATGGCCCGGCATTAGTTTTAAAGAAGTTGCAAGTGTTTTTTCATGCCTGGGGTGTTGTTCATTCTACTGGTATTTGTCATGCTTCAACAGGCCAAGCAACTATTGAATGTGCTCATAGTGTGTTGAAGCACTGGTGCAAAAATAAAAAGAGGGAATGCAGAGGAAGTCACCTCAAGTGAGATTAGACAAAGCCATCTGTCTTAAACTTTTAGTGTCCTTTACCTGACTTACAAGTGTCTCCTATATTCTACCATTTTTTGTCTTTGAATTCAAACCAGCCGAACTTTAAGAAAGTACTAAGGTATGGGTAGAAGATTTAATCACAGGAAACTGGACTGGCCTAGTGGAATTAGTAACATGAGGAAGAGGATATGCATGTGTCTTAACAGAAAATGGCCCTTGTTGGGTCTCAGCCCGTTGTGTTAAACCTTATTTGGAGTACACACTAAAGGACAGGATGGGTGAGAGCAAAATGAGCAGGTAGTTGCATTGGTTATTAAATGGATGGAAGCATGGACCCTCAAGGAATGTGTGGTAAAGATGGTAATTCAAGACAGAGTAAAGGTAGTTATAGGCTTACGCAGAAAATCCAAAAGTTAAATGAGTGGATGTTACTTTTGCTTCTTTTTCTTGAATTCTCTTATAGAGAGGTTGGTAGTATTGAGAAGTGTGTCTTGTACCATTTCCTTTTGCAGGGCACCGACGGTCCCAAAAATAGGGGAATTTGATACACCTAAGGGAGAAGTGTTGCCTTTGCATAGGGGTTGAATTAGTAGCTGAAGTCCACACTTTGAGCAACTAGGTTGGTTGCTCATTATGATAGCAGCAACCAGTTGTAAAGTTAAGGGGATGCTACTTGGTTCTAAGTGATGACTAGTCAGATGACTTGGTCTCTGACTCTGTGAGAGAAAGTTATTTGATTAGAAGTGAAGGTGTCATTCTGCTACATATGTCATCTGGAAATTGTGAGGTCTGTAACAGTATTTGAAGATCTGTCTTTATGTGTTTTGTTTGTATATGAAACTTAAGATTGTGAGGATGTGTGTTTTGTGGAGTTGGTAGAAATTGGTTATCTGTAAGTGAATGAAGAATGGATTCTCCATTTGCTTGGATTTTTGCAGGGGCCCTGCAGAAATCCTTAGCAGTTGTATTTGTGGGCCAAACACAAAAATAGGGTATTATAGGAAGGACATTTTGTGCTGTTCTTGTGAGCCAGCAAAGGCCTCCTGAAGATAAAGGAAAGCCCCATATCTCTCCTGAGGAAGACACCAAGGTTGTCACCATGGAGACGTGATGAAGGAGAGAAAGTTAAGAGATACAGACTCTAGCTGGCTCACAGAATGACGTGGCTCCCTGGTCACCCACTGAAAACTTTGTTTCTTTCCTATAACCAGTGGGCAGTGAATGTGTATGTTAAGTGAATGTAAATATCTTGAAAAAGTGTAAAAGCTGTAATAAATCTCTCTTGCACCCTTCTGATGGAGTCGTGGTACTTTGTGCTGTGTCGTGCTCTATATCGACAGGGACCAGATCAATTGAAATAATCGGTTTATCTCCCTTGGCACTGCTTTGCTACTGGATGGGAAAGAGGGCAAAATTGCAATTTATTGGAAAGCTCTGGAGAGAAAAGTACAAAATACATTTCTAAAACCTTGGGTTTAGTGGCAAGCATTAATTTATTTGTAGAGAGATTAAGGAATGAATAATGAATCAAATATAGATTGACTCTTGCCTATCTCTTGCCTATTTAACAGAGGAATAGTTAATAAAATAAGAGGTTACCAGATTTTTCTGTTAAGTACGGTGAATGAACATGTCATATGCACTTGAGAAAGCTGCCAAGAATAGCTGGTGTTTCAGAGAGGCAGAAACAGAAAAAGGTGTGTGGGGTGTGTGTGTGTGTGTGTGTGTGTGTGTGTGTGTATGTGTGTGTATGTGCGCGTGTGTGTGAAAGATTAAGAAAATGGCAAGCCAGTTATGTCTAAAAACAGAAGCATGAAACGTGAAAACTATTTGCATGGTTGCATTCTCAGCATCCCCAGACCCTACATTTTCCACAAGAAAAGGAAAATAATGATTTTCAGTGGAACCTGGGTTTCAGCAAATTTTTAGATTAATGTATCCAGCTTGAATGAGTAGTACTCATCATGTATTCACCAGTAAGCACTGAGCTACTATGCAAAAAGAGGGGGTGTCCTCTTACATCTTTACTATTTTTGTAAAAGATAAGTGAGCTGTTGGTGTAAATTATAAAGACATGAGTTAGGTGCTTCACTCTGGAGGGAAATTTGATGGTGAATCTATAAACTAAATAGTCATCTCACAGTGTTTAATTCAGGAGGAGGGAAATGGGAAGACCTCTTGCATGTGTTTAAGTGTTGTAGAAAACATGTTAAATAAATATCAAATGGTCATCCTGTAATTTTTTAATCAACAACAAGATTGAATGCAGATTCTTTAAAATACCTTAAATAAACTGCGCATTTCTACATGCATCTCCTGCTGTTCCACATACCTTTTGAGAAAATATTCTTTCTGAGAAGATATCTTTCTCCTGTTCCTCTGCAAGCTAAGAGAATTTCCATACCTGATTCAATAGAAAAAAAAATAGATAATTTTTTCTTTAATTGCAGCAATATGATCAGAACAATAATTGTGAGTCCAGAGAGAATCTAACCATCTAACATATTAATTGCCATCCATTTTTTCCTAATGAATTGCATCTCTGAAGCATTGTTAAGAAAGGAGATTACTGTGATTGTCAGAGTTAAGACAGACACAACACTTGAGGTTGATGAGGCAACAGCAAATTCTTATGGAGTGCAGTTCCCTTTATATAGTTTTTGAAAGCCTGCGCAGTTGGTCCTGATTGGCTGAATTTGGTTGCCACCCAGCTTACTGGCCGATAGCTGTCTGTGTCCCCAACAGCCTAAACTGGTTCCCTAATGGCCTAGACTGGTTGAATTATAATTAAGGTTATCCATGACTGGTATCTGCGACTGGGGCCAGCTATGTGTTAGCCACCACATTTCCCCCTTTTTATTTCTAAATACAAAGCACTGCAATGCTTCAGGATTGACACATCTTGAGTTACTACTTAAAGCATATCCCATATAGAAAATGTGTATTTGGTGGTTGAAAAGCTCTGGTCAACACACTTGAGGAAGCTGTTGCCTAATGATTACTATGCTGAAGACTAAACAGACAAAATCTCACATATAAATCACATAAAATTACATGAAGAAAGTGACACTGTTTTTTCCTTTAGTATCAGAACATCAGAACTTGAATGTTTATAACTTCTTCAAACAAGAATCTGAGAGATGCTGAATAGAAACATATTCTCCTAAGCCTCAGTGCATCATACAATCAAGAATATGCCATTTGGATTTTCAGACAAATATCAAGGCTTTTATATGTTCTTGGGTACTCAAGAACACCTCTTTTCATCATTGAAGTCTGAGTATTCAGAGTTGAAGGCCCTGTATCATCTACTCCAATTACAACTCTTTTAAAATACTCGTTCAATACATACTTTCTAAGCAATTTTTACTCCCTAAGTACAAGGCCTCTGAAATCTGTTACTGAAAACCATGCTCCTTAGATTTTCCTAAAGCATTTTATATATAGGCAAAACTTCTTCAGTTGCAGCAAAAATGGAATAAGAATACATAATGGCAATGCAGATGTTGACAGAATCAGCTCAAAACGTTCATGTGAGCGTTGAAGCTGGACATTCACAAATACAAAAGTTTTCATTTATAACTACCCTAGAATATGTTGATCCTGAAATACCATGACAACAGAAACAACATGCAGTGAACCTCTTCAGTACAGAAAAACAAAAAATAATTCCCCAATGCAATAAAATAAATAGCATGGTGGAAGATTTAGTTTTAGTTATTACTAGCAGCCCAGCAGAAAAATGCATTTTTACTTTTAATTGGATGGTGGCACAGAGGAGAGGTGAGATTTGGAGCACCAACTCTCAACTAAAAGAGCATGAAGGATGAAAGCTCCGAAGGATGAAAGCTCCTTCTGGAAATACTGAAGGGGCTTAGCTTGGAGCACAATGTTTTTTGAAGACTGGCTGCTGTATTTGTCCTGATTTTAAACATCTGCCAGCATCCTGCCAGTGTCCATTCACATGTTGTCATTTTGCATTCATAAGGCTTACAAAGATTTGCAGTCTTTCTTTGCATTTTACCTAACATCTAAACATCAGAAAGGAGCTCACCACATGTTTTTCACTTATAATTTTTCCTACTTCTCTCCAGCATGTAACTCCAATTTCTTCTAAAAGCAGGTACTCCCTGCCTTCCAATCCTAGCCCAAATGAGAACAGGATTTGTACATCAATGATTCAAGAGATTTGCTTGTGACTCTGCCACAGAGAGCATGATTGTGGGTTCTGGCAACTCCCTCTCAGCAGCAGCACCATGACTGTGAGTCCCTGTGTGCCTCACACATTGCCATGGAACCAGCTGCACAGAATGCCATGGTAATACCAGCCATCTGAGAGCCACAGAAATCGCAAGTGTGATTCTATGGCAGTTTTCTAACCAGCAATTTCAGACTAATTAGTGTCCAATGAACTAAACAGCATTTTATTTATATGTTTGAATTTATTTCTTTCCTTTCCTCATACCACTGTTTTAATAACGTAACATATTGCTACAAGATTTGCTTGCTTTAATGTTTTGCTTAAAACCCTCCTGTATCAGATTTTCTGATTAATTGTCAGCTATATACTACATATAATTGAATTTTACTGCTGTAAGTATGTGAACAAAAGTATTCAACATACGGGAAAGATGTTCAGAGTAATTTTCCACTTGTGTGATTTATTTATGAACCCAAGTTAGATTATTTTTAGCAGATTTTTCTAGATTATTTTCCTTAGTTCTTTTTCATTCTCCTTTCATTTTCCTAATCTTTTAAACTATATTTCCTAAGTCTTCTCTTTCTTTTTATATTTTAGCAATAATGTTGTCCCAGTGGCTCATTTTGGAGTGTGAGGTGTCCACTAACTTGTGGCTGAGACAGAAACTATAATGAAAAGTTGTAACTGTACCTCAAATTCCCTGTAACAAGGCAATGCCACCTCTGACCTCTTTTAGCACAGATTTCTTGTGCCTGTGTTGTACAAGAAAGGTCTTGCATATATGATGAAAATCTGCATAAATGATGTTTAGTGTTTTCAAGATTATACCTTAACGGCATAGTTATGTCATAAGCCCTTCTTAGGCCTCTGTCACGTACCCCAAACCACAAAAACAAAATCACAAAATGGGAAAGACTGGAAATAACCTCCTGGAAGTCATCTGGTTCAACCTCCTTGATCAAGCAGGGTACCACAGAGCATATTGCTCAGGATTGTGTCCAAACACACTACTTGTCTACCTCACATACGCAACATTGAATTTACCATCCAAAGAGACACCCTAAGACTTTGTGGACTATGGCACATGGTCATTTAATCTAGTCCTGATTTGTCAAGAATTAGGTTATGGATCCCTCTGTAGAAGGAAGCTAGTTGTACCTTCTGAATATACACTTGGAAATGGCTGTCATGGAGGTGGTGACACAGCTATTGCTTCAGACCATATTTCACAACAGCATGTGCATCTGTTGGAGGCCTGAGTGACTTACTGACTCATGGGATCACAAACTGTCTTGCTGTGATCATGCAGGGGCTTTGGCTGATCTATGACCTACTGACAAATATGGAGGTTCAGTTAAAGGTTATTGACTATTACCATGGAGATCAAATCAGTCTATTTCAGTCTGTGTAAGGACATCCCAGAGCCAAATTAAATAAAACATTTGTATATTCCATGCCATGCTCTCCCAGTTCTCATACCCTCTGTAGACACATAGTTTTTTCACCATTGTCATGCTGAAGATGTTGCTGGACATTTTACCAAATGGATCCTACCAGCTGTGCTTGCATTCATCCACAGAGTCCTTGTATCATACTAAAAAGAAACCAAAATAATCTTTCCTTGCCATTCCTTTCTTGTCTCACAACCATTCCAACAAACTCAGCCTGAATTCCTGTCTTCTAATTCCTCTTCCAAAACTTTCAAGAATAAAAAAAAACCCAACAACATAATTTTCCTGTCTTTCTTTCTTTGCCAGGGCAATTTTTCAGCCTTGAAAGTACTTTGTTTCTTCTGTCAAAAAGTGTGGAAAAAAATAGGGGTTTTTTCCTCCCTTCCATTCCAAAAGATGTTGAGATGTACTTCACTCAGTCTTCTTCTTTCACAATAATCCTGCATAGATTGTTACTCTCCTATGAATCAGAATATCCTGTTAGTTACCTAACTTGACTTCATTCTCTTTTATTCACTAAACAACCTTTTTTTCCCAAAATAGCCATGTATGTATTGGTCCACCAGTGAATAAATGGTTTCAGCCCCTCGTGCCAACATCGCCTTGGGAACTGAATAGTACTGAACCATTCTTTCTTTCCTCAGCCATATTTCTGGGTCCTGGGGCGGGTTAATAGAACAAATAAACCTCAAATGGTGACAAAGCAGAGCACAGCTGAAATAAAAATATCTTTTTATTGAATAAATAGTGCTAAACTAGAAAACTGGAATATTGAAGGCAAACCCAAAAGATTTTCTGATCAACAGCTAAGAAGAATGAGTCAGGGAGGAAATTAACAATCATAGCAGCAAAACCCTTGAAAAAATGAACAAGAAAGAGAAGTTATTAATAGAAATTATAGGTGGCAAAAAACCTGGGGAATAGGGAATACAAACCTCTGGGGGGTTCTGCAAAACATTGTTGAATTCATTAATGAAAATTAAGATGTTTTGCAACATAGCCCAGGAAATAGGCTATCTGTCTGCTGGTAATACAACTGCTCTGGATAGAGTCTAAGGGTTACCAGGGTAGCTCTTGGCTATGCAGAGGGAGAAGGAGAATTATGAAGGGGTTTGGCAGTATCATAATAACACATCGCAATGCAGGGTTCAGGTTTCTCCTTATTTCTGTATCTTCCTTTCCTTGCAATCCAGGATGTGACCTAGTCCAGTCAGTAAGTTTGCCTTAGCCACGGTCAGCCCTAGGCCATGGAGAACCTCACCCTAAGTTCAGACACATTGTTTCAAGTTATGGAGAGTTACAGTTACAGTTCATTTGCAAAGGATCATGGGGGGATTATTATGTTAATATGGGCTACATTTATGTCTGTTATTGGTTAAATTGTTTCTAGAATGTCCATCACTTAGTCTGTATAAGTTGTAGTCCCCCATTTTTCAGGGTCTTTGTGTGCCTACATTCAGGAGCATCTGTTCTGTTGCTGTTGCATGCAATAAAGGACCCTTGGATTTCAATGAAGACCTGTTGCCAGGTTTTAATTTCTGCAGCGGACCCGTCACATTATGCTTGTCCTCACAGACAGTGGGCAGCATGGCACAACATCCCATGATGGCTTTCACCATAAGATACCAGCAGGAGCTGTTGGCCAGTCCATTTTGCAGTGCCTGTCATGTTAGAAAGCATTTCTGAGTTGTCTTTTTCCATTGTCTCATTGGCATCAGAACCAATCTCTTGTTATTCAATAATCTAGGGAAAGAGAGAAAACATCTCTTTACTACTGCCTGGGAACAATAATTGATATGATTGCCCAAATCAGTCTTCTCAAAGAGTGAGCATATATTAAAGTCCCCTTAGGAATATGTCTGAAGATGCCAAAATGCCAAAGCACTGGGCAGATGCTTTACAGCTTTTCTTTCTTTTTTTTGGACTTTGCCCCAGAGCGACAGCAGTGTACCTGAGAGTGCAGCTCCTTTTGGAATTTATCTGTATATAAGGGCTTAGAACATCAGCATGACACAGGTAAATAATATGGTTGGGAGTTACATTGCAAAAAGTTATTTGTTATTTGGAACTCTTATAAATTAACTGTCAATCAAATATAGCATAATTTGAAGAAAAGGTAACGGAGATAGAGGTAAATAAACTACAACAATGTAGCAACTCAATGGCAGATGGAAAAATACTAAATATAAAAATCTGTCTCCAAACTCATACTTTGCATTTATGTAAATAAGATTTAGGCACAGAGAGTGAAAGAAAGAACAGTCACAGTCAGCTGACAGTATTACTTCCTACATCTGCCTGATTTTTGGGGTGAAATGCTTCTTACTGACTGCTTATTTTAGAACATTTGAAATTTGGCAGTTCCAGGCTCATGAACAGGTTCTGTCCTTCGTCAGAAACTATGATTAAATTGCTACTGAAATGCATAACAGCAAGAACAGAAAGAGGTAAAGACACCAAGTGTTCTTGCCAGTGGCTTCAGACATTATTGCCCTATAGGGAAAGTGAGACAAGGCATCCAGTGTGATCCAGTTCTGACTGGAATAGCCTTTTTTTATACTAGTGTCCTTGACTTTCAATAAAACTACAGGAAACAGAACCTAGAAATATATTTATTACTACAGAGATAGGTAAGATATAATAAGACAGGGTGTAGGATGCATTTGCAGAGCACCATGGCAGCACAGAGAAGCTTGTCTCTGCCTGACCTTGGAGGGAGGAGATGTGACATGGCAAATGCCCTAGGGAGAGGAGCCTGCCAGAGCCTCCTGGACAAGTGGGCAGTGTGTGATCACCCCCACAAAAGGACATTAAAATGTGTTGCTGACATGGAAATTTGTGATAGGTTTTTTAGTGAAAAATACCATATAACAAAATACTGTGTCTTGAAGAACCTTGTTTCTCTCAACAAAAGTCTCAACATCCCTACTGATCTGAGTCCGTGTATCAACTGTTCACAAATTGTCACAGACATCTTTTCATAAAAATCCTTTCTTTGGGATTTTTTCCTCTTCTGGGAAGCTAAGGCCCCAGAAAGAGAATGTAAACAATAATTATCTGCTGCTGTGGCATGCAGTAGGTGCACCTGTGATTGGCTCACGTTCCATGTTTACAATTAAGGGCCACTCACAGGACTAAGCTCTCTGGGACAGATTCACAGAGAGCTCTCTTGCCTTGTTTGCTATTCTATTCTTAGCTTAGCAGCTTCTGAACTTTTCTCTCTATTCCTTTTAGTATAGTCATAATGTATTATATATCATAAATTAATAAATTCAGCCTTCTGATCATGAAGCAAGATTCTCGTCTGTCTCTCTCACCCTGAGGAACCCTTGCAAAGCCATGTAACAACAAATTACATTTAGGAACAGAATGTGGACTGAAACAACACCAAAGTCCCTGTGTGACTATTACCCTGACAAAAGATAGTCAGATCCCTTGGAAAGAGACTGTACTTGTGTGAATTTTACTAAAAAGTCTCAGGTTGACAGAGCATGAGTAAAAAAACAACAGGGATCAGTAGATGCCGAAATTAATGGCATTTCAATTCCCTTAATGTAAAGTGCAGCTTTCACTGACAGTATGTCCTGAAGCTGACAGAAAAAGCCAATCAACCTTTTTCTTTGGTGGAGTTCAGTAAGTGAAGGAATGGGACAGCTGTAGCATTGCCAATCTATAGCTGCACGAATAGATTGGCATTAACAGACACCAACTTGACCAGTCTAGCTTATTAGAGAAATAGAAGTAAACAACTCCCCAAGTATGTTACTGATAGGTTAGGCTCAAACTCAAACAGGGGACCTCAGCCAATCCCTTTGAACTATGAATGCACGCATATCATTGGCCAGTGAGATAGGTGGAGCTAAGACCCTTATCCAAACATGTTTGGAAGCGTGGAAAGTTTAAAGCCCCTATAAAAATGGGTGCCCAACATGTTGCTGCATCAGTGTGTTGTTGCCCCATTCCTGTCTCCAAAACTGGGACAAAGGAATTACGCTTTTTCTTTTCTACAAAGGACATATGTAACTTAATTGTGGTAGAATGATATGTGTCAACACAGAAACCAAAAAAGTCAGGAGATACAACTGATTGATGTAAAAAAGAGATGGAATGTGCAAAAATTGGCAGTATCAGGGTAAAGACTGTTGAGGCATCATAGGGAAATATCTAGAGAGGAAAACTTAATTACAGAGAAATATACAACATCTTAAAGAAAAAGTCTTCTCAGAGCCACTACCTATTTCCCACCTGTTGGATTTACTTACTTTTAAAAATTTTATTTGTCTTTTTTGCCAAATTCTTCCTAAAAGGAGGAAGTGGAAGTCTGCAAAACTTACTTTATGCAAACCTCAAATCATAAAAAACCTAGCCTTTGCTTTTAATAAAATACATCATTATCTAAGAACAGTAAAACAATGTCGCAGACATCTTTTTGTGAAAATCTTTTTCTTGGGATTTTTTTTTCTTCCTGAGAAGCTGAGAGGCTTTTGTTTACACAAAATGTAAACAATGGTTATCTGCTGCTGTGGAATGCAACAAGTCCATCTGTGATTGGTCTCATCTGCTTGATTGTAATTAATGGCCAATCACAGCAGAGCTGACAGAGAGTATGAGGCAGCTACTTTTGTGAGCATTCTTGTCTTTTCTGTTCTTAGCTTGGCTAGCCTTCTGAAATGAAACTTTTCCTTCTATTCTTTTTAGTGTAGTATTGATGTAATGTATGTCATAAAGTAATAAACCAAGCCTTCTGAACATAGAGTCAACATTCTCGTCTCTTCCTTCAGTATAAGACCCCTGTGACCACCGTCACAAAACAAGACACTGTGTTATTTCTGGCATTCATAATTTTGCAGTCTTCATATATATATATATATATATATATATATATTAACATTAGTTCAAAGCAGGAATGCTAGAGATGAAATGTGACTCTATGATTACAAGTAGAAATACTTGGACATGGCTGAACCTGTAGGAAATCATTGACAAATGATGAAATTCTGCATTGCTTCCTCAATTGGAATAAATCAGGGTGCAGCAAGCACTGTGCAATTGACCCATGAATATAAAGAATACTTTTTTTAGTTTACAACTCTTGCTTTATTTTTGGAAAGATAAAACCAAAGAATGCACATAAAAGAAAATACATCAGTAGAAATATCATGACCTTGTGTTGTAACAAATAACATATTGTAGTTACACTTGTCACTAAAATGTAATTGGTTTGATGTTTATCCACTACTGTTTTAACTGCTCTACTTTTTAGAGCAGACTTGTTTAAGCCTTGTGCAGAAATTGACATCCTTTTGTTATCACGAATTATTATTTCCAATTTTTCCGCCCAGGATTTGCTATTGACAAGGTTTTTCCTCAGGAACATATAGAATGGCCTGGGTTGACAGGGATGCTAAAGATCATGTAGTTTCAGTCATCCCATCATGGTCAGGGATGTTTTCCAGTACCCCAGGTGGGATCACACCAGAGAGAAGTAGAGGGACAGAATTCCCTGCCTGGCCACACTGCTCATCTCTCACCAGGAGTGCATAACTTTGACGTGCATTTGGCAGTAGTAATTTTCTGGCATATGTAAGAATCAAAGTGCAGAAATACAGAGAAAGGTTTTAGGGACAAACTGACGTTGTGTTGATGAGACATTAGCAGCAGATCATATGTTCAGAACAACATTGGAAAAGCTGCTGACTGCCTGAACTGAAATTATGTTTCTGAGTCGTCTTGTACAACCCAAGTATTCTGGTTCTGGAAAAAGTTCAAGCTGGGGAAAAGATGGCCTGTTTCTTTATTTCATATTTGAAACCACTGAGTTGTGAAAACATTGTAAGGCATCTTGGAATGCTGCTTTCTATTTCATACATTTTCTTGGAAAAGCAAAATGATATTTGATTTTTGTTCCTCCGAAATAATTAAGTCACATGTATCAATCTTCCTGAACCTTAAAGTAACTACAGATGGGAGGAAATTACAAAAAAACATTTGATAAATTAATTTAGAAAGAGGCTAGAAAATTCTATCTGCATTATGCTATATTTGGTGCTAAAAGTACTGCCATTGTCAAAGATTAATATAAGGTTCCCTGAGTACAGAGTGCATCAAACACATTTTTAACGTTCTCTTAATCTCATACACTGCCTTTTCTCCTTGCATGCGGTTCTTTATAACTGCAGTCACAAAAGTCACTGGAAATTACTTATACAACAATTCTACATATCCACATTAACCAATTAGAGCCTATTCTCTGAAAGTGCATCGTTCCAACGTGTGCAAAAGTGTTTTTCTGTAGTAGCAAGGTATGTACTGAAGTAAATATCAATATAAGCTTGCATGGAAAGGGGGATTTTCAGCTTAGTAAAGGCATGTCTAACCAAACCTCTGTTGATGTAGGTGAAAGAGGATTTGTTGGGAAAGAATAATTCCAACAAAACTTGAGAAGAGAGAGAAGGTATACCATTTATATTGTAGTGGCTTCATAGTTCTCAAACCTATTTTGAATTTCTCTTCTATTATCTACCCAATTTTCCATTACCTTTTGTCCTGGATCTGACCATGACAGAGTTAATTTTTTGCAGTAGGTTTGGAGTCTTGTTGGAATAACTACATTTGGGACTTCCATTCCTAAACCATGACAGTGTTTTTAAAAATTTGTGCAACTGAATGGGTCAGTCTCATAATTTCACCCTTAGGATAAACTTCTTTATTTCGCTTTCATGTATGTTGAAAGCAGAATATTTATTATTTTTGTGTACTCTAGCTGCTAACATATAACTCAAAACCAATCCATCAGGTAGATTTTATTGAATATCTGCTTTATTTGTTTTATTATATTTGTAACTTTTCATCAGTATGCATACATTATCAAATAACTTACAACACCCAAGTACATATATTTGTCAGTCTTCATTAAAATTGTTATTTCAGAAAACAATAAAATTACTCTGGTTTGAAAATATGCATTTTCCGTATAAGAATTAAATTTTTATCATTCAAACTTTATTAAATTATTATTGCAAGATCTTTTTATTATTTGTGTGGATTTCTCTAGTCCACTGTTATTTAGCTTATCTTCTTTTATTGTTTCTTGTTTGTTTGGTTGGTTTTGGTTTTGTGCCCTTTTTTTTTCTGTGGGTGTGGGTTTTCTTTGTTGTTGTTTTGTTTCTATATAGTTAGCATAATCTTGTCATTCTTCTTTCTTGACATTTTTTAAAGACAAAAAGTTCTCTTGAAGAAAACTTACGTGCTAATTGCACTAGCCCAATAATTAAAGATTTTTTTTATACCTTTCACAATAAAGTGCAATCCCTAAGAATAACTGAACTTCATATCACTGTGATATCAAATCATCCTCATTCATAAATACTTATAAGACAAATATCTACTTTTGTTTAAAGTTTTCCCTTTCTGTTTGATAAATAACAAGTTTCTTCTTGAATACTCTAAACTCTTCTGTCTAGCTATAGCGGTTTAGCTGAAATCCCTACCTCAGCAATTTTGTTCATTTCAGAACCCATCTGCACCTGTTGCCATTTGATAACATATCTCCTACTGCTTACATATTTCCCTTTAATTATATGAAATTTAAATTAATTGTACAATAGTCTTTTAAATTCCTGATTCAATTCACAGCTGAACCAAGATGGCTTATCATCAAAATTTATTAATTTAATATTGAGTGGAGCAGAATTCATCACACCTTGTAGGTGTTTCAGCACAAACTTTTCCTTTATTTTGGTCTCTTAAGAATTCAGGAAAGGGAATAAGGATTTCAGAATTTAATCTATTTTTGAAGAAGATAATATGATCTGATGGAGTGATTAAGCAGCTAAGACACAAAAAACTAATTCAAACAGCTGGAGAATTCCTTCCCAAGAATGCACATGGCAGATATCCTCTTTTTCTTTTATGCACAGATTGATCTAACCATTAAGGCTGAGAGAAAGATTGAAATTTGTCATTACACAGTATTCAAGTATTAAAAATATTAAATAAAGTCAAGGGGGAAATGAAATAATTAACCAAATTGATGATCTCTGTATCTTAGTTAATGGAATTAAAAGGCGAATAAGAAAATTATATTATGGTTTAGTGGATTTGAAATGCAACAGTAATATAGAAGATTTATGTTCTCCAGAACAGAGTTTTCCCATATTAAACTGAAGTCTTTGAACTGCAAATGTCTAAATGAGGGAAAACACAAAGATTAAAAATAGATGGATTTGAAAATGAAAGCAGCAGAAACAATTTGTCATCCTGACCTGCCTGAAGGACTAGAAAAATAAGAAAAGAAGGTTAACAAATACCTCTTTAAAGAAAAGTTTATTAAAAATTTCATATCTGCATTCTTTGTTCTTGCAAAGAACAGTTCACAGAGCACATGTTGGCATCCACAAAGAAATTATAATAAAGCTTCTTAATTACAGAAATATAGATAAGCTGTTACAGCTGGCTACAGTGAATAAATTCAATTTATAATTCAGATAAGGACTGCCAATCCTTGACTGCTGTATGAAGATACAAAGGAAGCAGAATCCATAGAAACTGAGATTAAGCTTTGGGATTTTAAAATTGAGTGCTTGTTTTATGCTGCTAGGCTTTAAATTGATGTGCATGAAATCAGACTGTTTCTTTTACAGTACAGAAAGATTATCACTTCTGATTTACACAAGAGAGGAATAGACAAGATGATTGCAAATAAAGGAGGATTGATATTCTGAATGTCCTAACATAAACTTTCACAAGTCCTCTCAAGAACAAAGAATACACAAGGCCTATTCTCAGGGTTACTTCTGTTTTAATGACAGTTTAATGGATAATAGCTATGTGGGACACAACAGTTTCTTGCCTTCTCTCACCTGATTTAATATTAAATAATTTTAATGCTGTGATTCCTCTTTCTCAAATATCTCTCCTTTTTTGGAGTTGTGGTGCAGGGTACCTACTTGGCATTTATTTTAGTAGGCTCTTGGACTCCTGCGTGCATACACGCATACACCTACGCATGCACACAGACAGAGAAGAGACACAGAGAATTTAAGCATATCCATCTCTTCAACTGGTAGCAGTATTAAGGATTTTGGTGGGCAGTGTGCTGGGTTCTGTGAACACATTTATGAATATCTGTATCTCTCAAGTTTCCATGGGGAATTTAATTACTTGAACTCAACTTCATTAATTTTATGTCTGAGCAAGAAATCTATTGTGAAGGTATCACAGTAGAAGGTATCACATTTAATCCTTTCTTTGCATTTGATCCAAGACCTTCAAAAAGTCATAAAGTGGGAGTTATCAAGCTGTTTCATCAAGCTCTCAGCCCAGGCTCTTGTATGCTTACAAGCTGTCTCACTGGGTAGTGATACCATTTTCAGGTATAGGTATTTACATTTCCAATTATATTTAAGTTTTCTATCTAAGAATAATGCAAATTTAATAAATATCTTTGCCCTACCATTAAATGTGGAATAAACATTCTATAAATATTTGGTATTGCTCTTTCACCTGAGTAATCTCTTGGTAGGGAGTTAATGAAAGATAGTAATCTCTTGATAGGGAATTAATGAAAGAGCATCTTTCTCTGTGGTAGCTGTGAAAGTTCTTCTATGGGTTAAACAGCTGGAAATGTGATCAGAGAGATGTCTCTGAACAATTTCTTTTGAGGTCTGTCCTGTCATGGAACTAGGTACCACAGCTGCATTTCCAGGCTTTATACCTTATCATACCTTAAATCTCTCCAGGAGACAGGTAATATAATGGTAATTAATAATCCCTTCTCCTGTTTTCTATGTTCACAGGTAAATTGCTGAAAGTCTTCTTGAATTCCTTACAAAAATAGAACAGATTAATTATATACAAAGAGTTTTAAATTGAGAAGTCCATTCTGTGGAGGCTGGTAAATGAAATTGTTATATCTTGGGCTGGTGTAATATTTTCAAGCATTATGCACCTGTGCTAATTTTTGTGTTAAATGAAAAATAAGAAAGTAAGAGGACAGAGAATCAAGCAAGTGAAAGCTAGTGAAATTGCCTGCCACTTGCATTACTATAATTTTACTAAGAACTCCCAGCTTCAAACAGATAAGCAGATTGGAAGGATCAAAGAGCTGGACAATATTTGGAGAAGCATGTAGCAGCTTGCATCCCTTGATGGTCCTGCAGAAGGCCATGGAGAAAAAGGGATCGCTTTATTTACAATGAATTTCAACATTTAGATGTACCAGCTGGACTAAAAAGCCTGTCTAGACATGACCATTGCAGTCAGGATAGAACAATCTAAAAGACAAACAAAGCTGGGTTCTTCCATTGTATGGGAAAGCAGCTCAAAAGCCCTAAGAGTACCTTGGAAAACACACTCCTCCAAAATACATATTCCGGATTGGCAAGTATAATATACCCCAGTCTCACAGATCACTGAGTCATCTCAACATCATCTCTGAGCTATTTATTATATTGATTCTAAAACACACATCATATGCTACAGAGTCAAAGTTTCTTCATATCAGTTAATACTTAATGCATTTCCTTCTAATGAGGTAGAGCACTAGATGTGATGGCTCAGATATTGTACATTCACACAGGGATTTTTCAGTAGACAACATACTAGTGCTTTTGTGCTCCAAGTACAAATACCATACAAGGATATTGACAGAATATTGAGATACGAGTTTTAGCAATAATTTCCATGAAATAGAAGAAGAAATTAAACATACATTATCATGATCTGGTCCTAAAAGACACTGAGGAAATGCATTAGACACACATCAGCTATTTTAATTACTAGTTTTGAAGCTTCACTACTTCTTCTATACTTTGTGCTTAATGAGTTTTTCTAACAGTTTTGTATTATCTCCATATTAAATTTTTCTCTTTTTTTTTTAGTAAGAACTTATGAAGTAACTAAGATATTTTGTTTCCAATATACAACTGTTTTAAAAATTAATTCATACCAAAGTATTGTTCATCTGAATAGCTGGTAAATCAAAGAGCTTCTACCACAAGACCAGTATTTCTCACTTAGTTATCTTTAGCTCTTGAATGCAAATAAAAATGGTTTGATAATCTAAATACCTGAGGAATTCAGAGACCTGATGATTTAATGCCTTGAGAAGAGACTGGGGTACTGCAATATTAAAATATTTCTAATATTCATCTGAGATGACATGAATGCTTCTGTGCTTGGTAAAATTTTTCACAGTGTTTTTTCTTCACGAAATTTTCCCAGTAACTGTGCAGCAACAAAGGTGGAGTTTTGCAGCAGAGATTTTCTCACATGTATTCTGCGCTTTAAATGGGTAGGCATGATCCAAAGAATTTTTAAACACTAGAATGTCATGGAATGCAAATGGAGCATACATATTTTAAGGCAGACCTCTGTCTCAGGCTTAGCTAATGAGAAATTCCTAGTTTCTGCTGGTACTGTTACATATATTTTATGATAGATCACAGATGATTTGTAAACTCACAGTAAAAGAACAGAATATGCTCAGCTGGAAGGGACCAAAATAGATCATTGAGTCTAGCTCCTGGTCTGGCTCAGCACCATCCCAAAGAATCACACCACAGGCCTGAGAGCATTGGCCAAACACTTCCTGAACCGTGTTAGACTTGGTGCTGAGAGTACTTCCCTGGGAAGCCTGTTCCAGTGCCCACCCATGCTCTGAGTGAAAAATGTTTTCCTGATATCTAACCTAAATCTCCCCTGACACAACTTCATACCATTTACTTTGAGTTCTGTCACTGGTCACCACAAAAAGGAGATCAATATCTGCCCGTTCTCTTCCCCTCCCAAAGAAACTATAGACTGCTATGGGGTTTCCCCTCAGTCTCCTCTTTTCCAGGCTGGATAGACCAAGTGACTTCAGCCACTTCTCTTATAACTTCCCCTGCATACCCTTCATGATCTTCATGGCCTTCCTTTGGAAACTCTCTAATAGCTGAATAATTTTTTTATAGTTGGTGGTGGCCAAAACTGGTCCCACCACTCAAAGTGAAACTACTCCACTGCAGAACAGAGTGGGACAATACCCTTCCTCACCTACCAACGTGGTAGGCTATGAACCTAGTTAGGTCCAACCCTATAACATGGATAATATTTTGCAGGTTTGCAGTTTGGTTCATGTTTACTGCTTTGCACTGGAACTCCACCAGGTCTACTCACATTGGCTGCTTGGAGGCCTTTTATTCTTTACATTAAATTCTGCAATTTCTCTGTCTCCTAAACTGTGGAGGTATTTCCTGAGGTTATTCTTTTTTATAGCAGTTTGATGAACAAACACATCTTCTTTATCATTCCGCGGCTATGCAGTGAGTACTAACTTGAGCCAGAAGGAAGGATGGAAAAACCTGGAGGAGTCTGTTATAAATGGTCAATTGAAAGCCAAATTGTAAAAATGCAAAAAGATTTATTTATCTTTTTCCACGACCAAAATATGGTCCTCAAAACCACCACAGCCAAAGAGACAGTGTCGAGCCTGGGATCGGCGCTGAGTGAACCTGGACCCGACCTCTATCGCATAGAATCTTCCCCCATTCACGAGAGTCGCTTCTAGCGGCGATGTTTTATACAGTTTATATGTGCCCGAGGCGAAGGAGTCCCAGTTTCTTTTGTAACTCTTCACATTCACAGTTGGTTCTTTCACTGTGCAGAGCTGGACAAAGGCCGTCTCCTGGCTGATAACCAGCATTGATCGAATCCCGGGAAGTCACGTATTCACATGTATCTTTCTGGTGACTTCAGCTATCTTGATCAATGTTATCTGCAGGATGATGATCACTCTTCGGCAGTTTCCGATGACTTGGGATACTGGTGATCATTGTGTTGGGTGTGTGTAGGAGAGTCTGTAGGAGTGACAGGGGTCACGCACGGTCGGGACGAACAGAGATGAGATCTCTTTGAAGCCAAGTCGTATAACTTGCAGTTTATTGCAAAGGGCGTGGGTGCAGGGCCCTGCAGGGAGCTGCCAGCTGCAGCTTGGAGCAGGCCCGAGAGAAGAGAGGGGTAGAGAGGATGAGAAGTAAAAAAATAAAAGCATAAGAGGGTAAATGGAAAGTAAGTAGGTGAGTGAGAAAAGTAAGAAGAAGAAGAAGAAGAGGAAGAGGAAGAAGTGGAAGAGAGCGCAAAAAAGAGAGCGAAGTTCCCGTTACAATACAATAAATCATCTTCAGTGTTGAATATTCAGATTCTCATCAACCAATCTACTACAGCATGCATATCCTATAACATTTTCATACAACCTATAAGGATCACTACATTACCATACTGTGTTACATTTTAAACCCTAAATCTTACTCTTTGGGCCTTATATGCCAAGCTGCAGGATCTGCTCTGACCCTTGGACCTGCCTGCTTGCAGAGGGTATTGTTTCATCAAGAGGAGATTACCTTCAGCTGGCCATACAATTGTTTTCCAGTTGTTCAGTAACTAAGGGATATCAAAACTTGCTTTCATTTCAATCTCGCTTATAGTTTCTATATTCTCAAAATCTTTTGCCAGGCAATCATTTTTATAAGGCTTTCCTGTTCCATCCTCCCCAACAGGTGTGTCTATTATTGGGCTAAAATGACGATTGTTATCTGGCCGACTACAGGAATTTTGGAGTTTGAATAGACATCCGCCTCTCAGGCTGCTTGTGGTCAGAGACTCATTTGGATTTCACAATCTTTATAAAATACATTCCTTCATAGCATGAAATATTTCTAACATATATTACAAGTCTTTCCTTGTGACAGGGGAGGGGGTGCAGGGGCATGAAAAGGGGAATATGGAAGAGGGCTTTTTAGCTGGGGTTCACCGTTTAAAAAATGTTCCTCAAGAGTCAGAGCGCATTTCATCATCATATAAAATAAAGGCTAGAATTCTTTATGGAATTCTTTCCTAGTTCCTAATTTCTCCCAAACTACTTCCAAAAGTTCATTGGTTAGGACTTTCGAGTCCTAACAATGAGACTTTTGTACACTAGTTATTTAAGCATTTTCTTTACATTTCGTGGAACTCCAATGAGTTCCAGTAAATATAAGGAAAATGCTTTGATAACCAGTGTACAAAACACTTCAACTCCCCCTCTGAAAAACAAAAATTTTCTTGAAGGAAAGACTTCTTACGGTAAACTTCTTGTTGTGCGTGTGTGAGAGCCAGCTGCTTACTCTGAAAATTTAAAAAGTTTTATTAAAACTTAACCAAAATACAACGAAGGACTACATAAGGAAAAAGTTGCAGTGCTGGGAACTTCCCGCATGCATACCATGTGGGTGGTTCATCTTCAAGATGGATGTTCTGTGTTTTATACCCCTGGGGGTTGCATCAGCCAGCCCTGGCCCCTCCCAAATTCTGTCAGTCAGCTCTTCTTAGCCATTTATCACTGGAGACTGCTTTCTTGTAACTTGAGTGGAGATCAGTTGTTGCCATGCTGCACCCCCTAAGAAACAAGCTTGTCCATTCCCAACTGCCCCATGCAAGGAAAACATGTGCATGCCTTCTTTTTTACCTGTCCTAGACAGCCCTGGCTGTTTGATGGTCACAATACAGGGGGTAAAAGGGAACTCTGGGGAGAACAGAGAACATCTAAACTACAATAACACAACTATAAATCACTAAAGCTTTTCTTAATATTCACACAATACTCATCTTTTAATTGCGAGAGCAAATCCTCTTATTATCCATCTATAACACGTGGGTGAGTGTTGTTTCCATCTTAACCCAACAACCCATCTCTTCCCAACACCTGAGAGTAAAAGGAGGAAAGAACCAAAATTTCAAACTCACCGCACTGGGGTAAAAAAACCCCAAATTCTCAGGGTGGTCTAGTGCAGATGCTTTCCAGGTGAAGAGGTCCCTGTTCAGTGTGTCATTTGTTGCAGCCTGAATTGCCGCTAATAAAGTCCAGGGTAAGGAAGCAAAAAAGGCCTTTGCATAGTATCCACAGATGTTTAATTCAGCCATGTGGTAAAATGTTCAGGGTCCAAGGCACACTCATGGGGAGCCTCCTCATTTCTCTGTCCCTAGGGGAAGGGGATGTTCCCCTGGTCTCGGGGCAGTACAAAAATCAGGGCCAATCAGGGAATAGGGAGGGAGTGGCTCTGGCACATCGGAACAGGGGAAGGAGACAATGGGGTGTTAACAGCTTTTTAAGGGAAGCTTCTTGTGTCTCCCTAACCAGGGGATGCCTCTTAGGGTCCCCACAACGCGTCACCAGTCTAATGTCAACCCATTCACTGTCATCCTTTGTGCCTGACCCATAGCTCATCCATGAGATGATGTGTTTATCCACCTGTGTGCTGGACAATTTGTCCAGGTCACTGTGAGAGACAATATCAAAGACTTTACTGACATTCAGGAAGATTACATCAGCTGCTTTCCCTTGATCAACAAGATCAGACACATTGTCATGAAAGAAAATAAAATTTGTATAACCTTGTGAACTGGTGCTGGCTGTGACTGATGACAATGTAATATCACTTCTTTCAAAGCTATTAAGATTTATTCAGTGTGAGTGAGATCAAGAGTAAGATTTTAGTGAATTCCCAAAGGACTCCCTTGTGACAGTGGTGACAGGGCTTCTTGGATGATGGAAGAGACGAGAATGTTGACTCCATGTTTTAGAAGGCTTGATTTATTTTTTTATGATATATATATATATAACATTATAACTACACTAAAAGAATAGAAGGAAAGGTTCATCTCGGAAAGCTAGCTAAGATAAGAATAGAAAGGAGTAATAACAAAGGCAGCTGGCTCAGACAGAGAGTGAGAGCCAGCTCTGCCGTGACTGGTCACTAAATCCAAACATCCTCAAGAGACCAATCACGGATCCACCTGTTGCATTCCACAGCAGCAGATAACCATTGTTTACATTTTGTTTCTGAGGCCTCAGCTTCTCAGAAGGGAAAAAAATCCTAAGAAAGGATTTTCACAAAAAGATGTCTACAACACTCCCTTGCCAAAATTATTTTCTAATAATTTTAATGTTATTATTCTATATTATCTTGAAGCCTCTGGCAAAATCTAAACTAATGTCACTTCTTATATATCATAAGCACAGCCACAATGCATATCATGTGTAGACCTAAAAGTTAAAGATCATTAAAATAAAATAATGTAAGAGTCTGCCATGTTCTTAGGTTTACTTTGATCATTCCCAAAGGTATTAAGCATCTAAGATCTTTCCCCCATCTAAAATTGTTGAAGTATCACAGCCCACATGTTCTTTCCATCCTGATATGCAATGAAATTTCTGGTTTCACTGGATAGCAAGGGAATTTTGGAACTTCAATATAAAACACATATACATAAGAAGGCAGAATACATTTCAGCCTGTTAATGCAGAGGAGTCTTGCCCAAGAAATAACAGATTTCAATAACTGGCCTGATAAGAGTCAGGATTCTTCTACTTCCTGATGACCCATGTAGAAGTTACAATCCAAAAATCACATTTGGAGTTGATTATAGACTACCATATGGACCTATAAACAAACTTGCAAGAGCAAGCATTACTATGAATCCTATGGTAAAGGCAGCCAGGAAACTTCTGTCCCTCCTTCCACAACTCTTTTGTTCTACTATAGGAAGCATTTGCATAAAAAACCAGAAATAATCAGAATTAAACTAGGAGGTAAAGCAAATGTTAGTCTTTCTTTAGGGTAGCTTCACAACATTGTTAGAAATGCAAGTATTTCCATCAATTTTCTGTGGCATTTTTTCCTTCCATCAATTTTTGACAGCAGGTTGGTTTTTTTTTGAGAGTGGGTAACACTCACATCATTATAATAAGGACACAAAGGACACAATAGCCATAAAAAATAAAAGCAGTTCTGTGTTATTTTAGTTGCAAATACCACATCCTTGTATAATCAGTAGTTTTGCAAATAACATTGCAAGCAAGACTCATTCTGAATAACAAAGTATTGTGAGGGCTTAAAGAAGAATGGAACAGGAGTAAAGCTGGGTGTATTTGTGTTTGTTAAGAGCACTGATCAGGGTCTCCACTAAGTCCCACGAACTACATTATCTTCTTTTCTATTTCTACGATGTCTGTGATTTTCATTTTTCTAATTCAAAGAATATCCTAACAAAACCCTCTGTGCCTGAACTTGATGTTTAGAACTTTCCTGGTGTGCTTCAAAAGTGAAATTACTTGACAAAAGTGAAATCACATTTGACAAAAATGTCAAATACAAAATTAAATAATATACACTGGCATCCAAAACAATCCACTTTGTGTCTACAAATTTTAGGTTCTTGGCTACTGTGACAGCAGTGAAAATTGTAACATTTAGAACATATTTTCTCCACTATGGTCAGAATAAGTTATAAAACAATTTATCCAAGGAGTACTTCTAATCTTCATAGTTTTTCCTAGATGCAAATAGTATAAATGTGACCTAAGATTGATTTAGTCTTTGGTTATTACTATACTGTATCACTGCAGTCAGAAAGACACAGCTTTAAAACCAGAGGACCAACAGCAAAGCGAGTTTTACTTGAAAAGGCCCTTAAAAAGAATTGTGACTACTTGGGCTCATTAAATCTTCTTTTTTACTGTCTTTCTTTTACATGAAAGCTTTTAAGATCCATTTATCTGAAAAATGAATTTTAATGCAATTAAAATAACCACCAGATATCGGGTTAAAGGGTAGATATAGATCTAATTGTGTCAGGAACCCACGCATTACTGAGGAAACCATGAGCTGCTGTAACAACGTCTAAATGTGGACAACACTGGAACTAGACTAGTGAAGAGATTTTTGCTTTTTTTTCTAGCAAAAAAAAAAGCAATAAAAAGCTTTTTTTTTCTTTTTTCTCAAGAAATACAATGGAGACATGATGTTAGCAGCTCACTGATCTACACAAAATGTCTCTTGAGGGTGGGGTGATACAGAAAGACATAAAATCATCTCGGTTTAGATTTCAGCTAATCATACATAGAAAAACACATATTGACAAGCATTCTATCCAATCTTATAAAACACACGTAATGGTAGTTAAAACAAAGACTGGTTCATAAGAGACAAAGAACAGAGCTCTATTCATGCTAACCTTCTAAAGATATACATTAAATAACTTTGTTGCCATCTTAAAGCTAATTCTACAGAGGCTTATTGTTATTTGTCACGTATGCTCTACTGCTTGGGAAACTTTTCTGCTTGCTTGGGAGACTTTTCTGCTGTATCTGCAATGCTAACAGAACTTCAGTCTGAGGCTTACATACCTTTTTTAAACCATTTTAACCATTTCCCAAAAACCCTCTAACTTTATGGATTCCAACAACCAGAACTACCAGGAAGGAATCCTTTTAAGGAATCCTTTTATTGTTTAAATTTTTGTTTCTTTAGCTCAAATGGAACAGATCGTCAAAGTCAAGGGGCACATGTAATTTAACTTTTTCATTTAAATTAATTATTCTTATGAAGAATAGAGCTGTCTGCAAGGCCCATTTTTTGTGCATTGAGAAATGCAAAGAGAAACAACAATGATGCCTCTTCTGTAAAAAAGATAACTCAAATAGCAAGATGAAGCATTTTGCTAGTGTTCAAACTGTCATTGTTTCAAAAATAGTACTTCTTCTATTTAGAATCTTCTGCTCATTTTCACTTTTTTGCTATTATCATATTAAAACCCCCTGTTGAAAGCGAAGGCAGACGACCCATCCTTGTTGATTAGCATCGACTCCAAATTTATTGATCCAAAGGCACGTTTTTATAACCGTGTTAATTAAGATCATACATATTGCAAAACTCAAGCTCACGATAGGCTACCAAGCAAACATTAACGCCTCCCTTTGTTTTCAATGCCTGTGGTTTTTTTATTGAAACCAAGATTTGTGTTCTCACCCTGATATGGAAAAGTTCTCAAAACCTCCAAGTCTGTTCCCAGACCAGCCAAGGACAGAATGTTTACCTGTTATGAGAAGACTGTCTGAGAATCCTGCTGTTTATAAAATGTGCCTGAGAACCTAGTTATTTACAGAAACGGGCTTGAGAACTGCTGCTTTACAGCTGCCTTTTACTTTTCCATCAGCTGTATATTTTCATGGCCTCTTTCTTTAAGCCATGTCTGAGCAAAATTCTCCAACAACCCCCAATACATAGAATGCAGAAATCAGAATGAATTAACAATCAGGTTCTGCTTCTGAGAAATATCATTTAGTTTCTTCCAGAGTTTCAATGTGTAAGAAGCATTTTCTATTTTGATAGCAGAAGCATCAGCTGTACTTTCAGTCATTCACAGTTCTTGGTTTTTCTCTGAGCTGAAAAATTCATATCCCATATATATGTATATTACTGTAGATAGATAGATATAGATACATATCAATGTAGGTTGACTTCTCAACTCCTTTCTTTCTTGATTTTTGATATTCTACCAGCTCTGTCATCCACAAAAAGGAAGGAAGGAGAGAGGCAGGCTTAGTGAGAAGCATAAAGATGGCAGACTTCATTCTAGGAGAATGTGGTTTCCAGCCTGGTGTTCTGTTCTCTTTGTCTGATGTACAGCGCCATGAAATGTTCCCAACTCTATGCTTTTGTTGTCCAGACAAAGTTGGTCAGCAATGCCTACTTTGGAATGGTGAGGTAAGAATAGAGCCTGAGGGAGCCTACAGTATAGAGAAGTGGTGCACTTTTCTCTAGTTGAGTAGTTACCTTGAATCATGCAGCATCTTTGATGCTCAGTTCCCTTCCTGGGGAGTGGGTCTGTAGGACCCAGCACACTGGAGCCATATAGACCTACAAGCCCCTGAGAAGATACCTGGAAGCAGTATGGTCTTCTTTGTAAGCAGATCTGTCTCATGAGGTGAAACAGAAGTCTTCTAATGCCTTTCAAGGAGAGCACAGTGTGGTTCCCTCTAGCTGTACCTTTAATTGGCAGAATGTTAAGTTACGTGACATAACCTCATCTGCACAAACAGAGGAGCATGGAGAAACAAAGCAGGTACAGAAGCCCAAGAGCACATTGTCTTACCATTTCTAGGTGCATCATAGAACTCATTAACATATCATCTTCCTGAATCCAGAAGAGTTCAGGGGCACAAATACAAATGGGAATCTAAGAACACAGAAAGGTCTCCCTGTTTTGGTCTTTCCCAGAGCTGTTCCAGGAGAGACTCAGGTGCTTTGTCCAGACATTAAATTCTTTATTGTCCAGACATTAAATTCTCTATTGTCCAGACATGAAACCCTTCAAGATTAATCAATTCCAGAATACCTTTCAGACTGCATGGTCACTGCCAAAGGGAAAAAGGACATATTACAGAATGTAGAACAGCATTGTGGGAAAAGTCTATCTATGGGATATATAGTGCAGGAACCACAGGAAAGGAAAGGGAATGGGTTTTAAATATTTAGGAGAAACAAGAGTGGGAAAATAAAGGAATAAATTTATGAAAAAGGGTCAGTAAAGTGTAAACCCTTGGCTGGGAAAAGTGTACTAGGAAATCTACTGTATCACAAGCATTTACATGTTGTTACGTCAAAGGTTCAAAAAAGCTTCAAAAAAGGGTTCAAAATAAGATAAAAGAATTTACAATATGCAACAAGTCTAATACATTATAAAGGATAAGCTAAATATACATTTTCCTCTAAAATGAGGGACACAGACTGTTGGTCTTGTGAGTTACTCTATGTCTTACAGCAGACGCTGTTTCTGTAATCCACTTCTTCCATTCACCACCTTGTGTAAATATGTGTCTTTTCTTTACAGAGTTAACTAAGATGGTTAACTGGTTGCCCCTGTCAGCCACTTAACCTTTTGATAAACTCCATTTTATGGATTGAACTCTGCATTTTGCATGAATAATGCAAAAATAAAGTAATAATTTCTAGTGCCTTCACTAAATTCCCTCTGTGTTTTCAGAAGTGGCTGTTCTGTACAGAAGAGAAGTTCTGTACAGCCTACATGCAAGAGATCAGGAAAGCTGACTCTGCAGCCTAAGAAACCAAGAAATATATACTAAAGATTGCTTAATCTTTAGTATATAGCAATGGCAAATTACAATGCTTGAGCTCATCTAACAGATTGCTGTTTCATAAAGCAATTGGTTTTTTACCAATGGTTTGTTAACCAATTGTTATTGGTTTAACTAATCCATGTAGTGTAATTTTATCCCTGATGTAATACATATGCAGCAGCAATAAAACTCATTAAATGTCCTCAGTCAAATAAAGGCATGCAAATTTACAACAGAAATGCAAGTAAGGGTGAATGGCATTTTTAATAATTCATAGCTTGGCTTTGTTGAATTTTGTTCTAATATTTAAAAGATAGTGGCCCTGCCAGATTCAGCAGAGTTGTTAGGCATAAGAAAGACTGATACTTTTTTTTTTAATTTTAAGATGCTACTCCATTTCCTTTCATGAATAAAAATGTCTTACTGCCCCTTTATGGGTTGCAGACCAAGCTCTGAAGTACATTTCAGGAGATTTTTATCATTTTGCTCAATTCGTTAATTATTAAACCCATAAAGATAAATTCAAAAGCAAGAACAAAATGCTCATAGCACTTATTATAGCATACTGCTATTCAATTTTAGACAGCATAAAACTGTTCATATTAGGAATGTTTATTGAGGATTTTGCAAGCCCTGTAAGCCCCACCAATCCCTCCCCCTCCAATTCCTCACCCCCCCCCCCCCCCCCCCAAAAGACATTTAAAGACTGAGTTTTGTGGTAACATAACTACTACCCAAGAAGGTAAATTTAATATTCTTGGGCATATTCTATATCTAGTGCTTCTTCTCTCATTATTGCTATTATATTAACCTCAATATAATGTCTTGGAGACATTACTTTTGCACTTCCACATACACATCTGGTAAATTTCTAAGTATATGCACTTGTTAAATCATAACGATTTGGAGACTACCACAAATATCTGTAATATTACAGAATAATCACTTTCCTCATACAACCGTCCTTCTGTAATTTCTTACTCTCATGACGAGAATGGCTTAGTTGGAGTTAACTTAAATTGTTTAGTTAAAGAACTTCAAATTGGTAGAAGGTCCTCTGAAAAGGCCAGACTGCCAAATAAGAAACACTATAGTGAGGGATTTGGAAGGAATTTAAGCTACACATAACTTTTTAAAAACAGACTTAAGCTTTCAGATCCTTCAAGTTTCAACTCAGAAGCCTTCACTTAGATAATGAAGACATTGAAAATAAGCAACATCTTTTATTTATCTAAATTTATCTTCCTGGATCTTAAATGTGTTTTATTGACAACAGTGTACACTAAATGCACATTTACTGGAAGTTCACATTTTTCTCAGGAGATTCACTTTATGTCTTCTAGAATCCATACATTTCCATGTCTTGAATGGCTATGAATGAGCATGTTTAAGATAAAAACAAAAAAGTTTTGTTTCAGAGCTAAAGACTGAGTTTAATTACACTGTTATCTGAACTGTCAAGAGTACATACAGAACATGATAGATAACTTTCAAGCCTTCAACTTTTCATAAGCTTTTAGCTGACAAATTCATCTGGAAGCTATTTAAAATATATAAAATCACAAAGCACACTTTATAAGTAACTTGTGCAATCAAGGTGCAAATTAAAAAGAGAAAGAGAGCTATAATATTGAAGTATTGCAGTAAATTGAGAAAGACAACAATGTACATTTGGAATCCAGACCAGCTTTCCAATGTACATTTGGAATCCAAGTCTTAGAAATGGAAAAAATCATTTAATACTTGTAAATGTTACAGCCTTTGTTATATATAGTAATAAAGATAGATCTGTATTTTTGTTGTTGTTCTACAGAAAATTGAGTATATTTCTGTGCATATAGCCTGAAATTCTAGTGAACTAACCAATATAACTGAAATGAAAAATGCTGTCTTTTAATATTGAAATCAAATCAGTATATCAACATATGAATAACAAATTGGAATGAGTGAACTCAATCAAATCCTGGAAAATTACAGGTTATGATGTTATCTGAGTTAGTATGACCCCTCTGAAACAGAAGGATGGAGCTTGTCATCAACATGAGACTGCAAATGTATGATTTTAGGCTATTGTTTTCCAAGCAACAGGTACAACTAACTCTTATGCTAACTAAATATTCCTTTTTGACATGAAATGTCTTGCAATCACTTTGACTTGATGTGGAAAAGTAATTTACACTGAGCAAGCGTGGATTATGGCTGTGTTAGTCTTTGTCAGAGTTAGTATGATGTTCAATGCAGAACAAAAAAAGTAAATTCAGAATATAATTCAGAAATGCTCTACCCCAAAGCAACAAGGAAGATCAACAACTGCCTGCCACTGCAATTAGGAGGGATCAGAAGCTGTTCTTTTGCATGCCATATAACACCACTTTTAGTTAGAATCTTCAGCTGTGATTATCCTTTGGCTTTGGGCTTGGTACAAGGAGAATTTCCCACTTTTTTCCCCTTTTTAGACTGTCAGGACAGTAAAGGCCTCCATTATGATGTAGATGCTGAAGGAAAACACATATTTTTGGTATTTATGATTATCTAATTTAACAGGTTGCCATTTTTCCCCCTTGGATACTTCCAGAGAATTCTTCAAAACACAGTTGTTTGCTCTGGATCTTAAATCCTATATGCATAATTCAATGATCTTATTTCTACTGTTTATTCTGATTATCTCTTGTTTCTATAAGTAAAAATTATTTCAATGATACTATGAGCAACACCTGGAAAGGAGATGTCATCACAGGCACAGCATTAAAATCATTATCCAATTCCTCTTTGTGATCCTGAACCTGCCTAATTTTGTCTCTTTGTTTTTATTTTTTCACTGAAGAAACAACTGATATTTTCTCTACACACACAATTAACTTTCTTCACAGTTTCTTTACATTTCCATTACCTAAACAAATTTAAAAGCAATCATAATCTGTTTTGTTTATTTTGAAGAGGCAGAAGTAATTTTCTTTATTTGATCAAATAAAACTAATACTTGGGAATATACATCTTACTTGTGAATTTATATTCCTTGCGTATCTGTTAAGTAATAAATTAAGAAACAGTTTGCTGGTTTTATTCTACCCAGAGAAAGCGCTTCTGCTGTATGTCAGCATTGTTATTGTAACACAATTTGCAAAGTAATATTCAAATATCCATTTCTGTGGAATAATTAGATTTTATTTTGCAAAACCGAATATGTGAAAATAAAAATGGGGTATTTTTAGAAGTTTTTAATTTAACTAGTTTCTACCATTCTTCTATGCATTTTTTTGTACAAATAACAGTTTAATTTCACAGTTTTAGTTAATATTTCTGAGTGCAAAGTGTGCATTCTACTTCTGCCATGACTTCAAGACTAGACCATAAACTGTAGTAATTTTTCTTCATTCTGATTAGTCAACATAAAATATATATTTTTATTTATGAAGAAAGACAGAGTTTCTGTGCTGGACCTTCCACTACTGATCTGATTAACATTTAGCCTTCTTTTCAAAGTGAAGTCATCCATGCTTCATTTTTCCCTTCTATATTTAGGAAGTAAAATCAAGCAACATCAAATACTATACTACTTTCAAAGATGATGAAGAATTCTCAATTAACCCAGTTTGTTAAATCAGTTTTAAATTTAGATTTAAAGATCAGTCTTACAAAGCAGGCAAATTTTCGGGCATCTTTGCAAGTGCAGACATGAACCCTATGGGAATTATGCTTCTGCTGCTACAGCTCTGCATATTTTTAAAGTTTTCTCAAGTTAAATAAGAGCAACTTTCATAAACTCAAGCCAAAAATAAGTAATCTCGCTCTCAGATAAGATGTGTTTTCAATATCAGTTGGAACTTTCAAATGCAAACTGTTGCATCATATGAAACTTCTCTTCCCTCACACTGGTGTTTCCACATAATTCAGATAAACACTGGTGCAGGAAGTGAAAGAAGGAGCAAGACTTTCATTTCTCTTATAGATCATGTGGACCGTCATTTGCAGTCTGATCTGAAATTGTTGACTTCTCCCTTTCATTATTTTTTCCTTCTCTTGGAGGAGAATCAAACAACAAAGAAGTGAAATGAGGTGAAGTCTGTCTGTGGGAAAGTACATATGGAGATTTTACCACAGCTGGGTAAATCAGCCCTTTTTCCAGGAAATCTCACAGTGCTGTGGTAATATACTCAGGCTGAAGGACTGCTCTGTTTTGAATAAAAATGTAGAGAGAAGTAGGCACTTAGCTGGCAAAAGGACATGCCTGCTAAAGTTAAAATAACTGCTTTAGTCATGATGAATGGTGCTGTAGACAATACACCCCTAATGAAGTATCTACTAACAGACAATATAATAAAATACTTCCTTTTTCATCTCAGTCTACACATAAAGGGATTCTCTACCCTTGATGATGAAAGGAAGATAAAACTTAGAGGGAAAAAATAATTTGATTAATTATCTGAGAACATATCAACATATAAGACAAAATAAAAAACTGTCACTGATTTATAAGTAATTAAAAAATCCTGTGAGGAATATATATGCATTTCACTAGGTTTTATGTATAAATATTTAATATATACACATTTATCGTGAAAAGATTAGTGCTTTATATGAGTTTCTATTGATCTACATATGTGTATGTTCTAAACCTATGAAACACAGTATGTGCAACTGCACATTCACAGTCAGTGAAGCGAGAAACTTTCCATGTTGGTTGGGAATTAGCAAAATATAGAACCTCTGAGGTAAAAATAGAAAAATATTGAAAAAGTGCTTTATATTGTAGAGAACTTTATCTGAAACAGACTAGCATCAGCAGGAAGTCAGCAGTTTCCTAGTATGTCATAATCCTGAGGTTAAAGAACATTTTAAAATATTTGCTGCCCTGCATGTGTTGACAGGGAATCCTGTCAGTCCCTTGTAGTTGGGCAGGAGAAAAAGCAGACCTTAGATATGTAGTCAAGAGTCACAAATAAATTAAGAAAGAGTAGGCCATCAAAGCACACAGAACCCCACTTACTCCCATCACTATTTGCCATTAATCATTGAAAAATAAACAGTTTGCACTTACAGAGAATGATCATCTTACAGTTCCCCAGAACTCCCCTTTTTTCCTTGGGATAGCAATGCTCCAGAGATCTGTCAAGTTAGATTTTATCTTAGTCCAGCTTAACTCTTTTGGGATCTATCCATTCCCTTCATAACCAAAACCAAGCTCTTAGGCAAGAGGGAGGATTGTAGAATATCATAATTCCAGTCTAGAAAGCCATTTTTCCTTATCACATTCCATCTTTTAAATTGCTTTATATCTAGGTTTTGAGGGCCTTTAAATTTGGAGAAATGGAACAGTCTTAGTTTAAAAGCTAACCTTTTTTGTTCAGGTACCTGTAGAAGTATTTGTTACAGTCCTAAATTCAGGTATGTACAACCAACAGCTGAGCTAACAAAGAATGATTATAGTATCTGGCCACTGAAAACAAGGACTTTTGGAGTGAAAAGTAAACCCTACTGTGTTTAAGTTTTCATTTGTGCTATCTGTTTTTTAAACATATTTGCTGCCTATCCATGTGTGAATAAAATGCAAGAGTTTGTGAAGAAGACTTATATGTAATTTGGTAAAAGTTATGCAATTTTTTATCATATTTCTTTTGACACAAAGTGAGACCAAGGTGATAATGACCTCTTTCTGTTTAGCTGCAGATGGGTGAAAAGGCTTTGGAGACGTAAGAGATAGTGTTTAGAAAGGTTATTAGTCCTGTGAGAGTGAATGTATTTCCTCTCTCACATGCACAGTTTGCAATGCTGTCATTCAGCATTGCAAATGACATTTGCAATGTCATTCATATGAAGAAAAGTTCTTTCCCTTTCATCGGTTTTGGCTTTTGCATACACAAAATCCACACTAAGTCTGAAGGGAAGTGGAGAGATTCATTCTGTTGTTATTGTGTGGCATGACCCCTGCTGTGTTTTTTCCCCATCCTTGGCCTCCTAGAAACTCAGTTTCTTCTGACATTATAATCAAACATGTTCAGTCTTAGACAACAGCGCACATTTGTCACTGATGCCAAATAGCCACTTTCCTTTGGATTGCCTATCAGTGAGATGTAGGATCTCTTTTCTTCCCAAATAGCTTGTTCCCTTTAATCTCACTTCATCTTTTTTCTTGGATCCCATTTTTCATTAGAATTCCTCAGTGGAAGTTAAATGATCTCAAGAGAAATCTGTAAAAATCAGTTAAAGTGAAGAGGTAGGAGCAAACATCAAGATTACCAGATGCTCCAACAAAGCAACTTCATCTTAGTACTCAGCTGAGAAAGTAATATACTTGGTTGCAGAGCTAAACTGGTCATAGACAAGCAAAAGAGAAGTACAATTTCTTTCTATTTCAGACACAACAGGTATTTTAAAATATCATAATCTAGTAGAAATTACTGTTCAAGACTTACTTATATTACTATTACTTCTTTATTGTTGTAGCTGTTAAGTAAATTGGATTGAAGAATGATTTAAAATTTTTATATACTCTTAAGTAAAGAACAAAAAAACCTGAACACTCTCAGTCACCCCTCTAAACCACAGCTTCTTGCCAGTAAGTTTTATTTAAAGAAAAAACAGACATACAAAAATTAAAATAGGTTAACACTGAAAGAAAAATTAAGCTAAGGAGATAGATTTTTAAGGGAAATAATCACAAGAATTTTACACAAAAGTATGAAATAAAAAAATAGATAAACAATCACAGACTCTTGAATGACATCACCTATATATCTAACTAGACAAGAATCAGTTATAACTTCTTTAACCTGATCATCAGTTAAACAAAAAGCTTATCAACAAGAAAATAACTTTCTCTAAATATTGGCAGAGTATTCTTTTCCATTCATGGCATTACCTGGATAAGAATTGTAGCCAAAGACATAAAATTTTAGAAGAATATGGAGTTTTACTTTGTTTCTTGCTGCTCACACTATTATCTAAATACAGTCTTGTTTACAGTTATCCGACAGAAGCAGAATTATTTGTTCTGACAAAAAGGGACTCTAAATCCAAACTATTTATTTTGTAAATACTATTTTTCTTAAACTTAGGATAAAAACCCAACTTAACTAGGTGAATTTTCCATTTCTTTACTTTTGAGTGAACTAGAGAGAAAAGGAAGTGGCTCTTTCCTCTCTAGGGGGTGCGAAGAGAGGCAGAACATGAAGGAAAAGTGGCTGGATAGAGAGGGTGTGAGAGAGAGGGGGAAATAAATTGAGAGGCAGTGCTACAGGAGAAAAGAGTGAAAGAAAGAGGGAGAGATGGAGATATAAAAGAAAGAATGGGAGTGCATAGAGAAAAAATGTGCATGAGGAAGAGAGGAGCACAAGAAGCAGTAATTTTCAATTTACTAGTAAAACTAAGGAAGATCTATGACATCCAATGAATAATAAAAAAAAATTCTGAAAGAAATGAAACATTTTCTTGCCATATGTTTTCTTATGTTTGACTTGGATTTCATCTTCATTTTTAAATCTCACTCAAACCCAAAACTTTTCCCCCTTTTAACATCACTTTCAATATACTTTTATACTTTTTTATATAATTTTCCCAAACATTATCTTAGCTCCAAAGTGTTATTAAGAAACCTGGTCAGAGAATAATGGATTTATACTTACAGTAGGGCAAAGCTATGATATCAGATGACTTCCAAAAATGCATTCCTACCAACAAGCAGATCAGGGGGTCTCACTGTGACAGATAACCAGCTTAATCTCTCTACCACATCTTCTGCTATGAAACTGCATAAATATATTTGGGTTCTGTTACTTCAGGCCCTGTGATCTAAGCATGAAAGCAGTATCTCTATAAAATATGTGTACGTAAGAATCACAGTATTATGCTATGATAAGAAAACTCAGAAATGTTATTGTAATTTGGAATACTGAAGCAGAAAAAGCCCCCGGAGACTCATAGACAAACTTCCACACCAGCCTCCATATATCACCTTCCAAGATTCAGTCTGCAAGAAGTGGTTCATTATATGCACCATGTTCACTAAACAAAATAATGTCTTGTGATTAAAATGAAAATTGTGTTTCAACAAGGTGACTTCTGTTGCAGCACTTCAGCTGAGCTATAGCTGCTGTCTTTGAAAGACTTCATTTTGTCTCATCACAGATGTTTCTCTGGGATGTTAACTGCAGACTCCAAGCAGAAAAAAATTCATTCCTGATGGTATCTTGCTGCAAACAGTGTAGAACAATATGAATGGAGGCCTGAAAATTGTGACCAACGTGGAATTTAAAGCTTTTGTCAGAACAACTGGACATCCTGCAAGTGAGCAACTGAGATGTGAAGGGTTATTGAGCACTTTCTGATGAGCTGTCACTAGCTCTGATCAAGTGATCCTAAATTAAATGCTCATTCAATAATTTTCATTCATGTGTGATTCACATACACTTTTCTAAAGGATTTGTCTGATCTCATCTTAAAACATTTACTTAGTTGCAAGCAAAAAGACATGCAAAATATCCTGAAAATTATAAAGAGATCATATTCTGGTTTAATCCAATCCTATGTTCAAACATGGTTAGTGAAAAATGAAAGTGACACTATTTCTCTACCATGTTCACCATCTTTCATCTTTGTAAATGGATGCACAGTCTCTTCTGGGAAGAAATCTACCCAAATACTACTGTGCTGCTGCTCTTTGAGTTGATACTGCACAGTAGCCTCTGAAGAGACCAGTATGCCAGAGACACTTGATGCTCAGGCAGTAAAACTCATTTTTCTGCCTTTGATTTTTCAACATTGCTTGAACTTCCTCTAGTTCATCCTACTGGCAGAAGAAAAGGGTGTGGTCTTCCAATAACAGCTATGACAGCACTCTTATCACTTGGATCTTGCATCATGCTGACCCAAACAAATTTGAAACCCAAAATATTACCCACATCAGATTAACCTTCCAATTAAAAAAAGAAATTTAAAAAAAATCAGCCAAATTTTCAGTCAGGAGGAATGGAAACTTTTGAAAAACATTGCTTAAGTATTTTCATTCAAGCAGTTAGAAGCATCAAATCCAGATGCATTTCTTCTGAGAAAATAGGAGTATTTTAAAACCTACAAGAATGCCTGTATGAATAAAGCTATGACACACTCACCTGCCAAACACCCTATTAACCTGAGGGTATTTAATGCCATGAGTATTTCCATATCCAGCACTTTTCAGAAGCTGTTAGCTCTCTCAGGTTAATAGTGCCAAATCCTCTTCCGATAAGTACATCCATCCATTTAAAAAGTAATTCACACTGTGGGTAGAGGGATCAAGAATTTTGCAAGAATTTGCCCACATCTTTGCATGCAACTAGCTCTAAACATTTTTACTTACAGGTCTCTGTTATGTTTGGCTGCTATCAGAAAAAAACCCCAAAACCCAAACAAACCAGGTGTTGGGTTTTCTATAGTGATTCCCAGTCAGTTCCCTGCAGACTGAGTGTACAGATTGTGCAGATTGTACAGAGAGTGCAGATTAAAGGATTTAGTTCTTTGTAGCTGTTGAGTGACTGACAGGTCTCTGAAAGCCACTTCAGCTCAGCTTAACTGAGCTCAAAGATTACTCTAATATTGCTGAGTATGGCTGCTCCATGAATCAGAGAATGCAGAGATGGACAAATACAACTATGTAGTTTGTCCCTTTTATCACACAAACTAAAGATACTAGAGCTGCAACTGTTCCATTTAATTATGTATGTTTGAAATTCACCGCCTTCCGAGAAACTGCATAAACATTCCTGCATGTTTTATTGAAAAATTGATTAAACACTTTTATAGTCTTTAATAGCTGAATAGCTTGGTAGAAAAAAAGATATTACATATTGATATAAGATAATGAATTAAGAAAATGCTGATATGAATGTTATCTTCTTTTTAGGGACAAAGCTTCTGGAAATACAATTTAAAAAAATTTAAATGACAGACTCCTTAAGTAACTTTTTTCCCTTTTTAAAAGATCTTCAGAATAAGAAAGTTACAATTTTAGAATTTAAATACTCAGAAAAATAAGAAGGATATAAAGAACATGACATATTGCAGTTCTTAAAACGAAAGTTTATTTTAAGCAGCTCTTGAGTAAGGACCTCCCTTTCCATTGGACTTGAAACATTTAAACATTTTAGCCAATTGGTTTTTCAATTTGCCTTTCTGAAAATAAGATACATTTTTTCTGTTTTACTTAAAATATGCCTAAAAAGCTAGAATGTATGTCTAAAACCCTAAAGCAGGTTATTTCTACGGCTCTAGGAATTACTTGCTACAACAGGAGGAAGCATGTAACATTCAACTACCTGCAGATGTTTTACTCTAAATACTTCTACAATGAACACTTCTGTATCATCAAGTGGTTCATATATCTATTGACAAGATTACAACTGTCCTAGAAGTTGGGCAGAAATGCAGGACTTTCATTTAAATGTCTAAAAATCAAAATATTCTCTACCCAAAACCAACTAGTTGCACCTACCTTCTGACAGTTCGAATCTACCACTGCTTAACAAACACAACACACACTGCTTAAGCAGCTCTGGAGATGCTTTGTCCTGCAGCTGAGCACATACTGGAACAATGTGTTAATGACAGCTTAAAATATTCAGACTGGTAATTTTTGGTATCTTTCTGAATGCTGAAAAATAAGAATGGTAAAGGTCTAGGGCAAATGAGGGCTTAAAGGTCCTCATTTGGATGCAGCATGTGATTTTTAGACATTTCGGTACATAAATTAAGAGTTACTTAGGTTCTCAAGACTGCCTCGTATCATGTCACAGTCTCACTATTAAAAGTCTCCCTTCTCCAAAGTGGCATTTTTCTGCTGATGAAATGTAGAGTTGGTGGTTCATTCTGGGTCCTGTGCTGTGACAGTATTCTTGTTTCTTTCTGCTATCATTGTTAAAAACAATAATGCCACCATCCCTTGAGCACATCATTTCCAAATATCAACCATCTTTACCCAGAGTTAATATATTTTGTATTGATTGTGTGTCATATGTTTCTTCACAAGATAATGTAATTCCTTGTGGGCAATGGGATCTTAGCATATGTCAATTTTATCATCAAATAAATGAATGCACATAAAATAAACGAGCGTATCTATTTCACATAAAGTCCTCTTTTTGGAGAATCTATTCTTCATCTACAGTTGGTTTGTACTGAAACTTTCATCAGACTTCTTCTGTGACACATTGCCTGAGAACGCAGACCTATGAAAGATTGTCTTGCCCATATTTTGAGCTAAATAGGAGTTTGCAGAAGATCAAAATATGTTTCATGAGAAAAGACACTCACTTTTTAAAAATTTTAAAGGTTTATTAAAAACCTTGACAAAATACAACCATGACTGAATAAGGAAAAAGGACAGCATGCGCTGGGATTTGGTGACACAGCAGCCACAAGCTCATTTACTGAATGGCTGCTCGACCTTTTATACCCCTGAGGCTTGCCTCAGCCAACCCTGGCCCCTCCCAAAGTCTGCCAGACAGCTCTTCTTTGCTGTTTATTGGTGGAGGCTACTTTCTTGCAATCTGATTGGAGATCAGGTGTTGTCACGCCATGCCTCCTAGTAATAAGTCTTCCCTCCTTCCAGATGCCCCATGCAAGAAGCACAGGTACATCCTTCTACATGTCCTGACAACCAAGGCTGTCTCTTGGCAACCATATGAAGGAGCAGGGTGGGGGGAAGAGAACTACTGGGGAGAACAAACAACATCCAAACAAAAAATCACAATAGCATAGCCACATATCAATAAAACTTATCTTAACACACACATTATATTCATCCCTTAACTGTGCGAGCCAATCATCTCATTACTCATCTATAATATCTTTAGTTCTGTTAGCATGTCAATGCAAAGTTAATGAATTCTCCTAAGAGACAGAAGATATTGGTGTAGCAATGGATTTAAGCTGCAATAAAAGATGTAATAAAATACGTTTAGGCTGGAATTTGGCTTGGATTCTGGGTACACAGGAAGTGGGCTGCAATTATGACATGCTTCAAGTGTCCTGTATTTCCAGACTGTGTATTAGGGCAGTTCATTCCTGTCATGAACCTTTTCCATATTACAAATTTAACCCCCTTGGTGCTGAAAGTTTTTAAGCACTGTAGAAAATCTTGTAAAATATCAATTCAGGATACCTTGTAGAAGTGAGACCTACCCATCATCATTATCTCATGGTATACAGGATCTGCTTAGAAAGTACCTAGGGGAGTAAGACAGATTTTCTATCACATTTATTTCCAATCAAACTGCCACAGAAATACAAATTTTCCTCAAGAATAAGAGCTTCTTTTCAGCTCAAAGGTCTTGTCTGTATTCTGGTAATATAAAGAGCTCAGCACATCATCTCCTGTTCTTCAAGTCAGTGTACAAAGATCCCACGCAGATCCTGCCTGTGCTGGCAAGGGTGGGAGCAGTGCTGATGGCTTACCTGGTTCTTTTGCAAACAATAATCTCCCAAAGTTAATTCTTTCTTCATAATGCCTTTTTCTCCAGACTCAGCTATCTAAGGCATACCTTAATCAACTCACACATTCATACAGCACTCCAAGCAGAAACTTTTTACCTCTTTAAACTAAGGAAGAAGTGACTCATTTCTGTAAAAAGTATAAAAAAGTTAAGGCAAAGGCTTTTGGGCTTTCAGACTCTGCTTTCTTTTTTTCTTTCTACTATATTTGGGAGGGTACTTTCTCTAGAAAGGTTTTGTTTTCCCACCTACTACAATTATTAATTTGTACTGTATGTCAGACTACTTAACCAGCCTCACAGCTAAAATGGCATCACTAATTTCCTGCTAACATTTGTCAGTCTTCAGTTCTGGCCACTGGTTCCCTTCAAAGACTTTTTTGGCACCTTTAACTCCTGTCACTTTTCCCATGCATGTATATGTATGAGATGTTACCATCTCTTAATTATTTCTGCATCCTGCTGTCTTTTTTTATTGGTAGAAAGCAGAAGTGCTTCCACATTTTTTTTGCTGTTTAACCTACACAGCATAAGAATCCAATCTAACTATCAGCTATCTCTAAATTGTAATTTCTGGCCTGCTGCAGGAAAGCCTTTAAAGTAAGAGGAGAGTCTGATTAGCAATTAGCAATGACCCAGAGGTGTCTTCTCAAGAACTCAGTTTTAATTCCGGAGGTTGATTAAGCCTAAATGGTATATTACATGGAAAAAATGAAAAGAAAAAAAAAAAAGTAATGTCTGACAACATGTGACAATGTAAGAAATAGATTAAAGAATAATCCACGTACTTTGTCAATGTTAGACACAGCATAGTGAAAGAAAGTGTTTTTCTCACTCTTTCCTTTCAATAGATCTGTGTGATATTATGAGTTCTAACTGGCATAAGCTTTCAAGGATCAGTAAACTGAAGGTTAAATGCTTATAAATGCTTATAAAATACATGTTTACAAGGATTCAGAAGTGATGAATCTCATTCTAACATTTTAAGATTCAAACAACTTGAGTGGCTCCAATAAAGTTAATGGCTTTATTGTGCTGCTACTCTGAAACAAACTCACCCAGATGATATTTCCCCAGAACTACTTAAAAAAGCCAGTCCTCTTTCACTTTCCTCTGCCCCCCCAAATCTATTCAGACCAAAACTTACCACCAGCAGTTACAAAAGTGGTCCTTGTCTTATCAATGAAAGGAGACTCAAGGTGCAATAGCAATAGCACCTGTCCCAGGTGCTGAAAGGGGACATGGGCACAACTGAGTGTACTTTACTTAGATGGCAAGAGCAGCAGCATCACACCCTTAACATCAGCTCTCTAAACTTTTTCTTTTCCCTCTTGCTGTGTTTATGGTCCATGTAATTTGTCCATCACAACATTACCACTCATCACTCTCCTGGACTAAGTTTCCCTTCATAAACTTATTTCTACCAGTGGTTTCAGTCATTATTTCAGAATTCCTTTTCTAAGGAAACAGAGGCTTTATTCTTCTACTAAAAGTGTTGTAAATATGTATAGCTACTAATGTCCCATGTCAAATATCACTGCTTGGTCACCATTCTGAGAAAGTAAGCTGGTCTCGTGCATAGACAAAACTAAATACATTTACCCAATGAGGTTCTTGCTCTGTTGTCTGTATAATACTCACCTATTTTCTATCTGGAGTCCTTTTTGCTTTAAATTGTGTCTCCATCCTAAGAGAAGGAGAAGAAAAGGCATTCAGAAGAGTTTTTTGTCAGTTGCATCATCAGCCACAGCAGTGACATCAACCATAGGCAAGGGAAAAATCCTTTGTTCTGATATTTACCCACATTATTAATGAGCTTGGTCTGAAGTCACACGTATTATGGATCATTCCTAATTTATAAGTTATTCAACATTCAAAAATAAGAGTTTTTGCCATTGTCAAATTAGAAGCTTGCTTTAAAACCTTAATGATCAACTTCATTGCATGAAGTGCTTTAAGCTACTTTGGGCGGTCAGAAACTTAACTCTACTTAATAAATTAAGTAATTACCTATCTATATTATTTATTTGCTCTGTTCTGTAAAATATTTACTACTTTGTCAGGGCAGCTCGAGAAGAATTGGCTTCAATTGGAACCTGTATTCTTCTCTTCAACAGCCAAGCAGAACAATGCCACTGCATCAGAGACTGTGTTCAGATATTCCTGCTATACTGTGTTCAGCCAGAGAGTAATAGAACCTCCTGTGAAGTCCAAAGACTGTGACAAATATAGCTGAATCATTTTTTGTAGATCTTTTACTAGTTCTTCCACATTGCCTGCCTGTTTGACCGTTCTTTTCAGGATTTTGGCCTGCAAAAAGGAAACTGTATATAACTATAACTAATGATGCATTTCTTACAGTTACTGACTTCCTGCCCCCAGGTTACACAGTTTTATTTCTATGTTCTCCTGCCTAGTGAGGTGGATAAGTGACCTAGTGAGGATGGAATGATTGCCTTGTGACAGAAGGTTCGCTGAGCACAGCTGTTTTCCCAGCTTAGAAATTTTCTGGCAATTGTTGGTAGGTATGCATTGGATATAAATCTTGTTCTATAACAATTACCAAAGAATATAGTGTTAAAAACGAGAGCATACTCCCAGTACTAAAGTGATTTCAGCATTTATTATGAGAAAAAGGAAGGCCTAAAGCATGGGGGCCCGCGGGCTGAGCAGGAGCATTCCAGTCAAGGATGCTGCAATGCCGGTGCTGGGTCTCTAGGGCTGTGATGTAGCGATGTCCCTGATGTCCCAGATAGAACAGCACAGGTTCAGTGAGTCAGAAGTCCCCTTTTTATCCTGTTTTTTTGTCTGTTAGGATTGGTTTCTTTTTGGATCCTTCATTTGCATGAAGATTTAAGGCGCTTGATTGGCCCATTACAGTTCTGTCCAGGCTGGATCGTTTTGCTTTGGGGTGGTGCACTTTGCTTAGATGTAATATGGTACGTTGAGTAACATATTTCTTACAACTACCCTTTTAAACCCCTTTTACCATAACCAAACTAACAGTACATGATTAACAATTATCAGCTATTTTACAAGTTTCTAACCTATTTTTAACAGCTAGCAAACAAAGAGAACACCTTCATTAAAACAGTACTGTATTTTCTTAAAAAAGAACCAAACAACAAAACAACCTACATGATGAAATAAGAGCACCATTGATGAAGTGAGAGGAGACGACCATCCGATTGATGAGCATTGAACTCCGATTTATTGATCCACCAGGCACATTTTAAAACAGTGTTAATTAAGTTCATACATATTGCAAAACCCAAGCTCATCATAGGTTACAGATTACACATTAACCCCTCCTTTTGTTTTCAATACCTGTGGTTTGTTATTGAAACCAAGATTTATTTTCTCACCCTGTTATGAACGGTTCTCAAGGCCTCCATGTTTGTCAACTTTTGCTTTCCCATACCAGCCAAGGACAGAATGTTTACCTGTTATGAAAAAACAGCCTGAGAACTCTGCTGTTTACAGAAATGTGCCTGAGAACTTTATTGTTTACAGAAACAGGCTTGAGAATTGCTGCTTTCAGCTGCCTTTTTACTTTTCCATCAGCTGTATATTTTCATGGCCTCTTTCTATGAGCCATTTTTGAACAAAGCTCTCCACACACCATGAGTACCATCTTAAAAATTTCCATTATAAATTTAAATTAACTGTTACTGTTGTTATAGCAGATTAGATCCCCTGCTTAGTGATCACCTTTAGATGTGCACTATATAAAAACAGAAGGATGTTTGCATTAACTCTTTGATGACTTCCAGTAGACTTTCATTACAGCAGTACGTGAACTGAAACTGAAATTACCAAAAATGAAATCTACCAAAACTATGAGGTATTCTAGTGTTGGGGTTTAGGACTTTTTCCTTTTTATTGTTTCTCTTAGGGAATTTTTTTCCCATTTTGTTGCTAAGAGACAATAACAACTGGATACTTAAGAAAAACAAAAGATGTTGCCACAGGCAGGGTGCAGCTGGCTATTCTCTTAGCTAGGGCCATGCAGGATCATACATTGTTCCTGGGTAGGTGTGGTCAAGAGCTGTCTCCTCGTGGTCTGGGTGACCAGCTCCCCCAGCTCACCTTGCCCTCAGGGCCGGAAGACAAGACATACACACGACCAGACGATGGAGGAGGGCTCTGAACACAGCTATAGGTCCAACAGGGTTTATTGCAGGAAGGTGGGAGGCTTCAGGTAAGGTGAGGGCAAGGAGAGGTTGAGGAACACAACCACTGCCAAAGGGAAGCCTGTGGCAGAGCCCAGAACAAGGGCGGGGCCAGGGTTTATAACTGGAGGAGGTAGGCGGGGCCAGGATACATGTATCCAATGGTAAGGGAAGTAAGGGGAGGAGTTGAGGTGGGGTGACAAGGGGTACAGCAATGAGAGAGGGTGTCAAGGGTGGTCCTATGAGGAAACCAAACCGGGAAAGGAAGAGTGGAGAACCTTCTAGAATCGGGGAGGGGGCCACAGTTGATTGACAGTCAGGCTGAAGTCTCCTCCCAGGGCACCTCTGCCCCTTCCCCCCTGTGGTCCCCTCCTACAGGGCAGTTTCTTGTGGAGGGGCAGAGATAGTGGGCAGAGATATTGTGAAAACTGGGCTGGGGAAAAGGGCTGGGTGCAGCTCTTTGTTCTCTTGCACTCTTGGCACTCGGAGGGGGAAAGGGGCAGCAGGTGCTGTGGGAAGAATCCTTCACTACCGTGGGATTCTGTCTCCTGCTGCCTTTCTTCTACCATGAGTGAAGCTGTGTTCATAAGAGTTGTTATGAGTAGAAAAGTTGCCCATTTTTTAAAAGGTTGCAGAGTTCACAGGTTGAGCCAGTTGTGCCAGGGTGGAGTTCTAACTGTTGTTGTAATCACCTGTTGTTAATAGTTTTTTGTTAACTACCTGTTGTTGATAGTTAGGAATTCCCCTTTTTGTCGAGTAACACCCTGCTGCTTCCTGGAGGATGACACCCCGGATGGTGAAGAGGAGGAGACATTGGGGTTGGTATGCAAATGAAGAAACCCCTCACCAAACCTAGCAAAAACCCCTGAAAACAATGAGCCAATACAGAATTAAGACATCGAAGTAATGTCTAGACATGAGGAACAGAATCCAGTGTCCGCTGAGACCCTTTTTACCTTTCACAAAAGACATCAGCTAGAAAGATGACCTCGAATGTCAAACCGTAAAAGGGGGAATCTCCTGGTGCTCTCATGAGGATGGAAGCCCCAGCTCTGCCTGCAGACCAGCAGACAAAGCTGCACTTCTCCTCCGTGCCACTCCTGGAAGCAGCGGCAGTGTGAACACGACCCATTGGTTCTTCTCACCCAAGCTGATTTTTAATAAAGGCATTGAAAAGGAGAAAGATGTTGATGTGGTTTGAGAGGAAGTATGTTTTCTGGGATATGCTGTGGTCACACTAATGGGGTTCAGATTTGGATATTGGCACCTGGTGTGGCCACTGGGGGCATTGGATACCCCTCTGACAACACAGAGGTTAAAAAGAAGATCACTCCCCTGGGAAGCTCTCTTGAGTTTCAGGTGGGAAAAGAGTTCGGATTTCTCCCCCTGTCCCGATCTATCTGCCAGCTGGCTGGGGGAGGGGAAAGCCATGTGGCCATGAGGTAGGCTGGGCCTTGGACAAAGATGGGAGGTAGGCCTGGCCCAAGGGTGGAAGAGAGAGAGACATCGGGAGCCATCGGGCACCCCTCCCCCCCCCCCCCCCCCCCCCCCCGGAGAGAGAGAGAGAGAGAGAGAGAGACAGAGAGAGAGACAGAGAGAGATGGTGACCTTGAAATTTGAGATCATGTGTTGGCAGCACAGCCCAGCCTGTGGAGAAGGGGGGGAGGTTTTGCAGGGAGAAGGTGTCCAGCTGCTTGTGGGAGCTTTTAACCCCTTTTTGGACAATGAAAACTTTACAGAACATTAACCTTTCCTAGAAGAGAGATAGAGTGGAAGATGAAGAAGGAAATGGGCAAGTGTGATGAAGGTCTTGGCCAGTGAGAGATGTTGGAAGAATAGAGAAGAATTTTAGGTGGGAAGAGATGATGGAGTGGCTTGCTGGACTCTTCTTATATAGCCATGGACAGAACTGTAATGGGTTAAAACTTTAAATTTGTTCATCAAAGCTGACAAAGCTATTCCAATAACACTGTTGCACCACCTCCATTTGTTTGCCAAATAAATTTCCAGACTTAAAAGGATAAGGAAGGCGAAACCAAAGACAATGGGTTTCACAAACATTTGTTTATCTGCTTAGTAAACTGTTCACATGGGTGATGGGCTTGCCATGATTGATAGCACAGTATTAGCTTATCCGCTCAGTAAACCTAAGATTCCAGGAACTCAGCAGATTGAGCCTAAAATTCCAGGAATCCAACAAACCTATCAAATAAGGAAAATACCGGTCTTCATCTTCAGACCTCCGGGAGGCGGACTATGACCACCTAGCAGCAGGAGAAGAATACGCAGAGTACTACCCTGAAAAGACACTCCAACCCAGAAGCAGGACTGTATAAAAACTCCATGAAATATCAGAAGAGTGTGGGCCGTTGGTGGAGCGGTGACTCTGCGGCCACACCCAGCGCTCCCAGGTGGGTGCAAGCCTTTTGTTGGTTTCACCCAGCGCTGACTTTGCCTATTATCGCTTGCTCTAACAATTAATAAATTCATTTTAAATTGGACTCACTAGTCGGATTGATTCCCCACTGCAACTAACCTATAACAGAACCATGTTTCCTGTGATACAGAGACTGCATCCAGGCGGAGGTGATGGCTCAGAACTAAGAGGGCTCAGTGCTGGTACCCCTTAGTCCACGGGGGTGAAATCTGGGGGAGACAGGTGTCCCAAAGTTGAGACTGTGGTCTTTTTGGAAAAGACAAAGCATCCTTAAAAGATGACCCTAGAAGCAGCTCTGGTCCATGTTCAGTGGTGAGAGCACTGGACATGAAAGGAAGAGGTCACTATGGCACAAGAAGGACTCCTCTCCTCTTGACAAATTGAGAATTGATTATCTACAGAGTGGTGATGGACCAAGAGTCGTTGATTTGGAGGATAGACATCTTGGAAATTTGGTAAGGGGAGGAGGAAAATGTATTTGTAAGGTTTTCATTTTCCCTATGTGTTTCTTTTTACTTGTAGTGTAGCTAATAAAGTTTTCTTTTCTTTATTTCTAAGTGGGAGCCTGCTTTGCTTATTCTTGGTCATATCTCACAGCACAAACCAGGGAGAGTGGCACTGGCATTGTGCCAGTGTCAAACCATGACAGATGTCCTGCCCTATTTATTTCAAGAGTGGCCTTTGCACTGGGACCTTATTAACACCCTACCTCACCAAAGGACCCTTCACATTCTGCTCAGGTGCCTCAGGGGAAACCCCGGGCTCCCCCAGCCCTTTCCCCCTTCCAGGGAGCCTCTCCCTGTCGTGTGTAGGAGCCAGGCTGCTGCTGCTAGTCTGCCCTGTACTTCAGCCACTGCACCGGGGCTTTTTTGTTTCACTGTAGCCCTTCACCCCCTGCCTGCCTATCACGGCTCCAGCTACAGCTGCAGAGTTTCTGATATGGCTCATCTACCGCTTCGGGACTTTGCTCCTCCCTGACATTACAGCTTCCTGCTTCCCTGCTACAGCTCCTTTTGCTATCCAGACGGGTACCACGGTCAGCTGCCCCTTGGGGTTCGTAAAGGAAGCTCCTTCTCCATCCCTTCTGCCAGCTGTGTCAGCCATTACCATGTGAGAGACATTTGAAACTCGCAGTACAGCGCCACCTGCAGCAGTGGGGGAATCACTGCACCCGTCCGGCCTAGCTGGGGAGCCGCCAGCGCCCCTGCCGGCTGTGAGCGGAACTGCACCAAGGGGGAAATTGCCTGACAGTCGACAGAAGGCTGTTGTTGGGTCTCTGATTTTTCTGTTTGTTGTTGCTGCTGCTGTTGTTGTTTGTTTGCCTTGTATACACACATATATATTCTAGTAAAGAATGGTTATTTCCTTTTTTCATATCTTTGCCTGAAAGTCCCTTAATTTTAAAGTTATAAAAATTTGGAGGAAAGGGGGTCATATTCTCCATTCCAAGAGAGGTTTCCTGCCTTCCTTGGCAGACACCTCTTTCAAACCAAGACAAGTAGTTAAGATAAAGTCAAGCAACTAAAAATAAATATACCTCATAGCTATTTCTATGCAAAATAATTTCAGATGCATATGCAAGTTCTACATGCTACTCAGATAAAGAGAGTGTAGATTTTTTCTTACCAATATTTAGAGAATCACTGGTGTCCAAACCAAAAATTTATCTTCTCCATATAACTGGTTTCAACAGCACATTGAATAAAATTCAGATCATTATATTTTTTCAGTGTAAGCAATTGCCTTCAAGCCAGTTTCCAGACATATTAGTCTATTTAGCTCTAAAAATTAAGCTCAAAGACATATGGATGTATATTTTAAATATATTTTCCATTAATTGAAATCTTGTCCAAAGTATGAAAATAAACAATATGCAAGTGTATCTGGAATCACTTACTTCATCATAGTTACCTAGAGATCTGCTCAAGACAGAAGCCATGTTAAAGCTATAAAATATAATCTGACCCAAGTCAGTCACAAGAATTTAAGAAAAAAAAAAATTCCTGGTTCCATGGTAACTTTCTTATTGTTCCTGTGAAGCAAGTTACTTTCCCTATCAGAATTACACATTATCTTTCCAAATGTTCATTACATGCTCCAGCAAGAAGCTACTGAAAATGAAAGGGGGAGAATATGGTCTGGATTACTACTCATCTGCCTTTATATCTCAACCAATACACCAGTGAGGGTGTTCAAATACTAGCAAGACCAGGAAATAGGGTTTATCTTATTGACAACATAAACAATTCTGTCCAGGCATCTTTCTTTCTATTTACAGTCACATACTTTTGTCTTTAGGTACAGCTAACTTCATCTTTGTTTTCTAAGGCAATAAACTTTAAATTAAACTGTCAGTCCATCCTAATAACTTAGCAAATGAGTTCTGCACAGGTCCATGAAGAAATTTAAGGGTCCAAAGCATTTTTTTGCATGAGGAAAATTTAATACTTTTTTTGTGTGAAAGAACTGGAACTGTTCATTCTGCAGAAGGCTCCTCAGGGAGCCACATTCTTCTCAGTAGTACACTTTGACAATGCAAGAGGGAAAAGGTGCAGATTAAAAACTGGAAATACCATATAAACAGAAGATAATGTTTTGGGGGTTTTTTTTGTTTTGTTTTGTTTTGGGGTTTTTTTGTTTGGTTTGTTTGGTTGGTTTTTTTTTACTGTGAGAGTGGTGAATAAAGGACCAGGCTGTCCAGGGAGGTTGTGGCAACTTCATCATTGGAGGCTTTTAAAACATAAAATGGTCCTGGGCAAACCGCTCTATCTGAATCAGCTCAAGCAGCAGGAGATTGACTTGATGATGTCAAAAGACCCCTTCCAAGTTAAATTATTCTCTGATTCCATATCCATTGATCAAATTCAGCCTTATTTGTTAGAAGAGTAGCTGACTTAGACATTTTAAATTCTTAGGAGATTTTGGAAATAAGTAAGGTACAAGGAAGAGAGAAAGAGAGAACTCAATTTCTACTTCTGCAAAACAGACAATTAGCATTCTGCACTCCCTCAGCAGCAACAGTCCCCTAAATGGGATTTAGATTTATTAGCATGGGCATATTAGTGCTTGCATGGCTGCCTGGCTTATGAGCTTCTCCTATCTTTGTGGAACAGGTCCTTCTTTCCCTTTCTACAACAGTGGATGCAGCAGGGATATGGGATCATTAGAAGAGAAAGCAGCTCAGTGAGAGAGCTCTAGAAGACACTGGAAGTGTAAAGATGGAAGGTGGAAAAGCAGTGATACAGCTGGTATGAGAGGAGCTGAGGTTTCTTCAGAACATAACTGTAAAATCAGGCTTTACACATTGACTTGCTTGATAAACAGTTAGAGCCATTGAATGTTGCTTGCATCACACAACCTTTTCTGTGTGCTGTAGAAGCAGAGCAAAAAGCTTACCATAATCCATTTCCCAGACAACTCCTTCATTCTTCTTAAAGAAGCAATTCATCCATGTGGAGCACCTTTCCACAATATCTGTTCTTCCTCCAGGTTGGTGCATTCCTACATAACACTGCCTCAGGCTTCGAAGACTCCCTCCACACACAGATTTAGGACTCAGCTTGCATTTGCTAATGTTTCAGCAGAAGGAAGATCAGAGAGCTTTGAGAACAAGTGGGCAGCCCTGGAGAGGAAAGGGTGAAACTCATGCAGCTGGAGATTCAGGAGAGATATTTGAAAGCATCTGTTTTTATTTTGCTACTTTTTTTTCTTTTTCTTGCTATTTTTATACTCTTATAATGTCGTTAACTTTCACTTTGCTCTTCTGCAGTCAGAGGATTATATGGAAAAACATGTGAATGTGCTGCTCAGACACTGTTCTTGAACATATAAGACCTGAAGTATTTTCTTGTTAGTGCAACTGGAAAAAGGATCTGAATGACCCAGAACAGCTATTGAGTCATGAAAATAAACCTGAGAAATGTGATACTGACTGGAGGCAGGTAAGTTGCCTAATTACTTTCTTTAATAGCAGCTGTCAATCTCTAAAAGGAAAAGAAGCTACTGAGAATAATATCCATGAGCTAATAAAGAAGCAAAAGTTCTAGGAATACTACCTGAACAGCACAGCTAATTCATCAAAAAGTTTTTTTTTAGGATGTACTTTTTGAGAAAAGATGCTTGCATTTGACCATCTCCTGCCATCCAGGGAAGTAGCCCATTTCATCACTTCTGCATTAGCAAAACATTTTGTGAGCATGAATCCACTTTATCATAACTTCAGAAGTTGACTGATTGCTTACTAATTTGAGGCAAGAAGACCTACTACAAAAATCCTACATCTCCTAAAAGTATTTTGGAGATATATATCACATAAGGATGGTGACTATTTGGAAGGGTTTGTTTCATGTACAGAACATATTCTCAGGCAGCCTTGGCTGACTGTCCATGCCCATTCTGCCACTGGAACTAATAACTTCTCCTGCTGTACATATGTCTGGGTCCTCATTCCTTGATAGTATCCTTGTGAGTCAACAGGGGTTTTTTTTTTGGCAGGGGCATTCCAGGAATGTCTTTTATTGTCCCTTAGATGGAGACTGTGCCTAAAGTCAGGAGTTGAATTTTTACTTCAGTATACTCATGATTATTCACTGTATGTTATTTACAGATTACCATAATTGCCACAGTATGTTGTCAATGAGTGGATTACGTTGCCTAAAGAATCACCATCAAACTTATTAGCAAAAGCAGATTTGATGCAAATAGGCAGAAAAGAGAGTTGGATGGCAAGGCTCACTCTTTTGCTTACAACATAGATGAAACATACAGAGGAAAATCAAGTGAGAAGCACCAAAAGAAGAACCATGGAAATATCCATATTGGCTTCTGATCTTGCAGCTGTTTGCTCAAAAACAATATAAGAGCACTGAGACTCAAACAACATCTCCTTCTTGTTCCTTTTTGTCATTTTATGTTTCTCATTACACTTCCCTTGGAATATATTTTAGTTTCCAGGAAAGAAGTATTCTTTTTGTTTGGGACCAAAGCCTCTGCAAGGGGAAACAGAATAAACTTAAACACAGAAGTTCCATCTCAGTATGAGGAAAAGCTTTAACTTTGAGGTTGATAGAGCATTGGAATGAACTGCACAGAGAGGCTGCAGAGGATCCATCTCTGGAGATATTCCAAAGTCACCTGATCATTGGGTGAACCTGTTCTGGCAGTGGGGTTGGACTAAGGGATCTTCAGAGGTCTCCTTCCAACCAGTTGTTCAGTGCTACTCTGGCGACCAGCTACATGTGCATTTGGCTAGATCTGTTACCACCTGAGCACCATAATGGGACAACTTAACCAGAAGTGGAAATTACCGGCTTTTTCATTACTCCTTCCGGGAGGACTCCTCTGAAAAGCAGTTTTTCATCTTATCAATCAGGTTCCTTAATGCAGCACTTGAATCTCATAGAAAATCTTTAAAGTTTTGCAGTAAAAAAAAGGGTGAAAACATCTCATTGATTTATGTCTTTATTTGGGGATATAAGGAACAAGCAGGAGATAAGGCATAAAATGAATACAGAAAGGAGAGGTTCACAAAGCCACTTGCAAAGTGGCAGAAGAAAGTAGGACTGAACAGTGCCAGTGTGAGCAGGTCCTCATTACAGTGCAGTAATTTTTCATGAATGCAATTACTTACTATCAATTATATGTGAGGGCCGGAGAACTGGCAAGGGAAAGCCTGCTGCAGTCCCCTGGAGGGCCAACACCTGAGCTACAACCCTTTGGTTATGGAGAGCAAGAAAATTGCCCTCAGAGCCCTTTGCAACTGTATGTTGATTTCCTCTACCCCACTGGCACTTCCACCTCACTCCACCCCTGTGCCCTCATCCCACTGGCCCTGGTATTTTGTCCCGCCCCTTGAGATCCCTGTATAAACCCCTGCTTTCCTTGCTCTGACTGGCTCTTATGTCACTGGACTCTTCGAGGAAGGAGCTGAATAAAGGTTCTCCTTGGAACCCCACACACAGACCCTGTCTCTCCTTCTATGACACCCAGATCACAGAAGAGCTGAAATCACTTGATGTGAGCACAGACCTGCCTGTGCTCCCAAAGTGGCTTTTTCAAGATGCTTCTTCGGGAATGTTGTGGCACTCTGGGCAACCACCCGGCATAAAAATTATATGCTTGTATTTTTGCTGTAGTAAGCACCCAAAAGACCAGTAAGAATGGATAGCAATTTAAAATAATCTAATTAATATTACAGAACCTTAAGCATAATTCAGCAAAATTTGGCCTCTTTTATGCCCACGTAATGAAAAAGAACACAGTCATAGGATTTTCAAAGACACATAAGCTCCAACAGTGTATGAAAACAGAAACTGCAATTACAGCATAGAAATATCCAACTCATTACAGAAAAAATTGGGGATATTTTCTAGTATCTCTAACCAGAATGGAGGTGTGTATTTCCTTTTGCAACATGTCTGGTAAAGGTTTAGAAATCTGTTATTTGTAGGGATGGATTTAATAGGCTTTAAATATACTGTATTGTACTTGCAGCATTATCTATGATTTCTATGTTCCTTCATACAATCACTGAGCAAATTTTTTTCCATTTTTTCCACTTTATCTAAAAATCTAAAGTGCATACAGAGTTTAAATCTAGATCTCACTGATCCAGTTTTGCTCTCCTGTGAATTGCTTCCAACATTTTTTAATAGAGTCTATTAGTGGGGCATTTGGGCCAGGACCTCTCCTGCCTCACTGATATCCAGTGCCTGGGGGCGCAGAGTCTGTGCCCAGACTAAGGGCGGTGTTTTTTCCATTTTCAAGCACACACATAAGTGAAGCTGAGCACATATTCTCCTGACACACAGAGGACACTAACATAGCTGGTCACACACGCTGGCACTGCACAGTACCCCACAGCTTCCTGCTCTTCCTCCTGGGCTGGCAGGTAGAAGGTCCCAAGTGCAACACTCCGGGAACACTCTCCAGGCTCATAAGCATGCGCATGTTCATGGGGCCACCTCTGCTTGCCTGGTGCCCCTGCCCCAATCCCAGACCCCCTCATCACACCCATGTATCCACAACCTCCTGGCTGGTCCAGATGGAATTTGGCTGGTGATGGCCACATGCACCCCATCAACACCAGGTTTAGGGAGAACACAGATACTTCATCTCAGCAGCTGGCACCACACAGATAGAATGTGACCTGTGGTTCTATTGCAGCAACCAGCGCTGATCATTTGCCTCACTTAGGCAGAGCCTGCCCAGCAGCTGGTTTTGTTAACACCCAGCATTCCCTTCCCCCTAAAGGAGTTTAGTCAACACTACTTGCTACAGTGCTGACAGTGAGTCACAGAATCATTAAGGTTGGAAAAGATCTCTAAAATCATTGAAGAAAACTGTTAAAGCAGCACTGCCAAATCCACCACTACAGCACGTCCCTCAGGTCTGACTCCACCATATCCCTGGGCAGGCTGTTTAAATGCCTAGCTACCTTTTCAGTGAAGAAATTTTCCCTAATATCCAATGCAAACCCCCCTGGAATAAAGCCCTTCAATCCAGTAGTTGTAGAGAGTGACTGAGACTCCCACCACTCACTCCAGCAGCTAACACCACACGCCAGGGGCATCTACATCCCTCATCAGCACTCCAGCAGCTGGCACCCAATTCTCTCACAACAGTGCCCCACTATCTGGGACTGAGTCCTTCCAGCATGCACATGCATAGGACAGTGAGATGACACAGAGAAGGAGGTAAGAGAAGATTTAATGGACTTCAGATAGACTGGGGCAATCGGCCTTAGGAGTCTGCCAGACAAGCATACTGACCTGCCATGGTTTACAAGTGACTGTCCCCTTTTCTGTCTGTTCCTCTTTCTTTTCTTCCTCCCTTGAACACTGCCCAATTTAAAAAGACCGAGTAACTCCCCTACAACATTCTGAACCCCCAGGACTGCACTCTTATCAGTTGCAAAGTACCATTTGCCAACAGTTTATTGACAGCTGTTCAGTGTGACTGATGAGGTTGGCTTCTTCTTGTTGTCTCCATTATGATTTGCCTGTCAGGTTTGGGTCTCCATATACTTTGGTTCCCCCTTCTCCTTAGAATTCCATTTGACAAAGTCCTTGATCAGAAAATCATACTGGAATAAAAAAATCCTACACTTGACCCTTACTATTTTGTGTGGCTCAACAGTTTTAGTTCTCATCTCTGCCTCCTTGTTATTGGTCAGACAGGTTTGTGTCTCTCTGTTCCTGTTTATGGCTTCCTCCTTTTCTTAATATCCCCTTTTGTGTTGAGAAAGTCCCTGATCAGACATCTTAAGGAGCAGACATTCTTCTTCCACAGATTCTTACAATTAGCACAAGATTGATTAAATTACCATAACTGTGTTACAAAGAAATATGAAACAGAATATAGCAGAAAACATGAAAGGAAATTTTTTATTTTTCAGTTATACAAATAAGAAACAATCCCCATAGCTGTACTTGAAATAAGAACTAACAGTGTCAAACATGGCAATTCTGAAGGAATATGTATCAATACTTTTAACCACAGAAATTGTATGACATACACTCAGTAGCAATAGTACTCTCCTTTATCTACATTTATAACAATTGTGCTTTTCCTTGCACAAAGTAACAGTGCTCTTAAAAATAAATAATGTGCAATTTCAGAGTTCTATCCCGAAATATGCTAATCTAGATCCCCATGTAAATCCTGGACATGTTTCTCCCAGGAAAAGTCACTGCAAAGAGTGCTTAGCACTTTGCTAGATCAATCACTTAAAAAGGTACTGAACCTGCACCTGTTTTTCTTCAAATTGCAATTAGAGAACAAGTACTGACCTCAAACATGTTGCTTATATTGTCTAACAAAAGAATGATACAGTCATTACTACATCAGACTCAGATTTGAAAGGTTCAGTAGATCTTATATCTGGAGAGTGTCTCAGAGCTGTGGAAGAGAACTGTTCCAAAGCTGGAAAGTTAACAATCAAGCACCTACTTATTATTTGTATGAAATATGAAGGACTGTCACAGAAACATTAACATGTATCTAACAAACAATTTACAATCAATTTATCCTAACGAAATCAAGTTGTTTAATGCAAAGCTGCCATAACCTTTGGAAAAACAGATGCAGTCTGCTTCTTGATTTAATTTCCAGTTCTTGTTTTTAATGTACATTTAGGAACTACAGCAGGAAACTTATATAGCTGATGAGAGGATAAATTTGAGGAACACTCTGAACACAACTGATTGGCATTTCAATTGTTCCTCACCAGGGCAGATACATGAGGGATCTTTCTTTTTATCCTACTACTTTGTTTTAGTTGTTGATAGTATTGGATTATAAAAGTGGTAATTATAATATAAATTGATTATCTGCTCTGTGCTGCTGACAGCAGAGATGTGAATATAGATAAAACAACATAAATCACCCAAGGCAGCTATGAAGGCTTAAGCTGTTGACTGGTAACCAGTAAAGGACTGCAAAGTGAAATCTATTCCACCTCAAGTCTCTGAAGAGCAGTTAAGATTTTGCTGCAATGTCCTGGGTCACCTTTCGGGAAGTAATCTGTTTTTCCATTTAGGTTCTGGGGTGCCTTAACAGAAATGCTCCAAGAGCCCAAGAAGTATAAGGGAAAGATAAGAAGGGTGTCTGCAATGAATCCATTGCTACAGCTTCCCAGCTGTAGAATGCAAAGAACAAGGAAAGTCCTGGGCATGTCTCACCTCAGGTCACCTTAGACCAAACAGTAGCTGGTGGTCACAAACCATCTCAAAACAATTTGTTTTTGAAACATCAAACCACACACAAAAAGCCACCCAGAATCTTTGGGCTCCACATGGACATAGGTCTTATACAAGAACAAGCGTAAAATGACGCCTAGTTTTTGTAAAAACCAACACAGTCAGATGACAACTACCTCAGAGAATAGTTTGAGACCCACCCCTCAGTACATCACACCTCAGCTCAGGATAAAGTGAGGCAGGTGAGAGAAGAGGTGTACTGGTGTGGAGTACCACGGTTTTGGAAAGGAGACACACCTAGGTGCTGGTTTAAGGGGAGAGTGCTGTGAGAAGTATGAGTGTAGATGACAACTGAGTGCCCTAATCCTATGGCTCACAGTGTCCAAGAGTGCAGTACTGAAGGTAGAAAGCCTGCAGAACATGAGGTTAAGGCCCAGTTTTGAGGAGGTATGGGAAAACTCTGTTGTCTTTGAAGCAGGTACTACTGTCATATCTTGTGCCAAACCAAGTCAGAGAAATTTAGTGATAGGATAAAAATCTGGACTCCATGGCTTTTGTACTAAAGTTAACTTCGCTTGCAGAAAATCAAATGTGAAGCATGCAAAACCAAGGCTTAGGCCAAGATTTAATTTCTCTGCTGACTTTTAAATGCAAATTTTCTCACCTGTCTTTCTATTTACATGATACTCTTTTCATGTATTCATTTGCACAAATACTTTTTTTACTGCCAAGGAATGCGAGAGTACCCATTTTGCTGTCATAACGGGTACACATAATCAATTGGCACACTCAAACATTCCACAGGTGAACAAAATCACCTGTCAGTTAGCATTTTAGACTACTTGGGCATGAGGTCTGTCAATGGCCTGACACTAGAGAGAAGAAAATACACTCCCAGAAGATAAAGTTGAGCAGATGTTTCTCTAAGCTTCTGAGAGACTGGCAGTCTGTGAATTCTTTATTTCAATAGCAATGAAATAATTTTTTTGTCAATGTATATGAAATATGCATTAGAAGATCAACAGTAGCAAAACCCTAACAGCAAAAACAAGAATATGCTTACCCTTAACTGAAGAAATAACCTTGTATTAAAATGAAGGTGTACAATAGTGAACAAATAGCACCCTCTGGTTTATAAACATCAAATTAAACACATTGCAGTCTGCATGGCTGTTTACTTCCTCATGATGCCTTGGTTTCAGTGAGTTTCATGGCAGGACCACTTACTGCACATTAGCATGTAGCCAGAGTAAACTGTCCTAAGTACAAGAGTCTGATGAATAGGGAAAGATATTACGGTATGTTACATATAACAAAACTGACTTTCAACTTTCTGTAATATTTGACTGCAAGGCACTGATTTAGCTACCAATAATCCCAGATCTCCAATCATACATAAATACATGAACTTAAGAAAATGGGTAATAAAGAGCATTTACAGCTAATAAATATCTGTGAGAATGGTAAAACATATGAAATTGCTCAAACTAATTAAAAATTCAGTAGACATGCTGAATATCGTATCTGGAGATCAGGACCTAATGTAGCTCTGAAAATACAACAAGCAAATATCCATACATTATACCTGCAGGCCTACTCCTTAGCCAAGCATAACAGGAAAGATATGAAACCATGATGTTACCTATTTATGTGCTCCTTTAGCACTAAAATACATGATAGGATAACAAGTTTTGTTTCTTAATGTATGCCGTACTGACACTCCACCCTCTCCTATACTCCTGCAATTTCTTGTTTTCTTTTTTTGGAAAAAGGAAGTGAAAGAACTCTTGATTTTTTGGATAAACAAGACCGATGATCAAAAAACGAACTGTGAGATAATGTGTTATTTCAGTCAGTTACACATCAGAACATCTAAATTATCTTAAATAAAGAGATCATTTAACAGCATTAGAAGTTTAAAAGAACTGTATTATCTACATATTTTCCCATTAATTGGCTAGGTGTTTTTTTCCCTTTAGTTCCACTGTCACCTGAGTTTCTTTAGACTTTTTCTTTCCACCAAGAATAAAACTATATACATACATACATGTACATATATATATATACACACACACACACATAGGTATTTGAATACATGAAGTAATTTCTTTACTCCTGCAGATTTTTCTGAAGAATTCTATATGTGAAGTCTACAGAAAAGCTTTGATTTGAGATGCTTAAAAAATATAAATAACAAAGAATATGCTCCTTTAAGCAGCAAAGAAACATAAATCCACACCATTTCTCCACAATAAGGGAAAAAAGTGTATAAAAGTAATCTTTGGCACTGAAAACAAGGGCACCCTCTTGAATGTCTTCAAATCTGTACAGGAGAGAAAAACTTATAAGTCAGATCAAAATGGTATCTGTGTGGTTTCATGTAATGGGTACTGACAACAGTATCTAGAAGAACAATTGGGATGCTGAGGACTGTATCACAGCAGGATGCAACACAATAACACTTGGTAAAATATTTGATGTTCCACTCCACCCTCCTATGCTTACTAATCTTTTTTCCTTAAGACAATTCCATAAGATAAAAAATGTAATTACTCATAACATCCTTGAAATCTTGTAAGGGCTCCAAGACTTAAAAACAAAACCCAACCAACGGCAATAAAAACAGCAACAAAAGCTGAGGTTACAATACAGTATCAGAAACAGTTCTCTGATTGAAGGCATTTACTGATTTTTTTGATCTTACAGACTTCACTTTCTCTACTCAAATCCATCATGATATTTTCTCCCAATGCCTGATTTATTTACTCAAGTAAATATTCCATCCACTGGGTATTCTTGTGTGGGCTGTCTGACCACAGCTGCAAATTGGCAGGCTCTTTTTCTTCTTTAATTTAAGAATGTGTCACTGCATCCTGTAAACACTACTGAGCATACATTCAAGCTTTCTTTTTAGTGAAAGTGGCACTTGAACCCTTGCAGTCAGGATAGCTTAGTTATATAGCACTTTACAGGTATAATAGCTGGTTATGTACTTCTGATATAACACATTCTTCCAATGACCTAGTGGGTATTGAAACAAATCCCCACTGTGGTCCCATTGCCATTTCACATCATCTTTATGATCTTTATGATGAGGTGCGTATTCTGTATTTATTGTACAATACTAGTGCTTTATTGCTGTATGCATTTCCCTGTTGTTAATTTAAGTGCTCCTCTATTATGTAACACATACAATGTTTTAAACTCTAATGGCATCCTATGAGGACTGGCATTAGAAAAGTACCTATACTTCAGATCATCATAATAGTGATACTTGACTGGTTTTCCAAGTAAATCCTTTGGGAATGGCCAAAATCCGTACAGGTGAATTTCATCACAAAATCTGGTGGCAAGCGTATACATGAGAAGACCAGTGCTGGGTCGTTTAATGTGCACCTTGTTTGTCAACCAATACCTACAAAGAAAGAAAGAGTGCATTAACAAACTCATACAACTTCATGTGAATAAATTCTGTGAACTTATTTTATCTACTATGCATTCATTTTACACTATGAAAAGATGAAAGTCTCCTTTTCTCTAAACTGAGATCAGAATGACACTGTTCTGGTGCACCTTTATTCCTCCTAGAAGAGGTAAAGGGAAACCTTAGCACAGTGCTGGAAAAAAGCGACTTAGTTCAGGTTTTAATTCCAACACAACATCATGTCTGCAGAAGCTAGAAGACTATAGTTACCCTCCTCAGCCAGATCAGGGAACAGTCTCTTGGTATATAAAATCTGACCTGTTGTGGTATCCAGTTCATGAGATCAAGTGAGCCCTATGCTGAATATTTGATTGGTCTGGTGGTCACTTCATAGATTGCTTTTTCTGTCTAAACAGAAAGCAAATGGAAATGACACACCTAAGTTAAGAATGCAACTTTCAGCCATCAGTAAAAGAGAAGCTCGATTTACTTCCTTGTGATTAAACACATAAAACTACCTGTTGTTAAAGGCAGTCTCCAGATAAGCAAAACCTTAACACTACTGATTTTTAAAAGGTTTTGTTTTGTACTCAAACATTCAGTGGTCTGACTGAGGCTACAGGACAGTTTTCCTGAGCCAGTACCAAGAAGTCTGCTTATGGCTTTAAAAGCAGCAGAGCGTTTTCAGAGACACAAATGGAAACTTAGCTGGATTCCAGCATATAGCTCATGTTAGTACCCTCAAAGTCTGTCACCAACACTGTTCTACACCTCTAACCTTTAAAATTAGAACGTTATTAAAATAGTGCCAGCTAGTGCTGGCAAAACACTTCTCCCAGGTCTGATTCAACAGAAAGTACACTAGTACTTAATGAAAATGAAAAGGTCACTTAGATTTTTAAACCTGGTCATTCTTTTAACTCAGACAAACAGCAACGCACACAGCTGTACTGACTGGACTGTGGAATTGTGTGACTGCAAGTAAGGGAATTAAGTATGACTTAGCATTACCACACAAATGTAAAACCATTGCAGTGTGGCACTGTACTCTTAGTTATAGGCTGTGAATTGCTTCTACCACAGTCTAGGAAAAAGGTCAAGTGAGAAAAGCCTCATCAGACCAGAGTTAGCCTTGTTTTCAATGGGATTTCAATAAGCCTGAAACTTTAAATTATACATCCAGAGTGCTATAAAGGCATTAATGATGTAGTAGAAGGAATGTCCCACCCCACCAGTATGAGACAGGACAGCAAAACTATGTCATTAATCAAAGCTTAAACTATGTTAAAAGCAACAGTTAATATGCAACATTTAAATTAATCATCCCATTGAAACTGGCCTTTTCAGTTTCATTCTTTGCCAAAACCATAGCTTTGAATCATAGATAGGAATGCATGTGAAAGCTAGTTTAGTATTTTTGGTGGGTTCTTTGGTTTTCTTTGTTCTGTTGCTGTTGGCTTTTTAAAAATTTGGTTGGTTTGTTTGTTTGTTTGCATTATACTGAAGTTCATTTTTTGAAAGCTGAAGGACCCTGCAAGCAGAAAACAGTTCTGAGCTGAGTAACTGCTTCTCCAAAGCCACCATTGGGAGAATTTCACTTCGCTGTAAAAACAGGATGGTAAAAAGCATATTTAAGGGGTGAATGCAATTGGGAATGTGTACATCTACAAATGACACATGCATATATAATTTTTTATTGTCTTCATAAACGCCATTTTTTAGACATAACATGCTAAGCAGTTTTCACTCTAATAAACTGCAACTCTAAGACAAGAGAAATGAAAGGAGAGACTCCATTCTAGAAAATAAATGTTTATTTATGGAAAAGTTGCTGGAGAAAGAAATCGGAACATTTTTAGCACTTCATAGTGCTGAAAGTAGCTGTCTCCTGAGAAGTTGGTACTTTAGTCTCATGCAGTCATCCATCTAACATTAGTGTTTTTAGCCAAAGAGCAGTCAAAACTGATGCATCTGGTACTACACAGTACCACTATCTTTCCAGCTGAATTTGAACCTTCCAGGAATAGAATACTCATGGCAGAAAATTAAATTAGTAAACAGGAAAGGACATTATATCTTAATCATTTCTGTGCAGAATAAGTATGTAATGAAGGAATAAGATGCAATGAAGACCCTCTTACAATTTAAGAGTATAAAAACATATACTCTTCTGTTTCTTATATTCAGGTATTATACAAACCAGAAGTTTAACTATTTGGTCTTTCTTAAAATCTAAAAGGTACCCAAAATCTCTCTCTATGTATATACTGAAAATATGGTCCTTGATGTAATTACAATAACAATTTTGTAACTTGGGATCAATTATACTTCAGATTAAAAAAAAAAAAAAAAAAGAAATGCAACAAATGAAAGAGTTGGAGCACTCAGTGCTCTAGGCTGATGCTTCCTAAAGGTCATTTATCTCTGCAAATTCCTGGCTCCCAATGTCTCCTTGAATGCATAGAATTATCAAGTGGTGACACAAATCTCCAGCAGTCTTTTTGATCTGAAAGATATGTGCCAACCTTTCAGTCGCTCAGGTACCTATTCTAACCTCTGAGTTAAGGCTGATTAGGGGTGATTGATGTTACAGATGCTTTAAGCGATAAGCATCTTCGTACCTGTTTTTAGTTTCTGGAGTTTTATTATAGCTTTAGTTTAAAGCATAGAGATATTCTCCCCATATACTTTTCTCGGAGGCACTCATTTTCTGTTTAACTAAGATTACATCATGAAGGAAGCAACTAACTATACAATTGAATTGTTTCTCATATCTCTAGATTTTTAACCATGACCAATTCCTGATTTTTCAGGTGGATACATCATCAGCTTAACTGACAGGACTGGATGGACCTCACCATGTGAAAAAGCAGTCATCACTATGAAGTCTGTAAATGGCCACACAGTGCACCACTACTCATTTTCTTGATGCCTCATGCTAAAACAACTCTTTTGTGGGGCCTGAAGCCTGAATTTATTGAAGATTAGTGAATGTGCCAATGCATAAACACTCTTTAATCCTATAATTCCTGTGACTTGAAGTTGAGTAGCTTGAATTTAAAGAGATCTCACTTCAAATTACTTTAAAATATATGGCTGATAGTAATATAGTAAAGACACTGGCAAGATACCATGAATTTCAGTTTATGCTCAAAAGTTAAAAGAATCTCTAGGGTAAGTGAAAAACAGCACAAATAGAGAGTATGTTGAACCATCTGCAATGAAAGGAAGGTCAGATCTGTACTTAGGTCCATGTACTTGCATTTTATAAAATTGCTGTTAATAAATACCATGTTTGCAACAGGTAACTAAAAAGCCCCATAATACACTGTAACAGTAAGGGTTACCCTGCTGACAGCAGGGGACTACTAAAAATGCCTCTTCCATGAAAAGAAAGGGTATTTGAGCAGGTACTGGTTCCTGTAAAAAGTCCTTTTGCTCCTACTATCATTCTGTCTATTTTCACCTCAGCTCCTCATCCCAAATCTATGCATCTTTGCCTTCAAAGCTTCTTACCCACTTCAGACTTATTAGGTAGTGAGTCATGGCCACACATCCAAGAACACTTTCACACAGTCCAATATGGATCTGTCTTCTACAATCCATTCTTTTTACAGAGCATACACATTTCAAATACATTTCTTTGTATTTGAAAGACAGGACAACAAGGGAAAGTAAAGGCTACTTACTTATATTTCTATGAAACTTGCCAAGAATATCCATCACTATGTTTTAAAAATTATTTAAGCCCTCAGGAATCCATTTAGATGAAAAAGAGACCTGAACCTTTGCCAGTAAATATGGTTAGTTTTCTACTGCATAGAGACTGAAATGTCTACCCTTGCTTCAGAGTCATGAAAGTCATCAACTGACACTCTAGCACAGTACATACCTCTGCTAAGAAGTGTTGCTCACTCAACTCACACACAAAACCATTTTCAAGTGTGAAACATAGAAGAACTCATCTATAACTAATTTGAGATTACAGTTGCACTAGATGTGCACACAGACATATAACAAAGGTGCAGGCAAACAGACCTAGAGCATATTTTAGAATATACTCTAAGAGAGAAACTTCTGGAGAAAAGATTTTCCTTTCTGACCAATGAGCTCCTCACTGGAATATGATGGAAAGAGACAGATCTTCCAGTGAGGTGTTCCATGGCTATCTTATTTCTGTGACATACTTGGACAATAACATATGCCTACTGTGCAGATAATGGAGCAAAATACAGAATTCTATGAATTAGAGAATCACAGAATTGATTCAGTTGGGCGAGACCTTTAAAGATCAATTAGTCCTCTTCCCCTGTTCTGGGCATGGACATACTTCACTAGACCAGGTTGCTCAAAGCTCCATCCAACCTGGCCTTCAGCAATTACAGTGATGGAACAGCCACAACCTCCCTGAACAACATGTCTTAACACCCTCATGATAAAACATTTCTGCCTCCTGTCTAATCCAAACCTACCTTCTTTTAGCTCAAAACCACTGTTCTGTATGCTGTCTTGGAGAGATCGGTAAAAAGTCTCTCCCTTTCCAGCTTTCTTGTAGGCTCCCTTCAAGTACTGGAGGGCCAAAGTAAGGTGTCCCTGGAGTGTTCTCTTCTCGAGGCTCAGCAAGCCCATCCCTCTCTGCCCTTCCTCAGAGGAGGGATGCTCCAGCCCTATGATCATTTCTGTGTCCCTGCTTTGTACCCGCTGCAGCAGGTCCCTGTCTTCTTTCTGCTGAAGACTCCAGAGCTAAATGAAAGACTCCAGGTGGGGTTTCAGCAGAGCAAAATTGGACAGAATGAACTCCCTTGACTTGCTGGCCATGCTCCTTTTGAAGCAGCCAAGGATACAATTGGCTTTCTGGGCTGTGAGTGTTTATTCCCAGCTCATATACATATGAAGAAATGTTAATGTTTCCTTCAGGTTAAGAAATCCTAATCACTCAAAAAACATTTTCTAAAATTAATTTGTAGCCATAAAATAGAATCCAACAGTCATAAACTTGCAGTGTTGCAACAATTTTTTCTTTTACTCCCCACACAGACATTATAAATTAATGAATTACCTTCATAATTATAAAATGAAAGTCAATGTGCCAGTGTGTAATTTAAAATGAACCTGGTTTTGATTAATACAGACTGAACGGGCATCAAACAAACTACTTTTTGTTCCACATTTGTTAAAAACTGCTAGCACTTCTGGGCTTCTTAAAATTCCCTTTACAGTTCTAATAGTTTTAACAAGTATTTATTATTTTGTATATTTTTATCTTGTTCCATGGAACCATTTAAAATTATGGAAATATTAAGGACTAAGGTTTAAAAGGTTTTTAATGTTTTAAAACCTTAAAAATGTTGGAGAATATTTGAACAGTGTGACTGGTAGATGTAAAAATGGTGATCAAGAAGCATGCATGACTTTATGAGGACTTGAAATGTCAGGAGATGTTTTTAGATGGTACAGTCAAATCTAAGACAAACAGTCAAATCTAAGTGACATACAATATCTGTATGGAACATACACTAGCAATGATAAAACACAAAAGAGTATCTGATAAACTAGCAAGAAACAGAACCATTAGGTTGAATAGCGAATCTAAGCAGCTATTTGCCATAATTTTATAGTCCTCCTTTCTCCTTTGTTTCATTCCTTCTGCATGAAACATCAGAAGATAAACTATTTACCCATGTCTGTAAATATAAAGCTCAGCTACAAAAGAAAAAACCTTGTATGGAAAAGTTGTGTGGGATTGCCATTCTAGAGAGCACACTGAGCCCAATTCTTAGAATTGAAACCTAAGAAAATTCTAAGAAATGAATAGAACTGTGTTTTAAATAAATAGGGCTACAAATGGTTTCAGAGGGTGTCAGTGGCTTTTTTCTCTCTTGTATAGGTTGAAATATTTCTTTTCTTCTCTAGAAAGGGTACTGGTATTAGTTTGGATTAAACAGAAACAATGAAGCTAAGGGATGATTCATATTGAGACTGAAGATGGCACAACAGTATCTTTTTTACCTTAAAAACCTAATTTTCTACTCAGTAAAAAAGGATTACCTACCACCATTCCACCAACAGAAACTTATGAAAAGGTGGGAGGGATAAGCTTGAAAGTAGGAAAAAGTGTCAGGCAAAATCCCCCAAATGTGTACTGTACAGAAAAGCTCCAACATTTCCTAACAGCAACATGAGAAGGCAGTCACAGGAAAGAGATATTTTCAGGTTTTAGGAAATTTATAGTCTAAGCTTTTATTTCACTCGTGTTTGCGCTGGGTCTGTTTTAGAAGTGGACTCTTCCACTGAAGAAAAAGTTTGGCTGTGAGTGGTAACAACTGCTAGAAAGAATTACTTTGCACTCCACTCATTTTCTAGGGCTCCTTTTCACCTAAGTGCGGCACATGGTTGCTGTTCCCTACTAATGGCAAATTTTATGGACCTAGAGGTTGATCCAGAGCAGCTGTGATAGATGTGGCAGGGATTTTTTCTGTGGCATCAGGAAGGTTGTTATCAGCAGCCATCCTCAAGCTGAATGACAGTAACACAAGCCCACTCTGTGACCTCTTCTGGAGCTAAATTGAGAAATCTGAACCCAAGCGTATAACCCATCTGACCCACAGGGGCAATTCTAATAGGCAGAGATCAGGCAGTATGATAAACAAACAGCCTATTTTCTATTGGCCTCATTCCCTTCCTGAAAGCACCCTTATTATACTCAGAGTAGCTATTCAAGCCTCAAAAAGACTATTGAAGCAGTCCCTTGACAGGAAGGAAACCTTGATAATGGCTTTGGTCAGCAAAGGTACCAAGAAGTGAATTTGACTCATGTTTTGCACATTGACTTGGTTATGCAGAACCAGTGTTGCTGGGTATGTAAAACCAAATGTTCATACTAATCTTGAACTTCTGTGCTTTGTCAAAATGTGTCCTGCTGTTCTGACTTTTTCTGGGAGTTGGTGAGGGCATAACAAAAATTACGTTATATTCCATTAAAAATTACCACTAAAAATCTATCCCCCATGGCAAAGATAGGTAAATGGAATGAAAGATGAATTTGGTTTGTAAAAAGAATGCGTCTGTTTCTTGCACAGTTAAAATTCTTCAACTGTATTCATGAAAGCTTGTCTAGGTAAGCCATATCAAATTAAGAACATAGAAAAACCTTCAGTCGGAGCAAAGCTATTCAAAACAACAAATTCAGTTTAAGGATGGTAGACTAAAAAAGAACTATGCAACCTTAGTGCAAAGTTATAACAGCAATCTGTACGAGAGTGACTGGGGACATTGCTAGATGCTTTGAAACACACAGGTAACTTCGGACTAAATTAATAAAATACGGACTTCAAAAACTTACATTAATTTTTAACATTTTATGACATAAAATGAATCATATAAAGCATTAATCCTACATATTTTATGAAGACATTAGAACAAAAAATTGATTAGCATTTTTCCTATGAAAATATTAACAGAATATGACTGAGGACTGTAATTAAAATTAGTAAAATGCCTTAATTCTACCTTTCACCATTAGATCCAGTCTTTCTTAGTGAGTGAATATCTGTTCTTATGCTAATGGACAATTAATATATTTCTGTAACAGAAAAAATCTTATCTAACTAATTTTCTCTCTTTTCAAAACAATACAAATAGTTCTGAAAAGCCTGTTCAGACAAGACATGCATGACTAGTCACATTCAGAAGAAAAATCTAATATATGAAGAATAGGAATAAAATGCAGTATCCACAGTGCATAGTAGGGAATCAGGAAGATAATAAGGGAAGCACTCACTCAATTTGTTAAATTCTGCCTTTGATCGCTTCAGAATAATTTGTCTGTTGCCTAGAACATCCATTCCACAGGTCTGTATTTTTGAAAGCCCATTTTCTAAAAACATCATCACTTACATCACCTGTTAAATCTACCCTAAAACAAGAAAAAGCTTGTAGGAAAAAGAAAAGAAGGTAGGAAAAGTTGTGTTGAATTTCCATTCTGGGCCCAATCCTAACAAAACAGTTGTAAATGTAGGCAAAAGAAAACAACTCCACTTTAAGTAGGGTTACAAAAGAAAGATGATCCCAGGATAAGCACTCTGCCCTCATCTGAAAGCATTTCATTAATGGCACTGATACTGAAAGTAATGTTGATAAATGCAGCCTATAAATTTGAGAATATGTTCAGGATGCTCTTTGCTCACAGGACTAGGAACAGTTTTAAACTGCTTTCAGCTTGTGCCAAACTGCCTTTTAGAGATGAAGTCAATAATGTCTAACACCAGGTCTGGATACAGTAAAACCACACATTCATTGCTACGCTACTTGTTAGACATTTTGAAGTTCCTGAAGTTCTCTCTATATATAAATATATATCAAATATATTGAAGCTCTATATAACTTCAGTTATATAGAATAATTTTTTTTATTAAATAAAAATAATTTAATAATTATAATATTAGTTTAATTTAACGGAAGTCTCCTATTTAGAGATTATTACAGAAAATATGCATTACAGGACCTTAAATTTGATCAGTGAAATGAACCAGAAAAAAATAATCAGATATAAAAGCTACTGATTTTACTTTCTGTATTGGAGCAATTTACGATGATAGTCTATTCCATGATCCTCTGCTTTATGCCCAAAATTGATTGCTGTATCTTTAAGGCCTGGGACTGGGTATCTGCAGGGCTGGGGAGGGGGGAGCTTATGGGGGTTTTGGTGGGCAATTTCGAGGACTCATTGCACACATGTTCCATAGCTCTGTGAGGTTTGTTTCTGCTGGCTAGCTAGGTTTTGTTGGTGCAGGCAAAAGATTTTCCCTTTCCTGGCTTGAAGAAGCTGCAGTAGAAATCTTTCATCTGCCTTGAGGTGAACTCAACAGCTGCAGGTCTGAGAACAGAGTGGGACTGACAGGAGCAGTGCTGCCCTGTTCCAGCCGCATGCCTCAGTGATTCAAGGGAGAGAAAGCACACCAAGAGGCTCTAGACCAGTTTTTTTGCCTGCTCTGACTGCTGTGTAGAGGTCAATACCAGAGAGCCACCAGGTTTTTGCCTCCTGCTGAAACTCCTCATGGAAGCTCCACTTCCCTCAGAATGAAAGCTGGTGCTACCTGGAACCATGTGTAGGGAAGAGGTATTTGTCCAATATTTTCCCCATTTTTCAGGCATTTTTGGGTTTTTATTCCTCTGTGAGTGTGGGGCGGAACACGAGTTCTGATGGTTCAGTGTTGTTTTTCTTCCTTGCATTGGAGGCATTTTGTTATTAATACACCACTGTTTGTTTTCTTTTTCACTTTCCTCTAGTATTAATTTTATACTGGTGCAGGGGCATTGTTGAAACTCTTTAGAGGAGACAACTCATTACAGTGTGTCCTCTCTTAAATTTGTCTCAGAACTGAGACATCATCATAAGCCCCACGGTTCTCATTGAATTAACCAACTGATTGAGGCAGGCTTTGTATAAATAGAAGTATACTACTTCAGTAAATGAAGGAGGCAGAAGTTACTCCTTTACCTCCAAAGGTTAGACAAAACCTTTGACCAGTCAAAAACATTCACTGAACCATCCACAAGCATGTGTTGAAGAATGTGTTTGAACAGAAACAATTTGCTGCATCACAACTTATGTGGAACTCAAAGTGGCAGATTGCCTTACAAAATCCATTAAATACGAAAAGCACACCTGAACAATACAGGAGTCCACACACCAAAGGACCTCTGTCTTTAAAGAATGAAGGAATGCTCACTGTTCACATCCTTTTAAATTCTAGCTCATTGCAAACAATACCAACCAAAATGCCTGTTAAATAGCAATGGGATGTGACGGGAGTTCTGTCAAACCCATCAACTGGTTTCACAAGAACATGCAATATACAAAGGAAAAAATTGTTTTTAGTCACTTCTACAATCCATCAGAAACAAATATGACACCTATGTGTAAGGCTTCAGATCCCATTACTGATTTTACAAGCAGTAACTTCCAAGGAGAAATTTGAAAAGTAAGAAGATTAATGGATGTTTTTACTCCCCAAAGATTTTCTGTCTTTAGCTTGCTTTCTGATCTGACAGCCTTCTGCATCCTTTTCTCTTCCGACTATATACAAGAGGAGTAAAGAGAAAAATGACAAAAGACTTTGCATTATTGGCTAGTATTAAAAAAAAATAGAAACAAGTCCTCTGTATTGTACAACTTGCTTTATTTTCTTTATGTAGGTTTTATGCACTTCAAATCTGCACTGCATCAATAGAGGCACACTGTAGGTAGGTACCTAATATTTTGCACTTTATTACTGCTGTTATATATCAAATAAAGAAGAAAAGGAATCCTGAACCATATACTCACTTCACTAGACTGAAAGATTTAAAAAAAGCAAATTCAGAAAAAGGAAAAAAAAAAGTTGTGCAAATGTATTTAGAATGATTTTAAAAGGAAAAAGGTATCATTATGGATTAAAGCCTTTAAACAAAATCCTAGCTGTCTTACTACTACTTACAATGCTATCTTTGTATATTGTTAGTGGCTTTACTAAGTTACCATCAACCATGTAACCAACAGTCATTTGAAGTGAGATCTACTGAATTCAAGCTACTCAACTTCAAGCTAGTGAATTCAAGCTACTCAACTTTAAGTCATTAATGCTATAGAAATAAAATGTGTTTACACATTGGCACATTCCCCAGATATTCTGTGCCCGGAACTTGCTTTGCATATTATGAACAAATTTATAGAATTTGAAAACAAAACCAGAAAGACAGATTTCCTGTTCTCTTTCACCTTTGCTTCAGAGAATGATCATCATACCAAAATAGCAATGATGGCTTAGCAATCTCATGAGTTAAAACAAGGAGATCTGAGGCATAATTTTGTGTTCCTCACCGGTCTTTATGTATTATCCTTGCTTGTGAGAAGCCTACTGTTTTTTTAACAGATTCATTTGGAAAAGATGCTTGCTACTAACATCTTCAGAGAGCTGACATTAACACATGCATGAATCAAATCTTCCTCTATCCATATGTTCTCAAACCTGTTCTCTCTGTCCTGAATTTATTCAGTTCATTTTCTAATAGACTCCAGGTCCAGCAAGCATCATCCCTCTGGATCTGCTTCCACTATGAAACACCCCTGGGGGAAACCCACCAACTACAGCAAATAAACTCTTCTCTGGAAACTCTCGACAAACCCCTTGTAAGCAGCAGAAACCCCAGCTGCCACCAGTGATCTATGGGTCAAGCCTGTATTTTCTTTCCAGTACCAGCATGCAGCAATACTCCTGCACCAGGCAGAGCTGTCCTATCTGCTTGTTACTCATTTTTCAACAGCACAGCTGTGCCCCCAGGGTTTCACACACCCAACACAGCTTCCATTGGATGCCTTTTAGAGAGGAGAACATACTGCAGCATGGAGGGAGAGCTTCTCTCTTTGACATCGTCTTTATCAGACCTCAGGATTTCTCTGCAGTGATTTTTAAATGACCGCTAGCTTTCCAAAGGAAGATATCACTGAGATTATTTTCTGAAATTTTCTTGTCATTGAGAGCTCATGTAAACCACCTTTTTCCTATTGTGTTTCAATGCTCTGTCCATTATAGACTAAAAGGTGAAAAAGGCAAGGCCTCACCTGTAAAGTTCGTGCCACACACGAATCTTTCTATGGCCTCGTTAGCCCATCTGTATATAACATTTCATCTGAGACTAAATAATTTGATACAAGCATAAGCTGTGACACCTGTTGGTTTCAGTATGACTGTGAAACACCCATTTACTTCCCCTCTGCCAATTCTGCAAGTGAGTGTGCCCACATTTATACTAAAATGAAAAAAAAAAAAAAGGAAACAACCTTGTAAGCCTCCAAAATGTTCTGAAACCAGGGGCTGTACTTGTTTTCGGTACGGCCCTATCTCAGATTCTTTTATGGGTCTTCTTTTCTTGCAAAAGAAAATTATTACTCATTTTTTTGGAAAGTCCCCTGTATCCCAGAGGTAGACAATAAAGTACAAATAAATGTGAAATGAAAAACCAAGTTCTAGCAAGGACTTTTGCTAAGTCCATTTTCTTTGACTACTTCACTAAAGATATGATACAAAAATGCAAATTATGACACTTGCTTCCACTAAATATAGACCAGAAAACATCAATAAGCTGTTTCTGCAGTGCTCATGAAGTATAGAAATTATACTATTTCTATTAAAAATATTGCTTTAAAAAGTTAGAAATGAAAGTAATTCTCTTTTACACATTACAGAAGTAACTATTATTTTCCTAATTTTTCTTATGGCCTATTAATTCACCTGTTGAAGACAGAAGGACAGAGCTCAGAAAAGGACCTCAATACAGCAGTGTTATCGTATTGGATCCTAATGTGAATCCAAATAGCACTAACCTCCCACGCATGTATAGATAGGCCCTCATGGCTGCAAATGAGGATAAGAATAAGCATAATACCTAAGAACAGAATTCACAGGAGCAACTTCTGCTGAAAGAGACACACAAGACACAATAAAGAGGGACAGAGACTTTTGTCTAGAATGGGAAGGAAATGAGTACTGGTGAGAAACTTCAAATCTCATTCCATCCAAAACACATGCATTACTAGCATCTACCTCAACTACCATGAGCCTTCCAACAGCAAAGGAGCACAATCCAGACTTATCACCTAAAGAATCAGTTATTTTCTTGAAAACGTGTTCTGTTCTTAAAACATGCATGTCAGCACTGACCTAACCCTCACAAGGGTCTGAAATAGAAGCAATGCTCACCCTTCTTCTCATGTTCTAATTCTTTGATGTAAACTGAAACAGGCTGACAGGCTTCCCTTAGCTTCTGAAAAGCCTGTACATGACTTGTGTATCAAATAAAAAAATTCCTTCCCCCATATGGGGGCCTGACACTGCCCAGATGCTCTCACTCCCCTCCCCACTCCTCAGTGGGGTGGGAAAATAACAGGAACAGCAAAACCAAGTAAACTCAGGAATCAAGATAAAGACAACTTACTAGGTGAATGAAAGAACCACTTGTCACCTTCTTATTCTGCTACCACAGTTGGATTGCTTGCTGAGCATGATGCTGGACTGCATGGCATTTCCTTTGGTAACAGGGAAGTTTTGAGGCTGTGCAAGTGCCATTCAGGTACAGCCAAAACATTGGTGTGTTATTAACAACTTTTTACCCACAAATAGAACACACATCACCTACATTTTGGTACAAATGTTTGGGAAGAAGGTAGTAGCCATTAGTCTTCACACACGGTAATTCCAGACAAAACATCCTCACATACTTCTCAGTGCTTCTGATCTGAAACACTTAAAACTCTCCCTGTATACCATTAAGAATTTAGAGAATTCAAACAAATCCATTTAAACATTCTTGAAGGAACTTATATGCATTAAAAAGCAAGGCTACAGAAGACACTAAGCCAAACTGCTCATTCCTTTGCTGACACCACTGTTTACATTTGTGCCAGTGTATTATTTCATTGAAGCACTTCTCATGTTAACAGCCCAGTGACTTGAAGTGACAGAAGCAAAAGGCCAAATTATATAGTGTATATAGCTATAGCTTTGTTTGCTTATTTCCACATCACCTCAGTAGTTAACTAAACATTTGAAGAAATCTGTTACTGGCTGGATGCTTAATACAACCTCTCCTCATCACAGAAGATCAGTAAGGATAAAACTAAGTGCACACATCTTTAAAAACACTTGGAAGACATTACAATCAAAATAAAGCAGAATTTTTATAATTGTCTTATCTTGGAAACACCATTTAAAAAAAAGAAGGAAGGAAACCTAGTAATTTTCTTATGGATACATGTTCTAGCCAGAATTTACAGAAAATTCATCTCATGTGTCAAAAAAAATCCCAAGAGACGCTATTTTCAATTCTATTAATACTATATGGCCAACATCACTCTCTGTGGATTCTTGTCCTGTTACTGGTTCATCAAAAACAGACTATAAAAAATGTTTCTAGTTTGATTCTCCATTGCACAGCTACACGTTTTTTACAGGAGTATGACATGATCAAATGGGAGTTATAACACATTTTTAGTGTTTTCAGAGACACAAGTTTTATGTAAGGGAAAATAAATAAAAACAACCTAACACCAAAAAATAATATAGTAAGTACCAAAATAGTTTTCAAATAAATATAAATTTGCAGATACACTGTGTGAATAACAATTTGTTACTCCCTGCTTAGCTCCTGTGAGTCATTAGCATTAGTTAGAGTACTGTTGCTCATGGTAGATAACCTAAACAACAAAACTTGGAAACAGAAAATGTCATTCCTATTCCTTCCTATGACTAATTCTGTTGCTCTCTACTAGTTGAAATCTGAAATTCAATCTGGGAGGAGTAAGTTTTATAAGTGTTAGGTATATAAACATTGCTGATTAGGAACAAAACAGTTGCCTCAGTAAGAGATGAAACTGCACTCCCAAAACAAAAACTTACAGGAGTGTATTGTCAAAAGGTAAATAAGAATTTAAAAAATTGGATAGAAATACCCCTATTACCATGATAAACTTATCTTGGTTTATCTGGCAGAATGGACCAGGAAGTGAAAAATACAGAAAAATAGTTTAGTGTACTGTCAGTTCTGCTTTCATGTTCTCTACTTCAACTGTGCTTGCCTCCAATGAAAACTCTCAAAAAGTAAGATATTTACAGACCTTGCTAAATCTTTCAGAAATGTGATAAAATAGAAGAACTTGTGCAAAGGAAATAAAAGGCATCCTGTGAAACTTTAAAACAAGATTAGGGCATATCTTTGAGATGCAGGGTGTTGCTGCTCTGGAAAGCAGGCGCTAGACTGAAAAGTCAACCCTGGAATGTCGCCACTTCAAGAACAGGAACATCACTTCCTGCTCTCTGCATAGGACAGCATATTGGGATTACCAATATTATACAATAGATTAGGTTCTTAAAATCCAAACTAACTGGCTTCCTATTTGTTTGTATAATTTAAACAAAGCCAGCTGCAAGGATACCTTAGGCTAGGACACAAGGGCACTTAGAGTGTGAAACCCTTCTTTTTAACAACCACGTATATAAAAAATAGGATCATATTCCACTGAAGAGTAGCTAGTGTGAATTTTTTTCCCAGTATTTTGAATATTTATATACATTATGAAAAAGACACAGTCATTTTATATTTAGAATTCTGTTTTTAGTGTAAAGGCCATTTCTTTTCCTCAGGTGATTTATTCATCCATGTATTTCAAAACATCTTTTCTTAATAAATACATTTTAGCAGTTAACTGAAAAGGGAAGTCTGTTAGGAAGAAGAAAATAAACAGAAGTATTTATAGATTACTTACAGTAGTTGTTTCTCAGTACAGAGCTGCTGGAAAACTACTTGATTTCTGCACGTTTCAGTTTCTGAAAGTATTTTTTCTGTAACTCCCAGAGTAAAGAACTCTGAAGATGTGGTAATGATATGCAAAAGGTGACTACATGCAAAGAACAGCTGTTTGTTTTGACTAATAAGAAAAGGAGATCCTGCACTGTGAAGTGACCATAAATCGGTACAGCATACTCCTCATATAGACAAAACTCAGAGATTTCAGTGGGAGTTCTGCCATGTTTAATGCAGGATAATACTGCTCTTTCACAGGCAAAATCAAGGAGGAAATAAATAGAGCACAGGCAAATCCCACAGGATGTCCACACAATTGTTCCATACCCGAATGATGAGAAGGAATCTAATGTGAAGAAGTTTCAGTGATATTGCTGGTGAATGACTAATAGTTCAAAATATCCAGTTCCCTACTGGCTCCACTTGGAAGAGCAGCCAAGAAAACATTCTTACACATCAAGATGAGCGTGAGAACTTTTGTTTTGTGGATTTAGGAGAGGAAATACAAGAAAAAACTTCACAGAAAACTAGTGTATTTTGAATCTGTATTGCTTGTCAGGGCAAGGGGGTGGTGGTGTTCAGCCTCTTCAACAGACATCTTCAAATATTCACCAGTAGAAGCACAAAAAAAAAAAAAAAAAAAAAAGAGCTGTGCAAGGCTCTGGGAATTAACTGACCTCTGCTTAACATACCAACTACATGTTCAGTGTCAGGAATCCTTCTAATCCCTCCACACATCCATGAGGTGGGATCCATAGCAAAATGTCCTGCTGATCCTACTTTTGAGTTTGGTTGTCTGCCACCAGTAGAAGTATGATCTGGACTCTAACCCCAGCAGCCTCAGTTCCTATTTGCCTACTATTTAATCCACATTCAATTACAGCTCTGCTACTGAGACAAGCCTCTATACAGACACTTTCCACACCTCACAGAGTATAATTTAATTTGGAAAATATTACTACAAATAATCCTAATGAAACCGTTCAGCATTAAATCTCAGCCTTCTTAATAAAGTTTCCAAAATTAGTCATTGAAGTCAATAAAAAGAAGTTATGTGGTTTGTTCATTATAATTACTTTATAATTAAACTTCCTGGCAGTGACATTAGAGAGCAAGTAAATGTTTTTAATCAGTTAAGATGTTAGTTTAAAGATCTTAGTTTCATCTTGAACTCCATCACGTATTGACTGCCTCATTTATTTGGTCAATATGTGCACAGTGACATTAAAAGTTCTATAAACTAACTTTTAGAAACACTGCGGGAAAAAATCATGCAATGTCTCCCAGATCACTCTCAAAATCTCATATTCGAAACTTACTGATCAAAAAGTGAAAAAGCAAAATAGAGAGAAATGATCACAGGTAACCACTTGAACTAAATCTACTGAAGAAAAAAAATATCTGAATACAATGGCCATTTATGATACTACTTATTTCAAAAATAGTTATCGTGCTGACCCTTGCATGTATATAATCTGGTTTTAAAACCTAAAATCCTTCTCAGATTCTAGAGGAGCATCCATCACTCAAAGCAGCTTTATAAAGCATTAAATCAGCAAAACAGTAGCTTCTTTTTCCAATACTACACTACCTTCTTTTTAATACAAAAAGTGCATAATAGACAGAAAAAAGTTTTAAAAATTATCTCAGAATGCAGTCAACTGATCAGTAGAGACTACCCGATCAATAGCAACTATAGAACACTATGTACAGCTCATAACATTTCTTTGATTAAAAGAGAAGGAAGAACAGGAGCAAAAATTTCAGTGCAGGGCTGTGATTTTAGCCAAACTGACCTGTTACTAGACAAAACTCTAATATAACTTTATACTGCATTAGAAATAAAGAATTTGGCCTCATTAGATCAGAAGTCAAAGAAAATTTATCTTCTGCCCTCAGAAAGTGCCTAACACCATATGCTTTAAAGGTTAATGAAGGAAAAATTTGACAGTTTGATGCATATTAAAAGGAATACGGACAACACTTTTCAAACCTTGAGCCTGCACTGTTCAGCATAGGATGTTCTCTATTTCTATTTAACATGTCAGGTTGGAATCATGAATCTTATTGATTACTAGATATGAAACGATTTTGCCCAAAATTCACCATATCTCCATATTTTAATATAATTTTAGGTTCATTAAATCAAAAAAGCTCTTGATATCAATTTAAATTTACTATGGAGTGTAAACCGTAGATTCAACAATTGCACAAATCTATGTAGTCATATCAGATGACACTGCTAGGTATAAACTAAAATACACTTAATCCAAATTTTCAGCAATTCAGATGGCAAACCTTTTGTTGCCTCATTCAGAGAGACAATATAAAGGCCCCTAAAGGACCTTGAATTTGGCCAGTTAAAGACTGGACATTTTGAATTACCATTCACATTGGATAATTTTACCCAGATTTTAGCAGATGGAAATTAAAAATGTTGTTTATAAACTGGAAGCAATCTCAGACAGGTTTATATACACATACAAATGACCATAACTATGTAATACAGACACTTTGAATACTTGAAAATTCAACACAATCATGGCCCATAAATAGCTAAAGTCTAAATGTCTAATGAAATGGAGTAACTCAGTAATAATGTAACCGTTTTCTGAAGGATTCCTTAATTTCACAGGCAATAGATTTTTTTTCCAGTGCCAGAAGTGCATCACAGAGGGAATGCAGCAGTTAATTTATGAGACATAGCAAAATATCCTAAAGAATAATTTATGCCTAAGCTTTACACTCATACTACGCTGGGATAACAGTTCAAACATCCCTTCTAAATTTACCTCTGCTGCTGTAACAGTAAGAACAGCCACAAAATTAGTAACTGGTGTACAAGCCAATAGGCTTTACTTTATGTATACAAGTACTTACAAGTAGTTTAAGGCAAATTCCTACACCCCACAAACAGCACATTTCAAGGAACTCAAGTTGAATATTACCATACTGTCATATTTTGATGTACAAACACATTGCATTACCATCATATTTTGAATAATTTTCAGCCATAGAACTATATACTTTCAGGCACAGACCTACATACAGTAGTTACAAAGACATTGGAGACTTCATTTGACAGTTTTTTTAAATTATGGGGTTAAAAAGAAAAATATCCGCTTAAAGCATGGATACATCTTTTTTCTAATAAGTGGTTTCATTAGCATCTTCAGTGATTCTTATCAATGTTTTTGAATTGCCAAAGCATCTTGCCAAATTCAAAAGGAGAAAGATTGCTCCAAATCCTAGATACTTTATGAAGGAGCTCAGTACTTTCAAATCTGCCAAGCTTCATTATTTACAGGGTTGCTTCCTTACCCTGATGCTGTTTAGATTGTATTTTTTATCTTCACAATTGTTTCCCAAAGAAGACATGTAGCACTTTCATTATACACTGAATTCAGACTATTTTTAAGATTAGCTTGTCACAAAATGATGATACTTTGTGCAATTGGAAAAGTTATTGCGCAAATGCATTTCAGTTGTTTGCAGCAGAGCTGGCTAAACAAGTGGCCAGCATTTATTACCAACCAAACCTGCCATAAATGCAATCCATTACATCAATATGGGAAATACCATACTCCTTTTGACATTCATCTTTTTTTTCTGCCGCTAGGAATTCTAGTTATGATTTCATTGTGCTGAGGACAGACCAGTCTTTTCCATACACTTACCCTCTGACAGCATGAATAAGTCTCAGTGATGGATAGGCAGTTCGCACTTTCAATTTATTCTTAAGGATTAATGCATTAACCCATTCCACATGCTTCTCTCCACCTTTGACCATGAACGCTGGGATCCAAAGGACACTGTCATTCAGCATGGACAGTCTATGCACAAATTTTTCTCTGTCACTCTCATTCCGAAAGCTTCCAAAAGCTCTTTGTACAACTGATGGGTTCATGGTAATAAAATCAGATTTAGTTCCCACATCGGCAGCATACTCCACCACAGGAGCTAGATTGCACCTGAAGAGGAAGAAATTAATGGAAAAATGAAAACAAATATGAAATATTAACTCAGAAAAATATGTGCATGAAGGGAAACCTAAAAAGGAACATGAAAGCCCAATTCATTTCAATGTGAGAAACAAATACCAATATAGAAGGTGTGGTAATACATGGTATTTTATTCAAGTTGGACAAGGATCAGACAATTTTTTAAAAACATTAAGTGTACAGAATGCTGTGACAAAAAATACTCCTCTTTGGAATCATTTGGAAACCATATCATTATGCTCTAGAATGCATCAACATCTAAAGCAGCACTTGTGAGTAATATGCTTTCTTAAACCTATTATCTTTCATTATTTGTTTATCATCCTGTTGCCAACAGCTCTCACACAAAGAAAGCCATGCTAACATAATAAGGCATATTTAAAACAATTTAGTCCATGCATTTTTATTTTACTTTATTTACAACACACTATTTATATATTATTTACAAACGACCTTTACCCCATATTTAAATCTATTTTTGGTACTTTTGGTTTTGGTATTATCACTGCAGTTGGGAAGATGTTTAGAAATTTAGTATTTTTATTTGACTTAGAACTGCAATTTTTGGAATGAAGTATTGAACTGTCAGTTTTTCATTCATATCTCATTTTCAAATCTTCTTCAATTTTTCACTAGCATTGTGCCTTTTTCCTAGGGTTGAAAAGTTCTCATTATGCCTTTTTTCAGCAGATTTTTACCTCAATTATATAAATACATATATATGTAATCCCACATACATGTTGAATGCAGGTGACAAAATTCAGAAATTAGCTGTGACTTCAGCAACCAATATACTGTGTCAGATACAAATCATTTCCACAATACCCTCAATGAATTAGCCTGTAGCTGGTATGCCCCAAAAATATACCCTAACATAACAATATTTTAATAACTTAACAGACTACTCTGTTTGAGGCAAAGGATGGTAAGAAGCAATGTTGGAACAGGCTCCTCCAAAACATGTGCACATTATCACACTCCTAATATAAACAGTATTCCATTAATTTTGCAATTTTTTATAAACTAGTTTCTTTTAATGCCAGATGTCCAATGACACTAAAATAAGTCAGCATTACTTAACACCAACTGATAACCTAGTGCTGTCTGATAATATTAATTACCCAGCAAAAAAATTTTCATTATGTAATTATCAGGTTAATAAGTGGTCCTACATTCTTCAGAAAGATGTTCTGAAGACTATAAAGCAACTATATAAAGACTATTCCTAGGAGATAAAGAATTCAAGGTTTCTGAAAACATGTTGGCAGATGTAGGCTAAGGAAATAGATTTACATTCCTCATTATCTTTATACATCTATTCCATAAACCATCTGCATGCATTTCAGACTGCTAAGAGTTGTATTTTCTAGAAAATTGTTAGGGCATAAGAAAAACTCCCACTGAATTTAACACTGGCTTTCTAACTTTCTTCTGAAAACCTTAATAAATGAGCTTACAACCTGCTACTATTAAAAGTTTTTTAAAATCTAAAAATAAATGTGATAAAATAATCAAACCAAGTTCTTAAAACCAACCAATCAACTTGACTGAATTACCGCTGCTCTTGAAAATACCTCTTTTAAGGGCAGATTGCACAACAAATGAGGGATTTGTATAGTGGGTTTGTTTTAGTAGTCACATATAACACATGAAAAATGTAAGACAGATCTTGACATTGGAAATCCTGTTCTCTCTGAGTCCAACTTTAGGAAACAGACCATGTAGGTACCAACACCACCATGTCTAAAAAGCCATATGCATACACTGTATGTAATTACTGCTACATCAGTAACTCAAATGTGTATTTTAGAAAGGTATAGAGTGTAAATTTGTAACTTATCACATACTCACTTTTCAAGCATGACTTCAGAAAATATTGAGCAATCCAAATACACTCAGTAACAATAGAACTGCAATTCTTTACCATGCTTAGAGTAAAATTTCTTGCTTATAACTAGTCTGAATCTATGTTCCTTCACTTTAAAATTATTGTACCTTGTGCTGGTGCAACAGGCTGGGCTAAAAAGTTTATCCCTATACTTCTTATATGCTTTACGGTTAATAAAACTGGCTATTGTGTATTTGTATATAGACCTGAGTGTATGTATATAGCTTTTACCTGTTTTGGAACTTTTATCTTAACCTCTAATACATCTTTACACTATGCCATAGTTTCATACTGCTGTTGGAATTTTAAAATTTATTTTATTAGAAGATGTTAATGATCTCCCACGAATTCTCATGATTCTTTCAAGAAAACTTCACATTCAGAGGCAAACATACATATATTAATGTTTTTTAAATGAAATTAATATCTTTTAAGTGAAATTAAGAAACCTATTAACTGAACAACTTTTAAATAATCAAAGCAATATTCTTCCCTTGTTGTATTTTTTAATTCTAGCTAATTTGTCACAAGGCACACATGCTAAATATAATCACAACAGAGATGAGGTAGTGAAAGTGTTTCTGCACCAAAAGCATTACATGCCTAGGGATTTACTCACCATATATGAAATCATACTTTTACTGAGGTTTTTTAAGGAAGAATATATAAAAGATTGTAATTTACTGCATTTGCTCTTTCTCATATGCCACATTATTAGTACCATGTAACATATGAATGCATCTGCACAAACTCCTTGCAACATACCATCATTTTCCATTCATTCTAAAAACAATGTCTGTGCTGTCCTTATGTTAGCATGCAAGTAAGCAGGCAACAGGTGAAAGCTGAGCAAGACACACTTGCTATGTTACTTTTACTGAGAATAAAAGAACAGTAACAAAGAGTCAGATTCAGCACTGAAGATTGACTTAATTAAGCAAATAGCTAAAAATTTCAGTATTGATAATATATCACATTGTAAAAAGGTTTGTAAATCTCCTAGATCTCCTGACCGTTTTCAGACAAAAAAGGTGGGATGAGTATTCTGCCAGAAAAAATAAGCGTCTAAAATAATGGTTTTCATGGGTTCCTTTGCTAGTTTTTCCCATAAAAACAGTATAGTATTTGAAACAAAGAATCTCATGGGTATTTTTTTCAGTGTAAAGGCATTTAATCAGAAGCTCTACCTACTACTTCTTTCCCTTGCACAAAACCAGCAAATAATTAGTTATTATTTGTTCCCTTATGTCCCAGTTTAGGGCAAACTTGGAAGAAAATCTCCAAAGAGGGCCCATCCAGAAAACAAACCCACACAGCCCCTCCTCTCAGCCAGTTCCGGAAGGATTCCTCAGGGACAAGTGGAAAGAACCTGTTTATTTAACAGGCAAAACACCCCCCAGCACCCAAAAGGAACAACACCAGATGACAACACTCTCTCATCACTCTGAAAAAGATGACAAATTCAGAAAGTCTCCCCACAAATTCAGAAAGTCTCCCCTGGGAGTGGCTGCTCTGTTATCGGTCCCTCCAGCACTGGGGTGGCTGCTGCAGCCACAAAGTGCAAACTCTCAGTGTTTCCCAGGTCCCAGTCCGGAGCAAGCTTGAGTGGTTCCAAGAAAGGGAAAGAAAAACAGTCCAGAGAAAAATTTGGACTGCTTAGCTAAACTAACTAATGAGCAGAAGCAAAAGCAAGAGCAAAGCAGGAGCAAGAGCAAAGCGAAAGCAAAGCAATAAGCAAAAGCTGCCCTATGTATCGCCCCTGTCTCTATGTCCCGCCTACTGCTGGGGGAGTGAGCAGGCTGACAAAAAAACAAAACAAACCTTCACTCTTCAGAGCCAGTCTTGAAGGCACAGAACATAATATCCAGCATAAACAGAACACATGACTGGGGATACAAGCATCACCCTAGGACACCTTACGTCTTCTAAGCACTATCTATGGCAGAAGTATTTAGAAAATGGTCTAATGAGACAAAGATTGATACATTTTAGAGAGGGAGTTAGAAAAAGACCTAAATGTATGGGAAACATTCATAATTCATGTGATTGCTAGTATTATAGGCACTAATATCCATGGTACCTCAAATTAATGCTGCAGTGCCTGTTCTTCCCATGACATCAGACCAGACCATAGACAAAACCTCCGCACAGCTATTTCAACAAGGTGGCTATTCTAAGTGTAGTATTAAGCATCAATTATATTATTTAAGAAATTTCTAAGCTTACAGAGGCACCTAACTCACAAAAATACTATGTACAACCATACCACTAAAAGGCAAATACACCTATAAAGTATTCCCCGTGAAAATACAGGGGTTCCCACACATGAGCTTTCAGTGTGATAACAGAAGATTTTCAACTGAAAAAGGCACTGCAATGCTATCACTAAAAAGAGCTCTGGGATAAAAAAGAAAAATTAGATCATGTTTGAAATATTATGTAGTATTTGAGCATGCATAAAACAACTGAGATACTAAGACACACAGACCAAAAGTCTGTGATTGTATGCTTCTTCCACAAACACCTGCAGAATGTATTAGTTACAGTAGGATAAGTTAAGTAAAAAACGTGGAGAAAAAACTGCTAATGGCTGAATTTGTATGCCATGAAAAAAAAAGGAAGAAGGGAGTAGGTGCTCCTATACCACACTTTTACAAAAGTGGGTGATCGTCCCTGCGTTTACTGTGCCATCTTTATGGCCCATACATCCATAACATTACAGTCTTTTAGAAAGCAGAGCTCAAGAAAATAATGCAATCAAAATCATAAAAATATGCTCAAATGAGAAGTCAGTTATTCTTCAGAGATTCAGTTCAACTTGCTTTGTCATTAATAAGTATACAGATCATTTATATGAATACAAAGGTCCAGCACACAGTATTCATAGGCATATTTCAAGTTAGTTTCAAATAAAAGCCACTAAAATTTCATTGAATAAAATGGCTAACATTTCCATTTTATCTGACATTGAGAACCGCAAGAATACTTTACCTACAGTAGAATAATGCAAGAAATGGCCATGAATCTGTAGACTTCTTAATCCTCTAACAATTGGTGGACTTGAGGATTACAAGTTGAAACAAGTACTTTAAAACACTATAAAGCAATGGGGAAGAAGTGCTTTATACCAATGCTTTGTTTCATTAATATCATCTCTTTGTAGACCTAAGCCAAAAATATCCCTTGCACAGAAATAAACACATACATTCTGAGTAGACAAAAAATGAGAATCAGATTGTTGCTGGCAGATGTATTAAGCCTTTCTGAAACATAAGGCATTACACAAGACGAGTGTCAATAACATATACTCCTTCCTGAGTAGCCTGCAAGATTCATATCCAAATTCTTGTAAGAATCAAAATATAATCTTGAGTTCAGTGGTTCATGCCATTTTTGGGAAATAACTGGACATGAAAGAAAAATTAAGGGCTTGAGCAAGCAGAAGAGGAAAGAAAGAGTTCAAGACTGAAGAGAACCTCACAGCTGGACTACACTCAATCTACATGCAAGAAGCACACTGCCCTAATATTTGGGTGCATATAGCACATCTTTTGACACGGTTCTCTAAAAAAAGGTGTGCAGCAGTGCTGTGGTAACTTTCACACAAGCCCAAAAAAAGTGGAATTTACAAAAAACAACATGTACCAACTTCCTATTTCCCCCAACAAATACAATTATTAGTAAGTGTATGGATTCTCACATGTTCTGCATACTTCTGTGGCTACTGACAAAAACTAAAATTGCTTCAAATTAACCACAGGAATCTGAAATAATAGTGAATCCTCTAACATACCCATTTCATCTCTGTTCTTATCCATGGTATGACAGAGGATGTTTCATGAGAACTGCAAGGTTAGAGGCTAAGGTAAAGAAGTGCAGATTCTATTCACATACAACAATCATGAGGGGTTTATACTATGTGCCATGTAAAATATTAACCTGATACACCCTTTCACAACACAAGTTCACAAAAATATTTAATCTATGACTTCAGTATGAAGATGGTTTTTGTAACATCACCTGCAAAAAAACTTCATTAATTCCTGCTGCCCAGATTAGAACTTCAGCTGCTAATCAACAAATTCATTCTTCCAAGCATCTCCCTGAACATCAGTGACTGAAATCCAAGTTATCAACTGACACAGAAAGTGGAGTGTCAGAAGAAGTCTAAATGGCATTTTAGAAAGAGCTGCAAAACACATTATTTACATCTTTATTGTGTGTCCTGCTGCAAAATTACACATGGATTAGATTTGCTGTTCTTCCCAATACTATTCCTTTGACAAGAAAATAAAGCAATAAATTTCTATCACTGAAAGTTTTTTGCATATATAAAAAAATGATGAAAAAAACCTACAAAAACTACACCACTGAAATATTAAAAATTATATTTTACTACATGAAAAACTATGAAATGGAACTTAGCAGTATCCTGAACACCTGTGCCTTAGCCTTTTTATGTGAAAATGCCATTACACATTACTATCTACAAAGAGCATATTCTGTAGGGCAATTATGAAGATCCACATAATTGATAAAACTCTGATACAAAAAATTTAAAAAAAAAATTACAACATTATCAGGACAGAAAGGGTTAAAAATTATTACCCTTGCAATAAATTCAGAAAAAAACTATGATTTTCATTGTTTTGGATAAGCACTTTGGGGCTGTTAAAATAGAATATAGAAAGCAGCAGCAGTTTGAACTTTCCAAAATGGAGAACAGCTAAAAAGCCAGATATTTAGATTAAGACTCTTCTGAACCTTTTCACCTCTTAAAAAACAATCAATGGCGGGGAAAAAACCAGCACAGTGCTCCTGAGTTTCCAACCATTTAGAAAACCAATAAATTAAAGGCTATGTATTATCAACAATAGGAGTAGGTGACTTAAAAATAATAGTATCCTTTTTTCTCAGAATAGTTACAAGAAGATTCAAGGAAGATTCAGACTAATCCTATCTGCCTCTACATTTGGATGCTTATAGGATATGTAATTATTCAAGCAGCCTCTTTAGAACCCATGATCATTTGCATATAGGTGTAGAGAAGTCACTTTCTACTGGTATTTCTTGAGCATTCTAGACTTCTGTCCTTAAATATCCTCCTAAATCACCTACTTAAGGACTAACTTCTTTAAAAAAAAAAACACAATAATCCTAAAATGTGGCTACATGAGTTAAGCCTTCTCCAAGGCTCTCCTGAGGTGGAGACCACTCACACCTGGCTGACTGGAACAACTCCAACAGAGCTCCCCTTTTCTAAAATACTCAAATCCCTGAGCGAGAACATTGGAAGATGATGGCTTTCCTCTGCTTTAATTTAATTTTTCAATGTAGTGTGACAAGTTTAAGGAAGAAACAGAAGGCAAAAATAGAGCTGCCACATTTGAGTTCTGAAAAAGTTCTAATGATCTAGTCATGATGTATTCAGATGTTATTTTTAGAGGAAGACTCATGCTTTAAAATATATGTGTTAAATTGGCAACTTTGCTTTCAACAGATCTGCTGGGTCCAAGCTCTACTTGGAATGATGTCCATGGTCCAAGCAAGGTGTACTAAAAAAGAAATTGAAGATAAAAGCTGATATGAATTACAAAAACCAAGTTCCAGGATATAGGCAAATTAATATTCTTAATACCTTTATTCTGACAAATTTATGATGCTTTTTTCCTAGGGTCTGAAAGAACAACACACATTAATGAAGCTACTACTAATTTCTTATTATTAATTTAAATTGTTCTCCTGAAATAAGATACCGCACCTCCTCACTATGATTAGATCTGTCCTTTTCTTCTGCCAGACCATATCTGCTGTCTTCTGCTTGTACCATATACGATGCTTGCTTCTGCATATCACAGAAATATTCACCTACTGCCCACAAAAATCAATACACTAGGGAAAAAGTCTAATCAGATTATCCTCACCTATGTACAGGGCAAACCAAGACATCTGTTAAAGGATGTATTCTTTCCTCTCAAAAGGAAAAAAAAAATGGACTACAAGCTTTTTCATGTCAACTTCACTAATCACATGGATGGTAAAGTTAAAAAACAAAAGTCAAATTATTCTGGAAAAATAGAGCTGCATTTGCCCAGCAAAATTTTATCACTAGTGATGGCAAAAACATCCACTTGGTTCCTAAATGCTGGCAGAGCCACCAGGAAAAACTATGGTGAGAAAAGCAGAGTTGTAACATATAAACCAGGCAATCCATAGAAAGAAGGAACTAATATCTTCTCATGGCTGTTCCTTGTCAAAGCAGCGCTAACCTACAGAAAATGTTTCACTCAACAGGCCTCTTCTCCATACTGTCCAACTGAAATGAAAGGGACTTTTCTAGAAGTGGGGTTACCACAAAAAAAAAAACCACAATATATTTACTAGGGTTTGTTTGACTGGTTGGTTTTAACCAAATTACTCCAAAACTGAACTTGGCTGCTGCTTTTGTGTAGGTCTCATCACTAACGTCCAATTAAATTATTTTAAAAAAAAATATATATAACTACTTACTCTGATTTTTGATATTGTTCAAATTCTGAACCCAAAGCTGAACTGTTTGGTACATATTGGTTTCCAGAAATAATTCCAATTTATTACTTGGCAATGCTTGGCATTGTTATTTTCCACTGGCCCAAAATACAGCTGCATTTCTCAGAAACTCCTACATAACCACTGCATTTCAAAATATACCACTTATTATAAGAAGTTCATCTGCTCCGTAAGATGCAACAGTTAACTCACCCCTGGGCTGGTAATTTCAGCATGAGAAAGTGCATAAATATGGGAACAAGATGTACTTATTCAGGTAATCAGATATTTTGGAGTGCTTCAGACTGTGTCTGGTTATAGATCAAAATGCAAGACACTGAAGCTCAGCACTAGAAGAGAGTAGCAGGGACACACAGATCAATAGTTCCTTATGGAGTATAAAAACATGAGAGATAAAAAGGAAAGGTATATGGGAATCAGAAAACAGTTCACAGTCATCACAGTTTGGGATTCTTTTACAAACAGAGTGTCCTCTCTTCCCATTTTAATTAGACGGACCATATTTTCGACTGTCAAAATAGGCATGACTTCACTAAACTTGTGAAATTTCTACATGTTTGTCCATTATTATTAACACTTTCACTCCATGTATAGGATCTTGAGTTAATCAATAGTGCAAATATTGTTGGATATCTGTTGTGTCCTCTTCATTGTCACAGACTTTCACTCTCAGTTTGATCATTAAATTAATGGTAATGTTGGTGTTAACTCTAACCTAAGAACTGCTCCTCTAAGAAACAACTCTCAGAGACAAAATTTTCCTTCAGATTTCACCCCCCTTCCCCTTCCCCCCCAATAAAATACAATCAAAATCAATGGAATACATTTAACCAGAACAGTATGACATACTTGTCACAGCACATAGACATAATGCACTTAGTATCAGAAGATTCTACAAAACTGTCCTTCACCAGCCTATACATTTGGATCCATTCAGAAACTCCTTTCAAGTATACCATCAGGCAACACATAAGTGAGGACATTTTACTTCTAGAGAGATCAGATAAAAGTAAAAAGATTAACAGACTGTCATGGTACATTTTAATACCAGAATCCCAACAGCAATACTGGTAAGGGTTTATGAAGCACTCCAGAATTTCATAATTACACCATGTGATTACATATCAAGTGATGTACAATTTTTCTAAAGGGAAGATGAGGAATGCAGGAAACTAACTCTCATGACTGATTTGTTTTTTACTTTAACTTCAGTTACAAAGAAATTCCTTGCTATTTAAACAGATGCTATATAACTATACATGCATTGAGATGTAAATAAATAAATATCATACAGTTTAAATTATAATATGTAAATTCTAAAATATCTTAAATTTCATTTGTAAATTAAAAAAAAAAACAAAACACTGCATTTAAACTCCCTATAGGCAGGAGGGCCAAGCACATTATTCTCAAAACATTAGAGATTATTAATCAGAATATTGTCAGACTCACTAGTTGTTATACAGACCACTTAGTTGTCATACACCATATAAGAGATGTTTCATGGAATCATAGAATGGTTTAGGTTGAAAGGGGGCCTTAAAGATTATCTAGTTCTAAATCCTCCACCATGGTCAGGGAGAACTTTCACTGGACCAGGTTGCTCAGAGCCCCATATAAAATGGCCCTGAACACTCCCAGGAATGGGACATGCAGAGTTTCCCCAGGCAACCTGTTCCATTTCCTCATCATCTTTACAGAACATGCGCATCTCTCTCGCCAGTCTAAACTCCTGATTAGCAACAGTAACTTACTACTGATTTTATTAAGCTCCACCAAGTCTCTAGAATATTATCTTTCCTCCATGTAACTGAACTACTTAAAACCTCCTATCAGATATCATCACCCAGCTTCATGACTAGTTAAAATGTGCAGAAGAGCATGGGGATGACTGCAAAGAAATTCAGCACATGATTTAAAATGAAGTATGTACCTTGCCTTCCCTATGAAAATTTTAATCTAGAAAATTTAGCATCTAATTTTTTCTGTAGTCTTGTGTCCTGGCGTGATTTGTTCGCCTGCTTTGTGCCCAAAAATGCGTCCTATAGCTTTAAGCTAAACCCAGAGAGAGAGAAAGAGGAAAGAGAAGTGATAACATTTTTTTGCCACCTGTGTTTTAAAACACAGAGATAAGACTCTTGGTTTTTCCCAACTCGTTTTCTCTCTAGAAAAAACAGATGGAGCAGTTTCTTTGCTTTTTAAGTTAGCTTTTCATTTGTTAATTGAAGCAGAAGATTTTCCTGAACAGTAGCTTTGTCTTCTAGAACTATGCAGCTTTTCTCCAATCCAAAAACCAAAACATTGTCCAGGGTCCCCCCCACATTGCATGGTGGTCCAGAGACCAGCTCCAGACTCAGTAAAAGACTGAACCACACTACAGAAAAAATTCTGAATCTCTTCAAAGCAGCAAAAAGTTTTATTATTTAACATTATTCGTTCTTTTCATACCTGTAAACAACTTGCTTGTTAAATAAACAATTTTTTCACTTTCTCCAAGAAAAATACTTTCAAACCTGTAAGAACTCGTGAAAGAAAGTTGCTAAAACCTACTCTTCAGTATAAAGGATACAGAACATTTCCTTTCAGAGCACTTCCTCCTAAATTTGTCCAAAACCAGGACATCCTGTTAAATGAATCACATTTAATCTCAGAGAAAATACAAAAGCATGCCATAGGCTACATGCAGTTTAAAACTGTGGTAATTAATTTTAGATTTCCTCTGCAGTAAGTAAGGATGCTAATTTCAATAACTAGTGGTACAAGTATGACTAACAAGGAAAATGAAAGAGAAGTGTGTTATAACTTCAGTTGCAACTTGTTAAAATAACTTTCAAATGAAATATAAAACTCATGTATATTCTTTTATTTATGTACTGCAAAACCATTATTTTTCTTTTCCATGTCCTTTTACTATTTATTGTCCTCACTCTTAAAGGTGAAAAAAGGAAAAAGCAAATAACTTGTAATGACTAATATTTCTATATTGCTTTCTGTCACAGTCTTCCTCTTTTTTTTTTCTGTCCTTTCATCCTTCTCAAACCAAATCAATTGAAACTTCTGCTTCAAAAGCAGAAGTACCCATCTCTTGCTCAGCATTTTCTACATAATGCTAAGATGTCAAATGAGGCCAGCTTTGACATGATACATGAAATCCAAAGGCCCTCTACTCTGTGTGTCTGAAGAACAAATAAAAAGAGAAACATATCATTTTCCCCCAAACTGCAAGAATAGATTCTTAAACCAATGTGAAGGAATATATTAGGGTGACTTCCCACTACCTCAGGGGCATCCTCGTTTAACGTCAATATAATACACTGAAATTTTAGTACATGCTACACAAAAGTAATGTAGTAATTTACAGAAGGCCATCTATGCTGACCAAAAGCTAAAAAAGAGTATTCTTAAAAAGAAACCATTTTGCATTTCTTCAACCAAGATCTCTGTAAGAATCATTTTGTCTGGAATAAGCACAGCAAAAAGCAAAATTAAGTAATGCAAACCTGTCTCCCTTGTTTTATTTTCACAATAATCTTCTTATCAATAATACAAGCATGAATTTAAATTTGGGGAATCACATGTTGGTGGATAATGTTTCAGATTAATTTAGCTAATGCCTGTAATATGTATGTCAGATTAAAACATTTCTCCCAGATTTTCTGCAAGAAACATAGTACTCTGCATCTTCAACAGCAGATAAAAACTTACCTTATTACGAAGTCATGGCTGTCAATCTCTTTCCCACAACCACTCTTCAGAAGGACGCCAGAATTCCCAACAACTGCACAGGTTTTAAATCGGCGATTTTTCATTGGGGAAACTTCAGGGAGAAGGCTGTGCAAATCCTGAGAAATATTTAGAGTGCGACGTCTATCCAGTACATAATGAATTACATCTCCAGGCTTGAAGCTGCTTTTGACCACTGAGACATCTCTTTCGGCATCCAAGAACTGGAGAATATTCTTCCTGCATTGACAGAAAAACGTAGAGATAAAACCCAACACTCCCTGCTCAAATGGAATTTTATCTAGCAGCAGTATAGACTGCACAAACCATACATCATAAAGCAGAGGGCAAACAGTGTCAGTCCTGCCAGGGTAATTTCCCATGCTTTAGGATTGAGTTAGAGCAAAGCTTTTAGGATGGAGTTAACACTGTGGTTACAATGTAACACACAAATACTACAGAACGAGTGCTTAATGACTTCTAAGCACAAAGACACAGAGAGACGAAGGAAAGATAACTGAAAATTTGAAGGCATACTGTGTTTGACTATCTTCACAAAATTTCGGAATTAAGACATTTTTAAAAAGAACTGCGGCAGTTTGTTTTCATAAAAACAAATTTAAAATCACACCTTGACTCCTCTCTGAGAAGGGGTTTAACATGCAAGGGATTTAGAAAACAAGTTCTATACCTCGTAACTCAGTGGGAGGGATTGTCTAATAAACTGTCCAAAGCTTCCATTCTGCCCTCAACAGAACGGTAGAAACAAGGGTCCAAAAATTGGCACATGTTCAATACATAGATTCAAAATAGATACATAATGACTGCAGAGTTATGACTAATGTATGCAATGACTGACGTTTAACTGGCAGAGTAGAGCAGTCTTCAGTACGCCCTTGACATAAAAAGCTGAAAAAATCCCTAGGCCAGAGATGGAGGAGCCACTGATGGCTCAGGATTATAAATCAGCTGTCTTAGGTTGCAAATGCAAGATGTGGCCAGAGATGTGTTTTCGATTGCTATCTGTTAAAACCAGGTGGGATGGTTTTCTTTATCTCTTCCACAACCAATCCTCCCTCTGAGGAGATATCTTCTGTTAATGGGCCATTGAGTCTCACAGCATGACTGATAAAATTACATCATCCCACTGTGAGATGTTCCACCCAGGGGGAGGAGCCATTCCTACCGGGATATAATCTGCTATTTAGAACACCACAGGCAGCTTTTTCCCACTAGAATCCCAGAAGATCAGCCTTTTCCTACTAGATTCCCAGAAAAAGACCAGACCCATCTACAACACCACTGTACCTTCAGAGAAAACCTACACCATTTCTACAGAGTCATTGTTTCAACAGAAATACACCTGTCACTTGGGAGGACTGCAGCCACCATTTAATCAGACTGCTACCACCACCCTGACCCACAGGGTGTCAAGTTGTATTCTGACTCTGTCAGTGCTGTTTTTTATTACTGCATCTTTATTTTTATTTTTCCTAATAAAGAACTGTTATTCCTATTCCCATATCTTTGCCTAAGAGCTCCTTAATTTCAAAATTATAATAATTCAGAGGGAGGGGGTTTACATTTTGCGTTTCAAGAGAAGCTCCTGCCTTCCTTAACAGACACCTGTCTTTTCAAACTAAGACATGAGCGAAGCTTTACAAGCTTGTGTCCACCTGTGAAGCAGGTATGTTTGTGAAGAAAAATCACATCTGAACCAAGTACAACCCTCTTATGGAACAGACAGGGAGTGCTGAGCCAGGCCACGGTGTTTAGTACATAACAAATCTACTAGAAACCTCTGCATCTACGAAGAGAAGAAAAACAAAAACTTAGTATTTTTCACTGTTGTCAGTAGGTAAGGTGGAATTTTTAAAAAATTGATATTTTGTTAACTAAAAGAATGTTTTTTATATATTAAGCTTCTAAAGAAAGACTTCCATAGAGCACAACCAATCAGGAAAAGATAACTAGAAATGTTATGCTAGCAGTTGTAACACTTAGTCACAGCCATAAAGGTGAAACAATCCCCCACAAATTAAAAGAGATGAACAACAGAAACACCCATAGTCACTAGCCAGTTCTTGTGTTGCTGCCTCAAGAAAGAAGAGTATGTCTGAATCTTGCATGGATTCAGATCTTGAAAGCCATAGGAAAAGTGAAACATAATATAAAGGGTTTTTAAGTAATTCCTCTCATTTCCTAAACTTGACCAAAAAAAAAAAAAAAAAAAAGGAAAGAATATCTGGAATATGTTGGGCTATCTGTTACAGCTGTCACACATGAAGCAAGCAGCCTCACAGTAAAGGCAACTTATGCTGAGGCATATGAGGGACTCAGAAAAGCAGGACAAACAATCTTAAAATCCTTAGTTTAGCCTTTGCTAAGGCCAGGCAAGGTATTTCTGTAAAAAGGAAGATGAAGACTCCAATTTGGCCTTTAAATTGAATGGACTTTAAATCTCCTTGAGTTTGATAGCTTAACTTTGTGGGCGCTCTGCAACAGATAGATCAACTGACACAAAACAAAAAAGAAAAGGAAAGAAAGAATTGCCTAATCCAGAAGTATTAAAAATTACTGCAATTATTCATCACATAGGAAGAGGTCTACTTCAGCTGGAGCTGTAAAAGATAATATGAATCCATCAAAACCTACAAACATCATCGGCCAAGCTATCAAGAAACTCATTTAACATCAACTTTGATGTGAAAAGGGATAACCACTGATGAATGTCAAAACCTCAAAAAATTAATTGCAATTCACAGGAACTAGATTTCCAACTACAAAAAGTCACGTGATCACCAGAAGATTTGCTTTAGTTCCTGTTATCTATAAAAAATTGGCTTTAAACAGCCCATGCTAGCAAAAAAAAAAAAAAAAAACAACATTTGTACATGAATGCAGTATCTTCTGTATTATTTTTGAAAGAGGAAGGCAGTGAAGTTATGCAAACAGTGTCAAAAAAGTAAAAGCACATTGGCTTCCATTATTCATTTGGTTGCTTACATTCAAAACTCATTTATCTATATGCTTATAAAAGTCCTCCAAAGATTTTCATGTAGACCTGAATTAGAATCAGATAATCAACCACTCACTTAACACAGCCAAAATTTCCAAAATGTCTACAGAATTTATTTTTCAATAAAATGCTGAGATAGTCAGAAATGTCTAATCTTAGTATCTTCTCACATATTCAAAAATATTTTCTTATCAGAGGCTGTCATTATGTTAACATTAAATCATGTTAACATTAAAATATTTTTTCTTGATTCATCTGACTGTATCCAGGTATCTTCTGATACTGACAATAAATAATGATAAATAATGCAGAGTCCATGCTATTGTTTTAAGTTCCTCTGTGCTACTGACTCACTGATACCATGGCAATAACAGTACTCCACAAGTAAGCACTAATCTACTTCAAGCTGCATACTAAATTCAAAAGCTCAACTGTAAGGGAAAAAACAGCAGTGTTTTTAGCAAACCTTGAAGAAACAATGTTCTGCAGCCTTAAGCTAAACTGTGTAAACAGTTTCATTTAAGGTGGTTTTCAAGTTTTTTTATGACAAATAAAACTGTGTCAGGGTGTGACCTGAGCCATTTTGTGGTCAGGTGAGACTGATGTGACTCACCCTTAATTACAACAAAGCAGCTGCTTGGAACATGTTTACACGACTCAAAAAAAAACAGTGTCATAATCTGTGACTGACCTATGGTTCTTCTTTGATAAGCAGAAACAGATCTCCATAACATTTAAGTACCAACAGAAACTCCGGGTTGTCTGATGAGTTCATGCAACAGTAATGTCTCTGAACTGCTTCCCAAATGTTAAGACTATGTACTGCTCTGGGGCAGCACGATGGCATTTTTCTCATCACACATTTTTCTAGTTTCATTTTGTACTGTGGTCTTTTGTACCACAAAACTATTATACAATCTCAAACTGTTCTTCACCTGCCTCAGAACTGTGTGAATGAACAAAGAAAATAGACCACTAGACGATTTGAAGATTACAAAACCATGTATATTTTTAGACATTCTTAAGAAAACTGAAATATGACTGTCAGTGCTTTTTCTGGGGAAAGTCACTTTTGTAGAGGAAGGCAGTGCCATAATTCATTGCGGCTGGACTTGAGTAGACCCCTCCAGGTGTGAGGAGAAGCCTCTAGAGTGCATCCTAAGTGCCCAGGAAGTTTCACCAGCAATCACATTATGGAACAGAGATGGACTTGATCCTCTCTGTGCCCACTGAAGATATGCCTTTACCTACATGTAACCAAGCCCATGTTTATCTAATATGTTCCTAATAATCCCGTGTGGTGGGGACTTGACAACCTCCCCAGGCACCTCTGTCAGTGTTTCCCTGGCCTTACTGGAAGCATAGTATTCCTTAGATCTTTTCCACAGAAGCTGAGGCTGCTCTTGTTCCTTATGTCTTGCTTAGGCCTATACCTTATTCTTAGCAATATCCTTCATTTACCTGGGAATAAAAAAACACTCAACATTTTTTTAAAAACTTTTATGCTGTAGATTTCTAATCCCTCCTCTTGATTTCCTGCAGACTGTCTCTGACAGGCCTTCATAAACAACCCCACTTTTCAATCTATCAAGTCCTAACTCTGCTTTGCACTCCACAGCTGGAAAGTAGAAGGTGGCCCTCAGCCTTTACAATCACCAGGGATTGCAACCTAGATAAAACATGATTTTTCTTGCCAGCTAAATTATTTTAATTAAAAACAACATGAAAGAACAAACTCTATGGTTACAGAAGGTCACAGCTTGCTCTTTTACATGACTAGAGTTCCAGCTCCTGCTAGTTTCTTGAGGAAGCAGTGAGAACCACAGCACCTGTGCTAGGTTTTACTTGAGTCTGAAAGGGTTTCAAGAAAAGCTCTTCAAGAAAAGCAGTCTTTAGAATCATAGGATAGTTTGTGTTGGAAGAGGACTTGAAAGATCATCTAGTTCAACCACTAATTTGGATTTGTTAAAAACATACCTAGCTGCAAATAACCCTGGAAGGGCTTCAAGGAGTTCCCAGCTGATGGAGGTCCCACAAACAGAAACACTTTAATACAAGAGAGTGGGCATGCAAAAGGAAGGTCGTCCATATACCAGCTTTTGAAGAAGATAAGCAAGGTAGAGTAAGATAGATTGGCAAGCAAAAATCTCCTGAGGATTAATATGACTAAACCAGACCAGAGAACCCTGGATTCTATGTCTTGGACACAAAAACAATCAGAAAGAAACAGTGCAAATGGCTTTAGAACATTGCTCCAAAAGCTTCCGAGCAATTGTAGTGCTCCATTGCTGAGTTGCATTTACTACTTAGCAATTGTAGTGCTCCTTTGCTGGCTCTGTATTTACTGCTAGCACTTCAGGGACTTATCAGAGCTGTTTCACACTAACTTGTAAGACAAAAATTGATAATAATTGAAACCTTTTGAAGGAGGAAGATGCTTTTTTTTTTGTTAGATGCTGCTGACATCTTACAAATTCTCATACTTTTCTGACAGGAAATAGTCTCTGTTACATTGTAGAGATAAATACATTCCCAATGTAGCTATTTAAAAATTTGCCTTCCTGCAATTCATAACCTTATTTTGCTCCTTTCAGCATAAACTACCATATTTACTTAAAAGTAAGTAGAAAAAAGTCACAGACAGGAAATTGTAGTTCATTTCACACAGGTCATAGATGTGCTGTCATCAGTCCTGTGTGGAAGGCCTTCTCAAACAGGTTTGTACCATTGCAGACACATACCTACTTTCTGAAACTATAGCCTTCATTACAAATGAAGTCTCCTTATTTCTATAAGCATGAGGAAAACTTTCACATTGCTACAGAGAGTAGAAAGGACATAAGACATAAAACCTTAGCAGATGTTGGACTCCTCTTCATGACTGAAATAACACAGATAGAAAAGGGAGCTAAGAAAGCAGTCTTCTTCCCTTTCATCCCTTTGTCACAGGAATGATCAATTCTTCTTCAAAGAAGTTGCCAGCAATGAGAAAGTAACATCAGTTGTAAAAACCATTCTCCTACTAAATCAATCACTGCAAAGGCAGAACATTTCACGCAGCCCCAAGTAAATAGTAATACTAATTAGTAATACCCATAATTTTCACCTCAATCACAGAAAGTCTAGCACTTTCTTCTTAAGCCTGCTTAGTATCTCCAAAAGGCTGCTGCCTTCCCAAGAAGGCTGCTACACTCCACAGACTGCCTTTTCTGGCTGTAAAGTTCTAAAGCACCAGAAACCCACTGAAAGCTTTCCATCCTTCCATGGGGTCCTGATGAAGAAGATTTACCACTCACTGACTCCTATCTGAGCTTGGCTTTGCCAAGAATTCCTAAGGCCTTTGAGGCTGACAGACACATCAGTAACTTGAGCAAAAATAAAACAGTGAGAGACGATGACCACAAAGTCAAGAAAGCAATAGAAAAGTACAATATTCTAGATGCCAATCAACATGATTTGACACATCACTGACCAACTGTCCTTGAACAAAGCAAAAAAATACTTTCTACATTTGAAAATTGATAATGTGAGTGGAAAGCTAAAGGAAGACACAAAAACATCTGTCATTCATGGATGACTCTAAGTTTTATGAAATATCTTTATGATGGACACGAATGGCTTCACAAATTATTTCTACACTACTTAGAACTGATAACATTTTATACATTACTCAACAGGCACTAACTTGCTTTTTATTTATCTCTTACTGTTACTTCCTATGATCACACCACAAGACCACCAACCACTCATCATGTTAACAGCTGCAATTATAGACAATGAATCATCTTCATAGTCTACACAGTGCATGCAACATATTAGGGAGGGCTAAAGCAGTTAGTTAAACCACAAGAATACTGTACGACTTTGCCAGACACTTTTAAAGTTAGTCCTGAAAGGTGTGTAAGTGTAAAACTACAACTAAAATGCTTCTTACTGTAACATGGAAGAAAGGTGCATAGCAAACCACCTGAAAAAGTGAGAGAATGTACATAATTTAGTCGACATCAGTCTGAAATACATCACAAGGTGTTGCATGCAACTTCCTCAGTGAAAAGCATGCCTGATATCCCTTTTTCACTACTGAGAACCATAACTGAATGTGCTATACATGTCAGCAAAGAGGATTGCTGGAAAGATTATGCCTGGTGGGTAGCACTGACTCCTTTCATAGAGTTCATGTCAACTTTTAACCCTAAGTCACATTAATCTAAAATAATTTTCTGGTTCACACCTACCTACTCTGTCTGCCCCAGAGTTCGTTAAGGTAGCCATTTCCTCTGAAAACAAGACTGGCAATGTGGACTTCTAAATAATCTCAGCTTTATGCCCTCTATGGTACACTCTTACAATGGCAGAATTACAGTGGAACCTCTACTTCTAGTACTTAAGCCAGTGTACAAGATACACTGCTTTCTTCACTATATACTAATGAGACAAAAAAGACCCCCTTCCCTGCACGGTATTTTAAAACCCCATATATAAAAGTGGTTCTTAAGTACACAATAGTGATTTATTAAATAAGAGAGATTTCCCTCTCTGGAAACAATTAAGAAAAAATTAGAGATTTTGATTTGATTAAGGAGAGTTTGATTTGATTAAGAAAAAAATTAGATTTTGAATCTCATTAATCTAGTGGATTGAAATTATTACACATGAAATGATATATATGTATTAACAGGATGAAAACATACTAAAGCATTCTCCACTGTTTTACTTCATTGTCTGAATAACATATTTTGCATTTGGAACAGGTGGAAAATTGGCAAAACCCAAGCTTAATTTTGTCTCCTGATTTTAACCAAAAGGTTATTGTAATACCTTTTCTTGCTTTTCTGTTTGGCTTGAGCAGTAAAGCGTATCGGTTTTAAATGGTTCTGAAATATGATACTCAAATTTTCAGTAAAATGACTGAGAATAATTGTCTCTACTTATAGTCAATCATTTCCAAATCAGCGTACTTCACAAGTAGAAAAAACTGGTTTTCCCCAACTTTTGGACCCATAACTTATGATACATACATTTCTGAGCTACCTTTATCTTCTGCATGTTTTAGAATTAGGGACATAAAATAGCAGTCATTAAAAAAATTCTTATATTTCTCATTCAGAGAAGCCATGCTTTTATACATGAAAACAATGCATGATTTAGGGGTTTATAAATCGTCCTTTAATTTTAAAAAAATTAAAAAAAAAAAAAAGTAGAAAGGGAAATAGCAACTACATTTTAATTGGAACACATTACTATTTAAAATCTTAATATTCAGAAATCAAGTCTAATCTACTATGCAATTGTTGTTAAAAATAGTTACTTTCCCTCATTTTTCATAGCATGTGGCACTCCTAGAACTCCACAATGCCAATCCATGCTCCATGTGCTTCTCTCATGGGCCATCTTCCTGATGAAGATGGGGAAGATACAACACGACACACTCAGAGGCATCTTGCTACTCTCTGAGGCCCCAAGGTCCAGAGATCCACTGTAAAGACACATCAGAACTATCAAACAGTTCAACTCTGCTACTGGGCTGCCCCCTCAGCATAAGCCTAAGGCTCTTTTTGGCCTCATATCAATAAAGGAAATGGCTTAAGACACAGCTATTGTCAGTGTCTGACCCTGTGATGTGGACCAGCCACAGCCACAAGTGGACTCACAACACTTGATGGTCCAGCTACTGACTCCTGCACCCCAGCTGTTTGCCTAAGCTCCCTCTGTATTCAAGGGAGAAAAGCTGGTATGCTTAAGATACTTTCACCTGTTCTATATCAAACCTTTAGGATAAGAGAAAATCATGTCCTAAAAGCACCAGTTTCTCACCACTGACTGTGGAAGAGTTCTAGACAACCAGCTTAAATATGGACATGAATAATAGAGATTGATTACACAGGTCTTACAGTCACAGCCAGGTGAAAACATTTTATTAATTCTTATGAAGGATGACTTTACTTTGAAGCCTAATGTCATACAGTTGCATTTAACACTGAAACCTAAATAGATACACTTTAAAAACATCCACTTGCAAATGTAAATCAAATTACTGTTTTATAGACCAAAGGAATCATAAAGCAAAATAAATTAAAATAATCATAGGCAAGGTGAAATGAATTGCTTTTTTATTTAGGAAACTCACCTTATTTCCATTACCAAAGAAGAATTGATTTTCCAACCTTCTGCAGCATGTTGGAAAATTGAGGAGCCACCCTTTTGAATTATCTTATTGGAGCTATTGATGATTGATCTACTCACACTCAGTACACCATCTCTGCAATGCAATATAGAAAGCACACAATTACATCAAGGATAACTCCAGTTTAAGTAATTTACATCCCAAGCCCCAGTAATATATCCTTTTATTCACAAAAAAATAAGCAACTATCTCTTAGCTTTCTAAAGAAAATAAACTGTAACAGAAAAAATCTATGACACAGTTTCTGTAATAGTTGAATACATAAATTAGGAGCTTAAATTTGTTTATACTTGTAATGGAATAGCCATAACAAGACTACAATAAACTCCAAATTGTGAATCTGGACAAAACTTCATTATGATTGTAAGGCAGATTCTGCACTTCTAGGTTCCAAATTTCTAGTACTAAACTAAGAATCAAGTATTACATTTCAAGCCTTTGCCCAGCTCATAATCTGCAATACTGGTTTAACAGATATTTTTGGCCTTCTGCTTAAAAACGCTAAAGATTTTTAAGTATGGAATTCTGGAGCTTAAGGACATACAAAATACAAAATTTTCCTAACATTTCATGAAACTTTTGCTTGCACACATCCAAAACATTCCAATTGTCTTATCCTGTCCATCAGTCATATGATTGTAGTTTTTTGGCAAGGTAACCTTAAAAGAAATAAATATAGTAAGCTTTGAGTGATGACCACTGAACACCTGGTGAGCTAGAACAAGCTGCAGTGATATTAACCAACAGGATAACATAAATGAGGCAAAGAAGCCAAACACTACAAGCACAATTTAAGGTGTTACAACTAAAACTCATTTTTATCTCCACATCTTTCCATTATCATCTATAGTGTATCATCCACAGTGTTTTAGATGCCAGAGCAATGTTCAGTTGAGTTTAAACATGGCCGTTCACCACAAATATATCAAAGTTGTTGGAGGCAAAAGTCCACCACAAAAAAATGTTTTGTAACTCAGGTGTGCACAGGACAATGATATATAGAAATCTGTTTTTCTGTTAAATAAGCATGCTCTGAAATACTGCCAATAACAATAACTTGGAAACAGAATATCTGACCCAGTCCCATCAATGAACAAAATGGTAAAGATGTGAGCCTGAAAGCTTTCCAGAATTGCTGACACTTGTTTTTCTGCGGCTGTAAGCTTTGATAACAATGGTATCAGAGCCCTTAGTAAGAAACACAGCAACATTACTGGCTGTATATAAAGCACTAATACGTAGTAAAATACAGAACAGACTAAACACAAGCAATAGAAAATTAATTAAGGATAATAGGACATTAATTAAGCTCAATTAACAAAACTGGTAATATGCAGTAATTTCTAAAACGTGCTGTCATTGCAAAAGCCCCATTAACTAACAAACCATTACCATACTCCTCACCAAAACCATCCTGCATTACTTGCAGCTCCCTTTCTCCCTCACCCTCATGCCAACACCCTGCAGCCCAGACATCACACTGGTCCAGAGGTAAAGCTGCCATCTACCAAAAACCTACAACTTTAGGTTCATGACCTGTATGCAAATTACCCAAATCCTGCGAACCTGAATGCATGGGAAGATGCTGCAGAAGTCCCTAAATCCAATAGCCAGTATCCAATTAATACCTTTTGCTATATTAACATTTTTTATTCTCTAAAACTTTTCCAAAATCGTTGTAATAATATTAATTACATATATATTCCTGCATATATTTTCTACATGCATTGAGTGCATGCATCTAAAGTCAAATGACCAAATTACATCCAGGTAAAGCTCTCAGTCTAAGGATACTTCAGAGATGTCTCTAGTTTATTCTAGATTAAATATTATTTAGTACACACTTGAACAGTGAAACAAGTGACAAAACTTAGTAACAAAATGCACTGCCAACACTTAAACCATAGCACTCGATACGTGGCTGATTTCCATAGTCACAATTTACAACTGCAGTGAATTACACAGATTGTACACTCAAAAAATGTTAAATTATGTTCTTATGAAAGAAGATCCTAAGCACTTTGTGTTAAAGTTATTACTATGAATACAATTGGGCTCATTTAGATGCTCCTCTCCCCTTTATTAGATTAATTTTCACTTCAAGCAATATTAAATAAACTAATACATAAAAATCCAAACTTTCTCCAGGTAATTCTTCATTGTGTAAATAAATGAAAGAAATGTGGATTATTTTGTATCTTCTAGAATCATTGCAAATCCTCTCTGATATATTTGAAAGAACTGCCATACTGCAGCAGCAACTTACAACTGACAGTGTCAGCCTTCACTTTGGATTACCTTGCATTGGTGACCAATCAGACCTATATAACAAGACTCTCTTCTCATTAAGATAGTTCATCAAATAAAATAACTGACTTCAAGCATATTCCATTTCAGTAGAAGATGACACTGTCTAAGCAACACTACTCCGCGCATAGCATGCATGTTTCATTACTTGCTTAACCTTGAAAGGGACATTACTGTCTATTTGAAGTAGGGTGCACTTCACAGTAATTGTCCTAGCACACTTCCCTATGAAAGTGCACAGCTGGTTTAGAAGTTCTCATGTAACTTGGAATTGTATATAGCCAGTCTGTTGTCAAACTCAAACTGTATATAGCCAGTTTGAGTTGTCTACTGCCACTAATAACCATAAAATGGGCCACCTCGTTCATCCATAACTTCTGAAAGTAAAATAACCCATGGAAAACTGACTTTGCTTGCTCACATGACCAGTCAAAAATAACCCAACATCTCAAACCCCTAATTCAGGAGAAAGGAAAGTGTAACATCAATAGAGGCAGCAGTGATGAGCAATACATTTTTAGGCTATTTTTTTGCTTCATACAGTAATGAATGGGACAACGGGCTATGAAGAGAAAAAATATTGCAATAGTGAAAGTGAGTAGTACCATACAGCACAAGAAGTCTCCCTGATAAAGAAATAGAGATATCACAATGACTAGTCAGAAGTATATTATAGCTGTATTTTAAAGTGTTTGTTAGGAACATGTGTATTTATAACTAAACAGACTTGTTTCCTTCCATTTAATATTAAAACAACAGTTCATTTTAGTAAGGTTTTAAGTTGTGTCAAACAATGTGCAGTGAGCGGAAAGCAGATTTTTCATTGCGAACTTATATAAAGTGATTTCTGAACAATTTCATCAGTTCCTTCTAGTCTGAGAGGAAGGAGCACATACTAAGAAACACGGGTATCAATGACAATTCTACCTCACACGTTCATTTTCACATCTGTTTTCACATAGCTGTAACCCGAAATTTTAAACTTCTGTTCATCTTCTAAGAATAAAGATAGGTTTGTGGTAGAAACCGGCTTACACTCAGGCTGAACAAGAGGAAGAGATAACAGAAAGCTGTAAAAATCTTGAATAAAAAAGGAAGCAAATATTGCACACACAGGTGCGGACAGTCCCTGCCCTCAGCATGCGCCGGGGCGACAGCTGCCCAGCCGTGCTCAGCTGCCTGCGTCCCCCTCCCTCACCAGACTGCCTGAGAAAGAGGGATGTCCTTCGTCTTTAACTCCGGGGGCCAAGTAGGTTGTAATTGCCTCAGCTTCCCCCAAGCCTGTACGGGTACTTACAACCCCCTTATGCCTCCTCCTTAAATTAAGGCAAGGGCTTACACAAGAGGACAAAAATCTACTGTGAAAGAATTCGACCCACAGTCGACATGCACTAACAAACAGAAAGTGTGAGTTCCTACTTAGCTTTTATCGATTACATTGAACGACCAATAAATTCATGCATTGCTCCAGAGAAACCAAAATCTTATACATCACCATGGAAAAACCAACTTGGCTGAAAACCTAGCATCTCCAGAGAACAGCTGCAAGATGGGAGAAAAATGAGGAATACAGGATGAATTCACATACATAAAGAGAAAGCTGAGGTGCAAAGATAAAAATGACAAGGAACTCTTTGCTCTTCGTTTTGAGTCAACCACAGGCAGCAAAGGGAAAGAGTATGTAACAATTGGTCTCAGCGAGGGACCAGCCTTTCCAGTGGAGGAAGCTCGAGAGCTAAGAGAGCTACACTTTTCTCAGAGCAAGAATCCTTAAGAAAAAGCCACGTTAAGCAAAGCTTCCAGGCAAACACCAAAGACGGAAGCAGACCCGCACCCCACCACGCCTGGCTGCGAAAGGGAAGAAACCGAGGCACAACGAGCTCCAGCGACCGCCGCCGCCACCTCGGGCCGTCCCGGGGCAGCCGCGGATCGGTGAAACTTCCCAGGAGCGCCCCGTTACGGCGGCTGGGAGGCAACTTCCGAAGTAGGGCAGCTCCTGTCCTTTCCCGTGCACTCGCACCCACCCTCGGCCGCCGAGGCTCGGCAGCAAGCCCCACTCACCACTCGTCCCGTAGCGGCATCCGGGCCCTCCGGCAGCGCCCGTCAGCGAGAGCGCCGAGCTACGCTGGTATGGCAAGCTGCGGGTCACAGCCTGAGTAGCTCCGGAGCACCTGACAACCCACACGGCCCAGCCGCCCTCTCGGATCGCCCTCCCGTCACGGCGCCCCGCAGTTACCCGGCGAGAGCTGCCTCCTGGCGCTCCTCGGTCCGTGTTATTTCCTTCGTCTTATAGAAGATGAGGAGGAGACTTATGGTGCACACAGTCCACCTCTTCCTGACAGAACGCATGTCTTCTGCGAAACGTGGCCCCCTCCCCCTTTTCCTTTGTTTATCCTTTGTGCTGGAAACAGCTGCACACGCGGCACGAATTGTTAAAAACACGGCGATGTATTTTTTGGTTATTTTTTTCCGAAATAATTACAGGAGATAAAATAAAACCAGGCAGAAGCAGAGGCTGGAGGTTCTTTGGCGTTTAGTTTGTCTCTCTTTCGCCCTGCCAGGCAGCTGGGCTTGCAAGCTTGCCTCGGCCGGGGAGACGAGTCCGCGGCGTCCCTGGGCGTTGGAAGACCAGGGCCGAACCGAGGACCACGTCGCGGCTCCGCGGCCCACCCAGATCCGCTGCAGCGCCTCTCGGCCGAAGGCGCGGCTACGGCCGCCCTCGCCGGGGCGGGGTGGGGGCGGGCGAAGTGTGGCCAATGCGGACAGAGCGGGTGGGGCCTTGGCGCGGGGAGGAGAGCGGAGGACGCGGGCAGCGCCAGGTGGGGCGAGAGGAGGTGGGAGTGGTCCGCGGGCGGATCCACCGGGTTTGAGGAAGGCTTGCGCTCCTCGCCTGGGTCATGTCTATTGTGTCCGTGTTGCCAGCTGGGTGTCTGAAAGTCAGAGCGAAGGACTGCCCATTGCTGTGCAGCAGAAAAGGAACACACTTCAGAGAAAGATGAGGGATGTTCGTCAATGGTTATTTTTTTCCCCCCTCGCTCCCGATATGGTTGATTGTGGCTCGAACAAGGCCCTCGGGGTTTTTCCCGGTCTTGCTGTTCCAAAGCCGCAGGAGAAGGCGGGAATGCAGAAGGGAAGCGACGTGGCCCCTGCATAGACCCCCTGGAGTCCGGCCAAATCCACCGCCCATGCCGCGCTCTCCAGGGTCTTGTTTCATCCACACCGTCTCAACACGGCCGTTATTTTCCTAATTTCTGCTGTGGCAGTTTCTCTGAAATGCAGGAGGAAAAAGAAAAAAAACAAAAAAAACCCCAAAAAAAACCGAAAAAAAAAAAAAAAAAAAAACACACACACACACACACACAAAAAAACCCCCACACGCATAAAAAAAATAAATAAATAAAAAAAAAAAAAATAAAGCCACCCACGAAACCCGTAAACAAAATAAAAAACCCTAAACCTTTGAGATGGACAATCCCACATCACATAAAGATTAAATTATTGGCTAAATCAGCTTTCTCAGTATTGTTTTGCCTTTTTCAAAGTGAGTGAACTGGAACTATGCTGATTCTGTGTGACAGGGATCTGCCCACAGCCCTTAATTTGCTCTTATGGAACAAGTAAGGCCAATACGACACACCTCCCACAGGGATCCAGGAAGGCTTTGATGGTAAATTTAGTGTGACTTCTCTTTTCTAGCTTAAATTACAAGCAAGAGCTCATGGGATGACAGAACCTTCCCTGGGTCTATTTGGCCTGCTATCTTGTTTCCAGAACTGATCCGTAACAGACATTTCACAGGCGGATGCAAAGAAATTTGGAAGTACACATTTTTCCTTTCTAGGAGAGTACTCCCTCACAGGCATGAGGAGTGAGGAAATGTTAGAGAAGTCGTTGAAAATCTTAAGGCTACTAATAGCCTTTCAATTTCAATCAATTTCCAACTGATTTTTACATTGGAAAAATCAGTTGTGTGTAGTAAAAAAGTTTTAATTCAGTCTCAGTGCAATTGAATGGAAATTGCAGTTTCCTTCCACGCAAGCCAGATCAAGCTGCATTTTCTGTGCGCTTCTCTGCTGTCACTCTAATAACTTAGTCTCAGAAAGTGATCTCTAAGGCATCAGCAGCAAAGGGAGAAAAACCCATTCTATCTGTGAGAATGAATTTCAAATTTCCCATTGTATACCTGACAGTCTTTAAAAAAAACAAACCAGTTTATTCAATGCAAAACTCTACTTAATATCTTTGTAAAAACTACATCACATGTTTAGCCTAAAAGTAAGGACGTCAATTCTGTTGAATATCATTGATTTTTTTTATACCTTATATAATTTTTGTATATTAGATTATTTTTGTATTTAGATGGACTAATTAAAAATAGGCATTGAAAATGTATGTAGAGGATCCCGAATTCAGCCATCTTCAGGAGTTGATTTTACTTGATTCCATCCTCAACTGCCAAAGTCAGCTTAGGATACAGTTAGCCACAGCAGCTCCTTGGTTTCATGCCAGACCACATGTAGGTTCAAAAGAAAACAGTGTTGCCTCCATCACCTTCTTCTCCTCTACCTACTGCTGCACTTCTTCCTCCCTGAAGGTTAAAACCCAGCTCCCATGCTGCTTCATGAGAACTAATTCTCACTCAACACAAGAAATCCCTGCCTGCGTCTAAGACACTTGAGAATTGACAGTGATATTCCTGCCGTGCCCAGCAGTGCACTTTTCTTTCCCTGCCTGGTCTGGTTGCAACCAGTCTGACTGAAACTGATCAATAAAGTTCAAGCTCCTAACCATCAAGACTCAAAAGGATTTTTCCAAGTTACTACAATGAAAAAGTGTCAGTTCATACTTAAGTAAAACATGGAGGAAACCACTTCTCAAAAAAAAAGCACAATGCACATAACAACCTGTGGCATTTTCCTGAAAATTTCAGCTGTTCCCATGCCTGTGATTCTACTAACATGAAAACATACTTCTGGGTCAGAAAAGGACTGTGGTATCATGAGATGTAAACCAGCTCATCCCCTACAGTGATTCACTGTCTTCACCTTCTGTCCATGCCATTCAAAGCTCTGATTTTATCTATGTAACAGGGACCCTGAGTTTCAGAAGCTCCTTAGAAGTGGATCCAGAGCAAGTTCCCAATTTGTTCACTCCTCTTCCAAATCACTCCTGAGCTTTCATTCAGAAAAAGACTTACAGCTCTGACTACAATGAGGAGGACCCCTCTCAGCTCTTCTGCCATTTTTTGGGTTTCCCTCCTGGTATAGTTTTATTCTCTACTGAATTCTCTACTTAAAACTACTATAGTTTTATTCTCAAGTAACAGCAGACACAAATAATACATATATGTATAGCACATATGTAATATAATTCAGCCAGATGTTACATTTCATTTGCAGTGATATAATTAATTTTTTTACAGAAAATGAGTTTACAGTGCAGAGTTTAAATATTCATATTTAGTATTTCACCAATTCCTTTATCTTTGTGCCATCTACAGCAGTTCATACTTCTAAAAAGCTATCTAAATTATGCCTTGAAATTACTTCCTCTTTTTCATACATCCTAATGATATTTAAATCATCAATCTATTTAAATATTTGAATAGCATTTATATCAAATAGTATGATTTATTTTACATTAATTAGAGGCATGGTTTAGCTCTGTGAACCAGAAACATGTTCAATAAATCCTATTTTGTGGCATCTGGTGATAATAGTAGAATTTCTTTCACGAAGACTACTGGAGGAACAAAAATGTGAATACAAATAGTCTTGCATTTAAGCATTTCAAATTTCAGAGCGCTAATTAGTTTCTATGGCAAAGAGTTCTTGAAGAACTGCATTTCATGCTGAAGATGGTGCCTAGAAACATGAAACATTTATGTTTGTTAATGCATACTATCATATAAAGTCCCTTTTTCATTAAGAGTATTTCATGTTTTATATGGGTGGCCAGAAATCTCTTCTGAATTAGTTCAGGCTGTTTTATCACTGAGGATAAAGAAACACTAGAAGAGATTTCCTGGGGAAGCTGTAGCATTTCAAGCGCTTGTTGTCTTTAGGACCAAGTTACACAAATCTGGATTTTTAACTCAAGGTGGAAGGATGAATGAGGTAAGTTTGTCAGGTACCCTTAAACTATTTTTTTTACTATATAATTTTAATCAATCTATCAAATTACAGTGAATACAGATTTCTGATTCCTACATAGTAACTTTCAACAAAATACACAACATTATGTAAAGGTCATGTGTGTATGCTTTTATTTCAGGAGCAGGCAATGCTGTGCGGCATTCTTGCATTTGTTTAACAACATTGACTCTGATTTAATCCTATGGAATGTATTTAATAGTATTAACAATTAAAAAAAATTTTTTTGTAAAAAACCCAGCTAAAACAATGAATGGTCCTTTGTCAATTTATAAGTACTACTGCTACTTTAATCTTTTGTCATAGCTGACTTCAATATCCTTCAATATTTTCATTGATGGTTCAAGTAAAGGCACCAGACATCCTACTAGTTGCTTATGACTAATGTGCACAGAACACTTAAACTTACAGAATTGCTCATACAGCCTAAATTTGAATATTTTCTATGCTTCTGATTATCATCATCTATCATACTTTCATCAAAATTTACACCTCTTGAAATATTATCTCTTCCTCTTGTAGCAGAAGTCCAGTATTACATTTTTAGCATTACTGGCATTACAAGTAGTATCACATAAAATACTTCATAATTATATGCAACAGCTTTCCATAGGCAGCAGAATAAAAGATAATGCACTAAGCTGCATTTTTGCATAGTTATTCTACCATATAGGACTCCAGGTTTGGGTTGGTGGATGTTAAATTTGTCATGATATTCAGAGGCACAAAAACCAGGTCAGAATCCATATTCTCATTCACTTTCCCTGCAGCTTTTGTGACCAGCATGCAGTGGTGACTTAGTCTTTGTAATTGCTTTGCAGAACAATCACAGGATCAATAGTGAGGAGACAGAATAAACTTATCCAAAATTTTCAGCCATTTCTTTTGTGTGGGTGATAGGAAGAGAGTATACTTTTCTCTAGAAGACATTCCTTAAGAAGTGTTAGAACTAAATCCCAATGAAGCCGTACTCTGTATTTTACATTCTTTTCTGCAGTAGTGTATTTAGCCAGTGTAGAGATCCCCAGATAAAGCTGCAGTGCAACAGCAAAGAAGGATGTTTAATTTAGGGACATACACTATTGTGTTTATTGCATTGCATACTTCCCTGATCAGTGCATGCTTTTTTACAGTAGGAAAATACAAACCATGTCCATATTCCAAGCAGAATGATCATGCAGATAGGGACCACTTGGAAAGAAGATGTTGTCAGTTATTATGATCTCCTCCTTACTTTTGTGACATCGGATATTGCAGAAGTCCCACAAACATTGGTTATAAAAATGCTAATTCAAGATGGCTCTCAGTTAATATGCCTTGCAAGAGGGCTAAATCCTCACTACTTGTAATCAAAATGTCTATCACCTGCATAGGGACTGTATATCTGAAATTTAATAATGATGAGCTGCAGTATTTCCCATATTGTATTTGAGTGAGGCTCAAGACAGCCTATTTTTTTTGTAAGTGGGAGGAAGAAAAAAATTAGGGAACAGAGATAAGGGTTAGAGAACACTGGGAAACTAACAGAAGAGAAAGACAGAAGAAGTTGATATGGAAGAAAGGTGAAGATGAAAGGATTAAGGGGTTGGCAACTGGGAGAGAGGGCAACAACTATATCAGATCCAGTAAAAGGAATTAGAGGAAAAGTTCAGAGTTCAAAAAGGGCACAAGAACCTACTTAAATGGTGTCTTAGGTTAAAGTGTAAGATGTAACCAAAAGTTTGTATTCTATTACTGTCTTCGTAAGATGTTAAAACAGGTGAGGCAGCATTCTTTATCTCTACCACTAGACAGCCCTAATAACCCCCTTCAGAGGGTTATCTCTGCTAATGGGCCATCAAGGTCTCACAGAATGACTCACAAATGACACCATCCCATTCCAAGATGCTCTAAGGCGGGAGGAACCAAACAGTCCAAACTGTATATAATCTGAGGCTTGGAACACCAGAGCAGTACCACTGGGTTCCCACAGGAAAAAAGCATCATATCCACGACCAGAGTTCCAGAGAAGGACTAGACTTTTCAACAGGATCACTGCTTTGACAGAACCACATCCATCACTCCAACAGGACTACAACAACCATTTAATAGGACTGCTCCCACCACCCTCACCAACAGGGTGTCAGGTTGTATTCTGACTCTGTCAGGTTAAGCTAGTGTTTCTGTCCTATTGTCTTTATTTAAATTTTCCTATGAAACTGTAGTCCTGACTTGGAATCTCCCACTGCTTTGCCTTCAAACTAGTACAAATGGAGAAGTATGACTAATTCAGGCCTACTGAGTAAACAAGGCAAGAAATGCATATAGCTGTGTCTGTTTTTTGTCTTGATCTGTCCTTCTTGCAAGAACATGCCTCTTGTCTCCCTTACTTAAATGTGCCTGCACCTGTGGTCAAGACCTAAATTCACTTAATTGATCAGGTATAATTCAGTTTTGGAGTCCGAACGAAGAATTTCTATTTCTAGAAGATAAAATATGACTTAGCCAGGAGACTGCTTTTTACTTAGGTGTTTCTTTTAGGTCAAATGAAAGAAAGTAAAGTAAATTTCTGGCTATATTTCCATACTTGAAGTTTAACTTGTAAATTGCACACACATCTAAAATGTAACTGGATAAACATTTAGAGCTTCAGAAAGCAATTTGCTTTCTGATTACATCAAACCTCCAATCCTCTTTTCATTAGGGCAACAAGGGCAGCTTTTCCTTCAAATTTTGAAACTAGCAAAAATTATTTAAAGTATTTCCAAGTAAGACTTAGGGAATTATAACCTGCATTACTGTCCAGCCCTGCTGAGACATTCCTTATGAGTTAGGGGGTATTCATGAGAGTTGCAAAGGATTCTGTATGCCTCCTTATGCTATTAGTTGAACTGGATATATTGCTGAAGGAGAGAAGAAGAAAAATCACAGCTATGTTATCATTAGGTTAATCCTAATGTGTTTGTCCTTGGTCATGCCTGCAGTGAAATCTTGTCCAAAGTCTTTCCTCTTAGGTGTTAAGGTTAGGGTTTAGGTTTGGAGTGAGAGGTCAGGGTTGAGTTTGGGGTTAGAGTTATGGTGCCTAGAATTAGGATTATGGTCATTGCAGTGTAGGGTTATGATTAGGGTGGTAGGGTTAGGCGTTAGGGCCTAGGGCTTACAGGTTAAGGTGGAGGATTAAGGGTTATGTTTTGGATGAGGTTTAACTCAGCTGCATTGAGTCTATTCTGGCTTTAGGTGGTCTCAGATCAGTGAATCCTGCAGAGTCCCTTACTCCATCAAACAGTCAGGAAGGTCTGAAACTGTTTGCCCTGTGTACTGGTTCTGACTGTTAAGTAGTATCTGATAAGGTAATGTGTTTTGCATTTGTGTTGAATATAGGGTTGATAGTATAAAGATGTTTTTGTTATTGCATACTAAAGGCCTTTTCTCTTTTCCATACTGACACACTGACAAGGAAGTCAGACATACGTGGTAAGATGGGAGGAGATGTGACCAGGATGGGTGCCCATAACTTATCAAAAGTAAATGTGATATCATGCTCAGTATACAAAGTGGATGAAGAAGGAGGAGAAGGTGATGTGAGGGGATGTTTGGAGTGATGGTGTTTGATGTTTATCTTCCCAAGTTACCCTTATGCATTATGAGGCCCTGCTCTCCAGGATATATGGCTGAACATCTATCTGTCCACGGGAAGCAGTGAATTAAGCCCTTGTTTTGTTTTTGTGTGTGACTTTCAGCTTTCCTTATTAAACTGCCTTCATCTCAGCTCCTGAATTCTCTGGTTTTTACCCTTCCAACTATCTTCCCCAGTTCTACTGGTGGGGCAGTGAGTGAGCGGCTGGGCAGCTGGCTGGGGTTTAAGCACAACACCCTGTATTGGTCCTGTGGTGTTTCCAATGGCCCTTCTCAGCTAAGAAGTGAGATCAAATGTAAACAGGTTGTCATCAGCTTTTGCAAACTCTTTTATATGGCACAAAATGTCCAGGTTGATTTTTTTCTTCTAATATTTAGGCAAGGTTCTAGGGCTGAGAGGCCTGGAATCACAGGCAAGGTGAACTTAGGTTTCCACACAATCCCAAACCCCTGCACAGCAGTGTGATTAGTTGTAGGTAAGAAATGTTGTCACCACACCTGATAGCAATATTCTCTTCAGTTGTTACTGCAAAAATGAAGTTTAGGAATTATCTCATAAAGTCATAAAATAATGCTTGCTTTGCATCTGTTAATGTAGAGTTTGCATGTTGATTAATTTTCAGAGTGAGTAACCATGGTTATAAAAGCAAAGCTGACTTTTTCCTTCATTTGGAAGGCTATGCTTTAGTTTAATTTATTTCTATCTCTATGTAACCCATTAGTGCATGAAGTGAAAATATATTTCCTAAGAACATTTTTGTGCAATTATGAGAGATTACTTTATGAGTTCCCCATGACTGGTTTACAACATGACCTGGCACTAAAAACAAGAACTCCCAATTCATCTACTCCATTCCAAGAATAAGTAAGTAGTATCCTTTTCAGCTCTCATTGCTCTTAAATGCAAGGATGTCCATTTTTCCCCCCTCTATGTTTTATTTCTTTGAAAACTAGGATTTGGTGTTCCATTCACAGATAACTGGGGTTCTAGGTATTTAAATTCCCATGGGAAAACCTGCATCAAAATTTTCAGTCTGCAGAGAAGACTCTGGCACCAACCAGGGCAAGATAAATCCACAAGGAAATTACTTTTCCCATATGTCACCCAGGTCATTTGGAAGTCATGTGAAGGAGATCTAACATTGTATTGCTGATCTGCTGATGTTGGTGTTAAATTTTGATTGACTTCAGCAGTGTTAGGTTATCCCTTCAGCTAACTTCTAGTCATACAGCCAAGATAGCCACTGAATTTTAAAATTACACATCAAGAAAGATATTTCTTAGTGTTCTTTACTATTTTTCATTAAATTTCTTGGAGTAAAAAGTTTTAGAAATCAGAAATAATGCAACTTCATAGCATAAAAATGGAAGTAATAATCTAATCCTGTTACTTGTAGTCCCCTCAAAGACAGTATTGAGGGCAGTTATTTTTTCTGTGACAGTAATTTCGATGACTCAGGAAAAGCATACAAATTCTTAACTAGACACAGTTACAGAAATCCTTTAGAAGATCCTCAATGCTGAGACTGTTTCTTCTGAGGAAGTATAAGCATTGTATCAACTTCAGACCTACTCTTTTGACTTCTATAAATATGATTTGCATTAAATAAAAGGCCGAAGACTTTTTAGTTTGGCTTAGACAACTTTATATTTTAGTCCTCTTTAAAGAAAATTATGTCACAAAACCCAAACATAGCTATTTTTGATAGATACTAAGAACACTGTTATTTTTATAGTTCAGAGGAATGCTGTGGAAAGTAAATATCACAGACTGTGAACTTTAACATTAGAGCAAAACAAATATTTGGTTTTGAAATCATTGGTTTAGCCTAAATGAAAGAAAGTAATATGTGAAAGGAAGAAAAAGTATATGTGGAAACAAACATTTGTAAAGTACTGTAAGTCACAAAATGTAAATATTCTCTAATTACAGAATTACAGAGGAAGAGACAAATCTGAGTCTGAAGTGTTTGAACAGGGAATCACCACTTAGCTTGGCAGAATTTTGGGATATTTTCCATATGTTCACATACCTATTTTTTCTTACTGGAAAGTGAGAAAATGTGCGTTGGTCTTAGGCTAAAGAAAGATATGATGAACCTAGGTTTGTGTCCAGAAACAAGTACTTAGAAATTCTTTTTCTCAGCTGCTGCAAAATGCTGCAGTCTTGTTTTTGCTCTCAGTGGAGAATTTCCACAATGCAAAACACAGATGTGCCACATCTAGGTCTGTTCTCATTCCATGTCCTTTCCTCAAAATAAAAAAATGCCAAGCAGAGGGAAGAACAGACAGAAATGTAGTGTACAATGACAATATTCTCTGGCAGTGACTGGAAATTGCTTTGTAGTGAGGCAAGTCCTACCAGCTCAAGCTGTTGGCGTTCAAAAACACATAATCACGGAGGGATTATATGCGGTGCTTTTTATTAAAGACCTCTGGGTGCCAGGGGTACATTCAACCCAAATCTGACTCCGAGCATACATCCAAAATGACCATGTTTTTATACTCTATTGTTATATAACTTTCATGTTAATTATTAAACTTATGTTGTTCTATTGCATACATAGATTTAGCCCCCCTCTGAATTTCCAACATAGTTTCTCATTATTCTTCTTATGGTTATATAATAATTATATTTAATTACTAAACAATTATCACATCTAACAATTATATAATTTATCGTACTGCTTACGCAGGTGCAGTTGATCTGGGAAAGCACAAAGCTTAACATTTTAGATTCTATCTTTAACTTTTTCCAGGGCTGCACTATCAAAGCTGGCACAGAGCACAAAAACATTCTGTTCTCTCAGAATATGAGCTTAGGAAGCCCTTTTTTCCACAGCAGTGTAATATTTATAATGAGTTCCAGGTGACATTTGCTTCCTCCAAATCAATGGCTTTCAGATTTTATAGTATATTATAGGAGTATCACTTAGCAGTTACAGGTGCATTGACATTCAGCTTTCAAAAGCACCTGTGATACCTTAGCCTTGGACCACAACACTGCAAATGGGATTTAGCAGCATCTTTCCCTGAATCTTGAGCTGGACAAATTAATCCTGGACATGTCCCACATCCATTAGTCCTAGCATTTCTGTCAGCATCTCAGATTGTCAAGATTTGAGCTGTGCATCCTGCAAAGCAGCATTGTTAGGGCAATAGTTTTAGAATGCAGGTTGATGTTTTTGCAAGAAAAACTCACTTATTTGGAAGGAACTTAGTACATTTTCAGTCTGGGGAAGAAAGCAAGTTGCTAATGAATGAGCTCAGGCTTGCTACCAAAAAATCCTTGTTCTTTGCTAGGTTAACTCTTATCACATGACATTCTGTGCTCTTCCTCTGTGAAATTCTTTCAAGAGGGTAAACCAGAAAGCAATTTGATAACATGGACCCTCTTCAGATGAAACGTTCACAGACCTCCTTCTCCACTGGCAGATCCTACACCATACAAATGCTCCTTGATTTTTATCCTCAATAGATAACACCTTTTCTGACAGGCTCCCAGCTCTTTGGGTTTGTGAACACAATGTTTTTTTCCTTTGTCTTGACTCCCCATATCTATTCAATTAGCCACAGCATCATATTGGTTTTGCTCTGTCTCCTCTACTGCATAGGGTGTTTTTAAACTGAATTGTATGTCATTTGCTCAGTTTCATCTTTAGATTTGGCTTAGCTATTGCTTCCTAAAGGCTGGAAGATATACCCAAATTCTGACAAAACTAATTTGATCCTTTACCAATGAAGTGAAAGTAGTTGGTTATAAGTAATCATTTTCATAAGGTGAAACTTTATAACCACGGTGAATAATATTTTCTAACAGTAGAGTCCTGTATTTGACCGTAGGTCATTCTTATATTCCACCAGGGCGATGAAAGTATAACTGAAAACACTACATTAGCATTCTCTGCAGGCCCTTTTCTCAACCCATCCTCTGCATGCTCAGCAGTACTGACCAATCCATGCAAACTCTGACACATGGCTGGCACCATTGTTTCCATGCACCATGTAATACCCCGGCGTCCTGCCTCTCACAGCCTGTATCTCATCATCTCCTTGATACTGATATTTACATTTCAAGACCAGAATTTTATTTTTTGAGCCAATTTGAACTCATAGTTGTTGCATCAAAGTACTGTTAATTCTCAAGTTTCTTCTCAGCTTAGTGAGTTTTAGCAAGTTTTAGCTATCTCTCTGTTTTAGTTGCATCTCTGTGTTCCAACTTCTATCATTGCTCTCAAGAAGGATTTCTTTAAATCAATTAAGACTGCAAGACTTACTCCTTTGTTATTTTAGTAATTTTTACTTTTCAGTTGAAAACCAGTATGTTCCCTTTCCATATTAAGTAAAGCAGACCTTCAGTTTCTGTCTCAGGTCTCAAGTGAATATTAACTGAAGCTACCATTTCAGTCAGCCCCTCATTACTACCACATTTTAATTCTGCTGCAGCTCTTACCTGTCCTTTTCTTCCAGCCACCACATTTTTATGAGTCCTGTGGGAAGGCTCTTCTGTGGGTAGTCAGTCCATAGCTGCTCTGCCCTTTTTCAGGCACAAGTGAAAGAACTCTGCGAGTCTCCCTGTAACTTGCCCGTGTGTTAATGATATCCTTTCTTAGAGTTTCTCTATCTGAGAAGTGAAACACTTTAAAACCAGAGGTCCTGATTGAAACAGTACCTACTTTTGCAGTTGGTTTTCTCAGCTGTTCAAATGAGGTTCAAACAGAAGGGAAGGTCTCTCAGCAAAAGCCAAAGTGAATACCTGGGCTTTTCCTTCATTCCTCTAGAAGGAAATGAAAGGTGGGAAAGAAAATTTAGCTCTGTTGATCTTTTGAACTTGTTTTAATTCTTGGTGATCTCCTTCAGTGCCAAAACAATGCAATCTTTTGGATGCTTTTTTCACCAAGTTTCTGGACCATGTGACTAAGGAGATCTGTAGGAGTAGGTGTTTAATTCAGCAGTTTCCAGCAACAGAGACTCCTTATGCTGTGAAACATTTAACCAGGCCCAGATAATTAAATTTTTTCCTCTCACTATCACTTCTCTATGCCATATTTCCATTACATGGTTTGAGAAATTAAACAAACACTTAGCAAAAGTGAAATAAAACCTCCACATTCCCTCCTATATCTGTCAGTCTGACCCTCTGTAAAGTCTGGGGGTTTTTTCCTATTTAAAGCAAATTGCAATGTAAAGAAATTGCATGTGTGAAATCCTACATGTCTAAAAATTCAGGAACCTATGAAGTATTCACCAGATATGGGGAAAAATTGCTAGATTAAGTTACTCAAAATTTAAAGAATTCTTTGATCTGTACATAAGAGGTTGTTTTGAGGGGGAAATGCAAAGTAGACTGTGAAACTGCAGACACTTCTTTCTAAAAACCTGCAATATAACTGTCATACATATTTGAATATCCCAGGCAGAATTTATTCAGTGACCACATCTAGCATGACATGAAAGGCAAGGTATGAAGTTAGTGTCAGAAAAGAGGCTTGATCTGCAAATTTTGACAAATACCTCCAAGGCTAGTGAAAACTGTGCTTCATAAATGCTCTTGTTAGGAAGCAAAAGAAGAAAGAAACTGTAGATAATTAAACACAGGTATTATAACTAGAGTCACAGAAGGGTAAATCAATAACTAGAACAAGGTGTCTCTGCAATAAATGGATCAGTTCTCAAAGAAAAATGCTGAGCAATGCAGGATAAAAGGAAATAAATCACACAGTCCATAACAGCAGCAATAACAAGATAGGCTATCTAAAATTAAAAAAAAAAGGCAAAAACAAAAACAAAAAAACCCGTGCTGATGAAAAATGCAAAGAATTTGAAGTTGATAGTGATGCCAAAGTATATGTTGGTTAGGATTCATTGTAGATATATAAGGAGATAACCTGCAATTAACTGATTTATTACAGGAGCACAATATAAGTATGAATTAAAGTTATTACAGAGCATCCTTGGTTGGCTATGGAGATGTTGAAGGGCCTCGAGAAGAAGATCTATAAGCATTGGCTGAGGTCGCTTGGCCTGTTCAGCCTGGAGAAGAGGAGACTCTTCAATGAGGGGAGACCTCACTGCAGTCTACAACTGCCTTGTGAAGGAAGAGGAGGGGCAGACACTGATCTCTTCTCTGTGATGCCCAGTGACAGGACTCTAGTAAATGGCATGAAGTTAAGTCAGGAGAGGTTTAGGTTGGATATCAGGAAAAAGTTTTTGACTGCCAGGGTAGTTTGGCACTGGAACAGATTCCCTAGGGAAGTGCTCCAAAGCTGACAGAGTTCAAGAAGTGCTTGGGCAATGCTCTCAGGGCCATGGTGTGATTCTTGGGGATGGCTCTTTGCAGGCCTAGGAGTTGGACATTGATGATCGCGATGGGTCCTTTCTAACTTTGAGTATTTTGTGATTCTATATAGACTTAAAGTTCTCTTTGTCCTGGATGCATTTTGCTTTTTCATGAGATGAACTATTTTATCACTCAGGGCTTCAAAATGTTTTCAAATTTTAGACAAAACAGTAGTTCGCTAGAAGACAGCAAAATAATTTTTACTCTTGTAGACCTAAATCACTTTGCCACAAAAAAGATTGAGGACAACACACCATTTAAAGAGAACTTCTATTTATAGGAAAGGGTCCATACTAAGTTATCTTTCATGTATAGAGGTTAACTTATGTGGAAGAATGGCAGGAGGAAAAGGGCCATGGATCCGTGGAAATGTTGTACAAAAAAACTTCATGTTAACTTAGCATACATGTTAACTTAGCATACATGTTAGCTTAGCATAAGTAACTTAGCATAACCAGGCTGCATGCCATGATAGGAACATTGCAAAATATGCTGCATCCTGCCTGCTGATAAGGTTGAAAGGGCAAGGACAGCGATGAGAATAGAAACCACAAAGTAGGAAACCACAAAGTAGGAGGAATATGTAAATGTAATCTCTTGCTTTAAACCACTGAACTCACGACATGTATGGACAATTAAACCAATGAACTAATGACAAGTATGCATAATTACTGGAAACAATATAAAAGTACCGGTGTACTCAAAATAAATAGAAGCTTGCTTTACCAATCATATTGATTGATTGCTTGTCTTCCCTTGCCGCCCTCAAACTTTGGCTCATTTAAGAAAAATAAATCTGTTTAGTAAGTTTTTAATATATATTTAAGCATTGATTTACTTACGTTGTAACATTTTTATTTGAGCAGTAATTGAATCTCTCAAAGCTGGTATGGTTGAAATATTACCCACATCATCTCTGTTTTCTCCATGTGCATTTTAGGACTTTCAGTTCAGCCTAAAATCAATTACATTCACTTATATAAACAATATGGGGAAAATACATAACACTGCTCCTCTGCATACATGCAAGGGCTATTAAAGAGTTTTTTAGAAGTAATTTCCTAAAGACAGGCTTTGTGGATAATCTTCTGTATCTCTAAGCATTACATTAACAGCATATTTATGGACATGTGCATATATATCAAGCACTACAGTTGGATTTTATATACTGGCCAGTGCCTGTAAGTGTGTAATATGTAATATGAAGCCATTTATGAGTCAATATCAAGAGTGTTCTTTACTGCTGTTTGTAGTGGGCCTATGAACATCAGCTTCTGTGTTCTCTTCGAACTCAAAAGTGGGGTGACAGGTACTTCAGAAAAGATTCTATCACACTTTACAGGCAGCAGAGAAAATCAGACAGGTTTAATCTTCAGTGTTCTTAGTACTTTTTAGTCCTAACAGATAATATTTTCTTTATATTCATTCTCAGGGTTTTTTGGGTTTTGGTTTTTAGTGATTTTTTTGAATGAATTCACTTAAGAACATAAAACAGAGATACTTTTAAAACGGCATAATTCTAGTTACAATTCAAAATTACTAACAGGGTGCATATGTGGCCCAATATTTAGAGAAATAAATATAGATTAAGAAGATATGTCAAATGTAGGAAGAGTTTTGTGCATTAAAATCCATATTCAATTTCTATGCTTCAAGAAAATCTTATCAAATGCATGAACTGGAACAAGTTGGAGACTACAGCTATCACATTATTTTTAACAGCTGCACTTTGGAAGACTCTCATAGTGCAGCTATTTAATCAACATTTTACATTATTTATATGGAGAAATTCAACAAGCTGTTGAATTAATCGTTAAGAACTCGAACGTCAGAAGCGGAGCAGCACTCAGCCAATGTTACAGAAGCTAGCTCAGTTTACACCTGTTCTTACCACATGAACTGAAAACGGCAGAATCAAGTCATATCTCACTTGGATTTTACCTTTGTGCCATCCTAAGCATCTACTCATCAGTCCTGGTCAATTGACTGTGGACATGTGTCAGTCAACCTAGGACAACATGCTTTCCACTCTGGGGCCTGGATTAAAGACTGAAAGACGGATAATAATTTAAAGATGAAGTACTTACTTCTTAATTAATTCCTGCTAAACAGGAAATATTGGTGTTAATCCCACCATCTAAATATAGATTAAAAATGTAAAAATACAAAAGTAGACACGGATATTGACAGTATTGCAACAGGATTCTTTTTAAATGTAACACTCTATTCTATTTGAACAGTTTCCAAAAAAGCATACTTTAAGAATATTTCTTATGTCAAATCCTAAAAATAAAGATGGGAATGAACTACAGCCCTGCTAGTTAAATATTCATAAGGTCTGAATAATAACTCAAAAAACATATAGATTTTTAAGTAGTGTCTAAACATACTGTTTTAACATTGAAGTGTTTGAACTCTTCTGCCCAACCCCAACCTCGCCAGCTAAGTAATTTAATATATTTGCCTCATACTTTTTTTTTCAAACTATTGCTAAAGCATTTTAGCTTTTGTTAAATTTATTATTGTCATTATTTTATTTTTAATGTGTAAGAATTAAAAATTGCACAACTGTTTTGCTTTTTTCCCGTAGATCTAATTCAGAGAATCATTCACATAACAATTTTCTGAACAGGAATGATTTTTTCCAGTCAAGACAAAAAAAAAAAAAACATGTAAAAAACATTAATGTGAAAAAAATGTATTTCTTGAACTGCTGAATCTCTTTTTGTTTTCAAAATACCTCCCATATGTATATTAATAATTCTTAGACTCAGGGTGAGTAAGTGCAATGTGAGTAAATTGCAACCTTATAGTAATATACAGAAAGATAATGTATGACTGCCAATGATCTTGCTCTTTGAAGTAGCATAACATGGAATAGAGGAAGGTCTCTTCATTTGTCAGGTTCAGCTGTCTAATAACTGCTACAAAGAAATTCCATTCTGTTTTTCAAACACAGACTCATAGGACTGATTAGACTTCTGGTGGATCATATCATCCAGATAGTATTTAACTTTTGATGTTCAAGTAGAAAACAGATGAAAAATTTTTTAAAAACCTAATAAATGCATCTCTTCAAGTTCACTAATAAACTTCTGTTTAAATTCCGAATTACAGGCAATTTCTAATTTTTTTCCTAAGCTATCTGTAATGTCATATGACCTGTACAGCTCTCCTTCTTTTCTCTGCTATAAGTGTGGTAAATTGCCTTTTCAGTTAAATGTGAAACCACATCTGTACGCACATTGACAAATGAAATGGGAGTTTTTTTAAACCTTAACTGGGAGTCAGAAATTAAGTCAGCACATCAAAAAGTCTATTTTTCATGAGGAAAAAAAACAGAGTAAGTTTTTATTTTAGTAAAATTAAAAGACTATAATTTTGCCAGGAACATGAGTTCAACAGGCAGATGATTTTCAAATTTGTCAGGGCTTCAATTAGTCCTAACTGTTACAGTAATAAATTCTCAAGGGGCTAAAGATGAAATGAGATTTCTGAGTTGTATTTTGCCTTTCACTTATGTGGAAATAATTCCAGCTTTTCTGTATTTATTTATGTAAACTTGACAATTTTAAACATTCACTCTCAGGATCAGAAGAAAACGTACACTGTGAATTGGACAGTCTATTGCAGTTAGATAGACTCAGCCTCTAGAGCCCTCTAAATGGCCTACACTGACTATAAGGTGACAACAGATTTTAAATACCCAGCCCAGGCAATCAGAATAAATCTCATTTATGCAAAGTAACCTCTAGTATTTCCTTTTTACAATTGCAGCAGGGATCTCACTCCTTTGCCTCCCATGCTATTTAGGCTAGTCAAAAGCACCCATGAAATGGAAAGTCAGTTAGCACACAAAAACCTCTAGCTGGAGGTATGAAAAACTGGAGTGTATGAAAAACGAAAACTAAATCCAACCCCCTTTTGGTGTTCTGCTGCATGTAACTAGCTCCTTTTGAAATAAAGCAGATAGTTACCAGACTGAGGTTATTTTCCAATCTACTGAGAAATCTGTGTTTGGTGAGAATGATGTGATCAATGAACACACTGAAAAAAATCATCACTATTACTTACCAAGATAACTGTCTAAAATGCGGTACTTTAAACTTCATCGTAATCCTTTTCATTTATGTTTCTCAACTGTCATTTTAAAAGCTGCATTTACTTCCATGTCAAGGAAGTATAAGGGGAGTAAGTGCAGTAGAGCATCTGTTTAAGAATTGCAATTTGAGAGAATACATTCCTGACACAATTAAATGCTTTACTTTCAAATAAAAACCATGTGTTTCAGTTGATGTTTTCCTTACATTTCTATTAAAAGTTACTACCATAGGAGTACAGCATGAATATTGAACATTAAAGATATTAATGTCTGGAGCGGAGAGCCAGATGAGTGCTAAGTGCTGGAGCTAATGAATATATATTTTAGGGCAAAGTTGTGTTCTATGCACTTCCCGCCTTTTTTTTTTCTTTTGTAGAGAAAAACCGATATTTTCAGTCTTTTTTAGAAAATGTTTGCAAATGTTGCTGTATTTTCTGATGACAGTCTTTATTTGTCACTGTTCACTGCATTGTTGTCCCATTTAGTCAAAATTTGCTGACTTAGACAGTGCCTTATATATAATATCATGCTCTATCTTCCTTAATTAATGTGTAATGAGGCTTTTCCCCAGCCATCATCTCAGTACCAATAAGTAAGTAAGTATGTAAATAAGTCACTCACTCACTCACTCACTCACTCACTCACTCACTCACTCACAAAAAAAAAAAAAACAACCAAGAAAAAAATAACCTGACACAAAACCATACCAAAAGAAAACAAAAAAACCCCACATGGGTTGACATCAAAGCAGTTTGATAACTGGGTGGATATAATTGGGATTTATTAGGAATAAAGTATGAGTGTTTGGAGTGAAGCTATGTGAATGGAGAGCACTGAAAAACTTATGCTGAGTAATATTTACAGAGATAAAACCTATGAAATCAACAAAGAAGTCCAAAGTAAATAGGCTGAGATAAGTCCTATTTTTGAGATAAATGAAAAAATAAATTAGGAGAAAAGACTGTAATTTCTTTTATTTATTTTTTCATCACACTGTATACTGAAAAATAAGCTGAAACTTGGTGTTGCAGTCAATACTGTACCTACAAAACCACCCAAACTGGAACTAAAATGTTCCATGAAAGATCCTTTGCAGAGAAGCAAACAGAAGATTTGAAATATTTTTCAGGTATGGTTGGGGGTCCTCAGCAGTGCAGAGAGAGCTAAGACAGAGTTGAGCTACAGGCTGTGGAAAGTGCCTGCAGAATGCCATGCCAGCATAGAAAAGCTTTTCTTCTCCTGACCTTGGGGGAAGGAGATGCGATGTGGCAGATGTCCTGCGCAGACAGGAGCCTGCTGGAAGCTGCCAGACACCTGAACAGTGCGTGATCACCGAATATAAGGACATTAAGAAAGTGTGTTGCTGACATGGCAATGTGTGATAGGTCACTTAGTGAAAGATACCATATAAGGAAATACTGTGTCTTGAAGAAGTGGATGAAACCATTTTTTCGTTTGTCTGAAAAAATGTCTCAGTATCCCTGCTGGTCTGAGTCCCTGCCTTGGTCGTTACACAGCATAGTTATAATAACTGTGTTATTTCAAAAGAAAATGTGCTGATTTGTAGTTGTACCACAGTCCAATACTCTCTGACTGGGTCCTTTTAGATATTCCACAGAGGGAAGGCTGTATTTAATGTAAAATTTATTTATTTGAAGATAATGTTACATGGGATTTCTGTTTTACTAGATAAATTAAATGAAACAAAGTGATGAAACAATGAAATAAAATGTACTGAAAACACAATAAAAATGTTGGTTAATAACTCCATACATTATTCCATGCTGCATTGTGGTACATTTGTGGGTACAATTGCCTTTTCCCATCTCCTGTGAGCCTTCTTCCATATTAGGCTTTTATTTGTCAGTAACAGGTAACTGTACAGCTGGTACTGCAATTTTATTTTCCTACTGCCCTCTCTCATATTTTCTGGGAGGAAAAAAGGTAATGAGAATAGAATGCACAACTCAGGCCTGCAACTTACCAACAGGAGAAAGAGAGAGAAAAGGAGGTAAAATGGAAAGACTATATTCTTTAGTAATATGTATTTCAGTGGAATTTAGTTTAAGTAAGGCTGTTCCCCATGTTTTGTGTTCAAGGATTGTTGTGTTGGTTCAGATCATTGGCCAAAGACTTGCCTTGAGTAGTGTCCTGAAAAGACTGCTCTCTAAGGCTTGCTACAAGGTAATGCATCTGCTGGTATTCCTTCTCAGGAATCAGTAATTTTATGACATCTCAAGCCAAGTGATCACATTCATTAGTCCCCATGGACTTTTGTTCCACTAATTCACCTAATCATTTTTTTTTCAGATTAATTTGTACTTTTGGTGTTAATGACCTCCTGTGGAAATTAATTTCCCAGTCTGATGTTAAGCACACTGTGAAAAAGCATTTCCCCTTCAAAAAAAGGCCAGGAAAATGTTGCCTGCTCATTTCAGTGGGAGCCTGCCAGGTTGTTTTGGTGCTAAAATGAGTAATGAATAGTCTGTAGTTGCCTTTTCTGTACCATACCTGATTTTGCAGGGATGTAAACAGTATTGCTCTTATCCTTCCTTCATTTTTCAGGTTTTACAGTTCCTTTTCCTCTAAAAATAATGGTATAACTTCAGCCATAATTGTTAATCTTCTCTGCATTTTTGTGCTTCAGTATTTTGAAAAAGGCTTACAATGCACCTAGTGTTCAAGATGTGACAGTACAATAGTGATATTTTCTGGTCTATTCTTCCCTAATATTTCCTAGATTTTTGGACTGAACCGCTCACCATTCCTGACAAAATTGTGCTATAACGAGTAGTTCTCAGCTGACAAACCAGAGTCCCAGGTACTTTTCCTTTTGTTCATCATTGTGCATTTTTCATTTTGGCATGTCCTCTATCCCGCTGTCTCCTCACAAGCTAATTTCTAGAAACATTTGCAGGGATCTTAGTTTTGTCTTTGGAAAATTTTCAAGCAGCAGCCACCTTAATCCCTGTACTGGGTGCAAGTGCCCAGGTGCTGGTGGCGAGTGGCTTCAGAGCCACCTCTGAAAGGGGAGAGTGAGACTGCTGTGTGCTGTTTCAGTTGGCACCAGTGTGTTGCAGCTTGAATTGCTGCTAGTAAAGTCCAGGGTAAAGAAACAAAAAGGGCCTTTGCATAATATTCACAGATGTTTAATTCAGCTGTGGTGAGATCTTCAGGTCCCAGACATCCACACATTCGGAGTGCAGCTACTCGGAGGGTCCAGCTCTCTCCCTGCAGGAGCCCCCGGGGCTGACCTTGGTCCTCGGGCGGTACAAAGGTGAGGCCCAATCAGGGAAAAGGGAGGGAGTGGCTTAGGAGCACCAATGTTCAGGCATAGGAACAGGGAAAGGAGCAAATGGAGTGTAACTTAGGCGAAGCCCCTCCAGGGCCTCCACACCAGTGGATCCCTTTTTAAGCCATGACTGAATCCTTCAGCCAGAGCAGTCATGCCTTTGTGCAAAAATATTTAAGGACGTGAAAGGAACAGTGGGGAAATAGAGGAGGAGGAAAGAAAGCAGGAGTGAGAAACAATGGTGGGATCACTGTGTTAACAGAAGAAGGAGGTGCTTCCCCAAAGAGACTGTAGCTTCCAGAGGACCCACAACAGCATGGAGAAAAACTATGAAAATAAGGAGCAGCAGTGAAGACAATCCTGACCTCAAACACTGTGCCACTCAACAGCCTCATTGTAGGGAAAATGTGTAGCCTGTGATGCTATCAGGAGCCAGGAATCTGCAGTGAAAGTGAGTGTGGGAGTTTGGGGGAGCTGTTTTTCTCCATATGTGTTTTTGGCTTTGTTTTTTTTTCCCTAAATGATCTTACTCACTTTTGAGAGAGGATTTTGAAATACCAGAGACAGGTGGCTTAGCAACCAGGAAACACCCTGTTGTGAAAAATTACATTTTCAGCTTTATTATGACTCCTAATCTGTTGTTAATAAGAGAATTATTTATCCATCTTTTTATCCTAAGAAAGTGTGCTGGGGTGACTTTATGCTGATATTCCCATCATCTGTCTTTTTGCTCAGAAATGGGTCCTGCGGCTTTAAGCTTGGCCCAAAAAGAGAGAGACAGGGGAGCGGTGGAATATTTTCGTAGTTTGTGTTCAAGACACAGAGAGATAAAGAGTGCAGTGCTCTCCAAGTTCTCGGCTTTTGCAGTGGGAGAGACAGGGAGATTTTCTTGGCTTTTTTTCACTGGTTTTCTGTTATGAACAAAAATTCAGTTAATATTTTTTTTGTGAGAAAAAGTTACAAAGAGGAAGCCAGATCACTGGCCCTGCCCAAGTTCTGCACGTTTTGTTATTGTAATCACGGGTCGTTGTCGTTAATGGTTGTTTTTGTATTAGTAAAAGCCCTGGCTGGGACGAGTTAATGGCCCTTCTCCTGGGTGGGGACCTTCCCGAGGCTAAGTTGTACCTTTCCCAGAATAGTGAAGACACCTGAGAGGGTGGGGGGGGGTTATGCAAAGTGACTCCCAAGACCAGAATGCTTTGTGGGACCCCCGACTCCAAACTCACAGAGAAACCCCAAAAACAACGAGCCACCTAAGAGTTGAGAGACTGGAATGATGTCTGGACATGTGGAGCCGAGTGTTGAGCCTGCAGAGACGCGGAACACCTTCGGACCCTCTTGCCCTGACCATGGGAGTCGACCCTGGCAGTGAGACCAGGCTGACTGAGTGGGAGGGTCAACAATTGACGGGGACATAACGCCCTAAAGGCGCCCACAAGGACTGGGTTCTCCCATCTCTGCCCCTGGTGGACTGAGCTGTGCATATTCTCCTCCTCTGGGTCGCCCTGGGAGATGACGGCACGCTGCAGCCCCATCGAGCTGCCCAATTCTGACCTGATCACTTTTAATAAAGGCATTAAAAAGGAGAAGTCTCCTGGCCCTGTTTATTTCATTTTCCTCATTAGCTATGGTGAGGAAGGTTTTCCCAGGACTGTGTCTTTTTTTCTGGAAGTGTTCGGCTTCTCTCCAGTGCGGAACACCAGGACAATTGCGTGGGGGTGTCCTCCAAGATGCCCTGTGGCCTGGACACTGGGTCCAAACCTGGGGGGATTGAGAGAGGCTGAAGAGACTGACACATACTCACAGAGGACTCTCAGAACTACAGGACTCTCTCTGAATTTGCCATCTCTTCAGAGCAATGGTCTTATGCCATCTGTTTCATTGTTTACTATGATTAATTTTTTTTTCATGCTTGTGAATACTTTGCTTGTTAAATAAACCGGTTTTTTACACTTTACTCCAAGGAGATTTTTCTCCCAACTGATTGGGAGAGGAGCTGCTGGAATTCATTTTTTAGAGACCCCTTAAGGAAATTTCCTCCTAAATTTTGTCCCGAAGCAGGACAGAAAGGTAAGTTTTTCTTAACTGTCTTTAGTGATGGATATGTTAAAATTGGCTTTAATATGGGAATAGCACATTATTTTGCTTTTGCTTTATTGCAACCATTTATCCTTTTTTGTTATAATTTCAAACCATTTCCCTAGTAAATAAACCAGAGTCAACAATTCTCTACAATACTCTGAAAGGCCTTTTTAAGTTTGGTGAAATATTGCTTTGTTTCTGATCTGATGCTGAGGCTTCAGGAAACTAGAAATTATGGCTAATAATTTTGCAGTTCCACATTTGAGTTTCTTTCTTACTTTTGACTCTTCCACTTTGGATGCTGAGAATTTTTTACTGTGTATTTCATTGAATATATTGATTTCATTAATTTCATTAATTTGATGGCACTGATTAGATGTTCTTTTTAGGATAATGTATTAGAGTCTTTCCTCAGAAAAATGGTTCCAAGGTGAGAACTTGTGAGGCAGCTCTCTAGATGATTCTCATGCAGAAGAGATTTTAGATATCCTATCCCTTCATTCTGATGCCAGTGCATTTTGTCCATTTAGCAATCCCTTCTCTAATGCAGTATAATGTCAGTGTGAGAAACACGAAGTTAGTCCACATACCATGAAACATCCAAGAATGCAAAAATGTCTGTCAGCAGCACACTTTGCAGGTCACAGCCATCCTTGGTTATGTCGCTGATCAGTTATTTTTTTCACTATAAGGCTGGGGGAACATGTTCTGCACTCCTGATTTCCACAGTTTTTAGCTTTCAAGAAAAGAAATGTAGTCCTGCATTCTTCGAAGGACAGAGATGAAAAATCCTACTCTTCCTCCATGGAGAAATAATAGTGATGTTTTCAAAAACGGACAAGCACAGAGCTTGCTAGATGACGCACTACACAAAGATAACAGGTAAGCCTAAAAGAAAATGATCCCATGGTCTGGGCTCAAATTACTGACTCAAGTGTTGGAGTACACCTGATATTTTAAAGTGGACCTAAACTTGCTGACTGATTTATCAAATCTGCCTAAATCTAATCAGACAGGCCTAAAGAGAGTGGTAAGGACCATTCCCAGTAAATCTATGTTTATCAAAAAGAAGTGTAGCAGTCTTACAGCCAGCCCAGCCTTCTGTAGGCATGCAGAGTTGGTAAGGCAGGTAAACCCAAAAATATTAAATGAGAAAGGGGCAACTAAAACAATCTGGCATGAATAAACCTGCTCTAGAACTTTTTATTAAATTCACAAGGCAGGCTTACAGAGAAGTGTATATACTAAATTGTCATTTACTACATTCAGATCAGGTCCTTTACCATCTAAATAGGAGATGGAGACTGTTATGAACAAAAATTCGGTTAATATTTTTTTGTGAGAAAAGGTTACAAAAAGGCAGCCAGATCACTGTCGCTGCCAAAGTTCTGCGTGTTTTGTTATTGTAATCACGGGTCGTTGTCGTTGATGGTTGTTTTTGTATTAGTAAAAGCCCTGGCTGGGGCGAATTAATGGCCCTTCTCCTGAGACTGTAACGGGTGGGGACCTTCCCAAGGCTAAGTTGTACCTTTCCCAGAATAGTGAAGACACCTGAGAGGGCGGGGGGGGGTTATGCAAAGTGACTCCCAAGACCAGAATGCTTTGTGGAACCCCTGACTCCAAACCCACGTAGAAACCCCAAAAACAACGAGCCACCTAAGAGTTGAGAGACTGGAGTGATGTCTGGATGTAAGGAGCCGAGTGCTGAGCCTGCAGAGACGCGGAACACCTTCGGACCCTCTTGCCCTGACTGGGAGTTGACCCCGGCGGTGAGACCAAGCTGACGGAATGGGAGGGGTACCATCTGACGGGATCAGCAGGCCCTAAAGGCTCCCAAGAGGATCTGATTCCCCAGCTCTGCCCCTGGTGGACAGAGCTGTGCATATCCTCCTCCTCTGAGTCGCCCTGGGAGAGACGACGGGAGACTGCAGCCCCGCCGAGCTACCCAATCCTGAGCTGATCGCTTTTAATAAAGGTATTAAACAGGAGAAGAAGTCTCCTGGCCCTTGTTTATTTCAGCTGGGAGCTCTCGTCCGGGATAGCCACGCCACAAGAGGACTCAGGACTGGCCATCTTGGATCTTCAGAGGACAGCTGGCTACCAGGACCAGGGACCGGCTCAGGACAGCGATGCAGAGGAGCACCGGACTGGTGAGAAATCCGGTGGCGGGAGTGGGAGACGTGCGCATGTGTGTGAGTGAGACGAGGGCCGGTAGCCGGACCTTCGAAGTGAGAGGCACCCCTCAGTACTGCGGTTCCGGCTTTTTGCGAGAAAAGCGGCCAGGAACAGGGGGAAGCAAGTGGAATTAGCATGAGTGAAGTCGTCTCCCAAGGGGGAATAAAGGGCCCCCCCACTCCGGGCGTGCGGAGTGAATTACTGTGTATGAGTGGCACGCACCCCAAAGTCCTGACAAAGGGAGGTCAGGCACTTTTGTAAGTCTCGAGAAGGATTCGAGTAAGATTTGTCAGTCCCGAGAAGGATTTGGGTGTTTCACAAGCCCTGCAGGCAAAGTAAGTCCTGACAGAGGGAGTCAGGCACAAACCCCAGCGAAGGAGGCTGTGGTTTGCTTTTAAGTCCTGATACAGTGAAGCCTAATAATTGGCGGGTTAGGCAAACTAAAAAATCAGGCAGTTGTTTTCCTGACGGAGGGAGTCAGGCACGACCCGGATTCTTGGCCAAGGCTTCGTGTGTTTAAGTCCCGATAGATGTAAGACCTGACGTTGGGAAGTTGGGCAATCAAGAGATTGGGCAGTTGTTTCAGTATAAAGTCCTGAGCATCAGGCAGAAATTTGAAGTTCAGTGGAGGAGGCTGAAGCTCCTCAAACAAGGTTTTTTCTGAAATTCCCGGTCAGTAGAGGCACCTTTGGGACTTTTTTTACTGAGACCTGAAAAATGGGATGTTGTAATAGTAAAAAGACTGGCAAGAGACTGAGGTATATACATCCCAATAGTCCCTTAGGAGAACTGTTAGTAAAATGGGATTCTATAGAGGCCACGGAGGGATTAGATAAAGTGAAAAAGATCCATTATTGTATGGAAGTGTGGCCAGAATTAGAGTTGCAAAGAGGATGGCCTTGGTGTGGGACAAAGGATAAGTGGATGATCCAACAATTAAATAATTATCTGACAGCTTGAAGAGATACTGATCCTGAGCAATTATTGTATGTGGCTTGCTGGTTAAAGAGTGCTGTTGAGGATGAAGGGGTGCAAATTTGTAAGGTACAGAGGAAGAAAGAGGGGAATGAAGGAGGGGATGATAGAACTAGTAAAAGATGGGACTCCCTGGATTATTTGCCTCCTTCTGCCCCTCCACCTTTTAAATCCTCTTCTTCAAGCACCTCAAATGGCAGGTCCGGTTCCTCTCCCGGCTGCCATCTCATTACCACCTGCTCAAACTCCTCCTTCTACCTCTTCAGCTTCCGCTATGATGAACCCAGTATCTCCTCCAGTTCCTTCTGCATCACCACAAGTGCCTACTCCACCTGCTGCATTCTCCACCCCTTCTCCAGCTCCGCTTAATATCTACTCAGGCTCTTCTCCCCCTCCTATTGCTGTCCCTTTACCTCCTCCTAGTTGGGACACAAATGCCTCCTCGCCCGATAAACAGCTATCAGCAAATACACCTGCTGATGGGCAGAACGTTCAGGGTAACCCAGATATCCCTCAAAGTAGTTTGGCATCTGAAGATGGGCCTTACTGTAGCACCAGATCCAAGATGTCCAAGACAGAGAGACTCTTTCCCCTCAGAGAGGTTTCTATGGGAGGAGTGGCGGGAGGTGTTGGCTTTGTGAATGCTCCCCTAACTGCTTCTGAGGTGAGAGGATTCAAGAAAGAGTTGGGGCATTTGGTTGAGGACCCAGTGGGCATAGCCAACCAAGTGGATCAATTTCTAGGTCCAAATATCTACACTTGGGGGGAGATGAATTCCATCCTGAGTATATTATTTTCCCCAGAAGAGGTCCAGATGATAAGGGCGGCTGGCATAAGAATATGGGAGAAAGATAACAGTCCAGGACCCCAGGTGCCAACAGGTGAACAGAAATTGCCATTAACGGAGTCCAGCTGGAACCCTAACCGGAAGGAGGGGAGGAAGGCCATGAGGGAATATAGGTCTTTGATAATACGGGGGATCAAAGAGTCAGTTCCCAAAGGAACTAATACCCAATTGGTATTTGAGGGTACACAGGAGAAAGATGAAGCTCCTGCTGCCTGGCTTAATCGCCTAAGGCGGAATTTCCAGTTGTACTCTAGAATAGACCCAGACACCCCAGAAGGTCAAATGCTGCTAAAAGTCCAATTTGTTACCAAATCTTGGCCTGATATAAGGAGAAAACTGGAAAAGATGGAAGATTGGCAAGAGAAGGACATTAATGAGTTATTAAAGGAGGCATTGAAGGTGTATTTAAGGAGGGAGGAAGATAAAGCAAAGGCCAAGGCTAAGATCATGGTTGCTGTAGCTAGAGAAAGTGCAGGGTGGGCGGGTCCACCACCAGGAGGAGGCAGAGGAAGGCCAGTACTGACCGGTGCACGAAGGATGGAGAGACCTCAAGAAGTTCCTTTGAGAGGATGACAGTGTTATTACTGTGGGGAGGCAGGACACATCAGGAGGTTTTGTAAAAAGCTCAGTCTCGATGAGGCAATAGCCAAGGAACAGGACAATTTAGGAAGGATTCTTAAGGGGGAGGACTAGGGGTGTCAAGGGCTTTTTACTATAGGGGACCCGATGAAACATCTAGAAGAGCCCTTGGTAAACTTTGAAGTGGGACCCCTAAATGAGGAATTTGAATTTTTGGTTGATACAGGGGCAGATAAGTCCTGTCTCAACAAAATACCACAAGGAAATTGGGAGACAATTTTGTGAAGTATTGGGTGCAGAGGGGAGACCATTTAGAGCATCGGTGATTAAAGTAGTGAAAATAATTGGAAACTCAAGGCAATGTAAAGCTAATTTTCTTTATCTGCCTAAAATTAGAAAAAGTTTGTTAGGAAGGGACCTGCAAGTCCATTTGGGGGTTGGGATTGTTCCCAGGGAAGGGAGGATGGTAGTACAAGTGATGAAGCTGTCTCAAGGAGATGTTACAGAGATAAATCCTGAGGTATGGGCTGAGGGGGGAAAGAGAGGCTTATTAGACATTCCACCGATAACAATAAAAATGCAGGATGATACCTCACCCATACGAGTTAAACAGTATCCGATTTCCCTAGAAGGAAAGAAGGGGCTTGCTATAGTCATTGAGCAACTGTTGCAGGAGGGAATTTTAGAACCCTGCATGTTACCACATAATACCCCTATACTGGCAGTTAAAAAGGCTGAAGGGAAATATAGGCTGGTACAAGATTTGAGGGAAGTCAACAAAAGAACCATTGCCAGACATCCAGTTGTGCCCAACCCATATAGTCTCCTAAGCAGAATTCCAAGGGAACATGCTTGGTTCACTGTCATAGATTTGAAGGATGCTTTCTGGGCGTGTCCTCTGGCAACAGAATGCAGGGATTGGTTTGCCTTTGAATGGGAGGACCTGAGTACGAAAAGGAGACAACAGATAAGGTGGACCCGATTACCACAGGGGTTCACTGAATCCCCCAATCTCTTTGGACAAGCTTTAGAGAGTTTGTTGGAACAATTTGTCCCTGAACAAGAAGTGCAGATCTTGCAGTATGTTGATGACCTGATGGTATCAGGAAAGGAAAAAGATCAGGTCAGACAAACTAGTATTAAACTTTTGAATTTTCTGGGGGAGAAAGGACTAAAAGTGTCCCAAGGGAAACTACAATTTGTGCAATCAGAAGTAACATACTTGGGGCACATAATAGGGGGAGGGTATAAGAAACTAAGCCCTGACAGGATTTCAGGTATTTTAGCTCTCCCGGCCCCAAAAACGAAAAGAGATGTGAGAAAACTCCTGGGCTTGTTTGGATATTGTAAGTTATGGTTGGATCAATACACACAGAGTGTGAAATTTCTGTACAATAAACTAGTGGATCCAGAACCCCTAATTTGGACAGCTGAAGATGATCAACAATTGGAAAACTTAAAAAACAAATTGTCCTCTGCCCTGGTCCTACGCTTACCAGACCTCAGGAAGGGCTTTGACCTGTTTGTGAGTGCAGAAGGAGGTATAGCCTATGGAGTATTAACTCAGGAGTGGGGAGGGTGCAGGAAACCCGTGGCATACATCTCCAAATTGTTAGATCCAGTGGCTAGAGGCTGGCCAGTTTGTATACAGGCAGTAGCAGCAACTGCAATCCTGATAGAGGAGACTCAAAAATTGACCTTACAGGGAAAAATTAAAGTGCATACTCCTCATGATCTTAAGGCAGTACTGAGACAGAGAGCTCCGCAGTGGTTAACCGATGCTAGAATATTAAAATATGAGATAATACTAATGAATACAGAGGACTTAGAATTTATCACATCAAATGCCCTCAATCCAGCACAATTCCTAATGGGAGAGCCTATAGAGAATTTAGAACATGATTGTCTAGAATTGGTTTATCTCCAAACAAAAGTAAGAGAAGTTTTGGAAGATCAGCCTCTAGCAACTGGAAGAAGCTTATTCATAGATGGCTCTTCGAGAATAGTAAATGGATAAAGAGCTTCAGGTTATGCAATTATAGATGGAGAAACATTACAAATTGCAGAAAAAGGGAAACTATCCCCAAGCTGGTCAGCCCAAAGTTGTGAAGTATATGCCCTGAAAAGGGGACTGGACTTACTGGAGGGGGACCGGGGAACCATTTATACGGACTCCCAATATGCGTATGGGACAGTTCACACATTTGGGAAAATATGGGAGGAACGTGGGTATTTAAGTTCAAAGGGAAAGAGCTTAGCCCATGAGAACCTAGTCCGATCAATACTAGAAGCCCTACAAAAACCTACAGAAAACCTACAGTGGTCCATATAAAGGGGCACCAAAGAGGAGACAGTTTAGAAGTTAAAGGAAACCGACTGGCTGATCAGATAGCCAAAGAAGCAGCTCTAGAACCAGGGGATCCAGTAAAAATTTTGAAGACAAAAATGACACCTGAAAAAGGGGAAGAACCTATATTTAGTGAAGAAGAATTAGAAGCAATAAAAGATTTAAAGTTACATCAAGGACAACAGGGAGAGTGGTTAACCTCAGATGGACGGGTGTTTTTGAATAAAGCACTGGCTCGGACAGTGCTAACAGAACTACATAAATTAACTCACTGGGGAGTCCGAGGACTATGTGATCATTTCCTAAGAAATAACCTATGCATCGGGGTATATAGCCTGGCTAAAGCTGTTACTAGAGGGTGTATCATTTGTCAAAAAGTGAACCAGAAAGTTATGAGAAAAGTAGCACCTGGAGGAAGGGAATTAGCCTTGAGACCCTTCCAAAGCATACAGATAGATTTCACTGAAATGCCCCCCAGTGCAAGGATACAGATATTTACTGGTTATAGTTGATCATCTCACACACTGGGTAGAAGCCTTCCCGACCAGGAGGGAAACAGCTCAAGTCGTGGCAAAAGCAATCCTAGAGAATATTATCCCCAGATATGGTATTGACACCATAGACTCAGACCGAGGTCCACATTTTGTGTCCCAAACATTACAAAATATAATTGAGGCTTTAGGAATGAAATGGAGGTTGCATACTCCGTGGCACCCCCAGAGTTCTGGGAGGGTGGAGCGAATGAACAAAACTCTCAAAAATGTATTAACTAAATTGATTGAAGAAACAAAGATGAATTGGCTGAAGTGTTTGCCCCTAGCGCTATTGCACATCAGAACGAGACCTCGGGCTGACATAAGAATTTCACCTTATGAAATGATGTTTGGGCTGCCATTCTTGTTAACACCTTATAGCACAGGAGACTATCTGGAAGGGGAAGAAGCTACCAGAAAGTAGTTAGAAATAATTGGAAGAACTCTGGAGGGACTTAGAAAGAAAGGATACCTTCCTCAAACTTCCCCTCTCGACACAAAAGTTCACAACATTAGTCCAGGAGATTGGGTTTTGATAAAATCATGGACTACGGGAACATTAATGCCTAAATTTGAAGGCCCCTTCCAGGTGCTCCTGATCACAAATTCAGCTGTGCGGACCAAAGAAAAAGGTTGGACTCATCACAAGAATAAAAGGGCCAGTCTCACCCCCAGGTATTGGACCGGATCCAACATCAGCTTCCCCCTCTGGCATTGGACCAGAGTCCACACCACTCTCACCCCCCGGCGCTGGACAAGATTCATCTGCTTCACAAGCTAAATCACCTGAGTACACTGTGGTAAAAGGACCAAAAGATTTAAAGTTGACTCTCAGAAGGAAGAGTCAAAAAGACTGAACTGTGTGGGAAAAAATTGTTTGTTAAGAGTTCTAATATTGCTTAAAATGTTTTAAGACTGTTCTGTGTAAACTATGTTGGTAAAAAGTTTAAGACTGTAAATAAGTAATTCTGGTTATGTTCCTCAATTTATTTCTAAAGACTCCAGGTTAATCCTCTACAGAACACTCCCCTGGGAGGGGAAACCAAAATTGGTATGGAACAGACCAAGAGAGGTTTAACCAGACAAACGGGTGGAAGCTTTTCCTCAGTAAAAATTCCCCAAGAGGCAAGGCCGGGTGGGCAGGCTGTGTGAGATGACCCATACCGGACTCTTGGGAAGGGTAGTACTGATGGCTCTGATTGCTGGTGGTGCTCAGGGGAGCCCAGCTGAGCCGTGCAATGAATGCTACCAACTCCTCTATGAGGAGGAAGTGAGCTCCTTGTCGAGAGTCCACATCAGTTCTAACCCTCATTGTGTTAACCTCTCCCAATTGGTCCTTTATCAGAAAACTAGAAGAGTGTATTGGAGAGCATACAATACTGCCACTTTTAGGCAGCCACTCCTAGGAGAGTGCCCTATAGGGGAAGCCTGGTTGTGCTTTGAATGTGATGCTGCTGAAACAAGCTCAGCAGATCTAGTGAAAAGCAAAGAAATGGTGAAAATGGTAAGAAAAATTGTTTGTTACAAGTATTTATATGAGTGTACTGGAAAAGAGATAAACCCCTTTTGGAACACATTTCAGGGGAGCCTTAAACCCCTAGATTTGATCTCATCTGGCAGCTGCACCGCTAGAGTGATAAAACCAATTTTCTTATTACGCAAAGAAACTGGATCAAGTTTGGGAGTTCCTATATATAATGATTTGGGAGAAATTAAACAGAACAAGCAAAGTAGAATAGAAATTGAGAAAATCCAAAATTGTAAAAGCCAAATTCGGATCCCAATATCTATGTTAAACAAAGTTATCCGGCTCCAGGCAGTATTAAAATAAAGAATTCAATTATTAGGAACATTTCAAATGAAATAAAAAGGTTAGCATGTGTAAATAATGAGGAACAAACTCCTACACTTGATCCCAGTGGGTGGGAGAACCTGGAGATTTTCAAAAAGGATGTATGGGAAAAGGTAGTTTTTCTCACTGTGTGTGTACTTGGAGGATTGCTCTTTTTACTATGCTTGTTTATCTGTTTTAGTAGAATAGTACTTGCCGTGCAGACCAACCTGAAGAAACCAAGGAAAGTAACAAGGTTAAGTAACCATGATTACCAAAGTGCCCAAGAGATTTATAGTAGATTCAAGACAAAAATTGGGAGTTGATGCGAGCTTAGAATTTAAGCTCGATCAAAGAAAAACAGGGGGGACTGTTATGAACAAAAATTCGGTTAATATTTTTTTCTGTGAGAAAAAGTTACCACTGCTGCTGGGCTGCTGCCTTTGTTATTGTAATCACGGGTCGTTGTCGTTGATGGTTGTTTTTGTATTAGTAAAAGCCCTGGCTGGGGCGAGTTAATGGCCCTTCTCCTGAGACTGTAACGGGTGGGGACCTTCCCAAGGCTAAGTTGTACCTTTCCCAGAATAGTGAAGACACCTGAGAGGGTGGGGGGGGTTATGCAAAGTGACTCCCAAGACCAGAATGCTTTGTGGAACCCCTGACTCCAAACCCACGGAGAAACCCCAAAAACAACGAGCCACCTAAGAGTTGAGAGACTGGAGTGATGTCTGGACGTGAGGAGCCGAGTGCTGAGCCTGCAGAGATGCGGAACACCTTCGGACCCTCTTGCCCTGACTGGGAGTTGACCCCGGCGGTGAGACCAAGCTGACGGAATGGGAGGGGCACGATCTGATGGGAATACCACGCCCCAAAGGCTCCCAGCGAGGACTGGATTCCCCCCGCTCTGCCCCTTGCAGACAGAGCTGTGCATATCCTTCTCCTCTGAGTCGCCCTGGGAGAGATGACGGGAGACTGCAGCCCCGAGCTACCCAATCCTGAGCTGATCACTTTTAATAAAGGCATTAAACAGGAGAAGAAGTCTCCTGGCCCTTTGTTTATTTCATCCATGATATTAAATAAAGGATTATCCTTATTTGTGAGGAATCAGAGAAAAGTATTTACAGTGTTAACATTTAAGATAGTCATAAAATAATATTTGGTACACTAGTGCTTCAAAAAACATAAGCAAATCTCTTGTCCATATATAAGGTCACAACTGGTCTGTTTCTAGCTTGAAAGATATGTGACTTGGTGATTATCTGAATATGTATATACAAAATTACATATTCATTTATATGTGTATAGATACACATTGCTTCTTCATTCCACCCCCCCCCTCCCAAAAAAAAAAAAAAGGTACTGGATCCAAAATGAAAAAAGACACCTCATGACTATGACTCCTTGTAGTCATTTAAAGAGAGGAGAAATGGCTATCTTTTTATGGATCTGCAATTTTGGACAAATGCTTTCTTTTTTCAGTTTGAATTTAGGCATACTAATTTAACACATAAATTACAAGGGAAAACATTCTTCTTTCAGTGAAAGTTTTGAGTGATTATCTTAAACCCAGCTAGCTTTGGGTTGCTTCATATTAAGGAATCTTACTTTTGAAGCTGTCACCATGCTTTCAGATTCCAAAAACAAGGCAGGTAATACCATCATTTCTTGCAGAATTATGATATATGCAGGAATTTTTTAAAGTAAGTTTAAACATTCCCCCTGGTTAAAAAGCTGACATCATTCTCCAATACTACCCATTTTTAGTATTAAATAATGTTTTAATTTTTTTTTTAAAGCTCATTACAATCTCCCAGGCTATGCTCAAACTTGATTCCATTCTTCTCCTAAAAGGAGGACAATTTTACCATTTTCTATTTTATTACTTCCTTGCTGATTTTCACATCTTCACAAGTTAAATTTTAAAGCAGTGATTCCAAAGCTTACAGAATGCAATGCACTTACCTTGAGGTAAAGACAAGAAAATAACAGATACAGCCACTATGAAAGTGAGCCCCTGCAGTGATGATGTACTATGTGTATGAGAAGAGCTTAAAAAATATTTCTTAGGGACATTTAATTTAATTTTTCATTTAGTCCAAATTCTTCTGAAATTGTTTTTCAATCTGTAAATCCGAGTCCACAACATTATGTTACCAGGCAAATATTTTTTAATAAAAGCTTCTTCAAGAATTTCAGTTTACTAGTGAGAAATTTGAAAGGACTGATGATTCATTTTATTTTATGACATTTAACATTGCATTAAAATATTATTTCATTGCCTTCATACTTTATTTTATGTATGTACATATAAGTTGCATTTGTCCAAAATAATGTCAAATGTCTTCTGGAATGCTTTTTATGTAATTGCCTGGGTTTTGGTATTTTATGAAGGTGGGTTTTTTGTTTGATTAGGTATGTTTTTTTGCTTGTTTGGTGTGGTTTTTGTCTGTTTTAATTGGTTGGTTTTTTTTTTTTTTTTTAGGGATGAGTGAGTGGGTGGGTGGGCTTTTGTGTAGCTTTCTCTTACCCAGTTACAATATAGAAATAATTTTGTTTTTTGCAGAAGTCCATCAGAATATAAATACATTCCTAAAAATGAAAGAAAATTAATTGAAAGATCACACTACCTATGCTCATGATACTTTGAAGTACAGTGAACCAGCAGTTAAGTTAGGGTCAAAACATCATCAGGTGGAGAAACAGCTTTCAGCAGTTGTTTCACTGTCTTTTTCACCTCACAGTCATCACATATGCAATTTGTGTCACCACAGCAAAATACTGAAATAATGTTATCATTAGCAAGACAATGTAACTGTTTCTGCCGAGGCAAGCACTCTAGAGCTAGGAAATACTACTATCAAGGTGGTCACACCTGATTTAGTTCCCATCTTTCCTAGGGAAAACATGGTACTTATTACCTTACTCTTCCTTCTACTTAATTCAGTGTGTTTTGATCTCATAGTGGACTGGAATAAATTTTAATATTTTATGTGAGAATGAAGCAAGAGAAAGGCTCTGGAAAGTTAGATCCCTCTTCATTTGGCCCTAGGGGTCCTTCCAGTAAGCACCACCTTATTTACTGGGAAATACAGTAGAGATCCTGTGGTTATGCTGATACAAAACATATCCCAGTTCTCAGAGCTATAGCATAAAGCTCCAGTGTTGTCATGTGTTAAAAGATTTCTTTTAAACCTTGTAGAGTTTGGCAATGGATGACTAAGATTTGTCAGTCAGGTATCATTCACAGACGGTGCTGGGGATGGGGACCTGGGCCACTCTAGGTATCTTTGAAAGAGGAGAAGAAGAGAAAGGGGATTGGAGGGCTCTTGAACCAGGATTGCAAACCAAATAAATAGAGACTCTGATTTGCAGTAGCAAACACTTCTTTACTGAAGTCACCAGAGGTGTACTTCTGCACAATGAAAAGGGAAGTCTCTGATCCTAGCACTTCAGTGTAGGTAGCCAAATGTTTTGGCCAATTCTGATAGCTCTGCATTTGGGATTAGTGTCTCTCCCTCACCTCAAAGCTATGCTGTGAAAATAATTCATTAATATTGTAATCCTAATGATAAAGATCAGATAATTCCTGAAAGTAGGTTATTAACATTGTCCACAGAGCATAGTTTGAAAGGGGGAACATTCAATTGAACAGTATCTGCTACTAACACTGAAGGAAATGGGAGACTCGTGCAAAATGTGCACTCAGTCAGATGAACTACATTTACATAGGAAATACTCATTCTGCTATTTTCTAATTGTCAAGTAATTAATTTTGAAATCTATTTTATTTTAACAATTTTGTGGTTATTTAATAAGCAAGCACACTACAATTAATATACAAATTTCAGCAGAGACATACCAGTTTGAGAAAAGGCATTTGATCAACACTGGCATTCCACAATTGTGAACCAGATTACCCAATTTACTGAGTACCTAGTTCCAGTAAAAATGCTAGATTCTTTTATTTGTCTTGAGACATGAGAATGTGCAAGTAACAGAACTCATGCCTTATATATAAACCTATACCTATCCAGCCAAAGAAATCTGAAGAAATTAAGCCTTACTCAGAGCTGAAAAAAAAATCAGTTTACTTAAAGACGAGAATTTACTGACCAATTTAGTTAAAGACAGATAAAGATATTTAGTTAAAATTATTTAAAAGTACAAGAAGAAAAGGAAAGTAGCAATTCATCTAAAATTACAATAGATCCTTTTTGGAAAAAAAATATGCAAAGTAACAAAATTTAATACAAAAAGGCTTTTAATAATATTTTTTAATAAAATATTTTCAAAGTAAAACATAGTAACTTCTTTCTTACTAAATCAGCCATTCTTTCAATATCTGAAGCCTAAGCAAATTAAAACATTGGATTGTATTGTTCCACTAAATATAAAGCAATGCTTTACACTGATGAATTTGCTTAAGTGTGATGGCATATTTCTCTGTCTATTTTAAAAGTAGATTAAAGCCATTTTCAGTGTTCCAGTGCTGAATCATAGACCACTTCAAGAAGGTAATGATGTATATAAAATAAATGCACTGTTATATGGCTATTAATGTATTATCATACATTAATCCAAGTAGGCTATTATGTCCATCTTAGTTTTAATGTGTGACCCACTAAACTTCTTTTTCAGAACTATACCACCTATTTTGATGTAAGCTGTCAATGTAATGTTAATAGAAAAACACCTTAAAATAAGTTGAAAACAAAACCCAAATACAATTACAATGCATTTCAAGTCTCCTGTAAATGTTACAAGGAGAGTTTTGGAATCTGTCTTCTTGGAAAGTTTTAAATTTAAATAGAGATAAATTCAGAGAATTATCATGGAGCAGATTCCTTGAGGGAAAGCATTGTTTTGGGCAGCATTTTCTAGATAACATTGCATAGTGTAGGGTAAACTATGGCAGTAATCCATTGAAAGGTGTCTTTCATGCTTAATTTGACATTTGAAAAATTGTCCTCTGCTGATCAATTGTTAACTGAGATCTATAGGTCTAGCAGACAGAAACATTTTTCCACTGAGCATCCTTTCCTGGTGTAATCCTTCCTGAGAAGCATCTAAAGAAGCTGCAATTACAGGAAAAGTATTCATTTAAATAACTGTCAAAAATGATGATTCTGTGCCTGGTCTCTTGATCATTCTTGGACAGGCTTTGCCTCCTTCAGTGAAGCCTCTGATAGCCTCTGGGCTGGGAAAACTGAGCTTTGCTTGAAAACAACCTCATCCAACAATGGCTGAATTTATTTGAAGTAGATCAGTTTCAGGAACAGAAATCCCACAAGAGCCACCCAAGAGGGGTGACCAATATGTTAATCAGAAGTTATTTGTGATTCATATACCATAAATATATCTTCAGCCATTCTTTCATAGAACAGAGGGAGAACTGTAATTTTATGTAGTGCTTTGTAGTCTGATTTTGGTAGTGAAGTACCAACTTTCACACAACACTTCCTATTAAAGACCTCACTCTGATAGTGACATCTGGACTGAATTTCCTCCTTCCCTTGAGGAGATGAAAAGGAAAATCCCGGTATTTGCAACAATGCTCTGACAGTGTTACTGTGAAAAAAAATCTTTGAAACTGTCATCACACAGAAATTTTTATACCAAAGTGAAGAGGATGTGCCCAAAAGCCTCAAAGAAGCTCAGTATTGTCTGGGCCGCACATAAGTTTTTACTTTGATACCTTCACTTTGCCTAAAATTTCCACTTCTGCAAATTTTCCTGGATTTGGTTGTATTGTTGGTGATTTGAACTGAACATTTCACATAGTGATGAGTAGGTTTCTTATGTATGAAGCATTCTGGGTACATTTTAGTTCGCTTCTGACCCTGAACAGGTTTTGTCTCACTGGAGTCTATGAAATGCACCAGACTTAAAAGTGGCAAGTATTAGGCAGATTTTGATGCTCAGTTGTCAATAAATTGTAAATAAGAGAATTTCTGCTGCTCAGTCTGGAAATAGAGACCACAGACATGAATGACCTTTGGTTGTAGAACAGCTTCTGAAGTTGTTCTTATGGAAGAGCTTAATACATTTAAATTGAACTTAAAGTTCTACATTAAAATATTTGGTTATCAAGCTTGATAATACTGCAGTTCCACAAGGTAGGCAAACTGCTCTTGGAATGTTTTTTCAAGGTCCAAAGTTAATTTTAAAAAAAGATGAATGGGCAGACTTTATCTTATTTTATATTGAAGATTCACACTGTATTCCATCTGGTTCATGGTTTCCACTAAGGAAAAAATCTCTAGTAAGCCAAACACACAATGAATGACAAACGAATAACTAAGGTAAGTAGTTTATCAATTATATTACCTTTTGTTTGGCTTTTTTTTCCTTTTATAAAAAGGTTCAACTCAAGTTCATATTTTCAAACTTTCAAACTTCAAATGCTTTTAAACTAATGTTTGATTTAACCCCAGTCAGCAATCAAGTACCACACAGCTACTCATCTGCTTGCCCTCAGTGAGGAGGGGAGTCAGAAGATGAAAAGCATGATAATAAAAGAAATAAAATTAATAACAACAACAGCAACAATTGAAACAACAATAATAACAATTGTAATGATAAGAAATGAGGAGAGGGAGGAATAAAACCCAAGAGAAAGAAGTGATGCACAATACAGTTGCTCAACATGCACTCAATTACGCCCAGCCCAACCCTGGGCAGTGCTCGCCCTCTCTCAGCCAACTGCCCCTAGTTTATGTGCTGGGCATCATGTTAGGAATAACCCTTTCCAATGACCCATTCAGGTCAACCGATCTGGCCATGCTCCCTCCCAGCTTCTTGTGTAGCTCCTTATTGGCAGAGCATGAGACACTGATAAGTCCTTAACTTAGGGTAAGCATTGCTTAGCAAGAGCCAAAACATCAGTTCATTATCAACATCACCTCACACTGAATCCAAAGAACAACACCTCACCAGCTACTGGGAAGAAAATTTACTCTCTCCCAGATGAGACCCGAACAAGCAACATCCAAGAATTTCTTCCTTGTTAAAATTTTTCCAAGTATTATTTAAATTATAGTAAGTTACATTTTATTCCTTGTAGAGCTACACAGATGTGTAATTTATTTTTACTCTAATACATCTGTTCAGGTATTCTTAATTTATTTTTTTTCATAGACTTTCAAGTAGAAAGTCTTTTAATTTCTCTGATTGTTTATTTTCCAAAAATTACTACTTGTATAGAATCTATCAGATAATGATACACTAAAAATGTTAATTTAAAAGTTCTCAAGGCTTTAATTCTCAGGCTTTCTCTAGTAACTCTGCTACTTTGTAAATGCAAAGACTTAAATCTGGTATACAAAGAGTATCAGCAGTGCCATGTGGCTGTAAGATCTTTTACTTGTCAGTTGAAACCATAGCTACAGAGTGTAGCTAGAAAAAAATTGTCCTAGCAATTTCCCTTAGTCTAGTGCTTGCTTAGTTTATAGAGTAGTGAATATATTTATCTAATAAAATTCCTTCTGATTAATGCAGAACTTACCAAGATAATTTTTAATGAAAATTATCGCAGGATGAGGACATACTTTTTTTCTTTTTTTTTTTTTTAATTGATATTTTACCCTAAGTTTTATTATCTTAAAGGAGTATCTTAACTATCACATTTCTCACTGTATTACTTGAGAGCAGTGGAGGATGTCAGTATTTTGTGTTTAAAATCCAATTAATTCAGCAACTACTCTTTAATACCTGAAGAATTCTCTGGAAGTGGAAAGCTATTCCTACTTGCAATTTTCCAAGCCAACATCCTCTTTAACAAATTTCCCTCTAATGAGATTTAAATTTTTTAATTTTTTTTTTCTTTTCATGTTTCTTTATGGTATTAGAAGCAGATTTTTATTTCACAAGGGCAAGATTTTCTATATGCATTAAAACTATACATGCATGGAGAGTGAGAAGTGCTTAGCCACTTATAGTCTTTCATTATTTCTTTTCTAGTTTTAAGCCCATTGACCAATCAGCAAGTGTATATTGTCTTGGTAACACAATACTACTAACTGAAGAGACCACCACTTAGAAAACAGCTAGGGCCCAAACTTCATTGTTGGAAGATTTAAGCAGCTGAATGAAAAGCTTATGCTAGGATTAAATCGATGAAGACCAAAAATGTAAATAAGAACCAATCAGGTTTCCTCTCACCATTACCTCTTCATAAATATAAAGAAATTATCTAGTTATTTAGCACTATTGGTTTAGGAAGGCTAAATGCAAACTTATACATTTGGGTCTTGGGCAGAATCTTGGAATGCTTGTTTCCTTGCTCTGTCACAGACTTTTGCAGAAGTCCGTTCCTCCAAAGACAATTTATTTGGCTGTCACTGACCACAATATCAAACATCAGTTTCATAGAAGCAGCGATGAATTGAAAAACACCATGATGGTGCATAGTGGTGTTAAATCTGCCACAGATTGGCTGGTGCATGAATGGCGGGGGTGGGGGGGGGGCAGTGGAACACTGGTGAAGCATGTATAAATGTTAGGAAAAAAGGATTTTTTGGTTTTACACCTCAAATTGATCAGAACATATGAACTATACATGTCCACACTCCTGAATTAAACTTTAAGATCAGGAAAGAAGGCAAAGTAATTGTATTCAACATCACAACACAGCATGATTTTCCATTTTTAGGAACATGCAACTGGGGAACATATTTAGAAACATACCCCCCCCCCCCCCCCCCCCAAAAAAAAAGAAAGCTCTGTGTAAAATTGCATCTATGAAACTAGTGAATTAACCTCATGTCTAAAAAGGCAACACACAAGATTTAGCATGCATTTTCAAGCAGGGACTGCCAGGAGTCCTAAACACAGCACTGTTTATTTTTGTTCAGTTAAAAGGCTAGTAACAAAAGTCACCTGCAGCTGAAGCAATTGTACTGTACCAGCTGTGGTGTCTCTGGGAACTGTGACAATCCATCCACCCTGCCTCAGTTTCCCTGTGTGATAGCCCAGATCTTCTGGGAAGATTGTCAGATTCTCAAAACAAAATGCTGCAAGGAGCTAACTGATTCTCCTGAGAGGAAAAGTGAATAATCATTTGTTATAGTAACTTATCTCTTTTATCAAATTATAATATTTATAATTAAAATAAACATTTATTCCATCTTGGCTCTACTTTCAGCAACCTCCTTATTGGTCTGTCCTTAGCTGCAACAGACTAACTCAAAATGTCCATCTTCCTCTTATCAAAAAATAAATCTTTAACCAAATCTGGCTAGGACTGTTGTCTCATATGAAATCTCAAGAACTGAATATTTGGTTCAATTAATTGGAAAACAATGGTGTCGTTTCCTTTCTATGATTATAGATGTTTCTGTAATTCCAGGGACAATTCTCTGTGGGGGTGGAAATTTTGCACCATTGTGTTCTGTTAAAAAAGGTGACTAATAACAGTAGTGTTCCCATAAGTGTTCTGCTCCTATATATTTAAGGATATGCTGGAAGCTGACTTGCTACAGTTGTTAACTAGTTACCAGATGACCATTACTGAGGCCAGTTGCCACAGAGCAACCTCTGTCCACACTGTTAAACTCTAAAAAACTGCCACAGCTGCCCCCTAGACTTGTTGTCCTACCCCACACTAACTTCTAATGCATACACTTAAAGATGAGAGAAAGCCCTAATTGACACAGACCCCCAAAAACCAAAAAAAGAAATATAAACTAAAAGAAATAATGGCAGTGTTTTTCTAATTACTTAGTAGTAGATAGGATTGAATTCAATTGCCGAGGAGTTTACCTTCTCCGTATTGTACAATACAATATAACTGTATTGTCTTCTGTATTTTAAACCCTGCTACATCTCCCCAAGAAGATCTGCCTGCTTTGGAGAGAATACATTTTCAAATTTTATGGCTCTAAATTGTAATGCATGAGCATTTCTTCGTGTACATCAGACCCTTTAATGCACACATGGCAGCACCTAAATTAGATTTGTTCTCTGAAAGGTAATGCCTGAAGGTTTTTCCTTTGAGAGGTAATGCCTTAAATACCTTTATGATATCCTTCACATTCTCAATGACTAATTAAATCCTTTATGTTTTGCAATGTCAGAGATTACAGACCCTCTAAGAAATGATTTAACAGCATCTTCTAGGATAAAGAAGCTGTCACTAATGATTGTTGTCTCAGTAAGCAGTCCAAAATAACTTTTTAAACAAATAATGAAATAGTAGTTATTTTTGTTCTTCAGAACTTCTCTCTCTTCTGCTTCAACAGAAGCAACTGGAGCTGTAGTACAACAGGAAATGAAAAAACTGCCAGTATCAGCACAGCAGCTGCTGGCATTCTACAAGTTTTCTAGGAGTACCTGTTAGAAGAAAATATTCTGAAGGCAATAAAAGAGAAGAACAGAATTTACTGCTACTCTTAGGACTGAAAGAAGAACTTGGGTATACTTTAAATGAGGATTTCTACATTGAATTGACTGGTGGTAGTTCACTGCAAATGCACTCTGTAGGTACCAGAAGCAATGATAAACTGTAACCAGGATAAACTAGACCAAGTAACTAGTATGGGCAACTGAGTAGCTGCTGAAAAATGTACCCGTCTTTTTATACCTCTCATCAGACTGAAGAACAGACTTCAAGTTTGTACTACATACTTGCAGAATTCAGGTTTTTAACCCAAGTAATTGCCTACCTATAAGAAGGCAAAGTGCTTAGCTGTGACAGTTTCCTACCATCTATAAGATTATAGACTTATCTTTGCCCCTGGAACATGGGAATGACCTTGGTCCATGTGTATTCTGAAAGACAATGCTGCAACTGGGTTATGGTTACCAGATGCATCAACATTTCTTGGGAAATAACAGTGAGCAGCTTTAAGTAAAGGGTTTGATTTTTGTGTTAGTACCAAGTCAAAGCTAACATTGTACATATGATGATCTCTGCTCTAGTATTAGCTACAACCCATATCTCATACAATAGTGGAAAAGGAGTTTTACATTTTACATTCATATTGTTGCAAAATTGAGTGGATATTTAATATATTACACAAAAATATATTAAAACTACTTTTGGCAGCTATGCCCTATGATAAAGATAATTTGAATTCCAGAAGGGAAACAAACTCCTCTGTGGGAACAGATATATAGTAATTCATGAAATATGTTCAGGGTTCATGTCGAGTAACAGAAATTGCTAACAGATGAATAGAGAAATTTTATCTTAAAATTAAAATGTGTAATCCTAACTGCCATCTAATAGGACTGTGTTCATAACCAGAAGTCTACATATTCCAGCAATCAGAAGACCAGATTAATAATCCTAAAACTTGTTCTTTGGCTTCCAGGCAGGTGTCACACTGCAGTCTATCAGAGAAAAACACTAATAAGCTCTGAATAAGTCAATAAATACAGAACCAGATTGGCAAGAGTATACTAATTCTCACTTCACCATCCTTCATATGTACTTCATTCAAAATTATTTGTGTAAATGGTGTAAAAAAGCTGTAAAGTATTTACGTAAGTGCTGTAAAAAAGTTGTAAAAAAGGCTCTAAAAAGAATTCTTGAAATCATACTGAAAGAATTGAAGTGGGCTATATTTTGTGTTGCCCTCTTATTCATAAGCCATATCAACCATCTGTCACAAATGCAATACTGAGCAAGCCAATACCATCCTAAAGTCACAAGAACTGATTTTCAATATCTAAGAAAAGAAACAGAATAGCAAAAACAATCATAACTTGTCACTGAGTACAAAATATCCCATCCATGTTAACAAGCAGCTCTGAGTTGGATGTAGGAACTGATGATGTAATGATTATAGTATCAACAACAACTGTAACTTAAACTGAGTATCCCTTGACAAAGAATCTAAAAATAATAAAGAAATTATATGGGAGAAAGAAAGCTAAAAATCTACACTAGTCTATGGGATAAATTTACTTACATAATTTGCTGCTTTAAAGCTAAACAGAGCACATTTCTTTAATATAAAACCTAAAATTAGTCCCTTCTGCCTTTTCTCTACTTTTTAGAGTAAATTGCAGATAAATATATGTATATACATCTCCTTTTCATCGTCAACACCAGACATGGGGTACACAAGACATATGCCTAATTTTATGAATTTTTAAGAACTGAAGATTGAATGAAAACATTCCTAAATATTTGCATCTCAGAGAATTCTTGTCGTCAGAATACCATTCAAATGTATTTATTTATTTATTTTAGATTTATTTATTTTAGATTCTTTCACATTGTTCTGCTCTAAAGTGACATGTCTATTTCTTCTGTCATATTGGAATTTATGCGCTTCAAGCTTAGTCTTAATTGGTTTTATTTTGGTTGTGGTTATACTGTGAACCCAGTTCCTCTTCCTGGTTGCTAGCACCACTATGTAGATATCCAGATATTGAATTTAATAAGACCAAATGTGGGAGGAGGGGACAGGGAAGATGGGGCAGGAGCGCCCTGGGATGATTCTAACATCAATCATCTGTAGCCCACTCCTTCCCTTCTGGAAAATTCCCCGTTCCCCACTGCCCCATTGGACCTCACCCCAAGACCACTCTCTCCCCACATTCCTATAGAAACACCCCCTGATCACCCTACCTTGTCTCCTCCTCTGCGCCCTTTCCCCAGTGGTTGAATTGTAGCCGTGACCCCACCTACCCTCTTCCCTTTATAAACCCCGGTCCCACCCGGTTTGGGCCTCAAGTTCACCCAACACCGGCTCCCTTCAACTGCGGTTGCACCCCTGCTTTCCTTCCCTCCTTAAACCCTCAGACCATCCGCTAATAAACCCAGATGGATCTGCATTGGTGCCTCGAGTCCTTCTTCTCCCTGGCTGTGCCGTTTGATATACATCCGGGACTGTGCGCGTGGTGGAAGAGGTGGATCTGCTCCTACGGGACCCACAAAGGAGTGATTTGCCCACACCCACACAGGACATTCCCTTGCAAGGGGGACACTCCCGCACCTGGCACCCCAATGAGGGGCTTGGGCAGTTCTTCTCGCCCGTGTCCCAAAGAGCATCTTGGCGCTGCAGCTCCATGAGCGGCAACGGGGGGACAAAAGCACCATTCAGCTCCAGCACCAGGAAAAGCCGCACGTTGATTGTGTGAGGACTGCTTTCTCCTGACCTGCCAACACCCATTCCATGCTACGCTCCTGACCAGCCTGCATCTCCAGGGATGCGACTGCGAAGCCAAGGGACTGGCAGGAGCTGACCAGCTGCTCCAAGGCATTTTCCTTTCACCTGGGACTTCTTCAAATATTTGGTGAGTGAAACGGTGCCAAGCAGTGCCCCCACCTGGGCTCATCTGTTTTATTTTATCCTGTTTGCCTCATGAGTGGATTTAGTGGCAATGGGAAGCAATCTCTCCCATGCCCAGAAGGAGTTCTATCTCCATGTTCAGAGCCTCCTTGTTTCAGGGAACATTTAATTTTTAAAAAGGGTTGTTAAAGCTTTTGTTCGTTTTCTGCTCGAACATTTTCCCGAGATTTCTCGGGAAGATGCCTTTTTTGTTTTGGGGGAAAGTGGGGAAATGTATTTATTTGGAACAAGTTAAGGGGAATTTTAGGGTATGAAGATTCAGTGCTTTATTTGATCCAATTTTTATTTGATCCAATAAAGGAAAGGGAAAATGTTGGGGTCCCCAGTTCTCCTTCCCCATGTTCCTCCTCACCCATTCCTAAACCTTCTTTCCCTATGAATGGGACAGGACATAGATCCTGCCCAAGGGTACAAGGTTGCTACTGTCTCCCTCCTGCCCCCTGTCCCACCCAGTGCCTCTCCCAGCCTGGGACCGACCACCCCAGTCTGGACCCTGCCCTCACCCTTGGTTCTAAAACTCCTGCTCCCAGTTCAGGTCCTGGTTTACTCCCCGGTTAGTGTTTGCAAAATGGCAGTGGCCACGTGGCGCCCCAAGATGGCAGCCTCCTCCCTCTCCCAAGTCCTTCCACCTCTCCACTGGCAACTCCCCCCACATCGAGTTCCGCCCCTGTGTCAGGTCCTGCTCTCTTCCAAGCGTTGACATCACTGCGTCGGGCCTGGGGTGGGTCTTGCTCCTCCCTGGGGTGGGTCTTTGGTGGGTGGTCCTACTCCCCCCGGAGGGCCCCGCCCAGGAGCATGACAGCGGCCCATCAGGCGACGCCCCCCTGTCTCCTGTCCCTTCCGGTTCCCACGGTACCGGGACTGTGAGTGGGCATGGCTTAGACCGGAGGGCGGCTATCTTGGCCTGCTGGGACCCCAGTCACCGGGTCCCACTGGTCAGCCAGAGACCCTGCATACTAGCCTGCGCAGTCACATCCTCTGAGGAGGATGGGACTTGCTGCATTCCCGGCCACAACATCAGGCCGGGCAGCAGCTGGGTGCGAATCCAGGAGGAGGCAGTAAGGGACAGGGATCTCCAGCTGGCTAGGGACCTTGACCGGGTGGTTGCTCCTGTCATTCTGAATCAGAATGGGAACGCACGGTGGGAGCAAATCCCTTACCCCGAGATCAAAGAGCTGCGAAAGGCAGCCAAAGACTATGGGAGAGGTTCCCTCTATTTAAAAAACTTACCAGAACTCACTTTTACTGGACATACTCTAATACCACATGATTTAAGGTACATAATGATAGCCTTGTTGTCCCCCACTTTGTTCCTCCTCTAGGAAGCTCATTGGAAAAAACTGTTAAAAACTCTGGTTGAGGAACATCAAATAGAAGGACTGGGTGAGGACGCAATGGATGCCTTTTCAGGTGAGGGGGTTTTCAACAGGCCTGAGGATCAGGCAGCATTGTCAGTCAATGTACTAACTGAAATTAAATTAGCTGCCAAAACAGCACTTTTAAAGATCTCGGACAGCTCTACCCCTTCGCAAAGCTTCTCAGCCATCCACCAGGGAGTCGATGAGCCCTTCATTAAGTTCGTGGACCACCTCTGAGAGGCCATCGAGAGACAAATTGACAACATGGAGGCTAGGGACAAGTTGCTGCGAAAGATGGCAATGACCAACGCCAACCCAGACACCAAGAAGGTACTCAGGGCTCTTCCCCAGGACCCTGAGCCTTCCATCACCCAGATGGTCACCACCTGCACCAAAGCCACTTCCATCGAGCAGACACTGTTGCAGTTGCGGTAAGCAAGGGTGTCGGGGAGGCAGTGGTCACACTAAATAACATCCAGTGTTTTAATTGCAAGCAATTTGGCCACATCTATGCCAACTGCCCCTACCCTCTGTCCGATGGACGCATCACATCCTTCACACCCGTGCCTTCTGCGAGAGTGCCCGCCTCCGCTGCTCATCATCCACCACAGTTCCAGCAATCTCCTCGGCGTCCAGGAAACAGTTTGCTGAGCATGCCCCGGCCCCGCATGATGACACCAAATGGCAGGCTGCAGCATCTCCAGACCATCAACGAGGACCAGTTCCCGATGGGTCATTTCTGAGGCTTAGAGCCCCTAGAGCAGCTTCAGGTACTTTCACAGGACAGGACAATTAGATCCAAGCCTTTGCCGAGTCCTCCACAGCTCCGTCACCATCATGCTTTCAGACAAAGACTTTGTCAGGGTTCCGGCAGGCTACTTGGAGCCTCCTTTCCATGACAGGGCCATCGAGGTACTCCTTGTCGGAGACAACAAACACACACCCTTTGAAACCACTGTCATTTCAGAAGTTGTCACCATCCATCCTTTCAATGAGATAACTGTTTCTGCTTCTTGTACCACACCCCCGTACACTTTGTGCAAGCACAGCCCATTTGCACAGATGTACATGCTACTGGGACAGGACTGTGATTCACCTAATTATGACATTTATTTCACACAGACTTTGTCCAGGGGAAGACCTAACATTTCAGCCACCATCTCCTACAAGGAGAAGAGTTTCCACTTTTCGATGATGGCAGACACAGGAGTGGATGTCACCATCATCCCGAGAGCTAAATGGCCCCGCGACTGGGAGTTGGTGTCCTCTTGTGGCACAGTCTCCAGCATCGGAGTAGCTGTCAACTCTCTCAGGAGCAAAAATCTTATCACCTTAGAGGGGCCTGAGAGTCAAGTTGCCACGGTAAGGCCATTTGTCACATCATGTGACATCGCTCTGCTAGGCAGAGATGTGCTCTCACAATGGGGGATCCGCCTAGACATCCCTGATGCTAAATGGGAGTTTTAGCTTGGGCCACTGCTGAGCACACCACCCCACCCCTCACCTGGAAATCACATGATCCGGTGTGCGTAGAGCAGTGGCCCCTCCCAGAAGAAAAACTAAAAGTGCTCAATGACTTAGTTGAGGAGCAGTTGCATTTGAGGCACATTGTACCATCTTACAGCCACTGGAACACCCCAGTTTTTGTCGTCAAAAAGCCTGGCAAAGACAAGCGGTGGCTGCTCCAAGATTTAGGTAGAGTCAATGAAGTCATCCAGGACCTGGGCCCCCTCCAACCTGGCCTCCCCTCCCCCTCTGTTCTCCCGACAGACTGGCTGCTTTCAGTCCTTGACATCAAGGACTGCTTTTTTAACATCCTGCTGCATCCCGCAGACGCTCCCAGGTTCGCCTTTTCGGTACCATCTATCAACTGGAAAGAGCCGTACAAACGGTACCATTGGGTCAGTTTGCCTCAGGGAATGAAAAACAGCCCTGTGCTCTGCCAAACTTTCATGGCACAAGTGCTTTCCCCAATCAGAAAGCTCTTCCCTGAGGCAATCATATACCATTACAAGGACAACATTTTGGTGTTTGCACCCACTGAGACCTACCTGAAGACTGCACTGGAGAAGACCATGGCCGCCGTCGAATGTGCAGGCCTCCAAATTGTAGCAGACAAAATCCAGATGTCCAGCCCATGGAAGTACCTTGGCTTCCTCATCCCCGGAAGGACCGTCACTTCTCAGAGCCTTACCATCCGAAACGATCCATGCACCCCACATGACCTGCAGCAGATCTGCAGCATCATCACCTGGATTCGGCCCTTCCTGGGTCTCACCACCGAGGAGTTGGCATCCCTCTTCAGTCTTCTGTGAGGTGAGTAAGACCTTGTCTCTCCTCATGCTCTGACCCCAGAAGCCCAGAAGGCCATGGAGACAGTCGCAGCTGCTGTAGCATCCTGTCAGGCCCACCGCATGGACTGGTCCCTTCCCCTGGAGGTTGCAGTCTTAGGTAAGGCACCATATTTCCATACAATAATTTTACAGTGGGACAGTGGCTCTAAAGAGTCACTAATTGTCATAGAGTAGCTGTTCCTTCTCCACCAGGCACAGAAAATCATAACGCTCCCACAAGAGCTGGTGGCACAATTAATCATAAAAGCTAGAGATCGCCTCCGAACACTTGCAGGGCATGAACCGGCATGCTTTTACCTACATTTTACCTTAGATTATTTGGATGCACTTCTAAAAACCAATGAACACCTCCAATTCGCTCTAGATAGCCACCCCAGCCAAATTTCCACCCATTACCCAAAACACAAATTCTTTAAAGATTCATTATATTAGACTCCAAAAACATACAAAAGTAATACACCTATCAAGGATGCTCTCACAGTGTTCACTGATGAGTCTGGGAAGTCCCACAAGTCAATGATCACTTGGAGAAATAAGGACACTGTTGAGTGGGAATCCAATGTCCAAATTGTTGAAGGATCTCCCCAGATCGCAGAATTTGCTGTGGTTGTGAGAACATTCCGTTAATTCCAACAACCTTTAAATGTGGTGACCAATTTGGCTTATGCTGCTGGGATAGCTGAGCAGGCAGAACATGCCCTGCTCAAAGATGTCCAAAATGAGAAATTATTTAGCTTGCTCTCAGAACTGATTTGGCTACTTTCCCACTGAGAGCAGCCTTATCATATCATGCATGTCCAGTCTCACACAGACCTGCCTGGACCAATCACTGAGGGCAACTGGAGGCCAGATCTTCTAGCAATGGCAGCACACTCTAACCCTACACTGCACACCACCCCTGACATATTTTAACAGGCTCAGTTGAGCCATCGCTTTTACCATCAAAATGCACCTGCTTTACGTAGACAATTTGTCAGTGGAACAAGTCAGAGCCATTGTGGCAACTTGCCCCAACTGCCAAACCTTTTCCCTACCTTCCATGCCAGCTGGGGTCAACCTGAGAGGCCTAGGAGCCCTTGAACTCTGGCAAACAGACATAACTCATAATGCCCCCTTCGGAAGGCTCAAATATGTGTCTATTGACACGTTTTGAGGGGTAGTATTTGCATCGGCACACGCAGGTGAGAAAACAAAGGATGTAATCAAACATTTTTATATGGCTTTCGCGACGTTCGAGGTCCCCAAAGGTATTAAAACAGATAATGGTCCGGCATTTACATCCAAACATTTCAGAGATTTTACACAGCAAGGGGGAATTGCCCACACCACCAGCATTCTTCACAATCCCACAGGGCAGTCCATCATGGAGCAAGTACACAAAGAGATAAAAAAGCTGCTGGAAAAGCAGCATGATACAATTACTTCCTTCCCTATCCACAGACTCTACAAGGCCTTATATGTTACAAATTTTATGAATTGCTCCCAGAAGGAGCCCAATCCCCCATCATTAAACGTTTCCACAACAATACGCATGCACATCTCAAACAGAGATCACCTCTGCTCGTCCGTGACCCAGAGTCTAAAGTCATAGAAGGGCCCTACCCACTCATTACGTGGGGGAGAGGATTTGCTTGTGTCTCTACAGGCACTGAACCCAAATGGATCCCAGGGAAATACATCAAGCCATACCTCAATTGTGTGCCAGAAGACCTACCAGCTGACAAACAAGTCCATCATATCACCCCTCCTGCCCCTGAATCAGTCTTCTCATGGAGAAGAAGAAAGAGGAAGGGGACATATCCAAACCTGGTCGCAAGAGTGTTGATAACGCAACAATATGTCCCTTCAACCAACCAGACAACCATTTCAAATAACAGCATACCCCCACCATTCCCTAAATACTGCTATTAACAAGACACCCCACCTTCCCTTGTCCCCCGAGCACCAATATCACGCGCATCGGGTCCCGCCCCTCGCCCCATGCCCCCTTGTTCCTCCCCTGTTCCTCCCCACCCTCCCTCTTTTCAACATAAAAAGAAGGGGTAGGCTTCAGAGGAAGTTTGAGATAAGGTTGACATCAAAGGGGAAAACCATCTTTTTGTAATGAATGTGTATTTCCCACAAGTGTAAGCTTGAGGTCACAGGAAGAAATCAGGGAAAGTCCGAGATAGATTGAGATTGTTCGGGTCCGTGCTCTTGAGGTTGCAGGGAGAAATCAGGGGAAGTTTGAGATAGGTTGAGGTTGCACAGGTTCATGCTCAGATGAAGAAGTACCTTCTGAGGTCCATGCTCCTAATGGTGTCTTTATACTGGTCCAGTGAACATGAGACGTCACCAATTGAGGTTTTACATGTGCCTATCAAGCATGAAGGAGCTCCAATATGAGCGCAGTATAGTAAGGGATTTGGATTCGCTGGGAAGCACAGAGATTTCATGCAGTTCCTGTGTGTCTCTAGGAGTGGTGGCGGGGAGGAATGGACTTGTTTTGGAATGAGTGAGCATTTCCTGAAAGAAGGGATGGTAAAGAATGGTCTTTGTTTTCCTAAAAGGACAGGTACACCTTGTACGGATGAAGAGAGGAGAGGAAAATGACCATCATTGCAACAATCCTGGTAATCCCCTCAGTGCAACCAGTGTTGCCGCCTTTGCCTGTGTGTTCGTATCCATCCAGGTGACCTCAGGCTGGATTGTCCCTCAGCTCAAGCAAAACGTCTGGGTCACCTTGGCAAAGTCCCTACAGCAGGACAGCTTCTGCATGACCATGAAAAGTGTGGAATGTGTCTGGTGGGAATCCCCCTATCTGAAAATGACTACCTTTTTATAGGTAAGAAACACAACTCTGTGGACACCTGGGACAAATGGACAAGGATTCTCCCACATGCCTCACAAGAGCCCCAAGAATTAGATCTACTGGACTCCACTAGGGTAAAGTACTGTGTTAACTTAGAGCATAAGGCAAGACCCAATTGGCAATCCACCACAAAACCACAAAGCAAAATTTTCTCGCCAAATGACAAGAGGTACAATACAGCTGAATGGTGCCTCTTATTAGACTAGCACCACACCATCCGAGTCTATGCCATACCCCAGAGTGCTCCCACGGGGAGTGTTTCTTATCTGCGGTGACAGGGCGTGGGCAGGAATCCCCTCCAGCATCAAAGGGGGTCCCTGCAGCCTTGGCCAGTGGACTACCCTCACCCCAAATACTACACTATTACACAATTGGAAGCTGAATGACAAATTGGCACGCCAAAAGAGATCCTTTGAAGAATTCGATCCAAATTGCAATAGCCAAATTTTTAATTGGGGAATGACAAAGAGGGTTGCGGTATCCATTTTTCTGCCTTGGGTTGCCGCTGCAAAGGCCCTTCAGTGAGCTTTCTCACCTGGGATGTTGGCCTAGTAAGCAGAACAACGTGATGTCCACTGCACTATCCAATCTACTAGCAGATGAGAACACCAACACACATGCCACACTGCAGAACAGGGCTGCTATCGACTTTCTGCTGCTCTCCCATGGCCATGGGTGCGAGGACTTTGAGGGACTTTGCTGCTTCAACCTGTCTTCACACAGCAGGTCGATCCAGGCGAACATAAAAGGACTACTGGACCAAGTAGAGGACATTAAAACTGAGAAAAATGCGGCTGACTGGCTGGACAAACTGTTCGGACAATGGGGGATTCCTCTCTATTTTAAGAGGCCTGCTGTGGATTTTCATCATAGTAGGGATTGTTGTGATTGCCATCTCATGCCTCAAGAAAGCCGTCTTAAAGACAGTAGGCGAGGCCTTTTTAATAAACAGAAAAGGGGGAGATGTGGGAGGAGGGGACAGGGAAGATGGGGCGGGAGTGCCCTGGGATGATTCTAACATCAATCATCTGTAGCCCACTCCTTCCCTTCTGGAAAATTCCCCATTCCCCACTGCCCCATTGGACCTCACCCCAAGACCACTCTCTCCCCACATTCCTATAGAAACACCCCCTGATCACCCTACCTTGTCTCCTCCTCTGCGCCCTTTCCCCAGTGGTTGAATTGTAGCCGTGACCCCACCTACCCTCTTCCCTTTATAAACCCTGGTCCCACGCCCGGTTTGGCCTCGAGCTCACCCCAACACTGGCTCCCTTCAACTGCGGTTGCATCCCTGCTTTCCTTTCCTCCTTAAACCCTCAGACCATCTGCTAATAAACCCAGATGTATCTGCACCAATGCCTTCAGTCCTCCTTCTCCCTGGTTGTGCTGTTTGATATATATCTCAGGACTGTGCGTGTGGTGGAAGAGGTGGATCTGCTCCTACAGGACCCACGAATGAGTGATTTGCCCACACCCACTCAGGACGTTCCTCCGCGAGGGGGACACTCCCACAACCAAAGCCTGCTTCCATTCAGTTGCATCATTGGTACTCTAGATGGAAACTCTAGTTCTTGTGACAGTCAGCAATACAGAAGTGGCCTGTCCATCACAATATTTCTCCACAACTGCCAAGTGTTTGCAAGCTTCTAGGAATCTGGTATAAATTTTGTATCTTAAGGGATAAAAGAAAAACAATGAAAGGAAACAGATGAAATCTTAGCAAAATGGTTTCTAACCCAAATATACTTAATTGATAGAGCACAAAATAATACCTATTCTTTTGAGATCAAATGCATTAATTAACATATTTACAGCTCTGTCTGGCCCTGGCATAGCAGATCAATTTCCAATGACCTGTATCTGTGCAGTCCCCGATTTGGCAACTGAAGCCAATGGTCCAGGCATCCTTATTGGGGGGTAACATTTCTTATAATAGACCATATTTGTTAGATACACAGCTGCCTTAATGAAGGATGATTGTTTTATTAGAGGAGGGCAGAAAGGTTCAGCAAAATAATAGCATGAGATGGTGAAGTTGATGTCAGTTTAATTTAGATATTATTTGTGATATCAAAATAATGTTGAGTAGTAATTTAAATCAATGACTAACAAAATGAGGGTTTTTTTCTGCACTGTAGTGGATAGACATACTCAGTCTAGTCTATAACTTAACATATTAGGTACCACACACTGCTCTCTTAGATGGCTCATCTGTTTCTGAGATAGGGATGTTCCATTTCCAGCTCTACAGTGTAACATTATAATAACACCACTGAGAATTAAGTTTGCTTTTTGACTGTTGCAACTTCAACTGTTGAAGGTCCTAAATTACACTAAAATATAATAATTTAATTGGTATTTTGTCTTCGAGTAAGATTCCAGTATAGCATTTTCCAGAAAAAGCACAAATGTTTGCTGAAAATTAAGTTTGGGAACTCTGCCAGGGTTGGATATTAAAGCAGCTGTGCTGGCAAAGTAAGTCTTCAATGATCACCTAGACCTAAGCTTTCTAACATCTCTCTGGAAAAAGTTGTTGTCTGAAAGGTTCTTTTATCTCATACACTTTGATTTAGAACACTTATACATTATTGAAATCAGTGACCAGTTTAATTTCAAGGAGTGTTTAACAAAATCCATCAATATTCCTGTTTTATTATATAGCAATTAATTTCATTTATCTTTCCAGATAACTTGAAAATCAAGGAAAATTTTGTTTGGTTTGCACACTTCTTTTTCTTTTTGGATCAGGGTGGGGGACAATAAAAAAATTTCGTTGAAAATCTGTGTTAGCTACTGGAAGCTAAGGTGATTAGTTCTTACATGCATATGAATGTCATAGTTAGTGATATATTCCTTAAATATTGGTATTCCTACCTTTCTACAGGAAAGATATCTTTTTAGAGAGGAAAAAAAAAAGAAGTCTTTATTAGAACTGCATCTATGTTTTTTCAATTTCTATATGTCCTGGTTCTAAACAAAATTGAAAAGTCTTATTTCATCAGGAGAAAAATATCAGACAATCTAAAAATTACCCAACCTTTTAAAATTGCCTTTCTATTCTTTTGTTATAAAAGAAAAAATATTAAATAACTGGCAAATATGTCAGTTAACCTTTGACAAGTAAGTCTGCTTTTTCACAGAGAAAGCAAAATTGGTACACAGGACTTCCGCTAATAGACTGTGTTCTCCAGTATTTACTTCTGTACCAAAAAAATGCTTCTATCAATATAATGTTGATTGAGTGAGTGGCCAGTACAAGCAGATGTAGCAAACTTCATCACAAAAAAGTTTGAGCTGTCTGGTTATGCCAAGATAAATCTGCTAAACAAGCAAGGAAACCCACCACAACAACACAGGAGTCACAGAACATGTGAGACCCTACAGAGCCATTGCTCCTTTGCTGGAAAAGCAATGAGTGTGGTGTGGCCTCCCTCACCAATAAAGAGCTATTGCTCATCAACCACAAGGCCAGCTTTAATACCATGAGAGTCTAATTTGCTCTAGCTCTCATATTATTTTTTATAGCACCCCAATTTAATCACATCATCAGCTCATTAAACATCCAAAGACTTCTGAAAATTTGTGTGCAAGAGGCTTTGAAGCCTCAGTCTTGTTCTCAAAACTAATTAATTTATTTGAAATATAAGTTCATTTGCCATGAAATAAGGTAGAAAGACGGACATGAACTAGTGAGAGGAAAATTAGAACGATTGTCTGAAAGTTTGGTGTCATATTTCATCATGCTTTTTTAAAAATAAGTGGATACCTGTATAAATGATAGGATTTGTGACTTTAAAGAGGGAATGAATCCTCAAAATTCATGATACTCCTTGTTTCTACTTGTTGGACTGCAAGCCTCTCTGAGTTCCTCAGAGACAGAGATGAATGCAGGGGTTGAATTAAAGCCTTTAGAGAAATTGAAGGCTTTACAGAGATATGAAGTAGAAATGTAGGTTTAAATTTTAAGTAAGTGGAAGTGGTAGAAGTGGAAGTTATACAGTAAGTTAGTTCCAGACATAACAAAAATCCAACAGAACTTTGCTTGAGCCTCTGGAACAGATAGAACTACATGCGTAAATAGATAGACCTATTCACATAAATAGATAAACATATATATGTAAATTTTAAGTATTAAAACAGATCGTATATTTGCGTAAATAGATAATAATATGAACATGTTTTTTTAGGTAAAAATTGACATTACTTTCATACTACTTAAACACATTAGAATCAAGTTTAGATTGGTTTAAAAACAATGGTTTTAGAATCATGTTTTTAGCTGATTGGATGTTTCATGAATAAAATGCCCTGTAATGGAGTGCAAGAAATAACAAGCATAACAACAAGAAGAAGAGGAAGAAAGAACAAGAAGAAGAAGAAAAGGCTATGGTCCCTGCTGTTGCTGCTCAGAACATTGGACTCTACGCCAGGGAACAATTGTAGCTGCTGCTGCTGCTGTTTCATGCATGGAACCTGGGACTCTATACCAGAAAGCAGCCTTGCAGCAGCAACTTCTGTTTGGGATTCTGTGCCAGAAATCTTTTAGCATGGACTTTAATAACTTGAACTCCTTGCCTTCGAGACTGATGTATTCATGCACTAAACAACTTTACTACAACCAACAATGGCTCATATCTCTTTGAAGACCGAAGGCCCAAAACAAGCTTGACCCTACTCATGCAGGTTCCCCGAGTTCCTGTCAAAACATTTTGTTTTTCTCTCCCAAATGGAATATGCAGGTATTTTACATTTTAAAAGCTACAATTAGATTAACCTCTGATTCTCTCAGTTTGAAATGTTAATATGTATATTTCTCAGGTATGACACCTCTTTACCCTATTTAAAAAGCTTATGTTTTTGCACACATATAAAAGACTGAAACAATTAAAACTAAAATAAAAAATATCTACCTGCAATCTGTGTCCTTAAATACGCCCACAACTGTTACCCAATCACACTCTGCATAGTGCTTGGTACTACTCCTCCATCTCGCTTACTGCTGTACATTGCAATAAATGCAAAGATAATGGTCTATCACAGCAGAAAATTATGAGTACATAAGAATTACTTTGAGGCAATGGTGGGATAAATCATCCATGAGGTTTAGTTGTGTAAGTGATTTTTGTTGTGCCTTATATCTTGCCCAGACTGTCTAAATAGATACACAAAGATACAGACTTTACAAAATTAGGTAGAAACATGAATGTATAATGATTGGCACATACTTATTTTAAAATCTGCATGTTTTCAATCCTCATTATGCTAATGAGATTTTTTAGGCTGAGAAACCAAGTAAAAATGAGAAATTAACTGGTCCAAATTTGATGTTGCTTGCTCTGATGACATTGCCTTGGCCTCCCATCGAGTTGCTCTTTTATTCTTCCTTCTTAACAGAACGGGGGTTGAAAATAAGATGGAAAAAAGTTCATGGGTTATTATAAAGAAATGGAGATCCCTTACCAATTGCCATCTTGGGCAAAACAGTCTCAACTTAGGGAGTATTAATTTACAAATATTGATATTTAAAATTTATGTTAATGGCTAGAAACAAAGACAAAAGCTAAAACTCCTTTCATCACTCTTTCACTTTTCCCCAAACCTAACTCCTTCTCTCTGTTTTTTTCTATTGAAGAACACAGATGGGTGGGTAGTCAGGGTTGAGGTCAGTCCGTAACAATTCTTCCCTGCTACTCCTTCCCCCTCATACTTTTTCCCTGTTCCTGAGTGGGTTGCACCATAAGCTGCAGTTTCTTTCATTAAATACTCACCTTCTGCTCCAGTGTAGTCCTCCATGGGCTGTAGATGACAAATTGCTTTAACATGATCCTCTCAAACTGCACGAGAATCTGTGCCCCAGGGTCTGGAGCACCTTCACCTTGGTGAAGACAAGGCTATTTCTCATAGAAGCCTTTCTCACTCCTTTCACTCTTATGCAGTGTTTTACCATCTCTTTAATGTGTTTTCCAAGAGGCATCAGCATCTTGGCAGAGGGGCTTAGCTGTGCCTGGTAGTCCTGGAGAAGGCTCAACCAGATGTATCCGGTTCTGGACAGCCCCAGTTCCTGCCACTACATGGGCACCTACATCAGGAACAGGAACATAATTCCACTATTCCTGTCTTTACAATAGGGAAGCAAAATGATGAAAATCTGTAGCAGGAGAAAGAATTTTGAAAGAACATCTTACTGCTGCTGCCAACAACTCACAAGACAGGATAAATTCACAAAACTTCTTTCTCTACGAAAGCTTGTAAAGATAGTAACTCTTACTCTTTAAGTCAAAAATTATTACTCTTAACAAGCGCAAATGTGAAGGATCATATATAATCTTTCCCCCTAAATTTCTTAACCTTAAATTTATTAACCCTGATAACATAGCATTGCCATATGTGAATATCAATCACTCCTCCTTTGGCTAACTGGAGGTTCCCCAGCTTCATCTGGCTTCCAAACACCATTATTAGATGATTAGGTGTTCTAGAACAAATACAACATGCATGTAAATGAGTTCCTAGGTAAATTTCCAAAACTTAGGGTATGTTTCCAAATTTTCTCTGATGTCAAGCTGCACTATTAAAGTCCTAAGAGGTCTCTCCTAAAAATCCTTCCAGAAAGGAAGGATTTTTTTCCTTCCAGAAAGGAAAAAAAATATAAAGAAATTAACAAGAGAAAATGTGATGGAATAGGGTGCTCCTGTAGATCCTCATTCAAAGCATGAAATTTCTATGTCATTCAATTAGGAATTAGTATTTACTGGTCAGTACCTGCACATATGAATGTGAAGACATACTTACTCATGAGATACAAACAAATGATAGCCAGAGAGATGTAATTTCCAAAGTAGGAGACAAAAAAACCAAATCTTGCAGATTGTCAAAAGTCCTTCATTGTATAGCACATCATGATTTTTTATGGGCAATATTATAATCTGAAGTATGCAAAATTTCATTGAAAGGGAGGCTACTTCACCATATAACAAAAAGATATGTAAGTATCAGTATAAATTATACAAGAAAAAGAGTCCTTTTACCTCTTGTAACCAAGAAATAATTAATTCAAAACTGTTTGAGTGATTATTTATCTCTTATTTTTTGGACATGCCACCGTCTCAAGAGTACACTATCAACTGTTATCAATGTATTTTGAGCAGTTTATATGTACAAAGTACAGATTTCTTTGGTTCTAATTTTCTTCTTAAAACAGTGTTGTCAACCCAGGACACTGTCTTTCATATTTCAGTGAATGAAAGTATTTAATCCATTGATACAAGTATAGTCTGCTATTTTTCCACTGTTAAAAAGCAGACAACTTAATACACATATTCAGTTTGATATTCTCAAATAAAAGGTACTCCTTAGAGTCACTGGTTGCTGTAAAATGCCTGAGTCTGAATGAGATGAGGAAGAAAAACACAAAGAAAAAGACATAATAGTGAAGTATCCTCAGAAGCATATTTCATCAGTCAAGAAAGGAAGACAAGCAAGCAGAGGGAATCTGACAACAATCTGACACTACAGTGACTCATCCAGTTCTGCCTCTTTCTTTTGGACGTATGAAAAGTTCAACTATAAATCATCTTTCAAAGCTTGTTTTGAATAGCGCACAACTGTTACCACTGCAATATAGAAATCTATGCATGGAAAAAAAACTCAGGGAAATATAAGAAAAAGGAGCTCCAACTACAGAATTCATTCAGCATCACTTACTTTATGGTTGAGTAGCTTAATATCATACAGAAGTTTCTTTCAAATTATATTATATCAATATCTAATTCATGAGAATGATGGAAAATATTTATTTTAATAAGAAAAAATTACTTTATATCTTCAGGCAGAAACATGGATCTTTTATCAACAACTATAATCACTCAAAGCACCTACAATAGTGTGAATGGTGACTTGCTAGTAAGCACTTCAAATAACTGAGCTATCTTAAGATGTGTTGTCAAAGTACACAGCTTTTCTTACCAGCAAGATGTGGGATTCTTCTTTGAATATTCATTGTTTTAAACAGAAAGATGCATTTAAGTAACAAAAAATCTATTCCACTGACCAGTTTACTCAGCTCATGCAAAAGATATAAAGAAATAAAAACAAATATTATACAAGAGTATTACTTTAGTCTTTCACCTTTAAATCACATAATGTATCTGTAATTATCAAATAATAGAGGCAAGAAACTATCTGATAGATATGGGATTTTAACAGAAATTAAGTTTGTTATTCCATGCCAGGGCTTAAACCCTGATAGCAGCTACGTAGCATGGAGCTGTTCACTGCGCCTTGCCCTTGGAGGGATGCGCAGGATAATTAGAAAAAAAGTGAAACTTGTGGAATAATGAGTTGATTAGTTTAAAAAAATTTTACTAATCATGTTAATGCTAATAATAACAATAAAAATACTTATAATATTGGAATGAAAATAAGAGAGAGAAAGGAATAGACCCCGAGAGAAGGAAACAATGCACTATACAATTTCTTACTACCTGCTGACTGATGCTCTGCAAGTCTCCAAGCAGCACTCGGCATCTGCCAGCCATCTGCCCCCAATTTTATGTACTGGGTTTGATTTTCTATGGTATTCGAATATCCCTTTGGCCATTCACCTCTCTTGGCTGTGCTCTCTCCTGGCATCTTGTGCAACCCCTCACTGGCAGAGCATAAAACACTAGCAACTCCTTAACTCAGAGTAAGAATTACTTAGCAAGAGCTAAAACATCAGTGTGTTATCAACACAATTCGCACACTGAGTACAAAGCATGGCACTGTACCAGCTACAAATGGGAGGAAAACCAACTCTAGCCCCACCAAAATTAGGACATTCCCACTTTTTGTGTGTAATTACATATCTGGCAATGATAAGTTATTTATGGTCAATACCACTTACTGTAGAATGTCTTCTACATTTCAGAATGTCTTCTACTTAAAGTAGAATGTCTTCTACATTTCAGTAAAAAAATATGGATTGTCTATTGCTCTGCAAGGAATGTCTAAGAAAGACGAGCAAGCAAGCAGAGGGATCTTGCTTGTCTTCAGAAAGATCACAACTCACAAAAAGGAAATTAAAATTAAGACAAATTATACATTATAACAATGATTTGCTCAGCAGTAATAACTGCAGGAATACTTTCCTTGTGACAGTCCATTCTCTTCCTTGACTTTCCTTAGTTAACAGAGAAAAGTTTTTGGGGAGTAGAGCAGCTAGTGTGTCCACAGGCTAAAGATGCTGCACATTGCTAATGTTACAGATATCCCCATGTAAATATTAGAATAAATAAGATTGCTTCTAGTAATAAAGCAAAAGTGATGAGAGTTTCCAACAGCACCAAGCTCTCTCAACAGCAGCAGTATGTCAGGAGAAAATGCACAGGACTTGCACTTGGGCAGATCAGGATGCATTTTGACATCTTGATCAGAAGAGCAGGCAGGTAAATAACTTCAAAAATTTTCATGCATAAGCTGAAAATTCACCATTCTTTCTCTTCTTTTACTTAAGGTTCAAAATTTCCAAGAACACAGCACCTTTGTTTCAAGTTCTTGTTTGCTAAATATTACTTCTGAGATTTATCAAAACGGAATGGAACTTTCTTTGCTGTATTATTAGCATATTCTTTCTTTTCAGGCTAATTTAAGAACTGTCATCACCTATGAGCTACATTCTGCTATTTCATCCTTATATAAAGAGTGATGGTATAATGTCTTTTCCTTTTACAACAGACTAAATTCAATCTGAAGAGTATGTATTGCTTTTTTTGTTGGTATTTATTCACAGACATCTAAAATACATTTCTCATCCATGCTTAAAGAGTATGCAAAAAATGAAAACAGTAATACATGATACACATGCCACAAAAATTGTTTGAAACAACAGTGACTAATGCTATCTATTTTTATTACTGCTTTCTTATTTACTAAAACCAGAAGATCTGTGAAAATAATTCAGTGGTCCATTGAGAAATCAGTGAAATCGATGAGCAATGGACAAAGCAAAATAATTAGATATTTACTACTGTAAACATTTTAAAATATTTTCTTTAAACATTTCAACACAGAGTAAACCAGGTGATGCTCCTAAAAGAGTTTCTAGAAAACACCCATAATGTCAATTTTTCAAAGGTAATTGAGGGCAAACAATAACAGAGAAGATTCAGACCTGCAACCCATCTGCTTTTGCTACTCTAGTTACTAAAAAATACCAAAAATGCATATTAAAAGAACCAATTAAGATTGGACATGTGATTGGAAGTTAACTCAATTTAATAAAGTATAATTAGCATAACCTTTGTGGAAGAAAAGTCCTAATATGGGAAATGTCTTAATAATAGAACGATTTTAGCATTGCTTTCCTTAAAGAAGGTGGGTATCATTATTTCTGATTCAGAGCTGGAGAAAATTAAATATAACAAATGCCATGACTTGCCAAAGATTTATTTGGGACACTTACAGGCATTTAGGCTCTCATTTCAGAGGCCAACATAAGAACTCACAGATTCTTGTTTAGATCTTTCTAATTCCATATGCAACATCCAAGACTTATCAGGACTTAAATTTAAGAAATGGATCTGGTAAAAAATAAAAAGATTACTATGTAAGCCAAAATCAAGGCCTCCAAAGCTCTGTTACCTTAATAAATTAATAAGTAGCAAAATATGAAACTCTATATACCAGTTTTACTGCTAACCATATAGTTTCATATTTGTCTGTGATAGCTTAAAATTTAAAAAATGCAAAAAGAAACCCAAAAGAAACACTTGTCTCTATCTGGAAAAGACAGACAAAAACTGCACAGAAATATAAAAAAAGGATGTATCCAGGTTAAGGAAACTCTCAGCAGGACACCCTGAGTAAATACAGTACTGTACTGATTGCTCAGGAAATAACTTATAATATGGGGTTTTTTTCATTATTCCCAGTAAGTTCAGGGTTAAAAAATCTGAAAGCCTCTCTGATGGAATACTCACATTTGGTCTTGACTACCAAGAAAACCACTGAAAATCCTTTTAATATTATCACAAGAGGTAACAGTGTTTCCTGGTTTAGGGCAAATTTGGGAGAAAACCTCCAAAAGGGGGCCCCTCCAGAAAGAAAAGCTACACGGCCCCTCCCCCCAACTAGTCCGGGAAGGATTCCTAGGAGACAAGTGGAAAGAACCTGTTTATTTAACAGGCAAAACACCCCCCAGCACACAAAATGAGCAATACTGGATGACAACACTCTTTCACCACTCTGAAAAAAGATGACAAATTCAGAAAGTCTCTCCTGGAAGTGGTCGCTCTGTTACCAGTCGCTCCGGCACTGGGGTAACCGCTGCAAGCTACAAAGTGCAAACTCTTGGTGTTTCCCAGGTCCCAGTCCAGAGCAAGCTTGACTGGTTCCAAAAAAGGGAAGGAAAAACAGTCCAGGGAAAAATTCAGGCTTAGCTGAACTAACTAATGAGAAGGAGCAAAAAGTAAAAGCAAAGCAGGAGCAAAGCAGAAGCAAGAGCAAGAGCAAAGCAAAAAGCAAAAAGCAAAAAGCAAAAAGCAAAAAGCAAAAAGCAAAAAGCAAAAAGCAAAAAGCAAAAAGCAAAAAGCAAAAAGCAAAGCAAAAAGCAAAAGCCACACTATGTACTGCCCCGTCTCTGTGTCCCACGAGTTGTGGGGGAGCAGGCTGATAACAAACCAAAGCATTCACTCTTCAGAGCCAGTCTTGAAGGAACAGAACATAATATCCAGCAAAAACAGAACACACAAATGAGGATACAAGCATCAACATCACCCTAGGACACAGTGGAACTAAGTGAGTAGTATACTGCTTAAAATTCTGTGAAAGGAAATTCATGACAATATTTTCCCATTGATCAGTTCTTAGCATGATACAAGAATTTTTTGAGTCTCTTCTGAAATGTATGTGTTGTGAGTATCTGGTGTAAATACGTATCTGTGCAGAGTTACATTTAGGGAAGCATGACCTACCACATTGCTTTCCAAGTTCTTACACATCTGGAAGGTATTTCAACATTCATTAATCTTCTTATGGAACAATATGATTTGTATCAAAGAGACGATTTTATGTCAAAGTACCCTCTGCCATCACTGGCCTAAATTACACATTAGAAGCATAAATATCACAAAATAAAAGAATTTAGATCAGTACAACAGCATAAATTCTTGTGGGGAAAATGATGTATTAGAAAAAAACTTCCAGTTCATTGGTTGTTTAGAGGATCACAGTTACACAGAGGAGAAGCTTTTGAGTCACTTGTAAAAGGCATTTTCACTTTTTTGTTTCAGCAAATATAGTTCTCAAGCAAAGTTACTCTAAACATTATCCCATGGAATTTGATCACTCTCCCTCTATACTGACCAAAGCTAAAAGTCTTGTGCTAGCATTTGATAACTAAGGGTATATATTTAGGAAATCTTACTTCTTATGTGATGGAAAAAGGCAGAATGTGTACTGTGATCATTCTTTCTGCATAATAATTTAGAAGACACCAGTTTCAGAGACTTTGAAGACAATTTTTGCCTAATATCTTTGAAGACAATTCTTTCCTAGTGCCATGTAGGAGTAGGAAAAATCACATCATCACTGCAAATAGTTCAGACACTGTATATGTTAAAGAAAAAAAAAAACAAAAAAACTCTGCTTGGAGGAAAGAGGTCTCTAATGAATGGGTGTGCAAGGCAATGACCAGCTATTGTCCATGAAGCAGATCAGAGGACTGAATAACTCATATCAACATTGGACCAAAATCTGAACTCTGATCCTAATAATCTCCACAAACTCTGTTTGGCTGGACGATTTGAAAGAGTTTCAGCTCTACATCTGTAGCCTGAATTTTATTAATTAAATTACTAAACTGAATCAATTTATGCCAATATTCCAGATTTCTGGAGGAGAGATAACTCCAAAGGTCCATGTAATTACTGACTTCAGAACAGGAATCAGTGTAGTCTCTTCAGGACTGCTGTGTAAAATGGTCTTTAATGAGAAGAATACCCAGAAAAGAGAAAGCATTTTAGCATTCTAGTCTGATTTCATGCCTTTGTGACACGTATCTTACATCAGCAAAAATGTACTACTGTTTTGTCTCATTGACCAATAGAAAACAGACAGTATGTATAGCCATTACTGACTAAAAAATCAAACAAGAAAGTAATTTTGTCATTACTTTGTAACACCTGGAAAGTAGGGTAAAATGTCAACTCCTGGTTGACATTCATAAAGCCTATCATAAAGACAGAATATTCTCTACCTAGATGATGATGACATTCCTGTATCATTCTTCAGTTCCAAAATCTTGTGATCCCTGTGCACTTCCTCCCTGGGCAGCTTAAGTGTCCTTGTGGAGATTAATTTGAACTGTACAAGAGAAATCAGAAAAATGCAGTCAATCAGCAAAGCCTCTCCTCTGTTCTCTAATTTGCCTGTGAGTCACTCACAGTTCATGAAATAATGTTAATTAGTGGAGAAATTATGGCATCTTTTCTTTCATTTGCTTAATATATTTTAATAACCAGCATCTAATGGCAACCATGTATGCTGGATGTAATGCTACCGATGACTGAAAGGAGGAAAGAAATTTTTTGTCTTCCAGAGGAAGCTGTGGCAAGACTTCTACCACCCTTCCTCAGATGACTGATGCAGATGGGAGGGATAAACCAGGCATGTCAAAGGCCCAACACAGAGGTAATCTCCTGGTGTCAAAAGGTCTTCAGTGCAACCAAAAATCAGCATCTTAGTATGGAGAGCAGATGTGGGAAGAGATAAAAGAAAATAAGTATTAATAACTAAAAGGCCTTGTTTTACACTATAAAAGCCACAGAAATTATCACAAAGGTAAAAGTATCTTACACATTCCCTGGAAACGTGTAAGATGGCTACTGCCTGAAGCTGGATGCATCTTCACGGTTACTTTTCTGGAAATTGAGGGAAAGGATTTCAATGTGTGCCCTGTTGGGCGGCTGGTCATGGCTTGACCTGGATGCCTCAACATTGCAGAGAGAGGTCCTGCAAGACACAGCTTTCTAGGTGTCTCAGGCAGTCTTTCAGCCACCAGATAACCTCAGCAAGGGGCAGGCAGTTCAGCTCTTAGCAGTGATTTTCAGCTCTTAGCAGTGATTTTCAGCTCTTAGTGATTTCAGCTCTGCCTTGAGAGGTGTCCCCTTGCCAACACAGGACAAGGAGACAGGAGCATTGTGTGGTTGTTCTGCAGAGGTAGCCTTTATTCCAGCACCCTGCTAAAGAAGCCAGTGATGACAGCTCCCTCCTGAACAGGGCAGAAACTCAGGTTTTTATGGGGAAAATCGGGGGTGGTACAAAGAAGGCTGTGGGGGGTGGAACCAATCAGTCTCAACAACAAATCTACATGGGACTCCAAAGCATGTTGGGAACTCACCATGACCAAGAAGGATTTCTCAATCCAGGAGTTTGAGAAGATCTTATAATATCCAATTCAAGGGATACCTCTCCAATGGAGAGGGTTGGCATGCCTATCTGTCTCCACAGTGCTCCATCAGCAAATGGATTGTAAGATGCATTGAATCCTATGTTATTTCTTTGCTAGCTGTAATAATTGGTACGTCTATGGTGTATGTTATCTACTAGTAGTTGTCCTTTTTTTATTTATTCCTGTGTAGTAAATAACCTGTTTAAAGTCTTATGTGAGAGTAGGTTTTAGGGTGCTGGCCACACCCAAAAAGATTACTGTCTGCTGCCAGAAGTCTGGACAAAAGGCAAGGACTTATCTAAACACTCATATCTATTTGTAACATAAGCCATGGCTCAAGATTTTTTCTTAGCCATCCTTTTCCTTTAACAAAACAAAATAACCCAAACCAACCAACCAACCAAATGCCTCCCCCAACAAAACTCAAACAACAAAACTGCCATCACCAGCAAAAACACCAACCAACCAAAAAAAGCAGCGTAGAATTGCAGGACCACTATAAAAGAAGCAGCAAACTGGCAGGACAGTTTTACATCAGTATAGTGAATTTAGATGTTGGCTGCATCCAACCCCTCTGTCAAAGCAGTTTTATCATAGTTTTATCATATTCATGTTGATGCAGGAGATCTCTGATGCCTGTGGAAATAAGACATTTCCTCTGTAACACCTAGAATATTATGATATGGTATGTAGGTAGAATTCATTGTTAAGCACAATACATGTTTAGAAGATTCAAAACCCGTTGTGACCTATACGTATGTCCAGAATATTTCTTCAATGCCATAGTCTCTACAAATTTTCAGCCATCCAGTCTCTCTCTTCATCATGTAATTTCTTAATACATAGGAGAAGTCAAAATTTATGACCAGCTCTGGTGAAGCTGAAGATTAACAGTGAGATACATTATGCCATAATTTCTTTTTGATTAATCAAATTGATTCATCAAAAAGAAGTTGAGTCAAATTGAGTCTTTAAATTTGCTTCCAGTTTGATCCTACTTTGTTCATTATTAAATTTCATAAACATTCCCTCGAAACAGATGCCAATTATAAAATGTCAAAACATCTATTAAACAGTTTCTATTCACAATTAATAGAAGGATTATTTTTGTTATTCACAAGAAGTTCTTTCTGGACATATACAAAATTAATCAGAAATAAAACTAAATCTTTAAATATGTTAAAACTATATATTACACATAGCTTACATTTCAGTAGTCCTAATAGTGGCCATTTCTGTAATTTCAGAATTCATTTCCTATGTTACACAGAAGAATACAGTAAAAAAAAGGGATTTCACATTACCTGTACAGACTTCCAAAGGATACATGTCAGGAGTCTTTGTACAGAATTATAGAAAAGATCAGTCATATCTGAGAGAGGAGTAGTCAGCATGCAGAAGTTATCTGGAGGCAGCTCCCACTTATGGTAAAGCTTCTCACAGGAAAATGATGTTTAACCACATCACAGCAAATTGATGCTTCTTGCCTTTCTTTCTCATGTTGATTTGTAACAGCAAAACATTAAGTTAAAGTGAAGCACACAGTATCTTCAGGCAGAAGTAATTCTCTTCACTTGTATTTTCATTAAAAACCCTTTTGTTGCCTTTTCAGGACAAAACTGTGTCTTTAAGTCATAGAACCAAAGAATGGAAAGACCTTTAGGATCACCAAATCCAACTGTTAAGCCAGCACTGCCAAATCCATCACTCAACCAAGTTCTTCAGTGGCACATCTTCAGATCTTTTAAATATGTCCAGGGAGAGTGACTCAACCACTTCCCTGGTAAACCTATTCTAACACTTGGCAACTTTTCTGGCTATGAAATTTTTCTCAATATCCAGTCTAAATCTCTCCTGCCACAATTTGAGGTGTTACCTCTCATCTTCAGGCTGTTACCTGGAAGAAGAGACCATCTGGATACACTCCCCTCTCAGGCAGTTGAAGGGAGTGACAAGGTACCTTGTGAGCCTCCTTTTCTCCAGGCTCTGCACCACCAACTCCCTCAGCTGCTTCAGATCAGACTAATGCTAGAGACCCTTCTCCAGATCTGCTGCCCTTCTCTAGACTCACTTCAATGAATCAATGTCTTTCTGGTCGCGAGGGGCCCAAAACTGGATATGGGATTTGATGTGTGATGTCACCAATGCTGAATACGGGGGTACAATCTATACCCTGATTCTGTTGGTCACACTAAACTGCTGTTTTCCAGCTGCACAATGGCTTCTTTGTTGCCCATGCTGCATTCACTGGTGTATATACACCCCAGTTGAGCTATTAATCCATTTACCCATGGTGACTGGGGAGGGCATTTCAGGATCTTTCTTTATAACACTTGAAATAAAGGTTTACTTATTTAAAAATACTTACTACAAGGTGCTGTTCTGAACAGATAGATCAGAATCTATCTTCTTGCATTCTACTTACTGGCCATCATGGTGGAGTAAATAAAGAGTCTTTCCATTAAGAGAGAATTTTAAGAAATATTTGAAAATATACACAAAAGTGTGTGAAATGTTAGTTAAAGGCTTACTGGTCACTCTCATAAACTACAGAAGCATGGAGGAAAATAGAAAGTAGAGCAAGGAATACCTAGCTGTGCTTAACCATGCTGCCACTGATGTCCAGGAGGACCATTTTGGACATTAAAAGGGCAGTGACAGAGAACATAACTAGTCCAAAAGATTGAAGTATAGTAGTGTACTCCTAAGAGACCTGTTGTGATCACCTTGTCTGACTTGCAGTGATGCCTTTTTCAACCTAGAAATGGAACAACAAACACTTCTGAGATAATATTGATATAAGAGGTAATATAAACCTGGTCTTTATTGGAGGTCTCCAGAGGCAGTTATGGAAAAATGTCCACAAAAGCCCACCTACATGGGGGTACATACAGTTTTATAAGTTTGGTAAATTAGCTTAATTGACTAAAAAAGTGCCAATTAGGAGTACAAGTGATGATGCAATTCTCCCCATAGATAAAGCCCATTCCAAGTCCTCCCCCCTCAGATGGAAACTGAACTTCTTGACTAAAAGTTGTCTTCAAGAGTTGGTTTTGGCTTGGATTCCTAAGGAGAACCAAGATAGGATAGCGGCTTTGTAATATGTTTGATCTTTCTGCCTATCAGGACAGGAAAAGTACTAGAAAAACTAGCGACAGATGGAGTAATAGGCTACAGATCTCCAAATATATGTGTGAAGAATACAGAGAATATGTAAAAGAAAAAAAGGCAAAAATCAATAGGCATCACTAACTCAGCAAAAGCTCTAGGTTTTCATTATTATTTGTTGCTGACCAATGGCAATATGCCAGGAGAAATCAGGATTTAAATTTTAGAGACAGAGTTGATTCAAAGTCTTTATTATCCATGTTCATGAGCTTTTTAAAAGGAGGAAATCTTTTTCTTTCACTTGCTTTGCATTTGGATAATAGTACCTCACTGACCCTTGCCTGATGGGCTGAGAAGTTTCTGTTTGCTACATTTATACTTATTATTAAAAGACCTACAAATTGGTTAAAATAAGTACTACAAATTTATTTGTTTCATATATGGAATAATAATTAATATGATCCTTGCTGAATATTCTTCAGTTGATAGAGACCTTGAAGAATTTGTGGGCACCTGAGCTGGATATATTATTTAAAAATAAATTGTGCATGTGCTTTCAAAATCTCACATTTATTAAATTATTCTTGTATGTTCAAGCTTTGTTTGGAACACTTCACACCAACTTAGAATCCTACACTTCAAGGCAACAGAAACTACATCTGTGCTTCCTTATGTATCACTTTGAATATTGATATATAAATTAATATTGTTTGCTTATTTTCAGATTACCAAGTAGTCTAGATCCACCAGTATATCTTTCATTATTTAAATTTTCTCAGTAGCTCTGTGATAATCTTTACTATAATAATTGTCATAATAAATATGTTTTCTTCTAAGGTACTGATAAAAATCAAGATAACCAATATCACACAAACATAACAAACTCTTTGGCGAAGGCTATTTTCTCACCTAGAAGTCCATACTTGAATATTCTTGTTGTTTTTCCCTCCCTCTAAGATGATTTCAGTGTTCCAGGATTAATCAGTGATCCAGCTGATCAGCAGTTCCCAAAAAGTTTATTAGAATTTGCTCCTTAACATCCATGCAGTTTTTATTACACCTGAAAGCATTGCAATAGCTACCCTCCACTTCATACAAAACAAACTTATAATTGTTAGACATACCATTTTCTCAGAAGGTCTTATTATGGTGTCATTGAAAGTTTTTTGTTTCTTGTATAGTTCCCAGTAAAAAAGATAAAATTCTCTAATTCCCAAATGCCAATTCAATCTTTGAAACTTTATTTCCCTTGTCGATTTACAGAAACTTTATCTTCTAATTTATATTAATGACCAACAATCTCCTTTTTGTTTCAAGAGTAAGAGATTTCTTTTATATTTCAGCGTCTTGGTTTGAATTAGACAGGTGTCTGCTAAGGTATGCAGGAGCCTCCCTTAAAATGGAAAATGTAAACCCTCTCCCTCTGAATTATTATAATTTTGAAACTAAGGGACTCTCAGGCAAAGATATGGGAATAGGAATAACAGTTCTTTACTAGGAAAATTAAAATACAAATGCAATAGTATAACAAACAAACAAACAAAAACCCCAACTGTTGAAGGGCCTTACTGACCACCCCTTGTCTCTCCAGATCACAGATCATTTTGTGGATGGGGATCACAGCAACCCTATTCACCCAATGCTGCCGGTGGTGCACTGTAGAGATGGGAATTGGTACTTGTCGCTCTTCCACCCTCAGGAATCCCACTTCAGGTGGGTTTTCTGATAGTCCAGGCAAGGTGTTCAATTACTTAGTGTTCTCTGCTTCTACAGCAGCTATTCCAAAAACCTCCCTGAGTCCCTTTGGGTTTTTGTAATAGCTGTTTTGGAGGAAGTCTATGCCTAGAATCCACGGGGCCTCTGGGCTGGTTACAATAGGATGCTTTTGCCACTTCTTCCAGGTCAGGCTCACCTTGGCTTCCAACAGGGTCAATTGCTGTGATCCCCCTGTCACTCCAGCAATGGAAACAGGCTCTGCCACAGCATGTTCCAGTGGCATTAGGGTACGCAGCTCACCAGTATCAACTAACACTTCATATTTTTGTGGCTCTTATGTGCCAGGCCATCAGATCCACACTGTCCAAAAGACCCAGTTTTCCCATGCCTCTTCTTGGCTAGAGGAAGGCCCCCTCTAGCCCTGGTTATAATTTTCTTCCTGGGCATACATACTAGAAGTTCTTTTAAGGGGTTCTCACAGATCATACCAGGCAGCTCTGTCATGGGAGGCTGAGGCTGCCTTCACTTTACTGGAACTCCCTTGGTTAGTGTTTTCCTCCTTGAGTTGATACACCTGTGCTGCCAGGAGAGAAGTGGTTTCCCATCCCACCTTCCCATGTCTTCCCCACAATCACGCAGGAAGAACCACAGGTCAGCTTGTGAGGTGTACCCTCTCTTTTTAGCTGGGGACATTGGGGTCTGACTTTGGGGCTTGTGACTCGCACTGGTGCTGCATTGATCTTCTTCACCTCCTCCCTCATCTCCTCTTTAAACTCCTCTTTGAATTCCTTAACCATGGCAGACACATGAGTCTGCATCAGGCCATTGATCATACACTCATAATTTCTAAGATTGTTGGTGACAGAACCCACTGTCTCTCAGATGATATCAGCATTAATTGTTACAATGAAGGTGGTGTACTGAGATGGCCCTACATTTGCCAGATTCCACAGCATTTGCCCTGTGCACCCGACCTTGTCAGAGTCATTATCATGCTGTCCACCCTTCCCAAAGAGTACCTCCCATACTGCCACTTCTCTCAGCTATTGGATCCCTTCCTCAAGGGTCTTCTTGCACATTCTATGATGATGCTCCTGTATTGTCTCTCTGTGGACAAACCTCTTTCTTACACTCATTAAAAGCTTCTTCCAGAGGGAGAGACCCTGGTTCCCTTATGAATACCTGATTCATATGTGACTCTTGGGTCAAGGATCCCAAATTCCTTGCCTAATCACCATCCACTTGCACACCTGTACCCATAAGGTCCCAGAATCAAAGTATAAGCCTCATACGCCTGTCATACAATGTCTTTGTGCAGATTACTGAGACTTTCATACGTCAGGGACTCAGTGATGATCTCAACTGCTGGCTCCCCTGTGGGTTGTTGAAGGCCCTCTTTTCTTATCTTTATTATCTACTTTGATTTCATCTTAGACTTCCTCATTTCCACTGGGGTGACTGCAGCTGGTTGTGACGGTCCTTGCAGTTCAGCTGGAACCTGGACAGTTGAAATGTCTGTGGGTTCTATTGCTGCACCATTAGACTCTCCCTCTTCTTGGTAGTGGGAGGTTTTCTCACCAGCTGGGGAAATGTATTCCTCCAGCATCTGGTGTATCTTCTCTTCCATTACCTCCATCCAAATGTGGGTGGTTTATTTTTGAGGTGGGGTCTGGGGCAGGCTTAGGTGGTGGGGCAGCATTCCTAGTCTCTGGGGCTATGTCAGGTTCTGAAGCAGCATCCCTAATCTCTGGGGTGGGTATAGTGTGGTTATCCAAGTCAATCTTCCTTTACCTCTAAATGTTAAATAGAACAGGCATATCAGCAACACTAACCAGTATGATATCATTATCATTTAGAGAAGATTTGAACCCTTCAGAAGGTGGTGAGGTAGACCCAAAGAGCTGGTTTGGAGAAAATTTCCCCTGGTGTCATTTCCTCACAGTAGGTACCATTATTGTGTGTGACAGGTCTGAATCCATATGCTCGCCTTCCAGTGGAAGTTAAAAATCTATGAGCTTCTCACCTTATTAACCCATAAAACTGGACAAAAGCCACAGTAGTCTTAGTTATGGGGCCCATGTTTAGATAAGGGCCTGCAAATGGGCGAAATATAGCCACAACCACATGCCACCCAATCCAGGATAAGCATGGTGACATCTAATGGGGTTTCTGTATCTAGCACACAAAAAATTAGGTTAATCAAGAACTGTTAACCTAATGAATTAGGTTAATCAATAACTCTTTTCACTCTTTTCCTCTTGATGCCCTCGTACCTCACGTTAGGTGCCAAAATCTGTCTTGGTTTGAAAAAGACAGATGTCTTCTAAGGAATGCAGGAGCCTCCCTTAAAATGGAAAATGTAAACCCCCCCTGTTACAGGGCTTGCAAGGGTCTTCAGGGTGAGAGAGAGACAAGAATGTTGACCTCATGTTCAGAAGGCTTGATTTATTAGTTTATGATATACATATTGCATTATAACTATACTAAAAAGTATAGAAGCAAAGGTCTCAGAAGCTAGCTAAGCTAAGAATAGAAAAGGAAAAAATAACAAAGTTCTGTGTCCAGGCAGAAAGCAAGAACAGCTCTGCCGTGAGCGGTCAGTAAATCCAAACATCCACAGGAGACCAATCTCGGATCCACCTGTTGCATTCCACAGCAGCAGATAACCATTGTTTACATTTGTTGCTGAGGCCACAGCTTCTCAGAAGGGAGAAAAATCCTAAAGAAAGGATTTTTCACAAAAGATGTCTGTGACATTTCACCTTTTAAATTCTATTAAATTAAAAAGAAAAGTGTCTGTAATTTTCTCTGCAGTGCACATGCAGATGAAAGAACAAACACTTGATGGGTTATCTGTTGCCAATCCACATCTCAATCAAGCGCTGGTGTGGAATGAACAGAGAATTTCTTCACCTGTAGAACATACAGTACTAACAAATCACCAAAACAATCTTACAACCTAAGAAAACGCAAAAAACCATGCAAAGAAAATTCAAGTCCAAACAGCTGAGTTTCAGGAAAAAGTCCATGGACTGAATATGTTCTTCTTTGCCATCTCTGAAAGTCCTTTTTGGTCCTGAAACAGGCTTGCTGCAGAAAAGTCCATCAATACTTATCAAAGTCCATTGACAGTCATCAAACAATTTCAAACAATTTGAGACAACTTCTGGAATGTCCTTTTATGGCCCTTCAATGCTTCAGAGCTGCTGCCAGCTATTCAACTCTTTTTATTTAATTTAATTTAATTTTTTTTTTTTTTTTAAATCGGAAAAAGCAGCAGCAGCAGGGCAGAGCCAGAGAAAGGCCCTGGGGGGCCCTGGCCCATGGAGAGGCACCAGGAACCCCAGATCTGGCCCACAAAAAGGCGGGCGAGGGCTGGTAGGGGAAAGCAAAACCCCCAAACCCATCAGGAGGCCGGGCGGTGGCCCTGGCCCAGGGACCCGTGCCCAACAGCCCAGGCCCAAACCATGAGGCAGGCTCTGCCTTGCCACAGGCCAGCACTCTGCTGCCAGTACAACGGCAGAATCAGTGGCCACACACTTCTTTTCCCCAAAATCACTGAGGCATGCCAGCAGCAGGTGAACAGAAGAAGCCCCAAGAATCCTCATCTCGGGTCTAGGAATGTTTGTTTCCCACAGCAAGCAAGCCATGATCACTTCCCGCTGTGCCCTCTGCCTCTGCAATGCAAATGCAACAGGTGTGTCTCCCATCTGCCTCATGGCACCACCCCCTCTGGGCTGGGGACCAAAGGCAGAACTTTCGGGACCCACTTGCCCCTTGTCACTGGGGCTCAAGAGGGGCGGCAGAGATGGCAACCTCCAAGGGGTAGCAAGTGACCAAACACCCCCTAACCCACCAAGAATGCTGATCTTGAATGCCGGCAGATGGACTGCACCCACAGCCAGCTGGCGAGCACCCCCTCCTCCACAGAAGGAGAGACCGGCGCACTCTTCCCCTGTCCCAGCTTCCCCCGCAGGGGCAGCCCCAGGATAACCCGAAAAACTCGGGGGGGAAGCCACGCTGGATGCAGGAGCTGCCGCAGAATGCTCTGAGGGTCCCGCGGGTTCGGCGCCGTCTTCAGCATCATCCCGAACAGGCACTGGCTTGGCTTGAGGAGGCGGGGATGTGCAGGAACACACCGCTGCTGTGTCCCCTGGCTCTGGGAGCGGCAGCAGGCACGGCACAGGGTCAGCAGCGCCTTCTGCTGCTGGCTCTGGGGTCAGCTGCGAAGGCGCAGTTGCAGAAGCCGGCAGAGTGCACACGGGCAGCGGCGGGGCTGGCATAGGCAGCGGCGGAACAGCCGGGAGGGGCGGCGACGGAGGATCGCTGTTGCTTAGCAACATCAGCTCCGCTGCAGGGAGCGGTGTTCCTGAGCTCTCAGGTGCAGGCGTGGAAGCCAGCGGAGGCACAGGCGGGATCGCCCGGGGAGGCGGCCGCGGAGCGGGTCCGAGAGGCGGCTGCGCCGGCCCAGCAAGGGGGGCCTCGGAGATCGGTACCGCCCCCATTTCTGAGCAGGGCAGGGTCCAAGAGGCCGGCTGTGGAGGGGCCTGCCTGGCTTCCAGGGGCGGTGCTCGCAGGGCTGCCCGGGGCGGTGCTCACGGCCCTGGCCGGGGCTGGGCCTGCAGGGCTGCCAGGGGCGGTGCCCGCGGCGCTGGCGGGGGTAGTGCCGCCCACTCCCATCCCCCTGGAGAGCGAGAAGGGGGGAAGGAATGGCTGCATCTGGATATGCTCTGAAGACAGAGTAAAAAAAAACTTTGGCTCGCAGCGAAACTTCGCCCACCCCAGCGGGATGCAAGGGGGCTGGAAAGCAGCAGATCGTCTTCCTCCAAAGGGTCTTCTCCTGCTGGAGACGGGGGAAATGGAGCTTGTCCCTTGCAGTTAGCAATCCAGGGAAAAACAGCTGCTCTCCTTTTCAAAACTGGAAGGAGTATTCTAAATGCTGGATAGATCCCGAGGTAACCAAACCCACGGTCCAAAACAAATTGGAAAATGGAGTCCATGCACTCCCATACAAAAATATCCAGAGCATACAGCAGATTAGTAAAAAACCCAAAGAGCTTTTTTTTTGAAAAAACTCATAGAAATCTGTCTCCAACAGGAGAATTCCTCCTCTTCATCTCATTTTTGCCAGAGGGCAATAAGCTTCTCCTCTGAAGCAGAGAAATGAACCTCATCCTCTATGGGGGAAGTCCCCCATATCAGCAGCCACAAACTATGAAGGGCCGCATTTTCAGGAAGGGAAAAGCGTACAGTACCTTTTGAAAGAGTCCAGCATGCTCTGGCCAGCTCCATGGTGCTGCTAGGCCGTCCAAACATCTTCCTGAAGGCTTTTCAAAAGGTTATCTTTGTGGTCAGCCTTGGCTGTGAACTCTGTCCAAATCAGGATCTTCAGTTCTTCAGCTCCTGGCTAGAATCCACTTCTGTGGTCACTTGTGAAGCAACCATCAATGCCACACATTCAGGGTTTACCCAGTGCAGCACTTGCTCCTCTGGGGTCTCACCAACTGATGGTTTTCCTCCTCATTTGGGGTTCACCAATTGTTACAGGGCTTGCAAGCGTTTTCGGGGTGAAGAGAGAGACGAGAATGTTAATTCCATGTTCAGAAGGCTTGATTTATTAGGTTATGATATATATTACATTATTACTGTACTAAAAGAATAGAAAAGTTCTCAGAAGCTAGCTAAGCTAAGAATAGAAAAGGAATGAATAAACAAAGGGCTGTGTCTCAGCGGAGAGGGAGACCCAGCTCTGCCATAAGTGGTCAGTAAATCCAAACATTTACCCAAGACCAATCACGCATCCACCTGTTGCATTCCACAGCAGCAGATAACCATTGTTTACATTTTGTTGCTGAGGCCACAGCTTCTCTGAAGGGGGAAAAATCCTAAAGAAAGGATTTTTCACAAAAGATGTCTGTGACAGTAAAGCCCCTTCCTCCCTCCCTCCAAATTATCATAATCTTTAAATTAAGGGCCTCTCAGGCAAAGATATGGGAATAGGAACAACAGTTCTTTACTGGTATGTATAACAAGGCAAAACAAAACTACAATATTTATGGCATTAACAACAACAGAATCAGGGACCCGGTAACAGTTCCCTTGTCGGCAGTCCCTCTGCCCCTTGGTACAGTTGCTATCAGAGCCAGCAGCAATGAGCAAAAATCCTGGGCTGGTGGGCAAGATATATCAGCACTTTCGCAGTAGCTGGAACTGTGGGGACATGCCGGCAAGGCAGCACGGTACAGGCTACAGCATGGAGAAAATGCAGAGCAGTAACGAAGAAACAGCAGAGGCAGGACAGCGGTGGCCCGGCTCTGAGAAGAGTAGGGAGAGATGAAGTTCAGGATTCCACAAGCAGATAGTGATCGGTCATTGAGGACTGAGATACAGTGGTGCTGGTGAATTCTCCTCGCAGTAAGCAACAGCCTGGCGGTCCGCCTCTGATACTGCAAAGCGAGAGAGGACTGCCCCCAACCCTGTCTCCTTTTTTACCTACTCCCATTCTCGCGGTGGTATCTCTGCCCTCCCCATCACCGCCCCCTGTGCCCCCCTACCCCCCCTGCCAGAGAAACTCCCAAAACCCAAAGGAGTTCCCCCTCCTCGCCATCTGTGCTTATTAGCAACTCAATGGGAACAAAATTCCATATTTAACAAGGAAAGAAGAGAAATAAACCAACATCCAACAGACTGTTGCAACAATAAAAAGAACTTTTAAAAACATGTTAACAGGTAAATGTAGTGTAGAAATAGATATTAGAAATAAAATTGGCCAGTCACATCATGGAGAGGGTCACTTCACTGAACAGGGACTTACACAAAGCAGAGATGGTTAAAGCTTTCTTTGCTTTGGAACCAAGGGAATAACACAAACCTCTGTCAAGGAGGGTTAAGCTGTGCTGGGCCAGGAGTTGTCTCAGTGTTACCAGCCTTGTGATGGTATTGTAATCTTCTGAGACTGAGTCTGATTCCCCCTGTGTTCTTAATGCCTTTATGAAACAGGAAAATATATTTCTGAATTACACTATTAAGGCATTAGAAATCATTATGGTATTAGAAAAGCTGAACTAGTGTTTTTATTATTTTTCTTATACTAAAGAGAAAGTGAGTATCTTCATCAATATACATTTTCATAGATATTATATCTACAATCTGCATGAAAGCATGAAATTAAAACAGACTATCACTGAACTGAGACAAACACTGACCCATGGCTGCCCCCATGGTGTTGGAAACCTAGAGAGTATTTCCACAAGCAAAGCATGAGATGTTTGAGTCACACTAAAGAATGAATAAAATTATCCCTAATCAAAACACAAATCTCTCCTCTAACTTTGTTTTGCAGTGTGGAAACAGTGTTGTCTACTGTAAAATGTAGATACTATAAACTTGTCTGTGGTAAAAGTATAAAATTATGCATCAATAGATGACTTAAATCAGCCAGGAATTAAGGTGGTCATTAGAGAAGGTTGGGGAAAAAAAGACAATCCAAGACCATATCCTAACTTTTCTTTAACCTCAGTCTGCAATCATGTGGTTTCACAGGAAAACACAGGACCAAGCAAAAGCAAAAATACTTCCAATCGTACCCAGAGATTGTTCCAACCTTTCAAAAAAAGTTGATAATCACAATAAATTTGAATACACTTTCAGTATTCTGAAGATAAAACCATGAAAATACAAAAGTGTTGAGAGAGAAGAACTAAGTGAGGGGGAAAAAAGAAGAACGTAAAGGGTGAAATGGCTCATCTCACTATTTTGAGCATGGCAAGAACAGCTACAGATTTGTATTTTCTTGTCAACTTAAGGCTTATTATTCAAACTTCAACAATAATTTTAATGCAGAACACCAAACCTTTTGAATCCCTGCCAAGCATGCAGCATCAGGATGTGATGCTTTCCACAGCTTTTCAAGAGCCATTTGGACCCACTATACACACAGCACCTGACAGAGACTCAGCTTCCTGCTGGGAATGGGAACAGGACTATTGTGTGGTACTATACACTTGTCAAAAGTTCTGGCACCAGTGCACTACACGCCACTAAGATGTTTTGATTTGCCAAGGGAAAAGAGGCTGACCTGCCATGTTTCAGATTATGCTCCTCTTCAGCCTATGAAAATAGTAAATCTCATTTGTAAGAAGCTTTATAGAGGGAAAATCTGAGGCTAATACTGTAGAAAGAAAAGTGAATTTTGTTCAAGCACATAATTTTTTTTATAACAGGCAACAGGATTGAAGTGGAAGTATTAGAATAAGTAATCTTCATCACTTTCCCCCTGCAGAGAGAACAAAAAGATATAATGGTTACTGGTATATTGCTCTGCATCAGATGCTGACAGTTACAATTTTACTTCCATTTTAATTTTCTGCTATGAATATGCTGCTCTCAGCAAATGAATTTACTGTTTGAAGAAATAAATTCCCATTAGGATCATATTTTAGGAGAGCAGCAACTGCATATTTTTGTATTGTTAAATTATTTAGTCACTACAGTCTAGTTAATTTAATAGTACAGAAGTATATGCCGGGGGAAGGGAAGAAGGGGATCTCAGTGCCCCTGTTTGTCCATCTCAATTACTCTTACGCTCTGAAGCAAGAGAAGAATATCCTTTCTGAAGAGAATTTACTTCAACAAGACCTGGCTCGCTGTAATAATAACAAACAAACACTTAGAATGCCAGATAGTGGAATCACAGAAAACTTTGCTTTTAAATGGAAATTAAAACTCAGGATTACCCGAGATCTGCATTGAAAACTTCACCTCAAGTTGCCTGAACAAGCAGAAGTTGTTGGAGAAATGCAGTTGCTTCTACCTTGAGTATTTAAAATGGAGCTCAGCTACCTGCATGTTGTACTCCAGTTGGACACACACATGGGTAGTCCCTTCAGATATCTCATTAAGTGAACTTTATTTTTCAGATTGCTGAGGACATAAGTCTTTCAGTAGAGCTTCACCCAAACACTCTGAAGAATCTCCACAGGAAAACATGGCTCATGTTAAAATAAGCAATATGCCGTTTTCCTAATGATGTTATTTAACCATCTACAAGTGATGTTAAGTACTGTTCTAAAAGGATGTTATTGTTCAGAAAAATAATAATGGACCTAATGAGCACATTTTTCTAATAGTTTTTCTTCCTTATCCCAAAAAGTGAATTCTCCCTATTTCTAATTCTATATAACACATTACAAGTACCACTTTCTAAACCAAATCATAAACCAGAAATGCAAGGAAAATATTTTGTCTAACACAGTGTGAAAAAGTTACGAGATAAAACTAATAGCTAGCACTTGGCTAGTTTCAATATGAAAGTGAAGGACAATAGAATACATATTGGGTGGACCAGGCAATTAATGCAAACCACTGTAGAGTTCAGGATTAATTACATTTCTTCAAAGTAAGTCTAAACTATTCAAACAACAGAGTCTTATAAACAAGATACTACCTACCATTCACTATGTATAAGATTTCACAGAGAACAGAATAACAGCATCCAGCCATATTGAGTCCAGGTCAGTTCTGCTGACCACAGTACTGGAAGACACTGACTACATATAAACAAAGTAGACAAACCAAAAAATGGAAAAATTAACTACATTGTTGTTGTCAGTCTGGTTTAGCTTGATAATTTTTCAAAATGAAGTAAACCTAGTCACTGTGACCATACCAACTTTACTACTGCCCTCTATGTAAACAAGGGATAAAATCTTGAATTGAGACTTTAAGTATCAAATGCCATCACAAAACAATGTGCAAAACACAAGTTTCCTCAAGCACTGAAATTGAAGAGTAAGTTCCAAAAGACTCATTAACATGTAATTATAAAGATGCAAAGTATTACATACCAATGGAATATTCACCAAAACTATAACACAGTTTTTTTCCATAGTCATTCCTGCACCAATTTAATTTCTTCTTTCTGTGACTTCTCTTGAAATTTACTTCATGGTACAATAATCTTCATTAGCACGTAGCAAATAATAATAATAATATATTCTAGCAGAATAGGGAACAACACTAGTGCAAAGCTAATTGAATACAAACACCTAACAGGAATGTGTAAAAAATTTTCCTCCTTTTTACTCAGTTTTATTATCATGGGAATATACTTCTTGTATTCATGGACACTAAGTACTTTGACTAAGTAACAATGGGTTATAACTTACCTATGTGTTTCCCATTCTCCATTTTGTATTTAGGTGACAAATATGTCTTAATTCCAGCATTTGGGATAGATATTCTACTAGATCAAATTTTATCCAGTCCACATTTCTCATCATATTCACATGTTCAGATATCCATGTACTCTCACTGAAATCATGAAACCCTATGAAAAGACTATGAAAGCTATTGAAACCAATTGCAAAAGCAGTTAATTCATTTGCAGTAGTAGTAAGTCTGCCCTGCATTATGGATCTTACTGCATTTTTCAGTAGAAGAGTTTTTGGGATGTATCTGTTTTCTTGAGTACTTGAGCTGATAAGGAAACTCTCAGAGCCTTTTGGAGTTCCAAATTTTTATTGATATAGTAGAAAAACCACCCTTTTTTTTCATTGCCTGTTTTGCTAAAAAGCTCTATTGGACATTTTCTGAATACTGAAGTTACCATTCTGGGAATAGTTAAACAGACACTTTGTTTAGTTTTTAAATTATTTTTTTCAAAATTTTGATGCCAGTTATGTGAGCAGACCTGAGCAAGTGAGATTTATTAGGTTTCAGAATGACACAAGTCTGATGAAATTTTTTTCTGTTTAAAAGTTAAGAGTTGGCCACTAAGGCGTTGAAAAAAAACTAAATGTCTTTGCTCAGTCTGTCTAAGAAGCTACTCAAGAAATTTTAATATGTTGGTCTCCCATGCAAAATTTAAAAGTGCTTTACAGTTTCCAGAAGCAGTCCTCAAACTATCTGGAGGGATACTGACTAATGCAATGAAGGTTTTTCTGTGTTCTCATAGAATCAAAGAATTATCAAGATGGGAAAATACTTTCAAGATCATCCAGTTCAACCAACACTGTCACTGTCACCACTGAACCACATCACCCAGTGCCAGATCCATGTGTTTTTTAAGTGTACCTAGGGATGGTGACTCTACCACCTCTCTCAGCAGCCTGGTATAGTTCCTGACCACACCAAAATTGTTTTCTAGTACCTAATATGAATCTCCCATTGTCATGGTTTAGGCCTGGCACAGAGCCAGTGCCCCCATGAGAATACCCTCTCCCTGGTTCTGCTGTGAGATGTGACCAGGAATAAGCAAAGCAGGCTCCAGCTTAGAAATAAAGAAAACTTTATTAACTAAACTACAAGAAAAGAAGGGAAAAAACTATAAGGGAAAAAATTGAAATCCTTACAAAAAGCACTTTCCTCCTCCCCCCCACCAAATTTCCCAATGCAATACATTCCCCCAAATCACCAACTCCCAGTCCGGCACCACCCTTTAGAATACTCAATCTTCAGTTCATGAAGAGGAGAGGAGTCCTTCTTGCACCATAGGCTTCCCCTGGAAACACGTTGAAACCTCATGTGCTCCCATGTCACTCAGCACTGCCCGGAAAGTCCTTTTGCATCGTGACATCTTTCCTTCCATGCCCAGTGCTCTCACCACTATGCATGGACCAGAGCTGCTTCTAGGGTTGTCTTTCAAGGATGCCTTGTCTCACTCCAAAAAAGGCACAGTCTCTCCTTTGGGACATCTGTCCCCCCCAATTTTTCACCCCCTGGGGCCGAGGGATACCCACACTGAACCCTCCTGGTTCTGAGGCACTGCCTCCCCCTAAATACAGTCTCTTGTTGGAGAGTTTTGTTCAGACATGGCTTATAGAAAAAGGCCATGATCATATACAGCTGGTTAAGAAGTAAAAGGCAGCTGTAAGCAGCACATTCTCAGGCTTTTTCCTTAAAAACAATAAACACTGTGTCCTTAGCTAAGCGATGAGAAAAACATAGTGGAAAACATGGAGTCCTTGAGGGTGCTCAATAACAAGTCAACAGCAGGATGAGGAAAACAAGTATTAGCCTGAACAAGAAACCACAGGTATTAACAACAAAGGAGGGGTTGGCATGTAATCTGTAACGAATGATGAGCTCAGGTTTTGCAATATATATGAGCCTTATTAACACTACTATAAAATCAATAAAGCGGAGATTGATGCTCATCAATCGGATGTGTGCTCGTCTCCCTTCACTTTCCTCAAATGGTGACCTCGATCGTGATACGGTGACAGACTGCGTCGGGTTCCGAAGCAGCCGTAACAGCAGAGAAGCGCGGAGAAAAAAAGAGAAAAAAGAAGCTGAGACGCGCCATGCCATGGGTGATCGTACAGGCGAGCCCGGCCGAAAAGTGCTGCCGCGACCTTGAAGAGCTGCAACAGCACTGATGATTTAGGTATGGAAAGGCAAGCAGCATATGATTTATTTACTGCCTTTTTACAAAAACGGCAGGTTAGGGGAATAGATTTGCAAAAGGATTTACCAGGGCTTTTGGCTTATGGCTATGCTAAGGGAGTTTTTATTAACCCCCATATGGTTCACGAGTTAACGGAGTGGCGTAAATTCGGTGATTTATTGTGGGAGGCTACTTTAGAGGACGATAAAACTGCCAAGAAGTTAGGTAAATTATGGAGGGTGGTTCACAATGAGATGTTAAAGCTTCAGGCCGAGAAGAAAGCAGCCGAGCAGGCAACAGCTGCACATGGCCGTAATAAAGATTATGATCAGGAAATGAGTAAACCGCTTGCTCCTGCAGTGAGGACAGTTTTCTTGCCTGCTTCGCTGTCCTCCTCTGCTTCAGCAGGCCAGGGTATAGAGCGCACCTCTGAGGCTTCCGCATCCCCTGAACAACAGGAGCCGTGGCCAAGACCACCCGATAAGCTCCCGCAAAGTAATGAGCCAGTCCCTGGGGCGGAAAACGACCTAGCGGAGGCTATTGCGAGGGAGCAACGGGAGGCTTGGGCTGCACTGGCAAGAAAAGCCATGGAAAAGGGGGATAAGGAGGTTATCAGCGCTGCTACCCAGCCGGCTTGTCCTGTTGTATTCAATCTGCAGGAGGGAGGGGGCATGCAGGCTACTATTACAGCCCTTGATTGGAAATTGCTGTCGTAGCTGAGGTCTACTGTTAGTCAATTTGGAGTGAAAAGTGAGCCAGCCAAACAGATGTTAGACTATATTTTTGATACCAGTCTTCTCTTGGTAAATGATTGTCGTGGAATAGCTAAATTGATCTTTACTCAACATCAGCAGTTCTTATTCAATGCTCATTGGCAAGAGCTTGTAAATGAATGTGTAGCGGTACATTGGCAGCAGGGAGACCCTCTCCATGGTATAACTGTTAAGGAGCTTATGGGCTTGGGACCTTTTCTTCGTACCGAAGCACAAGCTTTGCTGGGGCAAGATAAGTGCCGAGAAGCTATGAGGTTGGTCAGGCTTGCTATAGAGAGGGTAAAAGAGCCAGGAGGGATACCCGTGTATATGGGAATTAAGCAAGGGCCAGAAGAGTAATTCGGGTCATTTATTGGTAAGGCTGCTGCCACAATTGAAAGGGCTGGAGTACCAGAATATCTTAGGGGGGCATTACTCAAGGAGTGTGCTCTCCAAAATTGTAATTCTACTACTAGGAGTGTGCTTAATACTCTGGGTGCCAATTGGACTATAAAGGAGGCATTAGAGAGGATGGCTTTAATGCCAATAGAAGCACAAGCCTTTATAGTAGATGCAATCAAACAATTAGGGCTAGGCTTACAAGAACAGGCAAAGGCCTCTCAAAATCAGGCGTTCTGTAGACTGGAGAGGAATTATAACCAGTTACCAACACTCCCATTATACAGACTTTGAAAGGCATACACATGAGTAGGCTATCCAAATTCGTAAGACTCCTCTGTATAGCAGACTCATTCTTCTAGCTGGATTTTCCCATGGAAGCAGCACACAAATAATTTATTCCCAATTTTTTCATCATATATTACTGAGATACAAGAGTAACAGTATTCCTCAGTAACAGTAACTTTCTACAGCTTCTTTTAATCCAACATTGATCTTTTTTGCCTGTGGATTTCTGTCTTTTGGGGGAAAAAACCTCCACCCATATAAAACAGAGCTGTACAGTGTGCTTCACAGACATGTCATGAAAAGAAAATAAGTCATAAACAAACATATTCCTTTATTTACCACAAAAAAGAGAATCCCTGCCACTGCAAAAGCAGAAATCAAGCCAACAAAAGGCAAAGTTAGACTTTCATTAACTGAGTATTTTTGCAAAAGCTGCATATTATTGCTCTGCGTTCTAAAAATTGTGATATTGCATGCAAAACCCAACAAAATTGTCTGGTTTTAGCAGAAACAGAACCATCTGGTGGGGAGGGGGAAAAGCACACACAGAAAATAAAAAATCCACAACAAATAAATTAACAAAAAAACCTCCACAAACAAACAAAAAAATTGAAGTTTGATGTCTTACTGTTATGTTTGTCTGTCTTAAAGATTAAGACAGTCTTTTATACTCACTAATTCATAAAAAGAAATACTACTTAACCCATAGCCCTTTTTGAAGGATTTCAGACACAGATGTTTTTCAGTAATTTTCTTACAGTTGCTTACACCTGAACCTACCTTAAACAAGGTAACTGCTTTAACTACCAGTTCTTCATACTGTCATCATCTCAGTAATGGTCAACAAACATGTAAAACCAGCTAATAAGCTGCAGCATTGCTAAGGTTCCCATGTTTCTGTCCATAATCAGTCAGTAGATATACTTTGGTCTACTGTGTTCATAACCAACATATTTCACGTTCTAATATTCTAACATACTTCTACTCATGTGCAAAGAGACCTCACAAACCAGGCATGTATACAAAATATTTTAAAGTTTTAAGTAATTATATTTATGGTAGCCACATGCATAACAAAGTTCCTATTATTTTCCCCTTTCTCAGTATTCACAACACCAGAAAGAATGTACTCTTGTCATTGCAAGTAAATTTTGGTGTTAAGCTATTAAATTTAGAGAAGTTTTCAAACAAGAAGAATTAGCTTTTTTAACAGTGGCTTGCTTTCGCTGTCCAGACAGAGGCTGAGGTTACCCTATCATCATCCTTCCTCTTCAAATGAAAGAAAATGCAGTTTGCAGTCTTGGTTTTGAGATTAAAAATCCATATAACAACTAAGAAAGTTTAGATCAGTTTAGTCTCACCTCTAACAGTTAATTACAGTCACTCCCTTGTAAGACTCATGGAATCCTATATATTTACTGGACAGAGGCTCTAATAAACTTTTGGATAATTCATTTGCACTAGCCATATAGGGCAATGTACCTCGTTTTAGAAGCTTACTTTTGGTTCACTGATGAATTACAATGTTTGTTCTACTACAATGTTTAGTTAGACAGTCTTGTTTATAGTAGGATATGTTTCTAAAAGTAATCATGCTAGTTAGAAGACATAACTTTCAAAAAATCTTAAATCATCCTTATTTTGGACAATACTTGAATTTTTAAAACCCCAAATCTGTGGTAATTCATATAACCTCAAAGACAGAGTCCATGAATTTAACAGTCCAGCCATTCTAAATAGCAGTTCACAGAGCATGTAAAAATCACAACTTCTATTTGAAATGTTTTACCACTGCTACCATGAAAAGAACTATAATCACCCAGTGAGACATACACAGAATATTACTTGCTAATGGGTTGTTTAATATCAATATGAAATACAGGCTGATGTTAAACAAACAACAAAACAGCAACAAAACCCAAGAAAATAAACCAAAAAACACTGTGCAAAACCAGACAGATCTCTGTCATTGTAAGAACACATATAGAAGGTTCACATCATAAGGTGAATGGGGCAAAAGTCTCACTGATGACCATCTCACAGAAACACCGAATCATTCAGAGTGGAAGACTTGAGATCATCTAGTCCAAACCCTGTGCTCAAGGAAAATCAGCCAGAATAGATCACTCAGCATCATGGCCAGTCAGATTTTAAAAATCACCAAGAAAAGCTTCACAAATTCCTGAAAAAACTTTTGCAGTGTTTGACCACTTTCACACTTAAAAATTTCTTGTGTTCAGAGGAAATTTCAGGTGTTTACTTTGTGTGCACTGCCTCCTAACTGTCCAGAAAGCTGAGAATTAACAACAGCATAGTTTCTACCTCTTCAAGTCTCAGAACTCCCTTTAGCTTGACCTGCTGGCCAGAAGAAACTTCCCTACGTTGCAGTATGAATGATACTCCCGTTCCTTAATCTCCTCTATAGTCCTGCAGCACACCCATTCCAGTGAGTCTGTAACACCTTTGTTCTGGAGAACCCAGAACTAGTCCCAGCATTCCAGATGTGATCACATTAGCACTGAGTAAGGACAGCATCACTTCCCTAGACCTGCTGTCAGCACTTTGCCTAACACAGATTAAAGAAACCCCTGGCCTTTTTTTGCAGAAAGTGTGTATTGCTGCCTTGTGGTCAGCTTGTCCACCATGAACTCTTGGGCTTTCTCTAAAGGGCTGCTTTCCAGCTGGGTGGTCCCCTACATATTACTGCTACATGGGGTTATTCTTCCCCCAGGTGCAGGCTTTGCTACTTTCTTGAAATTCATGAGGTTCCTGTTTGCCCCTTCCTCAGTTTTGTAAAGGTCCCTCTCAACAGCAGCAATCAGCCAGTCTATCAGTCACTTGTCCACTGCACAATATATCCCATCATTCAGGCCATCATAAAAGAGTTGAATTTTACTAGCCCCTGTATTGATCTGTGGGGTTCAGCACTAGTGACTTGATTCAACCTGGATTCATGCTTTGACACTCTCGGCACAGTTACCAGGTCAGTTTTTAGCTCACCCTCCCTGTCTGGATACACACAACACACTTCACTGTGATGTTTACCTTTGCTTTGTGAAACCTCTGGCCTCCACGACATCTACTTGCCTTCACTATGTATTTCTGTGAAACAAGGTAAATGGATATACTTCTATTTGGCCTGTCTTCTAGTTACTGTGATAATCCTAAACCAGCAAGGGAAAACTTTAATGGGTCATAAAGCCAGATTATAAATTACAAAAGCAATTATTCCTTCTTTCTCCCCCTAAATAACCATCCAGAGCAAGACTGCTGATAACTTCTTCAGAAGAGAGAAAGCTCTCATTGCTGTGTCCCACAAGTTTTGTAATTTATGCAACCACATTAAGCCGCAGAAACTAAACTATGATCTCAGAGTCTAGGACAGAACAAAAGAGACAAGTTTACCAGTTGACTACAGTATTATATGTCTTTTAATGATCTGCTACACTCCACACAAACCATGTCAGAGCTAGAAAACTAATTTAGGTCACATTGCCAAACATTAAGGAGGATCAGCATTTCATTCTTTCAGGGCTAGTTAATCTCTTGCTATGAGCCCATTCATCAGGAAACAAGCACCAAACTTATCAGGAGACATTCATCTATATTGAAGCAAGCAAATCCTGCCCTTTTTCATCTCTCCCTCAAAAGCCATGAAGTCTTGTGCTTTCACATAGGGTACAGTCATTTTTTTTTTATTTCCTGAATCTTTCATTACAAATAGAGGTTCTTCTTGAGTTGCATATTTAACCTCTACCTAATTTAACAGCTATATTTAGAGAATTAGATGAAAGTTGAGCCATATGTCATAATCCTTTGTTCTAGCACTTGTTTAAAAATCTTGACTGAGTCACTGAACACAGTCCTTGTAATCCAAGGAAGAAGGCACACAGTTTCATAAGAGTGACATGAACAGCCAATGCAACAGGAAAAAAAAAATACTACCAAAGTAAAGCAAGTGTAGAGGGTATCTTACTCATTAAAATTTTCCTGTCAATGTTGAATGATACTTCAGAGGTAGGCAACATTGTTTAATGTCTGGTAACAGTGGCTAACTTGTGACCAATTGCACTGTGCTATACAAATATGGCTTTAATAACATGACTCATAACTTAATAAAACTTAAGTCAGAAAGAAAATGAAGCCATATTTTAGTTTTGACGCTTCCATACACATTCTTGCTAGCCCTTCATCACTGTGTTTCTTGGAATCAAGAAGAACTCAGTCACATTTGGAAATGACAAAGCATACACAGATGCAGTAAGAAAATAGATTTTATTTTAAAATTCTATAGAAGCATTTTTAGATTGCTGAAATAAAGCAGCTGGGCAGCAACTTTCTGTATATAATCCAGACAAACTCAAGTACATAAATTAACAAATATTTTGATTTTACCCAGCTATTCTATCATAACTATTGACATCTTCCTACAAATATTAAAATATGAACTTATGCCATTAAGATAACATGTAAAAATATTTCTAGAACATAGCCAAACTTCCACTTTGCCAAGTGTTCCTATCCCCAAAAGGCACTAGCCCAAATTATGTACATATTAAGTCCTCTCTAAACATACACAGTTCCCTTCAATATACCAAGTCAATTGCTTTCTCCCACTACAGTAACATTTAGGGATAAACACAGCTCAGTTCACTTTATTTTTCCTGTTTTATGATCGGACTATTCCATCTTACTTCAATTAAGTTTCATACTAGACTTTTAAAATTAGACTGCAAATTTCAGTGTGACTTCTTTGGACAGCCACAATGGAATACTAAATGAATTAGAGAATAGCGCAGATTCAAAATATTTCAAGTTCTTCAATGCTGAATATGATCTTTTATATTTAGGCAATGGTGTACAAGAACTTTGGTACAAGTGTTGTAATAATGCTTATATTTTTACAGTTTTCTTTCAAAAGTCCCTGATTTGCTCATAATTTATGTGTGTACAGCAGATACCTTTTCTGAAGTCTTTTGTTGCAGGGCTTTAGTTAATGGTGGAGGCTTGTAGAAATACACTGCCATGATCACAAAGATGATTGTGACGATCTTGCAAGCAGCACCTGAATGAAAGAACAGGAGAGTTTTTATCACACTCACTTGCAGTAGCAGAGGCAGTGTTTCACTCATTTATAAAGCTTCATATGGTGAGTTACATACACCTTGTAAGACTGAAATTCACAGCCTTCATTTAAATGTACTCTACATGAATGACAAAGGGCAGATAAAGACAGTCATACAGCCGAATTCAGACCACTCACCTGCCTGCCAATTTTTGCTTTGCTCCTGTATTTCTTCACCCCATTCTAGCCTGAAGTGCAAATCTTTCTTATTTCTTGTTTCAGTACTGTAATTTGTTATATCAATATTCTCTTTTCCAGAAAGTAAAGCTTCCCACATAGAATATGTCTTAAGTATTCTCTGGTCAGATGTCTTAGAAGGCTATAGAAAGGTGTTTGCACAACTTGGAAGGCCAAGGAGAAGGGCAAAACCAGAGGGATTGTATTTGATCACAAATATGCCTTGAGATCCTTATCCTCAAGTTGTGACTGCTGCTTTTTCAGTTTCAGGATTAGACATCAGTACTTCAGCTCACACACTGTAAATATCACGGTTGCTAGAAGACAGGACATCAGCACTTAATCTCATGCAAGCTTAGCCTACACCCTCTCTCCCACTGGCATATATACCACACGTTTGAAGGGAACAAATTGTTAAACAAGTCAGGATTTTTTCTGAGAAGTGTTCAGACATATTTTCAAGAACTTTTTATATAAAGTTACAGAAAAGAACTGAGATACAAAAAGAGAAAGAAAGCTCCCCAGACCTTAACTGCCAACACGCAACCCAGATAATCACAGAATGATCTGAGTTGGAAGGGAATCTAAAGTCTGTCCAACTCTTGTGCTGGGGGCAGGCACACCTTCCACTAGATCAGATTGCTCAAGGCTCCATACCTTGAATACTTCCAGGCATGGGGCATCTATAACTTGTCTGTGAAACCTGTTCCAATGCCTGGCCACCCTCTCAGTGAACAGTTTCTTCCTAATATCTAACCAAAACCTACCCTCTGAGTTTCAGTCCACTACCCCTTGTTCCATCACTATTCTCTCTTATAGAGTCCTTCTCCATTTATCTTTCTTGTAGGCTCCCCTTCAGATACTGAAAGGCCTCAATAAGGTCAGCTTGGAGACTTCACTTTCCCAGGCTGAACCAACCCAATTCTCTCAGCCTTTTCTTTATAGGAGAGGTGCTCCATCCCTCTCATCATCTTCACATCCCTGTTCATGCTCACTGCCCTGAAGACAGACTGAAGTATGAGCCAGTCCCTTAAAAATCTAGTAAATAAGTATGACAATGAAGCAAGATCAAAGACCAAAACTATTTTGTGTAATTTTTAAAGGAGTTTTTAAAGTAATATTTAGGGTTTACTTACTGTGGTGTTTCTCCTTCCGCAATATTTTGCTGATCATTTATGAAAGTAAGTTAAAAAACACTGCTGCCAAAAATAAAAAGTGTAAGGTTTTATATCAAAATAATCCCCATCTAGCGGACAAGGTCAGTATATATATTACCTAGTATATGTATTTAATATAAAAGACTTACTTATGCCCATGAGCAAATAAGCCATTCTTTCATTGTCATATACCCAGCAAGCTCCTTTAGTTTCACATTCATCAATATCCCACAGAGTACAACTGTTGTCTATAGCAGCACCAAACAAAACTGGTCCAGGAATAGAACCTAAAAAACACAGCAACACATTAGAATGTTTGAGTAACTTGACATACTAGTTTTCATGAATACAGTGAAATGCTAAGCTGGTGGGGAAGATAAAATGGGAGAACCAGACACTAAATGTAACAATTTTAATCAAAGTCATAGGCTTCATATTACACAGTAAGTCTGCACCTAGCAATGCTCTCAGTTAACAGGTAGGATGCAGACAGTTAATTCATTATACACTTGGTTAAGCAAGAAATTTATTCAAAGACTTGAGCTTCTTAACTTCCTCTGTATTCACTGGAAAAAAAAATTAAAATCAATGGTGAAAAAACTAATCAAGAAATCAGGAATGTAACTGAAAGGAAAAAAGTTCCTTTATTCTGACCATACACACCACCCTGTTCCAAATTATGAGAACTAAAATATAATTATGTTAAATGTTCAGTTACACATTTCTCCCTATTCCTCATATGTAGCAAAGCTTCCAGTAAAAATTTCACCAAAAAAAAAGCACTGGTTAAAATTATTCTTGTACAGATTTTATTAACTCCATGTGATTTTTGTGTGTTATAATGCACAAGTGTATTGCATCCAAGTACAGCCAATTTTAGAATAAACACACCAGGTACATCACTGCATGTCTACCCAACTACCCAAGGCCTAAACTCTCCTAGAGCTAACCAAGTAGCTATGTCCCTCACTAGATCTTCAGCTTAAAACCCCTGTGCAATTCTTAAAGCCTACAGCAAAAAAAGGTCCCGGTAAGTAACTCTGGTACTGCCTTCTTCAGCCATAGTACAAGCAGTGCAAAAAGTTCTATCACTCCACAGTGAAGTCAGGAGTTCAAGATCTAGCATAAATATCTGAACTCCGAGTTAAGTCAATCAGAGGGACCCTTATACAACACTGATCACAGACTTCCAGCTTATTTCTACCTGTGGGGATGTTTGTTTTATTACACTTTATCAGCAGAATAACTTATATTAATCACAGTTTGAATACAGCAAGGCGGAAATCATTACTGCGAGTGTTAGATATGTAATCTAATCTAAAGGAGAGGGAATGGCTACAGTACTAAATATTGGCATGAAAGTCCAATCAGCAACTGTGTCTTGTCCCAGTCTTGAATTAAAGATACCATTTAAAAACTGTCTACTACTAAAACAAGAATTTCCATTATGCCTGAGAAAATTCAAATGCTTGTGGACCAGAAAATACATATGCTTACCCTTGTTTTACTTAAAAAGATTCATCTGTCCTACTGAAATGCTGGAGATGCTTAGATATGGAATTAAAGTATTATACTTCCCACATTATACTCTGTAAATAATTATGCACAATTATCTATCTTAAGAAATGCTGAAGTTAGTAAAAGACATTTTAAAGGAAGAAGAAGAGGAAAGGCTCCACATATTCATTTTTCTTTTAAACTTCTGGATTTCAGATGTTACATGAAACTGTTTTCTATTACATCAGTTCTTCTTATCTCAGTTTTCAGAATAGGCCTTCTTCTGGAAAAAATAGCACCAGGTGTGTTTTACTTGAAAGAATGGCAGTTACCTCTATTTGGCTTGTGCTTGTAAGAGTGAGAAAGGCTCAAGAGAGCATGAATGCCCTATTAACAATGAATTTGAATCCAGATGTAACCTTAAAAGTGTATTCCATAAGCCAATGACAGACTGCTTCAAGCGCCCCTGAAAGTTTTTTAAGGCATTATTTAAAGTTGAGAAAAAAAATGTCAAATAAGTAGATTACTCAATGTTTCAACAAGAAAGTCATACCCAGTATTCGCAGAAACAGTAACTTTACTCCAAGAGCAAATGAACGCTGTTTATCTGGTACACATCTGTAAACAAGATTTGCAGTTTAAGACAGAGTAAACAGTTTCTACTTCTCTGCTGTGTCCCTCAGTGAATATGCTTTCTCTATATACTCTTTTAACTTGTTAAATGCTGAAGGGTTTATAAATCCAGTGTGCAGAACAAGTAACCCAACTATTTAAAATGGTGTTTAGATAAAAGACTGAAAAAAACACCAGTAGCCCATCAAGAAATTTTAGATTTAACTAGTTTAACAAAATAGTATAAATAAAAAGGAAGCTTGCTATCAGCGTCCTGATATAAACATTTTTTCCATAGAATAACCAAGGAAATTAAAATAGTGTTAGGATGCAATCCAGAGCTACTATACATAAAGAAGTAAGTGTTGGATTCTATTATTTATAAAGGCAATTAAGAGAAGGAGAATGAGTTCCACATCATGCAGTAGATTTTTTCTAGCAGTAGAACACTGTCACGAATATATGAATTTATGTTTGAAATTGCACAAAAAAGGCTTACAGAAAAGACATTGGAATATACTGTAAAATTTACTGACATTTTAGCTATTTAAATTAGTCTTTGAAAATTAATCTACTTACAGTCCTTTTTTCATAAAAAACTGTTCCACTATTTCAGCTGAATTATATAAGGATTCAAATATCCAAATGTTACTGCTTAGAATTACTGAAATAAAACTATGTCAGCTCAAATTTGAAGATAATGCAGAACTTTATGCTATTCTGCCTCCACACTAATGACAAGCTGTTAATTCCAGATTTACACCAAACCTGGACACGAGGCTATTACAAAGCACTGTTGGTAGGATGTTACTGATTTCCTCAGCCTCTCGCCAAAGGGCATCTAGCCACATCCTCACAAAGCAACATGCTATTGCATCATGGTTATCTTTTCACTGGAAGTACTAGAACTACAAGTCAAACTTGTAGTTTGACTTCAACAAACACAAAAGAGCTCTGAATTCAGAATGAGAAGCACATTTTAAAAATAAAAACAAACAAAAACTATATTTCATGCATATAAGCTTCAGCAATTTGGAAGACGGCAAAACCACTGGTTAACTCACTATCACATTTTATACTAGTGACCACCATACATACAAAATCAGTATCATGGGAAATAGTCTACAGTTCTTGACAGACTACAATTTTTCAAGCTAGAACTCTGAATTGAGACAGGAATCCAAGGTAGAAAATAGAAGACTAATTGTTATTTTGTCCTTTTGCTGACACAATTTGAAATGCCCACACTATCAATAGGCTAGACAAATATTTTCTTGATCAAAGCACATTTATTCCTTTTTGCTTCAACTAAAACAGTCAAGAGTGCTCAAAATTCGTAAAATGGACTTTGCTGCATGCTAGAGAAATTTTTTAAAAATAATTTCAAAACTCATCTACTAACAAGAGTGAACAGTGGTATGACTATGCTCTATTTAAAGTACTGCTTGCTTACTACATAACCTTGTTAAAATACTGCATTGCAAAGCAAAAGAATTAAGTATTTCACTGACAGTAGTTTTCAAAACAATGTCACCTTTCTTGCAGACCAAAAAATGTACCTGAGAATGGCCACGGTTGTTGGAGTAGTAGCCATAAATGTAAAAACAACAGTAAAAAAGAAGAAGATCAGGAATAAAGGTAAAAGTTTGCATTTTGTTGGGCATTTCCCAGGAACAGCTTCATAGAGAAAGTCTTCTGAACCATTTCTTCTTTTTGATTTCCCAATACAGGAACAGTTGTGGTATGTCTACGAATAATTTATAAGACAAAATTTAGCTCCCAGAACGTCACAAAATGACACCTTTTGGTAAATTTTCATTACATTTGCATCACAGAAGACAAGAATAAACATTGACCTTACTATATGGGAAACAGTTAATTTCCTGATGAGCACATGAAAATAAGATTAATTTTTAAAACTGGCTCACCAGAATTTGACTGATCCACCTCACCTGAGCAAAAGGTATTTTTGGATTTTTGACCTAAAAAGACAGTGACAGCCTCCATTTTGTATGCTTTGTAAGCTTTTAGCTACACTCATAAAAAAGTTGCAGAGGTTAGAGGCAAACCATATGCAGAGAGGCAAGCACTACACTTCAGACTTTAACAGGAAAGAACAGAAGCAATATAGTACCACTTCTATATGCAGGTGAACAAATGGAATATGCTCTTTATCTAAACTCACAGAGTTTATTTTCAAAGAAAAATATAACATGTCAACAAAGTGGGAAATTTTGACTGCAAGAAGTAGTTACTCTCCTACATTTTCTTATGGATAATACCTTCTCTCATTTTCCAATATAAAAGTATAAAGGCCTTTCCTGGGTCAGCTTGCTTTTTGGATCTCTCTATACTGCTCCCACATCCCTTCTCAAGAGTCTATTGTACTAGAAGAGATAAGCATAGAAATCCCCTCAGTTCCAGGAAGGCTTGATAATAACCTAGGCACTTTCACAGCTTACCATTCCTGCATCAGGGGCTACTGAGATTCAAGTTTTCAAAACTCACGGAAGCAGGTTGTCATGTATATGTATACAATAAACACTGCATTTTGCTTAAAGATCTAGATAAGAACTGCAGGTTCTTCAGAACCTCAAGACAATTGCTGAGTTTTCCAATTGTCAATTCCATTTAAAGTACATTTAGATTTAACTTATTTTCAGCATTAGGAAGTCTGGTAGATGTACACTTGGAGAATGGCATCACACAAATGATAAACACTGTGGCTAACCAGTAAACCCTTACAACAAAAGAAGGCCCAGAGGTGGGAAAGACTGTTGTGCCCAGAAAACTCACAGAACAACGCAGGCTGTGAATGACCAGAAATGTTGCAAAGAAAGCTATATAGAAAACAAAGAGCTGTGCCACTTCAGTGAATCAAAAGAGATGTAAATGCTTCTGAGTTCATTAAGAGAGTGGAAACATTTTCCTAAGTTAGCCAGACCAGCATGAACATGGGGGGTGGTGAAGGGAAGGGAGTGTAGCTCCAACACACAGTATAAAAAGCTAGACAACTACCAGCAACATTTCAGAGAGTAATGGGCTTGACCTGGCTTCAACCCATGAATACCTTCCCAATAACTGGGGAGGCCCAGCACTGTGCAGTGAACATGTTAAGAGATCAGCAGTGGGAGTCACACTGGTACCGTAAATGAACTGTGTATTGTAATTGCTGGATTTTGTTAAATACAACCTATATTTGGTATTGTAGGAAGGACATCTTGAAATACAGTGCATTTTACAGGAAACCAGAACAAACCATATCAGCTATCTTCATTGCATAAAGTACCTTTTTCATGTTGTTTAAAAGATATGAGGCACAACCCGCAAAACAGGGAGAAAAGTACTGGACTTCATCACTGCCACAAACTGGGTAGTACACGGAGCGCAAACACCGGCAGTTTGCATTGCATGGTGCTGTTAAGTTATACAGAGTGCCTGTTCTGAAAAGCAGAAGTTAATAGGCTTTTAAAAAAGCAATTGGAAAACAGAAGATATGTAAACAAGTAAAGCAATATTTATAGCATAATAAATTTTAAAATACTCTATTCATGTTACTTATGCACTTAGTTGTTTAAAAATAAGCATAGTAGTTAGAGCTCTGGATTTTCCATTTATTATACACCTAGGGTTTTTTATGCTGTTATTCTATCCAAAGATTATTCCTCCAATTTCCACTTAAAAAAAGAGATTACAAAATTCTGCATCTCAGCCCAACTCTTATATCATCCTCCCCCTCCCACTTAGGTATTTGAATTTCTTCCATTTATAATTTCAAGAAAAAAATACAAGATTAAAACCAGTATTTGGAGTTGTTTATTCTACTGATCATACTCCAACATTCTTCCCCTTTTTTGATTTGAGTCCAGTTGCAAAGCCACCTTATTTTTACTATTTCTAACACTGCCATGGAGACATCTAAATTGTATGAGCACAAAGACAACTGTACACTTTAAATGCAGAGTGCAATGGCACCCTGAAGGACCTTAAAGATTTCCTCTGGCTGTTTAAGGAATAACTAATAACAGAGTTTACTTTAACTCTTGCACACTATATTTACTTTCAATTTACTTCTAATACAGGTAATCATACGGTTTTATTTGAAGTAGTCCCACTGTACTATTAGCATGAAAGATCACATTGGTTTGTGTGAGGACTGTCCTAAGGCATAACCAGAGAGAATAAAAACATCCTTTGATTTTCAAATTGTAGTTCATTAATAAGTAAAGAATTTTCACAGCTTAAAAGTTCAGTCAGCTAAAACCAAGTTCTGGCACTGCCACTAGAGTTTAAATATTGTACTGTAAAATTAAAGTTCCACATTAATTATCTAAAGGTATGTTTATTTGTGAGAATTTGAGATTACAAAAAAATACTAATAGAAGAAATAGTTTATGTAGGAATTAACTTACATACAGTCAGACTTCAAATGGAATATAAGGGACATCATAACTACATATAAAATCCATTTTGTTGTAATTCAGCAGAACTCCACTAAATTCATTTGTGCTTTAAGCCTAAGCAAACTAACTTCAATTCTTCTAAGTACAAAGAATGAACTACATTGCACCATAAGCAAATTCACTAATCAGATTTGTACATTCAGTGCCTTCCTAGCCTGAGAGGCATGCAAAGCCTAGAAATATTTAATCAATTTGGTGGCATTTGTCCTGTTTACATGTGCAGTGTCTCTTTCCCTGACCTCCAAAGAGGGAATGAACACTTAGTTATACCCAGTCAGAGAAAAATAAAACAAAAAAGATACTCCTGGCTTTTCTAAAAAATCTAGCTGATGAGACCATCAATTGCTCATTAAAAAACTCTATAGGAGTTTTTAATCAAGAGACCCAGAGACACGTGGAAATAAAGTACAGAACAGAACAGAAATAGTCACTGCATTTCTGTTCTTTCAAGTTTTAAGGGAAGCACTGGGCAATAGAATTTGGCAAAAGCAATTCCCTGAAGCGCCTGTTGGACAAAATTATGTTAGTTCTGCTGATAGCCTATTTAGTAATAAATAGTGTTACTAAAAGTAAGATGCTGTTTTCATTAACACAAACAAGTGATCCTGTACTCATATAATTCTGAGACAAAACCTGCAAAAGCTTCTCTCACCTTTCTGAGCTATTTTTCAATAAGAAGATAATGCTTGCCATGAAGGATTTCTTTAAATTCTCGACAAAAACCTACATCAAATTCTAAGTCAACTCTCAGAGTATTCTCACAACTTATTCATTCAGAAGCATTTGTTCAGTAGCATGAAGGCAAAGAACTTGGCTGTTCTTGTACAAGTTTACACATTTATTATTTTTTTAAATTTCTGCTTTAAAACAGCTACTGCTTTTAAAACATATTTTATTTCTGTATGGAAAACAGTTTAAGAACTGGCACTGTATTAATGCCACTAACTATTCTGATGCACACATCCAGTAAAGTATAAGCCAACCCGTAAAACTGCATAAGGTAGAAATGAGCCATTTCTTATAATGGATACCAAGAGAAGAGATGTATTTCAGGACTGGTTAACTTCCAACTTGGTTAACTTGCTGTAGCTAAGTAGCCTTTAGCAATAGTTAAGCTACATAACTGATAAAGTTACACAAAACTGTAAAATACAAGTTAGTGGTATTTAACTTAGGATGAAAATCAGTTCAGCTGTAACTTTTATCTGCTGCCTGTTACCATAGGACCTGATATAAAAATACAGGTAATTTCATATACCATTTTCTATACTGTATCTTAAGCATTTTATTGATGACTACAGATTCTTTCACTAAATATGTAACTATAACCTTTCTGTAGCCAAAACCTGAATTATGATTCACAGTTCTCAGTTGTCTAAGTCATCTGTCGCAAAGCCATATTTTAGTCATCCAATTTCAACACTGGCCTTTAAACATACTGTCAATTTATATAACAAGTTGTAAAGATGAAATCAGAATGCGTTATAACTTGGGCCTTTTTGGGCTTCAAGGTTTTTTATTTTCTTTCAGTCACCAGTGTATGGAACTTTGTTGATTCATTTTGCATACTTTTGCATACCAGTAAATTTCTACTTTCCACCAACTTGCATGGGCATTTGAGGCTACAAAACCAATTTCCTCCCCAACCCATTTCCTCTGTTTTCATGGTACACATCATGCTAATGTGTCAGCAAACTACACCACTCCTCTTCCCCATCTCATTTAGCTTCAAGTGTCTCTTTATGCACTGGAGAAGAACTATGAGATTATGCTTTGATACAAGATAGCAGTATCTAGCCTTTGCGTAAAATGGGGGATTTGGGAAAACAATAAAAAGGTATTGGTAAGTTATTTGTCAACTTACACAGCATACAACTGACACCTATGATTTTTTTAGATGGCATCTATCAGTTCCTAAGTACCAGACTACTTGAATTATCTTGCACAGCCCCATCTAGCTCTTTGACAGACCTTCAAACAGCTGCTGTTGCCTCTGTTAATTTATAATGGGATAACTGACCACTTGAGAGCAGACTTCTGGAATAGCTAGTTGCCTTCCTTCTGCTTTTAAATACTGCTGGTGTGTACTATTTGAAACTATGGCAATTGAATAAATATTAATATGAAAGCCAAGAGCGCATTAAAATATATTTACCCATTATATGTTTCATAGACACCTGCAAAAGGCTCATTCCCACATTTAGCAAATAAAAACACTGTGTTTAATATTAAGGCCACTGTACAGGTGACTATCATGAACTTGATTATGCTTTTCAAATCCATTTTGCGCCTGGAAACCAAGACACCACTTATGACTTGGCCTAGTGCTGCTCCTGGAATTAGTACAAGTCCTAGAGGAAAACAAGACAAGGAGCAGTTACATAAAAGTGCAAGACTTAACTGTGACACAATTTTATGCTAAGAAAAACAAACATCAAAACAGTTACCTGCAAAAAGCAGTCCATGTGATATTGCTTTCAAACCATACTACCAGAATCTAACTACATGAGCAATTTATTGTACTGTTACATCACCTTTAGCCTTTCCAGAGCTTTAACTGGAAAGTATAATTTATAGTCGCCCAAAACCCAACTTCAATACAGCCAAACTAGATGACTTAGGAGCACTATGGGGTGGGAATCTCTGAACACCAGTAGGTGTCTCCATGAAAACAGAAAATCCTGTTTCATTCTTTCAGTGGTTTTTTGACATGTCCATGTTCTTTCTTATACATCTGTTATGAACTTGTTAATAAAAGAACATAAACTCTGTTATACAAGAAACACAAGATGCAAGAAGACATCTACTGAAAGATTTAAAGAAGTCTAGATCAGTGGGTCAGATTTGCTGTCATAGTCTATATAGTCCACCATGATTTATCCTCTTTGCACTCCAGATAAATAACTGAGCATTTTTATATGGCTAATGTATAATACAACACAGAACTCAGTATAACTTACACCAACCTGAGACAGCTAACTTTACAAACAGTTCAGGTACAGTGACAAAACTGCCCAGGCCACAGACCTGGGAATTCCACAAACCACAGTCAATGACAGTTTAAACAGTTTCCACAATCATTGGTAATGCTTAGACTAATTAGTTCGGTTCAGGTACAGCCAGCTTTCAAAGTTACTGTAGGCATTTCTTTAAAGCTGTACATTTAATAGGCACTCTCAATATTTTCAACTCAAAGACATTCAATCAAGGTCTATGGACAAAAAATGCAACACAGCTTTTCACTTCACTCCTAGTCTTTGGTTAACAACTGAGCATATATTCCAATGTGTTTTTATGTAAAATTACAGATTATTTGTTTTGATGCAATGATACTATCTAATATTGCCCAGAGAAGTAATTTAGGAAGTCTTTCCCAAACACATTTCTGTTGGAAAAAGAGCAGCTCAACTACCATAGTTATAGTGCAGCACTCTACAGCTTAGCGAGACACTTTCTATGAATATTAAATCTGCATATTGCAAGCATCTGTTTGCATTATGTACATTTTTGACTTGATCTGGTTGCTATTCTTCAGAATTAATTATGTCAATAACGTGAGTCTACTGAGCACAGCTCTTCCATCTGATATTTTCTGTTCCTCCAATACTCAGTTTTTCATAGAAGCTCTCTCCTGTTCTACATATTACTTCTGCATATCAGATAAAAATAGGTGACAGTAACCCAACTACAGCAGAGCCAGTTATATAACAGACTTACTACATATTCTGATCAGTCATTTTATTGCAAACTCATTGTAATGTCAGTGTGGAATTAAAGAAGAGAAAGGCAAAATGAACTTCTTATTTGTGATAAGCACTGCTTTTTTTCCCTAGTTGCCCTTCATCTCGATTGTTTTAGTTGGGACTAAGATACTACTGCTCCTTCAGGCAATTTCAAATACAGGAAAATGAAATGTTTTTCACCAAGAATAAGAAAGGAATAAACTACTAGTAAACTAAAAGTTTCATCAGCACTGAAAATCCTCAGTCTACTCTGAATATGTAGAGTACTTAAGTAATACTAGAATATTTAAGGGCAGGCAAGAATGACAAAAGTACTGCTCTGATTACTGCATTCCACCTAAGTACATTCACAAACATCTCAAACAAAAAAGATCCCCATATAATCTTCCACCTCTAATGTTAATGAAGTGTTCAACACAATATATATATAAGATTTAAAATTAAAAAGCCATATTACCTCCAAGAGTTGCTGAAAAACTTGACGACTTTCCAAACTGATTTTCTATAAACTTAGGTAGGAATGTGGCAAATCCAGTGGCAACTAAAGCTTCTGAGGAGCTGGCTACTATTAGACTCATGAGCACTGGATTCCTCAAGAGTATCTGTGGGGAGAAATTATCATAACACTCTGGAAACGATTTGATTTTGGTACCAACTAAAGTCATTATATTTTAAAAGGAGATCCTCTGAAATGAACTTCAGTAATATGCCTTTCTAACAATCTCAGGCATCAACAAAATGAATGTGCATTAAGTTATCAGTAATATTGAAGTTTTCCCTTTCACAACACAATAAGCCATTTCTGTAGGCCTCTAACATCTGGAAAATAATTTCATTTCTCAGAATATATTCAGTTTTAGCAAATTTGAATTTTTTCTTACCAGGAGAGCCATAGGAAAGTCTTTAAAACTTTGTCCAATATCGTTGGTCTGAACCAGTACTTGACCTCCATCATCATGAGTTTCAGGGATTTTTTCAGCCTGAATTTTTGCAGTTCCTACAAATAGTCATATTTATCAACAATGAAAACACTGAATACCTGCACTCTTAGACAATGTGAACCACAAAAACTTTTGTTTCCTTTAGTTGGGAAAGTGCTTTCAGATATTACAGGTCTTCTTGCCTGTTTTATTGGCACAGATTTTTAAAGAGATCAATACTGTATTGTTGAACAAAGATGTTTGTTGAAAGCATTGTACTTTCATTGGATGTTGGAAGGTCTTGGCTGCAAGAAGATATTATCAGGGACATCCTAAAAACTTCAGAGTATGCTGAAGCCCCTTTTTTTTCTAAATCATCCTCACATTCTCCATTTCCTACTTTATTTTTTCTTTTTCTCCTCCATCATTTTTCTCCTTCAATATTACCATAGTAAGTCCCTGTGGATGCTCATGGAATTTCTTCACTGTTCTTGCTGGGTAACACAGAAGCTTTAAATACAGTCTTGGGTGCTTAGCTACAAGCACCTTTCAAACTTTGACCACCAGTCTCCACACTTAGGTATTTGTTTCCAGTCCAGTCCATCATTACAGAGAATCACAGAATCATGGGCTGATTTGAAAGGGGACCTTGAAGATCATCTATTCCCAAACCCCTGGCCATGGACAAGACCACCATACATGAGATCCTCCCTCTAGCTGATTCACCTTGTTTTAAAGGCTGCATATTGGAGGGGGAAACAAAAAAAAAAAAAAACCAAAAACAAACAAACAAACAAAAACCAAAAAAACCCAAACAAAAAAAAAAAAAAAAAAACCAAAAAAACAAAAAAAAAAACCAAAAAAAAAAACCAAAAAACCAAACAAACAAATTTGTCCTCAGATTTTAGTCAAAGACAGTTAACTGAGAAACAAAATCAAACAGGAAACATTCGGTTCAGTACTCTATAACCCAAAAATATGAACAAATGTCTCTTTCAAAGTAGCCAAGCATTGCTAAACCTTTACCTGGTAGGTGCTTTGGAAAGCATGAAAAAGGTATTATAAGAAGCCAAACTGGAAAAAAGCATGCAAGAAATCCTATCCACCATGCTCCAAGCCAACGTGGGTCATCTTGATCCATCTTTGTACTGGAAAAGTAATTCAGAAAAAGCATTGGAAATATTAAAAAGAAATTGGAATATTTCTTTTTAATACATTTCAAAACAAAGCCTTTTAATATTGCTATTTTCCTTAGTTTTATATTAAATTTATTGTTTGCTTGTTTAAACCACCTTCACTGGGCAATTATAAAAATACTGAATTCTACCAAATGTAGCCTTCAACTCATTAGTTAATGTCATTCCAATTTAAAGACTATTCTATGGCCCTGATTTCAAGATTCTGAGGCATTATGAAGATACTGGGAATGCTGGATTTAGAAAGATTCCTCAATCAATGACTTATACCAAAACCAATTCAGAAGTTCAGAATGCCATTGCATCAATCTGAAGGCTCTAAAACACAGGAAACAAAAGTGTAAATGAAGCTGCTGGTTTAACTATTAGTACAATTTATAACACTTCTTTAAAAAATGGACTATTATTCAACACAAAGATTTTCTAGCAAGCTCTTCTCTAGGAGTTAAGAATCCTAATCCTAATACTCCAGCTCAAGGAAACAGTTCCACAAGACATCAGTAGATGGAGGTTTAACCCCGAATATACAACTAAGCAAAAGGAAAAGCATTTTTTGCTACTGAGGTTTAGAATAGCTAATATTTAAATGCTAGAACTAACTATTTGCACTACAGAGAAACTTCCACACACAATGGAGTCACTACTCACTCTAGGAAGTAACTCACTAACATGAAGCCTTTTCAAGTGCAACTTGTTTCCAAGTTAATGAAGTTTTTGAAAACACAGTATTTTCTGAAAAATTTTCTCCTCACAGGAAGAAAAGCTGAATATTTTAGTAAAAAATATTAGAAAAAGAAAATAGGAAGCAATAAACTAAGTTGTATCTTGCCTTTTTGGGATCTGGATATCAATATAAACTTGAAGCAGCTGCCCTCCTAAGACATAGCCAATAGCAGGACCCAGCAGAGACATGGCATAGCCAACTCCTAGAAGAGAAAATACATCAAGTTCATGATAACTTCTTTATTTTTTTAAGCTTTCTTTTAGTAACATTTTTAAGTCAACTTCAGACCAAAGGGTTTCTGTAAGTCAATCTGTTCTTTTACTGTCACTACAGTTGTAGCACCTAGAAGACAAAATCTATAATTAACCCTCTACAAAGAAATTTGCAGCTCTCAAAAGCTTCAGGTTCAGCAAAAGGCTGATTGCACCTTTAAGCATTATTAGATTGCTTTTTTCCCCATTTTGTGCCTACATTTAAAAAATAACTAGTGAAAAAAATAGTGAAATTATGAACATTGGTTGTTAACTGTATTAACTATAATCTTTAAGAGCTTTCTTATTTCTATTTTTCAATCTTAAGTTGTTTTCTAGATTTTCTAAAACAAGAAGACAGTTACATCAAAGTGTGTGACTAGAGTAATATCTGCCTTAAAATACAAAGCCAAGGCTCTTAACAGCTCCTGGCAGTTTTAAAGAAAAAAACTCAAACAAGCAACAAAAACAAACACCCTAACCCCCTCCCTCTAAAAAAGAAATCACTAACCTGCAAAGCTGCAGGTGTAACCATACCCTACAAAAGAGTATAAGACTTTTTTGATGTCACAATAGCATTCCTGGCCTATCAGACAAATTTCTGGCAGGCAGTTTAGCACTCACTGACAGCAGGAACACTGTCTCTGCAAATTAAGGTTTCCAATTAATAGCAACTAGATCCATCTTTAATTAGTAAACATGCATTCCTATAATTTCCCCAGGTTGAATAATCTGGATTTCTCATTTGTTTCTGAAGTGCATGGATCACAAGCACTTAATTTTCCTCTAGTTAGTAAGAGGAAATGATGGGGGAGTCAGGAGGGTGACAGGGGTGCAGGAGGATAAAGCAATGCAGAATGTGACAGTCAGGTAAGTAAAATTAAATACTGAGTAGATATGTCCCAGGTTTTCCTATATTTCAGAAACAGTGACATAGTCACAGGAACTTTCTAAGTTAAGTTCATATTCATCCCAGAGAACTTCAAACTGAGCTTAGAAAGTGCCTATTTTCTCCCACACACTCAATTTAAATACATTTGGAATTGTTTAGCTTTAGTTGTAGATGTACCAGTCCTCATGAACCTGCACCCAATATAGAGGATAAAGAAAATACAAACTTGTAAGTTGCAGGCTTACAGCAAAAGGTGCTGGCAGCTATTTACGGACCATTTCAGGGGTGGGTTCTGGGATTATTTTGGTTTTGTTTTGTGGGTTTTTTTGGGGCTTTGTTATTTTTTCTGCACTGCATAAGCCTTCTTGTAAAAGGTAAAGCAACACAATATACTTAAATACTTAACACATTGCATGAAGCAAGGAAAATAATCAAGGCTTAGTTACCTACCCACTCGCATTCCAGTTTTGTTATATTAGGCAGAATACACTGCTCTTCTGAAGTCAACTCAGTTGCCTGAAGACTGTGCATGAATTAGTTTTTTGTATTGATCTTTTTCTAAAAGTATAAACACTGACACCATTCTCCTGAGTTTTCATGTCACTTCTTGTTTCCCCATTTATGCAGATAACCCTAATTCTGCTCTATTTATTTCACTGGATTCAGGGGAGGAAGAAAAAATGCAATATCATCCCTCTCAAAATAAAGAAACAGCAAAAACAAAACTTGTCTTTTTCATCTCAGAGTTGTCATAGGCACCTATCCTGTTTGTTGGCATCAAATGAAGTAACTTGCCTGGGAAAACTGTGAAAAATTTGCATGCAAACAGATAATTATTTCAATTTTGCCCCTTAAAATATTGTTCTAGTCTGAATACAGTCCTGGAACCTGAGATGTTTTGACTTCCTCCTGCAAGTAAGAAGTATAGATAATATGTTTTGAACCAGCTTACATATGAGGTAGGGGAAATAAATATCTTCATACCCATAGAAAACACACTTAGACCGCAATGAACTTGGCAATAAAATGGCATATAACCTAGAGAATGGTGACTGAAAAAGATTAAAAACCTTTGCTAAGTATTACTACTCCTTAGCTTTTAAACACTCCCAGTGAGGCAATCTCTGTACTTCCAGCCAAGTGCCAAATTTGTATGTGGTTAGAGAACGGGATTGATCAGATGAGACACACCAGTGTTTATGCACTGAGTGGATATGCACTGAGTGGACAGCCTACTATGAGAAGGTAAGTAAATTAAATTATTAAAGGATATAATATGAGCTAGCTACTGACCTGACTGATACTTTTTAGTCACAGGTGTTGAAAAATACTGTGTAAGTTTTTTGCTACAACTTATTCTGTCATTTACAGACAAGCTACATGAACCATTTAACAATTTTCAGTTACTGACATGAAAAGGTAACACAAGGGTGCTCAAAGAAGCTTTACCATGCTCTACAAAATGAAAATTGATAAGACTTGGTACTTAGAGCAGATTAGTATCTAAATTGCATTGTAACTGATGCAGAAATACTTCATGCACATAAGTAATAATCATAAAATTTTTAAATTAGACGAATTCATAAAAATACTTAAAATGCATTGCAGTCTATAATCTATGCAGACAGTGTTCTATAAACAGTTTTAAATTTACCTATGTAAAGGGAAGACTTGTGTTTTGGGACACTATCATCAATAAAAGATGTCCCCAAAGTATACAGAGGAGTTCCTCCAACTCCCAGCAGCAGCTGTCCAAGGATGAAGATGTACAGATGGTTGCGAAGTGGAGAGCTTGTGCTGGCACTGCAAGTGGCATTAGCAAAGGTGGTTTCTGCAGTTTGACATGTGTCTGAAAAACAGAGACAGCAAGACTTTACAACTCTGTTACCTAACTCACAGTCCAACTTGAGGAATAATCTGTACTAAAAGCTAAACTACAATGAATGCTGTTATGCCAGGCTCCTATTTTAATTTTCACACCTGTTAATATATCCAATATTGCAGTGCCAAGCCTTCTGTGATATCATATCCCCCAAAAGATTTATTAGCAGGGCTTGGGGTTTTTTTCCTCTCTATGAAGAAACAGGATTGAAATAGCCTTATGAATACGCTTTGGCAACAGGAATCAAATGGCCCTATAAATATGCTTTGGCTTACTGAAAGTATTATTGACCAGAAATTATTGTATGAAAAAAACCAAACAACCAACCACCTGTCAAATGGTCATTCCAAAGGTTATGAGTACTCCCATGTAACAGACACTTCACTGTGTGCCTGCACCTTATAACAGTTCTGAGGAGAACTAACAACTCCCACTCTTAGGTGACAGAGCAGCCTGCACAACCTGAGGAAATCTGCCTGACAGAAAGTGAAGTCATTAGCCAAGATAATCCTTCCTTTACATTCAGTCTTTTTAAAGTGTTCACCTATGAAAACCTTAAAAACCTACACCACTCTCTCTCAGAACACACACTGCTATCCCTCTAAAAGGAGAAGTTAACGTAAAACCTCTGCATTTATGCACACACACAAAAAGAAAGCAGTGGTACAGCAGCGTAAGGCTGTGTCTGCTGGTGTAATATTTGGCACTACAAGGAGGGAAGAGAAAAGAGGAACTGAAAACAGGTAGTACCGTGTTGTCCTCTCCTTTCTCTTGCTGTCATTGCACTCTTGGTAGCAGAATACCAAGAGACAAGATGTAGGAGAAACATTTCCATGGTTCTCCTCATAAGAGCATAAAACCCTAAGAAGGAGGATAAACCCATTCATTTGGTAGTAATGAGCCCCACTAAACAAATATATGAAAATGTCATCCAGATCAGATAAGTAGACTGATTAATTCACACTATTTCACTACAAAATTATTACAGCCTTTATTTTTCTTAGATCCTTTTACATCTGAGAATACTTTTTACTTACACATAGAAGAGCCAAGATCAATCCACACTATGGTCTCACAAAACAAAGCTTAAGAAAGTGCTAGCCATGCACCAGGTATTTAAAGAAAACTTATCTAAATCATTACTTCCTCTAGCAGACATAGGCGATACAGTGCCATTGCACAGAAACAGGCCAACATGTGGGATAAGAAAACCTCACATCAAAAGGAAGAGTCTTTAAAGTTTTCATTCCTTTCAACTTAGGAACTATCCTGAGTACGCTTGTCCCAATGTTTGACTGTCTTCACAATGAAGTTATTTTCCTTGTGTCAAGTGAGAAACTAGGATTCTCATTTGCTGCCACAGACATACTGAAACATGTTTAATTTTTAAAATAAAATCCGAGACTGAAGTTTAAAGGTACACTGCTTATAATATTTGTGGTTCTCACAGTCCTCCGTGCTAATTAATCAAATTACATTGATTCTGTTAAGGCAGCAGGGGGAGCCCTTGACTGCACATACCACAGCCAGCTGAGGCACCAGCAGCCCACGCAACCTGGAAATTTACCAGAACAAACAGCTGGTTGTACCTGGGTTACAAATTTGAGTCTAAAACCTTTCTGGAAAATAGAAAACACATTTTACGGCGTCTTAAAAAAACGCAAAACCCCAACAAACCAAAAAAACCAACTCCGCCGCTCCACCCCCTCCCTCCAAAAAAACACAATTCCAAAGAAACAAAACCCAACCCCAAACAATAATAGGCAGACAATTGATTAGCAGATCTTTCAATATGAAATGGATTAGACTATTTCTAGGAAGTAGTATTATGATAAATAAATTGGCCTTATAAGGCCTGTTCAGAAAAAATTCAGTGGTAGATTTTAATACAAGCATAAAATACAAGCTTAATTAAAAAAAAAAAATTAGGATCTCTATAAGCAACTCGCACAAATAACTAAAAGGAACACTTTTGAGGTGTGGTGCTATTAAATCCTGCAACTAATTGTATAGCTAAAATGTTTCATCAACCTCAGAACTAGTTAAACCAGACAACACATAAACCTGTGCTGTGGTTTACTTGACAGTTAAGAGATGCTGTTGCACTGCACCTGAAGATTTATTTTGACTGCCCCAGTGCTGACATTCCCTGCACTCTCAGTCATTTATTTTTGATAGTGTTTTGTTTAAGTCAGCTTAAGATCTGGAATGTGTTCACCACCAGCACAGCATAGGCACCTGCATTACAACAGTCAAAACAGCAGGCAAGCTGTCACCTGACAGTGCTATGGTGAAGAAACACATGCCAATTCAAAAATTCCCCACTCCTTTTAGGTTTCAAAACTCCATGGGGAACATGTACCTAATAAAGCTATCAATATATACAGCCATCTTCAATGATGGATGTTGGATAAAACAGTAACATGCTCCTTGGAATTTCAACTAAAATTGTTTGAAAGGGGGAAAATCAGTTGGAATAACTGGTAATGTACTCTCTCACACTGTCAATATCTTGTTCCAAATGAAAAAAAAAATCAAACTTTTATGTATTATGTATTAAATTCAGCTTCCCCTTCATCAAAGTGCAGTAGAAAGGTGAATACTGAAACCAAAATTACAGGGCAATGGGACTGTAACAGAGCCAGGACCCTTTTGTCCTTCTCCCAAGAGCTAACAAGTGATTATCTGCTCATAGCCCCCAAAACAGTAAAGATGTTTTCTTCTGACCTTGTTCGGTTAACTTCCATTTCAGATCCTCATTAATTAGATAGGAAAAAATAGCTTGCCCAACTTTTTAGACTAACAAGTAGACAGCTCATAGAAGGGGACAAAATGATTACTACTGAAGATATCAATTTGAGGATCAACAACCTTTCATCATGTTTCTTCATAGCTACTGATTTTTTTTTAGTGAGCACTCTAATATGTTTAGTCATTGAAGGCATAATTTTGATTAAAGACTGCAATAACAAGACAATCCTAAAAGATTAAGTCATCCTGCTTTAAACATATCTAAACATTTCTGTATTATAGGTGTGCCACTAAATTGAAATACAAATAGTTGGCATTAATCACACTGTGCTAAGTCTTGTTTTGTGAACAAAGTTTAAGAACTGAGGGATAACTACACCCATGACTTAAGTACTGCTTTGTTCAGTACAGTTCAGTACTGCTTGTTCCCTCTCTATTTCAAGTAAATCCTTAAGTTAAAATCAACATCTTTTAAAAGAACTTAGAAAAACTTGTTAATGAATTAATCAACATGCCTTTAATAGTTCAAAACCACAAAGAAATGCAAGCACTAGTCACCGTCAGGTACGATGGCAAGATTAATAGCTTTAACATTTCCTCTACCTTGCTAACCCAGCTTGATTCCATCTCCTAAGAGATGCCACATCATTTTTTTCTTTAGTGAATTTTAATTGCATTCATCAAGGCAAGAAAAAAAAGCATTTTATTCAAATGTTGCTTAATAGCAAGAACCGATATTGACACTCATATTCCTTCTGGAAAAATAAAGTTCACTGTGCAGAGAGGCAGCTCTTGAACTTCCAGATTTCAAAGAATCAATTTTCAGTTACAGATAGCACCCTGTTTTAGGACATTGAGAGAGATTAACTATGTTGTAAGGAGTTGAAAATAAGGAGTTGCACCAAGTTAATGCAGAGATTTAAATTTTTTAGTTTAACTTTCAAAACAACTGTAAGCTTACCTTCAATTTTACTTCCATACTGGTATTTTCCACTGCTGAAGTGTGGTAAGGAAAATACAAGTGAGCCCAGTCCTAACATAAATGCTGAGAAAGCAAGCCATCGTGGTTTGTGCCCTCTTTCTCCCAAGTAAGATACAAACAGTGACAGTAAACAAAAAGCAATATCATAGCTTGCAGAGATTAAACCAGTGAGGGAACTGTTCAACTCGTAACGCTTCTCAATTGTTGAAATACTAATGTTAATCAGGCCATTTACCACAATACCTACAAAAATAAAAAAATGAGATAATTAGTCAAAGATACTTTAACTCAATAGAGTTGCAGAGCTAACTTTATATATATTTATACAAGGCTGCTTTATAAGGTATTTACTAGCTATAAGATACAGGTACATAGTAGGTAATACAGTGCCAAATTAGCCAGTCAAATTGTACAGGACCTATGTATTTGTCTGAAGCACAGCTTTCAAACAGAATGCTTTACGGTGTCACAAGACACTTTAAAAATTAAAGGTATTTTAGTCAAAGTTATAACTTGCATTAGAATACATGCTATGGCTGAAGCAAGTTCAGGACATAGTTTTCTACTTACTGCAAACACCCAACTTCCCTGCCACCACAAAGGGAAGATAAAAGAAGGTGAACAAACATGAATCCTCCATAATATAAAAAAGTGTAAAGCTATTCAATAATTCTTTGCAACTGTGTCAGAGCAACTGAGGTGATTTACTTCAACTAAGCAAAGAAGGTTTGCCCCTTGAATCTGTAACTTCCCTGAAGTTACAAAACAACCTGGAAAGAAATCACTGCACAAGCTGCCCTACCAAAGCACAGATGAACTGCAAAAAATTTAACCAAAAGTACAACTAAGCTTTTGCACACAATTGCCAGTGCATGCTTAAACACTCTCTGTCCATTTTTACACAAGCACTGTTTGTAGACTAACTTAAATCTTCTACACTGCTTCACATTGTGTTTCTGTGAAAAAGACTAGGTAGTTAAACTTTGGTAAGTTTGATTTCAGCAATTCCAAAATAGGATTCAGTTACAAGATAAACAGTTGTAACTATAACACTGTCAGATAACTTTATTATAGTCTAATTAAATTGTATCTATAATAAAAGAGATACCTGAAAAAATAGTTGTGAAGTCTTAGAGTCAGAAGTACAAACATGTTTGAGTTCTGTAACCTTACAGATGACTGATGAGGATCTTCCCTGATACAGGCCCTTCAGTTACTTAAAAATTAAAACATGCTTTTCTATTGTCTATCTAAGAAAAGAATATAAGACTAGTGACAGAAATGTGTTTAAGTTAGTTTTCAACAAGCTTTGCACCATCCATAAGTACAACTACTTGAGCTAAGTTTCAACATTTCATTAGAGCACTTTAATTTATTTAAAAAATTACTCCAAATAAACCAGCCATTTTCTAATAGCCAAACGTCAGCTTTCTATATGGAAACAACTCTTCGCAAAATCTTATTTCCAATACCCTACTATGGCCTCTTTATTAAGGCTGACAATTTCACCTGTTAGTTTAGTCATCACACTTAAATTCATTTGGGATTGACACAACTATACAGGTGTCCTTCCAGTGCCATTAGTTATACATTAAGTAACTTTATTTTCCTCTTAAGAAGCATTAACCAAATAACAATACCAGCATGAAGGAATGAACAAACAAGTTTTTCCCACCTGCCAGAACTTCAACACTTACTAAGGCTTTAAAACACTTGAGTGAAGGTGTGCTACACAGCAAGTGGATTACAGAGCTAGAAGGCATTGTCTTTTACAGGTATTTTAAGTTACTACCTTTAATTTACATTCTAAAACTCATAAAGCCTTCCATTTAATTATACTGGATAATTAGACTTCATCTGTAAAATCGCAGATGTGATGAATGGCAGCATAACTTCTCCAATTACATCATCCAATGATTAATCACTAAAGTCTCTTCAAGAAAGACAGAATCTGACTGATAGTAGTTTGATCAGAAAACCAAATTCTGTAAGGACATCCCAACACTTAAAACTGTAGTATAGAAATTACCAACCAAAACCTTGTTGTCCTGCCTCATCTGTTAGGGATTTAGGTAGAGTGTGTACTGACACAAAATCCAGATTAATTATACACCAACTTTATTTGCTATCACAAAACACAAGAGTATTCTTTTTCTTCATCCATTCAACAAAAAACACGTGTTTTGCAGTTGTCGTAAGAATGGTGGCTTTAACAACACATAAAAGTAACAATTAAAAATGCCTTGGTAAAAGCACCAGGTCTAATCAGCCTATAAAATCTTACTGATATACAAAGATTTTAGATATATTAGACTGGACAGTCTTAAACTGTGGTTCAGTTTTTTTATTTACTAAAAATCATTAATGACATGAGAAATAAACAGTCCTTCTTGTACTCAAAATAGTGAGATAATCTCTGCCTTGTTTTCTACTACAGCTATGAACTGCAGCATATCCAGTTAATGTATTACTAGATGCAATCATACATTTTGGCAACTCTAAGTGCCATAGAGAAAGCAGGTATTAGTAATGTAAAAAAATTCTAGGCAAACAAGTGTTTTGTGCTCTGGAAATACAAGTTTCACATGTACTTGAAACAGAAATGGCCAGAAATTAGAGTTAAGTTCCACCTCAAATCTTCTGAGAAGCTGCAATACAGCATATCAGGTGCTAATGACAACAATCTATTTTTGAGAGCAGCTAGAAAATAAGCTGACAAATACATGCTTTCAGTTAGATTCACAACATACCAGGTCACTACAGATAATCATCCACTATGTTCTCTCATTTAGAAAGACTAGGACAACAACTTACATTCAGCAAAAGTGTGTTATGGATTACTTCATTAACCTTCAATGCATTAGGAAACAATCTTTTCTAGAGGCACATTAGGCAAGTTTAATAGATACATCTTATCTTCCTCAGTGATGGTTTCTGTAATTTGGAGGGTAGACCCAAACTAGAGTACAGTGTTAGGTCACATAACTTCAAAATCCTAGGTGTGTTTTGTGTGCTTTTATCTAAACTCTGAAGCTGCAAGACCTGAATATTTTCACAAAGTTTCACACACAAGCGTGAATTTCTTATCGATGAACCTAGTTTTACACATCTCAAAAAAAATTGCAGCTAGTCTTCAGCACCCAGTTTCCTTTATGTTTCAAGCAAAGGAAAGATTCTTGTCAGAAAATCCAGGTAACACATCAGGAATGTCACAAGATCTGTAATAGCCATGCCTACACCTGCTTCCAAAACAAAAATTATTCAGTTTCTATCCTTTAAGGCCTTAAACCTGAACTACATTCATTAGGTGCCTGGCGTACATATAGCATTAAATAACCAAAGCAATATTTAGACAAGTGGCACAAGCAACACAAATAACCTCCTAAGGGGACAGAGATTCTTATAATACAAGTTGTTTTTACAGTTGGAAACCTATCCAGTCTACAACCAAGATTTTTAAGTATGCTGAGTTTGTTATTCAGCTCAACCATCAGATCAGAACAGAAGGACTGATTTTAAGAAATTCAGACACATTAGAAATAATCAAGACACTATATTTAGTTTTAACAATCTTTCCAGCGTCATATTAAGGCATTTTTAATTGCCCATCCCTATTCTTATGCCACCCAAAAAAATTTATATGTGTATCCTAAAAGTATTTTACTACTCAGCTACTATTGAAAGCTATGATGTAAAAAGTTTTTCCACAGACACACCCCACCCCCACCTCTTTGTGTTTATAGAGAAAACAAATTTGGCAGGACAACTGCAACAGGAATAATCTCCTGACCCCACCAGCCATAGCATGACTTTCCAAAGTCAAGCAAGAAACAACAGGCTTATCCCAAAACTTTCTAAATACTTCTTTTCTAAAACTAAACCTATATGCTAAGACAAGATCAGAATCTGAAGGGGATTAAACCAGAAAAAGTTCTCAGAAACACATACTAAGGCACTACTTCATGCAAGGAATCTCCAAGCATTACAAGGAGCGTTGTAATCTTCTAGGTTTTAAGCAGAGTCTCCAATTCTCTTCTCCTCATACCATTCCAGCTGCCTCAGTGTGGTTCCCCATGGAATGGAGCCATCCAAATAATGCATTTCTTTGGTACAGGCTGCTCTCTCCTCTAACATCAAATATCCAAATATTCCCCTCCATGCCTCTGTAGAAATCCCTTTATGAGTAACAACAAGGAGCTTCAAAGCAAATTGTCCAGGAAATACCCTTTTCTTTCCTAGCTAGTCAAATAAAGTTGAAAGGTTATGAATATAGACCCAGTCGTTCCCTTTGGCAGACATGCATCCAAGTTCCACAAATCTCATTTTCTAATTTTTTTTACAGTAATTCTTCTCCTCCCCTCAGTGAGCATTTCTACTTTCTAAGTCTAAGGCTTGCTAAGGCCCTAACCAATCATTACAGGAAAACAAAACTATGGACAAGAATCTCTGAAGCTGAAAAACAGGAATTTAGGCCAAGCTAAACTTCAGGTTACTTCCAAGGTCAACTTAAATCATTAGTTAAGTTTTAAGAAGATGGCTGCACTGTGATTCACAGAACAAAATCACATTTTTTTGCTGTTTTCAAATTTACCCAAAGTCCTACACAACCAGGCCAGGATTCAACTCAATTAGCAAGCAGGTAAGAAAGTAGTGGGGTGCTACAATTTTATATTGGTGTTTTAATCCCTAGATTTTAAGCCTCTGCCTGTGTGTGCACATGAAGAGCTATTTTCCTGTGGGCAGTGGGGATGCAGCACTGACAAGTGCGCGAAGCAAAGAGCCTGGACTTCGTGGTCAATAAAGTACGTGCGAAAAGAGGAAAAGGACAAACGGAATGAAGTACAAGGAATACTGTGGAACGTCCCCATCCTGGGCACAGAAGAAGGTATACTTTCGTCCCTTAGTCAAACCATTACCGTCACTGTTCAGCCACAGCACTAGACGAACCCACCACCCATCACCAGACCTTCGCCGCCCTCCCCAGCCCAGGCTCCCGCCCGGCTCCCCCAGCTCCGGGAAGGGGAACAGCATGTGCCCTGGGCAGCAGGGACAGGTTACCTTGGAAGACGGCCAACAGGCTATAAGCAGCCAAGTACCCCTTGGCATTGTTGCAGAACTGCAGAGCTCTGGGGGCGCAGGGACCCCACCCGCAGGCCCCCTCCTCGGGGTAAGGGCCGGGCCCGGCGGGGGCCGCGGCGCCAGCGCCTGCCCCGGCGGGGCCCGCGTGGTACTGCTGGCCGAAGTCGGAGGAGGGTGTGTCGAACGCCGCGTTCTCGATACCACCGCCCTTCATGGCGCCCAAAAAAGCTGTTGCCAGCCACGGTTGCAACCGGCACCCGAGCCCAACGCTCTGCTAAATACCCCGACGGCGGCCCAGCTCCGCCGTGCATGTGGCGGTGCTTCCGCCGCCCCTCCCCGGCCCGCCTCGCTCCTGCCCCCACTCCTGCCCCGCGGCCGGCCCTGCAGAGACTTCTCCCCGCACCGCGGCCTCGTAACATCTACAGCTTTGAGAGATTTACTGAACGTGGGCAGGTGGACAAGCATGTAGATGTTCTCCAACAACATTCTTCTGAGGGGAAAAAGAAGTAATAGTAATGTTATGAACAAAAATTCGGTTAATATTTTTTTGTGAGAAAAGGTTACAAAAAGGCAGCCAGATCACTGTCGCTGCCGAAGTTCTGCGTGTTTTGTTATTGTAATCACGGGTCGTTGTCGTTGATGGTTGTTTTTGTATTAGTAAAAGCCCTGGCTGGGGCGAGTTAATGGCCCTTCTCCTGAGACTGTAACGGGTGGGGACCTTCCCGAGGCTAAGTTGTACCTTTCTCATAGTGAAGACACCTGAGAAGGTAGGGGGGGGTTATGCAAAGTGACTCCAAGACCACAATGCAGCATGGGTCCCCCACTGCACGGAGAAAACCCCAAAAACGACGAGCCAAATAAGAGTTGAGAGACTGGAGTGATGTCTGAATGTGAGGAGCAGGGCGCTGGGCCTGCAGAGATGCGGGAAACCTTCGTCGTTCCTCACCCTGTTCTCGAGATCCCCCGGGCCAGGACTGGGAGGTCTGGAGACCCGGACCGAACTAACATCTGACGGGGACATCCCTAAAGGTTCCCAAAAGGATCTGATCCCTAGCTCTGCCCCTGGTGGACAGAGCTGCGCATATCCTCGTCTTCTGAGTCGCCTTGGGAGAGACGACGGGAGACTGCAAACCCGCCGAGCTACCCAATCCTGAGCTGATCACTTTAAATAAAGGCATTAAACAGGAGAAGAAGTCTCCTGGCCCTTGTTTATTTCAGTAATAATAATAAATCCCGTACCTGAGAAAAATCATCAGGAATGTTCCTTTCGAGAAGCAGAAAAGAAACCAAAGACATTAAAATGTTCTGTGTAAGTGTTGCAAAAAAGGGAAGAGTTGCAAAATGTACCAGATACAGTACTTTCCCACTTGAGGCAACATGATTTGCCCACAACAAAAACGCTGGACACTTGCAGATGCTATCCTTTTGAAATACTGTTCTCTTCCTGTACCTCAGAAACTTTCCACATGCCGGCATTCCCAGTCATTAAACACATCGGCTCAGTTACAGACATCAATCATGAGAATTTGTCAAGGGCATAAGAAAGTCTGAGTTTGTTTGCATTTCGTATAAATTGACTCATCTTCACTAGCATAACTGGGAGAGAGTCTGGGACTCCAGACTGAGAGCTTTCACCACGGAGGTTCATCTCTGGGCAGTACAAGAGAGTCCTGAAAAGTTCTTCCCTTTTAAAGAGTCCAAGACGTTTTAGAATCAAGAGGAAGAGGATTGAAACCAGAGGCATCAGCAGTGACTTTGGTTTCAGAGTAAAAGCCAGGGCATCACCTTGAATTCCCAACTCTTCTTAGATGCAAGCAAACATTTTCCAGTGTTTGGATAACAACACAGAAACTTAATGGAGACATTCTTCTGTAAAATGAAAACAAGTAAGTTATATGAGAGAATATGTTTCTATTTATTCAAATAGGTTGAAAATGGGAAATCAGCTGTTATTGATGTTTCTGCAGCATCTTGTAGGGACAGTGTGTGGTGGCTGGAGCTGGAGGGGCATGGACTTCCCTGAGTCTTCTGCACCCTCTTCCTTGGCCACCTCAGGGTCCCTGCAAGGTGCTGTCCCACACCCACAGCCAGAAGTCACCTTCCCAAGCCAACAGAAGTGCAGAAAGCTGCTTCCCATGAAGCATTCCTCTGCTGGTCACTGATGATCCCAAGCCCTGAAATTTATTATAATTTTAGGCTTTAATCCAGAATGTTGTTTCCTTAAGTGGCTATCAAGATATATCCCAGTTAACAGCTTCATGAGATGTCTAAGAATATACCTAAACCAGCTGGCACACCAGTCTGTTTAAAGGAACTTCTTTTTGTGTTTCCAATTTTTTTTTCTTTTATATCCTCCTAATTATAGTAAAGTATGACATGCCATTTGAAATAACATCCTGATCTTTGCTAGAGTTCCCACATGCTTGTATAGTAAGAGTAACCCATTAAATTGCTTAACTATTATACTGCTAATAAGACATTAAAACCTCCCTTGATCTGCCAGATCAGTTAGGTTTGTTGTTGCCTTCATCTAGTTGTCACTGTGTCAATTAGTGGCATTGTTTTATCACCACAGGAAGGTGACAGAACGGAAGACAAAAAGAGAAGCTATTGGAGCTTGGTATGAAAAAAAAGAGTGTTCATATGAAGCAAACAACATTTTTAAGAAAACTGGTGAGGAGGGTAGCATTGTGGTGTCCAGTGTAAATCTAATCTAAAAATTAAATAAGGAATTGAATAATCAAGGGAATTAAATTGGGTTGAATTTAGAAGAGTACAGATTTTAGGAGAAACCCACAGGAACAGGAAGAGAGAGACAGAGAATAAAATATGTGTTTTTGTGCTGGTTATGTCCCCAAAAGCAATTTACAGAGAAATGAGGAAGATTTAACCAGCTTTTATAAACTGCTTTCTCTGAGATAGTATCTAAAGCCATAACAGACGTTTAAGTTCGTGGCATTTAAGACTGGATACAAAACCTACCTGAAAATGGCAAAATATAAGTGGTTTCTTTGATAGTATCTAGAGTGCTCAGATTAAAATAAAAAAAGACTGTGAGGTGAATTTGGTGAGGTATTTGCCTAGACCAAAGATGCTCATCAAAAGGGCAAATATGACCAACAGTTTATGTGTGTATTGAAGTCAGAGGTATCTGCTAAAATTCTTTTCTGTGTTATTCTATATAGTGTACTACTTGCATCCTCAACTTCAGATGGAATCAATTTTGCAGGATAAAATGTGCAGAAATATTACAGAGAAGTTTGTTTTCTACAAAAAGGTGAACAAAACAACTGTGTTCAATCTAAAAAGTTGAAGTGTTTAATGAAATATGCAACCATAAGGAAACAGATAAAATGCAACAGACACTTTCAGAACAAATGAGCAAACTGACTACAATTAATTTTCTCTTTTCCAACTAATTAATTTTCTCTTTGACATTAGAAGCCTTTTAATCTTCAGTAGAGGTGAGTTTTTGGAACACAGTAGTAATGGATATAAAGAATTTTAAAATTCCAAATGGAGATGTATCAAGTTATAACCAGGATAAAGAAATGAGAACTGATTATCTAGGAAGTCCCTTTCAGTCCCTAAGTGTAAAGGAGGAATAGGAAAACATATCCTAGGGGAAAAATAAGGACATTTATTACAGAAGAATATAATAAAATTTAAACTGGAATACCTTGCAGAGACCCTATTTTAAAGAAAACAACCATTTTAAAGAAAAAAATTGCTAAATTTCTAGAAGAATTATAAAATTGTGGCCCTTCTAACTTCACAGTATTGTGTTTGATCAGCTACTGAGTCTGCACCCTCACAAGTCATGGTTGTCCAGTTGCATGTTATCATGCCATGTCACATTTCTTGCAGTCATGGGAATGCCAGATAATACCTGTGGTTATGTTTAAGAAATCTTAATTGCATTATGAAGTCTCAGAACTGCCATTCTCTGAATTTCAAGTAATTGAGATTTTGCAATCAGATAAGGCAGATAGGGGAAAATACATATCCAAAATATTTTTTTCAAGGATCTCAAAGCCATCCCCTGTCATATAAAGGCCAAGTGGAGCACAAACCCACTCTCATATTGCAAGATTATCTCCAAGAAACTCAGTAAAATATTTTTTCAATACAATATTTCCTTTGAGTCAGCCAGCTATAAAATAAGATGCAAAGTAGATTACCTGGGGTCCTTAGAACAAAGTTTCCAGGCAGCTTTTGAGTGTTTGCTGAATGTTTCAGACTTCAAATGCTTGCACAACTTTATTTATGATACCTTGCCACTGGGAAAAATCCTCCTTTTTTTAGTTCTTTTGTCACTAGCTCTCTCTGCATAATTTTCTACAGTTTGGGCTGGGTCAGAATTCATGCAAAGAATATTATGAAAAAACAATATTACTTTTTTTTTTTTTTTTTTAAATTAAGAATCTCCTCTTGCATCTTCTTTTTAAATTTTTTCTAGTTATGAAATTTGGTCTTGAATTTTTACATACCTTTTGCTATTTAAAGATGGAGCTAGCAGTTTTACCAAGTGTATTTCCTGTTTTGAAGAGGAATTTTAGTAACCAGAGAGAGTCAGAATCAAAATAGAAATTAGCCTGCTTGATTGACTTGTAGAACTAGGAATTTTATATATTAGTTATTTTTTCTAGACTATCTTCATTCGTTTGTAAGATCTTAATCCTTTTCCCATCCTGATGGTGTGTTTGTTCTCAAAATAATGTTTAAAAAACGCATTTTTATTGCCCATGTGTAGTTTTCTACTTATTTATGTAAAAATTACCTGCTTTGGTCTCCTTTTGAAAATCCTAATATCTTTTTAAGTGAAAAAAGAAAATCTACAGCTATGTACACTTCTGTAGGATCTAAATAGCTGTCTGTATCTCCAAATCCCATTGTGCCTCAGGGAAATCATATTCTTCTGTCACCACAGTGGTGCTTATTTAGAGTCTTGTATCTACATAAATTACAGCAGTGTAGCTTTTAGTTTGGACTGTACCTAAATTTGACACTAGTATGGGCCAAAGGAAGCAATAACAACTTTCCTATTCTGAATATATGACAAATGAGATATTTTCTTGAATCTTTTTTAAGGCACCCCATTTTAATTCTTGGGAAGTCCAACCAACATATCCTGAAGTGAAATACATTTAAGTCTGTGCTTGTTTGATTACTAGGTTAGTGATACTAAGAGGGTTAAAGTGATATCCTACAATTAATACGTATAGTTATTCCCTTAATTTATTAAGCTGCCTAACTAATATGTCTCAATATGGAAACTTAAGGCTTCTCCTGTTTTTGTCTCAATGCCATAATCTTTTTGTTTCAGCCAAACCTCACCTGCTTTCTGTAACCTTCATGTTGTTTGAGATGTAAACATACTCAGGGCCACTATCTAATACAATACTACTACCACTACCAGAGGGATTGATTTTTCATACAGTAAGTTTCATCCTTGGAATTTTCCTAGCCTTGGAATTTAATGAGTAGATCAAAGAGAAGAATGAATTATTTCTTTTCAGAAACACTAGTTTCAGTATTTTCTAAAACTGGGAAGTCTCTTCTTTTTGCCAGGTTCACAGATTGAACAAAACCAAATTAAATTGGATCTGCTTCATTGTTTGTTTCATCAGCAAATAGATGGCCTGTAGTGGCAGGCAGCTAGTAAAGTGTTATGATATACAGTAAATTCTGCATATCCAGAGCAGAAACATTCACAGCATTTCTGTCTTACATACAATGCTTACAATAATGGCAGTTTGTTCTTTTTAGCAGTGAATTAGATCTAAATATAATGTTCATATTGCAGGTGAAAACACACAGACTCTCTGTATTAAATTTGCTTCACTAGTTTCATTCCCAGGTAAGTTCTACTCATCATGGGTGAGACCACACTCATGGAGCTGTCCAGTTTGTGCCACAGCAAGAGAGAAATGGATCTGAAAAATGTGCAGTGAAAGCCCACTGCAGTGTTGAAAGGACTGGAGAATCTCTGTCATGTGGAAAGGCTGAAATAGACAAGACACTTCAGCCAGGAGAAGAGTAGGCTCTGGACAGGGATCTTATCAATGTACCTGAAGGGAGGAAGCAGAGAAATCAGGGCCAGACTCTTCAGTGGTGCCCTGTGACAGGATCAAAGGCAATGGACACAAATTGAGACACAGGATGTAGTTGGAACATCAGTTAATTGTGAGGATGCTCAAGTGGTTTCTCAGGTTTCTCAGAGAGGTTGGGGAAATATCCGTGCTTACACATGTTAAAATGATGACTGGATATTGTTTTGGCACCTGGTTGTAGGTGATGCTTGAGCAGGCTGTTGGACCAGACTGGTTCCAGAGGTCCCTGCCATGTTTGATCACTCTGTGATTCTGTGCTCTGTTGCATAAACACATATTTCAACAGCAGAAAAAAAAATGTGCATATTTTGGAGTGGCATGGAATAATTCTCTTTTGTCAGAGTTCTAGTTATTAGTCTAGGAAGTAGCCTAGTTGACTTTTCCTCTTTATTAACTGAGAACACTGCTGTAAATGTGCATGTAGAAAGAGAAATTATCAATATCTACACTTGGGCTGTTAAAAAAATTCCCTGACAGAAATGTGTAAAAAAGAAACTTGCTAATATCTTAGAGATAGGGCTACAAAAGAAGTCCAGTCAGTACTAAGTACAGCCCATATAGTTAACCTTTAAAAATAGATTATAAAATCAGTTTTTATAAGATTTGAGTTCTAAATTAAATTGGCAGAGACTTGAGACTTTGGTCTATTAATAATAAATAATTAATAATTATCTATTTCTCTTTCCTGAATCTCACATTTTTCTAAAAAATTTATGGTTTCAGTTTTGGAAAACCCATTATTTTGTAAGGGATGGGTCAATTGATATGACATTCTTTGTAATGCAAGTCATCAAGATTATATAGGGTGGTTGTAGCAGTCTTGCAAATCATAGCCACACATTGCTTGAAAACATCTTACTAGCAGATATTTCTGTCTAGATGCCAGGAGTATATCCAGATAAATATATAAAATCTGAATTTGTTGCTTTGATTTTCAGAATGTCAAATATTTCCAACTGTTCTAGCCTTTTACCGGAAAATTTTAACATTAAGTATAATAAAACTAAAATTACACAATTTTGCCCCATGATTTTATTGATGCAGCATAAACCTGCCTGGGTTTTTCAGGGATTTCCCCATTTTTCTGAATTTATAAAACTTCTGTTTGTATAGGAGATTTTTAGTATGATTTCATTCACTTATCCTCCTGGCTAAAAATGTTTCCAGGTTTATTTTTATATGTGCTTAGTCATGATAATTGTATACGTGGAATATAAAAGGTGACCAGTATTAATATATATTACAAATTGAAAAATCTGTGCCAGCAAATTATTAATCTGAAGAACACCATAAAATATCTCTATCACAAAAATCTATTAACAAATTAAGCCTTCAAATGTTTCCTTGATGCCCTAGATTGCAAGGCAATATGTATTCTATTTGCCATCTGTTAGAAGTGTGGCAGTTCTCTTCTGTCATTCGGGCAGTTTTCTTTATCTCTTCCACAAACCAACCCTCCCTCCAGGGAGATACCTGCTGTTACTGGGCTGTTGAGTGTCACTGCATGACTGATAAAAATTACATCATCCCATTGTGAGATGCTCTGCCCAGAGGGACGAGCCAAGCCTGCCTAACTAGATATAATCCAAGTTTTTGGGACCCCAGAACAGCCTTTCCACCGGATTCCCAGAGGAACAGCTGCCTTTTTCCGCTGAATCTTCAGAGGAAGACTACACCCTTCTACAGGATCACTGCTCCAATCGAACCATATCTGCCGCTCCAGGAGGACTGCAGCCATCATTCCAACTGGACTGCCACCAACATCCTGACCAACAGGGTGTCAGGTTGTATTCTGACTCTGTCAGTGCTTTTTCTTTTGTATTATTGCATGTATTTTAGGATTTTTTTTTCCTTTTCCTAATAAATTGTATTCCTGACTTGGAGTCTCTCACTGGTTTTGCTTTCAGACCAGAACACTTGAACAGAAAAAATACTCTTTTTAACAGAAAATTTAAGCTTTGCATGTATTAATTACATTTTTTTATTTCTTTTAAACAAGAAAACAACAAAATACTGAAAATAACATTAAAAAGCAAATGTATAAATTAAAAGCTCTAAATGGAAAGAAAAAAAGAGAGAACTTGACAACTCAAAGTTAATTGAAAAACTGCACTGGAGTTCAAATAATTTTAGCTACAAATTAAGCAATTAACCTACTCAGCAGCCCACTGAATACAACGTTCAGCAAGTAGATATAATTCATGGAGTATATCAAACAAATGTAAGTGAAGAAAAAACTCAAACCCTTTGTATGTCAGCTCTTAACAGAGGCAGTAGCCAAATTATGAAGTTAAATAATGAGAAGACTTTTTTATTTTTTGCAAAAATGCTCAAGTGACTTATTTGACTGGAAAAGAGTGTTGTTCTTCATTCAATGGTTTATTTTCAAGTACCACTTCAGAGGTCCATAGCACAATAATTGAAATTGCAATTTATTTATGCATAAAATGATATGATAGGTGTTGGTCACGAGAAACCATAATAATACATTTCTATTTCTTTATTTTTGATTGAGAGATTGTATATACCAGATTTAAAATTTGCTTCATATACAGTCTAATTTTGTACTAGATTATTTTTTTACTTTTATAGTGACTAATGCAATGGAATAACAAGATTTCTGTTTCAGATCATACAAGTAAAGTATCTGGGTCAGAGCTACCTAATTTGCTGAAGATTACGTGATTAGGAAGCTGAAGCTCTGAGAAAACAGAAATAAGCTAAACCGATGGTCTTCTATGAAATAAATCATATTTACATTTTTGTATAATGTGTAGTTAATAAAGTAGGTGATGTTAAAGTACCTTGCAAAAAGGGTTGTATTCAACACAAGATTAAATAACCAAAACCTTACAGTCAATCTATTTAACAGCCTCAAGAGTGACAAAAGAGTGACAAAAGAGCTATAGGGTGAAAAAGGATTAGAGGATTTCCCACTAAATGCAACAGGAGAGGGCATAACATACCCACCAGAAGGTTCAGGAGACATGGCACTAACAGAAAGGCATGGGAAGATTTTGACAGATCTACAGGCCCGTCTTACTATCACCAGGTTATGGGATCCAAGTTGGAATAGCTTCCTTGAATTTTGAATAATTTGTTAAGCTCATATTTCTAGGGGAAACACACTTAGACCTCTAATCAAGGAATTATTGATAGTCTAATGGCGATGCTTTTAACATTTCAAGTCTAAGTTGTGTATAGCTAAAATGACATGCAGAAGCCTCTTGTGTTTCCCAAGATGGCTTGAGGCTTCAGTTTGGGTGATGGGATTGAGGTTGCTATCATCTTTTCACTTATGTAACTTGGAAAAGGACATTGTAAAGGTAGGCAGGAGAACAGCCCATGAATCTTCTGCTACTAGTCATCATCTCTCAATAGCTAAGGATCAGCTGAAGAGTGGCTTAGTCAAATTTCTCTATAAACACCCTGAATTCTCCAAGTAGCAATTTCAGCACTGACACACTGAGACTGTGAAATTTCAGGAGACCTGAGGGAGCAAAAATCAACTTCAGCCTCCCAGAGAGTTGGGAAATAATCAATGACTGTAGAGGGATAGAACACAAGTAAATAAAGGTAGTATAGAAAGTAATCTCACCTCCCTAAAGACTCGCAGCTGAGCCAATTATTAAGGATTAGGAGGAGGCCTGATGTTAACAGGCCGCAGCTGTAGCCAATAAGAAGAGTGTTATAAAAGAGTAGATTGGTTAGTTGAGGGGAACTGGAGTTATTTGGCTGCTGTGAGGACAATGCTTAGAGTCAATGCTTAGAGGAGATGCCTACAAGGAATATCAAGGAGGTATGAAACTCTAGCAATATGGAAATCTTGCAATGTAATGGTAATAGAACTCTTGCAATATAATGACAACAAATGACTGTGTAAGGCGTAGCAGTTTTTTGAGACATCAGGTAGCATAACCCCTAATCTGAGGTCAGGGAATGAAAAGGGCCAGTGAGTGTGCCAGGGACTAGGAGCTAAGAGGAAACTCCAGAAGCACAGCCAGGAAGGCAGGGCAGGGGCCTCTCCCCTGTTCTCCCCTGAAGCCCCAGGCTGCAGGCAGGAAGGCAAAGGTGTGGGTGCAGACCCCATATGAGGCTTTTGAAGCCTCAGACTCAAAGTGTCTTAGAGTGTGTCACCAGAGGAAAATCAAAATCTCAGGAATAATTGTGGGTAATATGAAAGTGAGAGAGCAATCCATAGTGTTTTCCACTTGGCAATCAGAAGCACAGGGTGGACATTTGCAACCTGTCATAAGAAAAAGGATATTGAAGGTTATAAAAAAAGCTGTTACAGAGGGCAAACGAGTGAGCAGTGGTTGAGTTTTGGAGGCAGTACAGCTCCATCACTGTTAGACCTGTGAGCATGATGAAAGTATGTTCATGACTGGTTTGGTCAAGCAGCAGCACTTGCTGCTGTGCAGTTTCTGGGGCGCCAGGCACTGAGAGCATCAACACCACAGGTAAGGAGACCTGGGCATGATGCAGCTCCCAGGGGAAGCAAAGACAGCCCCTGGGTTGTAAGGTATGTGTGTATTCTCTTTGCCATCTGTTAGAGGTGGGGCAGTTCTCTTCTGTTAATTGGGCAATTTTCTTTATCTGTTCCAAAACCAATCATCCCTCTGGGGAGATATGGTCTGTTAATGGTCCATTGAGTCTCACTGCATAACTGATAAAATTACATTATCCCATTGTGAGATGTTCCACCCAGAAGGAGAAGCCAAGCATTCCTACCTGGATATCGTCTGAGATTTAGAACAACAGACGCAGCCTTTTCCCACCGCATTCCCAGAGGAGCAGCTTGCTTCTCTGCTGGATGTTCATAGGAAGACCAGGCCCACCTACACTACCACCAGGCCTTCAGAGGAAGACTACACCCTTCTACAGGATCACTGCTTCAACAGAATGCCCTCTGTCACTCCAGGAAGACTGCAGCCAACATTTAATTGGACAGTTAGCAACACCCTGACCAACAGGGTGTCAGGTCGTATTCCGACTCTGAGAGTGGTTTGTTTTCTGAGTAGTTTGGGTTTTTTTGTACTATTGCGTTTATGCTTTTTAATTTTCCTAGTAAAGAACTGTCATTTCTACATCTTTTCCTATATCAGTTCCCATATCTTTGCCTGAGAGCCCCTTAATTTTCAAAATTATAATAATTCAGAGGGAGGACGTTTGCATCTTCCGTTTCAAGGCAGGAGCCTAGACACTAGGGTAGCACAGCTGCACCTTCAAAGCTTGTGTGAGCACATCCATGGAAATCTGAAGAAGAGATAAATGGGAGTAAGGAGTCTGGAGCACTGGACATCCTTGTTGACCTGGTTAAAGAACTCATATTATGAATATTTGTTCTAATTTTCTTGAACTACTTCACTTCAAATAGTACCAGCTGTGCATCTTTCCCATCTGTTATTTTTTTAATTGCTATCACGTGTCTTTCTTCTTTTGTTCCACACCCTTGTTTAGATGGTAATGGCACCTGGGGACACACACTTTTTTTTTGTTGTGTCAGTATCCTATTATATTACTTCCAAAAAGAATGTATTAGTAGTCTTATTTGAACCTTAGATAGTCTTTTTCTTGTTCCAAGCACGCAGCTCACATCCATGAAGATGCAGAAGCCTTAAGTAGTTCTTAAAATTCATTCTGACTTTAGAAATTTTTCAAATTACTAAATTACAACCAAGAAGAAAGTGTACAATTTATTCTACTTAGAAAATACTCTCTTTGGAAGAATGTTAGTCATCTGAGGAAAACTTTGAGAAGGAATTGAACAGATTGGATAGCATTCTAAATAAATGAAGACCAGCAAGAAATCACTTGTGTGAGTAGGAACACTACAATGTGTATTCACTGTCAAGACTGTATGAACTCTCAATAACTGCAATATTCTGCCATCAATATAGATTTAACTGCTAAGGAAATATTTTTAGAAGATGTAAAGGGTTACTACATGCTGAAACTGATAAGACCCATGTGCCTCTAGTAGTAGATGATGAATGAATTCTTTAAATGGAAAAATAAAAGTTGGTAGTTTTCAGGATCAGCAAGGCCTTTGACACTGTCTCCCACAGCACACTCCTGGATAAGCTGGCAGCCCACGACTTGGACAGAAGCACTCTTTGCTAGGTTAGGAACTGGCTGGATGGCCGGGCTCAGAGAGTGGTGATACATCCAGCTGGGGGCCAGTCACAAGTGGTGTCCCTCAGGGGTCTGTGCGGGGACCAGTTCTGTTTAATATTTTTATTGATGACATGGATGAAGGGATTGAGCCTTTCATTAGTAAATATGCAGATGACACAAATATGGGAGCGTGTGTTGATCTGTTGGATTGTAGGGTGGGTCTGCAGAGAGAACATTTGGATGGATGAGCACAGTCCAGTAGGATGAAGTCTAAGAAGTCAAAGTGCTAAATCCTGTATTTTGGTCACATAATGCCCTGCAGCATTAAAGGCTGGGGACAGTGCGGCTGGAAAGCGCACAGGCAGAAAGGGACCTTGCTTCACCTTTCCGAAGCTGCCGTTCTCTCAGTCTCCCGGAGGCGAAGAAGCGGCTTCATCGCACAAAGATGATTATGCTGCTCACAGTGCTCTCCGAAGCGTGGCTTCTGCTGAAAGACGCCTGGGAGCAGCGCTTAGCTTGGAGGAACTCCGTACCTTCATCTTTAATGTCTCTTGTTGTCTACATATTAGCAAAAAGCTTTTCTGCTATGTCTGGCAAGGAAAAACTGTGCCAGCACAGAAAACATCTCCCATCGTGTTGTAGAAGTTGCACAGAGGTCTGCAGAGTGTTTTGCAAAAAGAAAAAGGAAAGTTGTCCAAAACAGCTTCAAATCGAATGTACATGTGAATGGAAAAGGCAGTAGAGTTGCAAGATAATGTTTTGTACCGGTTGGCAAGCTGCTCACACAATCCCAGTGTTGTGTAGCCTCCTTCTACACCTTTCCCAAGCAGCTGCTCTCTCTGGCTCCCGGAGGAGAAGAAGCTGCTTCTTTGTGCAAAGACGATTGTGCCGGTCACAGTGCTCTCCGGACCTCGGCTTCTGCCGTAAGACATCCAGGAGCGTCTCTTTGCTCAGGAGAACTCCGTACCTTCGTCTTTAGCGTCTCTTGTCGTCTACATCTTAGCAAAAAACTTTTTCACTATGTCTGGCAGGGAGAAACTGTGCCAGCACAGAAAAGGTCTCCCATCGTGTTTACAAGTTGCACAGATGTCTGCAGAGTGTTTTGCAAGGAGAAAAGGAGAGCTGTCCAAAGCAGCTTCCAATCGAATGTTCATGTGAATGCAAAAGGCAGGAGAGTGGTAATATACTCTTTTCTCTCAGTTTCAAAGCTGTGTACACAATCCCAGTGTTGTGCAGCTTCGTTTTTCACTTTTCCGAAGCCTCCGCTCTCTCCGTCTCCCGGAGGTGAAGAAGCGGCTTCTTCGTGCAAAGACGATTGTGCCGGTCACAGTCCTCCCTGGAGCGTGGCTTCTGGCGAAAAAATCTGGGAGCGGCGCTTAGCTCGGGGGAACTCCGTACCTTCGTCTTTAGCGTCTCTTGTCCTCTACATCTTAGCCAAAAGCTTTTCCAATATGTCTGGCAAGGAGAAACTGTCCCAGTAGTGGAAACATCTCCCATCATGTTTAGAAGTTGCACAGAGGTCTGCAGAGTGTTTTGCTAGAAGAAACAGAAAGTTGTCCAAAACTGATTCCTATAGGATGTTCGTGTGAATGGAAAAGGCAGGAGAGTTGCAAGATAATGTTTTGTACCTGTTGCCAAGCTGCACACAATCCCAGTGTTGTGTAGCCTCCTTCTACACCTTTCACAAGCAGCTGCTCTCTCTGGCTCCTGGAGGAGAAGAAGCTGCTTGTTTGAGCAAAGACGATTGTGCCGGTCACAGTGCTCTCCGGAGCGCGGTTTCTGGCAAAAGACGCCCGGGAGCGGCGCTTAGCTTTGGGGAACTCCGTACCTTTGTCTTTAGCCTCTCATGTCGTCTACATCTTAACAAAAAAAATTTTCACTAAGTCTGCAAAAGAGAAACTGTGCCAGCACAGAAAACACCTCCCATCGTGTTCTAGAAGTTGCACAGATGTCTGCAGAGTGTTTTGCAAGGAGAAAAGGAAAGTTGTCCAAAACAGCTTCCAATCAAATATTCATGTGAATGCAATAGCCAGGAGAGTGGTAAGGTACTGTTTTCTCTCAGTTTTCCAACTGTGCATGCAATCCCAGTGTTGTGCAGACTCCTTCTACACCTTTCTGTAGCTGCCGCTCCCTCCGGCTCCTGGAGGAGAAGGAGTGGCTTCTTCGCGCAAAGACGATTGTGCTGGCACAGTGCTCTCCGGAGTGCGGCTTCTGCCAAAAGACATCTGGGAGCGGCTCTTTGCTCGAGGGAATTCCGTACCTTCGTCTTTAGCGTCTCTTGTCCTCTACATCTTAGCCAAAAGCTTTTCCAATATGTCTGGCAAGGAGAAACTGTCCCAGTAGTGGAAACATCTCCCATCGTGTTTAGAAGTTGCACAGAGGTCTGCAGAGTGTTTTGTAAGAAGAAACAGAAAGTTGTCCAGAACAGCTTCCAATAGGATGTTCGTGTGAATGGAAAAGGCAGGAGAGTGGTAAGGCACTGTTTTCTCTCAGTTTGCAAGCTGCGCACACAATCCCAGTGTTGTGCAGCTTCGTTCTCCACCTTTCCAAAGCTACCGCTCTCTCTGGCTCCCGGAGGAGAAGAAGCTGCTTCTTTGAGCAAAGACGATTGTGCCGGTCACAGTGCTCTCCGGAGCTCGGCTTCTGCCGAAAGACATCCGGGAGCATCTCTTTGCTCAGGGGAACTCCATACCTTCGTCTTTAGCATCTCATCTCCTCTACGTCTTAGCAGAAAGCTTTTCCACTATGTCTGGCAAGGAGAAACTTTGCCACTACAGAAAACATCTCCCATCGTGTTCTAGAAGTTGCACGGACGTCGCAGTGTGTTTTGCAAGAAGAAAAGTAAAATTGACCAAAACAGCTTCCAATTCACTGTTCATGTGAATGCAAAAGGCAGGAGAGTGGTAAGGTACTGTTTTCTCTCAGTTTGCCAACTGTGCACACAATCCCAGTGTTGTGCAGACTCCTTCTACAATTTTATGTAGCTGCCGCTCTCTCCGGCTCCCGGAGGAGAAGCGGCTTCTCATGCGATGGCGATTGTGCCAGCACAGTGCTCTCCGCAGCGCGGCTTCTGCCAAAAGATGCCCCGGAGCGGCGCTTAGATCGGAGGAACTCTATATCTTTGTCTTTAGCGTCTCTGGTTGTCTACATCTTAGCAAAAAGCTTTTCCAATATGTCTGGAAAGGAGAAACTGTGCCAGCAGAGGAAACATCTCCCATCGTGTTTAGAAGTTGCACAGAGGTCTGCAGAGTGTTTTGCACGAAGAAATGGAAAGTCGTCCAAAACATCTTCTAATTGAATGTTCATGTGAATGGAAAAGGCAGTAGAGTTGTACGATAATGTTTTGTACCAGTTGGCAAGCTGCGCACACAATCCAAGTGTTGTTCAGCCTCCTTCTTCACCTTTCCGAAGCGGCCGCTCTCTCCGGCTCCCGGAGGCAAAGAAGCGGATTCTTCGCGCAAAGAGCATTGTGCAGGTCACAGTGCTCTCCGGAGCGTGGCTTCTGCCGGAAGACATCCGGGAGCGGCTCTTTTCCCGGGGAAACTCTGTACCTTCGTATTTAGCCTCTCTTGTCGTCTACATCTTAGCAAAAAGCTTTTCCACTATGTCTGCCAAGGAAAAACTGTGCCAGCACAGAAAACATCTCCCATCATGTTGTAGAAGTTGCACGGAGGTCTGCAGAGTGTTTTGCAAGAAGAAAAGGAAAATTGTCCAAAAATGCTTCCAATTGACTGTTCACGTGAAAGCAAAAGGCAGGAGAGTGGTAAGGTACTGTTTTGTACCAGTTGGCAAGCTGCATACCCTATCCCAGTGTTGTGCAGCTTCGTTCTTCACCTTTCCGAAGCTGCCGCTCTCTCTGGCTCCCAGAGGAGAAAAAGCAGCTTCTTCACACAAAGACAATTGTGTTGGTCACTGTGCTCTCCTTAGCGCGGCTTCTGCCGAAAGACGCCCGGGAGCGGCGCTTAGCTTTGGGGAATGCTGTACATTCGTCTTTAGCGTCTCTTGTCTTTATCTTAGCAAAAAGCTTTTCCAATATGTCTGGAAAGGAGAAACTGTGCCACCAGTGGAAACATCTCCCATCATGTTTAGAAGTTGCACAGAGGTCTGCAGAGTGTTTTGCATGAAGAAACGGAAAGTTGTCCAAAACATCTTCCAATCGAATGTTCATGTGATTGGAAAAGGCAGTAGAGTTTTGCGATAATGTTTTGTACCAGTTGCCAAGCTGCGCACACAATCCCAGTGTTTTACAGCTTCCTTCTTCAACTTCCTGAAGCTGCCGCTCTCTCTGGCTCCCGGAGGCCCAGAAGCGACTTCTTCGCGCAAAGACGATTGTGCCGCTCACAGTGCTCGCCTTAGCGCGGCTTCTGCCGAAAGACACCTCGGAGCGGCTCTTAGCTCCTGAGAGCTCCGTACCTTCCAATTCAATTTTTAGGCACGACAAACCAAATGGTGTACTTGCAGGAGTGTGGCGGGACGTTGAACCGGACTTTCTCCTTTTAGATAGAAGCTAATGAAATAGTTTCACTGGAATTAGAGCAGATTGTAAAACGAGAAATGTTTCATGAAAAAAAGCCAGCCTTATCCTCTTTGTTATGCTTGCTGTGATTGGCCAAGAATGAAATGTGTCAACTCGGTCTTCCTGGGTATCACATCAGTAACAGGTACTTCAGCTGCTGTTCTTCTCTCCTAAAGTTAAGAACAGAATCCAAGGAATTGTGATTCCACGGTCTCAATTCACCCTATGGTGCCGAAAGGTGCTGAAAAAGGAGTGTAAGGTGCACGGGTCAATTAACTTGAATGGCCTATGTAAATCAGCGGCCACTGATTTCCTGAAGGCTTCAACAGGTTAGTTGCCTATGTTTTTCTTGGAATTGTTTTAACCTTTGGTCATGTTTTTCTTGGGATTCTTTTACCCTTTCGCCATTAGTTCAGCCTTTGCTCTCAAGCCTTTGCTGACATTTCCAATATCTCGGTAGCCTGGAAAAGTGTTGTCTTGATTGATCACATCATTATTCCCTTCCAAGGGTTGTTTGCCTCAAGTCTCAGTTTGGCTGGTTTTCTGCTAGTTGATTGTCAGAGGGCAGCAGGTGTTTTGTAAGAGCAAGTACACAATCCCATAGCTTGCTTTTCTTTTGATTTGGCCTGTCTAGAAAATGGAATGACTGAACATCTCTGAGAGGCTTTTCTCTCGCCATTAGGTTTCACTGGAAGGAGGGCAGATGCAAATCGTCTACCTAAAGTCTTGGCACAGAAGAAAGTAGTGGTTTGCTGCTGCATAGAGCTAGAAGCTTACAAAAGGAAGGCCTTGGGCTGAGGCCCATTACTTTGGCTAAGTAGAAAAGGACTGTGGGAAGGTGAGGCAGCTGAATTCGAGGTAGATCAACAAGTTCTAGAAGCGTCGTGTGTTCACAGCGTGGTGCATGGTGGTTGGTTGAATTGTGTTTGTTATGGCTTAAAGCTATGGAACGGATAAAGGCCTGAGTGTTTCAAAAGCCTGGTTTTTGCAAGAAAGCAGCTCTCCTTTGCATCTGCCTGGGGACTCTGCATCACCACAGACCCTCACTGCCAGTTTGCCAAGGAGATGATCAGTAGGAATGCTGCAGAGCTGCTGTGTGCATCTGAATGGAATGGCAGAGAGCGAAGCGCTGGACATTTCTGGCTTTAGTACAATGCTGCTGCATTGGTGCCAGTTTAGTTGGTTTTCCATCAGTGGCCTTTCTGTCTAGAAGTACACTGCCCAGAGTATTTGATGCAACATTTCCTTCCTGTTGTTTTCATACCTTCCTTCAGTTGAAAGGATGATACAACCATTGCATTTTGAAGATCCCTCTTAGGAAACACTATGCCAGAGGAGTCATCGCTCCCTTTTCTTCTGCCTCCTTTGTCATTTTCAGAGACTCGTTTCAAATTTCTTCTCATGTCAAGAAGAATACTGAGACTACTTAGCAGGGTTGACGCTCTCAGCTGCTTTCCTCTTTCCTACTGCTTCACACTGGATGTGACTTCAAGGCCTCGTTTTGTCATCTGCATTTTGCCATCATCCAAAGCTAAATATTCCAGGCCTGTGAACACAAAAAGAACTCTTAGTCTTTTGCAAGAACTACCCCTAGGAGGATTTGTGTTCACTTTGATCTCTACAGTGTTTCAGAAAAAAGGAGATTGTACTCTCTTCTTGTGTACTCTCTTCTTGTGCTCTCATTTCCCTCTCTCTGCCTTGCATGCCCTAGTTAATCTACCGGCGTGGCTCATTTGGCATCATCTCACGGTGCAAATTCTGCATAGTTTCATGTCCTTACAAATGCCAGTTGCCAAGGAGCCTATCTAACCATTCAAGGAGCAAAGAATTGTAGGGCTGGCAAGTTCAGGTGCTGAAACTGTAAGTCATGCCATATCAAAGTGACAGAGCAAATCAATTGATCTAGGACTTTCAGCTGGACACCTCTGAGAATAGCAGCTTGTCAGCAATGACACAGCCATCTTCCTAGCTGTATTCCAGAAAGCGGAAAGGGACACCTTCAATGGTTAATATGTTTGGCATGAGAAAACAGCAAGAAATGTACCGCAAATTACTTGAGTCAGATCAAGTGCGTTTCTCTAGTGAGAATTTTGCACTTGTTCTTTCTTGTCTGTGCCTTTACTTTTCACAGAAGACAGGGGAGCATTTCATTAGTACTGTTCTTTTGTTTTCTTTTGTTGGCCTCCCTCTTTCCCCCTGCAATTAACAAATTTGCCTTTCTTTACTGGCTTCTCTTTCTTTACTTCTACAAGTTGACATGAGGTCATCCAACCTCATCATCAATGTTCTCAGACAGTGGAGAGAAGTAGAAGGTACAGCTAAATGGATAAAACAAACCCACAAAAATAGACAGGTTTTGACAGTCTTCTGTGAGAACATTAGGACACAAGATGTCTTTGAACTGAGGAATGCTCTATTGATTTAACTTTTAGTCCACTCGTTACTATTATTACACGTGTTTGGCCTTTAGTACAGAGCCTTGGATCTAATCCAGGCCAATACTTTGGCTAATTTTCTTTTATTTCTAGTGAGGACTTTGTTTCTTAAGGAATAGTCCAGAGAAAGAGCGTCCATGGTACAGTTACGGGTCATAAATTCCGGTACAGATTGTGCTGGTAATAGGTCTAGGAAAGAAAGGTTTGACATCTTTTTTGACTTTCAAATGGAACCATGATTGGAAAAACCTAAGAGTTGCGGTTCCCCCCCCACCCCACACCCCAAGTACTTCTCTTTGCACTATTACTCAGGGATTACACATAAAAGCCCACCCTGTAAAATAGGTTGCAGATACTTTGCAAGAAGTGCAGCTTAGCAGCTAGAGATGATAACGTGGCTTAAATAACATTGCTTCTGCAGTGATGGAAACTCTGTCTCCGCAGACATACTCAACAAAGGTTACGATGGCTTAGCTCCTGTGCTCAAGTGAACGTGCATTTTAGAACTTCCCAAGAAGGTGAATTCAACCTCCTTCACTGCTCTCTGCTGGAGTCCCAAGAGAATTTCAGTCTGCTTTTTGTCATTTACAGCTGTCACTGCTTAGCTCTTGAACATGAGACTCCCTCATGACTGATGAAAGTTGTCTAGTTAAGAGTGGCTGAAAGACATGGTCTTGCTCGAGAAGGAGATGAGAAGGTTTCTGCAGTCTTTGTCACCTCTACTGCTTGTGATTTCTAGACAAAACCAGTGGGAAGTTTTCTGAAGGCAGTCCAGAAGCTGGCAATATGGACAGCTTACAGTCGAACACTTGCTGCAGTGCAACCATGGTGACACCAGAAAGGACTTCAAAAATTAAAAGGGCAAACAAAGCAATTGGAAGGAAAAGACCATGAACGATTATTCCATTTTTCTAATCTATCTTTCTTTAAATCATCATTTTCGTGCAGTTTCGCGGCTTGCGTTGGTATCTCTCCAAAGGAATCTGAGACAGAGGAAGCTTTTCAATGGAGTAGAAGTGAGAAAGGCAGGCCAAGTTGCCTTTTTTGCCATCAAATACCAGTTATGCTTGAACTACCCTTTGCTTAAGGTGCTTAGCTTACACTAAGCTAATTGATTAGCACATTTTGATGTGAGCAAATTTTACTGTCATGACTGAGTAAATTTTGCTGTCACTCAGAATTTTACTGTTGTCTGAATAGCAATGTTTGTGTCAAAATAGTATTTTGTCTCCTTTATCTGCAGCAGGTAAGCCTTTGGCTGTCAGCAGTGTTGCTTAACCTTTCATGTCATATCCCTCTTCACATCCATCTTCTGCTTCAGGCTTATTAATCTACTTTAGAATTGGCACATGGAATAAGACTATTTTTCCTTTTTGAAAGCTAATGTCATTTGACCTACTTACTGCAAATAATTCATTAATTGCAAGTCCCCAGTTAGCATCTTTTCGGCATATTCTAACCTTCTAAAGAAGTAACAAAAGCACTTTCCAATACTTGACTTTCATATCACAATGGGAACGCTGGTCCTGTTTTCGAAAAAGAATCATGTGTATGGTAAAACAAAAGTAATGGTTAGAGTTTTCTCTGTTAACCTATAGTTAGCTTGGATTTTGCAATATGCATGAAGTGAATTAACACTATTGTATAAAATGGCTGATTTAATCAATAAATTGGAGTCAATGCTGACCAACGACAAGGTGGATTGGCTTCCCTTCACTTTGAACACAGTGCCAAGTCGGGCTGGTTTGATAGTGCCAAGTGGCTGCTGCAATCAGCCATCCAGAAGCGGAGCAGGTGAGTTTTGTTAGCCAGGGCAAAGGACCGAGGTTTGTGTTTGGCGGCCAGGGGCCAACAGTGCGGGCTGGCTCCTGAAATTCTTTGACATCCAGGATGGCTCCCAGACTAGAGGTGGCACCAGTGCCAAGTCGGGCTGGTTTGTTAGTACCAAGTGCCTCGTGCGATCTGCCATCCAGAAGCGGGGCAGGTGAGTTTTGTTTGCAAGGGATGAGGTCGATGGTTTGTGTTTGGGTGGCCGTTGCTGTGAGTGGCCGGCTGGCTCCTGAAAATCCACGATACGCAGGATGGTTCCTAGACCTAAATTGGACACAGTGCCTAGTCAGGCTGGTTTGATAGTACCAAGTGGCCCCTGCAATCTGCCCGCCAGAAGTGGGGCAGGTGAGTATTGTTTGCCAGGGAAAGTGGCCGTGGTTTGTGTTTGGGGGCCTGTGGGTGGGAGTGGCTGGCTGGCTCCTGAAAATCCATGATAAGCTGGATGGTTCCCAGACCCAGGGTGCAACCAGTTCCAAGTCGGGCTGGTTTTGTTAGTAACAATTGGCTCCTGCAATCGTCCATCCAGAAGTGGGGAAGGTGAGTTTTGTTTGCAAGGGAAAAGGACCGAGGTTTGTGTTTAAGGTCGTGTGGCTGGCAGTGGCCGGCTGGCGCCTGAAAATCCACGATACGCATGATGGTTCCACGACCGAATGTAGCATGAGTGCCAAGCCAGGGTGGTTCAATAGTACCAAGTGTCTCCTGCAATCTGCCATCCAGAAGTGGGGCAGGTGAGTTTTCTTTGCAAAGGAAAAGGACCGAGGATTTTCTTTAGAGGCCTGGGGCCAAGAGTGCTGTTGGCTCCTGAAATTCTTTCATATCCAGGATGGCTCCAAGGCCCAAGGTGGCAACACTGCCAAGTCGGGCTGGTTTGATAGTAGAAAGTTGCTCCTGCAATCGTCCACCCAGAAGCGGGGCATGTGACTTCTGTTTCCAGGGAAAAGGGCCATGGTTTTTGTTTGAGGGCCTGTGGCTGGGAGTGGCCGGCTGGCATCTGAAAATCCACGATATGCACGATGGTCCCCAGACCCAAGATGGTACCAGTGCCAAGTCAGGCTGGTTTGATAGTATCAAGTGGCTCCTGCAATTTGACATCCAGAAGCACTGCAGGTGAATGTTTTTTGCTAGGGAAAAGGGCCTTGGTTTTTGTTTGGGGGCCTGTGGCTGGGATTGGCCGGCTGGCATCTGAAAATCCACGATATGCAGGATGGTCCCCAGACCCAAGGTGGTACCAGTGTCAAATCATGCCGGTTTGATAGTTCCAATTAGCTCATGCAGGCTGCCATCCAGAAGCCGGGCAGCTGAGTTTTGTTTGCCAGGGAAAACAGCCATGGTTTGTGTATGGGTGCCTGTGGCAGAGAGTGGCCGGCTGGCTCCTGAAAATCCCCAATTCACAGGATGGTTGCCAGACCCAATGTGGCAGCAGTGCCAAGCCAGGCTGGTTCTATAATACCAAGTGGCTCCTGCAATCTGCCATCCTGAGGCGGGGCAGTTGAGTTTTGTTTGCAAGGGAGAAATGCCGAGGTTTGTGTTTGGGGGCCTGTGGCAGAGAGTAGCTGGCTGGCTCCTGAAATTCATTGATATGCACGATGTTTCCCAGACCCAAGTTGACAACACTGCCCAGAAGGCCTTGTTTGGCTTTGGTAAGTGGCCCCTGCAATCTGCTATCCAGAAGTGGGGCCGGTGAGTTTTTTTGCCAGGGAAAAGTGCCGTGGTTTTTGTTTGGGGGCCTGAGGCTGGGAGTGGCCGGCTGGCTCCTGAAAATCCGCATTACGCAGGATGTTTCCCAGACCCAGGGTGGCACCAGTGTAAAGTTGGGCTGGTTTTGTTAGTACAAAATGCCTCCTGATATCTGCCATCCAGATGTGGGGCACGTGAGTTTTGTATGCAAGGGAAACGGACTGAGGTTTGTGTTTAAGGGCGTGTGGCTGCGAGTGGCCGGTTGGCTCATGAAAATCCACAATACGCAGGATGTTTCCCAGACCCGAGGAAGCAATACTGCCAAGTCAGGCTGGTTTGATAAGACCAAGTGGTTCCCGCAATCTGCCATCCAGAAGCAGAGCAGGTGGATTTTGTTTGCCAGGGAAAAAGGGCTGAGGTTTGTGTATGGGGGCCTGTGGCCGAGGGTGGCTGGCTGGCCCATCAAATTCATTGATATACAGTATGTTCCCCAGACCCAAGGCGCTACCAGTGCCATGTCGGTCTGTTTCGATAGTACCAAGTGTCTCCTGCAATCTGCCATCCAGAAGCGGGGCAGGTGATTTTTGATTGCCAGGGAAAAGGGTCATGGCTTATGTCCGGGACCCTGTTGGTGGGAGTGGCCGGCTGGCTCCAGAAGATCCACGATACGCAGGATTGTCCCGTGACCCAAGGTGGCACCAGTGCCAAATCGGGCTGGTTTGATAGTAGCAAGTGGCTCCTGCAATCAGCCATGCAGAAGCGGGGTAGGTGAGTTTTATTTTCCAGGGAAAAGGGCCGTGCTTTGTGTTTGGGGTCCTGTGCAGAGAGTGGGCGGCTGCCTTCTGAAAATCTACGGTACGCAGGATTGTTCCCAGACCAAAGGTAGTAACACTGCCAAGTCGGCCTGCTTTGATAGTATAAAGTGGCTCTTGCAATCTGCCATCCAGCAGCATGGCAGGTGAGTTTTCTTTGCAAGGGAAAAGGACCGAGGTTTTTCTTTTGGGGCCTGGGGCTGAGAGTGTCGGTTGGCTCCTGAAATTCTATGATATGCAGGATGGATCCCAGACCCAAGGTGGCAACACTGCCAAGTCAGGCTGGTTCGTTACAACCAAGTGGCTCCTGCAATCTGCAATCCAGAAGTGGGGAAGGTGAGTTTTGTTTTCAAGGGAAAAGGGCTCTGGTTTGTGTTTGGGGACCTGTGGCTGGGAGCCGCCGGCTGGATTTAGAAACTCCACGATAAACAGGATGGTTCAAAGACCCAAGGTGGCAGCAGGGCCAAGTCGGGCTGGTTTTATATTACCAAGTGGCTCCTGCAATCGGCCATGCAGAAGCGGGGCAGGTGAGTTTTGTTTGCCAGGGAAAACAGCCTTGGGTTTTGTTTTGGGGCCTATGGCTGGGCCTGGCCGGCTGGCTCCTGAAAATCCACCATACGCAGGATGGTTCCCACACCCAAAGTGGCACCAGTGCCAAATCAGGCTGGTTTGATAGTATCAAGTGGCTCCTGCAATTTGACATCCAGAAGCACGGCAGGTGAATGTTTTTTGCTAGGGAAAACAGCCATGGTTTTTGTTTGGGGGCACGGTATGCAGGATGGTCCCCAGACCCAAGGTGGTACCAGTGTCAAATCATGCCGGTTTGATAGTTCCAATTAGCTCGTGCAGGCTGCCATTCAGAAGCCGGGCAGCTGAGTTTTGTTTGCCAGGGAAAACAGCCATGGTTTGTGTTTGGGGGTCTGTGGCCAGGAGTGGCCGGCTGGCTCCTGAAAATCCACAATTCACAGGATGGTTGCCAGACCCAATGTGGCAGCAGTGCCAAGCCGGGCTGGTTCTATACTACCAAGTGGCTCCTGCAATCTGCCATCCAGAGGCGGGGCAGTTGAGTTTTGTTTGCAAGGGAGAAATGCCGAGGTTTGTGTTTGGGGGCCTGTGGCAGAGAGTGGCTGGCTGGCTCCTGAAATTCATTGATATGCAGCATGTTTCCCAGACCCAAGTTGACAACACTGCCCAGACGGGCTTGTTTGGCTTTGGTAAGTGGCTCCGACAATCTGCCATTCAGAAGTGGGGCCGGTGAGTTTTTTTGTCAGGGAAATGTGCCGTGGTTTTTCTTTGCGGGCCTGAGGCTGGGAGTGGCCGGCTGGCTCCTCATAATCCACGATATCTAGGATGTTTCCCAGACCCAGGGTGGCACCAGTGTAAAGTTGGGCTGGTTTGATAGTAATATTTGGCTCTTGCAATCTGCCATCCAGAAGCGGGGCAGGTCAGGATTGTTTGCCAGGGAAAAGGTTTGTGTATGGGTGCCTGTGGCAGAGAGTGGCAGGCTGGCTCCTGAAATTCATTGATATGCAGGATGGTTCTCAGACTCAAGGTGGAAACATTGCCTAGTCAGGCTGGGTGACATTGCGAAGTGGCTCCTTCAATCTGCTATCCAGAAGTGGGGCAGGTGAGTTTTGTTTGCCAGGGAAAAGAGCCGAGGTTTGTGTTTTGAGTCCTGTGGCCAGGAATGTCCGGCTGGTACCTGAAAATCAACGATACGCAGTATGTTTCCCAGACCCAAGGTGGCAGCAGTGCCAAGTTGGTCTGGTTTTATTGTGCCAAGTGTCTCCTGCAATCTGCCATCCAGAAGCGGGGCAGTTGAGTTTCGTTTGGAAGGGAAAAGGACCGAGGTTTGTGTTTAAGGGCGTCTGGCTGGGAGTATTTGTGTTTAAGGGAGTGGCCGGCTGGCTCATGAAAATCCACGATACGCAGGATGGTTGCCACAACCAAAGTGTCAGCAGTGCCAGGTCGGGCTGGTTTGATAGTATCAAGTGGCTCCTGCAATTTGACATCCAGAAGCAGGGGAAATGAGTGTTTTTTGCCAGATAAAAGGGTCTTGGTTTTTGTTTGGGGGCCTGTGGCTGGGAGTGGCCGGCTGGCATCTGAAAATCCACGATATGCAGGATGGTCCCCAGAGCCAAGTTGGTACCAGTGTCAAATCATGCCGGTTTGATAGTTCCAATTAGCTCCTGCAATCTGCCATCCAGAAGCTGGGCAGCTGAGTTTTGTTTGCCAGGCAAAAGGGCCATGGTTTGTGTTTGGAGGCCTGTGGCTGGGCTTGGCCGGCTGGCTCCTGAAATTACACGATACGCAGGATGGTAACCTGACCCAGGGTGGCACCAGTGCCACGTTGGGCTGCTTTGATAGTACCAAGTGTCTCCTGCAATTGTACCTCCAGAAGCAGGGCAGGTGACCGTTTTTTGCCAGGGAAAAGGGCTGTGTTTTTTGTTTGGGCGCCTGTGGCTTGGAGTGGCCGGCTGGCTCCTGAAAATCCTCAATACGCAGGATGGTTCCCAGACCCAAGTTGGCACCAGTGCCACATCGGGGTGGTTTGATAATAGAAAGTGGCTCCTGCAATCAGCCATCCAGAAGCGGGGCAGGTAATTTTTTTTTATCCAGTGAAAAGGGCCGTGTTTTCTTTTTGGGTGCCTGTGGCTGAAAGTGCCGGTAGGCTCCTGAAATTTATTATTATGCAGGATCGTACCCAGACCCAGGGTGGCGCCAGTTCCAAGTCTTGCTGGTTTGACAGTATCAAGTGGCTCCGGAAATCTGCCATGCAGAAAGGAGCAGGTGACTGTTGTTTGCCAAGGAAATAGGCCGTGGTTTGTGTTTGGGGCCTGTTGCCGGGAGTGGCCTGCTGGCACCTGAAAATCAACGATACGCAGGATGGTTCCCAGACCCAAGGTGCCAGCAGTGCCAAGTCGGGCTGATGGTTAGTGCCAAGTGGTTCCTGCAATTTGCCATCCTGAAGCGGGGCAGGTGAGTTTTGTTTGCCACAGAAAAGGGCTATCATTTGTGTTTATGTGCCTGTGGCTGGGAGTGGCCGGCTGGCTCTTGAAATTCTTTGATATGCAGGATGGCTCCCAGACCCAAGGTGGCAACACTACGCAGTCGGGCTGGTTTGTTACTACCAAGTGACTCCTGCAATCTGCAATCCAGAAGTGGGGCAGGTGAGTTTTGTTTTCAAGGGAAAGGACACTGGTTTGTGTTTGGGGGCTTGTGGTTTGGAGCCACCGGCTGGATCCAGAAACTCCACGATACGCAGGATGGTTCAAAGACCCAAAGTGGCACCACTGCCAAGTCAGGCTGGTTTGATAGTATCAAGTGGCTCCTGCAATTTGACATCCAGAAGCAGGGAAAATGAGTGGTTTTTGCAAGGGAAAAGAGCCTTGGTTTGTGTTTGGAGGCCTGTGGCTGGGAGTGGCCGGCTGGCTCCAGAAAATCCCCAATACGCAGGATGGTTGCCAGACCCAAGGCGGCAGCAGTTCCAAGCCGGGCTGGTTCTATAATACCAAGTGGCTCCTGCAATCTGCCATCCAGAAGCGGGCAGTTGAGTTTTGTTTGCAAGGGAGAAATACCGAGGTTTGTGTTTAGGGTCCTGAGGGGGGGCTTGGCCGGCGGGCTTCTGAAAATCAAAAATAGGCCGGTTGGTTCCGAGACCCACGGTGCCTCCAGGGCAAAGTCAGGCTGGTTTGATAGTACAACGTGGCTCCTGCAATCTGCATTCCCGAAGAGGGGCAGGTGAGTTTTGTTTCCAGGGAAAAGGGCCATGGGTTTGTATGGGTGCCTGTGGCAGAGAGTGGCTGGCTGGCTCCTGAAAATCCACAATACGCAGGATGGTTCCCAGACCCAATGTGGCAGCAGTGCCAAGCCGGGCTGGTTCTATAATACCAAGTGGCTCCTGCAATCTGCCATCCACAAGCGGGGCATGTGAGTTTGTTTGCCAGGCAAAAGGGCCATGGTTTGTGTTTGGGGGCCTGTGGCTGGGCTTGGCCGGCTGGCTCCTGAAAATACACGATACGGAGGATGGTAACCTGACCACGGGTGCCACCAGTGCCAAGTTTGGCTGCTTTGATAGTACCAAGAGTCTCCTGCAATTGTACCTCCAGAAGCAGGGCAGGTGAGTGTTTTTTGCCAGGGAAAAGGACTGTGTTTTGTGTTTGGGCGCCTGTGGCTTGGAGTGGCCAGCTGGCTCCTGAAAATCCGCATTACGCAGGATGTTTCCCAGACCCAGGGTGGCACCAGTGTAAAGTTGTGCTGCTTTTGTTAGTACAAAATGCCTCCTGATATCTGCCATCCAGAAGAGGGGCACGTGAGTTTTGTTTGCAAGGGAAAAGGACCGAGGTTTGTGTTTAAGGGCGTGTGGCTCCGAGTGGCTGGTTGGCTCATGAAAATCCACAATACGCAGGATGTTACCCAGACTGTAAATAGCAGTACGGCCATGTCCGGCCGGTTTGATAATAACAAGTGGCTCCTCCAATCTGCCATCTGGAAGCAGCGCAGGTTAATTTTGCTTTCCAGGCAAATGGGTCGTGGTTTGTGTTTGGGGGCCTGTGGCTGAGAGAGCCGGCTGGCTCCTGAAATTCATTAAAGTGCAATATGGTACCCAGACCCAGGGTGGCACCAGTTCCAAGTCAGGCTGGTTTGATAGTAATATTTGGCTCCTGCAATCTGCCATCCAGAAGCGGGGCAGGTCAGTTTTGTTTTCCAGGCAAATGGGCTGTGTTTTGAGTTTGGGCGCATGTGGCTTGGAGTGGCCGGCTGGCTCCTGAAAATCCGCTATACGCAGGATGGTTCCCAAACCCAAGGTTGCACCAGGGCCAAGTTGGGCAGGTTTGATAGTAGAAATTTGCCCCTACAATTGTCCATCCAGAAGCGGGGCATGTGACTTCTGTTTGCCAGGGAAAAGATCAATGGTTTTTGTTTGAGGGCCTGTGGCAGGAAGTGGCCTGCTGGCACCTGACAATCAATGATACGCAGGATGGTTCCCAGACCCAAGGTGGCAGCAGTGCCAAGTCGGGCTGGTTGTATATTTCCAAATGGCTCCTGCAATCAGCCATGCAGAAGCAGGGCAGCTGAGTGTTTTTACCATGGAGAAGGGCCGTGGTTTGTGTTTGGGTGCCTGTGGCTGGGAGTGGCCGGCAGGCTTCTGAAAATCAAAAATAGGCCGGTTGGTTGCGAGACCCACGGTGCCTCCAGGGCCAAGTCAGGCTGGTTTGATAGTACAAGGTGGCTCCTGCAATCTGCATTCCTGAAGAGGGGCAGGTGAGTTTTGTTTGCCAGGGAAATAGGCTGAGGTTTGTGTATGGGTGCCTGTGGCAGAGAGTGGCTGGCTGGCTCCTGAAAATCCACAATTCACAGGATGGTTGCCAGACCCAATGTGGCAGCAGTGCCAAGCCGGGCTGGTTCTGTAATACCAAGTGGCTCCTGCAATGTGCAATCCAGAAGCGGGGCAGCTGAGTTTTGTTTGCCAGGCAAAAGGGCCATGGTTTGTGTTTGGGGGTCTGTGGCTAGGAGAGCCAACTGGCTCCTGAAAATACACGATACGCAGGATGGTAACCTGACCCCGGGTGGCACCAGTGCCAAGTTGGTCTGCTTTGATAGTACCAAGTGTCTCCTGCAATCGTCCATCCAGAAGCGGGGAATGTGACTTCTGTTTGCCAGGGAAAAGGGCCATCGTTTGTGTTTGGTGGCCTGTGGCTGGGAGTGGCCGGCTGGCATATGAAAATCTACGATACGCAGGATGGTTCCCAGACTCAAGTTGACTCCGGTGCCACATCGGGGTGGTTTGATAATAGAAAGTGGCTCCTGTAATCAGTCGTCCAGAAGAAGGCAGGTGAATTTTTTTTTCCAGTGAAAAGGGCCGTGGATTTTTTTTTGGGTTCCTGTGCTGAAAGTGCCGGTAGGCTCCTGAAATTTATTATTATGCAGGATCGTACCCAGACCCAGGGCAACACCAGTTCCAAGTCGGGCTGGTTTGATAGTATCAAGTGGCTCCTGAAATCTACCATGCAGAAAGGAGCAGGTGACTGTTGTTTGCCAAGGAAATAGGCCGTGGTTTGTGTTTGGGTCCTGTTGCCGGGAGTGGCCTGCTGGCACCTGAAAATCCACGATACGCAGGATTGTTCCCAGACCCAAGGTGCCAGCAATGCCAAGTCGGTCTGATGGTTAGTGCCAAGTGGTTCCTGCAATTTGCCATCCTGAAGCGGGGCAGGTGAGTTTTGTTTGCCACAAAAAAGGGCCGTCGTTTTTGTTTGTGTTCCGGTGGCCGGGAGTGGCCGGCTGGCTCCTGAAATTCCTTGATATGCAGGATGGTTCTCGGAATCAAGGTGGAAACATTGCCTAGTCAGGCTGGGTGACATTGCGAAGTGGCTCCTTCAATCTGCTATCCAGAAGTGGGGCAGGTGAGTTTTGTTTGCCAGGGAAAAGAGCCGAGGTTTGTGTTTTGAGTCGTGTGGCCGGGAATGTCCGGCTGGAAAAGGACCTTGGTTTTTGCTTCGGGGCCTTTGGGTGGGAGTGGCCGGCTGGCATCTGAAAATCCACGATATGCAGGATGGTTCCCAGACCCAAGGTGGTACCAGTGTCAAATATATGCCAGTTTGATAGTTCCAATTAGCTCCTGCAATCTGCCATCCAGAAGCCAGGCAACTGAGTTTTGTTTGCCAGGGGAAACAGCCACGCTTTGTGTTTGGGGGTCTGTGGCCAGGAGTGGCCAGCTGGCTCCTGAAAATCCCCAATACGCAGGATGGTTGCCAGACCCAATGTGGCAGCAGTGCCAAGCCGGGCTAGTTCTATAATACCAAGTGGCTCCTGCAATCGGCCATCCAGAAGCGGGGCAGGTGAGTGTTTTTACCAGGTGAAATGGCAGTGGTTTTTGTTTGGCGGCCTGGGCCTGGGAGTGGCCGGCTGGCTCCTTAAAATCCCCAATACGCAGGGTGGTTCCCAGACCCAAGGTTGCACCAGTGCCAAGTCAGGCTGGTTTGATAGTAGAAAGTTGTCCCTGCAATCGTCCATCCAGAAGTGGGGCATGTGACTTCTGTTTGCCCGGGAAAAGGGCCATCGTTTGTGTTTGGTGGCCTGTGGCCGGGAGTGGCCGGCTGGCATCTGAAAATCCCCAATACGCAGGATGGTTGCCAGACCCAATGTGGCAGCAGTGCCAAGCCGGGCTGGTTCTATAATACCAAGTGGCTCCTGCAATGTGCAATCCAGAAGCGGGGCAGTTGAGTTTTGTTTGCCAGGCAAAAGGGCCATGGTTTGTGTTTGGGGGCCTGTGGCTGGGCTTGGCCGGCTGGCTCCTGAAAATACACGATACGGAGGATGGTAACCTGACCCCGGGTGGCACGAGTGCCAAGTTGGGCTGCTTTGATAGTACCAAGTGTCTCCTGCAATTGTACCTCCAGAAGCAGGGCAGGTGAGTTTTTTTTGCCAGGGAAAAGGGCCATCGTTTGTGTTTGGTGGCCTGTGGCTTGGAGTGGCCAGCTGGCATCTGAATATCCCCAATACGCAGGATGGTTGCCAGACCCAAGGTTGCATAAGTGCCAAGTCGGGCTGGTTTGCTAGTAGAAAGTTGCCCTTGCAATCGTCCATCCAGAAGCGGGGCATGTGACTTCTGTTTGCCAGGGAAAAGGGCCATGGTTTTTGTTTGAGGGCCTGTGGCTGGGCTTGGCCGGCTGGCTCCTGAAATTACACGATACAGAGGATGGTAACCTGACCCCAGGAGGCACCAGTGCCAAATTGGGCTGCTTTGATAGTACCAAGTGTCTCCTGCAATTGTACCTCCAGAAGCAGGGCAGGTGAGTGTTTTTTGCCAGGGAAAAGGGCCATCGTTTGTGTTTGGTGGCCTGTGGCTTGGAGTGGCCGGCTGGCATCTGAAAATCCACGATACGCAGGATGGTTCCCAGACCCAAGTTGGCACTATTGCCACATTGGGGTGGTTTGATAATAGAAAGTGGTTCCTGTAATCAGCCATCCAGAAGAAAGCAGGTGAATTTTTTTTTCCAGTGAAAAGGGCCGTGGATTATTTGGGTGCCTGTGCTGAAAGTGCCGGTAGGCTCCTGAAATTTATTATTATGCAGGATCGTACCCAGACCCAGGGCAACACCAGTTCCAAGTCGGGCTGGTTTGATAGTATCAAGTGGCTCCTGAAATCTGCCATGCAGAAAGGAGCAGGTGACTGTTGTTTGCCAAGGAAATCGGCCGTGGTTTGTGTTTGCGGGCCTTTGGCCGGGAGTGGCCGGCTGGCACCTGAAAATCCACAATGCGCAGGATGGTTCCCAGACCCAAGGTGCCAGCAGTATCAAGTCGGTCTGATGGTTAGTGCCAAGTGGTTCCTGCAATTCGCCATCCTGAAGTGGGGCAGGTGAGTTTTGTTTGCCACAGAAAAGGGCCATCGTTTGTGTTTGTGTGCCAGTGGACGGGAGTGGCCGGCTGGCTCTTGAAATTCTTTGATATGCAGGATGGCTCCCAGACCCAAGGTGGCAACACTACGCAGTCGGGCTGGTTTGTTACTACTAAGTGACTCCTGCAATCTGCAATCCAGAAGTGGGGCAGGTGAGTTTTGTTTTCAAGGGAAAGGACACTGGTTTGTGTTTGGGGGCCTGTGGCTGGGAGCCGCCGGCTGGATCCGGAAACTCCACGATACGCAGGATGGTTCAAAGACCCAAAGTGGCAGCAGTGCCAAGTAGGGCTGGTTTGATAGTACCGAGTGGCTCCTGCAATCAGCCATGCAGAAGCAGGGCAGATGAGTGTTTTTTGCCATGGAGAAGGGCCGTGGTTTGTGTTTGGGGGCCTGTGGCTGGGAGTGGCCGGCAGGCTTCTGAAAATCAAAAATAGGCCGGTTGGTTCTGAGACCCACGGTGCCTCCAGGGCCAAGTCAGGCTGGTTTGATAGTACAACGTGGCTCCTGCAATCTGCATTCCCGAAGAGGGGCAGGTGAGTTTTGTTTGCCAGGGAAAAGGGCCGAGGTTTGTGTATGGGTGCCTGTGGCAGAGAGTGGCTGGCTGGCTCCTGAAATTCCTTGATATGCGGGATGGTTCTCGGAATCAAGGTGGAAACATTGCCTAGTCAGGCTGGGTGACATTGTGAAGTGGCTCTTTCAATCTGCTATCCAGAAGTGGGGCAGGTGAGCTTTGATTGCCAGGGAAAAGAGCCGAGGTTTGTGTTTTGAGTCCTGTGGCCGGGAATATCTGGCTGGTACCTGAAAATCAAAGATACGCAGTATGTTTCCCAGACCCAAGGTGACAGCAGTGCCAAGTTGGTCTGGTTTTATTTTGCCAAGTGTCTCCTGCAATCTGCCATCCAGCAGCAGGGAAGCTGAGTTTCGTTTGGAAGGGAAAAGGACCGAGGTTTGTGTTTAAGGGCGTCTGGCTGGGAGTGTTTGTGTTAAAGCAGTGGCCGGCTGGCTCATGAAAATCCCCAATACGCAGGATGGTTCCCAGACCCATAGCGTCACCAGTGCCAAGTCGGGCTGGTTTGATAGTATCAAGTGGCTCCTGCAATTTGACATCCAGAAGCAGGGAAAATGAGTGTTTCTTGCCAGGGAAAAGGACCTTGGTTTTTGTTTGGGGGCCTGTGGCTGGGAGTGGCCGGCTGGCTTCTGAAAATCCACGATATGCAGGATGGTTCCCACACCCAAGGTGGTACAAGTGTCAAATCATGCCGGTTTGATAGTTCCAATTAGCTCCTGCAATCTGCCATCCAGAAGCCGGGCAGCTGAGTTTTGTTTGCCGGGGAAAACAGCCATGGTTTGTGTTTGGGGGTCTGTGGCCGGGAATGGCTGGCTGGCTCCTGAAAATCCCCAATACGCAGGATGGTTCCCAGACCCAAGTTGGCACCAGTGCCACATTGGGGTGGTTTGATAATAGAAAGTGGCTCCTGTAATCAGCCATCCAGAAGCCGGGCAGGTGTTTTTTTTTTTTTCCAGTGAAAAGGGCCAGGGGTTTTTTTGGGTGCTTGTGCTGAAAGTGCCGGTAGGCTCCTGAAATTTATTATTATGCAGGATCGTACCCAGACCCAGGGCAGCACCAGTTCCAAGTCGGGCTGGTTTGATAGTATCAAGTGGCTCCTGAAATCTGCCATGCAGAAAGGAGCAGGTGACAGTGGTTTGCCAAGGAAATAGGCCGTGGTTTGTGTTTGGGGGCCTTTGGCAGGGAGTGGCCGGCTGGCACCTGAAAATCCACAATGCGCAGGATGGTTCCCAGACCCAAGGTGCCAGCAGTGCCAAGTCGGTCTGATGGTTAGTGCCAAGTGGTTCCTGCAATTCGCCATCCTGAAGTGGGGCAGGTGAGTTTTGTTTGCCACAGAAAAGGGCCGTCGTTTGTGTTTGTGTGCCAGTGGACGGGAGTGGCCGGCTGGCTCTTGAAATTCTTTGATATGCCGGATGGCTCCCAGACCCAAGGTGGCAACACTACGAAGTCGGTCTGGTTTGTTACTACTAAGTGACTCCTGCAATCTGCAATCCAGAAGTGGGGCAGGTGAGTTTTGTTTTCAAGGGAAAGGACACTGGTTTGTGTTTTGGGGCCTGTGGCTGGGAGCCGCCGGCTGGATCCGGAAACTCCACGATACGCAGGGTGGTTCAAAGACCCAAAGTGGCAGCAGTGCCAAGTCGGGCTGGTTTTATATTACCAAGTGGCTCCTGCAATCGGCCATGCAGAAGCGGGGCATGTGAGTTTTGTTTGCCAGGGAAAACAGCCATGGGTTTTGTTTGGAAGCCTATGGCTGGGCCTGGCCGGCTGGCTCCTGAAAATCCACGATACGCAGGATGGTTCGCACACCCAAAGTGGCACCAGTTCCAAGTCAGGCTAGTTTGATAGTATCAGGTGGCTCCAGCAATTTGACATCCAGAAGCAGGGAAAATGAGTGGTTTTTGCCAGGGAAAAGGGCCTCTAATTTTTTTTGGGGGCCTGTGGCGGGGAGTGGCCGGCTGGCATCTGAAAATCCACAATATGCAGGATGGTCCCCAGACCCAAGTTGGTACCAGTGTCAAATCATGCCGGTTTGATAGTTCCAATTAGCTCCTGCAATCTGCCATCCAGAAGCCGGGCAGCTGAGTTTCGTTTGCCAGGGAAAACGGCCATGGTTTGTGTTTGGGGGTCGGTGACCGGGAGTGGCCGGCTGGCTCCTGAAAATCCCCAATACGCAGGATGGTTGCCAGACCCAATGTGGCAGCAGTGCCAAGCCGGGCTGGTTGTATAATACCAAGTGGCTCCTGCAATCTGCCATCCAGAAGCGGGGCAGTTGAGTTTTGTTTGCAAGGGAGAAATGCCGAGGTTTGTGTTTGGGGGCGTGTGGCAGAGAGTGGCTGGCTGGCTCCTGAAATTCATTGATATGCACGATGTTTCTCAGACCCAAGTTGACAACACTGCCCAGACGGGCTTGTTTGGCTTTGGTACGTGGCTCCTGCCATCTGCCATGCAGAAGTGGGGCTGGTGAGATTTTTTGCCAGGGAGAAGGGCCGTGGTTTGTGATTGCGGGCCTGAGGCTAGGAGTGGCCAGCTGGCTCCTCATAATCCACGATACGTAGGATGTTTCCCAGACCCAGTGTGGCACCAGTGTAAAGTTGGGCTGCTTTTGTTAGTACACAATGCGCCCTGAAATCTGCCATCCAGAAGTGGGGCACATGAGTTTTGTTTGCAAGTGAAAAGGACCGAGGTTTGTGTTTGGGGGCCTGTGGCAGAGAGTGGCTGGCTGGCTCCTGAAATTCATTGATATGCAGCATGTTTCCCAGACCCAAGTTGACAACACTGCCCAGACGGGCTTGTTTGGCTTTGGTATGTGGCTCCTGCCATCTGCCATCCAGAAGTGGGGCTGGTGAGATTTTTTGCCAGGGAGAAGGGCCGTGGTTTGTGTTTGCGGGCCTGAGGCTGGGAGTGGCCGGCTGGCTGCTCATAATCCACGATACGTAGGATGTTTCCCAGATCCAGTGTGGCACCAGTGTAAAGTTGGTCTGGTTTTGTTAGTACAAAATGCCTCCTGATATCTGCCATCCAGAAGTGGGGCACATGAGTTTTGTTTACAAGGGAAAAGGACCGAGGTTTCTGTTTAAGGGCGTGTGGCTGCGAGTGGCCGGTTGGCTCATGAAAATCCACAATACGCAGGATGTTACCCAGACCGTAAGTAACAGTATTGCCATGTCGACCTGGTTTCATAATGCCAAGTGGCTCCTCCAATCTGCCACCCGGAAGCGGCGCAGGTTAATTTTGCTTTCCAGGGAAATGGGCCGTGGTTTGTGTTTGGGGGCCTGTGGCTGAGAGAGCCGGCTGGCTCCTGAAATTCATTAATGTGCAATATGGTACCCAGACCCAGGGTGGCACCAGTTCCAAGTCAGGCTGGTTTGATAGTAATATTTGGCTCCTGCAATCTGCCCTCCAGAAGTGGGGCAGGTCAGTTTTGTTTGCCAGGGAAAAGGGCTGTGTTTTGTGTTTGGGCGCCTGTGCCGTGGAGTGGCCGGCTGGCTCCTGAAAATCCACAATACGCAGAATGGTTCCCAGACCCAAGGTTGCACCAGTGCCAAGTCAGGCTGGTTTGATAGTTCCAATTAGCTCCTGCAATCTGCCATCCAGAAGCCGGGCAGCTGAGTTTTGTTTGCCGGGGAAAAAAGCCATGGTTTGTTTTTGGGGGCCTGTGGCCGGGAGTGGCCGGCTGGCTCCTGAAAATCCCCAATACGCAGGATGGTTTCCAGACCCAATGTGGCAGCAGTGCCAAGCCGGGCTGGTTCTATAATACCAAGTGGCTCCTGCAATGTGCAATCCAGAAGCGGGGCAGTTGAGTTTTGTTTGCCAGGCAAAAGGGCCATGGTTTGTGTTTCGGGGCCTGTGGCTGGGCTTGGCCGGCTGGCTCCTGAAAATACACGATACGGAGGATGGTAACCTGACCCCGGGTGGCACGAGTGCCAAGTTGGGCTGCTTTGATAGTACCAAGTGTCTCCTGCAATTGTACCTCCAGAAGCAGGGCAGGTGAGTGTTTTTTGCCAGGGAAAAGACCTGTGTTTTGTGTTTGGGCACCTGTGGCTTGGAGTGGCCAGCTGGCTCCTGAAAATCCCCAATACGTAGGATGGTTACCAGACCCAAGGTTGCATAAGTGCCAAGACGGGCTGGTTTGCTAGTAGAAAGTTGCCCTTGTAATCGTCCTTCCAGAAGCGGGGCAGGTGACTTCTGTTTGCCAGGCAAAAGGCCCGTGGTTTGTGTTTGGGGGCCTGTGGCTGGGCTTGGCCGGCTGACTCCTGAAATTATACGATACAGAGGATGGTAACCTGACCCCAGGAGGCACCAGTGCCAAGTTGGGATGCTTTGATAGTACCAAGTGTCTCCTGCAATTGTACCTCCAGAAGCAGGGCAGGTGAGTGTTTTTTGCCTGGGAAAACGGCCATCGTTTGTGTTTGGTGGCCTGTGGCTTGGAGTGGCCGGCTGGCATCGGAAGATCCACGATATGCAGGATGTTTCCCAGACCCAAGTTGGCACCAGTGCCACATTGGGGTGGTTTGATAATAGAAAGTGGCTCCTGTAATCAGCCATCCAGAAGCGGGGCAGGTGTTTATTTTTTTTCCAGTGAAAAGGGCCAGGGGGTTTTTGGGTGCCTGTGCTGAAAGTGCCGGTAGGCTCCTGAAATGTATTATTATGCAGGATCGTACCCAGACCCAGGGCAGCACCAGTTCCAAGTCGGGCTGGTTTGATAGTATCAAGTGGCTCCTGAAATCTGCCATGCAGAAAGGAGCAGGTGACAGTGGTTTGCCAAGGAAATAGGCCGTGGTTTGTGTTTGGGGGCCTTTGGCCGGGAGTGGCCGGCTGGCACCTGAAAATCCACAATGCGCAGGATGGTTCCCAGACCCAAGGTGCCAGCAGTATCAAGTCGGGCTGATGGTTAGTGCCAAGTGGTTCCTGCAATTTGCCATCCTGAAGCGGGGCAGGTGAGTTTTGTTTGCCACAGAAAAGGGCCGTCGTTTGTGTTTGTGTGCCAGTGGACGGGAGTGGCCGGCTGGCTCTTGAAATTCTTTGATATGCAGGATGGCTCCCAGACCCAAGGTGGCAACACTACGAAGTCGGTCTGGTTTGTTACTACTAAGTGACTCCTGCAATCTGCAATCCAGAAGTGGGGCAGGTGAGTTTTGTTTTCAAGGGAAAGGACACTGGTTTGTGTTTTGGGGCCTGTGGCTGGGTGCCGCCGGCTGGCTCCTGAAAATCCCCAGTACGCAGGATGGTTGCCAGACCCAATGTGGCAGCAGTGCCAAGCCGGGCTGGTTCTATAATACCAAGTGGCTCCTGCAATCTGCCATCCAGAAGCGGGGCATGTGAGTTTTGTTTGCCAGGCAAAAGGGCCATGGTTTGTGTTTCGGGGCCTATGGCTGGGCTTGGCCGACTGGCTCCTGAAAATACACGATATGGAGGATGGTAACCTGACCCCGGGTGGCACGAGTGCCAAGTTGGGCTGCTTTGATAGTACCAAGTGTCTCCTGCAATTGTACCTCCAGAAGCAGGGCAGGTGAGTGTTTTTTGCCAGGGAAAATGGCCGTGGTTTTTGTTTGGCGGCCTGGGCCTGGGAGTGGCCAGCTGGCTCCTGAAAATCCCCAATTCACAGGATGGTTGCCAGACCCAATGTGGCTGCAGTGCCAAGCCGGGCTGGTTCTATAATACCAAGTGGCTCCTGCAATCTGCCATCCAGAAGCGGGGCAGTTGAGTTTTGTTTGCAAGGGAGAAATGCCGAGGTTTGTGTTTGGGGGCGTGTGGCAGAGATTGGCTGGCTGGCTCCTGAAATTCATTGATATGCACGATGTTTCCCAGACCCAAGTTGACAACACTGCCCAGACGGGCTTGTTTGGCTTTGGTATGTGGCTCCTGCAATCTGCCATGCAGAAGTGGGGCTGGTGAGATTTTTTGCCAGGGAGAAGGGCCGTGGTTTGTGTTTGCGGGCCTGAGGCTGGGAGTGGCCGGCTGGCTCCTCATAATCCACGATACGTAAGATGTTTCCCAGATCCAGTGTGGCACCAGTGTAAAGTTGGGCTGGTTTTGTTAGTACACAATGCGTCCTGATATCTGCCATCCAGAAGTGGGGCACATGAGTTTTGTTTGCAAGGGAAAAGGACTGAGGTTTCTGTTTGGGGGCCTGTGGCAGAGAGTGGCTGGCTGGCTCCTGAAATTCATTGATATGCAGCATGTTTCCCAGACCCAAGTTGACAACACTGCCCAGATGGGCTGGTTTGGCTTTGGTATGTGGCTCCTGCAATCTGCCATGCAGAAGTGGGGCTGGTGAGATTTTTTGCCAGGGAGAAGGGCCGTGGTTTGTGTTTGCGGGCCTGAGGCTGGGAGTGTCTGGCTGGCTCTTCATAATCCACGATACGTAGGATGTTTCCCAGACCCAGGGTGGCACCAGTGTAAAGTTGGTCTGGTTTTGTTAGTACAAAATGCCTCCTGATATCTGCCATCCAGAAGTGGGGCACATGAGTTTTGTTTACAAGGGAAAAGGACCGAGGTTTCTGTTTAAGGGCGTGTGGCTGCGAGTGGCCGGTTGGCTCATGAAAATCCACGATACGCAGGATGTTACCCAGACCGTAAATAGCAGTATTGCCATGTCGGGCTGGTTTGATAATGCCAAGTGGCTCCTCCAATCTGCCACCCGGAAGCGGCGCAGGTTAATTTTGCTTTCCAGGGAAATGGGCCGTGGTTTGTGTTTGGGGGCCTTTGGCTTAGAGAGCCGGCTGGCTCCTGAAATTCATTAATGTGCAATATGGTACCCAGACCCAGGGTGGCACCAGTTCCAAGTCAGGCTGGTTTGATAGTAATATTTGGCTCCTGCAATCTGCCCTCCAGAAGCGGGGAAGGTGAGTTTCGTTTGCCAGGGAAAAGGGCTGTGTTTTGTGTTTGGGCGCCTGTGGCTTGGAGTGGCCGGCTGGCTCCTAAAAATCCAGAATACGCAGGATGGTTCCCAGACCCAAGGTTGCACCAGTGCCAAGTCGGGCTGGTTTGATAGTATCAAGTGGCTTCTGCAATTTGACATCCAGAAGCAGGGAAAATGAGTGTTTCTTGCCGGGGAAAAGGACCTTGGTTTTTGCTTCGGGGCCTGTGGGTGGGAGAGGCCGGCTGGCATCTGAAAATCCACGATATGCAGGATGGTCCCCAGACCCAAGGGGGTACCAGTGTCAAATCATGCCGGTTTGATAATTCCAATTAGCTCCTGCAATCTGCCATCCAGAAGCGGGGCAGGTCAGTTTTGTATGCCAGGGAAAAGGGCTGTGTTATGTGTTTGGGCGCCTGTGGCTTGGAGTGGCCGGCTGGCTTCTGAAAATCCACAATACGCAGGATGGTTCCCAGACCCAAGTTTGCACCAGTGCCAAGTCGGGCTGGTTTGATAGTAGAAACTGGCCCCTGCAATCGTCCATCGAGAAGCGGGGCATGTGAATTCTGTTTGCCAGGGAAAAGCTCAATGGTTTTTGTTTGAGGGCCTGTAGCAGGAAGTGGCCGGCTGGCATCTGAAAATCCACGATACGCAGGAGAGTTCCCAGACCCAAGTTGGCACCGGTGCCGCATCGGGGTGGTTTGATAATAGAAAGTGGCTCCTGTAATCAGCCATCCAGAGGAAGGCAGGTGAATTTTTTTTTCCAGTGAAAAGGGCCGTGTACTTTTTTTGGGTGCCTGTGGCTGAAAGTGCCGGTAGGCTCCTGAAATTTATTATTATGCAGGATCGTACCCAGACCCAGGGTGGTGCCAGTTCCAAGTCGGGCTGGTTTGATAGTATCAAGTGGCTCCTGAAATCTGCCATGCAGAAAGGAGCAGGTGACTGTTGTTTGCCAAGGAAATATGCCGTGGTTTGTGTTTGGGGCCTGTTGCCGGGAGTGGCCTGCTGGCACCTGAAAATCCACGATACGCAGGATTTTTCCCAGATCCAAGGTGCCAGCAATGCCAAGTCGGGCTGATGGTTAGTGCCTAGTGGTTCCTGCAATTTGCCATCCTGAAGTGGGGCAGGTGAGTTTTGTTTGCCACAGAAAAGGCCGTCGTTTGTGTTTGTGTGCCGGTGGCCGGGAGTGGCCGGCTGGCTCTTGAAATTCTTTGATATGCAGGATGGCTCCCAGACCCAAGGTGGAAACATTACAAAGTCGGGCTGGTTTGTTACTACCAAGTGACTCCTGCAATCTGCAATCCAGAAGTGGGGCAGGTGAGTTTTGTTTTCAAGGGAAAAGGGCTCTGGTTTGTGTTTGGAGGCCTGTGGCTGGGAGCCGCCGTCTGGATCCGGAAACTCCACGATACGCAGGATGGTTCAAAGACCCAAGGTGGCAGCAGTGCCAAGTCGGACTAGTTTTATATTACCAAGTGGCCCCTACAATCAGCCATGCAGAAGCAGGGCAGATGAGTGTTTTTTGCCATGGAGAAGGGCCGTGGTTTGTGTTTGGGGGCCTGTGGCTGGGAGTGGCCGGCAGGCTTCTGAAAATCAAAAATAGGCCGGTTGGTTCCGAGACCCACGGTGCGTCCAGGGCCAAGTCAGCCTGGTTTGATAGTACTACGTGGCTTCGGCAATCTGCATTCCCGAAGAGGGGCAGGTGAGTTTTGTTTGCTAGGGAAATGAGCCGAGGTTTGTGTTTTGAGTCCTGTGGCCGGGAATGTCCGGCTCGTACCTGAAAATCAACGATACGCAGTATGTTTCCCAGACCCAAGGTGACAGCAGTGCCAAGTTGGTCTGGTTTTATTGTGCCAAGTGTCTCCTGCAATCTGCCATCCAGAAGCGGGGAAGGTGAGTTTCGTTTGGAAGGGAAACGGACCGAGGTTTGTGTTTAAGGGCATCTGGCTGGGAGTGTTTGTGTTTAAGAGAGTGGCCGGCTGGCTCATGAAAATCCACGATACACAGGATGTTTCCCAGACCCATAGCGGCACCAGTGCCAAGTCGGGCTGGTTTGATAGTATCAAGTGGCTCCTGCAATTTGACATCCAGAAGCAGGTGCAGGTGAGTATTTCTTGCCAGGGATCAGGGCCTTGGTTTTTGTTTGGGGGCCTGTGGCTGGAAGTGGCCGGCTGGCTTCTGAAAATCCATGATATGCAGGATGGTCCCCAGACCTAAGGTGGTACCAGTGTCAAATCATGCCAGTTTCATAGTTCCAATTAGCTCCTGCAATCTGCCATCCAGAAGCCGGGCAGCTGAGTTTTGTTTGCCAGGGAAAAGGACCATGGTTTGTGTTTGGGGGTCTGTGGCCAGGAGTGGCTGGCTGGCTCCTGAAAATCCACGATACGCAGGAGGGTTCCCAGACCCAATGTGCCAGCAGTATCAAGTCGGGCTGATGGTTAGTGCCAAGTAGTTCCTGCAATTTGCCATCCTGAAGCGGGGCAGGTGAGTTTTGTTTGCCACAGAAAAGGGCTATCATTTGTGTTTGTGTGCCAGTGGCCGGGAGTGGCTGGCTGGCTCTTGAAATTCTTTGATATGCAGGATGGCTCCCAGACCCAAGGTGGCAACACTACGCAGTCGGGCTGGTTTGTTACTACCAAGTGACTCCTGCAATCTGCAATCCAGAAGTGGGGCAGGTGAGTTTTGTTTTCAAGGGAAAGGACTCTGGCTTGTGTTTTGGGGCCTGTGGCTGGGAGCCGCTAGCTGGATCCGGAAACTCCACGATACGCAGGATGGTTCAAAGACGCAAGGTGGCAGCAGTGCCAAGTCGGGCTGGTTTTATATTACCAAGTGGCTCCTGCAATTGGCCATCCAGAAGTGGGGAAGGTGAATTTTGTTTGCCAGGGAAAACAGCCATGGGTTTTGTTTGGGGGCCTATGGCTGGGCTTGGCCGGCTGGCTCCTGAAAATCCACCATATGCAGGATGGTTCCCACACCCAAAGTGGCACCAGTTCCAAGTCAGGCTAGTTTGATAGTATCAGGTGGCTCCAGCAATTTGACATCCAGAAGCAGGGAAAATGAGTGTTTTTTGCCAGGGAAAAGGGCCTCTAATTTTTTTGGGGGGCCTGTGGCGGGAAGTGGCCGACTGGCATCTGAAAATCCCCAGTACGCAGGATGGTTGCCAGACCCAATGTGGCAGCAGTGCCAAGCCGGGCTGGTTCTATAATACCAAGTGGCTCATGCAATCTGCCATCCACAAGCGGGGCAGGTGAGTTTTGTTTGCCAGGCAAAAGGTCCATGGTTTGTGTTTGGGGGGCTTGTGGCTGGGCTTGGCCGGCTGGCTCCTGAAAATATACGATATGGAGGATGGTAACCTGACCCCGGATGGCACCAGTGCCAAGTTGGGCTGCTTTGATAGTACTAAGTGTCTCCTGCAATTGTACCTCCAGAAGCAGGGCAGGTGAGTTTTTTTTGCCAAGGAAAATGGCCGTGGTTTTTGTTTGGCGGCCTGGGCCTCGGAGTGGCCGGCTGGCTCCTGAAATTCATTGATATGCAGCATGTTTCCCAGACCCAAGTTGAAAACACTGCCCAGACGGGCTTGTTTGGCTTTGGTATGTGGCTCCTGCCATCTGCCATCCAGAAGTGGGGCTGGTGAGATTTTTTGCCAGGGAGAAGGGCCGTGGTTTGTGTTTGCGGGCCTGAGGCTGGGAGTGGCCAGCTGGCTCCTCATAATCTACGATACGTAGGATGTTTCCCAGACCCAGGGTGGCACCAGTGTAAAGTTGGGCTGCTTTTGTTAGTACAAAATGCCTCCTGATATCTGCCATCCAGAAGTGGGGCACATGAGTTTTGTTTACAAGGGAAAAGGACCGAGGTTTCTGTTTAAGGGCGTGTGGCTGCGAGTGGCCAGTTGGCTCATGAAAATCCACAATACGCAGGATGTTACCCAGACCGTAAATAGCAGTATTGCCATGTCGGGCTGGTTTGATAATGCCAAGTGGCTCCTCCAATCTGCCACCCGGAAGCGGCGCAGGTTAATTTTGCTTTCCAGGGAAATGGGCCGTGGTTTGTGTTTGGGGGCCTGTGGCTGAGAGAGCCGGCTGGCTCCTGAAATTCATTAATGTGCAATATGGTACCCAGACCCAGGGTGGCACCAGTTCCAAGTCAGGCTGGTTTGATAGTAATATTTGGCTCCTGCAATCTGCCCTCCAGAAGCGGGGAAGGTGAGTTTCGTTTGCCAGGGAAAAGGGCTGTGTTTTGTGTTTGGGCGCCTGTGGCTTGGAGTGGCCGGCTGGCTCCTAAAAATCCAGAATACGCAGGATGGTTCCCAGACCCAAGGTTGCACCAGTGCCAAGTCGGGCTGGTTTGATAGTATCAAGTGGCTCCTGCAATTTGACATCCAGAAGCAGGGAAAATGAGTGTTTCTTGCCGGGGAAAAGGACCTTGGTTTTTGCTTCGGGGCCTGTGGGTGGGAGTGGCCGGCTGGCATCTGAAAATCCACGATATGCAGGATGGTCCCCAGACCCAAGGGGGTACCAGTGTCAAATCATGCCGGTTTGATAATTCCAATTAGCTCCTGCAATCTGCCACCCAGAAGCGGGGCAGGTCAGTTTTGTATGCCAGGGAAAAGAGCTGTGTTATGTGTTTGGGCGCCTGTGGCTTGGAGTGGCCGGCTGGCTCCTGAAAATCCGCAATACGCAGGATGGTTCCCAGACCCAAGTTTGCACCAGTGCCAAGTCGGGCTGGTTTGATAGTAGAAACTGGCCCCTGCAATCGTCCATCGAGAAGCGGGGCATGTGAATTCTGTTTGCCAGGGAAAAGCTCAATGGTTTTTGTTTGAGGGCCTGTAGCAGGAAGTGGCCGGCTGGCATCTGAAAATCCACGATACGCAGGAGAGTTCCCAGACCCAAGTTGGCACCGGTGCCGCATCGGGGTGGTTTGATAATAGAAAGTGGCTCCTGTAATCAGCCATCCAGAGGAAGGCAGGTGAATTTTTTTTTCCAGTGAAAAGGGCTGTGTACTTTTTTTGGGTGCCTGTGGCTGAAAGTGCCGGTAGGCTCCTGAAATTTATTATTATGCAGGATCGTACCCAGACCCAGGGTGGTGCCAGTTCCAAGTCGGGCTGGTTTGATAGTATCAAGTGGCTCCTGAAATCTGCCATGCAGAAAGGAGCAGGTGACTGTTGTTTGCCAAGGAAATATGCCGTGGTTTGTGTTTGGGGCCTGTTGCCGGGAGTGGCCTGCTGGCACCTGAAAATCCACGATACGCAGGATTTTTCCCAGATCCAAGGTGCCAGCAATGCCAAGTCGGGCTGATGGTTAGTGCCAAGTGGTTCCTGCAATTTGCCATTCTGAAGTGGGGCAGGTGAGTTTTGTTTGCCACAGAAAAGGCCGTCGTTTGTGTTTGTGTGCCGGTGGCCGGGAGTGGCCGGCTGGCTCTTGAAATTCTTTGATATGCAGGATGGCTCCCAGACCCAAGGTGGAAACACTACAAAGTCGGGCTGGTTTGTTACTACCAAGTGACTCCTGCAATCTGCAATCCAGAAGTAGGGCAGGTGAGTTTTGTTTTCAAGGGAAAAGGGCTCTGGTTTGTGTTTGGGGGCCTGTGGCTGGGAGTGGCCGCCGGCTGGATCCAGAAACTCCATGATACGCAGGATGGTTCAAAGACGCAAGGTGGCAGCAGTGCCAAGTCGGGCTGGTTTTATATTACCAAGTGGCTCCTGCAATCGGCCATCCAGAAGCGGGGCCGGAGAGTTTTTTTGCCAGGGAAATGTGCCGTGGTTTGTGTTTGCGGGCCTGAGTCTGGGAGTGGCCGGCTGGCTCCTCATAATGCACGATACGTAGGATGTTTCGCAGACCCAGGGTGGCACCAGTGTAAAGTTGGGCTGCTTTTGTTAGTACAAAATGCCTCCTGATATCTGCCATCCAGAAGTGGGGCACGTGACTTTTGTTTACAAGGGAAAAGGACCGAGGTTTCTGTTTAAGGGCGTGTGGCTGCGAGTGGCCGGTTGGCTCATGAAAATCCACAATACGCAGGATGTTACCCAGACCGTAAGTAGCAGTACTGCCATGTCGGGCTGGTTTGATAATACCATGTGGCTCCTCCAATCTGCTATCCGGAAGCGGCACAGGTTAATTTTGCTTTCCAGGGAAATGGGCCGTGGTTTGTGTTTGGGGGCCTGTGGCTGAGAGAGCCGGCTAGCTCCTGAAATTCATTAATGTGCAATATGGTACCCAGACCCAGGGTGGCACCAGTTCCAAGTCAGGCTGGTTTGATAGTAATATTTGGCTCCTGCAATCTGCCCTCCAGAAGCGGGGCAGGTCAGTTTTGTTTGCCATGGAGAAGGGCCGTGGTTTGTGTTTGGGTGCCTGTGGCTGGGAGTGGCCGGCAGGCTTCTGAAAATCAAAGATAGGCCGGTTGGTTGCGAGACCCACGGTGCCTCCAGGGCCAAGTCAGGCTGGTTTGATAGTACAACGTGGCTCCTGCAATCTGCATTCCCGAAGCGGGGCATGTGACTTCTGTTTGCCAGGGAAAAGGGCCATGGTTTTTGTTTGAGGGCCTGTGGCTGGGAGTGGCCGGCTGGCATCTGAAAATGCACGATACGCAGGGTGGTTCCCAGCCCTAAGTTGCCACCAGTGCCAAGTCGGGCTGCTTTGATACTACATCGAGGCTCCTGCAAACTGCCATCGTGAAGCGGAGAAGGTGAGTTTTCTTTTCCTGGGAAAAGCTCCGCAGTTTTTGTTAGGGGGCCTTTGGCTGGGAGTGTCGGGCTGGCTCCTGAAAATCTACGATATGTCGGATGGTTCCCAGACCCAAGGTAGCAACACTGCCAAGTCGGGCTTGTTTGTTACTACCAAGTGGCTCCAGAAATCTGCCATCAAGAAGCGGGGCAGGTGAGTGTTTTTTGCCAGGGAGAAGGGCCTTGGTCTTTGTTTGGGGGACTGTGGCTGGGAGTGGCCGGCTGGCTCATGAAAATCCACGATACGCAGGATGTTTCCCAGACCCAAGGAAGCAATACTGCCAAGTCAGGCTGGTTTGATAATACCAAGTGGCTCCTGCAATCTGCCAGGCGGAAGTGGGGCAGGTGAGTTTTGTTTGCCAGGCAAAAGGGCCATGGTTTGTGTTTGGCGGCCTGTGGCTGGGCTTGGCCGGCTGGCTCCTGAAAATACACGATACACAGGATGTTTCCCAGACCCGAGGAAGCAATACTGCCAAGTCAGGCTGGTTTGATAATACCAAGTGGCTCCTGCAATCTGCCATCCAGAAGCGGGGCGGGTGAGTTTTGTTTGCCAGGCAAAAGGGCCATGGTTTGTGTTTGGGGGCCTGTGGCTGGGCTTGGCCGGCTGGCTCCTGAAAATACACGATACGGAGGATGGTCACGTGACCCAGGGTGGCACGAGTGCCAAGTTGGGCTGCTTTGATAGTACCAAGTGTCTCCTGCAATTGTACCTCCAGAAGCAGGGCAGGTGAGTTTTTTTTGCCAGGGAAAAGGGCCGTGATTTTTTTTTTTGGCGGCCTGGGCCAGGGAGTGGCGGGCTCGCTCCTGAAAATCCATGACACACAGAATGGTTCCCAGACCCAAGGTGCTACCAGTGCCACATCGGGGTGGTTTGATAATAGAAAGTGGCTCCTGCAATCTGTCATCCGGGGGTTGGGCAGGTCACTTTTCTTAGCAAGGGAAAATGGCTGTGTTTTGTGTTTGGGCGCCTGTGGCTTGGAGTGGCCAGCTGGCTCCTGAAAATCCACCATACGCAGGATGGTTCCAAGACCCAAGGTTGCACCAGTGCCAAGTCGGGCTGGTTTGATAGTAGAAAGTTGCTCCTGCAATCGTCCATCCAGAAGCGGGGCATGTGACTTCTGTTTGCCAGGGAAAAGGGCCATGGTTTCTGTTTGAGGGCCTGTGGCTGGGAGTGGCCGGCTGGCATCTGAAAATGCACGTTACGCAGGATGGTTCCCAGGCCTAAGTTGCCACCAGTGCCAAGTCGGGCTGCTTTGATACTACATCGAGGCTCCTGCAAACTGCCATCGTGAAGCGGAGAAGGTGAGTTTTCTTTTCCTGGGAAAAGCTCCGCAGTTTTTGTTAGGGGGCCTTTGGCTGAGAGTGGCCGGCTGGCTCCTGAAAATCCACGATACGCAGGATGGTTCCCACACCCAAAGTGGCACCAGTGCCAAGTCAGGCTGATTTGATGGTATCAAGTGGCCCCTGCAATTTGACATCCAGAAGCAGGGCAGGTGAGTGTTTTTTGCCAGGGAGAAGGGCCTTGGTTTTTGTTTGGGGGCCTGTGGCTGGGAGTGGCTGACTGGTTTTTAAAAATCCACGATATGCAGGATGGTTGCCAGACCCAATGTGGCAGCAGTGGCAAGCTGGGCTGGTTCTATAATACCAAGTGGCTCCTGCAATCTGCCATCCAGAAGTGGGGCAGGTGAGTTTTGTTTTCAAGGGAAAAGGGCTCTGGTTTGTGTTTGGGGGCCTGTGGCTGGGAGCCGCCGGCTGGATCTAGAAACTCCATGATACGCAGGATGGTTCAAAGAGGCAAGGTGGCAGCAGTGCCAAGTCGGGCTGGTTTTATATTACCAAGTGGCTCCTGCAATCGGCCATCCAGAAGCGGGGCCGGAGAGTTTTTTTGCCAGGGAAATGTGCCGTGGTTTTTGTTTGCGGGCCTGAGTCTGGGAGTGGCCGGCTGGCTCCTCATAATCCACGATACGTAGGATGTTTCCCAGACCCAGGGTGGCACCAGTGTAAAGTTGGGCTGCTTTTGTTAGTACAAAATGCCTCCTGATATCTGCCATCCAGAAGTGGGGCACGTGACTTTTGTTTGCAAGGGAAAAGGACCGAGGTTTCTGTTTAAGGGCGTGTGGCTGTGAGTGGCCGGTTGGCTCATGAAAATCCACGATACGCAGGATGTTACCCAGACCGTAAGTAGCAGTACTGCCATGTCGGGCTGGTTTGATAATACCATGTGGCTCCTCCAATCTGCCATCCGGAAGCGGCGCAGGTTAATTTTGCTTTCCAGGGAAATGGGCCGTGGTTTGTGTTTGGGGGCCTGTGGCTGAGAGAGCCGGCTGGCTCCTGAAATTCATTAATGTGCAATATGGTACCCAGACCCAGGGTGGCACCAGTTCCAAGTCAGGCTGGTTTGATAGTAATATTTGGCTCCTGCAATCTGCCCTCCAGAAGCGGGGCAGGTCAGTTTTGTTTGCCAGGGAAAAGTGCTGTGGTTTGTGTTTGGGGGCCTGTGGCTGGGAGTGTACAGTTGGCTCCTGAAAATCCACGATACACAGGATGGTTCCCAGACCCAAGGTGGCACCACTGCCAAGTAGGGCTGGTTTGATAGTACCGAGTGGCTCCTGCAATCAGCCATGCAGAAGCACGTCAGCTGAGTGTTTTTTGCCACGGAGAAGGGCCGTGGTTTGTGTTTGGGTGCCTGTGGCTGGGAGTGGCCGGCAGGCTTCTGAAAATCAAAGATAGGCCGGTTGGTTGCGAGACCCACGGTGCCTCCAGGGCCAAGTCAGGCTGGTTTGATAGTACAACGTGGCTCCTGCAATCTGCATTCCCGAAGAGGGGCAGGTGAGTTTTGTTTGCCAGGGAAAAGGGCCGAGGTTTGTGTATGGGTGCCTGTGGCAGAGAGTGGCTGGCTGGCTCCTGAAATTCATTGATATGCAGGATGGTTCTCAGACTCAAGGTGCAAACATTGACTAGTGGGGCTGGGTGACATTGCAAAGTGGCTCCTTCAATCTGCTATCCAGAAGTGGGGCAGGTGAGTTTTGTTTGCCAGGGAAAAGAGCCGAGGTTTGTGTTTTGAGTCCTGTGGCCAGGAATGTCTGGCTGGTACCTGAAAATCAACTATATGCAGTATGTTTCCCAGACCCAAGGTGGCAGCAGTGCCAAGTTGGTCTGGTTTTATTGTGCCAAGTGTCTCCTGCAATCTGCCATCCAGAAGCGGGGAAGGTGAGTTTCGTTTGGAAGGGAAAAGGACCGAGGTTTGTGTTTAAGGGCGTGTGGCTGGGAGTGGCCTGCTGGCTCATGAAAATCCACGATACGCAGGATGTTTCCCAGACCCGAGGAAGCAATACTGCCAAGTCAGGCTGGTTTGATAATACCAAGTGGCTCCTGCAATCTGCCAGCCGGAAGTGGGGCAGGTGAGTTTTGTTTGCCAGGGAAAAGGACCGAGGTTTGTGTTTGGCGGCCAGGGCGCGAGAGTGCCGGCTGCATCCTGAAATTCTTTGATATCCAGGATGGTTCAAAGACCCAAGGTGGCAACACTGCCAAGTCGGGCTGGTTCGTTACTACCAAGTGGCTCCTGCAATCGTCCATCCAGAAGCGGGGCATGTGACTTCTGTTTGCCAGGGAAAAGGGCCATGGTTTTTGTTTGAGGGCCTGTGGCTGGGAGTGGCCGGCTGGCATCTGAAAATGCACGATACGCAGGGTGGTTCCCAGCCCTAAGTTGCCACCAGTGCCAAGTCGGGCTGCTTTGATACTACATCGAGGCTCCTGCAAACTCCCATCGTGAAGCGGAGAAGGTGAGTTTTCTTTTCCTGGGAAAAGCTCCGCAGATTTTGTTAGGGGGCCTTTGGCTGGGAGTGGCCGGCTGGCATCTGAAAATGCACGAAACGCAGGGTGGTTCCCAGCCCTAAGTTGCCACCAGTGCCAAGTCGGGCTGCTTTGATACTACATCGAGGCTCCTGCAAACTGCCATCGTGAAGCGGAGAAGGTGAGTTTTCTTTTCCTGGGAAAAGCTCCGCAGTTTTTGTTAGGGGGCCTTTGGCTGGGAGTGGCCGGCTGGTTCCTGAAAATCTACGATATGTCGGATGGTTCCCAGACCCAAGGTAGCAACACTGCCAAGTCGGGCTTGTTTGTTACTACCAAGTGGCTCCAGAAATCTGCCATCAAGAAGCGGGGCAGGTGAGTTTTTTTGACAGGGAAAAGAGCCGAGGTCTTGATTTGGGGTCCTGTGCCTGGAAGTGTCCGGCTGGATCCTGAAAATCCACGATACACTGGATGGTTCCCACACCCAAAGTGGCACCAGTGCTAAGTCGGGCGGGTTTGATAGTATCAAGTGGCCCCTGCAATTTGACATCCAGAAGCAGGGCAGGTGAGTGTTTTTTGCCAGGGAGAAGGGCCTTGGTTTTTGTTTGGGGGCCTGTGGCTGGTAGTGGCCGGCTGGCATCTGAAAATCCCCAGTACGCAGGATGGTTGCCAGACCCAATGTGGCAGCAGTGGCAAGCTGGGCTGGTTCTATAATACCAAGTGGCTCCTGCAATCTGCCATCCAGAAGCGGGGCGGGTGAGTTTTGTTTGCCAGGCAAAAGGGCCATGGTTTGTGTTTGGGGGCCTGTGGCTGGGCTTGGCCGGCTGGCTCCTGAAAATACACGATACGGAGGATGGTCACGTGACCCAGGGTGGCACGAGTGCCAAGTTGGGCTGCTTTGATAGTACCAAGTGTCTCCTGCAATTGTACCTCCAGAAGCAGGGCAGGTGAGTTTTTTTTGCCAGGGAAAAGGGCCGTGATTTTTTTTTTTGGCGGCCTGGGCCAGGGAGTGGCGGGCTTGCTCCTGAAAATCCACCATACGCAGGATGGTTCCAAGACCCAAGGTTGCACCAGTGCCAAGTCGGGCTGGTTTGATAGTAGAAAGTGGCTCCTGCAATCGTCCATCCAGAAGCGGGGCATGTGACTTCTGTTTGCCAGGGAAAAGGGCCATGGTTTCTGTTTGAGGGCCTGTGGCTGGGAGTGGCCGGCTGGCATCTGAAAATGCACGTTACGCAGGATGGTTCCCAGGCCTAAGTTGCCACCAGTGCCAAGTCGGGCTGCTTTGATACTACATCGAGGCTCCTGCAAACTGCCATCGTGAAGCGGAGAAGGTGAGTTTTCTTTTCCTGGGAAAAGCTCCGCAGTTTTTGTTAGGGGGCCTTTGGCTGGGAGTGGCCGGCTGGCTTCTGAAAATCCACGATACGCAGGATGGTTCCCACACCCAAAGTGGCACCAGTGCCAAGTCAGGCTGGTTTGATAGTATCAAGTGGCCCCTGCAATTTGACATCCAGAAGCAGGGCAGGTGAGTGTTTTTTGCCAGGGAGAAGGGCCTTGGTTTTTGTTTGGGAGCCTGTGGCTGGTAGTGGCCGCCTGGCATCTGAAAATCCCCAGTACGCAGGATGGTTGCCAGACCCAATGTGGCAGCAGTGCCAAGCCGGGCTGGTTCTATAATACCAAGTGGCTCCTGCAATCTGCCATCCAGAAGTGGGGCAGGTGAGTTTTGTTTTCAAGGGAAAAGGGCTCTGGTTTGTGTTTGGGGGCCTGTGGCTGGGAGCCGCTGGCTGGATCTAGAAACTCCATGATACGCAGGATGGTTCAAAGAGGCAAGGTGGCAGCAGTGCCAAGTCGGGCTGGTTTTATATTACCAAGTGGCTCCTGCAATCGGCCATCCAGAAGCGGGGCCGGAGAGATTTTTTGCCAGGGAAATGTGCCGTGGTTTGTGTTTGCGGGCCTGAGTCTGGGAGTGGCCGGCTGGCTGCTCATAATCCACGATACGTAGGATGTTTCCCAGACCCAGGGTGGCACCAGTGTAAAGTTGGGCTGCTTTTGTTAGTACAAAATGCCTCCTGATATCTGCCATCCAGAAGTGGGGCACGTGACTTTTGTTTGCAAGGGAAAAGGACCGAGGTTTCTGTTTAAGGGCGTGTGGCTGCGAGTGGCCGGTTGGCTCATGAAAATCCACGATACGCAGGATGTTACCCAGACCGTAAGTAGCAGTACTGCCATGTCGGGCTGGTTTGATAATACCATGTGGCTCCTCCAATCTGCCATCCGGAAGCGGCGCAGGTTAATTTTGCTTTCCAGGGAAATGTGCCGTGGTTTGTGTTTGGGGGCCTGTGGCTGAGAGAGCCGGCTGGTTCCTGAAATTCATTAATGTGCAATATGGTACCCAGACCCAGGGTGGCACCAGTTCCAAGTCAGGCTGGTTTGATAGTAATATTTGGCTCCTGCAATCTGCCCTCCAGAAGCGGGGCAGGTCAGTTTTGTTTGCCAGGGAAAAGTGCTGTGGTTTGTGTTTGGGGGCCTGTGGCTGGGAGTGTACAGTTGGCTCCTGAAAATCCACGATACACAGGATGGTTCCCAGACCCAAGGTGGCACCACTGCCAAGTAGGGCTGGTTTGATAGTACCGAGTGGCTCCTGCAATCAGCCATGCAGAAGCACGTCAGCTGAGTGTTTTTTGCCACGGAGAAGGGCCGTGGTTTGTGTTTGGGTGCCTGTGGCTGGGAGTGGCCGGCAGGCTTCTGAAAATCAAAGATAGGCCGGTTGGTTGCGAGACCCACGGTGCCTCCAGGGCCAAGTCAGGCTGGTTTGATAGTACAACGTGGCTCCTGCAATCTGCATTCCCGAAGAGGGGCAGGTGAGTTTTGTTTGCCAGGGAAAAGGGCCGAGGTTTGTGTATGGGTGCCTGTGGCAGAGAGTGGCTGGCTGGCTCCTGAAATTCATTGATATGCAGGATGGTTCTCAGACTCAAGGTGCAAACATTGACTAGTGGGGCTGGGTGACATTGCAAAGTGGCTCCTTCAATCTGCTATCCAGAAGTGGGGCAGGTGAGTTTTGTTTGCCAGGGAAAAGAGCCGAGGTTTGTGTTTTGAGTCCTGTGGCCAGGAATGTCTGGCTGGTACCTGAAAATCAACTATATGCAGTATGTTTCCCAGACCCAAGGTGGCAGCAGTGCCAAGTTGGTCTGGTTTTATTATGGCAAGTGTCTCCTGCAATCTGCCATCCAGAAGCGGGGAAGGTGAGTTTCGTTTGGAAGGGAAAAGGACCGAGGTTTGTGTTTAAGGGCGTGTGGCTGGGAGTGGCCTGCTGGCTCATGAAAATCCACGATACGCAGGATGTTTCCCAGACCCGAGGAAGCAATACTGCCAAGTCAGGCTGGTTTGATAATACCAAGTGGCTCCTGCAATCTGCCAGCCGGAAGTGGGGCAGGTGAGTTTTGTTTGCCAGGGAAAAGGACCGAGGTTTGTGTTTGGCGGCCAGGGCGCGAGAGTGCCGGCTGCATCCTGAAATTCTTTGATATCCAGGATGGTTCAAAGACCCAAGGTGGCAACACTGCCGAGTCGGGCTGGTTCGTTACTACCAAGTGGCTCCTGCAATCGTCCATCCAGAAGCGGGGCATGTGACTTCTGTTTGCCAGGGAAAAGGGCCATGGTTTTTGTTTGAGGGCCTGTGGCTGGGAGTGGCCGGCTGGCATCTGAAAATGCACGATACGCAGGGTGGTTCCCAGCCCTAAGTTGCCACCAGTGCCAAGTCGGGCTGCTTTGATACTACATCGAGGCTCCTGCAAACTGCCATCGTGAAGCGGGGAAGGTGAGTTTTCTTTTCCTGGGAAAAGCTCCGCAGTTTTTGTTAGGGGGCCTTTGGCTGGGAGTGGCCGTCTGGTTCCTGAAAATCTACGATATGTCGGATGGTTCCCAGACCCAAGGTAGCAACACTGCCAAGTCGGGCTTGTTTGTTACTACCAAGTGGCTCCAGAAATCTGCCATCAAGAAGGGGGGCAGGTGAGTTTTTTTGACAGGGAAAAGAGCCGAGGTCTTGATTTGGGGTCATGTGCCTGGAAGTGTCCGGCTGGATCCTGAAAATCCACGATACACAGGATGGTTTCCACACCCAAAGTGGCACCAGTGCCAAGTCGGGCGGGTTTGATAGTATCAAGTGGCCCCTGCAATTTGACATCCAGAAGCAGGGCAGGTGAGTGTTTTTTGCCAGGGAGAAGGGCCTTGGTTTTTGTTTGGGGGCCTGTGGCTGGTAGTGGCCGGCTGGCATCTGAAAATCCCCAGTACGCAGGATGGTTGCCAGACCCAATGTGGCAGCAGTGCCAAGCCGGGCTGGTTCTATAATACCAAGTAGCTCCTGCAATCTGCCATCCAGAAGCAGGGCGGGTGAGTTTTGTTTGCCAGGCAAAAGGGCCATGGTTTGTGTTTGGGGGCCTGTGGCTGGGCTTGGCCGGCTGGCTCCTGAAAATACATGATACGGAGGATGGTCACATGACCCAGGGTGGCACGAGTGCCAAGTTGGGCTGCTTTGATAGTACCAAGTGTCTCCTGCAATTGTACCTCCAGAAGCAGGGCAGGTGAGTTTTTTTTGCCAGGGAAAAGGGCCGTGATTTTTTTTTTTGGCGGCCTGGGCCAGGGAGTGGCGGGCTCGCTCCTGAAAATCCATGACACACAGAATGGTTCCCAGACCCAAGGTGCTACCAGTGCCACATCGGGGTGGTTTGATAATAGAAAGTGGCTCCTGCAATCTGTCATCCGGGGGTTGGGCAGGTCACTTTTCTTAGCAAGGGAAAATGGCTGTGTTTTGTGTTTGGGCGCCTGTGGCTTGGAGTGGCCGGCTGGCTCCTGAAAATCCACCATACGCAGGATGGTTCCAAGACCCAAGGTTGCACCAGTGCCAAGTCGGGCTGGTTTGATAGTAGAAAGTTGCTCCTGCAATCGTCCATCCAGAAGCGGGGCATGTGACTTCTGTTTGCCAGGGAAAAGGGCCATGGTTTCTGTTTGAGGGCCTGTGGCTGGGAGTGGCTGGCTGGCATCTGAAAATGCACGTTACGCAGGATGGTTCCCAGCCCTAAGTTGCCACCAGTGCCAAGTCGGGCTGCTTTGATACTACATCGAGGCTCCTGCAAACTGCCATCGTGAAGCGGAGAAGGTGAGTTTTCTTTTCCTGGGAAAAGCTCCGCAGTTTTTGTTAGGGGGCCTTTGGCTGAGAGTGGCCGGCTGGCTCCTGAAAATCCACGATACGCAGGATGGTTCCCACACCCAAAGTGGCACCAGTGCCAAGTCAGGCTGGTTTGATAGTATCAAGTGGCCCCTGCAATTTGACATCCAGAAGCAGGGCAGGTGAGTGTTTTTTGCCAGGGAGAAGGGCCTTGGTTTTTGTTTGGGGGCCTGTGGCTGGGAGTGGCTGACTGGTTTCTAAAAATCCACGATATGTAGGATGGTTGCCAGACCCAATGTGGCAGCAGTGGCAAGCTGGGCTGGTTCTATAATACCAAGTGGCTCCTGCAATCTGCCATCCAGAAGTGGGGCCAGGTGAGTTTTGTTTTCAAGGGAAAAGGGCTCTGGTTTGTGTTTGGGGGCCTGTGGCTGGGAGCCGCCGGCTGGATCTAGAAACTCCATGATACGCAGGATGGTTCAAAGAGGCAAGGTGGCAGCAGTGCCAAGTCGGGCTGGTTTTATATTACCAAGTGGCTCCTGCAATCGGCCATCCAGAAGCGGGGCCGGAGAGTTTTTTTGCCAGGGAAATGTGCCGTGGTTTGTGTTTGCGGGCCTGAGTCTGGGAGTGGCCGGCTGGCTCCTCATAATCCACGATACGTAGGATGTTTCCCAGACCCAGGGTGGCACCAGTGTAAAGTTGGGCTGCTTTTGTTAGTACAAAATGCCTCCTGATATCTGCCATCCAGAAGTGGGGCACGTGACTTTTGTTTGCAAGGGAAAAGGACCGAGGTTTCTGTTTAAGGGCGTGTGGCTGCGAGTGGCCGGTTGGCTCATGAAAATCCACGATACGCAGGATGTTACCCAGACCGTAAGTAGCAGTACTGCCATGTCGGGCTGGTTTGATAATACCATGTGGCTCCTCCAATCTGCCATCCGGAAGCGGCGCAGGTTAATTTTGCTTTCCAGGGAAATGGGCCGTGGTTTGTGTTTGGGGGCCTGTGGCTGAGAGAGCCAGCTGGCTCCTGAAATTCATTAATGTGCAATATGGTACCCAGACCCAGGGTGGCACCAGTTCCAAGTCAGGCTGGTTTGATAGTAATATTTGGCTCCTGCAATCTGCCCTCCAGAAGCGGGGCAGGTCAGTTTTGTTTGCCAGGGAAAAGTGCTGTGGTTTGTGTTTGGGGGCCTGTGGCTGGGAGTGTACAGTTGGCTCCTGAAAATCCACGATACACAGGATGGTTCCCAGACCCAAGGTGGCACCACTGCCAAGTAGGGCTGGTTTGATAGTACCGAGTGGCTCCTGCAATCAGCCATGCAGAAGCACGTCAGCTGAGTGTTTTTTGCCACGGAGAAGGGCCATGGTTTGTGTTTGGGTGCCTGTGGCTGGGAGTGGCCGGCAGGCTTCTGAAAATCAAAGATAGGCCGGTTGGTTGCGAGACCCACGGTGCCTCCAGGGCCAAGTCAGGCTGGTTTGATAGTACAACGTGGCTCCTGCAATCTGCATTCCCGAAGAGGGGCAGGTGAGTTTTGTTTGCCAGGGAAAAGGGCCGAGGTTTGTGTATGGGTGCCTGTGGCAGAGAGTGGCTGGCTGGCTCCTGAAATTCATTGATATGCAGGATGGTTCTCAGACTCAAGGTGCAAACATTGACTAGTGGGGCTGGGTGACATTGCAAAGTGGCTCCTTCAATCTGCTATCCAGAAGTGGGGCAGGTGAGTTTTGTTTGCCAGGGAAAAGAGCCGAGGTTTGTGTTTTGAGTCCTGTGGCCAGGAATGTCTGGCTGGTACCTGAAAATCAACGATATGCAGTATGTTTCCCAGACCCAAGGTGGCAGCAGTGCCAAGTTGGTCTGGTTTTATTGTGCCAAGTGTCTCCTGCAATCTGCCATCCAGAAGCGGGGAAGGTGAGTTTCGTTTGGAAGGGAAAAGGACCGAGGTTTGTGTTTAAGGGCGTGTGGCTGGGAGTGGCCTGCTGGCTCATGAAAATCCACGATACGCAGGATGTTTCCCAGACCCGAGGAAGCAATACTGCCAAGTCAGGCTGGTTTGATAATACCAAGTGGCTCCTGCAATCTGCCAGCCGGAAGTGGGGCAGGTGAGTTTTGTTTGCCAGGGAAAAGGACCGAGGTTTGTGTTTGGCGGCCAGGGCGCGAGAGTGCCGGCTGCATCCTGAAATTCTTTGATATCCAGGATGGTTCAAAGACCCAAGGTGGCAACACTGCCAAGTCGGGCTGGTTCGTTACTACCAAGTGGCTCCTGCAATCGTCCATCCAGAAGCGGGGCATGTGACTTCTGTTTGCCAGGGAAAAGGGCCATGGTTTTTGTTTGAGGGCCTGTGGCTGGGAGTGGCCGGCTGGCATCTGAAAATGCACGATACGCAGGGTGGTTCCCAGCCCTAAGTTGCCACCAGTGCCAAGTCGGGCTGCTTTGATACTACATCGAGGCTCCTGCAAACTCCCATCGTGAAGCGGAGAAGGTGAGTTTTCTTTTCCTGGGAAAAGCTCCGCAGATTTTGTTAGGGGGCCTTTGGCTGGGAGTGGCCGGCTGGCATCTGAAAATGCACGAAACGCAGGGTGGTTCCCAGCCCTAAGTTGCCACCAGTGCCAAGTCGGGCTGCTTTGATACTACATCGAGGCTCCTGCAAACTGCCATCGTGAAGCGGAGAAGGTGAGTTTTCTTTTCCTGGGAAAAGCTCCGCAGTTTTTGTTAGGGGGCCTTTGGCTGGGAGTGGCCGGCTGGTTCCTGAAAATCTACGATATGTCGGATGGTTCCCAGACCCAAGGTAGCAACACTGCCAAGTCGGGCTTGTTTGTTACTACCAAGTGGCTCCAGAAATCTGCCATCAAGAAGCGGGGCAGGTGAGTTTTTTTGACAGGAAAAAGAGCCGAGGTCTTGATTTGGGGTCCTGTGCCTGGAAGTGTCCGGCTGGATCCTGAAAATCCACGATACACTGGATGGTTCCCACACCCAAAGTGGCACCAGTGCTAAGTCGGGCGGGTTTGATAGTATCAAGTGGCCCCTGCAATTTGACATCCAGAAGCAGGGCAGGTGAGTGTTTTTTGCCAGGGAGAAGGGCCTTGGTTTTTGTTTGGGGGCCTGTGGCTGGTAGTGGCCGGCTGGCATCTGAAAATCCCCAGTACGCAGGATGGTTGCCAGACCCAATGTGGCAGCAGTGGCAAGCTGGGCTGGTTCTATAATACCAAGTGGCTCCTGCAATCTGCCATCCAGAAGCGGGGCGGGTGAGTTTTGTTTGCCAGGCAAAAGGGCCATGGTTTGTGTTTGGGGGCCTGTGGCTGGGCTTGGCCGGCTGGCTCCTGAAAATACACGATACGGAGGATGGTCACGTGACCCAGGGTGGCACGAGTGCCAAGTTGGGCTGCTTTGATAGTACCAAGTGTCTCCTGCAATTGTACCTCCAGAAGCAGGGCAGGTGAGTTTTTTTTGCCAGGGAAAAGGGCCGTGATTTTTTTTTTTGGCGGCCTGGGCCAGGGAGTGGCGGGCTTGCTCCTGAAAATCCACCATACGCAGGATGGTTCCAAGACCCAAGGTTGCACCAGTGCCAAGTCGGGCTGGTTTGATAGTAGAAAGTGGCTCCTGCAATCGTCCATCCAGAAGCGGGGCATGTGACTTCTGTTTGCCAGGGAAAAGGGCCATGGTTTCTGTTTGAGGGCCTGTGGCTGGGAGTGGCCGGCTGGCATCTGAAAATGCACGTTACGCAGGATGGTTCCCAGGCCTAAGTTGCCACCAGTGCCAAGTCGGGCTGCTTTGATACTACATCGAGGCTCCTGCAAACTGCCATCGTGAAGCGGAGAAGGTGAGTTTTCTTTTCCTGGGAAAAGCTCCGCAGTTTTTGTTAGGGGGCCTTTGGCTGGGAGTGGCCGGCTGGCTTCTGAAAATCCACGATACGCAGGATGGTTCCCACACCCAAAGTGGCACCAGTGCCAAGTCAGGCTGGTTTGATAGTATCAAGTGGCCCCTGCAATTTGACATCCAGAAGCAGGGCAGGTGAGTGTTTTTTGCCAGGGAGAAGGGCCTTGGTTTTTGTTTGGGAGCCTGTGGCTGGTAGTGGCCGGCTGGCATCTGAAAATCCCCAGTACGCAGGATGGTTGCCAGACCCAATGTGGCAGCAGTGCCAAGCCGGGCTGGTTCTATAATACCAAGTGGCTCCTGCAATCTGCCATCCAGAAGTGGGGCAGGTGAGTTTTGTTTTCAAGGGAAAAGGGCTCTGGTTTGTGTTTGGGGGCCTGTGGCTGGGAGCCGCTGGCTGGATCTAGAAACTCCATGATACGCAGGATGGTTCAAAGAGGCAAGGTGGCAGCAGTGCCAAGTCGGGCTGGTTTTATATTACCAAGTGGCTCCTGCAATCGGCCATCCAGAAGCGGGGCCGGAGAGATTTTTTGCCAGGGAAATGTGCCGTGGTTTGTGTTTGCGGGCCTGAGTCTGGGAGTGGCCGGCTGGCTCCTCATAATCCACGATACGTAGGATGTTTCCCAGACCCAGGGTGGCACCAGTGTAAAGTTGGGCTGCTTTTGTTAGTACAAAATGCCTCCTGATATCTGCCATCCAGAAGTGGGGCACGTGACTTTTGTTTGCAAGGGAAAAGGACCGAGGTTTCTGTTTAAGGGCGTGTGGCTGCGAGTGGCCGGTTGGCTCATGAAAATCCACGATACGCAGGATGTTACCCAGACCGTAAGTAGCAGTACTGCCATGTCGGGCTGGTTTGATAATACCATGTGGCTCCTCCAATCTGCCATCCGGAAGCGGCGCAGGTTAATTTTGCTTTCCAGGGAAATGGGCCGTGGTTTGTGTTTGGGGGCCTGTGGCTGAGAGAGCCGGCTGGTTCCTGAAATTCATTAATGTGCAATATGGTACCCAGACCCAGGGTGGCACCAGTTCCAAGTCAGGCTGGTTTGATAGTAATATTTGGCTCCTGCAATCTGCCCTCCAGAAGCGGGGCAGGTCAGTTTTGTTTGCCAGGGAAAAGTGCTGTGGTTTGTGTTTGGGGGCCTGTGGCTGGGAGTGTACAGTTGGCTCCTGAAAATCCACGATACACAGGATGGTTCCCAGACCCAAGGTGGCACCACTGCCAAGTAGGGCTGGTTTGATAGTACCGAGTGGCTCCTGCAATCAGCCATGCAGAAGCACGTCAGCTGAGTGTTTTTTGCCACGGAGAAGGGCCGTGGTTTGTGTTTGGGTGCCTGTGGCTGGGAGTGGCCGGCAGGCTTCTGAAAATCAAAGATAGGCCGGTTGGTTGCGAGACCCACGGTGCCTCCAGGGCCAAGTCAGGCTGGTTTGATAGTACAACGTGGCTCCTGCAATCTGCATTCCCGAAGAGGGGCAGGTGAGTTTTGTTTGCCAGGGAAAAGGGCCGAGGTTTGTGTATGGGTGCCTGTGGCAGAGAGTGGCTGGCTGGCTCCTGAAATTCATTGATATGCAGGATGGTTCTCAGACTCAAGGTGCAAACATTGACTAGTGGGGCTGGGTGACATTGCAAAGTGGCTCCTTCAATCTGCTATCCAGAAGTGGGGCAGGTGAGTTTTGTTTGCCAGGGAAAAGAGCCGAGGTTTGTGTTTTGAGTCCTGTGGCCAGGAATGTCTGGCTGGTACCTGAAAATCAACTATATGCAGTATGTTTCCCAGACCCAAGGTGGCAGCAGTGCCAAGTTGGTCTGGTTTTATTATGGCAAGTGTCTCCTGCAATCTGCCATCCAGAAGCGGGGAAGGTGAGTTTCGTTTGGAAGGGAAAAGGACCGAGGTTTGTGTTTAAGGGCGTGTGGCTGGGAGTGGCCTGCTGGCTCATGAAAATCCACGATACGCAGGATGTTTCCCAGACCCGAGGAAGCAATACTGCCAAGTCAGGCTGGTTTGATAATACCAAGTGGCTCCTGCAATCTGCCAGCCGGAAGTGGGGCAGGTGAGTTTTGTTTGCCAGGGAAAAGGACCGAGGTTTGTGTTTGGCGGCCAGGGCGCGAGAGTGCCGGCTGCATCCTGAAATTCTTTGATATCCAGGATGGTTCAAAGACCCAAGGTGGCAACACTGCCGAGTCGGGCTGGTTCGTTACTACCAAGTGGCTCCTGCAATCGTCCATCCAGAAGCGGGGCATGTGACTTCTGTTTGCCAGGGAAAAGGGCCATGGTTTTTGTTTGAGGGCCTGTGGCTGGGAGTGGCCGGCTGGCATCTGAAAATGCACGATACGCAGGGTGGTTCCCAGCCCTAAGTTGCCACCAGTGCCAAGTCGGGCTGCTTTGATACTACATCGAGGCTCCTGCAAACTGCCATCGTGAAGCGGAGAAGGTGAGTTTTCTTTTCCTGGGAAAAGCTCCGCAGTTTTTGTTAGGGGGCCTTTGGCTGGGAGTGGCCGGCTGGTTCCTGAAAATCTACGATATGTCGGATGGTTCCCAGACCCAAGGTAGCAACACTGCCAAGTCGGGCTTGTTTGTTACTACCAAGTGGCTCCAGAAATCTGCCATCAAGAAGCGGGGCAGGTGAGTTTTTTTGACAGGGAAAAGAGCCGAGGTCTTGATTTGGGGTCATGTGCCTGGAAGTGTCCGGCTGGATCCTGAAAATCCACGATACACAGGATGGTTTCCACACCCAAAGTGGCACCAGTGCCAAGTCGGGCGGGTTTGATAGTATCAAGTGGCCCCTGCAATTTGACATCCAGAAGCAGGGCAGGTGAGTGTTTTTTGCCAGGGAGAAGGGCCTTGGTTTTTGTTTGGGGGCCTGTGGCTGGTAGTGGCCGGCTGGCATCTGAAAATCCCCAGTACGCAGGATGGTTGCCAGACCCAATGTGGCAGCAGTGCCAAGCCGGGCTGGTTCTATAATACCAAGTGGCTCCTGCAATCTGCCATCCAGAAGCGGGGCGGGTGAGTTTTGTTTGCCAGGCAAAAGGGCCATGGTTTGTGTTTGGGGGCCTGTGGCTGGGCTTGGCCGGCTGGCTCCTGAAAATAAATGATACGGAGGATGGTCACGTGACCCAGGGTGGCACGAGTGCCAAGTTGGGCTGCTTTGATAGTACCAAGTGTCTCCTGCAATTGTACCTCCAGAAGCAGGGCAGGTGAGTTTTTTTTGCCAGGGAAAAGGGCCGTGATTTTTTTTTTTGGCGGCCTGGGCCAGGGAGTGGCGGGCTCGCTCCTGAAAATCCACTATACGCAGGATGGTTCCAAGACCCAAGGTTGCACCAGTGCCAAGTCGGGCTGGTTTGATAGTAGAAAGTTGCTCCTGCAATCGTCCATCCAGAAGGGGGGCATGTGACTTCTGTTTGCCAGGGAAAAGGGCCATGGTTTCTGTTTGAGGGCCTGTGGCTGGGAGTGGCCGGCTGGCATCTGAAAATGCACGTTACGCAGGATGGTTCCCAGGCCTAAGTTGCCACCAGTGCCAAGTCGGGCTGCTTTGATACTACATCGAGGCTCCTGCAAACTGCCATCGTGAAGCGGAGAAGGTGAGTTTTCTTTTCCTGGGAAAAGCTCCGCAGTTTTTGTTAGGGGGACTTTGGCTGGGAGTGTCGGGCTGGCTCCTGAAAATCCACGATACGCAGGATGGTTCCCACACCCAAAGTGGCACCAGTGCCAAGTCGGGCTGGTTTGATAGTATCAAATGGCCCCTGCAATTTGACATCCAGAAGCAGGGCAGGTCAGTGTTTTTTGCCAGGGAGAAGGGCCTTGGTTTTTGTTTGGGAGCCTGTGGCTGGTAGTGGCCGGCTGGCATCTGAAAATCCCCAGTACGCAGGATGGTTGCCAGACCCAATGTGGCAGCAGTGCCAAGCTGGGCTGGTTCTATAATACCAAGTGGCTCCTGCAATCTGCCATCCAGAAGCAGGGCGGGTGAGTTTTGTTTGCCAGGCAAAAGGGCCATGGTTTGTGTTTGGGGGCCTGTGGCTGGTCTTGGCCGGCTGGCTCCTGAAAATACACGATACGGAGGATGGTCACGTGACCCAGGGTGGCACGAGTGCCAAGTTGGGCTGCTTTGATAGTACCAAGTGTCTCCTGCAATTGTACCTCCAGAAGCAGGGCAGGTGAGTTTTTTTTGCCAGGGAAAAGGGCCGTGATTTTTTTTTTTGGCGGCCTGGGCCAGGGAGTGGCGGGCTCGCTCCTGAAAATCCATGACACACAGAATGGTTCCCAGACCCAAGGTGCTACCAGTGCCACATCGGGGTGGTTTGATAATAGAAAGTGGCTCCTGCAATCTGTCATCCGGGGGTTGGGCAGGTCACTTTTCTTAGCAAGGGAAAATGGCTGTGTTTTGTGTTTGGGCGCCTGTGGCTTGGAGTGGCCGGCTGGCTCCTGAAAATCCACCATACGCAGGATGGTTCCAAGACCCAAGGTTGCACCAGTGCCAAGTCGGGCTGGTTTGATAGTAGAAAGTTGCTCCTGCAATCGTCCATCCAGAAGCGGGGCATGTGACTTCTGTTTGCCAGGGAAAAGGGCCATGGTTTCTGTTTGAGGGCCTGTGGCTGGGAGTGGCCGGCTGGCATCTGAAAATGCACGTTACGCAGGATGGTTCCCAGCCCTAAGTTGCCACCAGTGCCAAGTCGGGCTGCATTGATACTACATCGAGGCTCCTGCAAACTGCCATCGTGAAGCGGAGAAGGTGAGTTTTCTTTTCCTGGGAAAAGCTCCGCAGTTTTTGTTAGGGGGCCTTTGGCTGGGAGTGTCGGGCTGGCTCCTGAAAATCCACGATACGCAGGATGGTTCCCACACCCAAAGTGGCACCAGTGCCAAGTCAGGCTGGTTTGATAGTATCAAGTGGCCCCTGCAATTTGACATCCAGAAGCAGGGCAGGTGAGTGTTTTTTGCCAGGGAGAAGGGCCTTGGTTTTTGTTTGGGGGCCTGTGGCTGGGAGTGGCTGACTGGTTTCTAAAAATCCACGATATGTAGGATGGTTGCCAGACCCAATGTGGCAGCAGTGGCAAGCTGGGCTGGTTCTATAATACCAAGTGGCTCCTGCAATCTGCCATCCAGAAGTGGGGCAGGTGAGTTTTGTTTTCAAGGGAAAAGGGCTCTGGTTTGTGTTTGGGGGCCTGTGGCTGGGAGCCGCTGGCTGGATCTAGAAACTCCACGATACGCAGGATGGTTCAAAGACGCAAGGTGGCAGCAGTGCCAAGTCGGGCTGGTTTTATATTACCAAGTGGCTCCTGCAATCGGCCATCCAGAAGCGGGGCCGGAGAGTCTTTTTGCCAGGGAAATGTGCCGTGGTTTTTGTTTGCGGGCCTGAGTCTGGGAGTGGCCGGCTGGCTCCTCATAATCCACGATACGTAGGATGTTTCCCAGACCCAGGGTGGCACCAGTGTAAAGTTGGGCTGCTTTTGTTAGTACAAAATGCCTCCTGATATCTGCCATCCAGAAGTGGGGCACGTGACTTTTGTTTGCAAGGGAAAAGGACCGAGGTTTCTGTTTAAGGGCGTGTGGCTGCGAGTGGCCGGTTGGCTCATGAAAATCCACGATACACAGGATGTTACCCAGACCGTAAGTAGCAGTACTGCCATGTCGGGCTGGTTTGATAATACCATGTGGCTCCTCCAATCTGCCATCCGGAAGCGGCGCAGGTTAATTTTGCTTTCCAGGGAAATGGGCCGTGGTTTGTGTTTGGGGGCCTGTGGCTGAGAGAGCCAGCTGGCTCCTGAAATTCATTAATGTGCAATATGGTACCCAGACCCAGGGTGGCACCAGTTCCAAGTCAGGCTGGTTTGATAGTAATATTTGGCTCCTGCAATCTGCCCTCCAGAAGCGGGGCAGGTCAGTTTTGTTTGCCAGGGAAAAGTGCTGTGGTTTGTGTTTGGGGGCCTGTGGCTGGGAGTGTACAGTTGGCTCCTGAAAATCCACGATACACAGGATGGTTCCCAGACCCAAGGTGGCACCACTGCCAAGTAGGGCTGGTTTGATAGTACCGAGTGGCTCCTGCAATCAGCCATGCAGAAGCACGTCAGCTGAGTGTTTTTTGCCACGGAGAAGGGCCATGGTTTGTGTTTGGGTGCCTGTGGCTGGGAGTGGCCGGCAGGCTTCTGAAAATCAAAGATAGGCCGGTTGGTTGCGAGACCCACGGTGCCTCCAGGGCCAAGTCAGGCTGGTTTGATAGTACAACGTGGCTCCTGCAATCTGCATTCCCGAAGAGGGGCAGGTGAGTTTTGTTTGCCAGGGAAAAGGGCCGAGGTTTGTGTATGGGTGCCTGTGGCAGAGAGTGGCTGGCTGGCTCCTGAAATTCATTGATATGCAGGATGGTTCTCAGACTCAAGGTGCAAACATTGACTAGTGGGGCTGGGTGACATTGCAAAGTGGCTCCTTCAATCTGCTATCCAGAAGTGGGGCAGGTGAGTTTTGTTTGCCAGGGAAAAGAGCCGAGGTTTGTGTTTTGAGTCCTGTGGCCAGGAATGTCTGGCTGGTACCTGAAAATCAACGATATGCAGTATGTTTCCCAGACCCAAGGTGGCAGCAGTGCCAAGTTGGTCTGGTTTTATTGTGCCAAGTGTCTCCTGCAATCTGCCATCCAGAAGCGGGGAAGGTGAGTTTTGTTTGGAAGGGAAAAGGACCGAGGTTTGTGTTTAAGGGCGTGTGGCTGGGAGTGGCCTGCTGGCTCATGAAAATCCACGATACGCAGGATGTTTCCCAGACCCGAGGAAGCAATACTGCCAAGTCAGGCTGGTTTGATAATACCAAGTGGCTCCTGCAATCTGCCAGCCGGAAGTGGGGCAGGTGAGTTTTGTTTGCCAGGGAAAAGGACCGAGGTTTGTGTTTGGCGGCCAGGGCGCGAGAGTGCCGGCTGCATCCTGAAATTCTTTGATATCCAGGATGGTTCAAAGACCCAAGGTGGCAACACTGCCAAGTCGGGCTGGTTCGTTACTACCAAGTGGCTCCTGCAATCGTCCATCCAGAAGCGGGGCATGTGACTTCTGTTTGCCAGGGAAAAGGGCCATGGTTTTTGTTTGAGGGCCTGTGGCTGGGAGTGGCCGGCTGGCATCTGAAAATGCACGATACGCAGGGTGGTTCCCAGCCCTAAGTTGCCACCAGTGCCAAGTCGGGCTGCTTTGATACTACATCGAGGCTCCTGCAAACTGCCATCGTGAAGCGGAGAAGGTGAGTTTTCTTTTCCTGGGAAAAGCTCCGCAGATTTTGTTAGGGGGCCTTTGGCTGGGAGTGGCCGGCTGGCATCTGAAAATGCACGAAACGCAGGGTGGTTCCCAGCCCTAAGTTGCCACCAGTGCCAAGTCGGGCTGCTTTGATACTACATCGAGGCTCCTGCAAACTGCCATCGTGAAGCGGAGAAGGTGAGTTTTCTTTTCCTGGGAAAAGCTCCGCAGTTTTTGTTAGGGGGCCTTTGGCTGGGAGTGGCCGGCTGGTTCCTGAAAATCTACGATATGTCGGATGGTTCCCAGACCCAAGGTAGCAACACTGCCAAGTCGGGCTTGTTTGTTACTACCAAGTGGCTCCAGAAATCTGCCATCAAGAAGCGGGGCAGGTGAGTTTTTTTGACAGGGAAAAGAGCCGAGGTCTTGATTTGGGGTCCTGTGCCTGGAAGTGTCCGGCTGGATCCTGAAAATCCACGATACACAGGATTGTTCCCACACCCAAAGTGGCACCAGTGCTAAGTCGGGCGGGTTTGATAGTATCAAGTGGCCCCTGCAATTTGACATCCAGAAGCAGGGCAGGTGAGTGTTTTTTGCCAGGGAGAAGGGCCTTGGTTTTTGTTTGGGGGCCTGTGGCTGGTAGTGGCCGGCTGGCATCTGAAAATCCCCAGTACGCAGGATGGTTGCCAGACCCAATGTGGCAGCAGTGGCAAGCTGGGCTGGTTCTATAATACCAAGTGGCTCCTGCAATCTGCCATCCAGAAGCGGGGCGGGTGAGTTTTGTTTGCCAGGCAAAAGGGCCATGGTTTGTGTTTGGGGGCCTGTGGCTGGGCTTGGCCGGCTGGCTCCTGAAAATACACGATACGGAGGATGGTCACGTGACCCAGGGTGGCACGAGTGCCAAGTTGGGCTGCTTTGATAGTACCAAGTGTCTCCTGCAATTGTACCTCCAGAAGCAGGGCAGGTGAGTTTTTTTTGCCAGGGAAAAGGGCCGTGATTTTTTTTTTTGGCGGCCTGGGCCAGGGAGTGGCGGGCTTGCTCCTGAAAATCCACCATACGCAGGATGGTTCCAAGACCCAAGGTTGCACCAGTGCCAAGTCGGGCTGGTTTGATAGTAGAAAGTGGCTCCTGCAATCGTCCATCCAGAAGCGGGGCATGTGACTTCTGTTTGCCAGGGAAAAGGGCCATGGTTTCTGTTTGAGGGCCTGTGGCTGGGAGTGGCCGGCTGGCATCTGAAAATGCACGTTACGCAGGATGGTTCCCAGGCCTAAGTTGCCACCAGTGCCAAGTCGGGCTGCTTTGATACTACATCGAGGCTCCTGCAAACTGCCATCGTGAAGCGGAGAAGGTGAGTTTTCTTTTCCTGGGAAAAGCTCCGCAGTTTTTGTTAGGGGGCCTTTGGCTGGGAGTGGCCGGCTGGCTTCTGAAAATCCACGATACGCAGGATGGTTCCCACACCCAAAGTGGCACCAGTGCCAAGTCAGGCTGGTTTGATAGTATCAAGTGGCCCCTGCAATTTGACATCCAGAAGCAGGGCAGGTGAGTGTTTTTTGCCAGGGAGAAGGGCCTTGGTTTTTGTTTGGGAGCCTGTGGCTGGTAGTGGCCGCCTGGCATCTGAAAATCCCCAGTACGCAGGATGGTTGCCAGACCCAATGTGGCAGCAGTGCCAAGCCGGGCTGGTTCTATAATACCAAGTGGCTCCTGCAATCTGCCATCCAGAAGTGGGGCCAGGTGAGTTTTGTTTTCAAGGGAAAAGGGCTCTGGTTTGTGTTTGGGGGCCTGTGGCTGGGAGCCGCTGGCTGGATCTAGAAACTCCATGATACGCAGGATGGTTCAAAGAGGCAAGGTGGCAGCAGTGCCAAGTCGGGCTGGTTTTATATTACCAAGTGGCTCCTGCAATCGGCCATCCAGAAGCGGGGCCGGAGAGATTTTTTGCCAGGGAAATGTGCCGTGGTTTGTGTTTGCGGGCCTGAGTCTGGGAGTGGCCGGCTGGCTCCTCATAATCCACGATACGTAGGATGTTTCCCAGACCCAGGGTGGCACCAGTGTAAAGTTGGGCTGCTTTTGTTAGTACAAAATGCCTCCTGATATCTGCCATCCAGAAGTGGGGCACGTGACTTTTGTTTGCAAGGGAAAAGGACCGAGGTTTCTGTTTAAGGGCGTGTGGCTGCGAGTGGCCGGTTGGCTCATGAAAATCCACGATACGCAGGATGTTACCCAGACCGTAAGTAGCAGTACTGCCATGTCGGGCTGGTTTGATAATACCATGTGGCTCCTCCAATCTGCCATCCGGAAGCGGCGCAGGTTAATTTTGCTTTCCAGGGAAATGTGCCGTGGTTTGTGTTTGGGGGCCTGTGGCTGAGAGAGCCGGCTGGTTCCTGAAATTCATTAATGTGCAATATGGTACCCAGACCCAGGGTGGCACCAGTTCCAAGTCAGGCTGGTTTGATAGTAATATTTGGCTCCTGCAATCTGCCCTCCAGAAGCGGGGCAGGTCAGTTTTGTTTGCCAGGGAAAAGTGCTGTGGTTTGTGTTTGGGGGCCTGTGGCTGGGAGTGTACAGTTGGCTCCTGAAAATCCACGATACACAGGATGGTTCCCAGACCCAAGGTGGCACCACTGCCAAGTAGGGCTGGTTTGATAGTACCGAGTGGCTCCTGCAATCAGCCATGCAGAAGCACGTCAGCTGAGTGTTTTTTGCCACGGAGAAGGGCCGTGGTTTGTGTTTGGGTGCCTGTGGCTGGGAGTGGCCGGCAGGCTTCTGAAAATCAAAGATAGGCCGGTTGGTTGCGAGACCCACGGTGCCTCCAGGGCCAAGTCAGGCTGGTTTGATAGTACAACGTGGCTCCTGCAATCTGCATTCCCGAAGAGGGGCAGGTGAGTTTTGTTTGCCAGGGAAAAGGGCCGAGGTTTGTGTATGGGTGCCTGTGGCAGAGAGTGGCTGGCTGGCTCCTGAAATTCATTGATATGCAGGATGGTTCTCAGACTCAAGGTGCAAACATTGACTAGTGGGGCTGGGTGACATTGCAAAGTGGCTCCTTCAATCTGCTATCCAGAAGTGGGGCAGGTGAGTTTTGTTTGCCAGGGAAAAGAGCCGAGGTTTGTGTTTTGAGTCCTGTGGCCAGGAATGTCTGGCTGGTACCTGAAAATCAACTATATGCAGTATGTTTCCCAGACCCAAGGTGGCAGCAGTGCCAAGTTGGTCTGGTTTTATTATGGCAAGTGTCTCCTGCAATCTGCCATCCAGAAGCGGGGAAGGTGAGTTTCGTTTGGAAGGGAAAAGGACCGAGGTTTGTGTTTAAGGGCGTGTGGCTGGGAGTGGCCTGCTGGCTCATGAAAATCCACGATACGCAGGATGTTTCCCAGACCCGAGGAAGCAATACTGCCAAGTCAGGCTGGTTTGATAATACCAAGTGGCTCCTGCAATCTGCCAGCCGGAAGTGGGGCAGGTGAGTTTTGTTTGCCAGGGAAAAGGACCGAGGTTTGTGTTTGGCGGCCAGGGCGCGAGAGTGCCGGCTGCATCCTGAAATTCTTTGATATCCAGGATGGTTCAAAGACCCAAGGTGGCAACACTGCCGAGTCGGGCTGGTTCGTTACTACCAAGTGGCTCCTGCAATCGTCCATCCAGAAGCGGGGCATGTGACTTCTGTTTGCCAGGGAAAAGGGCCATGGTTTTTGTTTGAGGGCCTGTGGCTGGGAGTGGCCGGCTGGCATCTGAAAATGCACGATACGCAGGGTGGTTCCCAGCCCTAAGTTGCCACCAGTGCCAAGTCGGGCTGCTTTGATACTACATCGAGGCTCCTGCAAACTGCCATCGTGAAGCGGGGAAGGTGAGTTTTCTTTTCCTGGGAAAAGCTCCGCAGTTTTTGTTAGGGGGCCTTTGGCTGGGAGTGGCCGTCTGGTTCCTGAAAATCTACGATATGTCGGATGGTTCCCAGACCCAAGGTAGCAACACTGCCAAGTCGGGCTTGTTTGTTACTACCAAGTGGCTCCAGAAATCTGCCATCAAGAAGCGGGGCAGGTGAGTTTTTTTGACAGGGAAAAGAGCCGAGGTCTTGATTTGGGGTCATGTGCCTGGAAGTGTCCGGCTGGATCCTGAAAATCCACGATACACAGGATGGTTTCCACACCCAAAGTGGCACCAGTGCCAAGTCGGGCGGGTTTGATAGTATCAAGTGGCCCCTGCAATTTGACATCCAGAAGCAGGGCAGGTGAGTGTTTTTTGCCAGGGAGAAGGGCCTTGGTTTTTGTTTGGGGGCCTGTGGCTGGTAGTGGCCGGCTGGCATCTGAAAATCCCCAGTACGCAGGATGGTTGCCAGACCCAATGTGGCAGCAGTGGCAAGCTGGGCTGGTTCTATAATACCAAGTGGCTCCTGCAATCTGCCATCCAGAAGCGGGGCGGGTGAGTTTTGTTTGCCAGGCAAAAGGGCCATGGTTTGTGTTTGGGGGCCTGTGGCTGGGCTTGGCCGGCTGGCTCCTGAAAATAAATGATACGGAGGATGGTCACGTGACCCAGGGTGGCACGAGTGCCAAGTTGGGCTGCTTTGATAGTACCAAGTGTCTCCTGCAATTGTACCTCCAGAAGCAGGGCAGGTGAGTTTTTTTTGCCAGGGAAAAGGGCCGTGATTTTTTTTTTTGGCGGCCTGGGCCAGGGAGTGGCGGGCTCGCTCCTGAAAATCCACTATACGCAGGATGGTTCCAAGACCCAAGGTTGCACCAGTGCCAAGTCGGGCTGGTTTGATAGTAGAAAGTTGCTCCTGCAATCGTCCATCCAGAAGGGGGGCATGTGACTTCTGTTTGCCAGGGAAAAGGGCCATGGTTTCTGTTTGAGGGCCTGTGGCTGGGAGTGGCCGGCTGGCATCTGAAAATGCACGTTACGCAGGATGGTTCCCAGGCCTAAGTTGCCACCAGTGCCAAGTCGGGCTGCTTTGATACTACATCGAGGCTCCTGCAAACTGCCATCGTGAAGCGGAGAAGGTGAGTTTTCTTTTCCTGGGAAAAGCTCCGCAGTTTTTGTTAGGGGGACTTTGGCTGGGAGTGTCGGGCTGGCTCCTGAAAATCCACGATACGCAGGATGGTTCCCACACCCAAAGTGGCACCAGTGCCAAGTCTGGCTGGTTTGATAGTATCAAATGGCCCCTGCAATTTGACATCCAGAAGCAGGGCAGGTCAGTGTTTTTTGCCAGGGAGAAGGGCCTTGGTTTTTGTTTGGGAGCCTGTGGCTGGTAGTGGCCGGCTGGCATCTGAAAATCCCCAGTACGCAGGATGGTTGCCAGACCCAATGTGGCAGCAGTGCCAAGCCGGGCTGGTTCTATAATACCAAGTGGCTCCTGCAATCTGCCATCCAGAAGCAGGGCGGGTGAGTTTTGTTTGCCAGGCAAAAGGGCCATGGTTTGTGTTTGGGGGCCTGTGGCTGGTCTTGGCCGGCTGGCTCCTGAAAATACACGATACGGAGGATGGTCACGTGACCCAGGGTGGCACGAGTGCCAAGTTGGGCTGCTTTGATAGTACCAAGTGTCTCCTGCAATTGTACCTCCAGAAGCAGGGCAGGTGAGTTTTTTTTGCCAGGGAAAAGGGCCGTGATTTTTTTTTTTGGCGGCCTGGGCCAGGGAGTGGCGGGCTCGCTCCTGAAAATCCATGACACACAGAATGGTTCCCAGACCCAAGGTGCTACCAGTGCCACATCGGGGTGGTTTGATAATAGAAAGTGGCTCCTGCAATCTGTCATCCGGGGGTTGGGCAGGTCACTTTTCTTAGCAAGGGAAAATGGCTGTGTTTTGTGTTTGGGCGCCTGTGGCTTGGAGTGGCCGGCTGGCTCCTGAAAATCCACCATACGCAGGATGGTTCCAAGACCCAAGGTTGCACCAGTGCCAAGTCGGGCTGGTTTGATAGTAGAAAGTTGCTCCTGCAATCGTCCATCCAGAAGCGGGGCATGTGACTTCTGTTTGCCAGGGAAAAGGGCCATGGTTTCTGTTTGAGGGCCTGTGGCTGGGAGTGGCCGGCTGGCATCTGAAAATGCACGTTACGCAGGGTGGTTCCCAGCCCTAAGTTGCCACCAGTGCCAAGTCGGGCTGCTTTGATACTACATCGAGGCTCCTGCAAACTGCCATCGTGAAGCGGGGAAGGTGAGTTTTCTTTTCCTGGGAAAAGCTCCGCAGTTTTTGTTAGGGGGCCTTTGGCTGGGAGTGGCCGGCTGGCTCCTGAAAATCCACGATACGCAGGATGGTTCCCACACCCAAAGTGGCACCAGTGCCAAGTCAGGCTGGTTTGATAGTATCAAGTGGCCCCTGCAATTTGACATCCAGAAGCAGGGCAGGTGAGTGTTTTTTGCCAGGGAGAAGGGCCTTGGTTTTTGTTTGGGGGCCTGTGGCTGGGAGTGGCTGACTGGTTTTTAAAAATCCACGATATGTAGGATGGTTGCCAGACCCAATGTGGCAGCAGTGGCAAGCTGGGCTGGTTCTATAATACCAAGTGGCTCCTGCAATCTGCCATCCAGAAGTGGGGCAGGTGAGTTTTGTTTTCAAGGGAAAAGGGCTCTGGTTTGTGTTTGGGGGCCTGTGGCTGGGAGCCGCTGGCTGGATCTAGAAACTCCACGATACGCAGGATGGTTCAAAGACGCAAGGTGGCAGCAGTGCCAAGTCGGGCTGGTTTTATATTACCAAGTGGCTCCTGCAATCGGCCATCCAGAAGCGGGGCCGGAGAGTCTTTTTGCCAGGGAAATGTGCCGTGGTTTTTGTTTGCGGGCCTGAGTCTGGGAGTGGCCGGCTGGCTCCTCATAATCCACGATACGTAGGATGTTTCCCAGACCCAGGGTGGCACCAGTGTAAAGTTGGGCTGCTTTTGTTAGTACAAAATGCCTCCTGATATCTGCCATCCAGAAGTGGGGCACGTGACTTTTGTTTGCAAGGGAAAAGGACCGAGGTTTCTGTTTAAGGGCGTGTGGCTGCGAGTGGCCGGTTGGCTCATGAAAATCCACGATACACAGGATGTTACCCAGACCGTAAGTAGCAGTACTGCCATGTCGGGCTGGTTTGATAATACCATGTGGCTCCTCCAATCTGCCATCCGGAAGCGGCGCAGGTTAATTTTGCTTTCCAGGGAAATGGGCCGTGGTTTGTGTTTGGGGGCCTGTGGCTGAGAGAGCCGGCTGGCTCCTGAAATTCATTAATGTGCAATATGGTACCCAGACCCAGGGTGGCACCAGTTCCAAGTCAGGCTGGTTTGATAGTAATATTTGGCTCCTGCAATCTGCCCTCCAGAAGCGGGGCAGGTCAGTTTTGTTTGCCAGGGAAAAGTGCTGTGGTTTGTGTTTGGGGGCCTGTGGCTGGGAGTGTACAGTTGGCTCCTGAAAATCCACGATACACAGGATGGTTCCCAGACCCAAGGTGGCACCACTGCCAAGTAGGGCTGGTTTGATAGTACCGAGTGGCTCCTGCAATCAGCCATGCAGAAGCACGTCAGCTGAGTGTTTTTTGCCACGGAGAAGGGCCGTGGTTTGTGTTTGGGTGCCTGTGGCTGGGAGTGGCCGGCAGGCTTCTGAAAATCAAAGATAGGCCGGTTGGTTGCGAGACCCACGGTGCCTCCAGGGCCAAGTCAGGCTGGTTTGATAGTACAACGTGGCTCCTGCAATCTGCATTCCCGAAGAGGGGCAGGTGAGTTTTGTTTGCCAGGGAAAAGGGCCGAGGTTTGTGTATGGGTGCCTGTGGCAGAGAGTGGCTGGCTGGCTCCTGAAATTCATTGATATGCAGGATGGTTCTCAGACTCAAGGTGCAAACATTGACTAGTGGGGCTGGGTGACATTGCGAAGTGGCTCCTTCAATCTGCTATCCAGAAGTGGGGCAGGTGAGTTTTGTTTGCCAGGGAAAAGAGCCGAGGTTTGTGTTTTGAGTCCTGTGGCCAGGAATGTCTGGCTGGTACCTGAAAATCAACGATATGCAGTATGTTTCCCAGACCCAAGGTGGCAGCAGTGCCAAGTTGGTCTGGTTTTATTGTGGCAAGTGTCTCCTGCAATCTGCCATCCAGAAGCGGGGAAGGTGAGTTTCGTTTGGAAGGGAAAAGGACCGAGGTTTGTGTTTAAGTGCGTGTGGCTGGGAGTGGCCTGCTGGCTCATGAAAATCCACGATACGCAGGATGTTTCCCGGACCCGAGGAAGCAATACTGACAAGTCAGGCTGGTTTGATAATACCAAGTGGCTCCTGCAATCTGCCAGCCGGAAGTGGGGCAGGTGAGTTTTGTTTGCCAGGGAAAAGGACCGAGGTTTGTGTTTGGCGGCCAGGGCGCGAGAGTGCCGGCTGCATCCTGAAATTCTTTGATATCCAGGATGGTTCAAAGACCCAAGGTGGCAACACTGCCGAGTCGGGCTGGTTCGTTACTACCAAGTGGCTCCTGCAATCGTCCATCCAGAAGCGGGGCATGTGACTTCTGTTTGCCAGGGAAAAGGGCCATGGTTTCTGTTTGAGGGCCTGTGGCTGGGAGTGGCCGGCTGGCATCTGAAAATGCACGTTACGCAGGGTGGTTCCCAGCCCTAAGTTGCCACCAGTGCCAAGTCGGGCTGCTTTGATACTACATCGAGGCTCCTGCAAACTGCCATCGTGAAGCGGGGAAGGTGAGTTTTCTTTTCCTGGGAAAAGCTCCGCAGTTTTTGTTAGGGGGCCTTTGGCTGGGAGTGGCCGGCTGGCTCCTGAAAATCCACGATACGCAGGATGGTTCCCACACCCAAAGTGGCACCAGTGCCAAGTCAGGCTGGTTTGATAGTATCAAGTGGCCCCTGCAATTTGACATCCAGAAGCAGGGCAGGTGAGTGTTTTTTGCCAGGGAGAAGGGCCTTGGTTTTTGTTTGGGGGCCTGTGGCTGGGAGTGGCTGACTGGTTTCTAAAAATCCACGATATGTAGGATGGTTGCCAGACCCAATGTGGCAGCAGTGGCAAGCTGGGCTGGTTCTATAATACCAAGTGGCTCCTGCAATCTGCCATCCAGAAGTGGGGCCAGGTGAGTTTTGTTTTCAAGGGAAAAGGGCTCTGGTTTGTGTTTGGGGGCCTGTGGCTGGGAGTGTCGGGCTGGCTCCTAAAAAACTACGATATGTCGAATGGTTCCCAGACCCAAGGTAGCAACACTGCCAAGTCGGGCTTGTTTGTTACTACCAAGTGGCTCCAGAAATCTGCCATCAAGAAGCGGGGCAGGTGAGTTTTTTTGACAGGGAAAAGAGCCGAGGTCTTGATTTGGGGTCATGTGCCTGGAAGTGTCCGGCTGGATCCTGAAAATCCACGATACACAGGATGGTTCCCACACCCAAAGTGGCACCAGTGCCAAGTCGGGCGGGTTTGATAGTATCAAGTGGCCCCTGCAATTTGACATCCAGAAGCAGGGCAGGTGAGTGTTTTTTGCCAGGGAGAAGGGCCTTGGTTTTTGTTTGGGGGCCTGTGGCTTGTAGTGGCCGCCTGGCATCTGAAAATCCCCAGTATGCAGGATGGTTGCCAGACCCAATGTGGCAGCAGTGCCAAGCCGGGCTGGTTCTATAATACCAAGTGGCTCCTGCAATCTGCCATCCAGGGGTTGGGCAGGTCACTTTTCTTAGCAAGGGAAAATGGCTGTGTTTTGTGTTTGGGCGCCTGTGGCTTGGAGTGGCCGGCTGGCTCCTGAAAATCCACCATACGCAGGATGGTTCCAAGACCCAAGGTTGCACCAGTGCCAAGTCGGGCTGGTTTGATAGTAGAAAGTTGCTCCTGCAATCGTCCATCCAGAAGCGGGGCATGTGACTTCTGTTTGCCAGGGAAAAGGGCCATGGTTTCTGTTTGAGGGCCTGTGGCTGGGAGTGGCCGGCTGGCATCTGAAAATGCACGTTACGCAGGATGGTTCCCAGCCCTAAGTTGCCACCAGTGCCAAGTCGGGCTGCTTTGATACTACATCGAGGCTCCTGCAAACTGCCATCGTGAAGCGGGGAAGGTGAGTTTTCTTTTCCTGGGAAAAGCTCCGCAGTTTTTGTTAGGGGGCCTTTGGCTGGGAGTGGCCGGCTGGCTCCTGAAAATCCACGATACGCAGGATGGTTCCCACACCCAAAGTGGCACCAGTGCCAAGTCAGGCTGGTTTGATAGTATCAAGTGGCCCCTGCAATTTGACATCCAGAAGCAGGGCAGGTGAGTGTTTTTTGCCAGGGAGAAGGGCCTTGGTTTTTGTTTGGGGGCCTGTGGCTGGGAGTGGCTGACTGGTTTCTAAAAATCCACGATATGTAGGATGGTTGCCAGACCCAATGTGGCAGCAGTGGCAAGCTGGGCTGGTTCTATAATACCAAGTGGCTCCTGCAATCTGCCATCCAGAAGTGGGGCCAGGTGAGTTTTGTTTTCAAGGGAAAAGGGCTCTGGTTTGTGTTTGGGGGCCTGTGGCTGGGAGCCGCTGGCTGGATCTAGAAACTCCACGATACGCAGGATGGTTCAAAGACGCAAGGTGGCAGCAGTGCCAAGTCGGGCTGGTTTTATATTACCAAGTGGCTCCTGCAATCGGCCATCCAGAAGCGGGGCCGGAGAGTTTTTTTGCCAGGGAAATGTGCCGTGGTTTTTGTTTGCGGGCCTGAGTCTGGGAGTGGCCGGCTGGCTCCTCATAATCCACGATACGTAGGATGTTTCCCAGACCCAGGGTGGCACCAGTGTAAAGTTGGGCTGCTTTTGTTAGTACAAAATGCCTCCTGATATCTGCCATCCAGAAGTGGGGCACGTGACTTTTGTTTGCAAGGGAAAAGGACCGAGGTTTCTGTTTAAGGGCGTGTGGCTGCGAGTGGCCGGTTGGCTCATGAAAATCCACGATACGCAGGATGTTACCCAGACCGTAAGTAGCAGTACTGCCATGTCGGGCTGGTTTGATAATACCATGTGGCTCCTCCAATCTGCCATCCGGAAGCGGCGCAGGTTAATTTTGCTTTCCAGGGAAATGGGCCGTGGTTTGTGTTTGGGGGCCTGTGGCTGAGAGAGCCGGCTGGCTCCTGAAATTCATTAATGTGCAATATGGTACCCAGACCCAGGGTGGCACCAGTTCCAAGTCAGGCTGGTTTGATAGTAATATTTGGCTCCTGCAATCTGCCCTCCAGAAGCGGGGCAGGTCAGTTTTGTTTGCCAGGGAAAAGTGCTGTGGTTTGTGTTTGGGGGCCTGTGGCTGGGAGTGTACAGTTGGCTCCTGAAAATCCACGATACACAGGATGGTTCCCAGATCCAAGGTGGCACCACTGCCAAGTAGGGCTGGTTTGATAGTACCGAGTGGCTCCTGCAATCAGCCATGCAGAAGCACGTCAGCTGAGTGTTTTTTGCCACGGAGAAGGGCCGTGGTTTGTGTTTGGGGGCCTGTGGCTGGGAGTGGCCGGCAGGCTTCTGAAAATCAAAGATAGGCCGGTTGGTTGCGAGACCCACGGTACCTCCAGGGCCAAGTCAGGCTGGTTTGATAGTACAACGTGGCTCCTGCAATCTGCATTCCCGAAGAGGGGCAGGTGAGTTTTGTTTGCCAGGGAAAAGGGCCGAGGTTTGTGTATGGGTGCCTGTGGCAGAGAGTGGCTGGCTGGCTCCTGAAATTCATTGATATGCAGGATGGTTCTCAGACTCAAGGTGCAAACAGTGACTAGTGGGGCTAGGTGACATTGCAAAGTGGCTCCTTCAATCTGCTATCCAGAAGTGGGGCAGGTGAGTTTTGTTTGCCAGGGAAAAGAGCCGAGGTTTGTGTTTTGAGTCCTGTGGCCAGGAATGTCTGGCTGGTACCTGAAAATCAACGATATGCAGTATGTTTCCCAGACCCTAGGTGGCAGCAGTGCCAAGTTGGTCTGGTTTTATTGTGCCAAGTGTCTCCTGCAATCTGCCATCCAGAAGCGGGGAAGGTGAGTTTCGTTTGGAAGGGAAAAGGACCGAGGTTTGTGTTTAAGGGCGTGTGGCTGGGAGTGGCCTGCTGGCTCATGAAAATCCACGATACGCAGGATGTTTCCCGGACCCGAGGAAGCAATACTGACAAGTCAGGCTGGTTTGATAATACCAAGTGGCTCCTGCAATCTGCCAGCCGGAAGTGGGGCAGGTGAGTTTTGTTTGCCAGGGAAAAGGACCGAGGTTTGTGTTTGGCGGCCAGGGCGCGAGAGTGCCGGCTGCATCCTGAAATTCTTTGATATCCAGGATGGTTCAAAGACCCAAGGTGGCAACACTGCCAAGTCGGGCTGGTTCGTTACTACCAAGTGGCTCCTGCAATCGTCCATCCAGAAGCGGGGCATGTGACTTCTGTTTGCCAGGGAAAAGGGCCATGGTTTTTGTTTGAGGGCCTGTGGCTGGGAGTGGCCGGCTGGCATCTGAAAATGCACGATACGCAGGGTGGTTCCCAGCCCTAAGTTGCCACCAGTGCCAAGTCGGGCTGCTTTGATACTACATCGAGGCTCCTGCAAACTGCCATCGTGAAGCGGAGAAGGTGAGTTTTCTTTTCCTGGGAAAAGCTCCGCAGTTTTTGTTAGGGGGCCTTTGGCTGGGAGTGGCCGTCTTGTTCCTAAAAATCTACGATATGTCGGATGGTTCCCAGACCCAAGGTAGCAACACTGCCAAGTCGGGCTTGTTTGTTACTACCAAGTGGCTCCAGAAATCTGCCATCAAGAAGCGGGGCAGGTGAGTTTTTTTGACAGGGAAAAGAGCCGAGGTCTTGATTTGGGGTCATGTGCCTGGAAGTGTCCGGCTGGATCCTGAAAATCCACGATACACAGGATGGTTCCCACACCCAAAGTGGCACCAGTGCCAAGTCGGGCGGGTTTGATAGTATCAAGTGGCCCCTGCAATTTGACATCCAGAAGCAGGGCAGGTGAGTGTTTTTTGCCAGGGAGAAGGGCCTTGGTTTTTGTTTGGGGGCCTGTGGCTGGTAGTGGCCGGCTGGCATCTGAAAATCCCCAGTACGCAGGATGGTTGCCAGACCCAATGTGGCAGCAGTGCCAAGCCGGGCTGGTTCTATAATACCAAGTGGCTCCTGCAATCTGCCATCCAGAAGCAGGGTGGGTGAGTTTTGTTTGCCAGGCAAAAGGGCCATGGTTTGTGTTTGGTGGCCTGTGGCTGGGCTTGGCCGGCTGGCTCCTGAAAATACACGATACGGAGGATGGTCACGTGACCCAGGGTGGCACGAGTGCCAAGTTGGGCTGCTTTGATAGTACCAAGTGTCTCCTGCAATTGTACCTCCAGAAGCAGGGCAGGTGAGTTTTTTTTGCCAGGGAAAAGGGCCGTGATTTTTTTTTTTGGCGGCCTGGGCCAGGGAGTGGCGGGCTCGCTCCTGAAAATCCATGACACACAGAATGGTTCCCAGACCCAAGGTGCTACCAGTGCCACATCGGGGTGGTTTGATAATAGAAAGTGGCTCCTGCAATCTGTCATCCGGGGGTTGGGCAGGTCACTTTTCTTAGCAAGGGAAAATGGCTGTGTTTTGTGTTTGGGCGCCTGTGGCTTGGAGTGGCCAGCTGGCTCCTGAAAATCCACCATACGCAGGATGGTCCCAAGACCCAAGGTTGCACCAGTGCCAAGTCGGGCTGGTTTGATAGTAGAAAGTTGCTCCTGCAATCGTCCATCCAGAAGCGGGGCATGTGACTTCTGTTTGCCAGGGAAAAGGGCCATGGTTTCTGTTTGAGGGCCTGTGGCTGGGAGTGGCCGGCTGGCATCTGAAAATGCACGTTACGCAGGATGGTTCCCAGCCCTAAGTTGCCACCAGTGCCAAGTCGGGCTGCTTTGATACTACATCGAGGCTCCTGCAAACTGCCATCGTGAAGCAGAGAAGGTGAGTTTTCTTTTCCTGGGAAAAGCTCCGCAGTTTTTGTTAGGGGGCCTTTGGCTGGGAGTGTCGGGCTGGCTCCTGAAAATCCACGATACGCAGGATGGTTCCCACACCCAAAGTGGCACCAGTGCCAAGTCAGGCTGATTTGATAGTATCAAGTGGCCCCTGCAATTTGACATCCAGAAGCAGGGCAGGTGAGTGTTTTTTGCCAGGGAGAAGGGCCTTGGTTTTTGTTTGGGGGCCTGTGGCTGGGAGTGGCTGACTGGTTTCTAAAAATCCACGATATGTAGGATGGTTGCCAGACCCAATGTGGCAGCAGTGGCAAGCTGGGCTGGTTCTATAATACCAAGTGGCTCCTGCAATCTGCCATCCAGAAGTGGGGCCAGGTGAGTTTTGTTTTCAAGGGAAAAGGGCTCTGGTTTGTGTTTGGGGGCCTGTGGCTGGGAGCCGCTGGCTGGATCTAGAAACTCCATGATACGCAGGATGGTTCAAAGACGCAAGGTGGCAGCAGTGCCAAGTCGGGCTGGTTTTATATTACCAAGTGGCTCCTGCAATCGGCCATCCAGAAGCGGGGCCGGAGAGTTTTTTTACCAGGGAAATGTGCCGTGGTTTGTGTTTGCGGGCCTGAGTCTGGGAGTGGCCGGCTGGCTCCTCATAATCCACGATACGTAGGATGTTTCCCAGACCCAGGGTGGCACCAGTGTAAAGTTGGGCTGCTTTTGTTAGTACAAAATGCCTCCTGATATCTGCCATCCAGAAGTGGGGCACGTGACTTTTGTTTGCAAGGGAAAAGGACCGAGGTTTCTGTTTAAGGGCGTGTGGCTGCGAGTGGCCGGTTGGCTCATGAAAATCCACGATACGCAGGATGTTACCCAGACCGTAAGTAGCAGTACTGCCATGTCGGGCTGGTTTGATAATACCATGTGGCTCCTCCAATCTGCCATCCGGAAGCGGCGCAGGTTAATTTTGCTTTCCAGGGAAATGGGCCGTGGTTTGTGTTTGGGGGCCTGTGGCTGAGAGAGCCGGCTGGCTCCTGAAATTCATTAATGTGCAATATGGTACCCAGACCCAGGGTGGCACCAGTTCCAAGTCAGGCTGGTTTGATAGTAATATTTGGCTCCTGCAATCTGCCCTCCAGAAGCGGGGCAGGTCAGTTTTGTTTGCCAGGGAAAAGTGCTGTGGTTTGTGTTTGGGGGCCTGTGGCTGGGAGTGTACAGTTGGCTCCTGAAAATCCACGATACACAGGATGGTTCCCAGACCCAAGGTGGCACCACTGCCAAGTAGGGCTGGTTTGATAGTACCGAGTGGCTCCTGCAATCAGCCATGCAGAAGCACGTCAGCTGAGTGTTTTTTGCCACGGAGAAGGGCCGTGGTTTGTGTTTGGGTGCCTGTGGCTGGGAGTGGCCGGCAGGCTTCTGAAAATCAAAGATAGGCCGGTTGGTTGCGAGACCCACGGTGCCTCCAGGGCCAAGTCAGGCTGGTTTGATAGTACAACGTGGCTCCTGCAATCTGCATTCCCGAAGAGGGGCAGGTGAGTTTTGTTTGCCAGGGAAAAGGGCCGAGGTTTGTGTATGGGTGCCTGTGGCAGAGAGTGGCTGGCTGGCTCCTGAAATTCATTGATATGCAGGATGGTTCTCAGACTCAAGGTGCAAACATTGACTAGTGGGGCTGGGTGACATTGCAAAGTGGCTCCTTCAATCTGCTATCCAGAAGTGGGGCAGGTGAGTTTTGTTTGCCAGGGAAAAGAGCCGAGGTTTGTGTTTTGAGTCCTGTGGCCAGGAATGTCTGGCTGGTACCTGAAAATCAACGATATGCAGTATGTTTCCCAGACCCAAGGTGGCAGCAGTGCCAAGTTGGTCTGGTTTTATTGTGGCAAGTGTCTCCTGCAATCTGCCATCCAGAAGCGGGGAAGGTGAGTTTCGTTTGGAAGGGAAAAGGACCGAGGTTTGTGTTTAAGTGCGTGTGGCTGGGAGTGGCCTGCTGGCTCATGAAAATCCACGATACGCAGGATGTTTCCCAGACCCGAGGAAGCAATACTGCCAAGTCAGGCTGGTTTGATAATACCAAGTGGCTCCTGCAATCTGCCAGGCGGAAGCGGGGCGGGTGAGTATTGTTTGCCAGGCAAAAGGGCCATGGTTTGTGTTTGGGGGCCTGTGGCTGGGCTTGGCCGGCTGGCTCCTGAAAATCCACGATACGCAGGATGTTTCCCAGACCCGAGGAAGCAATACTGACAAGTCAGGCTGGTTTGATAATACCAAGTGGCTCCTGCAATCTGCCAGCCGGAAGTGGGGCAGGTGAGTTTTGTTTGCCAGGTTAAAAGGACCGAGGTTTGTGTTTGGCGGCCAGGGCGCGAGAGTGCCGGCTGCATCCTGAAATTCTTTGATATCCAGGATGGTTCAAAGACCCAAGGTGGCAACACTGCCAAGTCGGGCTGGTTCGTTACTACCAAGTGGCTCCTGCAATCGTCCATCCAGAAGCGGGGCATGTGACTTCTGTTTGCCAGGGAAAAGGGCCATGGTTTTTGTTTGAGGGCCTGTGGCTGGGAGTGGCCGGCTGGCATCTGAAAATGCACGATACGCAGGGTGGTTCCCAGCCCTAAGTTGCCACCAGTGCCAAGTCGGGCTGCTTTGATACTACATCGAGGCTCCTGCAAACTGCCATCGTGAAGCGGAGAAGGTGAGTTTTCTTTTCCTGGGAAAAGCTCCGCAGTTTTTGTTAGGGGGCCTTTGGCTGGGAGTGGCCGGCTGGCATCTGAAAATGCACGAAACGCAGGGTGGTTCCCAGCCCTAAGTTGCCACCAGTGCCAAGTCGGGCTGCTTTGATACTACATCGAGGCTCCTGCAAACTGCCATCGTGAAGCGGAGAAGGCGAGTTTTCTTTTCCTGGGAAAAGCTCCGCAGTTTTTGTTAGGGGGCCTTTGGCTGGGAGTGTCGGGCTGGCTCCTGAAAATCTACGATATGTCGGATGGTTCCCAGACCCAAGGTAGCAACACTGCCAAGTCGGGCTTGTTTGTTACTACCAAGTGGCTCCAGAAATCTGCCATCAAGAAGCGGGGCAGGTGAGTTTTTTTGACAGGGAAAAGAGCCGAGGTCTTGATTTGGGGTCATGTGCCTGGAAGTGTCCGGCTGGATCCTGAAAATCCACGATACACAGGATGGTTCCCACACCCAAAGTGGCACCAGTGCCAAGTCGGGCGGGTTTGATAGTATCAAGTGGCCCCTGCAATTTGACATCCAGAAGCAGGGCAGGTGAGTGTTTTTTGCCAGGGAGAAGGGCCTTGGTTTTTGTTTGGGGGCCTGTGGCTTGTAGTGGCCGGCTGGCATCTGAAAATCCCCAGTACGCAGGATGGTTGCCAGACCCAATGTGGCAGCAGTGCCAAGCCGGGCTGGTTCTATAATACCAAGTAGCTCCTGCAATCTGCCATCCAGAAGCAGGGCGGGTGAGTTTTGTTTGCCAGGCAAAAGGGCCATGGTTTGTGTTTGGTGGCCTGTGGCTGGGCTTGGCCGGCTGGCTCCTGAAAATACACGATACGGAGGATGGTCACGTGACCCAGGGTGGCACGAGTGCCAAGTTGGGCTGCTTTGATAGTACCAAGTGTCTCCTGCAATTGTACCTCCAGAAGCAGGGCAGGTGAGTTTTTTTTGCCAGGGAAAAGGGCCGTGATTTTTTTTTTTGGCGGCCTGGGCCAGGGAGTGGCGGGCTCGCTCCTGAAAATCCATGACACACAGAATGGTTCCCAGACCCAAGGTGCTACCAGTGCCACATCGGGGTGGTTTGATAATAGAAAGTGGCTCCTGCAATCTGTCATCCGGGGGTTGGGCAGGTCACTTTTCTTAGCAAGGGAAAATGGCTGTGTTTTGTGTTTGGGCGCCTGTGGCTTGGAGTGGCCGGCTGGCTCCTGAAAATCCACCATACGCAGGATGGTTCCAAGACCCAAGGTTGCACCAGTGCCAAGTCGGGCTGGTTTGATAGTAGAAAGTTGCTCCTGCAATCGTCCATCCAGAAGCGGGGCATGTGACTTCTGTTTGCCAGGGAAAAGGGCCATGGTTTCTGTTTGAGGGCCTGTGGCTGGGAGTGGCCGGCTGGCATCTGAAAATGCACGTTACGCAGGATGGTTCCCAGGCCTAAGTTGCCACCAGTGCCAAGTCGGGCTGCTTTGATACTACATCGAGGCTCCTGCAAACTGCCATCGTGAAGCGGAGAAGGTGAGTTTTCTTTTCCTGGGAAAAGCTCCGCAGTTTTTGTTAGGGGGCCTTTGGCTGGGAGTGGCCGGCTGGCTCCTGAAAATCCACGATACGCAGGATGGTTCCCACACCCAAAGTGGCACCAGTGCCAAGTCAGGCTGGTTTGATAGTATCAAGTGGCCCCTGCAATTTGACATCCAGAAGCAGGGCAGGTGAGTGTTTTTTGCCAGGGAGAAGGGCCTTGGTTTTTGTTTGGGGGCCTGTGGCTGGGAGTGGCTGACTGGTTTCTAAAAATCCACGATATGTAGGATGGTTGCCAGACCCAATGTGGCAGCAGTGGCAAGCTGGGCTGGTTCTATAATACCATGTGGCTCCTCCAATCTGCCATCCGGAAGCGGCGCAGGTTAATTTTGCTTTCCAGGGAAATGGGCCGTGGTTTGTGTTTGGGGGCCTGTGGCTGAGAGAGCCGGCTGGCTCCTGAAATTCATTAATGTGCAATATGGTACCCAGACCCAGGGTGGCACCAGTTCCAAGTCAGGCTGGTTTGATAGTAATATTTGGCTCCTGCAATCTGCCCTCCAGAAGCGGGGCAGGTCAGTTTTGTTTGCCAGGGAAAAGTGCTGTGGTTTGTGTTTGGGGGCCTGTGGCTGGGAGTGTACAGTTGGCTCCTGAAAATCCACGATACACAGGATGGTTCCCAGACCCAAGGTGGCACCACTGCCAAGTAGGGCTGGTTTGATAGTACCGAGTGGCTCCTGCAATCAGCCATGCAGAAGCACGTCAGCTGAGTGTTTTTTGCCACGGAGAAGGGCCGTGGTTTGTGTTTGGGTGCCTGTGGCTGGGAGTGGCCGGCAGGCTTCTGAAAATCAAAGATAGGCCGGTTGGTTGCGAGACCCACGGTGCCTCCAGGGCCAAGTCAGGCTGGTTTGATAGTACAACGTGGCTCCTGCAATCTGCATTCCCGAAGAGGGGCAGGTGAGTTTTGTTTGCCAGGGAAAAGGGCCGAGGTTTGTGTATGGGTGCCTGTGGCAGAGAGTGGCTGGCTGGCTCCTGAAATTCATTGATATGCAGGATGGTTCTCAGACTCAAGGTGCAAACATTGACTAGTGGGGCTGGGTGACATTGCAAAGTGGCTCCTTCAATCTGCTATCCAGAAGTGGGGCAGGTGAGTTTTGTTTGCCAGGGAAAAGAGCCGAGGTTTGTGTTTTGAGTCCTGTGGCCAGGAATGTCTGGCTGGTACCTGAAAATCAACGATATGCAGTATGTTTCCCAGACCCAAGGTGGCAGCAGTGCCAAGTTGGTCTGGTTTTATTGTGGCAAGTGTCTCCTGCAATCTGCCATCCAGAAGCGGGGAAGGTGAGTTTCGTTTGGAAGGGAAAAGGACCGAGGTTTGTGTTTAAGGGCGTGTGGCTGGGAGTGGCCTGCTGGCTCATGAAAATCCACGATACGCAGGATGTTTCCCAGACCCGAGGAAGCAATACTGCCAAGTCAGGCTGGTTTGATAATACCAAGTGGCTCCTGCAATCTGCCAGGCGGAAGCGGGGCGGGTGAGTATTGTTTGCCAGGCAAAAGGGCCATGGTTTGTGTTTGGGGGCCTGTGGCTGGGCTTGGCCGGCTGGCTCCTGAAAATCCACGATACGCAGGATGTTTCCCAGACCCGAGGAAGCAATACTGACAAGTCAGGCTGGTTTGATAATACCAAGTGGCTCCTGCAATCTGCCAGCCGGAAGTGGGGCAGGTGAGTTTTGTTTGCCAGGTTAAAAGGACCGAGGTTTGTGTTTGGCGGCCAGGGCGCGAGAGTGCCGGCTGCATCCTGAAATTCTTTGATATCCAGGATGGTTCAAAGACCCAAGGTGGCAACACTGCCAAGTCGGGCTGGTTCGTTACTACCAAGTGGCTCCTGCAATCGTCCATCCAGAAGCGGGGCATGTGACTTCTGTTTGCCAGGGAAAAGGGCCATGGTTTTTGTTTGAGGGCCTGTGGCTGGGAGTGGCCGGCTGGCATCTGAAAATGCACGATACGCAGGGTGGTTCCCAGCCCTAAGTTGCCACCAGTGCCAAGTCGGGCTGCTTTGATACTACATCGAGGCTCCTGCAAACTGCCATCGTGAAGCGGAGAAGGTGAGTTTTCTTTTCCTGGGAAAAGCTCCGCAGTTTTTGTTAGGGGGCCTTTGGCTGGGAGTGGCCGGCTGGCATCTGAAAATGCACGAAACGCAGGGTGGTTCCCAGCCCTAAGTTGCCACCAGTGCCAAGTCGGGCTGCTTTGATACTACATCGAGGCTCCTGCAAACTGCCATCGTGAAGCGGAGAAGGCGAGTTTTCTTTTCCTGGGAAAAGCTCCGCAGTTTTTGTTAGGGGGCCTTTGGCTGGGAGTGTCGGGCTGGCTCCTGAAAATCTACGATATGTCGGATGGTTCCCAGACCCAAGGTAGCAACACTGCCAAGTCGGGCTTGTTTGTTACTACCAAGTGGCTCCAGAAATCTGCCATCAAGAAGCGGGGCAGGTGAGTTTTTTTGACAGGGAAAAGAGCCGAGGTCTTGATTTGGGGTCATGTGCCTGGAAGTGTCCGGCTGGATCCTGAAAATCCACGATACACAGGATGGTTCCCACACCCAAAGTGGCACCAGTGCCAAGTCGGGCGGGTTTGATAGTATCAAGTGGCCCCTGCAATTTGACATCCAGAAGCAGGGCAGGTGAGTGTTTTTTGCCAGGGAGAAGGGCCTTGGTTTTTGTTTGGGGGCCTGTGGCTTGTAGTGGCCGGCTGGCATCTGAAAATCCCCAGTACGCAGGATGGTTGCCAGACCCAATGTGGCAGCAGTGCCAAGCCGGGCTGGTTCTATAATACCAAGTAGCTCCTGCAATCTGCCATCCAGAAGCAGGGCGGGTGAGTTTTGTTTGCCAGGCAAAAGGGCCATGGTTTGTGTTTGGTGGCCTGTGGCTGGGCTTGGCCGGCTGGCTCCTGAAAATACACGATACGGAGGATGGTCACGTGACCCAGGGTGGCACGAGTGCCAAGTTGGGCTGCTTTGATAGTACCAAGTGTCTCCTGCAATTGTACCTCCAGAAGCAGGGCAGGTGAGTTTTTTTTGCCAGGGAAAAGGGCCGTGATTTTTTTTTTTGGCGGCCTGGGCCAGGGAGTGGCGGGCTCGCTCCTGAAAATCCATGACACACAGAATGGTTCCCAGACCCAAGGTGCTACCAGTGCCACATCGGGGTGGTTTGATAATAGAAAGTGGCTCCTGCAATCTGTCATCCGGGGGTTGGGCAGGTCACTTTTCTTAGCAAGGGAAAATGGCTGTGTTTTGTGTTTGGGCGCCTGTGGCTTGGAGTGGCCGGCTGGCTCCTGAAAATCCACCATACGCAGGATGGTTCCAAGACCCAAGGTTGCACCAGTGCCAAGTCGGGCTGGTTTGATAGTAGAAAGTTGCTCCTGCAATCGTCCATCCAGAAGCGGGGCATGTGACTTCTGTTTGCCAGGGAAAAGGGCCATGGTTTCTGTTTGAGGGCCTGTGGCTGGGAGTGGCCGGCTGGCATCTGAAAATGCACGTTACGCAGGATGGTTCCCAGGCCTAAGTTGCCACCAGTGCCAAGTCGGGCTGCTTTGATACTACATCGAGGCTCCTGCAAACTGCCATCGTGAAGCGGAGAAGGTGAGTTTTCTTTTCCTGGGAAAAGCTCCGCAGTTTTTGTTAGGGGGCCTTTGGCTGGGAGTGGCCGGCTGGCTCCTGAAAATCCACGATACGCAGGATGGTTCCCACACCCAAAGTGGCACCAGTGCCAAGTCAGGCTGGTTTGATAGTATCAAGTGGCCCCTGCAATTTGACATCCAGAAGCAGGGCAGGTGAGTGTTTTTTGCCAGGGAGAAGGGCCTTGGTTTTTGTTTGGGGGCCTGTGGCTGGGAGTGGCTGACTGGTTTCTAAAAATCCACGATATGTAGGATGGTTGCCAGACCCAATGTGGCAGCAGTGGCAAGCTGGGCTGGTTCTATAATACCAAGTGGCTCCTGCAATCTGCCATCCAGAAGTGGGGCCAGGTGAGTTTTGTTTTCAAGGGAAAATGGCTCTGGTTTGTGTTTGGGGGCCTGTGGCTGGGAGCCGCCGGCTGGATCTAGAAACTCCACGATACGCAGGATGGTTCAAAGACGCAAGGTGGCAGCAGTGCCAAGTCGGGCTGGTTTTATATTACCAAGTGGCTCCTGCAATCGGCCATCCAGAAGCGGGGCCGGAGAGTTTTTTTGCCAGGGAAATGTGCCGTGGTTTGTGTTTGCGGGCCTGAGTCTGGGAGTGGCCGGCTGGCTCCTCATAATCCACGATACGTAGGATGTTTCCCAGACCCAGGGTGGCACCAGTGTAAAGTTGGGCTGCTTTTGTTAGTACAAAATGCCTCCTGATATCTGCCATCCAGAAGTGGGGCACGTGACTTTTGTTTGCAAGGGAAAAGGACCGAGGTTTCTGTTTAAGGGCGTGTGGCTGCGAGTGGCCGGTTGGCTCATGAAAATCCACGATACGCAGGATGTTACCCAGACCGTAAGTAGCAGTACTGCCATGTCGGGCTGGTTTGATAATACCATGTGGCTCCTCCAATCTGCCATCCGGAAGCGGCGCAGGTTAATTTTGCTTTCCAGGGAAATGGGCCGTGGTTTGTGTTTGGGGGCCTGTGGCTGAGAGAGCCGGCTGGCTCCTGAAATTCATTAATGTGCAATATGGTACCCAGACCCAGGGTGGCACCAGTTCCAAGTCAGGCTGGTTTGATAGTAATATTTGGCTCCTGCAATCTGCCCTCCAGAAGCGGGGCAGGTCAGTTTTGTTTGCCAGGGAAAAGTGCTGTGGTTTGTGTTTGGGGGCCTGTGGCTGGGAGTGTACAGTTGGCTCCTGAAAATCCACGATACACAGGATGGTTCCCAGACCCAAGGTGGCACCACTGCCAAGTAGGGCTGGTTTGATAGTACCGAGTGGCTCCTGCAATCAGCCATGCAGAAGCACGTCAGCTGAGTGTTTTTTGCCACGGAGAAGGGCCGTGGTTTGTGTTTGGGTGCCTGTGGCTGGGAGTGGCCGGCAGGCTTCTGAAAATCAAAGATAGGCCGGTTGGTTGCGAGACCCACGGTGCCTCCAGGGCCAAGTCAGGCTGGTTTGATAGTACAATGTGGCTCCTGCAATCTGCATTCCCGAAGAGGGGCAGGTGAGTTTTGTTTGCCAGGGAAAAGGGCCGAGGTTTGTGTATGGGTGCCTGTGGCAGAGAGTGGCTGGCTGGCTCCTGAAATTCATTGATATGCAGGATGGTTCTCAGACTCAAGGTGCAAACATTGACTAGTGGGGCTGGGTGACATTGCAAAGTGGCTCCTTCAATCTGCTATCCAGAAGTGGGGCAGGTGAGTTTTGTTTGCCAGGGAAAAGAGCCGAGGTTTGTGTTTTGAGTCCTGTGGCCAGGAATGTCTGGCTGGTACCTGAAAATCAACGATATGCAGTATGTTTCCCAGACCCAAGGTGGCAGCAGTGCCAAGTTGGTCTGGTTTTATTGTGGCAAGTGTCTCCTGCAATCTGCCATCCAGAAGCGGGGAAGGTGAGTTTCGTTTGGAAGGGAAAAGGACCGAGGTTTGTGTTTAAGGGCGTGTGGCTGGGAGTGGCCTGCTGGCTCATGAAAATCCACGATACGCAGGATGTTTCCCAGACCCGAGGAAGCAATACTGCCAAGTCAGGCTGGTTTGATAATACCAAGTGGCTCCTGCAATCTGCCAGGCGGAAGCGGGGCGGGTGAGTTTTGTTTGCCAGGCAAAAGGGCCATGGTTTGTGTTTGGGGGGCAGGGCGCGAGAGTGCCGGCTGCATCCTGAAATTCTTTGATATCCAGGATGGCTCCGAGACCCAAGGTGGCAACACTGCCAAGTCGGGCTGGTTCGTTACTACCAAGTGGCTCCTGCAATCGTCCATCCAGAAGCGGGGCATGTGACTTCTGTTTGCCAGGGAAAAGGGCCATGGTTTCTGTTTGAGGGCCTGTGGCTGGGAGTGGCCGGCTGGCATCTGAAAATGCACGATACGCAGGGTGGTTCCCAGCCCTAAGTTGCCACCAGTGCCAAGTCGGGCTGCTTTGATACTACATCGAGGCTCCTGCAAACTGCCATCGTGAAGCGGAGAAGGTGAGTTTTCTTTTCCTGGGAAAAGCTCCGCAGTTTTTGTTAGGGGGCCTTTGGCTGGGAGTGGCCGGCTGGCATCTGAAAATGCACGAAACGCAGGGTGGTTCCCAGCCCTAAGTTGCCACCAGTGCCAAGTCGGGCTGCTTTGATACTACATCGAGGCTCCTGCAAACTGCCATCGTGAAGCGGAGAAGGTGAGTTTTCTTTTCCTGGGAAAAGCTCCGCAGTTTTTGTTAGGGGGCCTTTGGCTGGGAGTGGCCGGCTGGCATCTGAAAATGCACGAAACGCAGGGTGGTTCCCAGCCCTAAGTTGCCACCAGTGCCAAGTCGGGCTGCTTTGATACTACATCGAGGCTCCTGCAAACTGCCATCGTGAAGCGGAGAAGGCGAGTTTTCTTTTCCTGGGAAAAGCTCCGCAGTTTTTGTTAGGGGGCCTTTGGCTGGGAGTGTCGGGCTGGCTCCTGAAAATCTACGATATGTCGGATGGTTCCCAGACCCAAGGTAGCAACACTGCCAAGTCGGGCTTGTTTGTTACTACCAAGTGGCTCCAGAAATCTGCCATCAAGAAGCGGGGCAGGTGAGTTTTTTTGACAGGGAAAAGAGCCGAGGTCTTGATTTGGGGTCATGTGCCTGGAAGTGTCCGGCTGGATCCTGAAAATCCACGATACACAGGATGGTTCCCACACCCAAAGTGGCACCAGTGCCAAGTCGGGCGGGTTTGATAGTATCAAGTGGCCCCTGCAATTTGACATCCAGAAGCAGGGCAGGTGAGTGTTTTTTGCCAGGGAGAAGGGCCTTGGTATTTGTTTGGGGGCCTGTGGCTTGTAGTGGCCGGCTGGCATCTGAAAATCCCCAGTACGCAGGATGGTTGCCAGACCCAATGTGGCAGCAGTGCCAAGCCGGGCTGGTTCTATAATACCAAGTAGCTCCTGCAATCTGCCATCCAGAAGCAGGGCGGGTGAGTTTTGTTTGCCAGGCAAAAGGGCCATGGTTTGTGTTTGGTGGCCTGTGGCTGGGCTTGGCCGGCTGGCTCCTGAAAATACACGATACGGAGGATGGTCACGTGACCCAGGGTGGCACGAGTGCCAAGTTGGGCTGCTTTGATAGTACCAAGTGTCTCCTGCAATTGTACCTCCAGAAGCAGGGCAGGTGAGTTTTTTTTGCCAGGGAAAAGGGCCGTGATTTTTTTTTTTGGCGGCCTGGGCCAGGGAGTGGCGGGCTCGCTCCTGAAAATCCATGACACACAGAATGGTTCCCAGACCCAAGGTGCTACCAGTGCCACATCGGGGTGGTTTGATAATAGAAAGTGGCTCCTGCAATCTGTCATCCGGGGGTTGGGCAGGTGACTTTTCTTAGCAAGGGAAAATGGCTGTGTTTTGTGTTTGGGCGCCTGTGGCTTGGAGTGGCCGGCTGGCTCCTGAAAATCCACCATACGCAGGATGGTTCCAAGACCCAAGGTTGCACCAGTGCCAAGTCGGGCTGGTTTGATAGTAGAAAGTTGCTCCTGCAATCGTCCATCCAGAAGCGGGGCATGTGACTTCTGTTTGCCAGGGAAAAGGGCCATGGTTTCTGTTTGAGGGCCTGTGGCTGGGAGTGGCCGGCTGGCATCTGAAAATGCACGTTACGCAGGATGGTTCCCAGGCCTAAGTTGCCACCAGTGCCAAGTCGGGCTGCTTTGATACTACATCGAGGCTCCTGCAAACTGCCATCGTGAAGCGGAGAAGGTGAGTTTTCTTTTCCTGGGAAAAGCTCCGCAGTTTTTGTTAGGGGGCCTTTGGCTGGGAGTGGCCGGCTGGCTCCTGAAAATCCACGATACGCAGGATGGTTCCCACACCCAAAGTGGCACCAGTGCCAAGTCAGGCTGGTTTGATAGTATCAAGTGGCCCCTGCAATTTGACATCCAGAAGCAGGGCAGGTGAGTGTTTTTTGCCAGGGAGAAGGGCCTTGGTTTTTGTTTGGGGGCCTGTGGCTGGGAGTGGCTGACTGGTTTCTAAAAATCCACGATATGTAGGATGGTTGCCAGACCCAATGTGGCAGCAGTGGCAAGCTGGGCTGGTTCTATAATACCATGTGGCTCCTCCAATCTGCCATCCGGAAGCGGCGCAGGTTAATTTTGCTTTCCAGGGAAATGGGCCGTGGTTTGTGTTTGGGGGCCTGTGGCTGAGAGAGCCGGCTGGCTCCTGAAATTCATTAATGTGCAATATGGTACCCAGACCCAGGGTGGCACCAGTTCCAAGTCAGGCTGGTTTGATAGTAATATTTGGCTCCTGCAATCTGCCCTCCAGAAGCGGGGCAGGTCAGTTTTGTTTGCCAGGGAAAAGTGCTGTGGTTTGTGTTTGGGGGCCTGTGGCTGGGAGTGTACAGTTGGCTCCTGAAAATCCACGATACACAGGATGGTTCCCAGACCCAAGGTGGCACCACTGCCAAGTAGGGCTGGTTTGATAGTACCGAGTGGCTCCTGCAATCAGCCATGCAGAAGCACGTCAGCTGAGTGTTTTTTGCCACGGAGAAGGGCCGTGGTTTGTGTTTGGGTGCCTGTGGCTGGGAGTGGCCGGCAGGCTTCTGAAAATCAAAGATAGGCCGGTTGGTTGCGAGACCCACGGTGCCTCCAGGGCCAAGTCAGGCTGGTTTGATAGTACAACGTGGCTCCTGCAATCTGCATTCCCGAAGAGGGGCAGGTGAGTTTTGTTTGCCAGGGAAAAGGGCCGAGGTTTGTGTATGGGTGCCTGTGGCAGAGAGTGCCTGGCTGGCTCCTGAAATTCATTGATATGCAGGATGGTTCTCAGACTCAAGGTGCAAACATTGACTAGTGGGGCTGGGTGACATTGCAAAGTGGCTCCTTCAATCTGCTATCCAGAAGTGGGGCAGGTGAGTTTTGTTTGCCAGGGAAAAGAGCCGAGGTTTGTGTTTTGAGTCCTGTGGCCAGGAATGTCTGGCTGGTACCTGAAAATCAACGATATGCAGTATGTTTCCCAGACCCAAGGTGGCAGCAGTGCCAAGTTGGTCTGGTTTTATTGTGGCAAGTGTCTCCTGCAATCTGCCATCCAGAAGCGGGGAAGGTGAGTTTCGTTTGGAAGGGAAAAGGACCGAGGTTTGTGTTTAAGGGCGTGTGGCTGGGAGTGGCCTGCTGGCTCATGAAAATCCACGATACGCAGGATGTTTCCCAGACCCGAGGAAGCAATACTGCCAAGTCAGGCTGGTTTGATAATACCAAGTGGCTCCTGCAATCTGCCAGGCGGAAGCGGGGCGGGTGAGTATTGTTTGCCAGGCAAAAGGGCCATGGTTTGTGTTTGGGGGCCTGTGGCTGGGCTTGGCCGGCTGGCTCCTGAAAATCCACGATACGCAGGATGTTTCCCAGACCCGAGGAAGCAATACTGACAAGTCAGGCTGGTTTGATAATACCAAGTGGCTCCTGCAATCTGCCAGCCGGAAGTGGGGCAGGTGAGTTTTGTTTGCCAGGTTAAAAGGACCGAGGTTTGTGTTTGGCGGCCAGGGCGCGAGAGTGCCGGCTGCATCCTGAAATTCTTTGATATCCAGGATGGTTCAAAGACCCAAGGTGGCAACACTGCCAAGTCGGGCTGGTTCGTTACTACCAAGTGGCTCCTGCAATCGTCCATCCAGAAGCGGGGCATGTGACTTCTGTTTGCCAGGGAAAAGGGCCATGGTTTTTGTTTGAGGGCCTGTGGCTGGGAGTGGCCGGCTGGCATCTGAAAATGCACGATACGCAGGGTGGTTCCCAGCCCTAAGTTGCCACCAGTGCCAAGTCGGGCTGCTTTGATACTACATCGAGGCTCCTGCAAACTGCCATCGTGAAGCGGAGAAGGTGAGTTTTCTTTTCCTGGGAAAAGCTCCGCAGTTTTTGTTAGGGGGCCTTTGGCTGGGAGTGGCCGGCTGGCATCTGAAAATGCACGAAACGCAGGGTGGTTCCCAGCCCTAAGTTGCCACCAGTGCCAAGTCGGGCTGCTTTGATACTACATCGAGGCTCCTGCAAACTGCCATCGTGAAGCGGAGAAGGCGAGTTTTCTTTTCCTGGGAAAAGCTCCGCAGTTTTTGTTAGGGGGCCTTTGGCTGGGAGTGTCGGGCTGGCTCCTGAAAATCTACGATATGTCGGATGGTTCCCAGACCCAAGGTAGCAACACTGCCAAGTCGGGCTTGTTTGTTACTACCAAGTGGCTCCAGAAATCTGCCATCAAGAAGCGGGGCAGGTGAGTTTTTTTGACAGGGAAAAGAGCCGAGGTCTTGATTTGGGGTCATGTGCCTGGAAGTGTCCGGCTGGATCCTGAAAATCCACGATACACAGGATGGTTTCCACACCCAAAGTGGCACCAGTGCCAAGTCGGGCGGGTTTGATAGTATCAAGTGGCCCCTGCAATTTGACATCCAGAAGCAGGGCAGGTGAGTGTTTTTTGCCAGGGAGAAGGGCCTTGGTTTTTGTTTGGGGGCCTGTGGCTTGTAGTGGCCGGCTGGCATCTGAAAATCCCCAGTACGCAGGATGGTTGCCAGACCCAATGTGGCAGCAGTGCCAAGCCGGGCTGGTTCTATAATACCAAGTAGCTCCTGCAATCTGCCATCCAGAAGCAGGGCGGGTGAGTTTTGTTTGCCAGGCAAAAGGGCCATGGTTTGTGTTTGGTGGCCTGTGGCTGGGCTTGGCCGGCTGGCTCCTGAAAATACACGATACGGAGGATGGTCACGTGACCCAGGGTGGCACGAGTGCCAAGTTGGGCTGCTTTGATAGTACCAAGTGTCTCCTGCAATTGTACCTCCAGAAGCAGGGCAGGTGAGTTTTTTTTGCCAGGGAAAAGGGCCGTGATTTTTTTTTTTGGCGGCCTGGGCCAGGGAGTGGCGGGCTCGCTCCTGAAAATCCATGACACACAGAATGGTTCCCAGACCCAAGGTGCTACCAGTGCCACATCGGGGTGGTTTGATAATAGAAAGTGGCTCCTGCAATCTGTCATCCGGGGGTTGGGCAGGTGACTTTTCTTAGCAAGGGAAAATGGCTGTGTTTTGTGTTTGGGCGCCTGTGGCTTGGAGTGGCCGGCTGGCTCCTGAAAATCCACCATACGCAGGATGGTTCCAAGACCCAAGGTTGCACCAGTGCCAAGTCGGGCTGGTTTGATAGTAGAAAGTTGCTCCTGCAACCGTCCATCCAGAAGCGGGGCATGTGACTTCTGTTTGCCAGGGAAAAGGGCCATGGTTTCTGTTTGAGGGCCTGTGGCTGGGAGTGGCCGGCTGGCATCTGAAAATGCACGTTACGCAGGATGGTTCCCAGGCCTAAGTTGCCACCAGTGCCAAGTCGGGCTGCTTTGATACTACATCGAGGCTCCTGCAAACTGCCATCGTGAAGCGGAGAAGGTGAGTTTTCTTTTCCTGGGAAAAGCTCCGCAGTTTTTGTTAGGGGGCCTTTGGCTGGGAGTGGCCGGCTGGCTCCTGAAAATCCACGATACGCAGGATGGTTCCCACACCCAAAGTGGCACCAGTGCCAAGTCAGGCTGGTTTGATAGTATCAAGTGGCCCCTGCAATTTGACATCCAGAAGCAGGGCAGGTGAGTGTTTTTTGCCAGGGAGAAGGGCCTTGGTTTTTGTTTGGGGGCCTGTGGCTGGGAGTGGCTGACTGGTTTCTAAAAATCCACGATATGTAGGATGGTTGCCAGACCCAATGTGGCAGCAGTGGCAAGCTGGGCTGGTTCTATAATACCAAGTGGCTCCTGCAATCTGCCATCCAGAAGTGGGGCCAGGTGAGTTTTGTTTTCAAGGGAAAATGGCTCTGGTTTGTGTTTGGGGGCCTGTGGCTGGGAGCCGCCGGCTGGATCTAGAAACTCCACGATACGCAGGATGGTTCAAAGACGCAAGGTGGCAGCAGTGCCAAGTCGGGCTGGTTTTATATTACCAAGTGGCTCCTGCAATCGGCCATCCAGAAGCGGGGCCGGAGAGTTTTTTTGCCAGGGAAATGTGCCGTGGTTTGTGTTTGCGGGCCTGAGTCTGGGAGTGGCCGGCTGGCTCCTCATAATCCACGATACGTAGGATGTTTCCCAGACCCAGGGTGGCACCAGTGTAAAGTTGGGCTGCTTTTGTTAGTACAAAATGCCTCCTGATATCTGCCATCCAGAAGTGGGGCACGTGACTTTTGTTTGCAAGGGAAAAGGACCGAGGTTTCTGTTTAAGGGCGTGTGGCTGCGAGTGGCCGGTTGGCTCATGAAAATCCACGATACGCAGGATGTTACCCAGACCGTAAGTAGCAGTACTGCCATGTCGGGCTGGTTTGATAATACCATGTGGCTCCTCCAATCTGCCATCCGGAAGCGGCGCAGGTTAATTTTGCTTTCCAGGGAAATGGGCCGTGGTTTGTGTTTGGGGGCCTGTGGCTGAGAGAGCCGGCTGGCTCCTGAAATTCATTAATGTGCAATATGGTACCCAGACCCAGGGTGGCACCAGTTCCAAGTCAGGCTGGTTTGATAGTAATATTTGGCTCCTGCAATCTGCCCTCCAGAAGCGGGGCAGGTCAGTTTTGTTTGCCAGGGAAAAGTGCTGTGGTTTGTGTTTGGGGGCCTGTGGCTGGGAGTGTACAGTTGGCTCCTGAAAATCCACGATACACAGGATGGTTCCCAGACCCAAGGTGGCACCACTGCCAAGTAGGGCTGGTTTGATAGTACCGAGTGGCTCCTGCAATCAGCCATGCAGAAGCACGTCAGCTGAGTGTTTTTTGCCACGGAGAAGGGCCGTGGTTTGTGTTTGGGTGCCTGTGGCTGGGAGTGGCCGGCAGGCTTCTGAAAATCAAAGATAGGCCGGTTGGTTGCGAGACCCACGGTGCCTCCAGGGCCAAGTCAGGCTGGTTTGATAGTACAACGTGGCTCCTGCAATCTGCATTCCCGAAGAGGGGCAGGTGAGTTTTGTTTGCCAGGGAAAAGGGCCGAGGTTTGTGTATGGGTGCCTGTGGCAGAGAGTGGCTGGCTGGCTCCTGAAATTCATTGATATGCAGGATGGTTCTCAGACTCAAGGTGCAAACATTGACTAGTGGGGCTGGGTGACATTGCGAAGTGGCTCCTTCAATCTGCTATCCAGAAGTGGGGCAGGTGAGTTTTGTTTGCCAGGGAAAAGAGCCGAGGTTTGTGTTTTGAGTCCTGTGGCCAGGAATGTCTGGCTGGTACCTGAAAATCAACGATATGCAGTATGTTTCCCAGACCCAAGGTGGCAGCAGTGCCAAGTTGGTCTGGTTTTATTGTGGCAAGTGTCTCCTGCAATCTGCCATCCAGAAGCGGGGAAGGTGAGTTTCGTTTGGAAGGGAAAAGGACCGAGGTTTGTGTTTAAGGGCGTGTGGCTGGGAGTGGCCTGCTGGCTCATGAAAATCCACGATACGCAGGATGTTTCCCGGACCCGAGGAAGCAATACTACCAAGTCAGGCTGGTTTGATAATACCAAGTGGCTCCTGCAATCTGCCAGGCGGAAGCGGGGCGGGTGAGTTTTGTTTGCCAGGCAAAAGGGCCATGGTTTGTGTTTGGGGGGCAGGGCGCGAGAGTGCCGGCTGCATCCTGAAATTCTTTGATATCCAGGATGGCTCCGAGACCCAAGGTGGCAACACTGCCAAGTCGGGCTGGTTCGTTACTACCAAGTGGCTCCTGCAATCGTCCATCCAGAAGCGGGGCATGTGACTTCTGTTTGCCAGGGAAAAGGGCCATGGTTTCTGTTTGAGGGCCTGTGGCTGGGAGTGGCCAGCTGGCATCTGAAAATGCACGATACGCAGGGTGGTTCCCAGCCCTAAGTTGCCACCAGTGCCAAGTCGGGCTGCTTTGATACTACATCGAGGCTCCTGCAAACTGCCATCGTGAAGCGGAGAAGGTGAGTTTTCTTTTCCTGGGAAAAGCTCCGCAGTTTTTGTTAGGGGGCCTTTGGCTGGGAGTGGCCGGCTGGCATCTGAAAATGCACGAAACGCAGGGTGGTTCCCAGCCCTAAGTTGCCACCAGTGCCAAGTCGGGCTGCTTTGATACTACATCGAGGCTCCTGCAAACTGCCATCGTGAAGCGGAGAAGGCGAGTTTTCTTTTCCTGGGAAAAGCTCCGCAGTTTTTGTTAGGGGGCCTTTGGCTGGGAGTGTCGGGCTGGCTCCTGAAAATCTACGATATGTCGGATGGTTCCCAGACCCAAGGTAGCAACACTGCCAAGTCGGGCTTGTTTGTTACTACCAAGTGGCTCCAGAAATCTGCCATCAAGAAGCGGGGCAGGTGAGTTTTTTTGACAGGGAAAAGAGCCGAGGTCTTGATTTGGGGTCATGTGCCTGGAAGTGTCCGGCTGGATCCTGAAAATCCACGATACACAGGATGGTTCCCACACCCAAAGTGGCACCAGTGCCAAGTCGGGCGGGTTTGATAGTATCAAGTGGCCCCTGCAATTTGACATCCAGAAGCAGGGCAGGTGAGTGTTTTTTGCCAGGGAGAAGGGCCTTGGTTTTTGTTTGGGGGCCTGTGGCTTGTAGTGGCCGGCTGGCATCTGAAAATCCCCAGTACGCAGGATGGTTGCCAGACCCAATGTGGCAGCAGTGCCAAGCCGGGCTGGTTCTATAATACCAAGTGGCTCCTGCAATCTGCCATCCAGAAGCGGGGCGGGTGAGTTTTGTTTGCCAGGCAAAAGGGCCATGGTTTGTGTTTGGGGGCCTGTGGCTGGGCTTGGCCGGCTGGCTCCTGAAAATACACGATACGGAGGATGGTCACGTGACCCAGGGTGGCACGAGTGCCAAGTTGGGCTGCTTTGATAGTACCAAGTGTCTCCTGCAATTGTACCTCCAGAAGCAGGGCAGGTGAGTTTTTTTTGCCAGGGAAAAGGGCCGTGATTTTTTTTTTTGGCGGCCTGGGCCAGGGAGTGGCGGGCTCGCTCCTGAAAATCCATGACACACAGAATGGTTCCCAGACCCAAGGTGCTACCAGTGCCACATCGGGGTGGTTTGATAATAGAAAGTGGCTCCTGCAATCTGTCATCCGGGGGTTGGGCAGGTCACTTTTCTTAGCAAGGGAAAATGGCTGTGTTTTGTGTTTGGGCGCCTGTGGCTTGGAGTGGCCGGCTGGCTCCTGAAAATCCACCATACGCAGGATGGTTCCAAGACCCAAGGTTGCACCAGTGCCAAGTCGGGCTGGTTTGATAGTAGAAAGTTGCTCCTGCAATCGTCCATCCAGAAGCGGGGCATGTGACTTCTGTTTGCCAGGGAAAAGGGCCATGGTTTCTGTTTGAGGGCCTGTGGCTGGGAGTGGCCGGCTGGCATCTGAAAATGCACGATACGCAGGGTGGTTCCCAGCCCTAAGTTGCCACCAGTGCCAAGTCGGGCTGCTTTGATACTACATCGAGGCTCCTGCAAACTGCCATCGTGAAGCGGAGAAGGTGAGTTTTCTTTTCCTGGGAAAAGCTCCGCAGTTTTTGTTAGGGGGCCTTTGGCTGGGAGTGGCCGGCTGGCTCCTGAAAATCCACGATATGCAGGATGGTTCCCACACCCAAAGTGGCACCAGTGCCAAGTCAGGCTGGTTTGATAGTATCAAGTGGCCCCTGCAATTTGACATCCAGAAGCAGGGCAGGTGAGTGTTTTTTGCCAGGGAGAAGGGCCTTGGTTTTTGTTTGGGGGCCTGTGGCTGGGAGTGGCTGACTGGTTTCTAAAAATCCACGATATGTAGGATGGTTGCCAGACCCAATGTGGCAGCAGTGGCAAGCTGGGCTGGTTCTATAATACCAAGTGGCTCCTGCAATCTGCCATCCAGAAGTGGGGCCAGGTGAGTTTTGTTTTCAAGGGAAAAGGGCTCTGGTTTGTGTTTGGGGGCCTGTGGCTGGGAGCCGCCGGCTGGATCTAGAAACTCCATGATACGCAGGATGGTTCAAAGACGCAAGGTGGCAGCAGTGCCAAGTCGGGCTGGTTTTATATTACCAAGTGGCTCCTGCAATCGGCCATCCAGAAGCGGGGCCGGAGAGTTTTTTTGCCAGGGAAATGCGCCGTGGTTTGTGTTTGCGGGCCTGAGTCTGGGAGTGGCCGGCTGGCTCCTCATAATCCACGATACGTAGGATGTTTCCCAGACCCAGGGTGGCACCAGTGTAAAGTTGGGCTGCTTTTGTTAGTACAAAATGCCTCCTGATATCTGCCATCCAGAAGTGGGGCACGTGACTTTTGTTTGCAAGGGAAAAGGACCGAGGTTTCTGTTTAAGGGCGTGTGGCTGCGAGTGGCCGGTTGGCTCATGAAAATCCACGATACGCAGGATGTTACCCAGACCGTAAGTAGCAGTACTGCCATGTCGGGCTGGTTTGATAATACCATGTGGCTCCTCCAATCTGCCATCCGGAAGCGGCGCAGGTTAATTTTGCTTTCCAGGGAAATGGGCCGTGGTTTGTGTTTGGGGGCCTGTGGCTGAGAGAGCCGGCTGGCTCCTGAAATTCATTAATGTGCAATATGGTACCCAGACCCAGGGTGGCACCAGTTCCAAGTCAGGCTGGTTTGATAGTAATATTTGGCTCCTGCAATCTGCCCTCCAGAAGCGGGGCAGGTCAGTTTTGTTTGCCAGGGAAAAGTGCTGTGGTTTGTGTTTGGGGGCCTGTGGCTGGGAGTGTACAGTTGGCTCCTGAAAATCCACGATACACAGGATGGTTCCCAGACCCAAGGTGGCACCACTGCCAAGTAGGGCTGGTTTGATAGTACCGAGTGGCTCCTGCAATCAGCCATGCAGAAGCACGTCAGCTGAGTGTTTTTTGCCACGGAGAAGGGCCGTGGTTTGTGTTTGGGTGCCCGTGGCTGGGAGTGGCCGGCAGGCTTCTGAAAATCAAAGATAGGCCGGTTGGTTGCGAGACCCACGGTGCCTCCAGGGCCAAGTCAGGCTGGTTTGATAGTACAACGTGGCTCCTGCAATCTGCATTCCCGAAGAGGGGCAGGTGAGTTTTGTTTGCCAGGGAAAAGGGCCGAGGTTTGTGTATGGGTGCCTGTGGCAGAGAGTGGCTGGCTGGCTCCTGAAATTCATTGATATGCAGGATGGTTCTCAGACTCAAGGTGCAAACATTGACTAGTGGGGCTGGGTGACATTGCAAAGTGGCTCCTTCAATCTGCTATCCAGAAGTGGGGCAGGTGAGTTTTGTTTGCCAGGGAAAAGAGCCGAGGTTTGTGTTTTGAGTCCTGTGGCCAGGAATGTCTGGCTGGTACCTGAAAATCAACGATATGCAGTATGTTTCCCAGACCCAAGGTGGCAGCAGTGCCAAGTTGGTCTGGTTTTATTGTGGCAAGTGTCTCCTGCAATCTGCCATCCAGAAGCGGGGAAGGTGAGTTTCGTTTGGAAGGGAAAAGGACCGAGGTTTGTGTTTAAGGGCGTGTGGCTGGGAGTGGCCTGCTGGCTCATGAAAATCCACGATACGCAGGATGTTTCCCAGACCCGAGGAAGCAATACTGCCAAGTCAGGCTGGTTTGATAATACCAAGTGGCTCCTGCAATCTGCCAGGCAGAAGTGGGGCAGGTGAGTTTTGTTTGCCAGGCAAAAGGGCCATGGTTTGTGTTTGGGGGGCAGGGCGCGAGAGTGCCGGCTGCATCCTGAAATTCTTTGATATCCAGGATGGCTCCGAGACCCAAGGTGGCAACACTGCCAAGTCGGGCTGGTTCGTTACTACCAAGTGGCTCCTGCAATCGTCCATCCAGAAGCGGGGCATGTGACTTCTGTTTGCCAGGGAAAAGGGCCATGGTTTCTGTTTGAGGGCCTGTGGCTGGGAGTGGCCAGCTGGCATCTGAAAATGCACGATACGCAGGGTGGTTCCCAGCCCTAAGTTGCCACCAGTGCCAAGTCGGGCTGCTTTGATACTACATCGAGGCTCCTGCAAACTGCCATCGTGAAGCGGAGAAGGTGAGTTTTCTTTTCCTGGGAAAAGCTCCGCAGTTTTTGTTAGGGGGCCTTTGGCTGGGAGTGGCCGGCTGGCATCTGAAAATGCACGAAACGCAGGGTGGTTCCCAGCCCTAAGTTGCCACCAGTGCCAAGTCGGGCTGCTTTGATACTACATCGAGGCTCCTGCAAACTGCCATCGTGAAGCGGAGAAGGTGAGTTTTCTTTTCCTGGGAAAAGCTCCGCAGTTTTTGTTAGGGGGCCTTTGGCTGGGAGTGGCCGGCTGGCATCTGAAAATGCACGAAACGCAGGGTGGTTCCCAGCCCTAAGTTGCCACCAGTGCCAAGTCGGGCTGCTTTGATACTACATCGAGGCTCCTGCAAACTGCCATCGTGAAGCGGAGAAGGCGAGTTTTCTTTTCCTGGGAAAAGCTCCGCAGTTTTTGTTAGGGGGCCTTTGGCTGGGAGTGTCGGGCTGGCTCCTGAAAATCTACGATATGTCGGATGGTTCCCAGACCCAAGGTAGCAACACTGCCAAGTCGGGCTTGTTTGTTACTACCAAGTGGCTCCAGAAATCTGCCATCAAGAAGCGGGGCAGGTGAGTTTTTTTGACAGGGAAAAGAGCCGAGGTCTTGATTTGGGGTCATGTGCCTGGAAGTGTCCGGCTGGATCCTGAAAATCCACGATACACAGGATGGTTCCCACACCCAAAGTGGCACCAGTGCCAAGTCGGGCGGGTTTGATAGTATCAAGTGGCCCCTGCAATTTGACATCCAGAAGCAGGGCAGGTGAGTGTTTTTTGCCAGGGAGAAGGGCCTTGGTTTTTGTTTGGGGGCCTGTGGCTTGTAGTGGCCGGCTGGCATCTGAAAATCCCCAGTACGCAGGATGGTTGCCAGACCCAATGTGGCAGCAGTGCCAAGCCGGGCTGGTTCTATAATACCAAGTAGCTCCTGCAATCTGCCATCCAGAAGCAGGGCGGGTGAGTTTTGTTTGCCAGGCAAAAGGGCCATGGTTTGTGTTTGGTGGCCTGTGGCTGGGCTTGGCCGGCTGGCTCCTGAAAATACACGATACGGAGGATGGTCACGTGACCCAGGGTGGCACGAGTGCCAAGTTGGGCTGCTTTGATAGTACCAAGTGTCTCCTGCAATTGTACCTCCAGAAGCAGGGCAGGTGAGTTTTTTTTGCCAGGGAAAAGGGCCGTGATTTTTTTTTTTGGCGGCCTGGGCCAGGGAGTGGCGGGCTCGCTCCTGAAAATCCATGACACACAGAATGGTTCCCAGACCCAAGGTGCTACCAGTGCCACATCGGGGTGGTTTGATAATAGAAAGTGGCTCCTGCAATCTGTCATCCGGGGGTTGGGCAGGTCACTTTTCTTAGCAAGGGAAAATGGCTGTGTTTTGTGTTTGGGCGCCTGTGGCTTGGAGTGGCCGGCTGGCTCCTGAAAATCCACCATACGCAGGATGGTTCCAAGACCCAAGGTTGCACCAGTGCCAAGTCGGGCTGGTTTGATAGTAGAAAGTTGCTCCTGCAATCGTCCATCCAGAAGCGGGGCATGTGACTTCTGTTTGCCAGGGAAAAGGGCCATGGTTTCTGTTTGAGGGCCTGTGGCTGGGAGTGGCCGGCTGGCATCTGAAAATGCACGTTACGCAGGATGGTTCCCAGGCCTAAGTTGCCACCAGTGCCAAGTCGGGCTGCTTTGATACTACATCGAGGCTCCTGCAAACTGCCATCGTGAAGCGGAGAAGGTGAGTTTTCTTTTCCTGGGAAAAGCTCCGCAGTTTTTGTTAGGGGGCCTTTGGCTGGGAGTGGCCGGCTGGCTCCTGAAAATCCACGATACGCAGGATGGTTCCCACACCCAAAGTGGCACCAGTGCCAAGTCAGGCTGGTTTGATAGTATCAAGTGGCCCCTGCAATTTGACATCCAGAAGCAGGGCAGGTGAGTGTTTTTTGCCAGGGAGAAGGGCCTTGGTTTTTGTTTGGGGGCCTGTGGCTGGGAGTGGCTGACTGGTTTCTAAAAATCCACGATATGTAGGATGGTTGCCAGACCCAATGTGGCAGCAGTGGCAAGCTGGGCTGGTTCTATAATACCATGTGGCTCCTCCAATCTGCCATCCGGAAGCGGCGCAGGTTAATTTTGCTTTCCAGGGAAATGGGCCGTGGTTTGTGTTTGGGGGCCTGTGGCTGAGAGAGCCGGCTGGCTCCTGAAATTCATTAATGTGCAATATGGTACCCAGACCCAGGGTGGCACCAGTTCCAAGTCAGGCTGGTTTGATAGTAATATTTGGCTCCTGCAATCTGCCCTCCAGAAGCGGGGCAGGTCAGTTTTGTTTGCCAGGGAAAAGTGCTGTGGTTTGTGTTTGGGGGCCTGTGGCTGGGAGTGTACAGTTGGCTCCTGAAAATCCACGATACACAGGATGGTTCCCAGACCCAAGGTGGCACCACTGCCAAGTAGGGCTGGTTTGATAGTACCGAGTGGCTCCTGCAATCAGCCATGCAGAAGCACGTCAGCTGAGTGTTTTTTGCCACGGAGAAGGGCCGTGGTTTGTGTTTGGGTGCCTGTGGCTGGGAGTGGCCGGCAGGCTTCTGAAAATCAAAGATAGGCCGGTTGGTTGCGAGACCCACGGTGCCTCCAGGGCCAAGTCAGGCTGGTTTGATAGTACAACGTGGCTCCTGCAATCTGCATTCCCGAAGAGGGGCAGGTGAGTTTTGTTTGCCAGGGAAAAGGGCCGAGGTTTGTGTATGGGTGCCTGTGGCAGAGAGTGGCTGGCTGGCTCCTGAAATTCATTGATATGCAGGATGGTTCTCAGACTCAAGGTGCAAACATTGACTAGTGGGGCTGGGTGACATTGCAAAGTGGCTCCTTCAATCTGCTATCCAGAAGTGGGGCAGGTGAGTTTTGTTTGCCAGGGAAAAGAGCCGAGGTTTGTGTTTTGAGTCCTGTGGCCAGGAATGTCTGGCTGGTACCTGAAAATCAACGATATGCAGTATGTTTCCCAGACCCAAGGTGGCAGCAGTGCCAAGTTGGTCTGGTTTTATTGTGGCAAGTGTCTCCTGCAATCTGCCATCCAGAAGCGGGGAAGGTGAGTTTCGTTTGGAAGGGAAAAGGACCGAGGTTTGTGTTTAAGGGCGTGTGGCTGGGAGTGGCCTGCTGGCTCATGAAAATCCACGATACGCAGGATGTTTCCCAGACCCGAGGAAGCAATACTGCCAAGTCAGGCTGGTTTGATAATACCAAGTGGCTCCTGCAATCTGCCAGGCGGAAGCGGGGCGGGTGAGTATTGTTTGCCAGGCAAAAGGGCCATGGTTTGTGTTTGGGGGCCTGTGGCTGGGCTTGGCCGGCTGGCTCCTGAAAATCCACGATACGCAGGATGTTTCCCAGACCCGAGGAAGCAATACTGACAAGTCAGGCTGGTTTGATAATACCAAGTGGCTCCTGCAATCTGCCAGCCGGAAGTGGGGCAGGTGAGTTTTGTTTGCCAGGTTAAAAGGACCGAGGTTTGTGTTTGGCGGCCAGGGCGCGAGAGTGCCGGCTGCATCCTGAAATTCTTTGATATCCAGGATGGTTCAAAGACCCAAGGTGGCAACACTGCCAAGTCGGGCTGGTTCGTTACTACCAAGTGGCTCCTGCAATCGTCCATCCAGAAGCGGGGCATGTGACTTCTGTTTGCCAGGGAAAAGGGCCATGGTTTTTGTTTGAGGGCCTGTGGCTGGGAGTGGCCGGCTGGCATCTGAAAATGCACGATACGCAGGGTGGTTCCCAGCCCTAAGTTGCCACCAGTGCCAAGTCGGGCTGCTTTGATACTACATCGAGGCTCCTGCAAACTGCCATCGTGAAGCGGAGAAGGTGAGTTTTCTTTTCCTGGGAAAAGCTCCGCAGTTTTTGTTAGGGGGCCTTTGGCTGGGAGTGGCCGGCTGGCATCTGAAAATGCACGAAACGCAGGGTGGTTCCCAGCCCTAAGTTGCCACCAGTGCCAAGTCGGGCTGCTTTGATACTACATCGAGGCTCCTGCAAACTGCCATCGTGAAGCGGAGAAGGCGAGTTTTCTTTTCCTGGGAAAAGCTCCGCAGTTTTTGTTAGGGGGCCTTTGGCTGGGAGTGTCGGGCTGGCTCCTGAAAATCTACGATATGTCGGATGGTTCCCAGTCCCAAGGTAGCAACACTGCCAAGTCGGGCTTGTTTGTTACTACCAAGTGGCTCCAGAAATCTGCCATCAAGAAGCGGGGCAGGTGAGTTTTTTTGACAGGGAAAAGAGCCGAGGTCTTGATTTGGGGTCATGTGCCTGGAAGTGTCCGGCTGGATCCTGAAAATCCACGATACACAGGATGGTTCCCACACCCAAAGTGGCACCAGTGCCAAGTCGGGCGGGTTTGATAGTATCAAGTGGCCCCTGCAATTTGACATCCAGAAGCAGGGCAGGTGAGTGTTTTTTGCCAGGGAGAAGGGCCTTGGTTTTTGTTTGGGGGCCTGTGGCTTGTAGTGGCCGGCTGGCATCTGAAAATCCCCAGTACGCAGGATGGTTGCCAGACCCAATGTGGCAGCAGTGCCAAGCCGGGCTGGTTCTATAATACCAAGTAGCTCCTGCAATCTGCCATCCAGAAGCAGGGCGGGTGAGTTTTGTTTGCCAGGCAAAAGGGCCATGGTTTGTGTTTGGTGGCCTGTGGCTGGGCTTGGCCGGCTGGCTCCTGAAAATACACGATACGGAGGATGGTCACGTGACCCAGGGTGGCACGAGTGCCAAGTTGGGCTGCTTTGATAGTACCAAGTGTCTCCTGCAATTGTACCTCCAGAAGCAGGGCAGGTGAGTTTTTTTTGCCAGGGAAAAGGGCCGTGATTTTTTTTTTTGGCGGCCTGGGCCAGGGAGTGGCGGGCTCGCTCCTGAAAATCCATGACACACAGAATGGTTCCCAGACCCAAGGTGCTACCAGTGCCACATCGGGGTGGTTTGATAATAGAAAGTGGCTCCTGCAATCTGTCATCCGGGGGTTGGGCAGGTCACTTTTCTTAGCAAGGGAAAATGGCTGTGTTTTGTGTTTGGGCGCCTGTGGCTTGGAGTGGCCAGCTGGCTCCTGAAAATCCACCATACGCAGGATGGTTCCAAGACCCAAGGTTGCACCAGTGCCAAGTCGGGCTGGTTTGATAGTAGAAAGTTGCTCCTGCAATCGTCCATCCAGAAGCGGGGCATGTGACTTCTGTTTGCCAGGGAAAAGGGCCATGGTTTCTGTTTGAGGGCCTGTGGCTGGGAGTGGCCGGCTGGCATCTGAAAATGCACGATACGCAGGGTGGTTCCCAGCCCTAAGTTGCCACCAGTGCCAAGTCGGGCTGCTTTGATACTACATCGAGGCTCCTGCAAACTGCCATCGTGAAGCGGAGAAGGTGAGTTTTCTTTTCCTGGGAAAAGCTCCGCAGTTTTTGTTAGGGGGCCTTTGGCTGGGAGTGGCCGGCTGGCTCCTGAAAATCCACGATATGCAGGATGGTTCCCACACCCAAAGTGGCACCAGTGCCAAGTCTGGCTGGTTTGATAGTATCAAGTGGCCCCTGCAATTTGACATCCAGAAGCAGGGCAGGTGAGTGTTTTTTGCCAGGGAGAAGGGCCTTGGTTTTTGTTTGGGGGCCTGTGGCTGGGAGTGGCTGACTGGTTTCTAAAAATCCACGATATGTAGGATGGTTGCCAGACCCAATGTGGCAGCAGTGGCAAGCTGGGCTGGTTCTATAATACCAAGTGGCTCCTGCAATCTGCCATCCAGAAGTGGGGCAGGTGAGTTTTGTTTTCAAGGGAAAAGGGCTCTGGTTTGTGTTTGGGGGCCTGTGGCTGGGAGCCGCCGGCTGGATCTAGAAACTCCATGATACGCAGGATGGTTCAAAGACGCAAGGTGGCAGCAGTGCCAAGTCGGGCTGGTTTTATATTACCAAGTGGCTCCTGCAATCGGCCATCCAGAAGCGGGGCCGGAGAGTTTTTTTGCCAGGGAAATGTGCCGTGGTTTGTGTTTGCGGGCCTGAGTCTGGGAGTGGCCGGCTGGCTCCTCATAATCCACGATACGTAGGATGTTTCCCAGACCCAGGGTGGCACCAGTGTAAAGTTGGGCTGCTTTTGTTAGTACAAAATGCCTCCTGATATCTGCCATCCAGAAGTGGGGCACGTGACTTTTGTTTGCAAGGGAAAAGGACCGAGGTTTCTGTTTAAGGGCGTGTGGCTGCGAGTGGCCGGTTGGCTCATGAAAATCCACGATACGCAGGATGTTACCCAGACCGTAAGTAGCAGTACTGCCATGTCGGGCTGGTTTGATAATACCATGTGGCTCCTCCAATCTGCCATCCGGAAGCGGCGCAGGTTAATTTTGCTTTCCAGGGAAATGGGCCGTGGTTTGTGTTTGGGGGCCTGTGGCTGAGAGAGCCGGCTGGCTCCTGAAATTCATTAATGTGCAATATGGTACCCAGACCCAGGGTGGCACCAGTTCCAAGTCAGGCTGGTTTGATAGTAATATTTGGCTCCTGCAATCTGCCCTCCAGAAGCGGGGCAGGTCAGTTTTGTTTGCCAGGGAAAAGTGCTGTGGTTTGTGTTTGGGGGCCTGTGGCTGGGAGTGTACAGTTGGCTCCTGAAAATCCACGATACACAGGATGGTTCCCAGACCCAAGGTGGCACCACTGCCAAGTAGGGCTGGTTTGATAGTACCGAGTGGCTCCTGCAATCAGCCATGCAGAAGCACGTCAGCTGAGTGTTTTTTGCCACGGAGAAGGGCCGTGGTTTGTGTTTGGGTGCCTGTGGCTGGGAGTGGCCGGCAGGCTTCTGAAAATCAAAGATAGGCCGGTTGGTTGCGAGACCCACGGTGCCTCCAGGGCCAAGTCAGGCTGGTTTGATAGTACAACGTGGCTCCTGCAATCTGCATTCCCGAAGAGGGGCAGGTGAGTTTTGTTTGCCAGGGAAAAGGGCCGAGGTTTGTGTATGGGTGCCTGTGGCAGAGAGTGGCTGGCTGGCTCCTGAAATTCATTGATATGCAGGATGGTTCTCAGACTCAAGGTGCAAACATTGACTAGTGGGGCTGGGTGACATTGCAAAGTGGCTCCTTCAATCTGCTATCCAGAAGTGGGGCAGGTGAGTTTTGTTTGCCAGGGAAAAGAGCCGAGGTTTGTGTTTTGAGTCCTGTGGCCAGGAATGTCTGGCTGGTACCTGAAAATCAACGATATGCAGTATGTTTCCCAGACCCAAGGTGGCAGCAGTGCCAAGTTGGTCTGGTTTTATTGTGGCAAGTGTCTCCTGCAATCTGCCATCCAGAAGCGGGGAAGGTGAGTTTCGTTTGGAAGGGAAAAGGACCGAGGTTTGTGTTTAAGGGCGTGTGGCTGGGAGTGGCCTGCTGGCTCATGAAAATCCACGATACGCAGGATGTTTCCCAGACCCGAGGAAGCAATACTGCCAAGTCAGGCTGGTTTGATAATACCAAGTGGCTCCTGCAATCTGCCAGGCAGAAGTGGGGCAGGTGAGTTTTGTTTGCCAGGCAAAAGGGCCATGGTTTGTGTTTGGGGGGCAGGGCGCGAGAGTGCCGGCTGCATCCTGAAATTCTTTGATATCCAGGATGGCTCCGAGACCCAAGGTGGCAACACTGCCAAGTCGGGCTGGTTCGTTACTACCAAGTGGCTCCTGCAATCGTCCATCCAGAAGCGGGGCATGTGACTTCTGTTTGCCAGGGAAAAGGGCCATGGTTTTTGTTTGAGGGCCTGTGGCTGGGAGTGGCCAGCTGGCATCTGAAAATGCACGATACGCAGGGTGGTTCCCAGCCCTAAGTTGCCACCAGTGCCAAGTCGGGCTGCTTTGATACTACATCGAGGCTCCTGCAAACTGCCATCGTGAAGCGGAGAAGGTGAGTTTTCTTTTCCTGGGAAAAGCTCCGCAGTTTTTGTTAGGGGGCCTTTGGCTGGGAGTGGCCGGCTGGCATCTGAAAATGCACGAAACACAGGGTGGTTCCCAGCCCTAAGTTGCCACCAGTGCCAAGTCGGGCTGCTTTGATACTACATCGAGGCTCCTGCAAACTGCCATCGTGAAGCGGAGAAGGTGAGTTTTCTTTTCCTGGGAAAAGCTCCGCAGTTTTTGTTAGGGGGCCTTTGGCTGGGAGTGTCGGGCTGGCTCCTGAAAATCTACGATATGTCGGATGGTTCCCAGACCCAAGGTAGCAACACTGCCAAGTCGGGCTTGTTTGTTACTACCAAGTGGCTCCAGAAATCTGCCATCAAGAAGCGGGGCAGGTGAGTTTTTTTGACAGGGAAAAGAGCCGAGGTCTTGATTTGGGGTCCTGTGCCTGGAAGTGTCCGGCTGGATCCTGAAAATCCACGATACACTGGATGGTTCCCACACCCAAAGTGGCACCAGTGCCAAGTCGGGCGGGTTTGATAGTATCAAGTGGCCCCTGCAATTTGACATCCAGAAGCAGGGCAGGTGAGTGTTTTTTGCCAGGGAGAAGGGCCTTGGTTTTTGTTTGGGGGCCTGTGGCTTGTAGTGGCCGGCTGGCATCTGAAAATCCCCAGTACGCAGGATGGTTGCCAGACCCAATGTGGCAGCAGTGCCAAGCCGGGCTGGTTCTATAATACCAAGTGGCTCCTGCAATCTGCCATCCAGAAGCGGGGCGGGTGAGTTTTGTTTGCCAGGCAAAAGGGCCATGGTTTGTGTTTGGGGGCCTGTGGCTGGGCTTGGCCGGCTGGCTCCTGAAAATACACGATACGGAGGATGGTCACGTGACCCAGGGTGGCACGAGTGCCAAGTTGGGCTGCTTTGATAGTACCAAGTGTCTCCTGCAATTGTACCTCCAGAAGCAGGGCAGGTGAGTTTTTTTTGCCAGGGAAAAGGGCCGTGATTTTTTTTTTTGGCGGCCTGGGCCAGGGAGTGGCGGGCTCGCTCCTGAAAATCCATCACACACAGAATGGTTCCCAGACCCAAGGTGCTACCAGTGCCACATCGGGGTGGTTTGATAATAGAAAGTGGCTCCTGCAATCTGTCATCCAGGGGTTGGGCAGGTCACTTTTCTTAGCCAGGGAAAATGGCTGTGTTTTGTGTTTGGGCGCCTGTGGCTTGGAGTGGCCAGCTGGCTCCTGAAAATCCACCATACGCAGGATGGTTCCAAGACCCAAGGTTGCACCAGTGCCAAGTCGGGCTGGTTTGATAGTAGAAAGTTGCTCCTGCAATCGTCCATCCAGAAGCGGGGCATGTGACTTCTGTTTGCCAGGGAAAAGGGCCATGGTTTCTGTTTGAGGGCCTGTGGCTGGGAGTGGCCGGCTGGCATCGGAAAATGCACGATACGCAGGGTGGTTCCCAGCCCTAAGTTGCCACCAGTGCCAAGTCGGGCTGCTTTGATACTACATCGAGGCTCCTGCAAACTGCCATCGTGAAGCGGAGAAGGTGAGTTTTCTTTTCCTGGGAAAAGCTCCGCAGTTTTTGTTAGGGGGCCTTTGGCTGGGAGTGGCCGGCTGGCTCCTGAAAATCCACGATATGCAGGATGGTTCCCACACCCAAAGTGGCACCAGTGCCAAGTCAGGCTGGTTTGATAGTATCAAGTGGCCCCTGCAATTTGACATCCAGAAGCAGGGCAGGTGAGTGTTTTTTGCCAGGGAGAAGGGCCTTGGGTTTTGTTTGGGGGCCTGTGGCTGGGAGTGGCTGACTGGTTTCTAAAAATCCACGATATGTAGGATGGTTGCCAGACCCAATGTGGCAGCAGTGGCAAGCTGGGCTGGTTCTATAATACCAAGTGGCTCCTGCAATCTGCCATCCAGAAGTGGGGCAGGTGAGTTTTGTTTTCAAGGGAAAAGGGCTCTGGTTTGTGTTTGGGGGCCTGTGGCTGGGAGCCGCCGGCTGGATCTAGAAACTCCATGATACGCAGGATGGTTCAAAGACGCAAGGTGGCAGCAGTGCCAAGTCGGGCTGGTTTTATATTACCAAGTGGCTCCTGCAATCGGCCATCCAGAAGCGGGGCCGGAGAGTTTTTTTGCCAGGGAAATGTGCCGTGGTTTGTGTTTGCGGGCCTGAGTCTGGGAGTGGCCGGCTGGCTCCTCATAATCCACGATACGTAGGATGTTTCCCAGACCCAGGGTGGCACCAGTGTAAAGTTGGGCTGCTTTTGTTAGTACAAAATGCCTCCTGATATCTGCCATCCAGAAGTGGGGCACGTGACTTTTGTTTGCAAGGGAAAAGGACCGAGGTTTCTGTTTAAGGGCGTGTGGCTGCGAGTGGCCGGTTGGCTCATGAAAATCCACGATACGCAGGATGTTACCCAGACCGTAAGTAGCAGTACTGCCATGTCGGGCTGGTTTGATAATACCATGTGGCTCCTCCAATCTGCCATCCGGAAGCGGCGCAGGTTAATTTTGCTTTCCAGGGAAATGGGCCGTGGTTTGTGTTTGGGGGCCTGTGGCTGAGAGAGCCGGCTGGCTCCTGAAATTCATTAATGTGCAATATGGTACCCAGACCCAGGGTGGCACCAGTTCCAAGTCAGGCTGGTTTGATAGTAATATTTGGCTCCTGCAATCTGCCCTCCAGAAGCGGGGCAGGTCAGTTTTGTTTGCCAGGGAAAAGTGCTGTGGTTTGTGTTTGGGGGCCTGTGGCTGGGAGTGTACAGTTGGCTCCTGAAAATCCACGATACACAGGATGGTTCCCAGACCCAAGGTGGCACCACTGCCAAGTAGGGCTGGTTTGATAGTACCGAGTGGCTCCTGCAATCAGCCATGCAGAAGCACGTCAGCTGAGTGTTTTTTGCCATGGAGAAGGGCCGTGGTTTGTGTTTGGGGGCCTGTGGCTGGGAGTGGCCGGCAGGCTTCTGAAAATCAAAGATAGGCCGGTTGGTTGCGAGACCCACGGTGCCTCCAGGGCCAAGTCAGGCTGGTTTGATAGTACAACGTGGCTCCTGCAATCTGCATTCCCGAAGAGGGGCAGGTGAGTTTTGTTTGCCAGGGAAAAGGGCCGAGGTTTGTGTATGGGTGCCTGTGGCAGAGAGTGGCTGGCTGGCTCCTGAAATTCATTGATATGCAGGATGGTTCTCAGACTCAAGGTGCAAACATTGACTAGTGGGGCTGGGTGACATTGCAAAGTGGCTCCTTCAATCTGCTATCCAGAAGTGGGGCAGGTGAGTTTTGTTTGCCAGGGAAAAGAGCCGAGGTTTGTGTTTTGAGTCCTGTGGCCAGGAATGTCTGGCTGGTACCTGAAAATCAACGATATGCAGTATGTTTCCCAGACCCAAGGTGGCAGCAGTGCCAAGTTGGTCTGGTTTTATTGTGCCAAGTGTCTCCTGCAATCTGCCATCCAGAAGCGGGGAAGGTGAGTTTCGTTTGGAAGGGAAAAGGACCGAGGTTTGTGTTTAAGGGCGTGTGGCTGGGAGTGGCCTGCTGGCTCATGAAAATCCACGATACGCAGGATGTTTCCCAGACCCGAGGAAGCAATACTGCCAAGTCAGGCTGGTTTGATAATACCAAGTGGCTCCTGCAATCTGCCAGCCGGAAGTGGGGCAGGTGAGTTTTGTTTGCCAGGCAAAAGGGCCATGGTTTGTGTTTGGGGGGCAGGGCGCGAGAGTGCCGGCTGCATCCTGAAATTCTTTGATATCCAGGATGGCTCCGAGACCCAAGGTGGCAACACTGCCAAGTCGGGCTGGTTCGTTACTACCAAGTGGCTCCTGCAATCGTCCATCCAGAAGCGGGGCATGTGACTTCTGTTTGCCAGGGAAAAGGGCCATGGTTTCTGTTTGAGGGCCTGTGGCTGGGAGTGGCCAGCTGGCATCTGAAAATGCACGATACGCAGGGTGGTTCCCAGCCCTAAGTTGCCACCAGTGCCAAGTCGGGCTGCTTTGATACTACATCGAGGCTCCTGCAAAGTGCCATCGTGAAGCGGAGAAGGTGAGTTTTCTTTTCCTGGGAAAAGCTCCGCAGTTTTTGTTAGGGGGCCTTTGGCTGGGAGTGGCCGGCTGGCATCTGAAAATGCACGAAACGCAGGGTGGTTCCCAGCCCTAAGTTGCCACCAGTGCCAAGTCGGGCTGCTTTGATACTACATCGAGGCTCCTGCAAACTGCCATCGTGAAGCGGAGAAGGTGAGTTTTCTTTTCCTGGGAAAAGCTCCGCAGTTTTTGTTAGGGGGCCTTTGGCTGGGAGTGTCGGGCTGGCTCCTGAAAATCTACGATATGTCGGATGGTTCCCAGACCCAAGGTAGCAACACTGCCAAGTCGGGCTTGTTTGTTACTACCAAGTGGCTCCAGAAATCTGCCATCAAGAAGCGGGGCAGGTGAGTTTTTTTGACAGGGAAAAGAGCCGAGGTCTTGATTTGGGGTCCTGTGCCTGGAAGTGTCCGGCTGGATCCTGAAAATCCACGATACACTGGATGGTTCCCACACCCAAAGTGGCACCAGTGCCAAGTCGGGCGGGTTTGATAGTATCAAGTGGCCCCTGCAATTTGACATCCAGAAGCAGGGCAGGTGAGTGTTTTTTGCCAGGGAGAAGGGCCTTGGTTTTTGTTTGGGGGCCTGTGGCTTGTAGTGGCCGGCTGGCATCTGAAAATCCCCAGTACGCAGGATGGTTGCCAGACCCAATGTGGCAGCAGTGCCAAGCCGGGCTGGTTCTATAATACCAAGTGGCTCCTGCAATCTGCCATCCAGAAGCGGGGCGGGTGAGTTTTGTTTGCCAGGCAAAAGGGCCATGGTTTGTGTTTGGGCGCCTGTGGCTGGGCTTGGCCGGCTGGCTCCTGAAAATACACGATACGGAGGATGGTCACGTGACCCAGGGTGGCACGAGTGCCAAGTTGGGCTGCTTTGATAGTACCAAGTGTCTCCTGCAATTGTACCTCCAGAAGCAGGGCAGGTGAGTTTTTTTTGCCAGGGAAAAGGGCCGTGATTTTTTTTTTTGGCGGCCTGGGCCAGGGAGTGGCGGGCTCGCTCCTGAAAATCCATGACACACAGAATGGTTCCCAGACCCAAGGTGCTACCAGTGCCACATCGGGGTGGTTTGATAATAGAAAGTGGCTCCTGCAATCTGTCATCCGGGGGTTGGGCAGGTGACTTTTCTTAGCAAGGGAAAATGGCTGTGTTTTGTGTTTGGGCGCCTGTGGCTTGGAGTGGCCAGCTGGCTCCTGAAAATCCACCATACGCAGGATGGTTCCAAGACCCAAGGTTGCACCAGTGCCAAGTCGGGCTGGTTTGATAGTAGAAAGTTGCTCCTGCAATCGTCCATCCAGAAGCGGGGCATGTGACTTCTGTTTGCCAGGGAAAAGGGCCATGGTTTCTGTTTGAGGGCCTGTGGCTGGGAGTGGCCGGCTGGCATCTGAAAATGCACGTTACGCAGGATGGTTCCCAGGCCTAAGTTGCCACCAGTGCCAAGTCGGGCTGCTTTGATACTACATCGAGGCTCCTGCAAACTGCCATCGTGAAGCGGAGAAGGTGATTTTTCTTTTCCTGGGAAAAGCTCCGCAGTTTTTGTTAGGGGGCCTTTGGCTGGGAGTGGCCGGCTGGCTCCTGAAAATCCACGATACGCAGGATGGTTCCCACACCCAAAGTGGCACCAGTGCCAAGTCAGGCTGGTTTGATAGTATCAAGTGGCCCCTGCAGCTTGACATCCAGAAGCAGGGCAGGTGAGTGTTTTTTGCCAGGGAGAAGGGCCTTGGTTTTTGTTTGGGGGCCTGTGGCTGGGAGTGGCTGACTGGTTTCTAAAAATCCACGATATGTAGGATGGTTGCCAGACCCAATGTGGCAGCAGTGGCAAGCTGGGCTGGTTCTATAATACCAAGTGGCTCCTGCAATCTGCCATCCAGAAGTGGGGCAGGTGAGTTTTGTTTTCAAGGGAAAAGGGCTCTGGTTTGTGTTTGGGGGCCTGTGGCTGGGAGCCGCCGGCTGGATCTAGAAACTCCATGATACGCAGGATGGTTCAAAGACGCAAGGTGGCAGCAGTGCCAAGTCGGGCTGGTTTTATATTACCAAGTGGCTCCTGCAATCGGCCATCCAGAAGCGGGGCCGGAGAGTTTTTTTGCCAGGGAAATGTGCCGTGGTTTGTGTTTGCGGGCCTGAGTCTGGGAGTGGCCGGCTGGCTCCTCATAATCCACGATACGTAGGATGTTTCCCAGACCCAGGGTGGCACCAGTGTAAAGTTGGGCTGCTTTTGTTAGTACAAAATGCCTCCTGATATCTGCCATCCAGAAGTGGGGCACGTGACTTTTGTTTGCAAGGGAAAAGGACCGAGGTTTCTGTTTAAGGGCGTGTGGCTGCGAGTGGCCGGTTGGCTCATGAAAATCCACGATACGCAGGATGTTACCCAGACCGTAAGTAGCAGTACTGCCATGTCGGGCTGGTTTGATAATACCATGTGGCTCCTCCAATCTGCCATCCGGAAGCGGCGCAGGTTAATTTTGCTTTCCAGGGAAATGGGCCGTGGTTTGTGTTTGGGGGCCTGTGGCTGAGAGAGCCGGCTGGCTCCTGAAATTCATTAATGTGCAATATGGTACCCAGACCCAGGGTGGCACCAGTTCCAAGTCAGGCTGGTTTGATAGTAATATTTGGCTCCTGCAATCTGCCCTCCAGAAGCGGGGCAGGTCAGTTTTGTTTGCCAGGGAAAAGTGCTGTGGTTTGTGTTTGGGGGCCTGTGGCTGGGAGTGTACAGTTGGCTCCTGAAAATCCACGATACACAGGATGGTTCCCAGACCCAAGGTGGCACCACTGCCAAGTAGGGCTGGTTTGATAGTACCGAGTGGCTCCTGCAATCAGCCATGCAGAAGCACGTCAGCTGAGTGTTTTTTGCCATGGAGAAGGGCCGTGGTTTGTGTTTGGGGGCCTGTGGCTGGGAGTGGCCGGCAGGCTTCTGAAAATCAAAGATAGGCCGGTTGGTTGCTAGACCCACGGTGCCTCCAGGGCCAAGTCAGGCTGGTTTGATAGTACAACGTGGCTCCTGCAATCTGCATTCCCGAAGAGGGGCAGGTGAGTTTTGTTTGCCAGGGAAAAGGGCCGAGGTTTGTGTATGGGTGCCTGTGGCAGAGAGTGGCTGGCTGGCTCCTGAAATTCATTGATATGCAGGATGGTTCTCAGACTCAAGGTGCAAACATTGACTAGTGGGGCTGGGTGACATTGCAAAGTGGCTCCTTCAATCTGCTATCCAGAAGTGGGGCAGGTGAGTTTTGTTTGCCAGGGAAAAGAGCCGAGGTTTGTGTTTTGAGTCCTGTGGCCAGGAATGTCTGGCTGGTACCTGAAAATCAACGATATGCAGTATGTTTCCCAGACCCAAGGTGGCAGCAGTGCCAAGTTGGTCTGGTTTTATTGTGCCAAGTGTCTCCTGCAATCTGCCATCCAGAAGCGGGGAAGGTGAGTTTCGTTTGGAAGGGAAAAGGACCGAGGTTTGTGTTTAAGGGCGTGTGGCTGGGAGTGGCCTGCTGGCTCATGAAAATCCACGATACGCAGGATGTTTCCCAGACCCGAGGAAGCAATACTGCCAAGTCAGGCTGGTTTGATAATACCAAGTGGCTCCTGCAATCTGCCAGCCGGAAGTGGGGCAGGTGAGTTTTGTTTGCCAGGCAAAAGGGCCATGGTTTGTGTTTGGGGGGCAGGGCGCGAGAGTGCCGGCTGCATCCTGAAATTCTTTGATATCCAGGATGGTTCAAAGACCCAAGGTGGCAACACTGCCAAGTCGGGCTGGTTCGTTACTACCAAGTGGCTCCTGCAATCGTCCATCCAGAAGCGGGGCATGTGACTTCTGTTTGCCAGGGAAAAGGGCCATGGTTTTTGTTTGAGGGCCTGTGGCTGGGAGTGGCCGGCTGGCATCTGAAAATGCACGATACGCAGGGTGGTTCCCAGCCCTAAGTTGCCACCAGTGCCAAGTCGGGCTGCTTTGATACTACATTGAGGCTCCTGCAAACTGCCATCGTGAAGCGGAGAAGGTGAGTTTTCTTTTCCTGGGAAAAGCTCCGCAGTTTTTGTTAGGGGGCCTTTGGCTGGGAGTGGCCGGCTGGCATCTGAAAATTCACGAAACGCAGGGTGGTTCCCAGCCCTAAGTTGCCACCAGTGCCAAGTCGGGCTGCTTTGATACTACATCGAGGCTCCTGCAAACTGCCATCGTGAAGCGGAGAAGGTGAGTTTTCTTTTCCTGGGAAAAGCTCCGCAGTTTTTGTTAGGGGGCCTTTGGCTGGGAGTGGCCGTCTGGTTCCTGAAAATCTACGATATGTCGGATGGTTCCCAGACCCAAGGTAGCAACACTGCCAAGTCGGGCTTGTTTGTTACTACCAAGTGGCTCCAGAAATCTGCCATCAAGAAGCGGGGCAGGTGAGTTTTTTTGACAGGGAAAAGAGCCGAGGTCTTGATTTGGCGTCCTGTGCCTGGAAGTGTCCGGCTGGATCCTGAAAATCCACGATACGCAGGATGGTTCCCAGACCCAAGGTGGCACCAGTGCCAAGTCAGGCTGGTTTGATAGTATCAAGTGGCCCCTGCAATTTGACATCCAGAAGCAGGGCAGGTGAGTGTTTTTTGCCAGGGAGAAGGGCCTTGGTTTTTGTTTGGGGGCCTGTGGCTGGGAGTGGCTGACTGGTTTCTAAAAATCCACGATATGTAGGATGGTTGCCAAACCCAATGTGGCAGCAGTGGCAAGCTGGGCTGGTTCTATAATACCAAGTGGCTCCTGCAATCTGCCATCCAGAAGTGGGGCAGGTGAGTTTTGTTTTCCAGGGAAAAGGGCTCTGGTTTGTGTTTGGGGGCCTGTGGCTGGGAGCCGCTGGCTGGATCTAGAAACTCCACGATACGCAGGATGGTTCAAAGACGCAAGGTGGCAGCAGTGCCAAGTCGGGCTGATTTTATATTACCAAGTGGCTCCAGCAATCGGCCATCCAGAAGCGGGGCCGGAGAGTTTTTTTGCCAGGGAAATGTGCCGTGGTTTGTGTTTGCGGGCCTGAGTCTGGGAGTGGCCGGCTGGCTCCTTATAATCCACGATACGTAGGATGTTTCCCAGACCCAGGGTGGCACCAGTGTAAAGTTGGGCTGCTTTTGTTAGTACAAAATGCCTCCTGATATCTGCCATCCAGAAGTGGGGCACGTGACTTTTGTTTGCAAGGGAAAAGGACCGAGGTTTCTGTTTAAGGGCGTGTGGCTGCGAGTGGCCGGTTGGCTCATGAAAATCCACGATACGCAGGATGTTACCCAGACCGTAAGTAGCAGTACTGCCATGTCGGGCTGGTTTGATAATACCATGTGGCTCCTCCAATCTGCCATCCGGAAGCGGCGCAGGTTAATTTTGCTTTCCAGGGAAATGGGCCGTGGTTTGTGTTTGGGGGCCTGTGGCTGAGAGAGCCGGCTGGCTCCTGAAATTCATTAATGTGCAATATGGTACCCAGACCCAGGGTGGCACCAGTTCCAAGTCAGGCTGGTTTGATAGTAATATTTGGCTCCTGCAATCTGCCCTCCAGAAGCGGGGCAGGTCAGTTTTGTTTGCCAGGGAAAAGTGCTGTGGTTTGTGTTTGGGGGCCTGTGGCTGGGAGTGTACAGTTGGCTCCTGAAAATCCACGATACACAGGATGGTTCCCAGACCCAAGGTGGCACCACTGCCAAGTAGGGCTGGTTTGATAGTACCGAGTGGCTCCTGCAATCAGCCATGCAGAAGCACGTCAGCTGAGTGTTTTTTGCCATGGAGAAGGGCCGTGGTTTGTGTTTGGGGGCCTGTGGCTGGGAGTGGCCGGCAGGCTTCTGAAAATCAAAGATAGGCCGGTTGGTTGCGAGACCCACGGTGCCTCCAGGGCCAAGTCAGGCTGGTTTGATAGTACAACGTGGCTCCTGCAATCTGCATTCACGAAGAGGGGCAGGTGAGTTTTGTTTGCCAGGGAAAAGGGCCGAGGTTTGTGTATGGGTGCCTGTGGCAGAGAGTGGCTGGCTGGCTCCTGAAATTCATTGATATGCAGGATGGTTCTCAGACTCAAGGTGCAAACATTGACTAGTGGGGCTGGGTGACATTGCAAAGTGGCTCCTTCAATCTGCTATCCAGAAGTGGGGCAGGTGAGTTTTGTTTGCCAGGGAAAAGAGCCGAGGTTTGTGTTTTGAGTCCTGTGGCCAGGAATGTCTGGCTGGTACCTGAAAATCAACGATATGCAGTATGTTTCCCAGACCCAAGGTGGCAGCAGTGCCAAGTTGGTCTGGTTTTATTGTGCCAAGTGTCTCCTGCAATCTGCCATCCAGAAGCGGGGAAGGTGAGTTTCGTTTGGAAGGGAAAAGGACCGAGGTTTGTGTTTAAGGGCGCGTGGCTGGGAGTGGCCTGCTGGCTCATGAAAATCCACGATACGCAGGATGTTTCCCAGACCCGAGGAAGCAATACTGCCAAGTCAGGCTGGTTTGATAATACCAAGTGGCTCCTGCAATCTGCCAGCCGGAAGTGGGGCAGGTGAGTTTTGTTTGCCAGGGAAAAGGACCGAGGTTTGTGTTTGGCGGCCAGGGCGCGAGAGTGCCGGCTGCATCCTGAAATTCTTTGATATCCAGGATGGTTCAAAGACCCAAGGTGGCAACACTGCCAAGTCGGGCTGGTTCGTTACTACCAAGTGGCTCCTGCAATCGTCCATCCAGAAGCGGGGCATGTGACTTCTGTTTGCCAGGGAAAAGGGCCATGGTTTTTGTTTGAGGGCCTGTGGCTGGGAGTGGCCGGCTGGCATCTGAAAATGCACGATACGCAGGGTGGTTCCCAGCCCTAAGTTGCCACCAGTGCCAAGTCGGGCTGCTTTGATACTACATTGAGGCTCCTGCAAACTGCCATCGTGAAGCGGAGAAGGTGAGTTTTCTTTTCCTGGGAAAAGCTCCGCAGTTTTTGTTAGGGGGCCTTTGGCTGGGAGTGGCCGTCTGGTTCCTGAAAATCTACGATATGTCGGATGGTTCCCAGACCCAAGGTAGCAACACTGCCAAGTCGGGCTTGTTTGTTACTACCAAGTGGCTCCAGAAATCTGCCATCAAGAAGCGGGGCAGGTGAGTTTTTTTGACAGGGAAAAGAGCCGAGGTCTTGATTTGGCGTCCTGTGCCTGGAAGTGTCCGGCTGGATCCTGAAAATCCACGATACGCAGGATGGTTCCCAGACCCAAGGTGGCACCAGTGCCAAGTCAGGCTGGTTTGATAGTATCAAGTGGCCCCTGCAATTTGACATCCAGAAGCAGGGCAGGTGAGTGTTTTTTGCCAGGGAGAAGGGCCTTGGTTTTTGTTTGGGGGCCTGTGGCTGGGAGTGGCTGACTGGTTTCTAAAAATCCACGATATGTAGGATGGTTGCCAAACCCAATGTGGCAGCAGTGGCAAGCTGGGCTGGTTCTATAATACCAAGTGGCTCCTGCAATCTGCCATCCAGAAGTGGGGCAGGTGAGTTTTGTTTTCAAGGGAAAAGGGCTCTGGTTTGTGTTTGGGGGCCTGTGGCTGGGAGCCGCTGGCTGGATCTAGAAACTCCACGATACGCAGGATGGTTCAAAGACGCAAGGTGGCAGCAGTGCCAAGTCGGGCTGATTTTATATTACCAAGTGGCTCCAGCAATCGGCCATCCAGAAGCGGGGCCGGAGAGTTTTTTTGCCAGGGAAATGTGCCGTGGTTTGTGTTTGCGGGCCTGAGTCTGGGAGTGGCCGGCTGGCTCCTTATAATCCACGATACGTAGGATGTTTCCCAGACCCAGGGTGGCACCAGTGTAAAGTTGGGCTGCTTTTGTTAGTACAAAATGCCTCCTGATATCTGCCATCCAGAAGTGGGGCACGTGACTTTTGTTTGCAAGGGAAAAGGACCGAGGTTTCTGTTTAAGGGCGTGTGGCTGCGAGTGGCCGGTTGGCTCATGAAAATCCACGATACGCAGGATGTTACCCAGACCGTAAGTAGCAGTACTGCCATGTCGGGCTGGTTTGATAATACCATGTGGCTCCTCCAATCTGCCATCCGGAAGCGGCGCAGGTTAATTTTGCTTTCCAGGGAAATGGGCCGTGGTTTGTGTTTGGGGGCCTGTGGCTGAGAGAGCCGGCTGGCTCCTGAAATTCATTAATGTGCAATATGGTACCCAGACCCAGGGTGGCACCAGTTCCAAGTCAGGCTGGTTTGATAGTAATATTTGGCTCCTGCAATCTGCCCTCCAGAAGCGGGGCAGGTCAGTTTTGTTTGCCAGGGAAAAGTGCTGTGGTTTGTGTTTGGGGGCCTGTGGCTGGGAGTGTACAGTTGGCTCCTGAAAATCCACGATACACAGGATGGTTCCCAGACCCAAGGTGGCACCACTGCCAAGTAGGGCTGGTTTGATAGTACCGAGTGGCTCCTGCAATCAGCCATGCAGAAGCACGTCAGCTGAGTGTTTTTTGCCATGGAGAAGGGCCGTGGTTTGTGTTTGGGGGCCTGTGGCTGGGAGTGGCCGGCAGGCTTCTGAAAATCAAAGATAGGCCGGTTGGTTGCGAGACCCACGGTGCCTCCAGGGCCAAGTCAGGCTGGTTTGATAGTACAACGTGGCTCCTGCAATCTGCATTCCCGAAGAGGGGCAGGTGAGTTTTGTTTGCCAGGGAAAAGGGCCGAGGTTTGTGTATGGGTGCCTGTGGCAGAGAGTGGCTGGCTGGCTCCTGAAATTCATTGATATGCAGGATGGTTCTCAGACTCAAGGTGCAAACATTGACTAGTGGGGCTGGGTGACATTGCAAAGTGGCTCCTTCAATCTGCTATCCAGAAGTGGGGCAGGTGAGTTTTGTTTGCCAGGGAAAAGAGCCGAGGTTTGTGTTTTGAGTCCTGTGGCCAGGAATGTCTGGCTGGTACCTGAAAATCAACGATATGCAGTATGTTTCCCAGACCCAAGGTGGCAGCAGTGCCAAGTTGGTCTGGTTTTATTGTGCCAAGTGTCTCCTGCAATCTGCCATCCAGAAGCGGGGAAGGTGAGTTTCGTTTGGAAGGGAAAAGGACCGAGGTTTGTGTTTAAGGGCGCGTGGCTGGGAGTGGCCTGCTGGCTCATGAAAATCCACGATACGCAGGATGTTTCCCAGACCCGAGGAAGCAATACTGCCAAGTCAGGCTGGTTTGATAATACCAAGTGGCTCCTGCAATCTGCCAGCCGGAAGTGGGGCAGGTGAGTTTTGTTTGCCAGGGAAAAGGACCGAGGTTTGTGTTTGGCGGCCAGGGCGCGAGAGTGCCGGCTGCATCCTGAAATTCTTTGATATCCAGGATGGCTCCAAGACCCAAGGTGGCAACACTGCCAAGTCGGGCTGGTTCGTTACTACCAAGTGGCTCCTGCAATCGTCCATCCAGAAGCGGGGCATGTGACTTCTGTTTGCCAGGGAAAAGGGCCATGGTTTTTGTTTGAGGGCCTGTGGCTGGGAGTGGCCGGCTGGCATCTGAAAATGCACGATACGCAGGGTGGTTCCCAGCCCTAAGTTGCCACCAGTGCCAAGTCGGGCTGCTTTGATACTACATCGAGGCTCCTGCAAACTGCCATCGTGAAGCGGAGAAGGTGAGTTTTCTTTTCCTGGGAAAAGCTCCGCAGTTTTTGTTAGGGGGCCTTTGGCTGGGAGTGGCCGTCTGGTTCCTGAAAATCTACGATATGTCGGATGGTTCCCAGACCCAAGGTAGCAACACTGCCAAGTCGGGCTTGTTTGTTACTACCAAGTGGCTCCAGAAATCTGCCATCAAGAAGCGGGGCAGGTGAGTTTTTTTGACAGGGAAAAGAGCCGAGGTCTTGATTTGGCGTCCTGTGCCTGGAAGTGTCCGGCTGGATCCTGAAAATCCACGATACGCAGGATGGTTCCCAGACCCAAGGTGGCACCAGTGCCAAGTCAGGCTGGTTTGATAGTATCAAGTGGCCCCTGCAATTTGACATCCAGAAGCAGGGCAGGTGAGTGTTTTTTGCCAGGGAGAAGGGCCTTGGTTTTTGTTTGGGGGCCTGTGGCTGGGAGTGGCTGACTGGTTTCTAAAAATCCACGATATGTAGGATGGTTGCCAAACCCAATGTGGCAGCAGTGGCAAGCTGGGCTGGTTCTATAATACCAAGTGGCTCCTGCAATCTGCCATCCAGAAGTGGGGCAGGTGAGTTTTGTTTTCCAGGGAAAAGGGCTCTGGTTTGTGTTTGGGGGCCTGTGGCTGGGAGCCGCTGGCTGGATCTAGAAACTCCACGATACGCAGGATGGTTCAAAGACGCAAGGTGGCAGCAGTGCCAAGTCGGGCTGATTTTATATTACCAAGTGGCTCCAGCAATCGGCCATCCAGAAGCGGGGCCGGAGAGTTTTTTTGCCAGGGAAATGTGCCGTGGTTTGTGTTTGCGGGCCTGAGTCTGGGAGTGGCCGGCTGGCTCCTTATAATCCACGATACGTAGGATGTTTCCCAGACCCAGGGTGGCACCAGTGTAAAGTTGGGCTGCTTTTGTTAGTACAAAATGCCTCCTGATATCTGCCATCCAGAAGTGGGGCACGTGACTTTTGTTTGCAAGGGAAAAGGACCGAGGTTTCTGTTTAAGGGCGTGTGGCTGCGAGTGGCCGGTTGGCTCATGAAAATCCACGATACGCAGGATGTTACCCAGACCGTAAGTAGCAGTACTGCCATGTCGGGCTGGTTTGATAATACCATGTGGCTCCTCCAATCTGCCATCCGGAAGCGGCGCAGGTTAATTTTGCTTTCCAGGGAAATGGGCCGTGGTTTGTGTTTGGGGGCCTGTGGCTGAGAGAGCCGGCTGGCTCCTGAAATTCATTAATGTGCAATATGGTACCCAGACCCAGGGTGGCACCAGTTCCAAGTCAGGCTGGTTTGATAGTAATATTTGGCTCCTGCAATCTGCCCTCCAGAAGCGGGGCAGGTCAGTTTTGTTTGCCAGGGAAAAGTGCTGTGGTTTGTGTTTGGGGGCCTGTGGCTGGGAGTGTACAGTTGGCTCCTGAAAATCCACGATACACAGGATGGTTCCCAGACCCAAGGTGGCACCACTGCCAAGTAGGGCTGGTTTGATAGTACCGAGTGGCTCCTGCAATCAGCCATGCAGAAGCACGTCAGCTGAGTGTTTTTTGCCATGGAGAAGGGCCGTGGTTTGTGTTTGGGGGCCTGTGGCTGGGAGTGGCCGGCAGGCTTCTGAAAATCAAAGATAGGCCGGTTGGTTGCGAGACCCACGGTGCCTCCAGGGCCAAGTCAGGCTGGTTTGATAGTACAACGTGGCTCCTGCAATCTGCATTCACGAAGAGGGGCAGGTGAGTTTTGTTTGCCAGGGAAAAGGGCCGAGGTTTGTGTATGGGTGCCTGTGGCAGAGAGTGGCTGGCTGGCTCCTGAAATTCATTGATATGCAGGATGGTTCTCAGACTCAAGGTGCAAACATTGACTAGTGGGGCTGGGTGACATTGCAAAGTGGCTCCTTCAATCTGCTATCCAGAAGTGGGGCAGGTGAGTTTTGTTTGCCAGGGAAAAGAGCCGAGGTTTGTGTTTTGAGTCCTGTGGCCAGGAATGTCTGGCTGGTACCTGAAAATCAACGATATGCAGTATGTTTCCCAGACCCAAGGTGGCAGCAGTGCCAAGTTGGTCTGGTTTTATTGTGCCAAGTGTCTCCTGCAATCTGCCATCCAGAAGCGGGGAAGGTGAGTTTCGTTTGGAAGGGAAAAGGACCGAGGTTTGTGTTTAAGGGCGCGTGGCTGGGAGTGGCCTGCTGGCTCATGAAAATCCACGATACGCAGGATGTTTCCCAGACCCGAGGAAGCAATACTGCCAAGTCAGGCTGGTTTGATAATACCAAGTGGCTCCTGCAATCTGCCAGCCGGAAGTGGGGCAGGTGAGTTTTGTTTGCCAGGGAAAAGGACCGAGGTTTGTGTTTGGCGGCCAGGGCGCGAGAGTGCCGGCTGCATCCTGAAATTCTTTGATATCCAGGATGGTTCAAAGACCCAAGGTGGCAACACTGCCAAGTCGGGCTGGTTCGTTACTACCAAGTGGCTCCTGCAATCGTCCATCCAGAAGCGGGGCATGTGACTTCTGTTTGCCAGGGAAAAGGGCCATGGTTTTTGTTTGAGGGCCTGTGGCTGGGAGTGGCCGGCTGGCATCTGAAAATGCACGATACGCAGGGTGGTTCCCAGCCCTAAGTTGCCACCAGTGCCAAGTCGGGCTGCTTTGATACTACATCGAGGCTCCTGCAAACTGCCATCGTGAAGCGGAGAAGGTGAGTTTTCTTTTCCTGGGAAAAGCTCCGCAGTTTTTGTTAGGGGGCCTTTGGCTGGGAGTGGCCGTCTGGTTCCTGAAAATCTACGATATGTCGGATGGTTCCCAGACCCAAGGTAGCAACACTGCCAAGTCGGGCTTGTTTGTTACTACCAAGTGGCTCCAGAAATCTGCCATCAAGAAGCGGGGCAGGTGAGTTTTTTTGACAGGGAAAAGAGCCGAGGTCTTGATTTGGCGTCCTGTGCCTGGAAGTGTCCGGCTGGATCCTGAAAATCCACGATACGCAGGATGGTTCCCAGACCCAAGGTGGCACCAGTGCCAAGTCAGGCTGGTTTGATAGTATCAAGTGGCCCCTGCAATTTGACATCCAGAAGCAGGGCAGGTGAGTGTTTTTTGCCAGGGAGAAGGGCCTTGGTTTTTGTTTGGGGGCCTGTGGCTGGGAGTGGCTGACTGGTTTCTAAAAATCCACGATATGTAGGATGGTTGCCAAACCCAATGTGGCAGCAGTGGCAAGCTGGGCTGGTTCTATAATACCAAGTGGCTCCTGCAATCTGCCATCCAGAAGTGGGGCAGGTGAGTTTTGTTTTCCAGGGAAAAGGGCTCTGGTTTGTGTTTGGGGGCCTGTGGCTGGGAGCCGCTGGCTGGATCTAGAAACTCCACGATACGCAGGATGGTTCAAAGACGCAAGGTGGCAGCAGTGCCAAGTCGGGCTGATTTTATATTACCAAGTGGCTCCAGCAATCGGCCATCCAGAAGCGGGGCCGGAGAGTTTTTTTGCCAGGGAAATGTGCCGTGGTTTGTGTTTGCGGGCCTGAGTCTGGGAGTGGCCGGCTGGCTCCTTATAATCCACGATACGTAGGATGTTTCCCAGACCCAGGGTGGCACCAGTGTAAAGTTGGGCTGCTTTTGTTAGTACAAAATGCCTCCTGATATCTGCCATCCAGAAGTGGGGCACGTGACTTTTGTTTGCAAGGGAAAAGGACCGAGGTTTCTGTTTAAGGGCGTGTGGCTGCGAGTGGCCGGTTGGCTCATGAAAATCCACGATACGCAGGATGTTACCCAGACCGTAAGTAGCAGTACTGCCATGTCGGGCTGGTTTGATAATACCATGTGGCTCCTCCAATCTGCCATCCGGAAGCGGCGCAGGTTAATTTTGCTTTCCAGGGAAATGGGCCGTGGTTTGTGTTTGGGGGCCTGTGGCTGAGAGAGCCGGCTGGCTCCTGAAATTCATTAATGTGCAATATGGTACCCAGACCCAGGGTGGCACCAGTTCCAAGTCAGGCTGGTTTGATAGTAATATTTGGCTCCTGCAATCTGCCCTCCAGAAGCGGGGCAGGTCAGTTTTGTTTGCCAGGGAAAAGTGCTGTGGTTTGTGTTTGGGGGCCTGTGGCTGGGAGTGTACAGTTGGCTCCTGAAAATCCACGATACACAGGATGGTTCCCAGACCCAAGGTGGCACCACTGCCAAGTAGGGCTGGTTTGATAGTACCGAGTGGCTCCTGCAATCAGCCATGCAGAAGCACGTCAGCTGAGTGTTTTTTGCCATGGAGAAGGGCCGTGGTTTGTGTTTGGGGGCCTGTGGCTGGGAGTGGCCGGCAGGCTTCTGAAAATCAAAGATAGGCCGGTTGGTTGCGAGACCCACGGTGCCTCCAGGGCCAAGTCAGGCTGGTTTGATAGTACAACGTGGCTCCTGCAATCTGCATTCACGAAGAGGGGCAGGTGAGTTTTGTTTGCCAGGGAAAAGGGCCGAGGTTTGTGTATGGGTGCCTGTGGCAGAGAGTGGCTGGCTGGCTCCTGAAATTCATTGATATGCAGGATGGTTCTCAGACTCAAGGTGCAAACATTGACTAGTGGGGCTGGGTGACATTGCGAAGTGGCTCCTTCAATCTGCTATCCAGAAGTGGGGCAGGTGAGTTTTGTTTGCCAGGGAAAAGAGCCGAGGTTTGTGTTTTGAGTCCTGTGGCCAGGAATGTCTGGCTGGTACCTGAAAATCAACGATATGCAGTATGTTTCCCAGACCCAAGGTGGCAGCAGTGCCAAGTTGGTCTGGTTTTATTGTGCCAAGTGTCTCCTGCAATCTGCCATCCAGAAGCGGGGAAGGTGAGTTTCGTTTGGAAGGGAAAAGGACCGAGGTTTGTGTTTAAGGGCGTGTGGCTGGGAGTGGCCTGCTGGCTCATGAAAATCCACGATACGCAGGATGTTTCCCTGACCCGAGGAAGCAATACTGACAAGTCAGGCTGGTTTGATAATACCAAGTGGCTCCGGCAATCTGCCAGCCGGAAGTGGGGCAGGTGAGTTTTGTTTGCCAGGGAAAAGGACCGAGGTTTGTGTTTGGCGGCCAGGGCGCGAGAGTGCCGGCTGCATCCTGAAATTCTTTGATATCCAGGATGGCTCCAAGACCCAAGGTGGCAACACTGCCAAGTCGGGCTGGTTCGTTACTACCAAGTGGCTCCTGCAATCGTCCATCCAGAAGCGGGGCATGTGACTTCTGTTTGCCAGGGAAAAGGGCCATGGTTTCTGTTTGAGGGCCTGTGGCTGGGAGTGGCCGGCTGGCATCTGAAAATGCACGATACGCAGGGTGGTTCCCAGCCCTAAGTTGCCACCAGTGCCAAGTCGGGCTGCTTTGATACTACATCGAGGCTCCTGCAAACTGCCATCGTGAAGCGGAGAAGGTGAGTTTTCTTTTCCTGGGAAAAGCTCCGCAGTTTTTGTTAGGGGGCCTTTGGCTGGGAGTGGCCGTCTGGTTCCTGAAAATCTACGATATGTCGGATGGTTCCCAGACCCAAGGTAGCAACACTGCCAAGTCGGGCTTGTTTGTTACTACCAAGTGGCTCCAGAAATCTGCCATCAAGAAGCGGGGCAGGTGAGTTTTTTTGACAGGGAAAAGAGCCGAGGTCTTGATTTGGCGTCCTGTGCCTGGAAGTGTCCGGCTGGATCCTGAAAATCCACGATACGCAGGATGGTTCCCAGACCCAAGGTGGCACCAGTGCCAAGTCAGGCTGGTTTGATAGTATCAAGTGGCCCCTGCAATTTGACATCCAGAAGCAGGGCAGGTGAGTGTTTTTTGCCAGGGAGAAGGGCCTTGGTTTTTGTTTGGGGGCCTGTGGCTGGGAGTGGCTGACTGGTTTCTAAAAATCCACGATATGTAGGATGGTTGCCAAACCCAATGTGGCAGCAGTGGCAAGCTGGGCTGGTTCTATAATACCAAGTGGCTCCTGCAATCTGCCATCCAGAAGTGGGGCAGGTGAGTTTTGTTTTCAAGGGAAAAGGGCTCTGGTTTGTGTTTGGGGGCCTGTGGCTGGGAGCCGCTGGCTGGATCTAGAAACTCCACGATACGCAGGATGGTTCAAAGACGCAAGGTGGCAGCAGTGCCAAGTCGGGCTGATTTTATATTACCAAGTGGCTCCAGCAATCGGCCATCCAGAAGCGGGGCCGGAGAGTTTTTTTGCCAGGGAAATGTGCCGTGGTTTGTGTTTGCGGGCCTGAGTCTGGGAGTGGCCGGCTGGCTCCTTATAATCCACGATACGTAGGATGTTTCCCAGACCCAGGGTGGCACCAGTGTAAAGTTGGGCTGCTTTTGTTAGTACAAAATGCCTCCTGATATCTGCCATCCAGAAGTGGGGCACGTGACTTTTGTTTGCAAGGGAAAAGGACCGAGGTTTCTGTTTAAGGGCGTGTGGCTGCGAGTGGCCGGTTGGCTCATGAAAATCCACGATACGCAGGATGTTACCCAGACCGTAAGTAGCAGTACTGCCATGTCGGGCTGGTTTGATAATACCATGTGGCTCCTCCAATCTGCCATCCGGAAGCGGCGCAGGTTAATTTTGCTTTCCAGGGAAATGGGCCGTGGTTTGTGTTTGGGGGCCTGTGGCTGAGAGAGCCGGCTGGCTCCTGAAATTCATTAATGTGCAATATGGTACCCAGACCCAGGGTGGCACCAGTTCCAAGTCAGGCTGGTTTGATAGTAATATTTGGCTCCTGCAATCTGCCCTCCAGAAGCGGGGCAGGTCAGTTTTGTTTGCCAGGGAAAAGTGCTGTGGTTTGTGTTTGGGGGCCTGTGGCTGGGAGTGTACAGTTGGCTCCTGAAAATCCACGATACACAGGATGGTTCCCAGACCCAAGGTGGCACCACTGCCAAGTAGGGCTGGTTTGATAGTACCGAGTGGCTCCTGCAATCAGCCATGCAGAAGCACGTCAGCTGAGTGTTTTTTGCCATGGAGAAGGGCCGTGGTTTGTGTTTGGGGGCCTGTGGCTGGGAGTGGCCGGCAGGCTTCTGAAAATCAAAGATAGGCCGGTTGGTTGCGAGACCCACGGTGCCTCCAGGGGCAAGTCAGGCTGGTTTGATAGTACAACGTGGCTCCTGCAATCTGCATTCCCGAAGAGGGGCAGGTGAGTTTTGTTTGCCAGGGAAAAGGGCCGAGGTTTGTGTATGGGTGCCTGTGGCAGAGAGTGGCTGGCTGGCTCCTGAAATTCATTGATATGCAGGATGGTTCTCAGACTCAAGGTGCAAACATTGACTAGTGGGGCTGGGTGACATTGCGAAGTGGCTCCTTCAATCTGCTATCCAGAAGTGGGGCAGGTGAGTTTTGTTTGCCAGGGAAAAGAGCCGAGGTTTGTGTTTTGAGTCCTGTGGCCAGGAATGTCTGGCTGGTACCTGAAAATCAACGATATGCAGTATGTTTCCCAGACCCAAGGTGGCAGCAGTGCCAAGTTGGTCTGGTTTTATTGTGCCAAGTGTCTCCTGCAATCTGCCATCCAGAAGCGGGGAAGGTGAGTTTCGTTTGGAAGGGAAAAGGACCGAGGTTTGTGTTTAAGGGCGTGTGGCTGGGAGTGGCCTGCTGGCTCATGAAAATCCACGATACGCAGGATGTTTCCCTGACCCGAGGAAGCAATACTGACAAGTCAGGCTGGATTGATAATACCAAGTGGCTCCGGCAATCTGCCAGCCGGAAGTGGGGCAGGTGAGTTTTGTTTGCCAGGGAAAAGGACCGAGGTTTGTGTTTGGCGGCCAGGGCGCGAGAGTGCCGGCTGCATCCTGAAATTCTTTGATATCCAGGATGGCTCCAAGACCCAAGGTGGCAACACTGCCAAGTCGGGCTGGTTCGTTACTACCAAGTGGCTCCTGCAATCGTCCATCCAGAAGCGGGGCATGTGACTTCTGTTTGCCAGGGAAAAGGGCCATGGTTTTTGTTTGAGGGCCTGTGGCTGGGAGTGGCCGGCTGGCATCGGAAAATGCACGATACGCAGGGTGGTTCCCAGCCCTAAGTTGCCACCAGTGCCAAGTCGAGCTGCTTTGATACTACATCGAGGCTCCTGCAAACTGCCATCGTGAAGCGGAGAAGGTGAGTTTTCTTTTCCTGGGAAAAGCTCCGCAGTTTTTGTTAGGGGGCCTTTGGCTGGGAGTGGCCGGCTGGCATCTGAAAATGCACGAAACGCAGGGTGGTTCCCAGCCCTAAGTTGCCACCAGTGCCAAGTCGGGCTGCTTTGATACTACATCGAGGCTCCTGCAAACTGCCATCGTGAAGCGGAGAAGGTGAGTTTTCTTTTCCTGGGAAAAGCTCCGCAGTTTTTGTTAGGGGGCCTTTGGCTGGGAGTGGCCGTCTGGCTCCTGAAAATCTACGATATGTCGGATGGTTCCCAGACCCAAGGTAGCAACACTGCCAAGTCGGGCTTGTTTGTTACTACCAAGTGGCTCCAGAAATCTGCCATCAAGAAGCGGGGCAGGTGAGTTTTTTTGACAGGGAAAAGAGCCGAGGTCTTGATTTGGGGTCCTGTGCCTGGAAGTGTCCGGCTGGATCCTGAAAATCCACGATACGCAGGATGGTTCCCAGACCCAAGGTGGCACCAGTGCCAAGTCAGGCTGGTTTGATAGTATCAAGTGGCCCCTGCAATTTGACATCCAGAAGCAGGGCAGGTGAGTGTTTTTTGCCAGGGAGAAGGGCCTTGGTTTTTGTTTGGGGGCCTGTGGCTGGGAGTGGCTGGCTGGCTCCTAAACATCCACGATATGCAGGATGGTTGCCAGACCCAATGTGGCAGCAGTGCCAAGCCGGGCTGGTTCTATAATACCAAGTGGCTCCTGCAATCTGCCATCCAGAAGCGGGGTGGGTGAGTTTTGTTTGCCAGGCAAAAGGGCCATGGTTTGTGTTTGGGGGCCTGTGGCTGGGCTTGGCCGGCTGGCTCCTGAAAATACACGATACGGAGGATGGTCACGTGACCCAGGGTGGCACGAGTGCCAAGTTGGGCTGCTTTGATAGTACCAAGTGTCTCCTGCAATTGTACCTCCAGAAGCAGGGCAGGTGAGTTTTTTTTGCCAGGGAAAAGGGCCGTGATTTTTTTTTGGCGGCCTGGGCCAGGGAGTGGCGGGCTCGCTCCTGAAAATCCATGACACACAGAATGGTTCCCAGACCCAAGGTGCTACCAGTGCCACATCGGGGTGGTTTGATAATAGAAAGTGGCTCCTGCAATCTGTCATCCAGGGGTTGGGCAGGTGACTTTTCTTAGCAAGGGAAAATGGCTGTGTTTTGTGTTTGGGCGCCTGTGGCTTGGAGTGGCCAGCTGGCTCCTGAAAATCCACCATACGCAGGATGGTTCCAAGACCCAAGGTTGCACCAGTGCCAAGTCGGGCTGGTTTGATAGTAGAAAGTTGCTCCTGCAATCGTCCATCCAGAAGCGGGGCATGTGACTTCTGTTTGCCAGGGAAAAGGGCCATGGTTTCTGTTTGAGGGCCTGTGGCTGGGAGTGGCCGGCTGGCATCTGAAAATGCACGAAACGCAGGGTGGTTCCCAGCCCTAAGTTGCCACCAGTGCCAAGTCAGGCTGCTTTGATACTACATCGAGGCTCCTGCAAACTGCCATCGTGAAGCGGAGAAGGTGAGTTTTCTTTTCCTGGGAAAAGCTCCGCAGTTTTTGTTAGGGGGCATTTGGCTGGGAGTGGCCGGCTGGCTCCTGAAAATCCACGATACGCAGGATGGTTCCCACACCCAAAGCGGCACCAGTGCCAAGTCAGGCTGGTTTGATAGTATCAAGTGGCCCCTGCAATTTGACATCCAGAAGCAGGGCAGGTGAGTGTTTTTTGCCAGGGAGAAGGGCCTTGGTTTTTGTTTGGGGGCCTGTGGCTGGGAGTGGCTGACTGGTTTCTAAAAATCCACGATATGTAGGATGGTTGCCAGACCCAATGTGGCAGCAGTGGCAAGCTGGGCTGGTTCTATAATACCAAGTGGCTCCTGCAATCTGCCATCCAGAAGTGGGGCAGGTGAGTTTTGTTTTCAAGGGAAAAGGGCTCTGGTTTGTGTTTGGGGGCCTGTGGCTGGGAGCCGCTGGCTGGATCTAGAAACTCCATGATACGCAGGATGGTTCAAAGAGGCAAGGTGGCAGCAGTGCCAAGTCGGGCTGGTTTTATATTACCAAGTGGCTCCAGCAATCGGCCATCCAGAAGCGGGGCCGGAGAGTTTTTTTGCCAGGGAAATGTGCCGTGGTTTGTGTTTGCGGGCCTGAGTCTGGGAGTGGCCGGCTGGCTCCTCATAATCCACGATACGTAGGATGTTTCCCAGACCCGGGGTGGCATCAGTGTAAAGCTGGGCTGCTTTTGTTAGTACAAAATGCCTCCTGATATCTGCCATCCAGAAGTGGGGCACGTGACTTTTGTTTGCAAGGGAAAAGGACCGAGGTTTCTGTTTAAGGGCGTGTGGCTGCGAGTGGCCGGTTGGCTCATGAAAATCCACGATACGCAGGATGTTACCCAGACCGTAAGTAGCAGTACTGCCATGTCGGGCTGGTTTGATAATACCATGTGGCTCCTCCAATCTGCCATCCGGAAGCGGCGCAGGTTAATTTTGCTTTCCAGGGAAATGGGCCGTGGTTTGTGTTTGGGGGCCTGTGGCTGAGAGAGCCGGCTGGCTCCTGAAATTCATTAATGTGCAATATGGTACCCAGACCCAGGGTGGCACCAGTTCCAAGTCAGGCTGGTTTGATAGTAATATTTGGCTCCTGCAATCTGCCCTCCAGAAGCGGGGCAGGTCAGTTTTGTTTGCCAGGGAAAAGTGCTGTGGTTTGTGTTTGGGGGCCTGTGGCTGGGAGTGTACAGTTGGCTCCTGAAAATCCACGATACACAGGATGGTTCCCAGACCCAAGGTGGCACCACTGCCAAGTAGGGCTGGTTTGATAGTACCGAGTGGCTCCTGCAATCAGCCATGCAGAAGCACGTCAGCTGAGTGTTTTTTGCCATGGAGAAGGGCCGTGGTTTGTGTTTGGGGGCCTGTGGCTGGGAGTGGCCGGCAGGCTTCTGAAAATCAAAGATAGGCCGGTTGGTTGCGAGACCCACGGTGCCTCCAGGGCCAAGTCAGGCTGGTTTGATAGTACAACGTGGCTCCTGCAATCTGCATTCCCGAAGAGGGGCAGGTGAGTTTTGTTTGCCAGGGAAAAGGGCCGAGGTTTGTGTATGGGTGCCTGTGGCAGAGAGTGGCTGGCTGGCTCCTGAAATTCATTGATATGCAGGATGGTTCTCAGACTCAAGGTGCAAACATTGACTAGTGGGGCTGGGTGACATTGCGAAGTGGCTCCTTCAATCTGCTATCCAGAAGTGGGGCAGGTGAGTTTTGTTTGCCAGGGAAAAGAGCCGAGGTTTGTGTTTTGAGTCCTGTGGCCAGGAATGTCTGGCTGGTACCTGAAAATCAACGATATGCAGTATGTTTCCCAGACCCAAGGTGGCAGCAGTGCCAAGTTGGTCTGGTTTTATTGTGCCAAGTGTCTCCTGCAATCTGCCATCCAGAAGCGGGGAAGGTGAGTTTCGTTTGGAAGGGAAAAGGACCGAGGTTTGTGTTTAAGGGCGCGTGGCTGGGAGTGGCCTGCTGGCTCATGAAAATCCACGATACGCAGGATGTTTCCCAGACCCGAGGAAGCAATACTGCCAAGTCAGGCTGGTTTGATAATACCAAGTGGCTCCTGCAATCTGCCAGCCGGAAGTGGGGCAGGTGAGTTTTGTTTGCCAGGGAAAAGGACCGAGGTTTGTGTTTGGCGGCCAGGGCGCGAGAGTGCCGGCTGCATCCTGAAATTCTTTGATATCCAGGATGGTTCAAAGACCCAAGGTGGCAACACTGCCAAGTCGGGCTGGTTCGTTACTACCAAGTGGCTCCTGCAATCGTCCATCCAGAAGCGGGGCATGTGACTTCTGTTTGCCAGGGAAAAGGGCCATGGTTTTTGTTTGAGGGCCTGTGGCTGGGAGTGGCCGGCTGGCATCTGAAAATGCACGATACGCAGGGTGGTTCCCAGCCCTAAGTTGCCACCAGTGCCAAGTCGGGCTGCTTTGATACTACATCGAGGCTCCTGCAAACTGCCATCGTGAAGCGGAGAAGGTGAGTTTTCTTTTCCTGGGAAAAGCTCCGCAGTTTTTGTTAGGGGGCCTTTGGCTGGGAGTGGCCGTCTGGTTCCTGAAAATCTACGATATGTCGGATGGTTCCCAGACCCAAGGTAGCAACACTGCCAAGTCGGGCTTGTTTGTTACTACCAAGTGGCTCCAGAAATCTGCCATCAAGAAGCGGGGCAGGTGAGTTTTTTTGACAGGGAAAAGAGCCGAGGTCTTGATTTGGGGTCCTGTGCCTGGAAGTGTCCGGCTGGATCCTGAAAATCCACGATACGCAGGATGGTTCCCAGACCCAAGGTGGCACCAGTGCCAAGTCAGGCTGGTTTGATAGTATCAAGTGGCCCCTGCAATTTGACATCCAGAAGCAGGGCAGGTGAGTGTTTTTTGCCAGGGAGAAGGGCCTTGGTTTTTGTTTGGGGGCCTGTGGCTGGGAGTGGCTGACTGGTTTCTAAAAATCCACGATATGTAGGATGGTTGCCAAACCCAATGTGGCAGCAGTGGCAAGCTGGGCTGGTTCTATAATACCAAGTGGCTCCTGCAATCTGCCATCCAGAAGTGGGGCAGGTGAGTTTTGTTTTCAAGGGAAAAGGGCTCTGGTTTGTGTTTGGGGGCCTGTGGCTGGGAGCCGCTGGCTGGATCTAGAAACTCCACGATACGCAGGATGGTTCAAAGACGCAAGGTGGCAGCAGTGCCAAGTCGGGCTGATTTTATATTACCAAGTGGCTCCAGCAATCGGCCCTCCAGAAGCGGGGCCGGAGAGTTTTTTTGCCAGGGAAATGTGCCGTGGTTTGTGTTTGCGGGCCTGAGTCTGGGAGTGGCCGGCTGGCTCCTTATAATCCACGATACGTAGGATGTTTCCCAGACCCAGGGTGGCACCAGTGTAAAGTTGGGCTGCTTTTGTTAGTACAAAATGCCTCCTGATATCTGCCATCCAGAAGTGGGGCACGTGACTTTTGTTTGCAAGGGAAAAGGACCGAGGTTTCTGTTTAAGGGCGTGTGGCTGCGAGTGGCCGGTTGGCTCATGAAAATCCACGATACGCAGGATGTTACCCAGACCGTAAGTAGCAGTACTGCCATGTCGGGCTGGTTTGATAATACCATGTGGCTCCTCCAATCTGCCATCCGGAAGCGGCGCAGGTTAATTTTGCTTTCCAGGGAAATGGGCCGTGGTTTGTGTTTGGGGGCCTGTGGCTGAGAGAGCCGGCTGGCTCCTGAAATTCATTAATGTGCAATATGGTACCCAGACCCAGGGTGGCACCAGTTCCAAGTCAGGCTGGTTTGATAGTAATATTTGGCTCCTGCAATCTGCCCTCCAGAAGCGGGGCAGGTCAGTTTTGTTTGCCAGGGAAAAGTGCTGTGGTTTGTGTTTGGGGGCCTGTGGCTGGGAGTGTACAGTTGGCTCCTGAAAATCCACGATACACAGGATGGTTCCCAGACCCAAGGTGGCACCACTGCCAAGTAGGGCTGGTTTGATAGTACCGAGTGGCTCCTGCAATCAGCCATGCAGAAGCACGTCAGCTGAGTGTTTTTTGCCATGGAGAAGGGCCGTGGTTTGTGTTTGGGGGCCTGTGGCTGGGAGTGGCCGGCAGGCTTCTGAAAATCAAAGATAGGCCGGTTGGTTGCGAGACCCACGGTGCCTCCAGGGCCAAGTCAGGCTGGTTTGATAGTACAACGTGGCTCCTGCAATCTGCATTCACGAAGAGGGGCAGGTGAGTTTTGTTTGCCAGGGAAAAGGGCCGAGGTTTGTGTATGGGTGCCTGTGGCAGAGAGTGGCTGGCTGGCTCCTGAAATTCATTGATATGCAGGATGGTTCTCAGACTCAAGGTGCAAACATTGACTAGTGGGGCTGGGTGACATTGCGAAGTGGCTCCTTCAATCTGCTATCCAGAAGTGGGGCAGGTGAGTTTTGTTTGCCAGGGAAAAGAGCCGAGGTTTGTGTTTTGAGTCCTGTGGCCAGGAATGTCTGGCTGGTACCTGAAAATCAACGATATGCAGTATGTTTCCCAGACCCAAGGTGGCAGCAGTGCCAAGTTGGTCTGGTTTTATTGTGCCAAGTGTCTCCTGCAATCTGCCATCCAGAAGCGGGGAAGGTGAGTTTCGTTTGGAAGGGAAAAGGACCGAGGTTTGTGTTTAAGGGCGTGTGGCTGGGAGTGGCCTGCTGGCTCATGAAAATCCACGATACGCAGGATGTTTCCCTGACCCGAGGAAGCAATACTGACAAGTCAGGCTGGATTGATAATACCAAGTGGCTCCGGCAATCTGCCAGCCGGAAGTGGGGCAGGTGAGTTTTGTTTGCCAGGGAAAAGGACCGAGGTTTGTGTTTGGCGGCCAGGGCGCGAGAGTGCCGGCTGCATCCTGAAATTCTTTGATATCCAGGATGGCTCCAAGACCCAAGGTGGCAACACTGCCAAGTCGGGCTGGTTCGTTACTACCAAGTGGCTCCTGCAATCGTCCATCCAGAAGCGGGGCATGTGACTTCTGTTTGCCAGGGAAAAGGGCCATGGTTTTTGTTTGAGGGCCTGTGGCTGGGAGTGGCCGGCTGGCATCGGAAAATGCACGATACGCAGGGTGGTTCCCAGCCCTAAGTTGCCACCAGTGCCAAGTCGAGCTGCTTTGATACTACATCGAGGCTCCTGCAAACTGCCATCGTGAAGCGGAGAAGGTGAGTTTTCTTTTCCTGGGAAAAGCTCCGCAGTTTTTGTTAGGGGGCCTTTGGCTGGGAGTGGCCGGCTGGCATCTGAAAATTCACGAAACGCAGGGTGGTTCCCAGCCCTAAGTTGCCACCAGTGCCAAGTCGGGCTGCTTTGATACTACATCGAGGCTCCTGCAAACTGCCATCGTGAAGCGGAGAAGGTGAGTTTTCTTTTCCTGGGAAAAGCTCCGCAGTTTTTGTTAGGGGGCCTTTGGCTGGGAGTGTCGGGCTGGCTCCTGAAAATCTACGATATGTCGGATGGTTCCCAGACCCAAGGTAGCAACACTGCCAAGTCGGGCTTGTTTGTTACTACCAAGTGGCTCCAGAAATCTGCCATCAAGAAGCGGGGCAGGTGAGTTTTTTTGACAGGGAAAAGAGCCGAGGTCTTGATTTGGGGTCCTGTGCCTGGAAGTGTCCGGCTGGATCCTGAAAATCCACGATACACTGGATGGTTCCCACACCCAAAGTGGCACCAGTGCCAAGTCGGGCGGGTTTGATAGTATCAAGTGGCCCCTGCAATTTGACATCCAGAAGCAGGGCAGGTGAGTGTTTTTTGCCAGGGAGAAGGGCCTTGGTTTTTGTTTGGGGGCCTGTGGCTTGTAGTGGCCGGCTGGCATCTGAAAATCCCCAGTACGCAGGATGGTTGCCAGACCCAATGTGGCAGCAGTGCCAAGCCGGGCTGGTTCTATAATACCAAGTGGCTCCTGCAATCTGCCATCCAGAAGCGGGGCGGGTGAGTTTTGTTTGCCAGGCAAAAGGGCCATGGTTTGTGTTTGGGGGCCTGTGGCTGGGCTTGGCCGGCTGGCTCCTGAAAATACACGATACGGAGGATGGTCACGTGACCCAGGGTGGCACGAGTGCCAAGTTGGGCTGCTTTGATAGTACCAAGTGTCTCCTGCAATTGTACCTCCAGAAGCAGGGCAGGTGAGTTTTTTTTGCCAGGGAAAAGGGCCGTGATTTTTTTTTTTGGCGGCCTGGGCCAGGGAGTGGCGGGCTCGCTCCTGAAAATCCATGACACACAGAATGGTTCCCAGACCCAAGGTGCTACCAGTGCCACATCGGGGTGGTTTGATAATAGAAAGTGGCTCCTGCAATCTGTCATCCAGGGGTTGGGCAGGTGACTTTTCTTAGCAAGGGAAAATGGCTGTGTTTTGTGTTTGGGCGCCTGTGGCTTGGAGTGGCCAGCTGGCTCCTGAAAATCCACCATACGCAGGATGGTTCCAAGACCCAAGGTTGCACCAGTGCCAAGTCGGGCTGGTTTGATAGTAGAAAGTTGCTCCTGCAATCGTCCATCCAGAAGCGGGGCATGTGACTTCTGTTTGCCAGGGAAAAGGGCCATGGTTTCTGTTTGAGGGCCTGTGGCTGGGAGTGGCCGGCTGGCATCGGAAAATGCACGATACGCAGGGTGGTTCCCAGCCCTAAGTTGCCACCAGTGCCAAGTCGGGCTGCTTTGATACTACATCGAGGCTCCTGCAAACTGCCATCGTGAAGCGGAGAAGGTGAGTTTTCTTTTCCTGGGAAAAGCTCCGCAGTTTTTGTTAGGGGGCCTTTGGCTGGGAGTGTCGGGCTGGCTCCTGAAAATCCACGATACGCAGGATGGTTCCCACACCCAAAGTGGCACCAGTGCCAAGTCAGGCTGGTTTGATAGTATCAAGTGGCCCCTGCAATTTGACATCCAGAAGCAGGGCAGGTGAGTGTTTTTTGCCAGGGAGAAGGGCCTTGGTTTTTGTTTGGGGGCCTGTGGCTGGGAGTGGCTGACTGGTTTCTAAAAATCCACGATATGTAGGATGGTTGCCAGACCGAATGTGGCAGCAGTGGCAAGCTGGGCTGGTTCTATAATACCAAGTGGCTCGTGCAATCTGCCATCCAGAAGTGGGGCAGGTGAGTTTTGTTTTCAAGGGAAAAGGGCTCTGGTTTGTGTTTGGGGGCCTGTGGCTGGGAGCCGCCGGCTGGATCTAGAAACTCCATGATACGCAGGATGGTTCAAAGACGCAAGGTGGCAGCAGTGCCAAGTCGGGCTGGTTTTATATTACCAAGTGGCTCCTGCAATCGGCCATCCAGAAGCGGGGCCGGAGAGTTTTTTTGCCAGGGAAATGTGCCGTGGTTTTGTTTGCGGGCCTGAGTCTGGGAGTGGCCGGCTGGCTCCTCATAATCCACGATACGTAGGATGTTTCCCAGACCCAGGGTGGCACCAGTGTAAAGTTGGGCTGCTTTTGTTAGTACAAAATGCCTCCTGATATCTGCCATCCAGAAGTGGGGCACGTGACTTTTGTTTGCAAGGGAAAAGGACCGAGGTTTCTGTTTAAGGGCGTGTGGCTGCGAGTGGCCGGTTGGCTCATGAAAATCCACAATACGCAGGATGTTACCCAGACCGTAAGTAGCAGTACTGCCATGTCGGGCTGGTTTGATAATACCATGTGGCTCCTCCAATCTGCCATCCGGAAGCGGCGCAGGTTAATTTTGCTTTCCAGGGAAATGTGCCGTGGTTTGTGTTTGGGGGCCTGTGGCTGAGAGAGCCGGCTGGCTCCTGAAATTCATTAATGTGCAATATGGTACCCAGACCCAGGGTGGCACCAGTTCCAAGTCAGGCTGGTTTGATAGTAATATTTGGCTCCTGCAATCTGCCCTCCAGAAGCGGGGCAGGTCAGTTTTGTTTGCCAGGGAAAAGTGCTGTGGTTTGTGTTTGGGGGCCTGTGGCTGGGAGTGTACAGTTGGCTCCTGAAAATCCACGATACACAGGATGGTTCCCAGACCCAAGGTGGCACCACTGCCAAGTAGGGCTGGTTTGATAGTACCGAGTGGCTCCTGCAATCAGCCATGCAGAAGCACGTCAGCTGAGTGTTTTTTGCCACGGAGAAGGGCCGTGGTTTGTGTTTGGGGGCCTGTGGCTGGGAGTGGCCGGCAGGCTTCTGAAAATCAAAGATAGGCCGGTTGGTTGCGAGACCCACGGTGCCTCCAGGGCCAAGTCAGGCTGGTTTGATAGTACAACGTGGCTCCTGCAATCTGCATTCCCGAAGAGGGGCAGGTGAGTTTTGTTTGCCAGGGAAAAGGGCCGAGGTTTGTGTATGGGTGCCTGTGGCAGAGAGTGGCTGGCTGGCTCCTGAAATTCATTGATATGCAGGATGGTTCTCAGACTCAAGGTGCAAACATTGACTAGTGGGGCTGGGTGACATTGCAAAGTGGCTCCTTCAATCTGCTATCCAGAAGTGGGGCAGGTGAGTTTTGTTTGCCAGGGAAAAGAGCCGAGGTTTGTGTTTTGAGTCCTGTGGCCAGGAATGTCTGGCTGGTACCTGAAAATCAACGATATGCAGTATGTTTCCCAGACCCAAGGTGGCAGCAGTGCCAAGTTGGTCTGGTTTTATTGTGGCAAGTGTCTCCTGCAATCTGCCATCCAGAAGCGGGGAAGGTGAGTTTCGTTTGGAAGGGAAAAGGACCGAGGTTTGTGTTTAAGGGCGTGTGGCTGGGAGTGGCCTGCTGGCTCATGAAAATCCACGATACGCAGGATGTTTCCCAGACCCGAGGAAGCAATACTGCCAAGTCAGGCTGGTTTGATAATACCAAGTGGCTCCTGCAATCTGCCAGGCGGAAGCGGGGCGGGTGAGTATTGTTTGCCAGGCAAAAGGGCCATGGTTTGTGTTTGGGGGCCTGTGGCTGGGCTTGGCCGGCTGGCTCCTGAAAATCCACGATACGCAGGATGTTTCCCAGACCCGAGGAAGCAATACTGACAAGTCAGGCTGGTTTGATAATACCAAGTGGCTCCTGCAATCTGCCAGCCGGAAGTGGGGCAGGTGAGTTTTGTTTGCCAGGTTAAAAGGACCGAGGTTTGTGTTTGGCGGCCAGGGCGCGAGAGTGCCGGCTGCATCCTGAAATTCTTTGATATCCAGGATGGTTCAAAGACCCAAGGTGGCAACACTGCCAAGTCGGGCTGGTTCGTTACTACCAAGTGGCTCCTGCAATCGTCCATCCAGAAGCGGGGCATGTGACTTCTGTTTGCCAGGGAAAAGGGCCATGGTTTTTGTTTGAGGGCCTGTGGCTGGGAGTGGCCGGCTGGCATCTGAAAATGCACGATACGCAGGGTGGTTCCCAGCCCTAAGTTGCCACCAGTGCCAAGTCGGGCTGCTTTGATACTACATCGAGGCTCCTGCAAACTGCCATCGTGAAGCGGAGAAGGTGAGTTTTCTTTTCCTGGGAAAAGCTCCGCAGTTTTTGTTAGGGGGCCTTTGGCTGGGAGTGGCCGGCTGGCATCTGAAAATGCACGAAACGCAGGGTGGTTCCCAGCCCTAAGTTGCCACCAGTGCCAAGTCGGGCTGCTTTGATACTACATCGAGGCTCCTGCAAACTGCCATCGTGAAGCGGAGAAGGCGAGTTTTCTTTTCCTGGGAAAAGCTCCGCAGTTTTTGTTAGGGGGCCTTTGGCTGGGAGTGTCGGGCTGGCTCCTGAAAATCTACGATATGTCGGATGGTTCCCAGACCCAAGGTAGCAACACTGCCAAGTCGGGCTTGTTTGTTACTACCAAGTGGCTCCAGAAATCTGCCATCAAGAAGCGGGGCAGGTGAGTTTTTTTGACAGGGAAAAGAGCCGAGGTCTTGATTTGGGGTCATGTGCCTGGAAGTGTCCGGCTGGATCCTGAAAATCCACGATACACAGGATGGTTCCCACACCCAAAGTGGCACCAGTGCCAAGTCGGGCGGGTTTGATAGTATCAAGTGGCCCCTGCAATTTGACATCCAGAAGCAGGGCAGGTGAGTGTTTTTTGCCAGGGAGAAGGGCCTTGGTTTTTGTTTGGGGGCCTGTGGCTTGTAGTGGCCGGCTGGCATCTGAAAATCCCCAGTACGCAGGATGGTTGCCAGACCCAATGTGGCAGCAGTGCCAAGCCGGGCTGGTTCTATAATACCAAGTAGCTCCTGCAATCTGCCATCCAGAAGCAGGGCGGGTGAGTTTTGTTTGCCAGGCAAAAGGGCCATGGTTTGTGTTTGGTGGCCTGTGGCTGGGCTTGGCCGGCTGGCTCCTGAAAATACACGATACGGGGGATGGTCACGTGACCCAGGGTGGCACGAGTGCCAAGTTGGGCTGCTTTGATAGTACCAAGTGTCTCCTGCAATTGTACCTCCAGAAGCAGGGCAGGTGAGTTTTTTTTGCCAGGGAAAAGGGCCGTGATTTTTTTTTTTGGCGGCCTGGGCCAGGGAGTGGCGGGCTCGCTCCTGAAAATCCATGACACACAGAATGGTTCCCAGACCCAAGGTGCTACCAGTGCCACATCGGGGTGGTTTGATAATAGAAAGTGGCTCCTGCAATCTGTCATCCGGGGGTTGGGCAGGTGACTTTTCTTAGCAAGGGAAAATGGCTGTGTTTTGTGTTTGGGCGCCTGTGGCTTGGAGTGGCCGGCTGGCTCCTGAAAATCCACCATACGCAGGATGGTTCCAAGACCCAAGGTTGCACCAGTGCCAAGTCGGGCTGGTTTGATAGTAGAAAGTTGCTCCTGCAATCGTCCATCCAGAAGCGGGGCATGTGACTTCTGTTTGCCAGGGAAAAGGGCCATGGTTTCTGTTTGAGGGCCTGTGGCTGGGAGTGGCCGGCTGGCATCTGAAAATGCACGTTACGCAGGATGGTTCCCAGGCCTAAGTTGCCACCAGTGCCAAGTCGGGCTGCTTTGATACTACATCGAGGCTCCTGCAAACTGCCATCGTGAAGCGGAGAAGGTGAGTTTTCTTTTCCTGGGAAAAGCTCCGCAGTTTTTGTTAGGGGGCCTTTGGCTGGGAGTGGCCGGCTGGCTCCTGAAAATCCACGATACGCAGGATGGTTCCCACACCCAAAGTGGCACCAGTGCCAAGTCAGGCTGGTTTGATAGTATCAAGTGGCCCCTGCAATTTGACATCCAGAAGCAGGGCAGGTGAGTGTTTTTTGCCAGGGAGAAGGGCCTTGGGTTTTGTTTGGGGGCCTGTGGCTGGGAGTGGCTGACTGGTTTCTAAAAATCCACGATATGTAGGATGGTTGCCAGACCCAATGTGGCAGCAGTGGCAAGCTGGGCTGGTTCTATAATACCAAGTGGCTCCTGCAATCTGCCATCCAGAAGTGGGGCCAGGTGAGTTTTGTTTTCAAGGGAAAAGGGCTCTGGTTTGTGTTTGGGGGCCTGTGGCTGGGAGCCGCTGGCTGGATCTAGAAACTCCATGATACGCAGGATGGTTCAAAGACGCAAGGTGGCAGCAGTGCCAAGTCGGGCTGGTTTTATATTACCAAGTGGCTCCTGCAATCGGCCATCCAGAAGCGGGGCCGGAGAGTTTTTTTGCCAGGGAAATGTGCCGTGGTTTGTGTTTGCGGGCCTGAGTCTGGGAGTGGCCGGCTGGCTCCTCATAATCCACGATACGTAGGATGTTTCCCAGACCCAGGGTGGCACCAGTGTAAAGTTGGGCTGCTTTTGTTAGTACAAAATGCCTCCTGATATCTGCCATCCAGAAGTGGGGCACGTGACTTTTGTTTGCAAGGGAAAAGGACCGAGGTTTCTGTTTAAGGGCGTGTGGCTGCGAGTGGCCGGTTGGCTCATGAAAATCCACGATACGCAGGATGTTACCCAGACCGTAAGTAGCAGTACTGCCATGTCGGGCTGGTTTGATAATACCATGTGGCTCCTCCAATCTGCCATCCGGAAGCGGCGCAGGTTAATTTTGCTTTCCAGGGAAATGGGCCGTGGTTTGTGTTTGGGGGCCTGTGGCTGAGAGAGCCGGCTGGCTCCTGAAATTCATTAATGTGCAATATGGTACCCAGACCCAGGGTGGCACCAGTTCCAAGTCAGGCTGGTTTGATAGTAATATTTGGCTCCTGCAATCTGCCCTCCAGAAGCGGGGCAGGTCAGTTTTGTTTGCCAGGGAAAAGTGCTGTGGTTTGTGTTTGGGGGCCTGTGGCTGGGAGTGTACAGTTGGCTCCTGAAAATCCACGATACACAGGATGGTTCCCAGACCCAAGGTGGCACCACTGCCAAGTAGGGCTGGTTTGATAGTACCGAGTGGCTCCTGCAATCAGCCATGCAGAAGCACGTCAGCTGAGTGTTTTTTGCCACGGAGAAGGGCCGTGGTTTGTGTTTGGGGGCCTGTGGCTGGGAGTGGCCGGCAGGCTTCTGAAAATCAAAGATAGGCCGGTTGGTTGCGAGACCCACGGTGCCTCCAGGGCCAAGTCAGGCTGGTTTGATAGTACAACGTGGCTCCTGCAATCTGCATTCCCGAAGAGGGGCAGGTGAGTTTTGTTTGCCAGGGAAAAGGGCCGAGGTTTGTGTATGGGTGCCTGTGGCAGAGAGTGGCTGGCTGGCTCCTGAAATTCATTGATATGCAGGATGGTTCTCAGACTCAAGGTGCAAACATTGACTAGTGGGGCTGGGTGACATTGCAAAGTGGCTCCTTCAATCTGCTATCCAGAAGTGGGGCAGGTGAGTTTTGTTTGCCAGGGAAAAGAGCCGAGGTTTGTGTTTTGAGTCCTGTGGCCAGGAATGTCTGGCTGGTACCTGAAAATCAACGATATGCAGTATGTTTCCCAGACCCAAGGTGGCAGCAGTGCCAAGTTGGTCTGGTTTTATTGTGCCAAGTGTCTCCTGCAATCTGCCATCCAGAAGCGGGGAAGGTGAGTTTCGTTTGGAAGGGAAAAGGACCGAGGTTTGTGTTTAAGGGCGTGTGGCTGGGAGTGGCCTGCTGGCTCATGAAAATCCACGATACGCAGGATGTTTCCCAGACCCGAGGAAGCAATACTGCCAAGTCAGGCTGGTTTGATAATACCAAGTGGCTCCTGCAATCTGCCAGGCAGAAGTGGGGCAGGTGAGTTTTGTTTGCCAGGCAAAAGGGCCATGGTTTGTGTTTGGGGGGCAGGGCGCGAGAGTGCCGGCTGCATCCTGAAATTCTTTGATATCCAGGATGGCTCCGAGACCCAAGGTGGCAACACTGCCAAGTCGGGCTGGTTCGTTACTACCAAGTGGCTCCTGCAATCGTCCATCCAGAAGCGGGGCATGTGACTTCTGTTTGCCAGGGAAAAGGGCCATGGTTTCTGTTTGAGGGCCTGTGGCTGGGAGTGGCCAGCTGGCATCTGAAAATGCACGATACGCAGGGTGGTTCCCAGCCCTAAGTTGCCACCAGTGCCAAGTCGGGCTGCTTTGATACTACATCGAGGCTCCTTCAAACTGCCATCGTGAAGCGGAGAAGGTGAGTTTTCTTTTCCTGGGAAAAGCTCCGCAGTTTTTGTTAGGGGGCCTTTGGCTGGGAGTGGCCGGCTGGCATCTGAAAATGCACGAAACGCAGGGTGGTTCCCAGCCCTAAGTTGCCACCAGTGCCAAGTCGGGCTGCTTTGATACTACATCGAGGCTCCTGCAAACTGCCATCGTGAAGCGGAGAAGGTGAGTTTTCTTTTCCTGGGAAAAGCTCCGCAGTTTTTGTTAGGGGGCCTTTGGCTGGGAGTGGCCGTCTGGCTCCTGAAAATCTACGATATGTCGGATGGTTCCCAGACCCAAGGTAGCAACACTGCCAAGTCGGGCTTGTTTGTTACTACCAAGTGGCTCCAGAAATCTGCCATCAAGAAGCGGGGCAGGTGAGTTTTTTTGACAGGGAAAAGAGCCGAGGTCTTGATTTGGGGTCCTGTGCCTGGAAGTGTCCGGCTGGATCCTGAAAATCCACGATACACTGGATGGTTCCCACACCCAAAGTGGCACCAGTGCCAAGTCGGGCGGGTTTGATAGTATCAAGTGGCCCCTGCAATTTGACATCCAGAAGCAGGGCAGGTGAGTGTTTTTTGCCAGGGAGAAGGGCCTTGGTTTTTGTTTGGGGGCCTGTGGCTTGTAGTGGCCGGCTGGCATCTGAAAATCCCCAGTACGCAGGATGGTTGCCAGACCCAATGTGGCAGCAGTGCCAAGCCGGGGTGGTTCTATAATACCAAGTGGCTCCTGCAATCTGCCATCCAGAAGCGGGGCGGGTGAGTTTTGTTTGCCAGGCAAAAGGGCCATGGTTTGTGTTTGGGCGCCTGTGGCTGGGCTTGGCCGGCTGGCTCCTGAAAATACACGATACGGAGGATGGTCACGTGACCCAGGGTGGCACGAGTGCCAAGTTGGGCTGCTTTGATAGTACCAAGTGTCTCCTGCAATTGTACCTCCAGAAGCAGGGCAGGTGAGTTTTTTTTGCCAGGGAAAAGGGCCGTGATTTTTTTTTTTGGCGGCCTGGGCCAGGGAGTGGCGGGCTCGCTCCTGAAAATCCATGACACACAGAATGGTTCCCAGACCCAAGGTGCTACCAGTGCCACATCGGGGTGGTTTGATAATAGAAAGTGGCTCCTGCAATCTGTCATCCGGGGGTTGGGCAGGTGACTTTTCTTAGCAAGGGAAAATGGCTGTGTTTTGTGTTTGGGCGCCTGTGGCTTGGAGTGGCCAGCTGGCTCCTGAAAATCCACCATACGCAGGATGGTTCCAAGACCCAAGGTTGCACCAGTGCCAAGTCGGGCTGGTTTGATAGTAGAAAGTTGCTCCTGCAATCGTCCATCCAGAAGCGGGGCATGTGACTTCTGTTTGCCAGGGAAAAGGGCCATGGTTTCTGTTTGAGGGCCTGTGGCTGGGAGTGGCCGGCTGGCATCTGAAAATGCACGTTACGCAGGATGGTTCCCAGGCCTAAGTTGCCACCAGTGCCAAGTCGGGCTGCTTTGATACTACATCGAGGCTCCTGCAAACTGCCATCGTGAAGCGGAGAAGGTGATTTTTCTTTTCCTGGGAAAAGCTCCGCAGTTTTTGTTAGGGGGCCTTTGGCTGGGAGTGGCCGGCTGGCTCCTGAAAATCCACGATACGCAGGATGGTTCCCACACCCAAAGTGGCACCAGTGCCAAGTCAGGCTGGTTTGATAGTATCAAGTGGCCCCTGCAGCTTGACATCCAGAAGCAGGGCAGGTGAGTGTTTTTTGCCAGGGAGAAGGGCCTTGGTTTTTGTTTGGGGGCCTGTGGCTGGGAGTGGCTGACTGGTTTCTAAAAATCCACGATATGTAGGATGGTTGCCAGACCCAATGTGGCAGCAGTGGCAAGCTGGGCTGGTTCTATAATACCAAGTGGCTCCTGCAATCTGCCATCCAGAAGTGGGGCAGGTGAGTTTTGTTTTCAAGGGAAAAGGGCTCTGGTTTGTGTTTGGGGGCCTGTGGCTGGGAGCCGCCGGCTGGATCTAGAAACTCCATGATACGCAGGATGGTTCAAAGATGCAAGGTGGCAGCAGTGCCAAGTCGGGCTGGTTTTATATTACCAAGTGGCTCCTGCAATCGGCCATCCAGAAGCGGGGCCGGAGAGTTTTTTTGCCAGGGAAATGTGCCGTGGTTTGTGTTTGCGGGCCTGAGTCTGGGAGTGGCCGGCTGGCTCCTTATAATCCACGATACGTAGGATGTTTCCCAGACCCAGGGTGGCACCAGTGTAAAGTTGGGCTGCTTTTGTTAGTACAAAATGCCTCCTGATATCTGCCATCCAGAAGTGGGGCACGTGACTTTTGTTTGCAAGGGAAAAGGACCGAGGTTTCTGTTTAAGGGCGTGTGGCTGCGAGTGGCCGGTTGGCTCATGAAAATCCACGATACGCAGGATGTTACCCAGACCGTAAGTAGCAGTACTGCCATGTCGGGCTGGTTTGATAATACCATGTGGCTCCTCCAATCTGCCATCCGGAAGCGGCGCAGGTTAATTTTGCTTTCCAGGGAAATGGGCCGTGGTTTGTGTTTGGGGGCCTGTGGCTGAGAGAGCCGGCTGGCTCCTGAAATTCATTAATGTGCAATATGGTACCCAGACCCAGGGTGGCACCAGTTCCAAGTCAGGCTGGTTTGATAGTAATATTTGGCTCCTGCAATCTGCCCTCCAGAAGCGGGGCAGGTCAGTTTTGTTTGCCAGGGAAAAGTGCTGTGGTTTGTGTTTGGGGGCCTGTGGCTGGGAGTGTACAGTTGGCTCCTGAAAATCCACGATACACAGGATGGTTCCCAGACCCAAGGTGGCACCACTGCCAAGTAGGGCTGGTTTGATAGTACCGAGTGGCTCCTGCAATCAGCCATGCAGAAGCACGTCAGCTGAGTGTTTTTTGCCACGGAGAAGGGCCGTGGTTTGTGTTTGGGTGCCTGTGGCTGGGAGTGGCCGGCAGGCTTCTGAAAATCAAAGATAGGCCGGTTGGTTGCGAGACCCACGGTGCCTCCAGGGCCAAGTCAGGCTGGTTTGATAGTACAACGTGGCTCCTGCAATCTGCATTCCCGAAGAGGGGCAGGTGAGTTTTGTTTGCCAGGGAAAAGGGCCGAGGTTTGTGTATGGGTGCCTGTGGCAGAGAGTGGCTGGCTGGCTCCTGAAATTCATTGATATGCAGGATGGTTCTCAGACTCAAGGTGCAAACATTGACTAGTGGGGCTGGGTGACATTGCAAAGTGGCTCCTTCAATCTGCTATCCAGAAGTGGGGCAGGTGAGTTTTGTTTGCCAGGGAAAAGAGCCGAGGTTTGTGTTTTGAGTCCTGTGGCCAGGAATGTCTGGCTGGTACCTGAAAATCAACGATATGCAGTATGTTTCCCAGACCCAAGGTGGCAGCAGTGCCAAGTTGGTCTGGTTTTATTGTGCCAAGTGTCTCCTGCAATCTGCCATCCAGAAGCGGGGAAGGTGAGTTTCGTTTGGAAGGGAAAAGGACCGAGGTTTGTGTTTAAGGGCGTGTGGCTGGGAGTGGCCTGCTGGCTCATGAAAATCCACGATACGCAGGATGTTTCCCAGACCCGAGGAAGCAATACTGCCAAGTCAGGCTGGTTTGATAATACCAAGTGGCTCCTGCAATCTGCCAGGCAGAAGTGGGGCAGGTGAGTTTTGTTTGCCAGGCAAAAGGGCCATGGTTTGTGTTTGGGGGGCAGGGCGCGAGAGTGCCGGCTGCATCCTGAAATTCTTTGATATCCAGGATGGCTCCGAGACCCAAGGTGGCAACACTGCCAAGTCGGGCTGGTTCGTTACTACCAAGTGGCTCCTGCAATCGTCCATCCAGAAGCGGGGCATGTGACTTCTGTTTGCCAGGGAAAAGGGCCATGGTTTCTGTTTGAGGGCCTGTGGCTGGGAGTGGCCAGCTGGCATCTGAAAATGCACGATACGCAGGGTGGTTCCCAGCCCTAAGTTGCCACCAGTGCCAAGTCGGGCTGCTTTGATACTACATCGAGGCTCCTGCAAACTGCCATCGTGAAGCGGAGAAGGTGAGTTTTCTTTTCCTGGGAAAAGCTCCGCAGTTTTTGTTAGGGGGCCTTTGGCTGGGAGTGGCCGGCTGGCATCTGAAAATGCACGAAACGCAGGGTGGTTCCCAGCCCTAAGTTGCCACCAGTGCCAAGTCGGGCTGCTTTGATACTACATCGAGGCTCCTGCAAACTGCCATCGTGAAGCGGAGAAGGTGAGTTTTCTTTTCCTGGGAAAAGCTCCGCAGTTTTTGTTAGGGGGCCTTTGGCTGGGAGTGTCGGGCTGGCTCCTGAAAATCTACGATATGTCGGATGGTTCCCAGACCCAAGGTAGCAACACTGCCAAGTCGGGCTTGTTTGTTACTACCAAGTGGCTCCAGAAATCTGCCATCAAGAAGCGGGGCAGGTGAGTTTTTTTGACAGGGAAAAGAGCCGAGGTCTTGATTTGGGGTCCTGTGCCTGGAAGTGTCCGGCTGGATCCTGAAAATCCACGATACACTGGATGGTTCCCACACCCAAAGTGGCACCAGTGCCAAGTCGGGCGGGTTTGATAGTATCAAGTGGCCCCTGCAATTTGACATCCAGAAGCAGGGCAGGTGAGTGTTTTTTGCCAGGGAGAAGGGCCTTGGTTTTTGTTTGGGGGCCTGTGGCTTGTAGTGGCCGGCTGGCATCTGAAAATCCCCAGTACGCAGGATGGTTGCCAGACCCAATGTGGCAGCAGTGCCAAGCCGGGCTGGTTCTATAATACCAAGTGGCTCCTGCAATCTGCCATCCAGAAGCGGGGCGGGTGAGTTTTGTTTGCCAGGCAAAAGGGCCATGGTTTGTGTTTGGGCGCCTGTGGCTGGGCTTGGCCGGCTGGCTCCTGAAAATACACGATACGGAGGATGGTCACGTGACCCAGGGTGGCACGAGTGCCAAGTTGGGCTGCTTTGATAGTACCAAGTGTCTCCTGCAATTGTACCTCCAGAAGCAGGGCAGGTGAGTTTTTTTTGCCAGGGAAAAGGGCCGTGATTTTTTTTTTTGGCGGCCTGGGCCAGGGAGTGGCGGGCTCGCTCCTGAAAATCCATGACACACAGAATGGTTCCCAGACCCAAGGTGCTACCAGTGCCACATCGGGGTGGTTTGATAATAGAAAGTGGCTCCTGCAATCTGTCATCCGGGGGTTGGGCAGGTGACTTTTCTTAGCAAGGGAAAATGGCTGTGTTTTGTGTTTGGGCGCCTGTGGCTTGGAGTGGCCAGCTGGCTCCTGAAAATCCACCATACGCAGGATGGTTCCAAGACCCAAGGTTGCACCAGTGCCAAGTCGGGCTGGTTTGATAGTAGAAAGTTGCTCCTGCAATCGTCCATCCAGAAGCGGGGCATGTGACTTCTGTTTGCCAGGGAAAAGGGCCATGGTTTCTGTTTGAGGGCCTGTGGCTGGGAGTGGCCGGCTGGCATCTGAAAATGCACGTTACGCAGGATGGTTCCCAGGCCTAAGTTGCCACCAGTGCCAAGTCGGGCTGCTTTGATACTACATCGAGGCTCCTGCAAACTGCCATCGTGAAGCGGAGAAGGTGATTTTTCTTTTCCTGGGAAAAGCTCCGCAGTTTTTGTTAGGGGGCCTTTGGCTGGGAGTGGCCGGCTGGCTCCTGAAAATCCACGATACGCAGGATGGTTCCCACACCCAAAGTGGCACCAGTGCCAAGTCAGGCTGGTTTGATAGTATCAAGTGGCCCCTGCAGCTTGACATCCAGAAGCAGGGCAGGTGAGTGTTTTTTGCCAGGGAGAAGGGCCTTGGTTTTTGTTTGGGGGCCTGTGGCTGGGAGTGGCTGACTGGTTTCTAAAAATCCACGATATGTAGGATGGTTGCCAGACCCAATGTGGCAGCAGTGGCAAGCTGGGCTGGTTCTATAATACCAAGTGGCTCCTGCAATCTGCCATCCAGAAGTGGGGCAGGTGAGTTTTGTTTTCAAGGGAAAAGGGCTCTGGTTTGTGTTTGGGGGCCTGTGGCTGGGAGCCGCCGGCTGGATCTAGAAACTCCATGATACGCAGGATGGTTCAAAGACGCAAGGTGGCAGCAGTGCCAAGTCGGGCTGGTTTTATATTACCAAGTGGCTCCTGCAATCGGCCATCCAGAAGCGGGGCCGGAGAGTTTTTTTGCCAGGGAAATGTGCCGTGGTTTGTGTTTGCGGGCCTGAGTCTGGGAGTGGCCGGCTGGCTCCTCATAATCCACGATACGTAGGATGTTTCCCAGACCCAGGGTGGCACCAGTGTAAAGTTGGGCTGCTTTTGTTAGTACAAAATGCCTCCTGATATCTGCCATCCAGAAGTGGGGCACGTGACTTTTGTTTGCAAGGGAAAAGGACCGAGGTTTCTGTTTAAGGGCGTGTGGCTGCGAGTGGCCGGTTGGCTCATGAAAATCCACGATACGCAGGATGTTACCCAGACCGTAAGTAGCAGTACTGCCATGTCGGGCTGGTTTGATAATACCATGTGGCTCCTCCAATCTGCCATCCGGAAGCGGCGCAGGTTAATTTTGCTTTCCAGGGAAATGGGCCGTGGTTTGTGTTTGGGGGCCTGTGGCTGAGAGAGCCGGCTGGCTCCTGAAATTCATTAATGTGCAATATGGTACCCAGACCCAGGGTGGCACCAGTTCCAAGTCAGGCTGGTTTGATAGTAATATTTGGCTCCTGCAATCTGCCCTCCAGAAGCGGGGCAGGTCAGTTTTGTTTGCCAGGGAAAAGTGCTGTGGTTTGTGTTTGGGGGCCTGTGGCTGGGAGTGTACAGTTGGCTCCTGAAAATCCACGATACACAGGATGGTTCCCAGACCCAAGGTGGCACCACTGCCAAGTAGGGCTGGTTTGATAGTACCGAGTGGCTCCTGCAATCAGCCATGCAGAAGCACGTCAGCTGAGTGTTTTTTGCCATGGAGAAGGGCCGTGGTTTGTGTTTGGGGGCCTGTGGCTGGGAGTGGCCGGCAGGCTTCTGAAAATCAAAGATAGGCCGGTTGGTTGCGAGACCCACGGTGCCTCCAGGGCCAAGTCAGGCTGGTTTGATAGTACAACGTGGCTCCTGCAATCTGCATTCCCGAAGAGGGGCAGGTGAGTTTTGTTTGCCAGGGAAAAGGGCCGAGGTTTGTGTATGGGTGCCTGTGGCAGAGAGTGGCTGGCTGGCTCCTGAAATTCATTGATATGCAGGATGGTTCTCAGACTCAAGGTGCAAACATTGACTAGTGGGGCTGGGTGACATTGCAAAGTGGCTCCTTCAATCTGCTATCCAGAAGTGGGGCAGGTGAGTTTTGTTTGCCAGGGAAAAGAGCCGAGGTTTGTGTTTTGAGTCCTGTGGCCAGGAATGTCTGGCTGGTACCTGAAAATCAACGATATGCAGTATGTTTCCCAGACCCAAGGTGGCAGCAGTGCCAAGTTGGTCTGGTTTTATTGTGCCAAGTGTCTCCTGCAATCTGCCATCCAGAAGCGGGGAAGGTGAGTTTCGTTTGGAAGGGAAAAGGACCGAGGTTTGTGTTTAAGGGCGTGTGGCTGGGAGTGGCCTGCTGGCTCATGAAAATCCACGATACGCAGGATGTTTCCCAGACCCGAGGAAGCAATACTGCCAAGTCAGGCTGGTTTGATAATACCAAGTGGCTCCTGCAATCTGCCAGCCGGAAGTGGGGCAGGTGAGTTTTGTTTGCCAGGGAAAAGGACCGAGGTTTGTGTTTGGCGGCCAGGGCGCGAGAGTGCCGGCTGCATCCTGAAATTCTTTGATATCCAGGATGGTTCAAAGACCCAAGGTGGCAACACTGCCAAGTCGGGCTGGTTCGTTACTACCAAGTGGCTCCTGCAATCGTCCATCCAGAAGCGGGGCATGTGACTTCTGTTTGCCAGGGAAAAGGGCCATGGTTTTTGTTTGAGGGCCTGTGGCTGGGAGTGGCCGGCTGGCATCTGAAAATGCACGATACGCAGGATGGTTCCCAGCCCTAAGTTGCCACCAGTGCCAAGTCGGGCTCCATTGATACTACATCGAGGCTCCTGCAAACTGCCATCGTGAAGCGGAGAAGGTGAGTTTTCTTTTCCTGGGAAAAGCTCCGCAGTTTTTGTTAGGGGGCCTTTGGCTGGGAGTGGCCGGCTGGCATCTGAAAATGCACGTTACGCAGGATGGTTCCCAGGCCTAAGTTGCCACCAGTGCCAAGTCGGGCTGCTTTGATACTACATCGAGGCTCCTGCAAACTGCCATCGTGAAGCGGAGAAGGTGAGTTTTCTTTTCCTGGGAAAAGCTCCGCAGTTTTTGTTAGGGGGCCTTTGGCTGGGAGTGGCCGTCTGGTTCCTGAAAATCTACGATATGTCGGATGGTTCCCAGACCCAAGGTAGCAACACTGCCAAGTCGGGCTTGTTTGTTACTACCAAGTGGCTCCAGAAATCTGCCATCAAGAAGCGGGGCAGGTGAGTTTTTTTGACAGGGAAAAGAGCCGAGGTCTTGATTTGGCGTCCTGTGCCTGGAAGTGTCCGGCTGGATCCTGAAAATCCACGATACGCAGGATGGTTCCCAGACCCAAGGTGGCACCAGTGCCAAGTCAGGCTGGTTTGATAGTATCAAGTGGCCCCTGCAATTTGACATCCAGAAGCAGGGCAGGTGAGTGTTTTTTGCCAGGGAGAAGGGCCTTGGTTTTTGTTTGGGGGCCTGTGGCTGGGAGTGGCTGACTGGTTTCTAAAAATCCACGATATGTAGGATGGTTGCCAAACCCAATGTGGCAGCAGTGGCAAGCTGGGCTGGTTCTATAATACCAAGTGGCTCCTGCAATCTGCCATCCAGAAGTGGGGCAGGTGAGTTTTGTTTTCCAGGGAAAAGGGCTCTGGTTTGTGTTTGGGGGCCTGTGGCTGGGAGCCGCTGGCTGGATCTAGAAACTCCACGATACGCAGGATGGTTCAAAGACGCAAGGTGGCAGCAGTGCCAAGTCGGGCTGATTTTATATTACCAAGTGGCTCCAGCAATCGGCCATCCAGAAGCGGGGCCGGAGAGTTTTTTTGCCAGGGAAATGTGCCGTGGTTTGTGTTTGCGGGCCTGAGTCTGGGAGTGGCCGGCTGGCTCCTTATAATCCACGATACGTAGGATGTTTCCCAGACCCAGGGTGGCACCAGTGTAAAGTTGGGCTGCTTTTGTTAGTACAAAATGCCTCCTGATATCTGCCATCCAGAAGTGGGGCACGTGACTTTTGTTTGCAAGGGAAAAGGACCGAGGTTTCTGTTTAAGGGCGTGTGGCTGCGAGTGGCCGGTTGGCTCATGAAAATCCACGATACGCAGGATGTTACCCAGACCGTAAGTAGCAGTACTGCCATGTCGGGCTGGTTTGATAATACCATGTGGCTCCTCCAATCTGCCATCCGGAAGCGGCGCAGGTTAATTTTGCTTTCCAGGGAAATGGGCCGTGGTTTGTGTTTGGGGGCCTGTGGCTGAGAGAGCCGGCTGGCTCCTGAAATTCATTAATGTGCAATATGGTACCCAGACCCAGGGTGGCACCAGTTCCAAGTCAGGCTGGTTTGATAGTAATATTTGGCTCCTGCAATCTGCCCTCCAGAAGCGGGGCAGGTCAGTTTTGTTTGCCAGGGAAAAGTGCTGTGGTTTGTGTTTGGGGGCCTGTGGCTGGGAGTGTACAGTTGGCTCCTGAAAATCCACGATACACAGGATGGTTCCCAGACCCAAGGTGGCACCACTGCCAAGTAGGGCTGGTTTGATAGTACCGAGTGGCTCCTGCAATCAGCCATGCAGAAGCACGTCAGCTGAGTGTTTTTTGCCATGGAGAAGGGCCGTGGTTTGTGTTTGGGGGCCTGTGGCTGGGAGTGGCCGGCAGGCTTCTGAAAATCAAAGATAGGCCGGTTGGTTGCGAGACCCACGGTGCCTCCAGGGCCAAGTCAGGCTGGTTTGATAGTACAACGTGGCTCCTGCAATCTGCATTCCCGAAGAGGGGCAGGTGAGTTTTGTTTGCCAGGGAAAAGGGCCGAGGTTTGTGTATGGGTGCCTGTGGCAGAGAGTGGCTGGCTGGCTCCTGAAATTCATTGATATGCAGGATGGTTCTCAGACTCAAGGTGCAAACATTGACTAGTGGGGCTGGGTGACATTGCAAAGTGGCTCCTTCAATCTGCTATCCAGAAGTGGGGCAGGTGAGTTTTGTTTGCCAGGGAAAAGAGCCGAGGTTTGTGTTTTGAGTCCTGTGGCCAGGAATGTCTGGCTGGTACCTGAAAATCAACGATATGCAGTATGTTTCCCAGACCCAAGGTGGCAGCAGTGCCAAGTTGGTCTGGTTTTATTGTGCCAAGTGTCTCCTGCAATCTGCCATCCAGAAGCGGGGAAGGTGAGTTTCGTTTGGAAGGGAAAAGGACCGAGGTTTGTGTTTAAGGGCGTGTGGCTGGGAGTGGCCTGCTGGCTCATGAAAATCCACGATACGCAGGATGTTTCCCAGACCCGAGGAAGCAATACTGCCAAGTCAGGCTGGTTTGATAATACCAAGTGGCTCCTGCAATCTGCCAGCCGGAAGTGGGGCAGGTGAGTTTTGTTTGCCAGGGAAAAGGACCGAGGTTTGTGTTTGGCGGCCAGGGCGCGAGAGTGCCGGCTGCATCCTGAAATTCTTTGATATCCAGGATGGTTCAAAGACCCAAGGTGGCAACACTGCCAAGTCGGGCTGGTTCGTTACTACCAAGTGGCTCCTGCAATCGTCCATCCAGAAGCGGGGCATGTGACTTCTGTTTGCCAGGGAAAAGGGCCATGGTTTTTGTTTGAGGGCCTGTGGCTGGGAGTGGCCGGCTGGCATCTGAAAATGCACGATACGCAGGATGGTTCCCAGCCCTAAGTTGCCACCAGTGCCAAGTCGGGCTCCATTGATACTACATCGAGGCTCCTGCAAACTGCCATCGTGAAGCGGAGAAGGTGAGTTTTCTTTTCCTGGGAAAAGCTCCGCAGTTTTTGTTAGGGGGCCTTTGGCTGGGAGTGGCCGGCTGGCATCTGAAAATGCACGTTACGCAGGATGGTTCCCAGGCCTAAGTTGCCACCAGTGCCAAGTCGGGCTGCTTTGATACTACATCGAGGCTCCTGCAAACTGCCATCGTGAAGCGGAGAAGGTGAGTTTTCTTTTCCTGGGAAAAGCTCCGCAGTTTTTGTTAGGGGGCCTTTGGCTGGGAGTGGCCGTCTGGTTCCTGAAAATCTACGATATGTCGGATGGTTCCCAGACCCAAGGTAGCAACACTGCCAAGTCGGGCTTGTTTGTTACTACCAAGTGGCTCCAGAAATCTGCCATCAAGAAGCGGGGCAGGTGAGTTTTTTTGACAGGGAAAAGAGCCGAGGTCTTGATTTGGCGTCCTGTGCCTGGAAGTGTCCGGCTGGATCCTGAAAATCCACGATACGCAGGATGGTTCCCAGACCCAAGGTGGCACCAGTGCCAAGTCAGGCTGGTTTGATAGTATCAAGTGGCCCCTGCAATTTGACATCCAGAAGCAGGGCAGGTGAGTGTTTTTTGCCAGGGAGAAGGGCCTTGGTTTTTGTTTGGGGGCCTGTGGCTGGGAGTGGCTGACTGGTTTCTAAAAATCCACGATATGTAGGATGGTTGCCAAACCCAATGTGGCAGCAGTGGCAAGCTGGGCTGGTTCTATAATACCAAGTGGCTCCTGCAATCTGCCATCCAGAAGTGGGGCAGGTGAGTTTTGTTTTCCAGGGAAAAGGGCTCTGGTTTGTGTTTGGGGGCCTGTGGCTGGGAGCCGCTGGCTGGATCTAGAAACTCCACGATACGCAGGATGGTTCAAAGACGCAAGGTGGCAGCAGTGCCAAGTCGGGCTGATTTTATATTACCAAGTGGCTCCAGCAATCGGCCATCCAGAAGCGGGGCCGGAGAGTTTTTTTGCCAGGGAAATGTGCCGTGGTTTGTGTTTGCGGGCCTGAGTCTGGGAGTGGCCGGCTGGCTCCTTATAATCCACGATACGTAGGATGTTTCCCAGACCCAGGGTGGCACCAGTGTAAAGTTGGGCTGCTTTTGTTAGTACAAAATGCCTCCTGATATCTGCCATCCAGAAGTGGGGCACGTGACTTTTGTTTGCAAGGGAAAAGGACCGAGGTTTCTGTTTAAGGGCGTGTGGCTGCGAGTGGCCGGTTGGCTCATGAAAATCCACGATACGCAGGATGTTACCCAGACCGTAAGTAGCAGTACTGCCATGTCGGGCTGGTTTGATAATACCATGTGGCTCCTCCAATCTGCCATCCGGAAGCGGCGCAGGTTAATTTTGCTTTCCAGGGAAATGGGCCGTGGTTTGTGTTTGGGGGCCTGTGGCTGAGAGAGCCGGCTGGCTCCTGAAATTCATTAATGTGCAATATGGTACCCAGACCCAGGGTGGCACCAGTTCCAAGTCAGGCTGGTTTGATAGTAATATTTGGCTCCTGCAATCTGCCCTCCAGAAGCGGGGCAGGTCAGTTTTGTTTGCCAGGGAAAAGTGCTGTGGTTTGTGTTTGGGGGCCTGTGGCTGGGAGTGTACAGTTGGCTCCTGAAAATCCACGATACACAGGATGGTTCCCAGACCCAAGGTGGCACCACTGCCAAGTAGGGCTGGTTTGATAGTACCGAGTGGCTCCTGCAATCAGCCATGCAGAAGCACGTCAGCTGAGTGTTTTTTGCCATGGAGAAGGGCCGTGGTTTGTGTTTGGGGGCCTGTGGCTGGGAGTGGCCGGCAGGCTTCTGAAAATCAAAGATAGGCCGGTTGGTTGCGAGACCCACGGTGCCTCCAGGGCCAAGTCAGGCTGGTTTGATAGTACAACGTGGCTCCTGCAATCTGCATTCACGAAGAGGGGCAGGTGAGTTTTGTTTGCCAGGGAAAAGGGCCGAGGTTTGTGTATGGGTGCCTGTGGCAGAGAGTGGCTGGCTGGCTCCTGAAATTCATTGATATGCAGGATGGTTCTCAGACTCAAGGTGCAAACATTGACTAGTGGGGCTGGGTGACATTGCAAAGTGGCTCCTTCAATCTGCTATCCAGAAGTGGGGCAGGTGAGTTTTGTTTGCCAGGGAAAAGAGCCGAGGTTTGTGTTTTGAGTCCTGTGGCCAGGAATGTCTGGCTGGTACCTGAAAATCAACGATATGCAGTATGTTTCCCAGACCCAAGGTGGCAGCAGTGCCAAGTTGGTCTGGTTTTATTGTGCCAAGTGTCTCCTGCAATCTGCCATCCAGAAGCGGGGAAGGTGAGTTTCGTTTGGAAGGGAAAAGGACCGAGGTTTGTGTTTAAGGGCGCGTGGCTGGGAGTGGCCTGCTGGCTCATGAAAATCCACGATACGCAGGATGTTTCCCAGACCCGAGGAAGCAATACTGCCAAGTCAGGCTGGTTTGATAATACCAAGTGGCTCCTGCAATCTGCCAGCCGGAAGTGGGGCAGGTGAGTTTTGTTTGCCAGGGAAAAGGACCGAGGTTTGTGTTTGGCGGCCAGGGCGCGAGAGTGCCGGCTGCATCCTGAAATTCTTTGATATCCAGGATGGTTCAAAGACCCAAGGTGGCAACACTGCCAAGTCGGGCTGGTTCGTTACTACCAAGTGGCTCCTGCAATCGTCCATCCAGAAGCGGGGCATGTGACTTCTGTTTGCCAGGGAAAAGGGCCATGGTTTTTGTTTGAGGGCCTGTGGCTGGGAGTGGCCGGCTGGCATCTGAAAATGCACGATACGCAGGATGGTTCCCAGCCCTAAGTTGCCACCAGTGCCAAGTCGGGCTCCATTGATACTACATCGAGGCTCCTGCAAACTGCCATCGTGAAGCGGAGAAGGTGAGTTTTCTTTTCCTGGGAAAAGCTCCGCAGTTTTTGTTAGGGGGCCTTTGGCTGGGAGTGGCCGGCTGGCATCTGAAAATGCACGTTACGCAGGATGGTTCCCAGGCCTAAGTTGCCACCAGTGCCAAGTCGGGCTGCTTTGATACTACATCGAGGCTCCTGCAAACTGCCATCGTGAAGCGGAGAAGGTGAGTTTTCTTTTCCTGGGAAAAGCTCCGCAGTTTTTGTTAGGGGGCCTTTGGCTGGGAGTGGCCGTCTGGTTCCTGAAAATCTACGATATGTCGGATGGTTCCCAGACCCAAGGTAGCAACACTGCCAAGTCGGGCTTGTTTGTTACTACCAAGTGGCTCCAGAAATCTGCCATCAAGAAGCGGGGCAGGTGAGTTTTTTTGACAGGGAAAAGAGCCGAGGTCTTGATTTGGCGTCCTGTGCCTGGAAGTGTCCGGCTGGATCCTGAAAATCCACGATACGCAGGATGGTTCCCAGACCCAAGGTGGCACCAGTGCCAAGTCAGGCTGGTTTGATAGTATCAAGTGGCCCCTGCAATTTGACATCCAGAAGCAGGGCAGGTGAGTGTTTTTTGCCAGGGAGAAGGGCCTTGGTTTTTGTTTGGGGGCCTGTGGCTGGGAGTGGCTGACTGGTTTCTAAAAATCCACGATATGTAGGATGGTTGCCAAACCCAATGTGGCAGCAGTGGCAAGCTGGGCTGGTTCTATAATACCAAGTGGCTCCTGCAATCTGCCATCCAGAAGTGGGGCAGGTGAGTTTTGTTTTCCAGGGAAAAGGGCTCTGGTTTGTGTTTGGGGGCCTGTGGCTGGGAGCCGCTGGCTGGATCTAGAAACTCCACGATACGCAGGATGGTTCAAAGACGCAAGGTGGCAGCAGTGCCAAGTCGGGCTGATTTTATATTACCAAGTGGCTCCAGCAATCGGCCATCCAGAAGCGGGGCCGGAGAGTTTTTTTGCCAGGGAAATGTGCCGTGGTTTGTGTTTGCGGGCCTGAGTCTGGGAGTGGCCGGCTGGCTCCTTATAATCCACGATACGTAGGATGTTTCCCAGACCCAGGGTGGCACCAGTGTAAAGTTGGGCTGCTTTTGTTAGTACAAAATGCCTCCTGATATCTGCCATCCAGAAGTGGGGCACGTGACTTTTGTTTGCAAGGGAAAAGGACCGAGGTTTCTGTTTAAGGGCGTGTGGCTGCGAGTGGCCGGTTGGCTCATGAAAATCCACGATACGCAGGATGTTACCCAGACCGTAAGTAGCAGTACTGCCATGTCGGGCTGGTTTGATAATACCATGTGGCTCCTCCAATCTGCCATCCGGAAGCGGCGCAGGTTAATTTTGCTTTCCAGGGAAATGGGCCGTGGTTTGTGTTTGGGGGCCTGTGGCTGAGAGAGCCGGCTGGCTCCTGAAATTCATTAATGTGCAATATGGTACCCAGACCCAGGGTGGCACCAGTTCCAAGTCAGGCTGGTTTGATAGTAATATTTGGCTCCTGCAATCTGCCCTCCAGAAGCGGGGCAGGTCAGTTTTGTTTGCCAGGGAAAAGTGCTGTGGTTTGTGTTTGGGGGCCTGTGGCTGGGAGTGTACAGTTGGCTCCTGAAAATCCACGATACACAGGATGGTTCCCAGACCCAAGGTGGCACCACTGCCAAGTAGGGCTGGTTTGATAGTACCGAGTGGCTCCTGCAATCAGCCATGCAGAAGCACGTCAGCTGAGTGTTTTTTGCCATGGAGAAGGGCCGTGGTTTGTGTTTGGGGGCCTGTGGCTGGGAGTGGCCGGCAGGCTTCTGAAAATCAAAGATAGGCCGGTTGGTTGCGAGACCCACGGTGCCTCCAGGGCCAAGTCAGGCTGGTTTGATAGTACAACGTGGCTCCTGCAATCTGCATTCACGAAGAGGGGCAGGTGAGTTTTGTTTGCCAGGGAAAAGGGCCGAGGTTTGTGTATGGGTGCCTGTGGCAGAGAGTGGCTGGCTGGCTCCTGAAATTCATTGATATGCAGGATGGTTCTCAGACTCAAGGTGCAAACATTGACTAGTGGGGCTGGGTGACATTGCAAAGTGGCTCCTTCAATCTGCTATCCAGAAGTGGGGCAGGTGAGTTTTGTTTGCCAGGGAAAAGAGCCGAGGTTTGTGTTTTGAGTCCTGTGGCCAGGAATGTCTGGCTGGTACCTGAAAATCAACGATATGCAGTATGTTTCCCAGACCCAAGGTGGCAGCAGTGCCAAGTTGGTCTGGTTTTATTGTGCCAAGTGTCTCCTGCAATCTGCCATCCAGAAGCGGGGAAGGTGAGTTTCGTTTGGAAGGGAAAAGGACCGAGGTTTGTGTTTAAGGGCGCGTGGCTGGGAGTGGCCTGCTGGCTCATGAAAATCCACGATACGCAGGATGTTTCCCAGACCCGAGGAAGCAATACTGCCAAGTCAGGCTGGTTTGATAATACCAAGTGGCTCCTGCAATCTGCCAGCCGGAAGTGGGGCAGGTGAGTTTTGTTTGCCAGGGAAAAGGACCGAGGTTTGTGTTTGGCGGCCAGGGCGCGAGAGTGCCGGCTGCATCCTGAAATTCTTTGATATCCAGGATGGTTCAAAGACCCAAGGTGGCAACACTGCCAAGTCGGGCTGGTTCGTTACTACCAAGTGGCTCCTGCAATCGTCCATCCAGAAGCGGGGCATGTGACTTCTGTTTGCCAGGGAAAAGGGCCATGGTTTTTGTTTGAGGGCCTGTGGCTGGGAGTGGCCGGCTGGCATCTGAAAATGCACGATACGCAGGGTGGTTCCCAGCCCTAAGTTGCCACCAGTGCCAAGTCGGGCTGCTTTGATACTACATCGAGGCTCCTGCAAACTGCCATCGTGAAGCGGAGAAGGTGAGTTTTCTTTTCCTGGGAAAAGCTCCGCAGTTTTTGTTAGGGGGCCTTTGGCTGGGAGTGGCCGTCTGGTTCCTGAAAATCTACGATATGTCGGATGGTTCCCAGACCCAAGGTAGCAACACTGCCAAGTCGGGCTTGTTTGTTACTACCAAGTGGCTCCAGAAATCTGCCATCAAGAAGCGGGGCAGGTGAGTTTTTTTGACAGGGAAAAGAGCCGAGGTCTTGATTTGGCGTCCTGTGCCTGGAAGTGTCCGGCTGGATCCTGAAAATCCACGATACGCAGGATGGTTCCCAGACCCAAGGTGGCACCAGTGCCAAGTCAGGCTGGTTTGATAGTATCAAGTGGCCCCTGCAATTTGACATCCAGAAGCAGGGCAGGTGAGTGTTTTTTGCCAGGGAGAAGGGCCTTGGTTTTTGTTTGGGGGCCTGTGGCTGGGAGTGGCTGACTGGTTTCTAAAAATCCACGATATGTAGGATGGTTGCCAAACCCAATGTGGCAGCAGTGGCAAGCTGGGCTGGTTCTATAATACCAAGTGGCTCCTGCAATCTGCCATCCAGAAGTGGGGCAGGTGAGTTTTGTTTTCAAGGGAAAAGGGCTCTGGTTTGTGTTTGGGGGCCTGTGGCTGGGAGCCGCTGGCTGGATCTAGAAACTCCATGATACGCAGGATGGTTCAAAGACGCAAGGTGGCAGCAGTGCCAAGTCGGGCTGATTTTATATTACCAAGTGGCTCCAGCAATCGGCCATCCAGAAGCGGGGCCGGAGAGTTTTTTTGCCAGGGAAATGTGCCGTGGTTTGTGTTTGCGGGCCTGAGTCTGGGAGTGGCCGGCTGGCTCCTTATAATCCACGATACGTAGGATGTTTCCCAGACCCAGGGTGGCACCAGTGTAAAGTTGGGCTGCTTTTGTTAGTACAAAATGCCTCCTGATATCTGCCATCCAGAAGTGGGGCACGTGACTTTTGTTTGCAAGGGAAAAGGACCGAGGTTTCTGTTTAAGGGCGTGTGGCTGCGAGTGGCCGGTTGGCTCATGAAAATCCACGATACGCAGGATGTTACCCAGACCGTAAGTAGCAGTACTGCCATGTCGGGCTGGTTTGATAATACCATGTGGCTCCTCCAATCTGCCATCCGGAAGCGGCGCAGGTTAATTTTGCTTTCCAGGGAAATGGGCCGTGGTTTGTGTTTGGGGGCCTGTGGCTGAGAGAGCCGGCTGGCTCCTGAAATTCATTAATGTGCAATATGGTACCCAGACCCAGGGTGGCACCAGTTCCAAGTCAGGCTGGTTTGATAGTAATATTTGGCTCCTGCAATCTGCCCTCCAGAAGCGGGGCAGGTCAGTTTTGTTTGCCAGGGAAAAGTGCTGTGGTTTGTGTTTGGGGGCCTGTGGCTGGGAGTGTACAGTTGGCTCCTGAAAATCCACGATACACAGGATGGTTCCCAGACCCAAGGTGGCACCACTGCCAAGTAGGGCTGGTTTGATAGTACCGAGTGGCTCCTGCAATCAGCCATGCAGAAGCACGTCAGCTGAGTGTTTTTTGCCATGGAGAAGGGCCGTGGTTTGTGTTTGGGGGCCTGTGGCTGGGAGTGGCCGGCAGGCTTCTGAAAATCAAAGATAGGCCGGTTGGTTGCGAGACCCACGGTGCCTCCAGGGCCAAGTCAGGCTGGTTTGATAGTACAACGTGGCTCCTGCAATCTGCATTCACGAAGAGGGGCAGGTGAGTTTTGTTTGCCAGGGAAAAGGGCCGAGGTTTGTGTATGGGTGCCTGTGGCAGAGAGTGGCTGGCTGGCTCCTGAAATTCATTGATATGCAGGATGGTTCTCAGACTCAAGGTGCAAACATTGACTAGTGGGGCTGGGTGACATTGCGAAGTGGCTCCTTCAATCTGCTATCCAGAAGTGGGGCAGGTGAGTTTTGTTTGCCAGGGAAAAGAGCCGAGGTTTGTGTTTTGAGTCCTGTGGCCAGGAATGTCTGGCTGGTACCTGAAAATCAACGATATGCAGTATGTTTCCCAGACCCAAGGTGGCAGCAGTGCCAAGTTGGTCTGGTTTTATTGTGCCAAGTGTCTCCTGCAATCTGCCATCCAGAAGCGGGGAAGGTGAGTTTCGTTTGGAAGGGAAAAGGACCGAGGTTTGTGTTTAAGGGCGCGTGGCTGGGAGTGGCCTGCTGGCTCATGAAAATCCACGATACGCAGGATGTTTCCCAGACCCGAGGAAGCAATACTGCCAAGTCAGGCTGGTTTGATAATACCAAGTGGCTCCTGCAATCTGCCAGCCGGAAGTGGGGCAGGTGAGTTTTGTTTGCCAGGGAAAAGGACCGAGGTTTGTGTTTGGCGGCCAGGGCGCGAGAGTGCCGGCTGCATCCTGAAATTCTTTGATATCCAGGATGGTTCAAAGACCCAAGGTGGCAACACTGCCAAGTCGGGCTGGTTCGTTACTACCAAGTGGCTCCTGCAATCGTCCATCCAGAAGCGGGGCATGTGACTTCTGTTTGCCAGGGAAAAGGGCCATGGTTTTTGTTTGAGGGCCTGTGGCTGGGAGTGGCCGGCTGGCATCTGAAAATGCACGATACGCAGGGTGGTTCCCAGCCCTAAGTTGCCACCAGTGCCAAGTCGGGCTGCTTTGATACTACATCGAGGCTCCTGCAAACTGCCATCGTGAAGCGGAGAAGGTGAGTTTTCTTTTCCTGGGAAAAGCTCCGCAGTTTTTGTTAGGGGGCCTTTGGCTGGGAGTGGCCGTCTGGTTCCTGAAAATCTACGATATGTCGGATGGTTCCCAGACCCAAGGTAGCAACACTGCCAAGTCGGGCTTGTTTGTTACTACCAAGTGGCTCCAGAAATCTGCCATCAAGAAGCGGGGCAGGTGAGTTTTTTTGACAGGGAAAAGAGCCGAGGTCTTGATTTGGCGTCCTGTGCCTGGAAGTGTCCGGCTGGATCCTGAAAATCCACGATACGCAGGATGGTTCCCAGACCCAAGGTGGCACCAGTGCCAAGTCAGGCTGGTTTGATAGTATCAAGTGGCCCCTGCAATTTGACATCCAGAAGCAGGGCAGGTGAGTGTTTTTTGCCAGGGAGAAGGGCCTTGGTTTTTGTTTGGGGGCCTGTGGCTGGGAGTGGCTGACTGGTTTCTAAAAATCCACGATATGTAGGATGGTTGCCAAACCCAATGTGGCAGCAGTGGCAAGCTGGGCTGGTTCTATAATACCAAGTGGCTCCTGCAATCTGCCATCCAGAAGTGGGGCAGGTGAGTTTTGTTTTCAAGGGAAAAGGGCTCTGGTTTGTGTTTGGGGGCCTGTGGCTGGGAGCCGCTGGCTGGATCTAGAAACTCCACGATACGCAGGATGGTTCAAAGACGCAAGGTGGCAGCAGTGCCAAGTCGGGCTGATTTTATATTACCAAGTGGCTCCAGCAATCGGCCATCCAGAAGCGGGGCCGGAGAGTTTTTTTGCCAGGGAAATGTGCCGTGGTTTGTGTTTGCGGGCCTGAGTCTGGGAGTGGCCGGCTGGCTCCTTATAATCCACGATACGTAGGATGTTTCCCAGACCCAGGGTGGCACCAGTGTAAAGTTGGGCTGCTTTTGTTAGTACAAAATGCCTCCTGATATCTGCCATCCAGAAGTGGGGCACGTGACTTTTGTTTGCAAGGGAAAAGGACCGAGGTTTCTGTTTAAGGGCGTGTGGCTGCGAGTGGCCGGTTGGCTCATGAAAATCCACGATACGCAGGATGTTACCCAGACCGTAAGTAGCAGTACTGCCATGTCGGGCTGGTTTGATAATACCATGTGGCTCCTCCAATCTGCCATCCGGAAGCGGCGCAGGTTAATTTTGCTTTCCAGGGAAATGGGCCGTGGTTTGTGTTTGGGGGCCTGTGGCTGAGAGAGCCGGCTGGCTCCTGAAATTCATTAATGTGCAATATGGTACCCAGACCCAGGGTGGCACCAGTTCCAAGTCAGGCTGGTTTGATAGTAATATTTGGCTCCTGCAATCTGCCCTCCAGAAGCGGGGCAGGTCAGTTTTGTTTGCCAGGGAAAAGTGCTGTGGTTTGTGTTTGGGGGCCTGTGGCTGGGAGTGTACAGTTGGCTCCTGAAAATCCACGATACACAGGATGGTTCCCAGACCCAAGGTGGCACCACTGCCAAGTAGGGCTGGTTTGATAGTACCGAGTGGCTCCTGCAATCAGCCATGCAGAAGCACGTCAGCTGAGTGTTTTTTGCCATGGAGAAGGGCCGTGGTTTGTGTTTGGGGGCCTGTGGCTGGGAGTGGCCGGCAGGCTTCTGAAAATCAAAGATAGGCCGGTTGGTTGCGAGACCCACGGTGCCTCCAGGGCCAAGTCAGGCTGGTTTGATAGTACAACGTGGCTCCTGCAATCTGCATTCACGAAGAGGGGCAGGTGAGTTTTGTTTGCCAGGGAAAAGGGCCGAGGTTTGTGTATGGGTGCCTGTGGCAGAGAGTGGCTGGCTGGCTCCTGAAATTCATTGATATGCAGGATGGTTCTCAGACTCAAGGTGCAAACATTGACTAGTGGGGCTGGGTGACATTGCGAAGTGGCTCCTTCAATCTGCTATCCAGAAGTGGGGCAGGTGAGTTTTGTTTGCCAGGGAAAAGAGCCGAGGTTTGTGTTTTGAGTCCTGTGGCCAGGAATGTCTGGCTGGTACCTGAAAATCAACGATATGCAGTATGTTTCCCAGACCCAAGGTGGCAGCAGTGCCAAGTTGGTCTGGTTTTATTGTGCCAAGTGTCTCCTGCAATCTGCCATCCAGAAGCGGGGAAGGTGAGTTTCGTTTGGAAGGGAAAAGGACCGAGGTTTGTGTTTAAGGGCGCGTGGCTGGGAGTGGCCTGCTGGCTCATGAAAATCCACGATACGCAGGATGTTTCCCAGACCCGAGGAAGCAATACTGCCAAGTCAGGCTGGTTTGATAATACCAAGTGGCTCCTGCAATCTGCCAGCCGGAAGTGGGGCAGGTGAGTTTTGTTTGCCAGGGAAAAGGACCGAGGTTTGTGTTTGGCGGCCAGGGCGCGAGAGTGCCGGCTGCATCCTGAAATTCTTTGATATCCAGGATGGCTCCAAGACCCAAGGTGGCAACACTGCCAAGTCGGGCTGGTTCGTTACTACCAAGTGGCTCCTGCAATCGTCCATCCAGAAGCGGGGCATGTGACTTCTGTTTGCCAGGGAAAAGGGCCATGGTTTTTGTTTGAGGGCCTGTGGCTGGGAGTGGCCGGCTGGCATCTGAAAATGCACGATACGCAGGGTGGTTCCCAGCCCTAAGTTGCCACCAGTGCCAAGTCGGGCTGCTTTGATACTACATCGAGGCTCCTGCAAACTGCCATCGTGAAGCGGAGAAGGTGAGTTTTCTTTTCCTGGGAAAAGCTCCGCAGTTTTTGTTAGGGGGCCTTTGGCTGGGAGTGGCCGTCTGGTTCCTGAAAATCTACGATATGTCGGATGGTTCCCAGACCCAAGGTAGCAACACTGCCAAGTCGGGCTTGTTTGTTACTACCAAGTGGCTCCAGAAATCTGCCATCAAGAAGCGGGGCAGGTGAGTTTTTTTGACAGGGAAAAGAGCCGAGGTCTTGATTTGGCGTCCTGTGCCTGGAAGTGTCCGGCTGGATCCTGAAAATCCACGATACGCAGGATGGTTCCCAGACCCAAGGTGGCACCAGTGCCAAGTCAGGCTGGTTTGATAGTATCAAGTGGCCCCTGCAATTTGACATCCAGAAGCAGGGCAGGTGAGTGTTTTTTGCCAGGGAGAAGGGCCTTGGTTTTTGTTTGGGGGCCTGTGGCTGGGAGTGGCTGACTGGTTTCTAAAAATCCACGATATGTAGGATGGTTGCCAAACCCAATGTGGCAGCAGTGGCAAGCTGGGCTGGTTCTATAATACCAAGTGGCTCCTGCAATCTGCCATCCAGAAGTGGGGCAGGTGAGTTTTGTTTTCAAGGGAAAAGGGCTCTGGTTTGTGTTTGGGGGCCTGTGGCTGGGAGCCGCTGGCTGGATCTAGAAACTCCACGATACGCAGGATGGTTCAAAGACGCAAGGTGGCAGCAGTGCCAAGTCGGGCTGATTTTATATTACCAAGTGGCTCCAGCAATCGGCCATCCAGAAGCGGGGCCGGAGAGTTTTTTTGCCAGGGAAATGTGCCGTGGTTTGTGTTTGCGGGCCTGAGTCTGGGAGTGGCCGGCTGGCTCCTTATAATCCACGATACGTAGGATGTTTCCCAGACCCAGGGTGGCACCAGTGTAAAGTTGGGCTGCTTTTGTTAGTACAAAATGCCTCCTGATATCTGCCATCCAGAAGTGGGGCACGTGACTTTTGTTTGCAAGGGAAAAGGACCGAGGTTTCTGTTTAAGGGCGTGTGGCTGCGAGTGGCCGGTTGGCTCATGAAAATCCACGATACGCAGGATGTTACCCAGACCGTAAGTAGCAGTACTGCCATGTCGGGCTGGTTTGATAATACCATGTGGCTCCTCCAATCTGCCATCCGGAAGCGGCGCAGGTTAATTTTGCTTTCCAGGGAAATGGGCCGTGGTTTGTGTTTGGGGGCCTGTGGCTGAGAGAGCCGGCTGGCTCCTGAAATTCATTAATGTGCAATATGGTACCCAGACCCAGGGTGGCACCAGTTCCAAGTCAGGCTGGTTTGATAGTAATATTTGGCTCCTGCAATCTGCCCTCCAGAAGCGGGGCAGGTCAGTTTTGTTTGCCAGGGAAAAGTGCTGTGGTTTGTGTTTGGGGGCCTGTGGCTGGGAGTGTACAGTTGGCTCCTGAAAATCCACGATACACAGGATGGTTCCCAGACCCAAGGTGGCACCACTGCCAAGTAGGGCTGGTTTGATAGTACCGAGTGGCTCCTGCAATCAGCCATGCAGAAGCACGTCAGCTGAGTGTTTTTTGCCATGGAGAAGGGCCGTGGTTTGTGTTTGGGGGCCTGTGGCTGGGAGTGGCCGGCAGGCTTCTGAAAATCAAAGATAGGCCGGTTGGTTGCGAGACCCACGGTGCCTCCAGGGGCAAGTCAGGCTGGTTTGATAGTACAACGTGGCTCCTGCAATCTGCATTCCCGAAGAGGGGCAGGTGAGTTTTGTTTGCCAGGGAAAAGGGCCGAGGTTTGTGTATGGGTGCCTGTGGCAGAGAGTGGCTGGCTGGCTCCTGAAATTCATTGATATGCAGGATGGTTCTCAGACTCAAGGTGCAAACATTGACTAGTGGGGCTGGGTGACATTGCGAAGTGGCTCCTTCAATCTGCTATCCAGAAGTGGGGCAGGTGAGTTTTGTTTGCCAGGGAAAAGAGCCGAGGTTTGTGTTTTGAGTCCTGTGGCCAGGAATGTCTGGCTGGTACCTGAAAATCAACGATATGCAGTATGTTTCCCAGACCCAAGGTGGCAGCAGTGCCAAGTTGGTCTGGTTTTATTGTGCCAAGTGTCTCCTGCAATCTGCCATCCAGAAGCGGGGAAGGTGAGTTTCGTTTGGAAGGGAAAAGGACCGAGGTTTGTGTTTAAGGGCGTGTGGCTGGGAGTGGCCTGCTGGCTCATGAAAATCCACGATACGCAGGATGTTTCCCTGACCCGAGGAAGCAATACTGACAAGTCAGGCTGGATTGATAATACCAAGTGGCTCCGGCAATCTGCCAGCCGGAAGTGGGGCAGGTGAGTTTTGTTTGCCAGGGAAAAGGACCGAGGTTTGTGTTTGGCGGCCAGGGCGCGAGAGTGCCGGCTGCATCCTGAAATTCTTTGATATCCAGGATGGCTCCAAGACCCAAGGTGGCAACACTGCCAAGTCGGGCTGGTTCGTTACTACCAAGTGGCTCCTGCAATCGTCCATCCAGAAGCGGGGCATGTGACTTCTGTTTGCCAGGGAAAAGGGCCATGGTTTTTGTTTGAGGGCCTGTGGCTGGGAGTGGCCGGCTGGCATCGGAAAATGCACGATACGCAGGGTGGTTCCCAGCCCTAAGTTGCCACCAGTGCCAAGTCGAGCTGCTTTGATACTACATCGAGGCTCCTGCAAACTGCCATCGTGAAGCGGAGAAGGTGAGTTTTCTTTTCCTGGGAAAAGCTCCGCAGTTTTTGTTAGGGGGCCTTTGGCTGGGAGTGGCCGGCTGGCATCTGAAAATGCACGAAACGCAGGGTGGTTCCCAGCCCTAAGTTGCCACCAGTGCCAAGTCGGGCTGCTTTGATACTACATCGAGGCTCCTGCAAACTGCCATCGTGAAGCGGAGAAGGTGAGTTTTCTTTTCCTGGGAAAAGCTCCGCAGTTTTTGTTAGGGGGCCTTTGGCTGGGAGTGGCCGTCTGGCTCCTGAAAATCTACGATATGTCGGATGGTTCCCAGACCCAAGGTAGCAACACTGCCAAGTCGGGCTTGTTTGTTACTACCAAGTGGCTCCAGAAATCTGCCATCAAGAAGCGGGGCAGGTGAGTTTTTTTGACAGGGAAAAGAGCCGAGGTCTTGATTTGGCGTCCTGTGCCTGGAAGTGTCCGGCTGGATCCTGAAAATCCACGATACACAGGATGGTTCCCACACCCAAAGTGGCACCAGTGCCAAGTCGGGCGGGTTTGATGGTATCAAGTGGCCCCTGCAATTTGACATCCAGAAGCAGGGCAGGTGAGTGTTTTTTGCCAGGGAGAAGGGCCTTGGTTTTTGTTTGGGGGCCTGTGGCTGGGAGTGGCTGGCTGGCTCCTAAACATCCACGATATGCAGGATGGTTGCCAGACCCAATGTGGCAGCAGTGCCAAGCCGGGCTGGTTCTATAATACCAAGTGGCTCCTGCAATCTGCCATCCAGAAGCGGGGTGGGTGAGTTTTGTTTGCCAGGCAAAAGGGCCATGGTTTGTGTTTGGGGGCCTGTGGCTGGGCTTGGCCGGCTGGCTCCTGAAAATACACGATACGGAGGATGGTCACGTGACCCAGGGTGGCACGAGTGCCAAGTTGGGCTGCTTTGATAGTACCAAGTGTCTCCTGCAATTGTACCTCCAGAAGCAGGGCAGGTGAGTTTTTTTTGCCAGGGAAAAGGGCCGTGATTTTTTTTTGGCGGCCTGGGCCAGGGAGTGGCGGGCTCGCTCCTGAAAATCCATGACACACAGAATGGTTCCCAGACCCAAGGTGCTACCAGTGCCACATCGGGGTGGTTTGATAATAGAAAGTGGCTCCTGCCATCTGTCATCCAGGGGTTGGGCAGGTGACTTTTCTTAGCAAGGGAAAATGGCTGTGTTTTGTGTTTGGGCGCCTGTGGCTTGGAGTGGCCAGCTGGCTCCTGAAAATCCACCATACGCAGGATGGTTCCAAGACCCAAGGTTGCACCAGTGCCAAGTCGGGCTGGTTTGATAGTAGAAAGTTGCTCCTGCAATCGTCCATCCAGAAGCGGGGCATGTGACTTCTGTTTGCCAGGGAAAAGGGCCATGGTTTCTGTTTGAGGGCCTGTGGCTGGGAGTGGCCGGCTGGCATCTGAAAATGCACGAAACGCAGGGTGGTTCCCAGCCCTAAGTTGCCACCAGTGCCAAGTCAGGCTGCTTTGATACTACATCGAGGCTCCTGCAAACTGCCATCGTGAAGCGGAGAAGGTGAGTTTTCTTTTCCTGGGAAAAGCTCCGCAGTTTTTGTTAGGGGGCATTTGGCTGGGAGTGGCCGGCTGGCTCCTGAAAATCCACGATACGCAGGATGGTTCCCACACCCAAAGCGGCACCAGTGCCAAGTCAGGCTGGTTTGATAGTATCAAGTGGCCCCTGCAATTTGACATCCAGAAGCAGGGCAGGTGAGTGTTTTTTGCCAGGGAGAAGGGCCTTGGTTTTTGTTTGGGGGCCTGTGGCTGGGAGTGGCTGACTGGTTTCTAAAAATCCACGATATGTAGGATGGTTGCCAGACCCAATGTGGCAGCAGTGGCAAGCTGGGCTGGTTCTATAATACCAAGTGGCTCCTGCAATCTGCCATCCAGAAGTGGGGCAGGTGAGTTTTGTTTTCAAGGGAAAAGGGCTCTGGTTTGTGTTTGGGGGCCTGTGGCTGGGAGCCGCTGGCTGGATCTAGAAACTCCATGATACGCAGGATGGTTCAAAGACGCAAGGTGGCAGCAGTGCCAAGTCGGGCTGGTTTTATATTACCAAGTGGCTCCAGCAATCGGCCATCCAGAAGCGGGGCCGGAGAGTTTTTTTGCCAGGGAAATGTGCCGTGGTTTGTGTTTGCGGGCCTGAGTCTGGGAGTGGCCGGCTGGCTCCTCATAATCCACGATACGTAGGATGTTTCCCAGACCCAGGGTGGCATCAGTGTAAAGCTGGGCTGCTTTTGTTAGTACAAAATGCCTCCTGATATCTGCCATCCAGAAGTGGGGCACGTGACTTTTGTTTGCAAGGGAAAAGGACCGAGGTTTCTGTTTAAGGGCGTGTGGCTGCGAGTGGCCGGTTGGCTCATGAAAATCCACGATACGCAGGATGTTACCCAGACCGTAAGTAGCAGTACTGCCATGTCGGGCTGGTTTGATAATACCATGTGGCTCCTCCAATCTGCCATCCGGAAGCGGCGCAGGTTAATTTTGCTTTCCAGGGAAATGGGCCGTGGTTTGTGTTTGGGGGCCTGTGGCTGAGAGAGCCGGCTGGCTCCTGAAATTCATTAATGTGCAATATGGTACCCAGACCCAGGGTGGCACCAGTTCCAAGTCAGGCTGGTTTGATAGTAATATTTGGCTCCTGCAATCTGCCCTCCAGAAGCGGGGCAGGTCAGTTTTGTTTGCCAGGGAAAAGTGCTGTGGTTTGTGTTTGGGGGCCTGTGGCTGGGAGTGTACAGTTGGCTCCTGAAAATCCACGATACACAGGATGGTTCCCAGACCCAAGGTGGCACCACTGCCAAGTAGGGCTGGTTTGATAGTACCGAGTGGCTCCTGCAATCAGCCATGCAGAAGCACGTCAGCTGAGTGTTTTTTGCCATGGAGAAGGGCCGTGGTTTGTGTTTGGGGGCCTGTGGCTGGGAGTGGCCGGCAGGCTTCTGAAAATCAAAGATAGGCCGGTTGGTTGCGAGACCCACGGTGCCTCCAGGGCCAAGTCAGGCTGGTTTGATAGTACAACGTGGCTCCTGCAATCTGCATTCACGAAGAGGGGCAGGTGAGTTTTGTTTGCCAGGGAAAAGGGCCGAGGTTTGTGTATGGGTGCCTGTGGCAGAGAGTGGCTGGCTGGCTCCTGAAATTCATTGATATGCAGGATGGTTCTCAGACTCAAGGTGCAAACATTGACTAGTGGGGCTGGGTGACATTGCGAAGTGGCTCCTTCAATCTGCTATCCAGAAGTGGGGCAGGTGAGTTTTGTTTGCCAGGGAAAAGAGCCGAGGTTTGTGTTTTGAGTCCTGTGGCCAGGAATGTCTGGCTGGTACCTGAAAATCAACGATATGCAGTATGTTTCCCAGACCCAAGGTGGCAGCAGTGCCAAGTTGGTCTGGTTTTATTGTGCCAAGTGTCTCCTGCAATCTGCCATCCAGAAGCGGGGAAGGTGAGTTTCGTTTGGAAGGGAAAAGGACCGAGGTTTGTGTTTAAGGGCGTGTGGCTGGGAGTGGCCTGCTGGCTCATGAAAATCCACGATACGCAGGATGTTTCCCTGACCCGAGGAAGCAATACTGACAAGTCAGGCTGGATTGATAATACCAAGTGGCTCCGGCAATCTGCCAGCCGGAAGTGGGGCAGGTGAGTTTTGTTTGCCAGGGAAAAGGACCGAGGTTTGTGTTTGGCGGCCAGGGCGCGAGAGTGCCGGCTGCATCCTGAAATTCTTTGATATCCAGGATGGCTCCAAGACCCAAGGTGGCAACACTGCCAAGTCGGGCTGGTTCGTTACTACCAAGTGGCTCCTGCAATCGTCCATCCAGAAGCGGGGCATGTGACTTCTGTTTGCCAGGGAAAAGGGCCATGGTTTTTGTTTGAGGGCCTGTGGCTGGGAGTGGCCGGCTGGCATCGGAAAATGCACGATACGCAGGGTGGTTCCCAGCCCTAAGTTGCCACCAGTGCCAAGTCGAGCTGCTTTGATACTACATCGAGGCTCCTGCAAACTGCCATCGTGAAGCGGAGAAGGTGAGTTTTCTTTTCCTGGGAAAAGCTCCGCAGTTTTTGTTAGGGGGCCTTTGGCTGGGAGTGGCCGGCTGGCATCTGAAAATGCACGAAACGCAGGGTGGTTCCCAGCCCTAAGTTGCCACCAGTGCCAAGTCGGGCTGCTTTGATACTACATCGAGGCTCCTGCAAACTGCCATCGTGAAGCGGAGAAGGTGAGTTTTCTTTTCCTGGGAAAAGCTCCGCAGTTTTTGTTAGGGGGCCTTTGGCTGGGAGTGGCCGTCTGGCTCCTGAAAATCTACGATATGTCGGATGGTTCCCAGACCCAAGGTAGCAACACTGCCAAGTCGGGCTTGTTTGTTACTACCAAGTGGCTCCAGAAATCTGCCATCAAGAAGCGGGGCAGGTGAGTTTTTTTGACAGGGAAAAGAGCCGAGGTCTTGATTTGGCGTCCTGTGCCTGGAAGTGTCCGGCTGGATCCTGAAAATCCACGATACACAGGATGGTTCCCACACCCAAAGTGGCACCAGTGCCAAGTCGGGCGGGTTTGATGGTATCAAGTGGCCCCTGCAATTTGACATCCAGAAGCAGGGCAGGTGAGTGTTTTTTGCCAGGGAGAAGGGCCTTGGTTTTTGTTTGGGGGCCTGTGGCTGGGAGTGGCTGGCTGGCTCCTAAACATCCACGATATGCAGGATGGTTGCCAGACCCAATGTGGCAGCAGTGCCAAGCCGGGCTGGTTCTATAATACCAAGTGGCTCCTGCAATCTGCCATCCAGAAGCGGGGTGGGTGAGTTTTGTTTGCCAGGCAAAAGGGCCATGGTTTGTGTTTGGGGGCCTGTGGCTGGGCTTGGCCGGCTGGCTCCTGAAAATACACGATACGGAGGATGGTCACGTGACCCAGGGTGGCACGAGTGCCAAGTTGGGCTGCTTTGATAGTACCAAGTGTCTCCTGCAATTGTACCTCCAGAAGCAGGGCAGGTGAGTTTTTTTTGCCAGGGAAAAGGGCCGTGATTTTTTTTTGGCGGCCTGGGCCAGGGAGTGGCGGGCTCGCTCCTGAAAATCCATGACACACAGAATGGTTCCCAGACCCAAGGTGCTACCAGTGCCACATCGGGGTGGTTTGATAATAGAAAGTGGCTCCTGCCATCTGTCATCCAGGGGTTGGGCAGGTGACTTTTCTTAGCAAGGGAAAATGGCTGTGTTTTGTGTTTGGGCGCCTGTGGCTTGGAGTGGCCAGCTGGCTCCTGAAAATCCACCATACGCAGGATGGTTCCAAGACCCAAGGTTGCACCAGTGCCAAGTCGGGCTGGTTTGATAGTAGAAAGTTGCTCCTGCAATCGTCCATCCAGAAGCGGGGCATGTGACTTCTGTTTGCCAGGGAAAAGGGCCATGGTTTCTGTTTGAGGGCCTGTGGCTGGGAGTGGCCGGCTGGCATCTGAAAATGCACGAAACGCAGGGTGGTTCCCAGCCCTAAGTTGCCACCAGTGCCAAGTCAGGCTGCTTTGATACTACATCGAGGCTCCTGCAAACTGCCATCGTGAAGCGGAGAAGGTGAGTTTTCTTTTCCTGGGAAAAGCTCCGCAGTTTTTGTTAGGGGGCATTTGGCTGGGAGTGGCCGGCTGGCTCCTGAAAATCCACGATACGCAGGATGGTTCCCACACCCAAAGCGGCACCAGTGCCAAGTCAGGCTGGTTTGATAGTATCAAGTGGCCCCTGCAATTTGACATCCAGAAGCAGGGCAGGTGAGTGTTTTTTGCCAGGGAGAAGGGCCTTGGTTTTTGTTTGGGGGCCTGTGGCTGGGAGTGGCTGACTGGTTTCTAAAAATCCACGATATGTAGGATGGTTGCCAGACCCAATGTGGCAGCAGTGGCAAGCTGGGCTGGTTCTATAATACCAAGTGGCTCCTGCAATCTGCCATCCAGAAGTGGGGCAGGTGAGTTTTGTTTTCAAGGGAAAAGGGCTCTGGTTTGTGTTTGGGGGCCTGTGGCTGGGAGCCGCTGGCTGGATCTAGAAACTCCATGATACGCAGGATGGTTCAAAGAGGCAAGGTGGCAGCAGTGCCAAGTCGGGCTGGTTTTATATTACCAAGTGGCTCCAGCAATCGGCCATCCAGAAGCGGGGCCGGAGAGTTTTTTTGCCAGGGAAATGTGCCGTGGTTTGTGTTTGCGGGCCTGAGTCTGGGAGTGGCCGGCTGGCTCCTCATAATCCACGATACGTAGGATGTTTCCCAGACCCAGGGTGGCATCAGTGTAAAGCTGGGCTGCTTTTGTTAGTACAAAATGCCTCCTGATATCTGCCATCCAGAAGTGGGGCACGTGACTTTTGTTTGCAAGGGAAAAGGACCGAGGTTTCTGTTTAAGGGCGTGTGGCTGCGAGTGGCCGGTTGGCTCATGAAAATCCACGATACGCAGGATGTTACCCAGACCGTAAGTAGCAGTACTGCCATGTCGGGCTGGTTTGATAATACCATGTGGCTCCTCCAATCTGCCATCCGGAAGCGGCGCAGGTTAATTTTGCTTTCCAGGGAAATGGGCCGTGGTTTGTGTTTGGGGGCCTGTGGCTGAGAGAGCCGGCTGGCTCCTGAAATTCATTAATGTGCAATATGGTACCCAGACCCAGGGTGGCACCAGTTCCAAGTCAGGCTGGTTTGATAGTAATATTTGGCTCCTGCAATCTGCCCTCCAGAAGCGGGGCAGGTCAGTTTTGTTTGCCAGGGAAAAGTGCTGTGGTTTGTGTTTGGGGGCCTGTGGCTGGGAGTGTACAGTTGGCTCCTGAAAATCCACGATACACAGGATGGTTCCCAGACCCAAGGTGGCACCACTGCCAAGTAGGGCTGGTTTGATAGTACCGAGTGGCTCCTGCAATCAGCCATGCAGAAGCACGTCAGCTGAGTGTTTTTTGCCATGGAGAAGGGCCGTGGTTTGTGTTTGGGGGCCTGTGGCTGGGAGTGGCCGGCAGGCTTCTGAAAATCAAAGATAGGCCGGTTGGTTGCGAGACCCACGGTGCCTCCAGGGCCAAGTCAGGCTGGTTTGATAGTACAACGTGGCTCCTGCAATCTGCATTCACGAAGAGGGGCAGGTGAGTTTTGTTTGCCAGGGAAAAGGGCCGAGGTTTGTGTATGGGTGCCTGTGGCAGAGAGTGGCTGGCTGGCTCCTGAAATTCATTGATATGCAGGATGGTTCTCAGACTCAAGGTGCAAACATTGACTAGTGGGGCTGGGTGACATTGCGAAGTGGCTCCTTCAATCTGCTATCCAGAAGTGGGGCAGGTGAGTTTTGTTTGCCAGGGAAAAGAGCCGAGGTTTGTGTTTTGAGTCCTGTGGCCAGGAATGTCTGGCTGGTACCTGAAAATCAACGATATGCAGTATGTTTCCCAGACCCAAGGTGGCAGCAGTGCCAAGTTGGTCTGGTTTTATTGTGCCAAGTGTCTCCTGCAATCTGCCATCCAGAAGCGGGGAAGGTGAGTTTCGTTTGGAAGGGAAAAGGACCGAGGTTTGTGTTTAAGGGCGTGTGGCTGGGAGTGGCCTGCTGGCTCATGAAAATCCACGATACGCAGGATGTTTCCCTGACCCGAGGAAGCAATACTGACAAGTCAGGCTGGATTGATAATACCAAGTGGCTCCGGCAATCTGCCAGCCGGAAGTGGGGCAGGTGAGTTTTGTTTGCCAGGGAAAAGGACCGAGGTTTGTGTTTGGCGGCCAGGGCGCGAGAGTGCCGGCTGCATCCTGAAATTCTTTGATATCCAGGATGGCTCCAAGACCCAAGGTGGCAACACTGCCAAGTCGGGCTGGTTCGTTACTACCAAGTGGCTCCTGCAATCGTCCATCCAGAAGCGGGGCATGTGACTTCTGTTTGCCAGGGAAAAGGGCCATGGTTTTTGTTTGAGGGCCTGTGGCTGGGAGTGGCCGGCTGGCATCGGAAAATGCACGATACGCAGGGTGGTTCCCAGCCCTAAGTTGCCACCAGTGCCAAGTCGAGCTGCTTTGATACTACATCGAGGCTCCTGCAAACTGCCATCGTGAAGCGGAGAAGGTGAGTTTTCTTTTCCTGGGAAAAGCTCCGCAGTTTTTGTTAGGGGGCCTTTGGCTGGGAGTGGCCGGCTGGCATCTGAAAATGCACGAAACGCAGGGTGGTTCCCAGCCCTAAGTTGCCACCAGTGCCAAGTCGGGCTGCTTTGATACTACATCGAGGCTCCTGCAAACTGCCATCGTGAAGCGGAGAAGGTGAGTTTTCTTTTCCTGGGAAAAGCTCCGCAGTTTTTGTTAGGGGGCCTTTGGCTGGGAGTGGCCGTCTGGCTCCTGAAAATCTACGATATGTCGGATGGTTCCCAGACCCAAGGTAGCAACACTGCCAAGTCGGGCTTGTTTGTTACTACCAAGTGGCTCCAGAAATCTGCCATCAAGAAGCGGGGCAGGTGAGTTTTTTTGACAGGGAAAAGAGCCGAGGTCTTGATTTGGCGTCCTGTGCCTGGAAGTGTCCGGCTGGATCCTGAAAATCCACGATACACAGGATGGTTCCCACACCCAAAGTGGCACCAGTGCCAAGTCAGGCTGGTTTGATGGTATCAAGTGGCCCCTGCAATTTGACATCCAGAAGCAGGGCAGGTGAGTGTTTTTTGCCAGGGAGAAGGGCCTTGGTTTTTGTTTGGGGGCCTGTGGCTGGGAGTGGCTGGCTGGCTCCTAAACATCCACGATATGCAGGATGGTTGCCAGACCCAATGTGGCAGCAGTGCCAAGCCGGGCTGGTTCTATAATACCAAGTGGCTCCTGCAATCTGCCATCCAGAAGCGGGGTGGGTGAGTTTTGTTTGCCAGGCAAAAGGGCCATGGTTTGTGTTTGGGGGCCTGTGGCTGGGCTTGGCCGGCTGGCTCCTGAAAATACACGATACGGAGGATGGTCACGTGACCCAGGGTGGCACGAGTGCCAAGTTGGGCTGCTTTGATAGTACCAAGTGTCTCCTGCAATTGTACCTCCAGAAGCAGGGCAGGTGAGTTTTTTTTGCCAGGGAAAAGGGCCGTGATTTTTTTTTGGCGGCCTGGGCCAGGGAGTGGCGGGCTCGCTCCTGAAAATCCATGACACACAGAATGGTTCCCAGACCCAAGGTGCTACCAGTGCCACATCGGGGTGGTTTGATAATAGAAAGTGGCTCCTGCAATCTGTCATCCAGGGGTTGGGCAGGTGACTTTTCTTAGCAAGGGAAAATGGCTGTGTTTTGTGTTTGGGCGCCTGTGGCTTGGAGTGGCCAGCTGGCTCCTGAAAATCCACCATACGCAGGATGGTTCCAAGACCCAAGGTTGCACCAGTGCCAAGTCGGGCTGGTTTGATAGTAGAAAGTTGCTCCTGCAATCGTCCATCCAGAAGCGGGGCATGTGACTTCTGTTTGCCAGGGAAAAGGGCCATGGTTTCTGTTTGAGGGCCTGTGGCTGGGAGTGGCCGGCTGGCATCTGAAAATGCACGAAACGCAGGGTGGTTCCCAGCCCTAAGTTGCCACCAGTGCCAAGTCAGGCTGCTTTGATACTACATCGAGGCTCCTGCAAACTGCCATCGTGAAGCGGAGAAGGTGAGTTTTCTTTTCCTGGGAAAAGCTCCGCAGTTTTTGTTAGGGGGCATTTGGCTGGGAGTGGCCGGCTGGCTCCTGAAAATCCACGATACGCAGGATGGTTCCCACACCCAAAGCGGCACCAGTGCCAAGTCAGGCTGGTTTGATAGTATCAAGTGGCCCCTGCAATTTGACATCCAGAAGCAGGGCAGGTGAGTGTTTTTTGCCAGGGAGAAGGGCCTTGGTTTTTGTTTGGGGGCCTGTGGCTGGGAGTGGCTGACTGGTTTCTAAAAATCCACGATATGTAGGATGGTTGCCAGACCCAATGTGGCAGCAGTGGCAAGCTGGGCTGGTTCTATAATACCAAGTGGCTCCTGCAATCTGCCATCCAGAAGTGGGGCAGGTGAGTTTTGTTTTCAAGGGAAAAGGGCTCTGGTTTGTGTTTGGGGGCCTGTGGCTGGGAGCCGCTGGCTGGATCTAGAAACTCCATGATACGCAGGATGGTTCAAAGAGGCAAGGTGGCAGCAGTGCCAAGTCGGGCTGGTTTTATATTACCAAGTGGCTCCAGCAATCGGCCATCCAGAAGCGGGGCCGGAGAGTTTTTTTGCCAGGGAAATGTGCCGTGGTTTGTGTTTGCGGGCCTGAGTCTGGGAGTGGCCGGCTGGCTCCTCATAATCCACGATACGTAGGATGTTTCCCAGACCCAGGGTGGCATCAGTGTAAAGCTGGGCTGCTTTTGTTAGTACAAAATGCCTCCTGATATCTGCCATCCAGAAGTGGGGCACGTGACTTTTGTTTGCAAGGGAAAAGGACCGAGGTTTCTGTTTAAGGGCGTGTGGCTGCGAGTGGCCGGTTGGCTCATGAAAATCCACGATACGCAGGATGTTACCCAGACCGTAAGTAGCAGTACTGCCATGTCGGGCTGGTTTGATAATACCATGTGGCTCCTCCAATCTGCCATCCGGAAGCGGCGCAGGTTAATTTTGCTTTCCAGGGAAATGGGCCGTGGTTTGTGTTTGGGGGCCTGTGGCTGAGAGAGCCGGCTGGCTCCTGAAATTCATTAATGTGCAATATGGTACCCAGACCCAGGGTGGCACCAGTTCCAAGTCAGGCTGGTTTGATAGTAATATTTGGCTCCTGCAATCTGCCCTCCAGAAGCGGGGCAGGTCAGTTTTGTTTGCCAGGGAAAAGTGCTGTGGTTTGTGTTTGGGGGCCTGTGGCTGGGAGTGTACAGTTGGCTCCTGAAAATCCACGATACACAGGATGGTTCCCAGACCCAAGGTGGCACCACTGCCAAGTAGGGCTGGTTTGATAGTACCGAGTGGCTCCTGCAATCAGCCATGCAGAAGCACGTCAGCTGAGTGTTTTTTGCCATGGAGAAGGGCCGTGGTTTGTGTTTGGGGGCCTGTGGCTGGGAGTGGCCGGCAGGCTTCTGAAAATCAAAGATAGGCCGGTTGGTTGCGAGACCCACGGTGCCTCCAGGGCCAAGTCAGGCTGGTTTGATAGTACAACGTGGCTCCTGCAATCTGCATTCACGAAGAGGGGCAGGTGAGTTTTGTTTGCCAGGGAAAAGGGCCGAGGTTTGTGTATGGGTGCCTGTGGCAGAGAGTGGCTGGCTGGCTCCTGAAATTCATTGATATGCAGGATGGTTCTCAGACTCAAGGTGCAAACATTGACTAGTGGGGCTGGGTGACATTGCGAAGTGGCTCCTTCAATCTGCTATCCAGAAGTGGGGCAGGTGAGTTTTGTTTGCCAGGGAAAAGAGCCGAGGTTTGTGTTTTGAGTCCTGTGGCCAGGAATGTCTGGCTGGTACCTGAAAATCAACGATATGCAGTATGTTTCCCAGACCCAAGGTGGCAGCAGTGCCAAGTTGGTCTGGTTTTATTGTGCCAAGTGTCTCCTGCAATCTGCCATCCAGAAGCGGGGAAGGTGAGTTTCGTTTGGAAGGGAAAAGGACCGAGGTTTGTGTTTAAGGGCGCGTGGCTGGGAGTGGCCTGCTGGCTCATGAAAATCCACGATACGCAGGATGTTTCCCAGACCCGAGGAAGCAATACTGCCAAGTCAGGCTGGTTTGATAATACCAAGTGGCTCCTGCAATCTGCCAGCCGGAAGTGGGGCAGGTGAGTTTTGTTTGCCAGGGAAAAGGACCGAGGTTTGTGTTTGGCGGCCAGGGCGCGAGAGTGCCGGCTGCATCCTGAAATTCTTTGATATCCAGGATGGTTCAAAGACCCAAGGTGGCAACACTGCCAAGTCGGGCTGGTTCGTTACTACCAAGTGGCTCCTGCAATCGTCCATCCAGAAGCGGGGCATGTGACTTCTGTTTGCCAGGGAAAAGGGCCATGGTTTTTGTTTGAGGGCCTGTGGCTGGGAGTGGCCGGCTGGCATCTGAAAATGCACGATACGCAGGGTGGTTCCCAGCCCTAAGTTGCCACCAGTGCCAAGTCGGGCTGCTTTGATACTACATCGAGGCTCCTGCAAACTGCCATCGTGAAGCGGAGAAGGTGAGTTTTCTTTTCCTGGGAAAAGCTCCGCAGTTTTTGTTAGGGGGCCTTTGGCTGGGAGTGGCCGTCTGGTTCCTGAAAATCTACGATATGTCGGATGGTTCCCAGACCCAAGGTAGCAACACTGCCAAGTCGGGCTTGTTTGTTACTACCAAGTGGCTCCAGAAATCTGCCATCAAGAAGCGGGGCAGGTGAGTTTTTTTGACAGGGAAAAGAGCCGAGGTCTTGATTTGGCGTCCTGTGCCTGGAAGTGTCCGGCTGGATCCTGAAAATCCACGATACGCAGGATGGTTCCCAGACCCAAGGTGGCACCAGTGCCAAGTCAGGCTGGTTTGATAGTATCAAGTGGCCCCTGCAATTTGACATCCAGAAGCAGGGCAGGTGAGTGTTTTTTGCCAGGGAGAAGGGCCTTGGTTTTTGTTTGGGGGCCTGTGGCTGGGAGTGGCTGACTGGTTTCTAAAAATCCACGATATGTAGGATGGTTGCCAAACCCAATGTGGCAGCAGTGGCAAGCTGGGCTGGTTCTATAATACCAAGTGGCTCCTGCAATCTGCCATCCAGAAGTGGGGCAGGTGAGTTTTGTTTTCAAGGGAAAAGGGCTCTGGTTTGTGTTTGGGGGCCTGTGGCTGGGAGCCGCTGGCTGGATCTAGAAACTCCACGATACGCAGGATGGTTCAAAGACGCAAGGTGGCAGCAGTGCCAAGTCGGGCTGATTTTATATTACCAAGTGGCTCCAGCAATCGGCCCTCCAGAAGCGGGGCCGGAGAGTTTTTTTGCCAGGGAAATGTGCCGTGGTTTGTGTTTGCGGGCCTGAGTCTGGGAGTGGCCGGCTGGCTCCTTATAATCCACGATACGTAGGATGTTTCCCAGACCCAGGGTGGCACCAGTGTAAAGTTGGGCTGCTTTTGTTAGTACAAAATGCCTCCTGATATCTGCCATCCAGAAGTGGGGCACGTGACTTTTGTTTGCAAGGGAAAAGGACCGAGGTTTCTGTTTAAGGGCGTGTGGCTGCGAGTGGCCGGTTGGCTCATGAAAATCCACGATACGCAGGATGTTACCCAGACCGTAAGTAGCAGTACTGCCATGTCGGGCTGGTTTGATAATACCATGTGGCTCCTCCAATCTGCCATCCGGAAGCGGCGCAGGTTAATTTTGCTTTCCAGGGAAATGGGCCGTGGTTTGTGTTTGGGGGCCTGTGGCTGAGAGAGCCGGCTGGCTCCTGAAATTCATTAATGTGCAATATGGTACCCAGACCCAGGGTGGCACCAGTTCCAAGTCAGGCTGGTTTGATAGTAATATTTGGCTCCTGCAATCTGCCCTCCAGAAGCGGGGCAGGTCAGTTTTGTTTGCCAGGGAAAAGTGCTGTGGTTTGTGTTTGGGGGCCTGTGGCTGGGAGTGTACAGTTGGCTCCTGAAAATCCACGATACACAGGATGGTTCCCAGACCCAAGGTGGCACCACTGCCAAGTAGGGCTGGTTTGATAGTACCGAGTGGCTCCTGCAATCAGCCATGCAGAAGCACGTCAGCTGAGTGTTTTTTGCCATGGAGAAGGGCCGTGGTTTGTGTTTGGGGGCCTGTGGCTGGGAGTGGCCGGCAGGCTTCTGAAAATCAAAGATAGGCCGGTTGGTTGCGAGACCCACGGTGCCTCCAGGGCCAAGTCAGGCTGGTTTGATAGTACAACGTGGCTCCTGCAATCTGCATTCACGAAGAGGGGCAGGTGAGTTTTGTTTGCCAGGGAAAAGGGCCGAGGTTTGTGTATGGGTGCCTGTGGCAGAGAGTGGCTGGCTGGCTCCTGAAATTCATTGATATGCAGGATGGTTCTCAGACTCAAGGTGCAAACATTGACTAGTGGGGCTGGGTGACATTGCGAAGTGGCTCCTTCAATCTGCTATCCAGAAGTGGGGCAGGTGAGTTTTGTTTGCCAGGGAAAAGAGCCGAGGTTTGTGTTTTGAGTCCTGTGGCCAGGAATGTCTGGCTGGTACCTGAAAATCAACGATATGCAGTATGTTTCCCAGACCCAAGGTGGCAGCAGTGCCAAGTTGGTCTGGTTTTATTGTGCCAAGTGTCTCCTGCAATCTGCCATCCAGAAGCGGGGAAGGTGAGTTTCGTTTGGAAGGGAAAAGGACCGAGGTTTGTGTTTAAGGGCGCGTGGCTGGGAGTGGCCTGCTGGCTCATGAAAATCCACGATACGCAGGATGTTTCCCAGACCCGAGGAAGCAATACTGCCAAGTCAGGCTGGTTTGATAATACCAAGTGGCTCCTGCAATCTGCCAGCCGGAAGTGGGGCAGGTGAGTTTTGTTTGCCAGGGAAAAGGACCGAGGTTTGTGTTTGGCGGCCAGGGCGCGAGAGTGCCGGCTGCATCCTGAAATTCTTTGATATCCAGGATGGTTCAAAGACCCAAGGTGGCAACACTGCCAAGTCGGGCTGGTTCGTTACTACCAAGTGGCTCCTGCAATCGTCCATCCAGAAGCGGGGCATGTGACTTCTGTTTGCCAGGGAAAAGGGCCATGGTTTTTGTTTGAGGGCCTGTGGCTGGGAGTGGCCGGCTGGCATCTGAAAATGCACGATACGCAGGGTGGTTCCCAGCCCTAAGTTGCCACCAGTGCCAAGTCGGGCTGCTTTGATACTACATCGAGGCTCCTGCAAACTGCCATCGTGAAGCGGAGAAGGTGAGTTTTCTTTTCCTGGGAAAAGCTCCGCAGTTTTTGTTAGGGGGCCTTTGGCTGGGAGTGGCCGTCTGGTTCCTGAAAATCTACGATATGTCGGATGGTTCCCAGACCCAAGGTAGCAACACTGCCAAGTCGGGCTTGTTTGTTACTACCAAGTGGCTCCAGAAATCTGCCATCAAGAAGCGGGGCAGGTGAGTTTTTTTGACAGGGAAAAGAGCCGAGGTCTTGATTTGGCGTCCTGTGCCTGGAAGTGTCCGGCTGGATCCTGAAAATCCACGATACGCAGGATGGTTCCCAGACCCAAGGTGGCACCAGTGCCAAGTCAGGCTGGTTTGATAGTATCAAGTGGCCCCTGCAATTTGACATCCAGAAGCAGGGCAGGTGAGTGTTTTTTGCCAGGGAGAAGGGCCTTGGTTTTTGTTTGGGGGCCTGTGGCTGGGAGTGGCTGACTGGTTTCTAAAAATCCACGATATGTAGGATGGTTGCCAAACCCAATGTGGCAGCAGTGGCAAGCTGGGCTGGTTCTATAATACCAAGTGGCTCCTGCAATCTGCCATCCAGAAGTGGGGCAGGTGAGTTTTGTTTTCAAGGGAAAAGGGCTCTGGTTTGTGTTTGGGGGCCTGTGGCTGGGAGCCGCTGGCTGGATCTAGAAACTCCACGATACGCAGGATGGTTCAAAGACGCAAGGTGGCAGCAGTGCCAAGTCGGGCTGATTTTATATTACCAAGTGGCTCCAGCAATCGGCCATCCAGAAGCGGGGCCGGAGAGTTTTTTTGCCAGGGAAATGTGCCGTGGTTTGTGTTTGCGGGCCTGAGTCTGGGAGTGGCCGGCTGGCTCCTTATAATCCACGATACGTAGGATGTTTCCCAGACCCAGGGTGGCACCAGTGTAAAGTTGGGCTGCTTTTGTTAGTACAAAATGCCTCCTGATATCTGCCATCCAGAAGTGGGGCACGTGACTTTTGTTTGCAAGGGAAAAGGACCGAGGTTTCTGTTTAAGGGCGTGTGGCTGCGAGTGGCCGGTTGGCTCATGAAAATCCACGATACGCAGGATGTTACCCAGACCGTAAGTAGCAGTACTGCCATGTCGGGCTGGTTTGATAATACCATGTGGCTCCTCCAATCTGCCATCCGGAAGCGGCGCAGGTTAATTTTGCTTTCCAGGGAAATGGGCCGTGGTTTGTGTTTGGGGGCCTGTGGCTGAGAGAGCCGGCTGGCTCCTGAAATTCATTAATGTGCAATATGGTACCCAGACCCAGGGTGGCACCAGTTCCAAGTCAGGCTGGTTTGATAGTAATATTTGGCTCCTGCAATCTGCCCTCCAGAAGCGGGGCAGGTCAGTTTTGTTTGCCAGGGAAAAGTGCTGTGGTTTGTGTTTGGGGGCCTGTGGCTGGGAGTGTACAGTTGGCTCCTGAAAATCCACGATACACAGGATGGTTCCCAGACCCAAGGTGGCACCACTGCCAAGTAGGGCTGGTTTGATAGTACCGAGTGGCTCCTGCAATCAGCCATGCAGAAGCACGTCAGCTGAGTGTTTTTTGCCATGGAGAAGGGCCGTGGTTTGTGTTTGGGGGCCTGTGGCTGGGAGTGGCCGGCAGGCTTCTGAAAATCAAAGATAGGCCGGTTGGTTGCGAGACCCACGGTGCCTCCAGGGCCAAGTCAGGCTGGTTTGATAGTACAACGTGGCTCCTGCAATCTGCATTCACGAAGAGGGGCAGGTGAGTTTTGTTTGCCAGGGAAAAGGGCCGAGGTTTGTGTATGGGTGCCTGTGGCAGAGAGTGGCTGGCTGGCTCCTGAAATTCATTGATATGCAGGATGGTTCTCAGACTCAAGGTGCAAACATTGACTAGTGGGGCTGGGTGACATTGCGAAGTGGCTCCTTCAATCTGCTATCCAGAAGTGGGGCAGGTGAGTTTTGTTTGCCAGGGAAAAGAGCCGAGGTTTGTGTTTTGAGTCCTGTGGCCAGGAATGTCTGGCTGGTACCTGAAAATCAACGATATGCAGTATGTTTCCCAGACCCAAGGTGGCAGCAGTGCCAAGTTGGTCTGGTTTTATTGTGCCAAGTGTCTCCTGCAATCTGCCATCCAGAAGCGGGGAAGGTGAGTTTCGTTTGGAAGGGAAAAGGACCGAGGTTTGTGTTTAAGGGCGCGTGGCTGGGAGTGGCCTGCTGGCTCATGAAAATCCACGATACGCAGGATGTTTCCCAGACCCGAGGAAGCAATACTGCCAAGTCAGGCTGGTTTGATAATACCAAGTGGCTCCTGCAATCTGCCAGCCGGAAGTGGGGCAGGTGAGTTTTGTTTGCCAGGGAAAAGGACCGAGGTTTGTGTTTGGCGGCCAGGGCGCGAGAGTGCCGGCTGCATCCTGAAATTCTTTGATATCCAGGATGGCTCCAAGACCCAAGGTGGCAACACTGCCAAGTCGGGCTGGTTCGTTACTACCAAGTGGCTCCTGCAATCGTCCATCCAGAAGCGGGGCATGTGACTTCTGTTTGCCAGGGAAAAGGGCCATGGTTTTTGTTTGAGGGCCTGTGGCTGGGAGTGGCCGGCTGGCATCTGAAAATGCACGATACGCAGGGTGGTTCCCAGCCCTAAGTTGCCACCAGTGCCAAGTCGGGCTGCTTTGATACTACATCGAGGCTCCTGCAAACTGCCATCGTGAAGCGGAGAAGGTGAGTTTTCTTTTCCTGGGAAAAGCTCCGCAGTTTTTGTTAGGGGGCCTTTGGCTGGGAGTGGCCGTCTGGTTCCTGAAAATCTACGATATGTCGGATGGTTCCCAGACCCAAGGTAGCAACACTGCCAAGTCGGGCTTGTTTGTTACTACCAAGTGGCTCCAGAAATCTGCCATCAAGAAGCGGGGCAGGTGAGTTTTTTTGACAGGGAAAAGAGCCGAGGTCTTGATTTGGCGTCCTGTGCCTGGAAGTGTCCGGCTGGATCCTGAAAATCCACGATACGCAGGATGGTTCCCAGACCCAAGGTGGCACCAGTGCCAAGTCAGGCTGGTTTGATAGTATCAAGTGGCCCCTGCAATTTGACATCCAGAAGCAGGGCAGGTGAGTGTTTTTTGCCAGGGAGAAGGGCCTTGGTTTTTGTTTGGGGGCCTGTGGCTGGGAGTGGCTGACTGGTTTCTAAAAATCCACGATATGTAGGATGGTTGCCAAACCCAATGTGGCAGCAGTGGCAAGCTGGGCTGGTTCTATAATACCAAGTGGCTCCTGCAATCTGCCATCCAGAAGTGGGGCAGGTGAGTTTTGTTTTCAAGGGAAAAGGGCTCTGGTTTGTGTTTGGGGGCCTGTGGCTGGGAGCCGCTGGCTGGATCTAGAAACTCCACGATACGCAGGATGGTTCAAAGACGCAAGGTGGCAGCAGTGCCAAGTCGGGCTGATTTTATATTACCAAGTGGCTCCAGCAATCGGCCATCCAGAAGCGGGGCCGGAGAGTTTTTTTGCCAGGGAAATGTGCCGTGGTTTGTGTTTGCGGGCCTGAGTCTGGGAGTGGCCGGCTGGCTCCTTATAATCCACGATACGTAGGATGTTTCCCAGACCCAGGGTGGCACCAGTGTAAAGTTGGGCTGCTTTTGTTAGTACAAAATGCCTCCTGATATCTGCCATCCAGAAGTGGGGCACGTGACTTTTGTTTGCAAGGGAAAAGGACCGAGGTTTCTGTTTAAGGGCGTGTGGCTGCGAGTGGCCGGTTGGCTCATGAAAATCCACGATACGCAGGATGTTACCCAGACCGTAAGTAGCAGTACTGCCATGTCGGGCTGGTTTGATAATACCATGTGGCTCCTCCAATCTGCCATCCGGAAGCGGCGCAGGTTAATTTTGCTTTCCAGGGAAATGGGCCGTGGTTTGTGTTTGGGGGCCTGTGGCTGAGAGAGCCGGCTGGCTCCTGAAATTCATTAATGTGCAATATGGTACCCAGACCCAGGGTGGCACCAGTTCCAAGTCAGGCTGGTTTGATAGTAATATTTGGCTCCTGCAATCTGCCCTCCAGAAGCGGGGCAGGTCAGTTTTGTTTGCCAGGGAAAAGTGCTGTGGTTTGTGTTTGGGGGCCTGTGGCTGGGAGTGTACAGTTGGCTCCTGAAAATCCACGATACACAGGATGGTTCCCAGACCCAAGGTGGCACCACTGCCAAGTAGGGCTGGTTTGATAGTACCGAGTGGCTCCTGCAATCAGCCATGCAGAAGCACGTCAGCTGAGTGTTTTTTGCCATGGAGAAGGGCCGTGGTTTGTGTTTGGGGGCCTGTGGCTGGGAGTGGCCGGCAGGCTTCTGAAAATCAAAGATAGGCCGGTTGGTTGCGAGACCCACGGTGCCTCCAGGGCCAAGTCAGGCTGGTTTGATAGTACAACGTGGCTCCTGCAATCTGCATTCACGAAGAGGGGCAGGTGAGTTTTGTTTGCCAGGGAAAAGGGCCGAGGTTTGTGTATGGGTGCCTGTGGCAGAGAGTGGCTGGCTGGCTCCTGAAATTCATTGATATGCAGGATGGTTCTCAGACTCAAGGTGCAAACATTGACTAGTGGGGCTGGGTGACATTGCGAAGTGGCTCCTTCAATCTGCTATCCAGAAGTGGGGCAGGTGAGTTTTGTTTGCCAGGGAAAAGAGCCGAGGTTTGTGTTTTGAGTCCTGTGGCCAGGAATGTCTGGCTGGTACCTGAAAATCAACGATATGCAGTATGTTTCCCAGACCCAAGGTGGCAGCAGTGCCAAGTTGGTCTGGTTTTATTGTGCCAAGTGTCTCCTGCAATCTGCCATCCAGAAGCGGGGAAGGTGAGTTTCGTTTGGAAGGGAAAAGGACCGAGGTTTGTGTTTAAGGGCGCGTGGCTGGGAGTGGCCTGCTGGCTCATGAAAATCCACGATACGCAGGATGTTTCCCAGACCCGAGGAAGCAATACTGCCAAGTCAGGCTGGTTTGATAATACCAAGTGGCTCCTGCAATCTGCCAGCCGGAAGTGGGGCAGGTGAGTTTTGTTTGCCAGGGAAAAGGACCGAGGTTTGTGTTTGGCGGCCAGGGCGCGAGAGTGCCGGCTGCATCCTGAAATTCTTTGATATCCAGGATGGCTCCAAGACCCAAGGTGGCAACACTGCCAAGTCGGGCTGGTTCGTTACTACCAAGTGGCTCCTGCAATCGTCCATCCAGAAGCGGGGCATGTGACTTCTGTTTGCCAGGGAAAAGGGCCATGGTTTTTGTTTGAGGGCCTGTGGCTGGGAGTGGCCGGCTGGCATCTGAAAATGCACGATACGCAGGGTGGTTCCCAGCCCTAAGTTGCCACCAGTGCCAAGTCGGGCTGCTTTGATACTACATCGAGGCTCCTGCAAACTGCCATCGTGAAGCGGAGAAGGTGAGTTTTCTTTTCCTGGGAAAAGCTCCGCAGTTTTTGTTAGGGGGCCTTTGGCTGGGAGTGGCCGTCTGGTTCCTGAAAATCTACGATATGTCGGATGGTTCCCAGACCCAAGGTAGCAACACTGCCAAGTCGGGCTTGTTTGTTACTACCAAGTGGCTCCAGAAATCTGCCATCAAGAAGCGGGGCAGGTGAGTTTTTTTGACAGGGAAAAGAGCCGAGGTCTTGATTTGGCGTCCTGTGCCTGGAAGTGTCCGGCTGGATCCTGAAAATCCACGATACGCAGGATGGTTCCCAGACCCAAGGTGGCACCAGTGCCAAGTCAGGCTGGTTTGATAGTATCAAGTGGCCCCTGCAATTTGACATCCAGAAGCAGGGCAGGTGAGTGTTTTTTGCCAGGGAGAAGGGCCTTGGTTTTTGTTTGGGGGCCTGTGGCTGGGAGTGGCTGACTGGTTTCTAAAAATCCACGATATGTAGGATGGTTGCCAAACCCAATGTGGCAGCAGTGGCAAGCTGGGCTGGTTCTATAATACCAAGTGGCTCCTGCAATCTGCCATCCAGAAGTGGGGCAGGTGAGTTTTGTTTTCAAGGGAAAAGGGCTCTGGTTTGTGTTTGGGGGCCTGTGGCTGGGAGCCGCTGGCTGGATCTAGAAACTCCACGATACGCAGGATGGTTCAAAGACGCAAGGTGGCAGCAGTGCCAAGTCGGGCTGATTTTATATTACCAAGTGGCTCCAGCAATCGGCCATCCAGAAGCGGGGCCGGAGAGTTTTTTTGCCAGGGAAATGTGCCGTGGTTTGTGTTTGCGGGCCTGAGTCTGGGAGTGGCCGGCTGGCTCCTTATAATCCACGATACGTAGGATGTTTCCCAGACCCAGGGTGGCACCAGTGTAAAGTTGGGCTGCTTTTGTTAGTACAAAATGCCTCCTGATATCTGCCATCCAGAAGTGGGGCACGTGACTTTTGTTTGCAAGGGAAAAGGACCGAGGTTTCTGTTTAAGGGCGTGTGGCTGCGAGTGGCCGGTTGGCTCATGAAAATCCACGATACGCAGGATGTTACCCAGACCGTAAGTAGCAGTACTGCCATGTCGGGCTGGTTTGATAATACCATGTGGCTCCTCCAATCTGCCATCCGGAAGCGGCGCAGGTTAATTTTGCTTTCCAGGGAAATGGGCCGTGGTTTGTGTTTGGGGGCCTGTGGCTGAGAGAGCCGGCTGGCTCCTGAAATTCATTAATGTGCAATATGGTACCCAGACCCAGGGTGGCACCAGTTCCAAGTCAGGCTGGTTTGATAGTAATATTTGGCTCCTGCAATCTGCCCTCCAGAAGCGGGGCAGGTCAGTTTTGTTTGCCAGGGAAAAGTGCTGTGGTTTGTGTTTGGGGGCCTGTGGCTGGGAGTGTACAGTTGGCTCCTGAAAATCCACGATACACAGGATGGTTCCCAGACCCAAGGTGGCACCACTGCCAAGTAGGGCTGGTTTGATAGTACCGAGTGGCTCCTGCAATCAGCCATGCAGAAGCACGTCAGCTGAGTGTTTTTTGCCATGGAGAAGGGCCGTGGTTTGTGTTTGGGGGCCTGTGGCTGGGAGTGGCCGGCAGGCTTCTGAAAATCAAAGATAGGCCGGTTGGTTGCGAGACCCACGGTGCCTCCAGGGCCAAGTCAGGCTGGTTTGATAGTACAACGTGGCTCCTGCAATCTGCATTCACGAAGAGGGGCAGGTGAGTTTTGTTTGCCAGGGAAAAGGGCCGAGGTTTGTGTATGGGTGCCTGTGGCAGAGAGTGGCTGGCTGGCTCCTGAAATTCATTGATATGCAGGATGGTTCTCAGACTCAAGGTGCAAACATTGACTAGTGGGGCTGGGTGACATTGCGAAGTGGCTCCTTCAATCTGCTATCCAGAAGTGGGGCAGGTGAGTTTTGTTTGCCAGGGAAAAGAGCCGAGGTTTGTGTTTTGAGTCCTGTGGCCAGGAATGTCTGGCTGGTACCTGAAAATCAACGATATGCAGTATGTTTCCCAGACCCAAGGTGGCAGCAGTGCCAAGTTGGTCTGGTTTTATTGTGCCAAGTGTCTCCTGCAATCTGCCATCCAGAAGCGGGGAAGGTGAGTTTCGTTTGGAAGGGAAAAGGACCGAGGTTTGTGTTTAAGGGCGTGTGGCTGGGAGTGGCCTGCTGGCTCATGAAAATCCACGATACGCAGGATGTTTCCCTGACCCGAGGAAGCAATACTGACAAGTCAGGCTGGATTGATAATACCAAGTGGCTCCGGCAATCTGCCAGCCGGAAGTGGGGCAGGTGAGTTTTGTTTGCCAGGGAAAAGGACCGAGGTTTGTGTTTGGCGGCCAGGGCGCGAGAGTGCCGGCTGCATCCTGAAATTCTTTGATATCCAGGATGGCTCCAAGACCCAAGGTGGCAACACTGCCAAGTCGGGCTGGTTCGTTACTACCAAGTGGCTCCTGCAATCGTCCATCCAGAAGCGGGGCATGTGACTTCTGTTTGCCAGGGAAAAGGGCCATGGTTTTTGTTTGAGGGCCTGTGGCTGGGAGTGGCCGGCTGGCATCGGAAAATGCACGATACGCAGGGTGGTTCCCAGCCCTAAGTTGCCACCAGTGCCAAGTCGAGCTGCTTTGATACTACATCGAGGCTCCTGCAAACTGCCATCGTGAAGCGGAGAAGGTGAGTTTTCTTTTCCTGGGAAAAGCTCCGCAGTTTTTGTTAGGGGGCCTTTGGCTGGGAGTGGCCGGCTGGCATCTGAAAATGCACGAAACGCAGGGTGGTTCCCAGCCCTAAGTTGCCACCAGTGCCAAGTCGGGCTGCTTTGATACTACATCGAGGCTCCTGCAAACTGCCATCGTGAAGCGGAGAAGGTGAGTTTTCTTTTCCTGGGAAAAGCTCCGCAGTTTTTGTTAGGGGGCCTTTGGCTGGGAGTGGCCGTCTGGCTCCTGAAAATCTACGATATGTCGGATGGTTCCCAGACCCAAGGTAGCAACACTGCCAAGTCGGGCTTGTTTGTTACTACCAAGTGGCTCCAGAAATCTGCCATCAAGAAGCGGGGCAGGTGAGTTTTTTTGACAGGGAAAAGAGCCGAGGTCTTGATTTGGCGTCCTGTGCCTGGAAGTGTCCGGCTGGATCCTGAAAATCCACGATACGCAGGATGGTTCCCAGACCCAAGGTGGCACCAGTGCCAAGTCAGGCTGGTTTGATAGTATCAAGTGGCCCCTGCAATTTGACATCCAGAAGCAGGGCAGGTGAGTGTTTTTTGCCAGGGAGAAGGGCCTTGGTTTTTGTTTGGGGGCCTGTGGCTGGGAGTGGCTGACTGGTTTCTAAAAATCCACGATATGTAGGATGGTTGCCAAACCCAATGTGGCAGCAGTGGCAAGCTGGGCTGGTTCTATAATACCAAGTGGCTCCTGCAATCTGCCATCCAGAAGTGGGGCAGGTGAGTTTTGTTTTCAAGGGAAAAGGGCTCTGGTTTGTGTTTGGGGGCCTGTGGCTGGGAGCCGCTGGCTGGATCTAGAAACTCCACGATACGCAGGATGGTTCAAAGACGCAAGGTGGCAGCAGTGCCAAGTCGGGCTGATTTTATATTACCAAGTGGCTCCAGCAATCGGCCATCCAGAAGCGGGGCCGGAGAGTTTTTTTGCCAGGGAAATGTGCCGTGGTTTGTGTTTGCGGGCCTGAGTCTGGGAGTGGCCGGCTGGCTCCTTATAATCCACGATACGTAGGATGTTTCCCAGACCCAGGGTGGCACCAGTGTAAAGTTGGGCTGCTTTTGTTAGTACAAAATGCCTCCTGATATCTGCCATCCAGAAGTGGGGCACGTGACTTTTGTTTGCAAGGGAAAAGGACCGAGGTTTCTGTTTAAGGGCGTGTGGCTGCGAGTGGCCGGTTGGCTCATGAAAATCCACGATACGCAGGATGTTACCCAGACCGTAAGTAGCAGTACTGCCATGTCGGGCTGGTTTGATAATACCATGTGGCTCCTCCAATCTGCCATCCGGAAGCGGCGCAGGTTAATTTTGCTTTCCAGGGAAATGGGCCGTGGTTTGTGTTTGGGGGCCTGTGGCTGAGAGAGCCGGCTGGCTCCTGAAATTCATTAATGTGCAATATGGTACCCAGACCCAGGGTGGCACCAGTTCCAAGTCAGGCTGGTTTGATAGTAATATTTGGCTCCTGCAATCTGCCCTCCAGAAGCGGGGCAGGTCAGTTTTGTTTGCCAGGGAAAAGTGCTGTGGTTTGTGTTTGGGGGCCTGTGGCTGGGAGTGTACAGTTGGCTCCTGAAAATCCACGATACACAGGATGGTTCCCAGACCCAAGGTGGCACCACTGCCAAGTAGGGCTGGTTTGATAGTACCGAGTGGCTCCTGCAATCAGCCATGCAGAAGCACGTCAGCTGAGTGTTTTTTGCCATGGAGAAGGGCCGTGGTTTGTGTTTGGGGGCCTGTGGCTGGGAGTGGCCGGCAGGCTTCTGAAAATCAAAGATAGGCCGGTTGGTTGCGAGACCCACGGTGCCTCCAGGGCCAAGTCAGGCTGGTTTGATAGTACAACGTGGCTCCTGCAATCTGCATTCACGAAGAGGGGCAGGTGAGTTTTGTTTGCCAGGGAAAAGGGCCGAGGTTTGTGTATGGGTGCCTGTGGCAGAGAGTGGCTGGCTGGCTCCTGAAATTCATTGATATGCAGGATGGTTCTCAGACTCAAGGTGCAAACATTGACTAGTGGGGCTGGGTGACATTGCGAAGTGGCTCCTTCAATCTGCTATCCAGAAGTGGGGCAGGTGAGTTTTGTTTGCCAGGGAAAAGAGCCGAGGTTTGTGTTTTGAGTCCTGTGGCCAGGAATGTCTGGCTGGTACCTGAAAATCAACGATATGCAGTATGTTTCCCAGACCCAAGGTGGCAGCAGTGCCAAGTTGGTCTGGTTTTATTGTGCCAAGTGTCTCCTGCAATCTGCCATCCAGAAGCGGGGAAGGTGAGTTTCGTTTGGAAGGGAAAAGGACCGAGGTTTGTGTTTAAGGGCGCGTGGCTGGGAGTGGCCTGCTGGCTCATGAAAATCCACGATACGCAGGATGTTTCCCAGACCCGAGGAAGCAATACTGCCAAGTCAGGCTGGTTTGATAATACCAAGTGGCTCCTGCAATCTGCCAGCCGGAAGTGGGGCAGGTGAGTTTTGTTTGCCAGGGAAAAGGACCGAGGTTTGTGTTTGGCGGCCAGGGCGCGAGAGTGCCGGCTGCATCCTGAAATTCTTTGATATCCAGGATGGCTCCAAGACCCAAGGTGGCAACACTGCCAAGTCGGGCTGGTTCGTTACTACCAAGTGGCTCCTGCAATCGTCCATCCAGAAGCGGGGCATGTGACTTCTGTTTGCCAGGGAAAAGGGCCATGGTTTTTGTTTGAGGGCCTGTGGCTGGGAGTGGCCGGCTGGCATCTGAAAATGCACGATACGCAGGGTGGTTCCCAGCCCTAAGTTGCCACCAGTGCCAAGTCGGGCTGCTTTGATACTACATCGAGGCTCCTGCAAACTGCCATCGTGAAGCGGAGAAGGTGAGTTTTCTTTTCCTGGGAAAAGCTCCGCAGTTTTTGTTAGGGGGCCTTTGGCTGGGAGTGGCCGTCTGGTTCCTGAAAATCTACGATATGTCGGATGGTTCCCAGACCCAAGGTAGCAACACTGCCAAGTCGGGCTTGTTTGTTACTACCAAGTGGCTCCAGAAATCTGCCATCAAGAAGCGGGGCAGGTGAGTTTTTTTGACAGGGAAAAGAGCCGAGGTCTTGATTTGGCGTCCTGTGCCTGGAAGTGTCCGGCTGGATCCTGAAAATCCACGATACGCAGGATGGTTCCCAGACCCAAGGTGGCACCAGTGCCAAGTCAGGCTGGTTTGATAGTATCAAGTGGCCCCTGCAATTTGACATCCAGAAGCAGGGCAGGTGAGTGTTTTTTGCCAGGGAGAAGGGCCTTGGTTTTTGTTTGGGGGCCTGTGGCTGGGAGTGGCTGACTGGTTTCTAAAAATCCACGATATGTAGGATGGTTGCCAAACCCAATGTGGCAGCAGTGGCAAGCTGGGCTGGTTCTATAATACCAAGTGGCTCCTGCAATCTGCCATCCAGAAGTGGGGCAGGTGAGTTTTGTTTTCAAGGGAAAAGGGCTCTGGTTTGTGTTTGGGGGCCTGTGGCTGGGAGCCGCTGGCTGGATCTAGAAACTCCACGATACGCAGGATGGTTCAAAGACGCAAGGTGGCAGCAGTGCCAAGTCGGGCTGATTTTATATTACCAAGTGGCTCCAGCAATCGGCCATCCAGAAGCGGGGCCGGAGAGTTTTTTTGCCAGGGAAATGTGCCGTGGTTTGTGTTTGCGGGCCTGAGTCTGGGAGTGGCCGGCTGGCTCCTTATAATCCACGATACGTAGGATGTTTCCCAGACCCAGGGTGGCACCAGTGTAAAGTTGGGCTGCTTTTGTTAGTACAAAATGCCTCCTGATATCTGCCATCCAGAAGTGGGGCACGTGACTTTTGTTTGCAAGGGAAAAGGACCGAGGTTTCTGTTTAAGGGCGTGTGGCTGCGAGTGGCCGGTTGGCTCATGAAAATCCACGATACGCAGGATGTTACCCAGACCGTAAGTAGCAGTACTGCCATGTCGGGCTGGTTTGATAATACCATGTGGCTCCTCCAATCTGCCATCCGGAAGCGGCGCAGGTTAATTTTGCTTTCCAGGGAAATGGGCCGTGGTTTGTGTTTGGGGGCCTGTGGCTGAGAGAGCCGGCTGGCTCCTGAAATTCATTAATGTGCAATATGGTACCCAGACCCAGGGTGGCACCAGTTCCAAGTCAGGCTGGTTTGATAGTAATATTTGGCTCCTGCAATCTGCCCTCCAGAAGCGGGGCAGGTCAGTTTTGTTTGCCAGGGAAAAGTGCTGTGGTTTGTGTTTGGGGGCCTGTGGCTGGGAGTGTACAGTTGGCTCCTGAAAATCCACGATACACAGGATGGTTCCCAGACCCAAGGTGGCACCACTGCCAAGTAGGGCTGGTTTGATAGTACCGAGTGGCTCCTGCAATCAGCCATGCAGAAGCACGTCAGCTGAGTGTTTTTTGCCATGGAGAAGGGCCGTGGTTTGTGTTTGGGGGCCTGTGGCTGGGAGTGGCCGGCAGGCTTCTGAAAATCAAAGATAGGCCGGTTGGTTGCGAGACCCACGGTGCCTCCAGGGCCAAGTCAGGCTGGTTTGATAGTACAACGTGGCTCCTGCAATCTGCATTCACGAAGAGGGGCAGGTGAGTTTTGTTTGCCAGGGAAAAGGGCCGAGGTTTGTGTATGGGTGCCTGTGGCAGAGAGTGGCTGGCTGGCTCCTGAAATTCATTGATATGCAGGATGGTTCTCAGACTCAAGGTGCAAACATTGACTAGTGGGGCTGGGTGACATTGCGAAGTGGCTCCTTCAATCTGCTATCCAGAAGTGGGGCAGGTGAGTTTTGTTTGCCAGGGAAAAGAGCCGAGGTTTGTGTTTTGAGTCCTGTGGCCAGGAATGTCTGGCTGGTACCTGAAAATCAACGATATGCAGTATGTTTCCCAGACCCAAGGTGGCAGCAGTGCCAAGTTGGTCTGGTTTTATTGTGCCAAGTGTCTCCTGCAATCTGCCATCCAGAAGCGGGGAAGGTGAGTTTCGTTTGGAAGGGAAAAGGACCGAGGTTTGTGTTTAAGGGCGTGTGGCTGGGAGTGGCCTGCTGGCTCATGAAAATCCACGATACGCAGGATGTTTCCCTGACCCGAGGAAGCAATACTGACAAGTCAGGCTGGATTGATAATACCAAGTGGCTCCGGCAATCTGCCAGCCGGAAGTGGGGCAGGTGAGTTTTGTTTGCCAGGGAAAAGGACCGAGGTTTGTGTTTGGCGGCCAGGGCGCGAGAGTGCCGGCTGCATCCTGAAATTCTTTGATATCCAGGATGGCTCCAAGACCCAAGGTGGCAACACTGCCAAGTCGGGCTGGTTCGTTACTACCAAGTGGCTCCTGCAATCGTCCATCCAGAAGCGGGGCATGTGACTTCTGTTTGCCAGGGAAAAGGGCCATGGTTTTTGTTTGAGGGCCTGTGGCTGGGAGTGGCCGGCTGGCATCGGAAAATGCACGATACGCAGGGTGGTTCCCAGCCCTAAGTTGCCACCAGTGCCAAGTCGAGCTGCTTTGATACTACATCGAGGCTCCTGCAAACTGCCATCGTGAAGCGGAGAAGGTGAGTTTTCTTTTCCTGGGAAAAGCTCCGCAGTTTTTGTTAGGGGGCCTTTGGCTGGGAGTGGCCGGCTGGCATCTGAAAATGCACGAAACGCAGGGTGGTTCCCAGCCCTAAGTTGCCACCAGTGCCAAGTCGGGCTGCTTTGATACTACATCGAGGCTCCTGCAAACTGCCATCGTGAAGCGGAGAAGGTGAGTTTTCTTTTCCTGGGAAAAGCTCCGCAGTTTTTGTTAGGGGGCCTTTGGCTGGGAGTGGCCGTCTGGCTCCTGAAAATCTACGATATGTCGGATGGTTCCCAGACCCAAGGTAGCAACACTGCCAAGTCGGGCTTGTTTGTTACTACCAAGTGGCTCCAGAAATCTGCCATCAAGAAGCGGGGCAGGTGAGTTTTTTTGACAGGGAAAAGAGCCGAGGTCTTGATTTGGCGTCCTGTGCCTGGAAGTGTCCGGCTGGATCCTGAAAATCCACGATACACAGGATGGTTCCCACACCCAAAGTGGCACCAGTGCCAAGTCAGGCTGGTTTGATGGTATCAAGTGGCCCCTGCAATTTGACATCCAGAAGCAGGGCAGGTGAGTGTTTTTTGCCAGGGAGAAGGGCCTTGGTTTTTGTTTGGGGGCCTGTGGCTGGGAGTGGCTGGCTGGCTCCTAAACATCCACGATATGCAGGATGGTTGCCAGACCCAATGTGGCAGCAGTGCCAAGCCGGGCTGGTTCTATAATACCAAGTGGCTCCTGCAATCTGCCATCCAGAAGCGGGGCATGTGAGTTTTGTTTGCCAGGCAAAAGGGCCATGGTTTGTGTTTGGGGGCCTGTGGCTGGGCTTGGCCGGCTGGCTCCTGAAAATACACGATACGGAGGATGGTCACGTGACCCAGGGTGGCACGAGTGCCAAGTTGGGCTGCTTTGATAGTACCAAGTGTCTCCTGCAATTGTACCTCCAGAAGCAGGGCAGGTGAGTTTTTTTTGCCAGGGAAAAGGGCCGTGATTTTTTTTTGGCGGCCTGGGCCAGGGAGTGGCGGGCTCGCTCCTGAAAATCCATGACACACAGAATGGTTCCCAGACCCAAGGTGCTACCAGTGCCACATCGGGGTGGTTTGATAATAGAAAGTGGCTCCTGCAATCTGTCATCCAGGGGTTGGGCAGGTGACTTTTCTTAGCAAGGGAAAATGGCTGTGTTTTGTGTTTGGGCGCCTGTGGCTTGGAGTGGCCAGCTGGCTCCTGAAAATCCACCATACGCAGGATGGTTCCAAGACCCAAGGTTGCACCAGTGCCAAGTCGGGCTGGTTTGATAGTAGAAAGTTGCTCCTGCAATCGTCCATCCAGAAGCGGGGCATGTGACTTCTGTTTGCCAGGGAAAAGGGCCATGGTTTCTGTTTGAGGGCCTGTGGCTGGGAGTGGCCGGCTGGCATCTGAAAATGCACGAAACGCAGGGTGGTTCCCAGCCCTAAGTTGCCACCAGTGCCAAGTCAGGCTGCTTTGATACTACATCGAGGCTCCTGCAAACTGCCATCGTGAAGCGGAGAAGGTGAGTTTTCTTTTCCTGGGAAAAGCTCCGCAGTTTTTGTTAGGGGGCATTTGGCTGGGAGTGGCCGGCTGGCTCCTGAAAATCCACGATACGCAGGATGGTTCCCACACCCAAAGCGGCACCAGTGCCAAGTCAGGCTGGTTTGATAGTATCAAGTGGCCCCTGCAATTTGACATCCAGAAGCAGGGCAGGTGAGTGTTTTTTGCCAGGGAGAAGGGCCTTGGTTTTTGTTTGGGGGCCTGTGGCTGGGAGTGGCTGACTGGTTTCTAAAAATCCACGATATGTAGGATGGTTGCCAGACCCAATGTGGCAGCAGTGGCAAGCTGGGCTGGTTCTATAATACCAAGTGGCTCCTGCAATCTGCCATCCAGAAGTGGGGCAGGTGAGTTTTGTTTTCAAGGGAAAAGGGCTCTGGTTTGTGTTTGGGGGCCTGTGGCTGGGAGCCGCCAGCTGGATCTAGAAACTCCATGATACGCAGGATGGTTCAAAGAGGCAAGGTGGCAGCAGTGCCAAGTCGGGCTGGTTTTATATTACCAAGTGGCTCCAGCAATCGGCCATCCAGAAGCGGGGCCGGAGAGTTTTTTTGCCAGGGAAATGTGCCGTGGTTTGTGTTTGCGGGCCTGAGTCTGGGAGTGGCCGGCTGGCTCCTCATAATCCACGATACGTAGGATGTTTCCCAGACCCAGGGTGGCATCAGTGTAAAGCTGGGCTGCTTTTGTTAGTACAAAATGCCTCCTGATATCTGCCATCCAGAAGTGGGGCACGTGACTTTTGTTTGCAAGGGAAAAGGACCGAGGTTTCTGTTTAAGGGCGTGTGGCTGCGAGTGGCCGGTTGGCTCATGAAAATCCACGATACGCAGGATGTTACCCAGACCGTAAGTAGCAGTACTGCCATGTCGGGCTGGTTTGATAATACCATGTGGCTCCTCCAATCTGCCATCCGGAAGCGGCGCAGGTTAATTTTGCTTTCCAGGGAAATGGGCCGTGGTTTGTGTTTGGGGGCCTGTGGCTGAGAGAGCCGGCTGGCTCCTGAAATTCATTAATGTGCAATATGGTACCCAGACCCAGGGTGGCACCAGTTCCAAGTCAGGCTGGTTTGATAGTAATATTTGGCTCCTGCAATCTGCCCTCCAGAAGCGGGGCAGGTCAGTTTTGTTTGCCAGGGAAAAGTGCTGTGGTTTGTGTTTGGGGGCCTGTGGCTGGGAGTGTACAGTTGGCTCCTGAAAATCCACGATACACAGGATGGTTCCCAGACCCAAGGTGGCACCACTGCCAAGTAGGGCTGGTTTGATAGTACCGAGTGGCTCCTGCAATCAGCCATGCAGAAGCACGTCAGCTGAGTGTTTTTTGCCATGGAGAAGGGCCGTGGTTTGTGTTTGGGGGCCTGTGGCTGGGAGTGGCCGGCAGGCTTCTGAAAATCAAAGATAGGCCGGTTGGTTGCGAGACCCACGGTGCCTCCAGGGCCAAGTCAGGCTGGTTTGATAGTACAACGTGGCTCCTGCAATCTGCATTCACGAAGAGGGGCAGGTGAGTTTTGTTTGCCAGGGAAAAGGGCCGAGGTTTGTGTATGGGTGCCTGTGGCAGAGAGTGGCTGGCTGGCTCCTGAAATTCATTGATATGCAGGATGGTTCTCAGACTCAAGGTGCAAACATTGACTAGTGGGGCTGGGTGACATTGCGAAGTGGCTCCTTCAATCTGCTATCCAGAAGTGGGGCAGGTGAGTTTTGTTTGCCAGGGAAAAGAGCCGAGGTTTGTGTTTTGAGTCCTGTGGCCAGGAATGTCTGGCTGGTACCTGAAAATCAACGATATGCAGTATGTTTCCCAGACCCAAGGTGGCAGCAGTGCCAAGTTGGTCTGGTTTTATTGTGCCAAGTGTCTCCTGCAATCTGCCATCCAGAAGCGGGGAAGGTGAGTTTCGTTTGGAAGGGAAAAGGACCGAGGTTTGTGTTTAAGGGCGCGTGGCTGGGAGTGGCCTGCTGGCTCATGAAAATCCACGATACGCAGGATGTTTCCCAGACCCGAGGAAGCAATACTGCCAAGTCAGGCTGGTTTGATAATACCAAGTGGCTCCTGCAATCTGCCAGCCGGAAGTGGGGCAGGTGAGTTTTGTTTGCCAGGGAAAAGGACCGAGGTTTGTGTTTGGCGGCCAGGGCGCGAGAGTGCCGGCTGCATCCTGAAATTCTTTGATATCCAGGATGGTTCAAAGACCCAAGGTGGCAACACTGCCAAGTCGGGCTGGTTCGTTACTACCAAGTGGCTCCTGCAATCGTCCATCCAGAAGCGGGGCATGTGACTTCTGTTTGCCAGGGAAAAGGGCCATGGTTTTTGTTTGAGGGCCTGTGGCTGGGAGTGGCCGGCTGGCATCTGAAAATGCACGATACGCAGGGTGGTTCCCAGCCCTAAGTTGCCACCAGTGCCAAGTCGGGCTGCTTTGATACTACATCGAGGCTCCTGCAAACTGCCATCGTGAAGCGGAGAAGGTGAGTTTTCTTTTCCTGGGAAAAGCTCCGCAGTTTTTGTTAGGGGGCCTTTGGTTGGGAGTGGCCGTCTGGTTCCTGAAAATCTACGATATGTCGGATGGTTCCCAGACCCAAGGTAGCAACACTGCCAAGTCGGGCTTGTTTGTTACTACCAAGTGGCTCCAGAAATCTGCCATCAAGAAGCGGGGCAGGTGAGTTTTTTTGACAGGGAAAAGAGCCGAGGTCTTGATTTGGCGTCCTGTGCCTGGAAGTGTCCGGCTGGATCCTGAAAATCCACGATACGCAGGATGGTTCCCAGACCCAAGGTGGCACCAGTGCCAAGTCAGGCTGGTTTGATAGTATCAAGTGGCCCCTGCAATTTGACATCCAGAAGCAGGGCAGGTGAGTGTTTTTTGCCAGGGAGAAGGGCCTTGGTTTTTGTTTGGGGGCCTGTGGCTGGGAGTGGCTGACTGGTTTCTAAAAATCCACGATATGTAGGATGGTTGCCAAACCCAATGTGGCAGCAGTGGCAAGCTGGGCTGGTTCTATAATACCAAGTGGCTCCTGCAATCTGCCATCCAGAAGTGGGGCAGGTGAGTTTTGTTTTCAAGGGAAAAGGGCTCTGGTTTGTGTTTGGGGGCCTGTGGCTGGGAGCCGCTGGCTGGATCTAGAAACTCCACGATACGCAGGATGGTTCAAAGACGCAAGGTGGCAGCAGTGCCAAGTCGGGCTGATTTTATATTACCAAGTGGCTCCAGCAATCGGCCCTCCAGAAGCGGGGCCGGAGAGTTTTTTTGCCAGGGAAATGTGCCGTGGTTTGTGTTTGCGGGCCTGAGTCTGGGAGTGGCCGGCTGGCTCCTTATAATCCACGATACGTAGGATGTTTCCCAGACCCAGGGTGGCACCAGTGTAAAGTTGGGCTGCTTTTGTTAGTACAAAATGCCTCCTGATATCTGCCATCCAGAAGTGGGGCACGTGACTTTTGTTTGCAAGGGAAAAGGACCGAGGTTTCTGTTTAAGGGCGTGTGGCTGCGAGTGGCCGGTTGGCTCATGAAAATCCACGATACGCAGGATGTTACCCAGACCGTAAGTAGCAGTACTGCCATGTCGGGCTGGTTTGATAATACCATGTGGCTCCTCCAATCTGCCATCCGGAAGCGGCGCAGGTTAATTTTGCTTTCCAGGGAAATGGGCCGTGGTTTGTGTTTGGGGGCCTGTGGCTGAGAGAGCCGGCTGGCTCCTGAAATTCATTAATGTGCAATATGGTACCCAGACCCAGGGTGGCACCAGTTCCAAGTCAGGCTGGTTTGATAGTAATATTTGGCTCCTGCAATCTGCCCTCCAGAAGCGGGGCAGGTCAGTTTTGTTTGCCAGGGAAAAGTGCTGTGGTTTGTGTTTGGGGGCCTGTGGCTGGGAGTGTACAGTTGGCTCCTGAAAATCCACGATACACAGGATGGTTCCCAGACCCAAGGTGGCACCACTGCCAAGTAGGGCTGGTTTGATAGTACCGAGTGGCTCCTGCAATCAGCCATGCAGAAGCACGTCAGCTGAGTGTTTTTTGCCATGGAGAAGGGCCGTGGTTTGTGTTTGGGGGCCTGTGGCTGGGAGTGGCCGGCAGGCTTCTGAAAATCAAAGATAGGCCGGTTGGTTGCGAGACCCACGGTGCCTCCAGGGCCAAGTCAGGCTGGTTTGATAGTACAACGTGGCTCCTGCAATCTGCATTCACGAAGAGGGGCAGGTGAGTTTTGTTTGCCAGGGAAAAGGGCCGAGGTTTGTGTATGGGTGCCTGTGGCAGAGAGTGGCTGGCTGGCTCCTGAAATTCATTGATATGCAGGATGGTTCTCAGACTCAAGGTGCAAACATTGACTAGTGGGGCTGGGTGACATTGCGAAGTGGCTCCTTCAATCTGCTATCCAGAAGTGGGGCAGGTGAGTTTTGTTTGCCAGGGAAAAGAGCCGAGGTTTGTGTTTTGAGTCCTGTGGCCAGGAATGTCTGGCTGGTACCTGAAAATCAACGATATGCAGTATGTTTCCCAGACCCAAGGTGGCAGCAGTGCCAAGTTGGTCTGGTTTTATTGTGCCAAGTGTCTCCTGCAATCTGCCATCCAGAAGCGGGGAAGGTGAGTTTCGTTTGGAAGGGAAAAGGACCGAGGTTTGTGTTTAAGGGCGCGTGGCTGGGAGTGGCCTGCTGGCTCATGAAAATCCACGATACGCAGGATGTTTCCCAGACCCGAGGAAGCAATACTGCCAAGTCAGGCTGGTTTGATAATACCAAGTGGCTCCTGCAATCTGCCAGCCGGAAGTGGGGCAGGTGAGTTTTGTTTGCCAGGGAAAAGGACCGAGGTTTGTGTTTGGCGGCCAGGGCGCGAGAGTGCCGGCTGCATCCTGAAATTCTTTGATATCCAGGATGGTTCAAAGACCCAAGGTGGCAACACTGCCAAGTCGGGCTGGTTCGTTACTACCAAGTGGCTCCTGCAATCGTCCATCCAGAAGCGGGGCATGTGACTTCTGTTTGCCAGGGAAAAGGGCCATGGTTTTTGTTTGAGGGCCTGTGGCTGGGAGTGGCCGGCTGGCATCTGAAAATGCACGATACGCAGGGTGGTTCCCAGCCCTAAGTTGCCACCAGTGCCAAGTCGGGCTGCTTTGATACTACATCGAGGCTCCTGCAAACTGCCATCGTGAAGCGGAGAAGGTGAGTTTTCTTTTCCTGGGAAAAGCTCCGCAGTTTTTGTTAGGGGGCCTTTGGCTGGGAGTGGCCGTCTGGTTCCTGAAAATCTACGATATGTCGGATGGTTCCCAGACCCAAGGTAGCAACACTGCCAAGTCGGGCTTGTTTGTTACTACCAAGTGGCTCCAGAAATCTGCCATCAAGAAGCGGGGCAGGTGAGTTTTTTTGACAGGGAAAAGAGCCGAGGTCTTGATTTGGCGTCCTGTGCCTGGAAGTGTCCGGCTGGATCCTGAAAATCCACGATACGCAGGATGGTTCCCAGACCCAAGGTGGCACCAGTGCCAAGTCAGGCTGGTTTGATAGTATCAAGTGGCCCCTGCAATTTGACATCCAGAAGCAGGGCAGGTGAGTGTTTTTTGCCAGGGAGAAGGGCCTTGGTTTTTGTTTGGGGGCCTGTGGCTGGAAGTGGCTGACTGGTTTCTAAAAATCCACGATATGTAGGATGGTTGCCAGACCCAATGTGGCAGCAGTGGCAAGCTGGGCTGGTTCTATAATACCAAGTGGCTCCTGCAATCTGCCATCCAGAAGTGGGGCAGGTGAGTTTTGTTTTCAAGGGAAAAGGGCTCTGGTTTGTGTTTGGGGGCCTGTGGCTGGGAGCCGCTGGCTGGATCTAGAAACTCCACGATACGCAGGATGGTTCAAAGACGCAAGGTGGCAGCAGTGCCAAGTCGGGCTGATTTTATATTACCAAGTGGCTCCAGCAATCGGCCATCCAGAAGCGGGGCCGGAGAGTTTTTTTGCCAGGGAAATGTGCCGTGGTTTGTGTTTGCGGGCCTGAGTCTGGGAGTGGCCGGCTGGCTCCTTATAATCCACGATACGTAGGATGTTTCCCAGACCCAGGGTGGCACCAGTGTAAAGTTGGGCTGCTTTTGTTAGTACAAAATGCCTCCTGATATCTGCCATCCAGAAGTGGGGCACGTGACTTTTGTTTGCAAGGGAAAAGGACCGAGGTTTCTGTTTAAGGGCGTGTGGCTGCGAGTGGCCGGTTGGCTCATGAAAATCCACGATACGCAGGATGTTACCCAGACCGTAAGTAGCAGTACTGCCATGTCGGGCTGGTTTGATAATACCATGTGGCTCCTCCAATCTGCCATCCGGAAGCGGCGCAGGTTAATTTTGCTTTCCAGGGAAATGGGCCGTGGTTTGTGTTTGGGGGCCTGTGGCTGAGAGAGCCGGCTGGCTCCTGAAATTCATTAATGTGCAATATGGTACCCAGACCCAGGGTGGCACCAGTTCCAAGTCAGGCTGGTTTGATAGTAATATTTGGCTCCTGCAATCTGCCCTCCAGAAGCGGGGCAGGTCAGTTTTGTTTGCCAGGGAAAAGTGCTGTGGTTTGTGTTTGGGGGCCTGTGGCTGGGAGTGTACAGTTGGCTCCTGAAAATCCACGATACACAGGATGGTTCCCAGACCCAAGGTGGCACCACTGCCAAGTAGGGCTGGTTTGATAGTACCGAGTGGCTCCTGCAATCAGCCATGCAGAAGCACGTCAGCTGAGTGTTTTTTGCCATGGAGAAGGGCCGTGGTTTGTGTTTGGGGGCCTGTGGCTGGGAGTGGCCGGCAGGCTTCTGAAAATCAAAGATAGGCCGGTTGGTTGCGAGACCCACGGTGCCTCCAGGGCCAAGTCAGGCTGGTTTGATAGTACAACGTGGCTCCTGCAATCTGCATTCACGAAGAGGGGCAGGTGAGTTTTGTTTGCCAGGGAAAAGGGCCGAGGTTTGTGTATGGGTGCCTGTGGCAGAGAGTGGCTGGCTGGCTCCTGAAATTCATTGATATGCAGGATGGTTCTCAGACTCAAGGTGCAAACATTGACTAGTGGGGCTGGGTGACATTGCGAAGTGGCTCCTTCAATCTGCTATCCAGAAGTGGGGCAGGTGAGTTTTGTTTGCCAGGGAAAAGAGCCGAGGTTTGTGTTTTGAGTCCTGTGGCCAGGAATGTCTGGCTGGTACCTGAAAATCAACGATATGCAGTATGTTTCCCAGACCCAAGGTGGCAGCAGTGCCAAGTTGGTCTGGTTTTATTGTGCCAAGTGTCTCCTGCAATCTGCCATCCAGAAGCGGGGAAGGTGAGTTTCGTTTGGAAGGGAAAAGGACCGAGGTTTGTGTTTAAGGGCGCGTGGCTGGGAGTGGCCTGCTGGCTCATGAAAATCCACGATACGCAGGATGTTTCCCAGACCCGAGGAAGCAATACTGCCAAGTCAGGCTGGTTTGATAATACCAAGTGGCTCCTGCAATCTGCCAGCCGGAAGTGGGGCAGGTGAGTTTTGTTTGCCAGGGAAAAGGACCGAGGTTTGTGTTTGGCGGCCAGGGCGCGAGAGTGCCGGCTGCATCCTGAAATTCTTTGATATCCAGGATGGCTCCAAGACCCAAGGTGGCAACACTGCCAAGTCGGGCTGGTTCGTTACTACCAAGTGGCTCCTGCAATCGTCCATCCAGAAGCGGGGCATGTGACTTCTGTTTGCCAGGGAAAAGGGCCATGGTTTTTGTTTGAGGGCCTGTGGCTGGGAGTGGCCGGCTGGCATCTGAAAATGCACGATACGCAGGGTGGTTCCCAGCCCTAAGTTGCCACCAGTGCCAAGTCGGGCTGCTTTGATACTACATCGAGGCTCCTGCAAACTGCCATCGTGAAGCGGAGAAGGTGAGTTTTCTTTTCCTGGGAAAAGCTCCGCAGTTTTTGTTAGGGGGCCTTTGGCTGGGAGTGGCCGTCTGGTTCCTGAAAATCTACGATATGTCGGATGGTTCCCAGACCCAAGGTAGCAACACTGCCAAGTCGGGCTTGTTTGTTACTACCAAGTGGCTCCAGAAATCTGCCATCAAGAAGCGGGGCAGGTGAGTTTTTTTGACAGGGAAAAGAGCCGAGGTCTTGATTTGGCGTCCTGTGCCTGGAAGTGTCCGGCTGGATCCTGAAAATCCACGATACGCAGGATGGTTCCCAGACCCAAGGTGGCACCAGTGCCAAGTCAGGCTGGTTTGATAGTATCAAGTGGCCCCTGCAATTTGACATCCAGAAGCAGGGCAGGTGAGTGTTTTTTGCCAGGGAGAAGGGCCTTGGTTTTTGTTTGGGGGCCTGTGGCTGGGAGTGGCTGACTGGTTTCTAAAAATCCACGATATGTAGGATGGTTGCCAAACCCAATGTGGCAGCAGTGGCAAGCTGGGCTGGTTCTATAATACCAAGTGGCTCCTGCAATCTGCCATCCAGAAGTGGGGCAGGTGAGTTTTGTTTTCAAGGGAAAAGGGCTCTGGTTTGTGTTTGGGGGCCTGTGGCTGGGAGCCGCTGGCTGGATCTAGAAACTCCACGATACGCAGGATGGTTCAAAGACGCAAGGTGGCAGCAGTGCCAAGTCGGGCTGATTTTATATTACCAAGTGGCTCCAGCAATCGGCCATCCAGAAGCGGGGCCGGAGAGTTTTTTTGCCAGGGAAATGTGCCGTGGTTTGTGTTTGCGGGCCTGAGTCTGGGAGTGGCCGGCTGGCTCCTTATAATCCACGATACGTAGGATGTTTCCCAGACCCAGGGTGGCACCAGTGTAAAGTTGGGCTGCTTTTGTTAGTACAAAATGCCTCCTGATATCTGCCATCCAGAAGTGGGGCACGTGACTTTTGTTTGCAAGGGAAAAGGACCGAGGTTTCTGTTTAAGGGCGTGTGGCTGCGAGTGGCCGGTTGGCTCATGAAAATCCACGATACGCAGGATGTTACCCAGACCGTAAGTAGCAGTACTGCCATGTCGGGCTGGTTTGATAATACCATGTGGCTCCTCCAATCTGCCATCCGGAAGCGGCGCAGGTTAATTTTGCTTTCCAGGGAAATGGGCCGTGGTTTGTGTTTGGGGGCCTGTGGCTGAGAGAGCCGGCTGGCTCCTGAAATTCATTAATGTGCAATATGGTACCCAGACCCAGGGTGGCACCAGTTCCAAGTCAGGCTGGTTTGATAGTAATATTTGGCTCCTGCAATCTGCCCTCCAGAAGCGGGGCAGGTCAGTTTTGTTTGCCAGGGAAAAGTGCTGTGGTTTGTGTTTGGGGGCCTGTGGCTGGGAGTGTACAGTTGGCTCCTGAAAATCCACGATACACAGGATGGTTCCCAGACCCAAGGTGGCACCACTGCCAAGTAGGGCTGGTTTGATAGTACCGAGTGGCTCCTGCAATCAGCCATGCAGAAGCACGTCAGCTGAGTGTTTTTTGCCATGGAGAAGGGCCGTGGTTTGTGTTTGGGGGCCTGTGGCTGGGAGTGGCCGGCAGGCTTCTGAAAATCAAAGATAGGCCGGTTGGTTGCGAGACCCACGGTGCCTCCAGGGCCAAGTCAGGCTGGTTTGATAGTACAACGTGGCTCCTGCAATCTGCATTCACGAAGAGGGGCAGGTGAGTTTTGTTTGCCAGGGAAAAGGGCCGAGGTTTGTGTATGGGTGCCTGTGGCAGAGAGTGGCTGGCTGGCTCCTGAAATTCATTGATATGCAGGATGGTTCTCAGACTCAAGGTGCAAACATTGACTAGTGGGGCTGGGTGACATTGCGAAGTGGCTCCTTCAATCTGCTATCCAGAAGTGGGGCAGGTGAGTTTTGTTTGCCAGGGAAAAGAGCCGAGGTTTGTGTTTTGAGTCCTGTGGCCAGGAATGTCTGGCTGGTACCTGAAAATCAACGATATGCAGTATGTTTCCCAGACCCAAGGTGGCAGCAGTGCCAAGTTGGTCTGGTTTTATTGTGCCAAGTGTCTCCTGCAATCTGCCATCCAGAAGCGGGGAAGGTGAGTTTCGTTTGGAAGGGAAAAGGACCGAGGTTTGTGTTTAAGGGCGCGTGGCTGGGAGTGGCCTGCTGGCTCATGAAAATCCACGATACGCAGGATGTTTCCCAGACCCGAGGAAGCAATACTGCCAAGTCAGGCTGGTTTGATAATACCAAGTGGCTCCTGCAATCTGCCAGCCGGAAGTGGGGCAGGTGAGTTTTGTTTGCCAGGGAAAAGGACCGAGGTTTGTGTTTGGCGGCCAGGGCGCGAGAGTGCCGGCTGCATCCTGAAATTCTTTGATATCCAGGATGGCTCCAAGACCCAAGGTGGCAACACTGCCAAGTCGGGCTGGTTCGTTACTACCAAGTGGCTCCTGCAATCGTCCATCCAGAAGCGGGGCATGTGACTTCTGTTTGCCAGGGAAAAGGGCCATGGTTTTTGTTTGAGGGCCTGTGGCTGGGAGTGGCCGGCTGGCATCTGAAAATGCACGATACGCAGGGTGGTTCCCAGCCCTAAGTTGCCACCAGTGCCAAGTCGGGCTGCTTTGATACTACATCGAGGCTCCTGCAAACTGCCATCGTGAAGCGGAGAAGGTGAGTTTTCTTTTCCTGGGAAAAGCTCCGCAGTTTTTGTTAGGGGGCCTTTGGCTGGGAGTGGCCGTCTGGTTCCTGAAAATCTACGATATGTCGGATGGTTCCCAGACCCAAGGTAGCAACACTGCCAAGTCGGGCTTGTTTGTTACTACCAAGTGGCTCCAGAAATCTGCCATCAAGAAGCGGGGCAGGTGAGTTTTTTTGACAGGGAAAAGAGCCGAGGTCTTGATTTGGCGTCCTGTGCCTGGAAGTGTCCGGCTGGATCCTGAAAATCCACGATACGCAGGATGGTTCCCAGACCCAAGGTGGCACCAGTGCCAAGTCAGGCTGGTTTGATAGTATCAAGTGGCCCCTGCAATTTGACATCCAGAAGCAGGGCAGGTGAGTGTTTTTTGCCAGGGAGAAGGGCCTTGGTTTTTGTTTGGGGGCCTGTGGCTGGGAGTGGCTGACTGGTTTCTAAAAATCCACGATATGTAGGATGGTTGCCAAACCCAATGTGGCAGCAGTGGCAAGCTGGGCTGGTTCTATAATACCAAGTGGCTCCTGCAATCTGCCATCCAGAAGTGGGGCAGGTGAGTTTTGTTTTCAAGGGAAAAGGGCTCTGGTTTGTGTTTGGGGGCCTGTGGCTGGGAGCCGCTGGCTGGATCTAGAAACTCCACGATACGCAGGATGGTTCAAAGACGCAAGGTGGCAGCAGTGCCAAGTCGGGCTGATTTTATATTACCAAGTGGCTCCAGCAATCGGCCATCCAGAAGCGGGGCCGGAGAGTTTTTTTGCCAGGGAAATGTGCCGTGGTTTGTGTTTGCGGGCCTGAGTCTGGGAGTGGCCGGCTGGCTCCTTATAATCCACGATACGTAGGATGTTTCCCGGACCCAGGGTGGCACCAGTGTAAAGTTGGGCTGCTTTTGTTAGTACAAAATGCCTCCTGATATCTGCCATCCAGAAGTGGGGCACGTGACTTTTGTTTGCAAGGGAAAAGGACCGAGGTTTCTGTTTAAGGGCGTGTGGCTGCGAGTGGCCGGTTGGCTCATGAAAATCCACGATACGCAGGATGTTACCCAGACCGTAAGTAGCAGTACTGCCATGTCGGGCTGGTTTGATAATACCATGTGGCTCCTCCAATCTGCCATCCGGAAGCGGCGCAGGTTAATTTTGCTTTCCAGGGAAATGGGCCGTGGTTTGTGTTTGGGGGCCTGTGGCTGAGAGAGCCGGCTGGCTCCTGAAATTCATTAATGTGCAATATGGTACCCAGACCCAGGGTGGCACCAGTTCCAAGTCAGGCTGGTTTGATAGTAATATTTGGCTCCTGCAATCTGCCCTCCAGAAGCGGGGCAGGTCAGTTTTGTTTGCCAGGGAAAAGTGCTGTGGTTTGTGTTTGGGGGCCTGTGGCTGGGAGTGTACAGTTGGCTCCTGAAAATCCACGATACACAGGATGGTTCCCAGACCCAAGGTGGCACCACTGCCAAGTAGGGCTGGTTTGATAGTACCGAGTGGCTCCTGCAATCAGCCATGCAGAAGCACGTCAGCTGAGTGTTTTTTGCCATGGAGAAGGGCCGTGGTTTGTGTTTGGGGGCCTGTGGCTGGGAGTGGCCGGCAGGCTTCTGAAAATCAAAGATAGGCCGGTTGGTTGCGAGACCCACGGTGCCTCCAGGGGCAAGTCAGGCTGGTTTGATAGTACAACGTGGCTCCTGCAATCTGCATTCCCGAAGAGGGGCAGGTGAGTTTTGTTTGCCAGGGAAAAGGGCCGAGGTTTGTGTATGGGTGCCTGTGGCAGAGAGTGGCTGGCTGGCTCCTGAAATTCATTGATATGCAGGATGGTTCTCAGACTCAAGGTGCAAACATTGACTAGTGGGGCTGGGTGACATTGCGAAGTGGCTCCTTCAATCTGCTATCCAGAAGTGGGGCAGGTGAGTTTTGTTTGCCAGGGAAAAGAGCCGAGGTTTGTGTTTTGAGTCCTGTGGCCAGGAATGTCTGGCTGGTACCTGAAAATCAACGATATGCAGTATGTTTCCCAGACCCAAGGTGGCAGCAGTGCCAAGTTGGTCTGGTTTTATTGTGCCAAGTGTCTCCTGCAATCTGCCATCCAGAAGCGGGGAAGGTGAGTTTCGTTTGGAAGGGAAAAGGACCGAGGTTTGTGTTTAAGGGCGTGTGGCTGGGAGTGGCCTGCTGGCTCATGAAAATCCACGATACGCAGGATGTTTCCCTGACCCGAGGAAGCAATACTGACAAGTCAGGCTGGATTGATAATACCAAGTGGCTCCGGCAATCTGCCAGCCGGAAGTGGGGCAGGTGAGTTTTGTTTGCCAGGGAAAAGGACCGAGGTTTGTGTTTGGCGGCCAGGGCGCGAGAGTGCCGGCTGCATCCTGAAATTCTTTGATATCCAGGATGGCTCCAAGACCCAAGGTGGCAACACTGCCAAGTCGGGCTGGTTCGTTACTACCAAGTGGCTCCTGCAATCGTCCATCCAGAAGCGGGGCATGTGACTTCTGTTTGCCAGGGAAAAGGGCCATGGTTTTTGTTTGAGGGCCTGTGGCTGGGAGTGGCCGGCTGGCATCGGAAAATGCACGATACGCAGGGTGGTTCCCAGCCCTAAGTTGCCACCAGTGCCAAGTCGAGCTGCTTTGATACTACATCGAGGCTCCTGCAAACTGCCATCGTGAAGCGGAGAAGGTGAGTTTTCTTTTCCTGGGAAAAGCTCCGCAGTTTTTGTTAGGGGGCCTTTGGCTGGGAGTGGCCGGCTGGCATCTGAAAATGCACGAAACGCAGGGTGGTTCCCAGCCCTAAGTTGCCACCAGTGCCAAGTCGGGCTGCTTTGATACTACATCGAGGCTCCTGCAAACTGCCATCGTGAAGCGGAGAAGGTGAGTTTTCTTTTCCTGGGAAAAGCTCCGCAGTTTTTGTTAGGGGGCCTTTGGCTGGGAGTGGCCGTCTGGCTCCTGAAAATCTACGATATGTCGGATGGTTCCCAGACCCAAGGTAGCAACACTGCCAAGTCGGGCTTGTTTGTTACTACCAAGTGGCTCCAGAAATCTGCCATCAAGAAGCGGGGCAGGTGAGTTTTTTTGACAGGGAAAAGAGCCGAGGTCTTGATTTGGGGTCCTGTGCCTGGAAGTGTCCGGCTGGATCCTGAAAATCCACGATACACAGGATGGTTCCCACACCCAAAGTGGCACCAGTGCCAAGTCGGGCGGGTTTGATGGTATCAAGTGGCCCCTGCAATTTGACATCCAGAAGCAGGGCAGGTGAGTGTTTTTTGCCAGGGAGAAGGGCCTTGGTTTTTGTTTGGGGGCCTGTGGCTGGGAGTGGCTGGCTGGCTCCTAAACATCCACGATATGCAGGATGGTTGCCAGACCCAATGTGGCAGCAGTGCCAAGCCGGGCTGGTTCTATAATACCAAGTGGCTCCTGCAATCTGCCATCCAGAAGCGGGGTGGGTGAGTTTTGTTTGCCAGGCAAAAGGGCCATGGTTTGTGTTTGGGGGCCTGTGGCTGGGCTTGGCCGGCTGGCTCCTGAAAATACACGATACGGAGGATGGTCACGTGACCCAGGGTGGCACGAGTGCCAAGTTGGGCTGCTTTGATAGTACCAAGTGTCTCCTGCAATTGTACCTCCAGAAGCAGGGCAGGTGAGTTTTTTTTGCCAGGGAAAAGGGCCGTGATTTTTTTTTGGCGGCCTGGGCCAGGGAGTGGCGGGCTCGCTCCTGAAAATCCATGACACACAGAATGGTTCCCAGACCCAAGGTGCTACCAGTGCCACATCGGGGTGGTTTGATAATAGAAAGTGGCTCCTGCAATCTGTCATCCAGGGGTTGGGCAGGTGACTTTTCTTAGCAAGGGAAAATGGCTGTGTTTTGTGTTTGGGCGCCTGTGGCTTGGAGTGGCCAGCTGGCTCCTGAAAATCCACCATACGCAGGATGGTTCCAAGACCCAAGGTTGCACCAGTGCCAAGTCGGGCTGGTTTGATAGTAGAAAGTTGCTCCTGCAATCGTCCATCCAGAAGCGGGGCATGTGACTTCTGTTTGCCAGGGAAAAGGGCCATGGTTTCTGTTTGAGGGCCTGTGGCTGGGAGTGGCCGGCTGGCATCTGAAAATGCACGAAACGCAGGGTGGTTCCCAGCCCTAAGTTGCCACCAGTGCCAAGTCAGGCTGCTTTGATACTACATCGAGGCTCCTGCAAACTGCCATCGTGAAGCGGAGAAGGTGAGTTTTCTTTTCCTGGGAAAAGCTCCGCAGTTTTTGTTAGGGGGCATTTGGCTGGGAGTGGCCGGCTGGCTCCTGAAAATCCACGATACGCAGGATGGTTCCCACACCCAAAGCGGCACCAGTGCCAAGTCAGGCTGGTTTGATAGTATCAAGTGGCCCCTGCAATTTGACATCCAGAAGCAGGGCAGGTGAGTGTTTTTTGCCAGGGAGAAGGGCCTTGGTTTTTGTTTGGGGGCCTGTGGCTGGGAGTGGCTGACTGGTTTCTAAAAATCCACGATATGTAGGATGGTTGCCAGACCCAATGTGGCAGCAGTGGCAAGCTGGGCTGGTTCTATAATACCAAGTGGCTCCTGCAATCTGCCATCCAGAAGTGGGGCAGGTGAGTTTTGTTTTCAAGGGAAAAGGGCTCTGGTTTGTGTTTGGGGGCCTGTGGCTGGGAGCCGCTGGCTGGATCTAGAAACTCCATGATACGCAGGATGGTTCAAAGAGGCAAGGTGGCAGCAGTGCCAAGTCGGGCTGGTTTTATATTACCAAGTGGCTCCAGCAATCGGCCATCCAGAAGCGGGGCCGGAGAGTTTTTTTGCCAGGGAAATGTGCCGTGGTTTGTGTTTGCGGGCCTGAGTCTGGGAGTGGCCGGCTGGCTCCTCATAATCCACGATACGTAGGATGTTTCCCAGACCCAGGGTGGCATCAGTGTAAAGCTGGGCTGCTTTTGTTAGTACAAAATGCCTCCTGATATCTGCCATCCAGAAGTGGGGCACGTGACTTTTGTTTGCAAGGGAAAAGGACCGAGGTTTCTGTTTAAGGGCGTGTGGCTGCGAGTGGCCGGTTGGCTCATGAAAATCCACGATACGCAGGATGTTACCCAGACCGTAAGTAGCAGTACTGCCATGTCGGGCTGGTTTGATAATACCATGTGGCTCCTCCAATCTGCCATCCGGAAGCGGCGCAGGTTAATTTTGCTTTCCAGGGAAATGGGCCGTGGTTTGTGTTTGGGGGCCTGTGGCTGAGAGAGCCGGCTGGCTCCTGAAATTCATTAATGTGCAATATGGTACCCAGACCCAGGGTGGCACCAGTTCCAAGTCAGGCTGGTTTGATAGTAATATTTGGCTCCTGCAATCTGCCCTCCAGAAGCGGGGCAGGTCAGTTTTGTTTGCCAGGGAAAAGTGCTGTGGTTTGTGTTTGGGGGCCTGTGGCTGGGAGTGTACAGTTGGCTCCTGAAAATCCACGATACACAGGATGGTTCCCAGACCCAAGGTGGCACCACTGCCAAGTAGGGCTGGTTTGATAGTACCGAGTGGCTCCTGCAATCAGCCATGCAGAAGCACGTCAGCTGAGTGTTTTTTGCCATGGAGAAGGGCCGTGGTTTGTGTTTGGGGGCCTGTGGCTGGGAGTGGCCGGCAGGCTTCTGAAAATCAAAGATAGGCCGGTTGGTTGCGAGACCCACGGTGCCTCCAGGGCCAAGTCAGGCTGGTTTGATAGTACAACGTGGCTCCTGCAATCTGCATTCACGAAGAGGGGCAGGTGAGTTTTGTTTGCCAGGGAAAAGGGCCGAGGTTTGTGTATGGGTGCCTGTGGCAGAGAGTGGCTGGCTGGCTCCTGAAATTCATTGATATGCAGGATGGTTCTCAGACTCAAGGTGCAAACATTGACTAGTGGGGCTGGGTGACATTGCGAAGTGGCTCCTTCAATCTGCTATCCAGAAGTGGGGCAGGTGAGTTTTGTTTGCCAGGGAAAAGAGCCGAGGTTTGTGTTTTGAGTCCTGTGGCCAGGAATGTCTGGCTGGTACCTGAAAATCAACGATATGCAGTATGTTTCCCAGACCCAAGGTGGCAGCAGTGCCAAGTTGGTCTGGTTTTATTGTGCCAAGTGTCTCCTGCAATCTGCCATCCAGAAGCGGGGAAGGTGAGTTTCGTTTGGAAGGGAAAAGGACCGAGGTTTGTGTTTAAGGGCGCGTGGCTGGGAGTGGCCTGCTGGCTCATGAAAATCCACGATACGCAGGATGTTTCCCAGACCCGAGGAAGCAATACTGCCAAGTCAGGCTGGTTTGATAATACCAAGTGGCTCCTGCAATCTGCCAGCCGGAAGTGGGGCAGGTGAGTTTTGTTTGCCAGGGAAAAGGACCGAGGTTTGTGTTTGGCGGCCAGGGCGCGAGAGTGCCGGCTGCATCCTGAAATTCTTTGATATCCAGGATGGTTCAAAGACCCAAGGTGGCAACACTGCCAAGTCGGGCTGGTTCGTTACTACCAAGTGGCTCCTGCAATCGTCCATCCAGAAGCGGGGCATGTGACTTCTGTTTGCCAGGGAAAAGGGCCATGGTTTTTGTTTGAGGGCCTGTGGCTGGGAGTGGCCGGCTGGCATCTGAAAATGCACGATACGCAGGGTGGTTCCCAGCCCTAAGTTGCCACCAGTGCCAAGTCGGGCTGCTTTGATACTACATCGAGGCTCCTGCAAACTGCCATCGTGAAGCGGAGAAGGTGAGTTTTCTTTTCCTGGGAAAAGCTCCGCAGTTTTTGTTAGGGGGCCTTTGGCTGGGAGTGGCCGTCTGGTTCCTGAAAATCTACGATATGTCGGATGGTTCCCAGACCCAAGGTAGCAACACTGCCAAGTCGGGCTTGTTTGTTACTACCAAGTGGCTCCAGAAATCTGCCATCAAGAAGCGGGGCAGGTGAGTTTTTTTGACAGGGAAAAGAGCCGAGGTCTTGATTTGGCGTCCTGTGCCTGGAAGTGTCCGGCTGGATCCTGAAAATCCACGATACGCAGGATGGTTCCCAGACCCAAGGTGGCACCAGTGCCAAGTCAGGCTGGTTTGATAGTATCAAGTGGCCCCTGCAATTTGACATCCAGAAGCAGGGCAGGTGAGTGTTTTTTGCCAGGGAGAAGGGCCTTGGTTTTTGTTTGGGGGCCTGTGGCTGGGAGTGGCTGACTGGTTTCTAAAAATCCACGATATGTAGGATGGTTGCCAAACCCAATGTGGCAGCAGTGGCAAGCTGGGCTGGTTCTATAATACCAAGTGGCTCCTGCAATCTGCCATCCAGAAGTGGGGCAGGTGAGTTTTGTTTTCAAGGGAAAAGGGCTCTGGTTTGTGTTTGGGGGCCTGTGGCTGGGAGCCGCTGGCTGGATCTAGAAACTCCACGATACGCAGGATGGTTCAAAGACGCAAGGTGGCAGCAGTGCCAAGTCGGGCTGATTTTATATTACCAAGTGGCTCCAGCAATCGGCCATCCAGAAGCGGGGCCGGAGAGTTTTTTTGCCAGGGAAATGTGCCGTGGTTTGTGTTTGCGGGCCTGAGTCTGGGAGTGGCCGGCTGGCTCCTTATAATCCACGATACGTAGGATGTTTCCCAGACCCAGGGTGGCACCAGTGTAAAGTTGGGCTGCTTTTGTTAGTACAAAATGCCTCCTGATATCTGCCATCCAGAAGTGGGGCACGTGACTTTTGTTTGCAAGGGAAAAGGACCGAGGTTTCTGTTTAAGGGCGTGTGGCTGCGAGTGGCCGGTTGGCTCATGAAAATCCACGATACGCAGGATGTTACCCAGACCGTAAGTAGCAGTACTGCCATGTCGGGCTGGTTTGATAATACCATGTGGCTCCTCCAATCTGCCATCCGGAAGCGGCGCAGGTTAATTTTGCTTTCCAGGGAAATGGGCCGTGGTTTGTGTTTGGGGGCCTGTGGCTGAGAGAGCCGGCTGGCTCCTGAAATTCATTAATGTGCAATATGGTACCCAGACCCAGGGTGGCACCAGTTCCAAGTCAGGCTGGTTTGATAGTAATATTTGGCTCCTGCAATCTGCCCTCCAGAAGCGGGGCAGGTCAGTTTTGTTTGCCAGGGAAAAGTGCTGTGGTTTGTGTTTGGGGGCCTGTGGCTGGGAGTGTACAGTTGGCTCCTGAAAATCCACGATACACAGGATGGTTCCCAGACCCAAGGTGGCACCACTGCCAAGTAGGGCTGGTTTGATAGTACCGAGTGGCTCCTGCAATCAGCCATGCAGAAGCACGTCAGCTGAGTGTTTTTTGCCATGGAGAAGGGCCGTGGTTTGTGTTTGGGGGCCTGTGGCTGGGAGTGGCCGGCAGGCTTCTGAAAATCAAAGATAGGCCGGTTGGTTGCGAGACCCACGGTGCCTCCAGGGCCAAGTCAGGCTGGTTTGATAGTACAACGTGGCTCCTGCAATCTGCATTCACGAAGAGGGGCAGGTGAGTTTTGTTTGCCAGGGAAAAGGGCCGAGGTTTGTGTATGGGTGCCTGTGGCAGAGAGTGGCTGGCTGGCTCCTGAAATTCATTGATATGCAGGATGGTTCTCAGACTCAAGGTGCAAACATTGACTAGTGGGGCTGGGTGACATTGCGAAGTGGCTCCTTCAATCTGCTATCCAGAAGTGGGGCAGGTGAGTTTTGTTTGCCAGGGAAAAGAGCCGAGGTTTGTGTTTTGAGTCCTGTGGCCAGGAATGTCTGGCTGGTACCTGAAAATCAACGATATGCAGTATGTTTCCCAGACCCAAGGTGGCAGCAGTGCCAAGTTGGTCTGGTTTTATTGTGCCAAGTGTCTCCTGCAATCTGCCATCCAGAAGCGGGGAAGGTGAGTTTCGTTTGGAAGGGAAAAGGACCGAGGTTTGTGTTTAAGGGCGTGTGGCTGGGAGTGGCCTGCTGGCTCATGAAAATCCACGATACGCAGGATGTTTCCCTGACCCGAGGAAGCAATACTGACAAGTCAGGCTGGATTGATAATACCAAGTGGCTCCGGCAATCTGCCAGCCGGAAGTGGGGCAGGTGAGTTTTGTTTGCCAGGGAAAAGGACCGAGGTTTGTGTTTGGCGGCCAGGGCGCGAGAGTGCCGGCTGCATCCTGAAATTCTTTGATATCCAGGATGGCTCCAAGACCCAAGGTGGCAACACTGCCAAGTCGGGCTGGTTCGTTACTACCAAGTGGCTCCTGCAATCGTCCATCCAGAAGCGGGGCATGTGACTTCTGTTTGCCAGGGAAAAGGGCCATGGTTTTTGTTTGAGGGCCTGTGGCTGGGAGTGGCCGGCTGGCATCGGAAAATGCACGATACGCAGGGTGGTTCCCAGCCCTAAGTTGCCACCAGTGCCAAGTCGAGCTGCTTTGATACTACATCGAGGCTCCTGCAAACTGCCATCGTGAAGCGGAGAAGGTGAGTTTTCTTTTCCTGGGAAAAGCTCCGCAGTTTTTGTTAGGGGGCCTTTGGCTGGGAGTGGCCGGCTGGCATCTGAAAATGCACGAAACGCAGGGTGGTTCCCAGCCCTAAGTTGCCACCAGTGCCAAGTCGGGCTGCTTTGATACTACATCGAGGCTCCTGCAAACTGCCATCGTGAAGCGGAGAAGGTGAGTTTTCTTTTCCTGGGAAAAGCTCCGCAGTTTTTGTTAGGGGGCCTTTGGCTGGGAGTGGCCGTCTGGCTCCTGAAAATCTACGATATGTCGGATGGTTCCCAGACCCAAGGTAGCAACACTGCCAAGTCGGGCTTGTTTGTTACTACCAAGTGGCTCCAGAAATCTGCCATCAAGAAGCGGGGCAGGTGAGTTTTTTTGACAGGGAAAAGAGCCGAGGTCTTGATTTGGGGTCCTGTGCCTGGAAGTGTCCGGCTGGATCCTGAAAATCCACGATACACAGGATGGTTCCCACACCCAAAGTGGCACCAGTGCCAAGTCGGGCGGGTTTGATGGTATCAAGTGGCCCCTGCAATTTGACATCCAGAAGCAGGGCAGGTGAGTGTTTTTTGCCAGGGAGAAGGGCCTTGGTTTTTGTTTGGGGGCCTGTGGCTGGGAGTGGCTGGCTGGCTCCTAAACATCCACGATATGCAGGATGGTTGCCAGACCCAATGTGGCAGCAGTGCCAAGCCGGGCTGGTTCTATAATACCAAGTGGCTCCTGCAATCTGCCATCCAGAAGCGGGGTGGGTGAGTTTTGTTTGCCAGGCAAAAGGGCCATGGTTTGTGTTTGGGGGCCTGTGGCTGGGCTTGGCCGGCTGGCTCCTGAAAATACACGATACGGAGGATGGTCACGTGACCCAGGGTGGCACGAGTGCCAAGTTGGGCTGCTTTGATAGTACCAAGTGTCTCCTGCAATTGTACCTCCAGAAGCAGGGCAGGTGAGTTTTTTTTGCCAGGGAAAAGGGCCGTGATTTTTTTTTGGCGGCCTGGGCCAGGGAGTGGCGGGCTCGCTCCTGAAAATCCATGACACACAGAATGGTTCCCAGACCCAAGGTGCTACCAGTGCCACATCGGGGTGGTTTGATAATAGAAAGTGGCTCCTGCAATCTGTCATCCAGGGGTTGGGCAGGTGACTTTTCTTAGCAAGGGAAAATGGCTGTGTTTTGTGTTTGGGCGCCTGTGGCTTGGAGTGGCCAGCTGGCTCCTGAAAATCCACCATACGCAGGATGGTTCCAAGACCCAAGGTTGCACCAGTGCCAAGTCGGGCTGGTTTGATAGTAGAAAGTTGCTCCTGCAATCGTCCATCCAGAAGCGGGGCATGTGACTTCTGTTTGCCAGGGAAAAGGGCCATGGTTTCTGTTTGAGGGCCTGTGGCTGGGAGTGGCCGGCTGGCATCTGAAAATGCACGAAACGCAGGGTGGTTCCCAGCCCTAAGTTGCCACCAGTGCCAAGTCAGGCTGCTTTGATACTACATCGAGGCTCCTGCAAACTGCCATCGTGAAGCGGAGAAGGTGAGTTTTCTTTTCCTGGGAAAAGCTCCGCAGTTTTTGTTAGGGGGCATTTGGCTGGGAGTGGCCGGCTGGCTCCTGAAAATCCACGATACGCAGGATGGTTCCCACACCCAAAGCGGCACCAGTGCCAAGTCAGGCTGGTTTGATAGTATCAAGTGGCCCCTGCAATTTGACATCCAGAAGCAGGGCAGGTGAGTGTTTTTTGCCAGGGAGAAGGGCCTTGGTTTTTGTTTGGGGGCCTGTGGCTGGGAGTGGCTGACTGGTTTCTAAAAATCCACGATATGTAGGATGGTTGCCAGACCCAATGTGGCAGCAGTGGCAAGCTGGGCTGGTTCTATAATACCAAGTGGCTCCTGCAATCTGCCATCCAGAAGTGGGGCAGGTGAGTTTTGTTTTCAAGGGAAAAGGGCTCTGGTTTGTGTTTGGGGGCCTGTGGCTGGGAGCCGCCAGCTGGATCTAGAAACTCCATGATACGCAGGATGGTTCAAAGAGGCAAGGTGGCAGCAGTGCCAAGTCGGGCTGGTTTTATATTACCAAGTGGCTCCAGCAATCGGCCATCCAGAAGCGGGGCCGGAGAGTTTTTTTGCCAGGGAAATGTGCCGTGGTTTGTGTTTGCAGGCCTGAGTCTGGGAGTGGCCGGCTGGCTCCTCATAATCCACGATACGTAGGATGTTTCCCAGACCCAGGGTGGCATCAGTGTAAAGCTGGGCTGCTTTTGTTAGTACAAAATGCCTCCTGATATCTGCCATCCAGAAGTGGGGCACGTGACTTTTGTTTGCAAGGGAAAAGGACCGAGGTTTCTGTTTAAGGGCGTGTGGCTGCGAGTGGCCGGTTGGCTCATGAAAATCCACGATACGCAGGATGTTACCCAGACCGTAAGTAGCAGTACTGCCATGTCGGGCTGGTTTGATAATACCATGTGGCTCCTCCAATCTGCCATCCGGAAGCGGCGCAGGTTAATTTTGCTTTCCAGGGAAATGGGCCGTGGTTTGTGTTTGGGGGCCTGTGGCTGAGAGAGCCGGCTGGCTCCTGAAATTCATTAATGTGCAATATGGTACCCAGACCCAGGGTGGCACCAGTTCCAAGTCAGGCTGGTTTGATAGTAATATTTGGCTCCTGCAATCTGCCCTCCAGAAGCGGGGCAGGTCAGTTTTGTTTGCCAGGGAAAAGTGCTGTGGTTTGTGTTTGGGGGCCTGTGGCTGGGAGTGTACAGTTGGCTCCTGAAAATCCACGATACACAGGATGGTTCCCAGACCCAAGGTGGCACCACTGCCAAGTAGGGCTGGTTTGATAGTACCGAGTGGCTCCTGCAATCAGCCATGCAGAAGCACGTCAGCTGAGTGTTTTTTGCCATGGAGAAGGGCCGTGGTTTGTGTTTGGGGGCCTGTGGCTGGGAGTGGCCGGCAGGCTTCTGAAAATCAAAGATAGGCCGGTTGGTTGCGAGACCCACGGTGCCTCCAGGGCCAAGTCAGGCTGGTTTGATAGTACAACGTGGCTCCTGCAATCTGCATTCACGAAGAGGGGCAGGTGAGTTTTGTTTGCCAGGGAAAAGGGCCGAGGTTTGTGTATGGGTGCCTGTGGCAGAGAGTGGCTGGCTGGCTCCTGAAATTCATTGATATGCAGGATGGTTCTCAGACTCAAGGTGCAAACATTGACTAGTGGGGCTGGGTGACATTGCGAAGTGGCTCCTTCAATCTGCTATCCAGAAGTGGGGCAGGTGAGTTTTGTTTGCCAGGGAAAAGAGCCGAGGTTTGTGTTTTGAGTCCTGTGGCCAGGAATGTCTGGCTGGTACCTGAAAATCAACGATATGCAGTATGTTTCCCAGACCCAAGGTGGCAGCAGTGCCAAGTTGGTCTGGTTTTATTGTGCCAAGTGTCTCCTGCAATCTGCCATCCAGAAGCGGGGAAGGTGAGTTTCGTTTGGAAGGGAAAAGGACCGAGGTTTGTGTTTAAGGGCGCGTGGCTGGGAGTGGCCTGCTGGCTCATGAAAATCCACGATACGCAGGATGTTTCCCAGACCCGAGGAAGCAATACTGCCAAGTCAGGCTGGTTTGATAATACCAAGTGGCTCCTGCAATCTGCCAGCCGGAAGTGGGGCAGGTGAGTTTTGTTTGCCAGGGAAAAGGACCGAGGTTTGTGTTTGGCGGCCAGGGCGCGAGAGTGCCGGCTGCATCCTGAAATTCTTTGATATCCAGGATGGTTCAAAGACCCAAGGTGGCAACACTGCCAAGTCGGGCTGGTTCGTTACTACCAAGTGGCTCCTGCAATCGTCCATCCAGAAGCGGGGCATGTGACTTCTGTTTGCCAGGGAAAAGGGCCATGGTTTTTGTTTGAGGGCCTGTGGCTGGGAGTGGCCGGCTGGCATCTGAAAATGCACGATACGCAGGGTGGTTCCCAGCCCTAAGTTGCCACCAGTGCCAAGTCGGGCTGCTTTGATACTACATCGAGGCTCCTGCAAACTGCCATCGTGAAGCGGAGAAGGTGAGTTTTCTTTTCCTGGGAAAAGCTCCGCAGTTTTTGTTAGGGGGCCTTTGGCTGGGAGTGGCCGTCTGGTTCCTGAAAATCTACGATATGTCGGATGGTTCCCAGACCCAAGGTAGCAACACTGCCAAGTCGGGCTTGTTTGTTACTACCAAGTGGCTCCAGAAATCTGCCATCAAGAAGCGGGGCAGGTGAGTTTTTTTGACAGGGAAAAGAGCCGAGGTCTTGATTTGGCGTCCTGTGCCTGGAAGTGTCCGGCTGGATCCTGAAAATCCACGATACGCAGGATGGTTCCCAGACCCAAGGTGGCACCAGTGCCAAGTCAGGCTGGTTTGATAGTATCAAGTGGCCCCTGCAATTTGACATCCAGAAGCAGGGCAGGTGAGTGTTTTTTGCCAGGGAGAAGGGCCTTGGTTTTTGTTTGGGGGCCTGTGGCTGGGAGTGGCTGACTGGTTTCTAAAAATCCACGATATGTAGGATGGTTGCCAAACCCAATGTGGCAGCAGTGGCAAGCTGGGCTGGTTCTATAATACCAAGTGGCTCCTGCAATCTGCCATCCAGAAGTGGGGCAGGTGAGTTTTGTTTTCAAGGGAAAAGGGCTCTGGTTTGTGTTTGGGGGCCTGTGGCTGGGAGCCGCTGGCTGGATCTAGAAACTCCACGATACGCAGGATGGTTCAAAGAGGCAAGGTGGCAGCAGTGCCAAGTCGGGCTGATTTTATATTACCAAGTGGCTCCAGCAATCGGCCCTCCAGAAGCGGGGCCGGAGAGTTTTTTTGCCAGGGAAATGTGCCGTGGTTTGTGTTTGCGGGCCTGAGTCTGGGAGTGGCCGGCTGGCTCCTTATAATCCACGATACGTAGGATGTTTCCCAGACCCAGGGTGGCACCAGTGTAAAGTTGGGCTGCTTTTGTTAGTACAAAATGCCTCCTGATATCTGCCATCCAGAAGTGGGGCACGTGACTTTTGTTTGCAAGGGAAAAGGACCGAGGTTTCTGTTTAAGGGCGTGTGGCTGCGAGTGGCCGGTTGGCTCATGAAAATCCACGATACGCAGGATGTTACCCAGACCGTAAGTAGCAGTACTGCCATGTCGGGCTGGTTTGATAATACCATGTGGCTCCTCCAATCTGCCATCCGGAAGCGGCGCAGGTTAATTTTGCTTTCCAGGGAAATGGGCCGTGGTTTGTGTTTGGGGGCCTGTGGCTGAGAGAGCCGGCTGGCTCCTGAAATTCATTAATGTGCAATATGGTACCCAGACCCAGGGTGGCACCAGTTCCAAGTCAGGCTGGTTTGATAGTAATATTTGGCTCCTGCAATCTGCCCTCCAGAAGCGGGGCAGGTCAGTTTTGTTTGCCAGGGAAAAGTGCTGTGGTTTGTGTTTGGGGGCCTGTGGCTGGGAGTGTACAGTTGGCTCCTGAAAATCCACGATACACAGGATGGTTCCCAGACCCAAGGTGGCACCACTGCCAAGTAGGGCTGGTTTGATAGTACCGAGTGGCTCCTGCAATCAGCCATGCAGAAGCACGTCAGCTGAGTGTTTTTTGCCATGGAGAAGGGCCGTGGTTTGTGTTTGGGGGCCTGTGGCTGGGAGTGGCCGGCAGGCTTCTGAAAATCAAAGATAGGCCGGTTGGTTGCGAGACCCACGGTGCCTCCAGGGCCAAGTCAGGCTGGTTTGATAGTACAACGTGGCTCCTGCAATCTGCATTCCCGAAGAGGGGCAGGTGAGTTTTGTTTGCCAGGGAAAAGGGCCGAGGTTTGTGTATGGGTGCCTGTGGCAGAGAGTGGCTGGCTGGCTCCTGAAATTCATTGATATGCAGGATGGTTCTCAGACTCAAGGTGCAAACATTGACTAGTGGGGCTGGGTGACATTGCGAAGTGGCTCCTTCAATCTGCTATCCAGAAGTGGGGCAGGTGAGTTTTGTTTGCCAGGGAAAAGAGCCGAGGTTTGTGTTTTGAGTCCTGTGGCCAGGAATGTCTGGCTGGTACCTGAAAATCAACGATATGCAGTATGTTTCCCAGACCCAAGGTGGCAGCAGTGCCAAGTTGGTCTGGTTTTATTGTGCCAAGTGTCTCCTGCAATCTGCCATCCAGAAGCGGGGAAGGTGAGTTTCGTTTGGAAGGGAAAAGGACCGAGGTTTGTGTTTAAGGGCGTGTGGCTGGGAGTGGCCTGCTGGCTCATGAAAATCCACGATACGCAGGATGTTTCCCTGACCCGAGGAAGCAATACTGACAAGTCAGGCTGGATTGATAATACCAAGTGGCTCCGGCAATCTGCCAGCCGGAAGTGGGGCAGGTGAGTTTTGTTTGCCAGGGAAAAGGACCGAGGTTTGTGTTTGGCGGCCAGGGCACGAGAGTGCCGGCTGCATCCTGAAATTCTTTGATATCCAGGATGGCTCCAAGACCCAAGGTGGCAACACTGCCAAGTCGGGCTGGTTCGTTACTACCAAGTGGCTCCTGCAATCGTCCATCCAGAAGCGGGGCATGTGACTTCTGTTTGCCAGGGAAAAGGGCCATGGTTTTTGTTTGAGGGCCTGTGGCTGGGAGTGGCCGGCTGGCATCGGAAAATGCACGATACGCAGGGTGGTTCCCAGCCCTAAGTTGCCACCAGTGCCAAGTCGAGCTGCTTTGATACTACATCGAGGCTCCTGCAAACTGCCATCGTGAAGCGGAGAAGGTGAGTTTTCTTTTCCTGGGAAAAGCTCCGCAGTTTTTGTTAGGGGGCCTTTGGCTGGGAGTGGCCGGCTGGCATCTGAAAATGCACGAAACGCAGGGTGGTTCCCAGCCCTAAGTTGCCACCAGTGCCAAGTCGGGCTGCTTTGATACTACATCGAGGCTCCTGCAAACTGCCATCGTGAAGCGGAGAAGGTGAGTTTTCTTTTCCTGGGAAAAGCTCCGCAGTTTTTGTTAGGGGGCCTTTGGCTGGGAGTGGCCGTCTGGCTCCTGAAAATCTACGATATGTCGGATGGTTCCCAGACCCAAGGTAGCAACACTGCCAAGTCGGGCTTGTTTGTTACTACCAAGTGGCTCCAGAAATCTGCCATCAAGAAGCGGGGCAGGTGAGTTTTTTTGACAGGGAAAAGAGCCGAGGTCTTGATTTGGGGTCCTGTGCCTGGAAGTGTCCGGCTGGATCCTGAAAATCCACGATACACAGGATGGTTCCCACACCCAAAGTGGCACCAGTGCCAAGTCGGGCGGGTTTGATGGTATCAAGTGGCCCCTGCAATTTGACATCCAGAAGCAGGGCAGGTGAGTGTTTTTTGCCAGGGAGAAGGGCCTTGGTTTTTGTTTGGGGGCCTGTGGCTGGGAGTGGCTGGCTGGCTCCTAAACATCCACGATATGCAGGATGGTTGCCAGACCCAATGTGGCAGCAGTGCCAAGCCGGGCTGGTTCTATAATACCAAGTGGCTCCTGCAATCTGCCATCCAGAAGCGGGGTGGGTGAGTTTTGTTTGCCAGGCAAAAGGGCCATGGTTTGTGTTTGGGGGCCTGTGGCTGGGCTTGGCCGGCTGGCTCCTGAAAATACACGATACGGAGGATGGTCACGTGACCCAGGGTGGCACGAGTGCCAAGTTGGGCTGCTTTGATAGTACCAAGTGTCTCCTGCAATTGTACCTCCAGAAGCAGGGCAGGTGAGTTTTTTTTGCCAGGGAAAAGGGCCGTGATTTTTTTTTGGCGGCCTGGGCCAGGGAGTGGCGGGCTCGCTCCTGAAAATCCATGACACACAGAATGGTTCCCAGACCCAAGGTGCTACCAGTGCCACATCGGGGTGGTTTGATAATAGAAAGTGGCTCCTGCAATCTGTCATCCAGGGGTTGGGCAGGTGACTTTTCTTAGCAAGGGAAAATGGCTGTGTTTTGTGTTTGGGCGCCTGTGGCTTGGAGTGGCCAGCTGGCTCCTGAAAATCCACCATACGCAGGATGGTTCCAAGACCCAAGGTTGCACCAGTGCCAAGTCGGGCTGGTTTGATAGTAGAAAGTTGCTCCTGCAATCGTCCATCCAGAAGCGGGGCATGTGACTTCTGTTTGCCAGGGAAAAGGGCCATGGTTTCTGTTTGAGGGCCTGTGGCTGGGAGTGGCCGGCTGGCATCTGAAAATGCACGAAACGCAGGGTGGTTCCCAGCCCTAAGTTGCCACCAGTGCCAAGTCAGGCTGCTTTGATACTACATCGAGGCTCCTGCAAACTGCCATCGTGAAGCGGAGAAGGTGAGTTTTCTTTTCCTGGGAAAAGCTCCGCAGTTTTTGTTAGGGGGCATTTGGCTGGGAGTGGCCGGCTGGCTCCTGAAAATCCACGATACGCAGGATGGTTCCCACACCCAAAGCGGCACCAGTGCCAAGTCAGGCTGGTTTGATAGTATCAAGTGGCCCCTGCAATTTGACATCCAGAAGCAGGGCAGGTGAGTGTTTTTTGCCAGGGAGAAGGGCCTTGGTTTTTGTTTGGGGGCCTGTGGCTGGGAGTGGCTGACTGGTTTCTAAAAATCCACGATATGTAGGATGGTTGCCAGACCCAATGTGGCAGCAGTGGCAAGCTGGGCTGGTTCTATAATACCAAGTGGCTCCTGCAATCTGCCATCCAGAAGTGAGGCAGGTGAGTTTTGTTTTCAAGGGAAAAGGGCTCTGGTTTGTGTTTGGGGGCCTGTGGCTGGGAGCCGCCAGCTGGATCTAGAAACTCCATGATACGCAGGATGGTTCAAAGAGGCAAGGTGGCAGCAGTGCCAAGTCGGGCTGGTTTTATATTACCAAGTGGCTCCAGCAATCGGCCATCCAGAAGCGGGGCCGGAGAGTTTTTTTGCCAGGGAAATGTGCCGTGGTTTGTGTTTGCGGGCCTGAGTCTGGGAGTGGCCGGCTGGCTCCTCATAATCCACGATACGTAGGATGTTTCCCAGACCCAGGGTGGCATCAGTGTAAAGCTGGGCTGCTTTTGTTAGTACAAAATGCCTCCTGATATCTGCCATCCAGAAGTGGGGCACGTGACTTTTGTTTGCAAGGGAAAAGGACCGAGGTTTCTGTTTAAGGGCGTGTGGCTGCGAGTGGCCGGTTGGCTCATGAAAATCCACGATACGCAGGATGTTACCCAGACCGTAAGTAGCAGTACTGCCATGTCGGGCTGGTTTGATAATACCATGTGGCTCCTCCAATCTGCCATCCGGAAGCGGCGCAGGTTAATTTTGCTTTCCAGGGAAATGGGCCGTGGTTTGTGTTTGGGGGCCTGTGGCTGAGAGAGCCGGCTGGCTCCTGAAATTCATTAATGTGCAATATGGTACCCAGACCCAGGGTGGCACCAGTTCCAAGTCAGGCTGGTTTGATAGTAATATTTGGCTCCTGCAATCTGCCCTCCAGAAGCGGGGCAGGTCAGTTTTGTTTGCCAGGGAAAAGTGCTGTGGTTTGTGTTTGGGGGCCTGTGGCTGGGAGTGTACAGTTGGCTCCTGAAAATCCACGATACACAGGATGGTTCCCAGACCCAAGGTGGCACCACTGCCAAGTAGGGCTGGTTTGATAGTACCGAGTGGCTCCTGCAATCAGCCATGCAGAAGCACGTCAGCTGAGTGTTTTTTGCCATGGAGAAGGGCCGTGGTTTGTGTTTGGGGGCCTGTGGCTGGGAGTGGCCGGCAGGCTTCTGAAAATCAAAGATAGGCCGGTTGGTTGCGAGACCCACGGTGCCTCCAGGGCCAAGTCAGGCTGGTTTGATAGTACAACGTGGCTCCTGCAATCTGCATTCACGAAGAGGGGCAGGTGAGTTTTGTTTGCCAGGGAAAAGGGCCGAGGTTTGTGTATGGGTGCCTGTGGCAGAGAGTGGCTGGCTGGCTCCTGAAATTCATTGATATGCAGGATGGTTCTCAGACTCAAGGTGCAAACATTGACTAGTGGGGCTGGGTGACATTGCGAAGTGGCTCCTTCAATCTGCTATCCAGAAGTGGGGCAGGTGAGTTTTGTTTGCCAGGGAAAAGAGCCGAGGTTTGTGTTTTGAGTCCTGTGGCCAGGAATGTCTGGCTGGTACCTGAAAATCAACGATATGCAGTATGTTTCCCAGACCCAAGGTGGCAGCAGTGCCAAGTTGGTCTGGTTTTATTGTGCCAAGTGTCTCCTGCAATCTGCCATCCAGAAGCGGGGAAGGTGAGTTTCGTTTGGAAGGGAAAAGGACCGAGGTTTGTGTTTAAGGGCGTGTGGCTGGGAGTGGCCTGCTGGCTCATGAAAATCCACGATACGCAGGATGTTTCCCTGACCCGAGGAAGCAATACTGACAAGTCAGGCTGGATTGATAATACCAAGTGGCTCCGGCAATCTGCCAGCCGGAAGTGGGGCAGGTGAGTTTTGTTTGCCAGGGAAAAGGACCGAGGTTTGTGTTTGGCGGCCAGGGCACGAGAGTGCCGGCTGCATCCTGAAATTCTTTGATATCCAGGATGGCTCCAAGACCCAAGGTGGCAACACTGCCAAGTCGGGCTGGTTCGTTACTACCAAGTGGCTCCTGCAATCGTCCATCCAGAAGCGGGGCATGTGACTTCTGTTTGCCAGGGAAAAGGGCCATGGTTTTTGTTTGAGGGCCTGTGGCTGGGAGTGGCCGGCTGGCATCGGAAAATGCACGATACGCAGGGTGGTTCCCAGCCCTAAGTTGCCACCAGTGCCAAGTCGAGCTGCTTTGATACTACATCGAGGCTCCTGCAAACTGCCATCGTGAAGCGGAGAAGGTGAGTTTTCTTTTCCTGGGAAAAGCTCCGCAGTTTTTGTTAGGGGGCCTTTGGCTGGGAGTGGCCGGCTGGCATCTGAAAATGCACGAAACGCAGGGTGGTTCCCAGCCCTAAGTTGCCACCAGTGCCAAGTCGGGCTGCTTTGATACTACATCGAGGCTCCTGCAAACTGCCATCGTGAAGCGGAGAAGGTGAGTTTTCTTTTCCTGGGAAAAGCTCCGCAGTTTTTGTTAGGGGGCCTTTGGCTGGGAGTGGCCGTCTGGCTCCTGAAAATCTACGATATGTCGGATGGTTCCCAGACCCAAGGTAGCAACACTGCCAAGTCGGGCTTGTTTGTTACTACCAAGTGGCTCCAGAAATCTGCCATCAAGAAGCGGGGCAGGTGAGTTTTTTTGACAGGGAAAAGAGCCGAGGTCTTGATTTGGGGTCCTGTGCCTGGAAGTGTCCGGCTGGATCCTGAAAATCCACGATACACAGGATGGTTCCCACACCCAAAGTGGCACCAGTGCCAAGTCGGGCGGGTTTGATGGTATCAAGTGGCCCCTGCAATTTGACATCCAGAAGCAGGGCAGGTGAGTGTTTTTTGCCAGGGAGAAGGGCCTTGGTTTTTGTTTGGGGGCCTGTGGCTGGGAGTGGCTGGCTGGCTCCTAAACATCCACGATATGCAGGATGGTTGCCAGACCCAATGTGGCAGCAGTGCCAAGCCGGGCTGGTTCTATAATACCAAGTGGCTCCTGCAATCTGCCATCCAGAAGCGGGGTGGGTGAGTTTTGTTTGCCAGGCAAAAGGGCCATGGTTTGTGTTTGGGGGCCTGTGGCTGGGCTTGGCCGGCTGGCTCCTGAAAATACACGATACGGAGGATGGTCACGTGACCCAGGGTGGCACGAGTGCCAAGTTGGGCTGCTTTGATAGTACCAAGTGTCTCCTGCAATTGTACCTCCAGAAGCAGGGCAGGTGAGTTTTTTTTGCCAGGGAAAAGGGCCGTGATTTTTTTTTGGCGGCCTGGGCCAGGGAGTGGCGGGCTCGCTCCTGAAAATCCATGACACACAGAATGGTTCCCAGACCCAAGGTGCTACCAGTGCCACATCGGGGTGGTTTGATAATAGAAAGTGGCTCCTGCAATCTGTCATCCAGGGGTTGGGCAGGTGACTTTTCTTAGCAAGGGAAAATGGCTGTGTTTTGTGTTTGGGCGCCTGTGGCTTGGAGTGGCCAGCTGGCTCCTGAAAATCCACCATACGCAGGATGGTTCCAAGACCCAAGGTTGCACCAGTGCCAAGTCGGGCTGGTTTGATAGTAGAAAGTTGCTCCTGCAATCGTCCATCCAGAAGCGGGGCATGTGACTTCTGTTTGCCAGGGAAAAGGGCCATGGTTTCTGTTTGAGGGCCTGTGGCTGGGAGTGGCCGGCTGGCATCTGAAAATGCACGAAACGCAGGGTGGTTCCCAGCCCTAAGTTGCCACCAGTGCCAAGTCAGGCTGCTTTGATACTACATCGAGGCTCCTGCAAACTGCCATCGTGAAGCGGAGAAGGTGAGTTTTCTTTTCCTGGGAAAAGCTCCGCAGTTTTTGTTAGGGGGCATTTGGCTGGGAGTGGCCGGCTGGCTCCTGAAAATCCACGATACGCAGGATGGTTCCCACACCCAAAGCGGCACCAGTGCCAAGTCAGGCTGGTTTGATAGTATCAAGTGGCCCCTGCAATTTGACATCCAGAAGCAGGGCAGGTGAGTGTTTTTTGCCAGGGAGAAGGGCCTTGGTTTTTGTTTGGGGGCCTGTGGCTGGGAGTGGCTGACTGGTTTCTAAAAATCCACGATATGTAGGATGGTTGCCAGACCCAATGTGGCAGCAGTGGCAAGCTGGGCTGGTTCTATAATACCAAGTGGCTCCTGCAATCTGCCATCCAGAAGTGGGACAGGTGAGTTTTGTTTTCAAGGGAAAAGGGCTCTGGTTTGTGTTTGGGGGCCTGTGGCTGGGAGCCGCCAGCTGGATCTAGAAACTCCATGATACGCAGGATGGTTCAAAGAGGCAAGGTGGCAGCAGTGCCAAGTCGGGCTGGTTTTATATTACCAAGTGGCTCCAGCAATCGGCCATCCAGAAGCGGGGCCGGAGAGTTTTTTTGCCAGGGAAATGTGCCGTGGTTTGTGTTTGCGGGCCTGAGTCTGGGAGTGGCCGGCTGGCTCCTCATAATCCACGATACGTAGGATGTTTCCCAGACCCAGGGTGGCATCAGTGTAAAGCTGGGCTGCTTTTGTTAGTACAAAATGCCTCCTGATATCTGCCATCCAGAAGTGGGGCACGTGACTTTTGTTTGCAAGGGAAAAGGACCGAGGTTTCTGTTTAAGGGCGTGTGGCTGCGAGTGGCCGGTTGGCTCATGAAAATCCACGATACGCAGGATGTTACCCAGACCGTAAGTAGCAGTACTGCCATGTCGGGCTGGTTTGATAATACCATGTGGCTCCTCCAATCTGCCATCCGGAAGCGGCGCAGGTTAATTTTGCTTTCCAGGGAAATGGGCCGTGGTTTGTGTTTGGGGGCCTGTGGCTGAGAGAGCCGGCTGGCTCCTGAAATTCATTAATGTGCAATATGGTACCCAGACCCAGGGTGGCACCAGTTCCAAGTCAGGCTGGTTTGATAGTAATATTTGGCTCCTGCAATCTGCCCTCCAGAAGCGGGGCAGGTCAGTTTTGTTTGCCAGGGAAAAGTGCTGTGGTTTGTGTTTGGGGGCCTGTGGCTGGGAGTGTACAGTTGGCTCCTGAAAATCCACGATACACAGGATGGTTCCCAGACCCAAGGTGGCACCACTGCCAAGTAGGGCTGGTTTGATAGTACCGAGTGGCTCCTGCAATCAGCCATGCAGAAGCACGTCAGCTGAGTGTTTTTTGCCATGGAGAAGGGCCGTGGTTTGTGTTTGGGGGCCTGTGGCTGGGAGTGGCCGGCAGGCTTCTGAAAATCAAAGATAGGCCGGTTGGTTGCGAGACCCACGGTGCCTCCAGGGCCAAGTCAGGCTGGTTTGATAGTACAACGTGGCTCCTGCAATCTGCATTCCCGAAGAGGGGCAGGTGAGTTTTGTTTGCCAGGGAAAAGGGCCGAGGTTTGTGTATGGGTGCCTGTGGCAGAGAGTGGCTGGCTGGCTCCTGAAATTCATTGATATGCAGGATGGTTCTCAGACTCAAGGTGCAAACATTGACTAGTGGGGCTGGGTGACATTGCGAAGTGGCTCCTTCAATCTGCTATCCAGAAGTGGGGCAGGTGAGTTTTGTTTGCCAGGGAAAAGAGCCGAGGTTTGTGTTTTGAGTCCTGTGGCCAGGAATGTCTGGCTGGTACCTGAAAATCAACGATATGCAGTATGTTTCCCAGACCCAAGGTGGCAGCAGTGCCAAGTTGGTCTGGTTTTATTGTGCCAAGTGTCTCCTGCAATCTGCCATCCAGAAGCGGGGAAGGTGAGTTTCGTTTGGAAGGGAAAAGGACCGAGGTTTGTGTTTAAGGGCGCGTGGCTGGGAGTGGCCTGCTGGCTCATGAAAATCCACGATACGCAGGATGTTTCCCAGACCCGAGGAAGCAATACTGCCAAGTCAGGCTGGTTTGATAATACCAAGTGGCTCCTGCAATCTGCCAGCCGGAAGTGGGGCAGGTGAGTTTTGTTTGCCAGGGAAAAGGACCGAGGTTTGTGTTTGGCGGCCAGGGCGCGAGAGTGCCGGCTGCATCCTGAAATTCTTTGATATCCAGGATGGTTCAAAGACCCAAGGTGGCAACACTGCCAAGTCGGGCTGGTTCGTTACTACCAAGTGGCTCCTGCAATCGTCCATCCAGAAGCGGGGCATGTGACTTCTGTTTGCCAGGGAAAAGGGCCATGGTTTTTGTTTGAGGGCCTGTGGCTGGGAGTGGCCGGCTGGCATCTGAAAATGCACGATACGCAGGGTGGTTCCCAGCCCTAAGTTGCCACCAGTGCCAAGTCGGGCTGCTTTGATACTACATCGAGGCTCCTGCAAACTGCCATCGTGAAGCGGAGAAGGTGAGTTTTCTTTTCCTGGGAAAAGCTCCGCAGTTTTTGTTAGGGGGCCTTTGGCTGGGAGTGGCCGTCTGGTTCCTGAAAATCTACGATATGTCGGATGGTTCCCAGACCCAAGGTAGCAACACTGCCAAGTCGGGCTTGTTTGTTACTACCAAGTGGCTCCAGAAATCTGCCATCAAGAAGCGGGGCAGGTGAGTTTTTTTGACAGGGAAAAGAGCCGAGGTCTTGATTTGGCGTCCTGTGCCTGGAAGTGTCCGGCTGGATCCTGAAAATCCACGATACGCAGGATGGTTCCCAGACCCAAGGTGGCACCAGTGCCAAGTCAGGCTGGTTTGATAGTATCAAGTGGCCCCTGCAATTTGACATCCAGAAGCAGGGCAGGTGAGTGTTTTTTGCCAGGGAGAAGGGCCTTGGTTTTTGTTTGGGGGCCTGTGGCTGGGAGTGGCTGACTGGTTTCTAAAAATCCACGATATGTAGGATGGTTGCCAAACCCAATGTGGCAGCAGTGGCAAGCTGGGCTGGTTCTATAATACCAAGTGGCTCCTGCAATCTGCCATCCAGAAGTGGGGCAGGTGAGTTTTGTTTTCAAGGGAAAAGGGCTCTGGTTTGTGTTTGGGGGCCTGTGGCTGGGAGCCGCTGGCTGGATCTAGAAACTCCACGATACGCAGGATGGTTCAAAGAGGCAAGGTGGCAGCAGTGCCAAGTCGGGCTGATTTTATATTACCAAGTGGCTCCAGCAATCGGCCCTCCAGAAGCGGGGCAGGTGAGTTTTTTTTGCCAGGGAAATGTGCCGTGGTTTGTGTTTGCGGGCCTGAGTCTGGGAGTGGCCGGCTGGCTCCTTATAATCCACGATACGTAGGATGTTTCCCAGACCCAGGGTGGCACCAGTGTAAAGTTGGGCTGCTTTTGTTAGTACAAAATGCCTCCTGATATCTGCCATCCAGAAGTGGGGCACGTGACTTTTGTTTGCAAGGGAAAAGGACCGAGGTTTCTGTTTAAGGGCGTGTGGCTGCGAGTGGCCGGTTGGCTCATGAAAATCCACGATACGCAGGATGTTACCCAGACCGTAAGTAGCAGTACTGCCATGTCGGGCTGGTTTGATAATACCATGTGGCTCCTCCAATCTGCCATCCGGAAGCGGCGCAGGTTAATTTTGCTTTCCAGGGAAATGGGCCGTGGTTTGTGTTTGGGGGCCTGTGGCTGAGAGAGCCGGCTGGCTCCTGAAATTCATTAATGTGCAATATGGTACCCAGACCCAGGGTGGCACCAGTTCCAAGTCAGGCTGGTTTGATAGTAATATTTGGCTCCTGCAATCTGCCCTCCAGAAGCGGGGCAGGTCAGTTTTGTTTGCCAGGGAAAAGTGCTGTGGTTTGTGTTTGGGGGCCTGTGGCTGGGAGTGTACAGTTGGCTCCTGAAAATCCACGATACACAGGATGGTTCCCAGACCCAAGGTGGCACCACTGCCAAGTAGGGCTGGTTTGATAGTACCGAGTGGCTCCTGCAATCAGCCATGCAGAAGCACGTCAGCTGAGTGTTTTTTGCCATGGAGAAGGGCCGTGGTTTGTGTTTGGGGGCCTGTGGCTGGGAGTGGCCGGCAGGCTTCTGAAAATCAAAGATAGGCCGGTTGGTTGCGAGACCCACGGTGCCTCCAGGGCCAAGTCAGGCTGGTTTGATAGTACAACGTGGCTCCTGCAATCTGCATTCACGAAGAGGGGCAGGTGAGTTTTGTTTGCCAGGGAAAAGGGCCGAGGTTTGTGTATGGGTGCCTGTGGCAGAGAGTGGCTGGCTGGCTCCTGAAATTCATTGATATGCAGGATGGTTCTCAGACTCAAGGTGCAAACATTGACTAGTGGGGCTGGGTGACATTGCGAAGTGGCTCCTTCAATCTGCTATCCAGAAGTGGGGCAGGTGAGTTTTGTTTGCCAGGGAAAAGAGCCGAGGTTTGTGTTTTGAGTCCTGTGGCCAGGAATGTCTGGCTGGTACCTGAAAATCAACGATATGCAGTATGTTTCCCAGACCCAAGGTGGCAGCAGTGCCAAGTTGGTCTGGTTTTATTGTGCCAAGTGTCTCCTGCAATCTGCCATCCAGAAGCGGGGAAGGTGAGTTTCGTTTGGAAGGGAAAAGGACCGAGGTTTGTGTTTAAGGGCGTGTGGCTGGGAGTGGCCTGCTGGCTCATGAAAATCCACGATACGCAGGATGTTTCCCTGACCCGAGGAAGCAATACTGACAAGTCAGGCTGGATTGATAATACCAAGTGGCTCCGGCAATCTGCCAGCCGGAAGTGGGGCAGGTGAGTTTTGTTTGCCAGGGAAAAGGACCGAGGTTTGTGTTTGGCGGCCAGGGCACGAGAGTGCCGGCTGCATCCTGAAATTCTTTGATATCCAGGATGGCTCCAAGACCCAAGGTGGCAACACTGCCAAGTCGGGCTGGTTCGTTACTACCAAGTGGCTCCTGCAATCGTCCATCCAGAAGCGGGGCATGTGACTTCTGTTTGCCAGGGAAAAGGGCCATGGTTTTTGTTTGAGGGCCTGTGGCTGGGAGTGGCCGGCTGGCATCGGAAAATGCACGATACGCAGGGTGGTTCCCAGCCCTAAGTTGCCACCAGTGCCAAGTCGAGCTGCTTTGATACTACATCGAGGCTCCTGCAAACTGCCATCGTGAAGCGGAGAAGGTGAGTTTTCTTTTCCTGGGAAAAGCTCCGCAGTTTTTGTTAGGGGGCCTTTGGCTGGGAGTGGCCGGCTGGCATCTGAAAATGCACGAAACGCAGGGTGGTTCCCAGCCCTAAGTTGCCACCAGTGCCAAGTCGGGCTGCTTTGATACTACATCGAGGCTCCTGCAAACTGCCATCGTGAAGCGGAGAAGGTGAGTTTTCTTTTCCTGGGAAAAGCTCCGCAGTTTTTGTTAGGGGGCCTTTGGCTGGGAGTGGCCGTCTGGCTCCTGAAAATCTACGATATGTCGGATGGTTCCCAGACCCAAGGTAGCAACACTGCCAAGTCGGGCTTGTTTGTTACTACCAAGTGGCTCCAGAAATCTGCCATCAAGAAGCGGGGCAGGTGAGTTTTTTTGACAGGGAAAAGAGCCGAGGTCTTGATTTGGGGTCCTGTGCCTGGAAGTGTCCGGCTGGATCCTGAAAATCCACGATACACAGGATGGTTCCCACACCCAAAGTGGCACCAGTGCCAAGTCGGGCGGGTTTGATGGTATCAAGTGGCCCCTGCAATTTGACATCCAGAAGCAGGGCAGGTGAGTGTTTTTTGCCAGGGAGAAGGGCCTTGGTTTTTGTTTGGGGGCCTGTGGCTGGGAGTGGCTGGCTGGCTCCTAAACATCCACGATATGCAGGATGGTTGCCAGACCCAATGTGGCAGCAGTGCCAAGCCGGGCTGGTTCTATAATACCAAGTGGCTCCTGCAATCTGCCATCCAGAAGCGGGGTGGGTGAGTTTTGTTTGCCAGGCAAAAGGGCCATGGTTTGTGTTTGGGGGCCTGTGGCTGGGCTTGGCCGGCTGGCTCCTGAAAATACACGATACGGAGGATGGTCACGTGACCCAGGGTGGCACGAGTGCCAAGTTGGGCTGCTTTGATAGTACCAAGTGTCTCCTGCAATTGTACCTCCAGAAGCAGGGCAGGTGAGTTTTTTTTGCCAGGGAAAAGGGCCGTGATTTTTTTTTGGCGGCCTGGGCCAGGGAGTGGCGGGCTCGCTCCTGAAAATCCATGACACACAGAATGGTTCCCAGACCCAAGGTGCTACCAGTGCCACATCGGGGTGGTTTGATAATAGAAAGTGGCTCCTGCAATCTGTCATCCAGGGGTTGGGCAGGTGACTTTTCTTAGCAAGGGAAAATGGCTGTGTTTTGTGTTTGGGCGCCTGTGGCTTGGAGTGGCCAGCTGGCTCCTGAAAATCCACCATACGCAGGATGGTTCCAAGACCCAAGGTTGCACCAGTGCCAAGTCGGGCTGGTTTGATAGTAGAAAGTTGCTCCTGCAATCGTCCATCCAGAAGCGGGGCATGTGACTTCTGTTTGCCAGGGAAAAGGGCCATGGTTTCTGTTTGAGGGCCTGTGGCTGGGAGTGGCCGGCTGGCATCTGAAAATGCACGAAACGCAGGGTGGTTCCCAGCCCTAAGTTGCCACCAGTGCCAAGTCAGGCTGCTTTGATACTACATCGAGGCTCCTGCAAACTGCCATCGTGAAGCGGAGAAGGTGAGTTTTCTTTTCCTGGGAAAAGCTCCGCAGTTTTTGTTAGGGGGCATTTGGCTGGGAGTGGCCGGCTGGCTCCTGAAAATCCACGATACGCAGGATGGTTCCCACACCCAAAGCGGCACCAGTGCCAAGTCAGGCTGGTTTGATAGTATCAAGTGGCCCCTGCAATTTGACATCCAGAAGCAGGGCAGGTGAGTGTTTTTTGCCAGGGAGAAGGGCCTTGGTTTTTGTTTGGGGGCCTGTGGCTGGGAGTGGCTGACTGGTTTCTAAAAATCCACGATATGTAGGATGGTTGCCAGACCCAATGTGGCAGCAGTGGCAAGCTGGGCTGGTTCTATAATACCAAGTGGCTCCTGCAATCTGCCATCCAGAAGTGGGGCAGGTGAGTTTTGTTTTCAAGGGAAAAGGGCTCTGGTTTGTGTTTGGGGGCCTGTGGCTGGGAGCCGCTGGCTGGATCTAGAAACTCCATGATACGCAGGATGGTTCAAAGAGGCAAGGTGGCAGCAGTGCCAAGTCGGGCTGGTTTTATATTACCAAGTGGCTCCAGCAATCGGCCATCCAGAAGCGGGGCCGGAGAGTTTTTTTGCCAGGGAAATGTGCCGTGGTTTGTGTTTGCGGGCCTGAGTCTGGGAGTGGCCGGCTGGCTCCTTATAATCCACGATACGTAGGATGTTTCCCAGACCCAGGGTGGCACCAGTGTAAAGTTGGGCTGCTTTTGTTAGTACAAAATGCCTCCTGATATCTGCCATCCAGAAGTGGGGCACGTGACTTTTGTTTGCAAGGGAAAAGGACCGAGGTTTCTGTTTAAGGGCGTGTGGCTGCGAGTGGCCGGTTGGCTCATGAAAATCCACGATACGCAGGATGTTACCCAGACCGTAAGTAGCAGTACTGCCATGTCGGGCTGGTTTGATAATACCATGTGGCTCCTCCAATCTGCCATCCGGAAGCGGCGCAGGTTAATTTTGCTTTCCAGGGAAATGGGCCGTGGTTTGTGTTTGGGGGCCTGTGGCTGAGAGAGCCGGCTGGCTCCTGAAATTCATTAATGTGCAATATGGTACCCAGACCCAGGGTGGCACCAGTTCCAAGTCAGGCTGGTTTGATAGTAATATTTGGCTCCTGCAATCTGCCCTCCAGAAGCGGGGCAGGTCAGTTTTGTTTGCCAGGGAAAAGTGCTGTGGTTTGTGTTTGGGGGCCTGTGGCTGGGAGTGTACAGTTGGCTCCTGAAAATCCACGATACACAGGATGGTTCCCAGACCCAAGGTGGCACCACTGCCAAGTAGGGCTGGTTTGATAGTACCGAGTGGCTCCTGCAATCAGCCATGCAGAAGCACGTCAGCTGAGTGTTTTTTGCCATGGAGAAGGGCCGTGGTTTGTGTTTGGGGGCCTGTGGCTGGGAGTGGCCGGCAGGCTTCTGAAAATCAAAGATAGGCCGGTTGGTTGCGAGACCCATGGTGCCTCCAGGGCCAAGTCAGGCTGGTTTGATAGTACAACGTGGCTCCTGCAATCTGCATTCACGAAGAGGGGCAGGTGAGTTTTGTTTGCCAGGGAAAAGGGCCGAGGTTTGTGTATGGGTGCCTGTGGCAGAGAGTGGCTGGCTGGCTCCTGAAATTCATTGATATGCAGGATGGTTCTCAGACTCAAGGTGCAAACATTGACTAGTGGGGCTGGGTGACATTGCGAAGTGGCTCCTTCAATCTGCTATCCAGAAGTGGGGCAGGTGAGTTTTGTTTGCCAGGGAAAAGAGCCGAGGTTTGTGTTTTGAGTCCTGTGGCCAGGAATGTCTGGCTGGTACCTGAAAATCAACGATATGCAGTATGTTTCCCAGACCCAAGGTGGCAGCAGTGCCAAGTTGGTCTGGTTTTATTGTGCCAAGTGTCTCCTGCAATCTGCCATCCAGAAGCGGGGAAGGTGAGTTTCGTTTGGAAGGGAAAAGGACCGAGGTTTGTGTTTAAGGGCGTGTGGCTGGGAGTGGCCTGCTGGCTCATGAAAATCCACGATACGCAGGATGTTTCCCTGACCCGAGGAAGCAATACTGACAAGTCAGGCTGGATTGATAATACCAAGTGGCTCCGGCAATCTGCCAGCCGGAAGTGGGGCAGGTGAGTTTTGTTTGCCAGGGAAAAGGACCGAGGTTTGTGTTTGGCGGCCAGGGCACGAGAGTGCCGGCTGCATCCTGAAATTCTTTGATATCCAGGATGGCTCCAAGACCCAAGGTGGCAACACTGCCAAGTCGGGCTGGTTCGTTACTACCAAGTGGCTCCTGCAATCGTCCATCCAGAAGCGGGGCATGTGACTTCTGTTTGCCAGGGAAAAGGGCCATGGTTTTTGTTTGAGGGCCTGTGGCTGGGAGTGGCCGGCTGGCATCGGAAAATGCACGATACGCAGGGTGGTTCCCAGCCCTAAGTTGCCACCAGTGCCAAGTCGAGCTGCTTTGATACTACATCGAGGCTCCTGCAAACTGCCATCGTGAAGCGGAGAAGGTGAGTTTTCTTTTCCTGGGAAAAGCTCCGCAGTTTTTGTTAGGGGGCCTTTGGCTGGGAGTGGCCGGCTGGCATCTGAAAATGCACGAAACGCAGGGTGGTTCCCAGCCCTAAGTTGCCACCAGTGCCAAGTCGGGCTGCTTTGATACTACATCGAGGCTCCTGCAAACTGCCATCGTGAAGCGGAGAAGGTGAGTTTTCTTTTCCTGGGAAAAGCTCCGCAGTTTTTGTTAGGGGGCCTTTGGCTGGGAGTGGCCGTCTGGCTCCTGAAAATCTACGATATGTCGGATGGTTCCCAGACCCAAGGTAGCAACACTGCCAAGTCGGGCTTGTTTGTTACTACCAAGTGGCTCCAGAAATCTGCCATCAAGAAGTGGGGCAGGTGAGTTTTTTTGACAGGGAAAAGAGCCGAGGTCTTGATTTGGGGTCCTGTGCCTGGAAGTGTCCGGCTGGATCCTGAAAATCCACGATACACAGGATGGTTCCCACACCCAAAGTGGCACCAGTGCCAAGTCGGGCGGGTTTGATGGTATCAAGTGGCCCCTGCAATTTGACATCCAGAAGCAGGGCAGGTGAGTGTTTTTTGCCAGGGAGAAGGGCCTTGGTTTTTGTTTGGGGGCCTGTGGCTGGGAGTGGCTGGCTGGCTCCTAAACATCCACGATATGCAGGATGGTTGCCAGACCCAATGTGGCAGCAGTGCCAAGCCGGGCTGGTTCTATAATACCAAGTGGCTCCTGCAATCTGCCATCCAGAAGCGGGGTGGGTGAGTTTTGTTTGCCAGGCAAAAGGGCCATGGTTTGTGTTTGGGGGCCTGTGGCTGGGCTTGGCCGGCTGGCTCCTGAAAATACACGATACGGAGGATGGTCACGTGACCCAGGGTGGCACGAGTGCCAAGTTGGGCTGCTTTGATAGTACCAAGTGTCTCCTGCAATTGTACCTCCAGAAGCAGGGCAGGTGAGTTTTTTTTGCCAGGGAAAAGGGCCGTGATTTTTTTTTGGCGGCCTGGGCCAGGGAGTGGCGGGCTCGCTCCTGAAAATCCATGACACACAGAATGGTTCCCAGACCCAAGGTGCTACCAGTGCCACATCGGGGTGGTTTGATAATAGAAAGTGGCTCCTGCAATCTGTCATCCAGGGGTTGGGCAGGTGACTTTTCTTAGCAAGGGAAAATGGCTGTGTTTTGTGTTTGGGCGCCTGTGGCTTGGAGTGGCCGGCTGGCTCCTGAAAATCCACCATACGCAGGATGGTTCCAAGACCCAAGGTTGCACCAGTGCCAAGTCGGGCTGGTTTGATAGTAGAAAGTTGCTCCTGCAATCGTCCATCCAGAAGCGGGGCATGTGACTTCTGTTTGCCAGGGAAAAGGGCCATGGTTTCTGTTTGAGGGCCTGTGGCTGGGAGTGGCCGGCTGGCATCTGAAAATGCACGAAACGCAGGGTGGTTCCCAGCCCTAAGTTGCCACCAGTGCCAAGTCAGGCTGCTTTGATACTACATCGAGGCTCCTGCAAACTGCCATCGTGAAGCGGAGAAGGTGAGTTTTCTTTTCCTGGGAAAAGCTCCGCAGTTTTTGTTAGGGGGCATTTGGCTGGGAGTGGCCGGCTGGCTCCTGAAAATCCACGATACGCAGGATGGTTCCCACACCCAAAGCGGCACCAGTGCCAAGTCAGGCTGGTTTGATAGTATCAAGTGGCCCCTGCAATTTGACATCCAGAAGCAGGGCAGGTGAGTGTTTTTTGCCAGGGAGAAGGGCCTTGGTTTTTGTTTGGGGGCCTGTGGCTGGGAGTGGCTGACTGGTTTCTAAAAATCCACGATATGTAGGATGGTTGCCAGACCCAATGTGGCAGCAGTGGCAAGCTGGGCTGGTTCTATAATACCAAGTGGCTCCTGCAATCTGCCATCCAGAAGTGGGGCAGGTGAGTTTTGTTTTCAAGGGAAAAGGGCTCTGGTTTGTGTTTGGGGGCCTGTGGCTGGGAGCCGCCAGCTGGATCTAGAAACTCCACGATACGCAGGATGGTTCAAAGAGGCAAGGTGGCAGCAGTGCCAAGTCGGGCTGGTTTTATATTACCAAGTGGCTCCAGCAATCGGCCATCCAGAAGCGGGGCCGGAGAGTTTTTTTGCCAGGGAAATGTGCCGTGGTTTGTGTTTGCGGGCCTGAGTCTGGGAGTGGCCGGCTGGCTCCTCATAATCCACGATACGTAGGATGTTTCCCAGACCCAGGGTGGCATCAGTGTAAAGCTGGGCTGCTTTTGTTAGTACAAAATGCCTCCTGATATCTGCCATCCAGAAGTGGGGCACGTGACTTTTGTTTGCAAGGGAAAAGGACCGAGGTTTCTGTTTAAGGGCGTGTGGCTGCGAGTGGCCGGTTGGCTCATGAAAATCCACGATACGCAGGATGTTACCCAGACCGTAAGTAGCAGTACTGCCATGTCGGGCTGGTTTGATAATACCATGTGGCTCCTCCAATCTGCCATCCGGAAGCGGCGCAGGTTAATTTTGCTTTCCAGGGAAATGGGCCGTGGTTTGTGTTTGGGGGCCTGTGGCTGAGAGAGCCGGCTGGCTCCTGAAATTCATTAATGTGCAATATGGTACCCAGACCCAGGGTGGCACCAGTTCCAAGTCAGGCTGGTTTGATAGTAATATTTGGCTCCTGCAATCTGCCCTCCAGAAGCGGGGCAGGTCAGTTTTGTTTGCCAGGGAAAAGTGCTGTGGTTTGTGTTTGGGGGCCTGTGGCTGGGAGTGTACAGTTGGCTCCTGAAAATCCACGATACACAGGATGGTTCCCAGACCCAAGGTGGCACCACTGCCAAGTAGGGCTGGTTTGATAGTACCGAGTGGCTCCTGCAATCAGCCATGCAGAAGCACGTCAGCTGAGTGTTTTTTGCCATGGAGAAGGGCCGTGGTTTGTGTTTGGGGGCCTGTGGCTGGGAGTGGCCGGCAGGCTTCTGAAAATCAAAGATAGGCCGGTTGGTTGCGAGACCCACGGTGCCTCCAGGGCCAAGTCAGGCTGGTTTGATAGTACAACGTGGCTCCTGCAATCTGCATTCCCGAAGAGGGGCAGGTGAGTTTTGTTTGCCAGGGAAAAGGGCCGAGGTTTGTGTATGGGTGCCTGTGGCAGAGAGTGGCTGGCTGGCTCCTGAAATTCATTGATATGCAGGATGGTTCTCAGACTCAAGGTGCAAACATTGACTAGTGGGGCTGGGTGACATTGCGAAGTGGCTCCTTCAATCTGCTATCCAGAAGTGGGGCAGGTGAGTTTTGTTTGCCAGGGAAAAGAGCCGAGGTTTGTGTTTTGAGTCCTGTGGCCAGGAATGTCTGGCTGGTACCTGAAAATGAACAATACGCAGTATGTTTCCCAGACCCATGTTCACAACACTGCCCAGACGGGCTTGTTTGGGTTTGGTAAGTGTCTCCTGCAATCTGCCATCCAGAAGCAGGGCAAGTGAGTGTTTTTTGCCAGGGAAAAGGGCCATCGTTTGTGTTTGGTGGCCTGTGGCTGGGTGTGGCTGGCTGGCTCTTGAAATTCTTTGATATGCAGGATGGCTCCCAGACCCAAGGCGGTAACACTACGAAGTCGGGCTGGTTTGTTACTACCAAGTGACTCCTGCAATCTGCAATCCAGAAGTGAGGCAGGTGAGTTTTGTTTTCAAGGGAAAAGGGCTCTGGTTTGTGTTTGGGGGCCTGAGGCTGGGAGCCGCTGGCTGGATCTAGAAACTCCACGATACACAGGATGGTGCAAAGACGCAAGGTGGCAGCAGTGCCAAGTCGGGCTGGTTTTATATTACCAAGTGGCTCCTGCAATCGGCCATGCAGAAGCGGGGCAGGTGAGTTTTGTTTGCCAGGGAAAAAAGCCATGGGTTTTGTTTGGGGGCCTATGGCTGGGCTTGGCCGGTGGGCTCCTGAAAATCCACCATACGCAGGATGGTTCCCACACCCAAAGTGGCACCAGTGCCAAGTCAGGCTGGTTTGATAGTACCAAGCGGCTACTGGAATTTGACATCCAGAAGCAGGGCAGGTGAGTGTTTTTTGCCAGGGAGAAGGGCCTTGGTTTTTGTTTGGGGGCCTGTGGCTGGGAGTGGCCGGCTGGCTCTTGAAATTCTTTGATATGCAGGATGGCTCCCAGACTCAAGGTGGCAGCACTGCCAAGTCAGGCTGGTTTGTTACTACCAAATGCCTCATGCGATGTGCCATCCAGAAGCGGGGCAGGTGAGTTTTGTTTTCAAGGGAAAAGGGCTGAGGTTTGTGTTTCTGGGCCTGTGGCTGGGTGTGGCCGGCTGGGTCCGGAAAATCCACGATACGCAGGGTGTCCCCAGCCCTATGTTGCCACCAGTGCCAAGTCGGGCTTCTCTGATACTACATCGAGGCTCCTGCAATCTGCCATCGCGAAGCGGAGAAGGTGAGTTTTCTTTTCCTGGGAAAAGCTCTGCAGTTTTTGTTAGGGGGCCTTTGGCTGTTAGTGGCCTGCTGGCTCCTGAAAATCTACGATATGCCGGATGGTTCCCACACCCAAGGTAGCAAAACTGCCAAGTCGCGCTTGTTTGTTACTACCAAGTGGCTCCAGAAATCTGCCATCAAGAAGCGGGGCAGGTGAGTTTTTTTGACAGGGAAAAGAGCCGAGGTCTTGATTTGGGGTCCTGTGCCTGGAAGTGGCCAGCTGGCTCCTGAAAATCCACAATACGCAGGATGGCTCCCAGACCCAAGGTGCTACAAGTGCCAAGTCGGGCTGGTTTGATAGTATCAAGTGGCTCCTGCAATCTGCCATCCAGAAGTTTGGCAGGTGAGTTTTGTTTGCAAGGGTAAAGGACCGAGGTTGGTGTTTGGGGGCCTAGGGCCAAGAGTGCCCGCTGTCTCCTGAAATTCTTTGATATGCAGGATCGTTTCCAGACCCAAGGTTGTCGCAGATCGACACGAAAGGGCACAGGCACACACCGCTCTCAGGTGAAAGGAAAAAAGGGCCGTTTTATTCTCTGACTCCACTATTTATAGTTTTACAAGGGTGACAGTGGATGGGAAGGTGACAGTACCACCTCTGCAATGCCACAGGTCATACCAACAGTCCAGCAAATCTCTCTTCCTCCAAAAGGAATGAAAAACAATGAGTTATTTACAGAAAAAGTGTGTGGGATAGTTCACTACAAGAATGTCAACTGTCACAGACATTTCTCCACAGAAATCCTTCCTTTTGGATTTCTGTGTCTTCGGGAGGCCAGAGGCCTCTGAAGACAAGGTAAACAATTATTATCAGCTGCTGGGGAATGCAATAGGATTCACCTTGATTGGCTCATTTTCTATGTTTATAATTAAGAGCCAATCATCAGTTCAAGCCAGGGGACTGAGTCCTTGGCCACAACTTTGTTGTGGGTTCTTTCTATCTCTTCCTAGCTAGCCTAGCTGCTCTGCAAACCTCTCTCTATATTCTATTTAGTATAACTATAATGTATATTATATCATATATTAATAAATCAAGCCTTCTGATCAAGATACAAGATTCACCGTCTCTCTCTCACCAGCAGCGACCGACACAGGACGCAGTAATAGTCAACATCAGAAGGCTTAGAAAATCCTAGAAAACCAGGGTGACATCTCACCCTTTTCCGTTTTAAAAAAAGAAAAAGGAAAAAATGAACAATGTAAAAAGGAAAAATATGAACAACGTTCAGTGTCCACTTGCGGAGGAATCATCAGAGTGATCACTCTCAGCGTCTACATCCGAATCATCACTCAATGAGTCCCCCGCTTGATGCCTTTCAGGTTGGTCACGGTTTCCATCTTGCTCATCAGCTGGATTCTGTCTCTGTGGTCGCAGATCAGGGTGAACACATTTGGAAGGTACCCAGCGTACCCCAGTATTTGTGGACACGCAAGCATACCTGTGCCCTGAAACAATAAGGTCATAGGGGCCTTCCCACTGTTTGGTGACTAAATTCCGCACCCGAACCTTCGCTCGAGGCTGATGTGCCTCATCTGCCGCCTGCAATGAGAGATGGTGATTCAAAATGACAGGGTTACTTGAGTTCTGTGGCACAGTGAGATGATTGATTGTACACAAAGTTTTTGCCAACCGACTGTGCGGGGTTTCACCCTGCATTCCCCGTTTTTGTTTTTGAAGAACCTGCTTCAGAGTACCATGAGCGCGTTCTACAATAGCTTGACCAGTCGTAGAATGAGGAATACCAAACTTGTGCGAGACACCCCACAACTGCAGGAACTGCCGCACCTTTTGCGATGCGTAAGCAGGACCATTGTCGGTTTTCACAGCAGAAGGTATGCCCAGAATGGCAAAAGCCTGCCTCCAGTGAGCAAGGACATCACGGGCCTTCTCCCCCGTGTGAGCAGAAGCCCACATCGCAGAGGAGAACGTGTCCACAGTGACATGCACATACTTGAGCCAGCCAAACTCGGCAACCTGGGTGACATCGGTCTGCCAAAGCTCCAAGGCCCTAAGGCCTCTGGGATTTACCCCTGCTGGTAGAGGCGGAGCAAGTGCATGGCAGTCATCACATGACTCGACAATGTCACGAGCCTCAGTTGGCGTCAGCTGAAACTGCTCCTGCAGGGTATGTGCATTTGGGTGGAAAAACCCATGCGATGCCTCGGCCTGTGCGAGTGTATCAGGCTGAGGCGCTACCCACGCTGGGTTAGCCAACTTATCAGCCCTCGCGTTACCTTCCACTATAAAACCTGGCAAATCGGTGTGACTCCTCACATGCAGAACATAGAATGGATGCACTCGGGCCTGAATGGCACACCACAAAGTCTTCAGTAAATGAAACAAAGCAGGATTATTGACCTCCTTCAAAACCGAATGACCCAACCGCTGTGTGATATCAGCCACATAGGCGGAATCCGTGACCAAGTTGAAAGGTTCCTGGGAAAATTTTTCAAATGCCATGACAGCAGCCCACAGTTCAACCAATTGGGCTGACCCATTCTCATGGCCTTCCAGAACCTGCCATTCAGATCCATCCCTCCAGGTAATAATGGCCTTTCCTGTTCTCCCTGAACTGTCAGTGAAGACGGTGGGTCCTTGCACGGGTTCCTGACTATTCTTGGGCCGCAAAGAAATTTGTGTGGATTTCGCCATATGCAACAGCCTATGGCGGGGCAGATGATAAGTGATCTGCCCTGAAAAATTTTCCAGAGCACTCTGCGGGGACACACTGTTTGCAAAGCTCCAGTCAAAATCCTCCCATTGCACCGGGAGTATGATCTTTGCAGGATCCGCACCCATCAATTCCAAACACCGTTGTCGGCATTTGATTATCAAGCGAGCAATTAGCTCAAACAATGTAGTTGCCTGTCGCAGACATTTCTCCACAGAAATCCTTTCTTTCAGATTTCTGCGTCTTCGGGACGCAGAAATGTCTGCGACACCTGCCGTCTTCTGCGGCTGATGGGGCAGGAAGACCCATTCCAGAACGTGCAAGGAATCAGACCATTTGTCACTCCATTGACCAATGATACCTGTGGGATGTGAATCTGGAGTGGTGATGAACAGAGTGACATCAACGGAGGGATCAATGCGATAGACCTGACAAGCCGAAACGGCTTGCTGAACCACCTCCAACGCCTTACGCGCCTCAGGGGTCAGTGCGCGAGGCGACTTTAGATCAGAGTCTCCTTTCAACAAATCATACAGAGGAGACAGCTGTGCATTGGTTAATCCCAAATACGGACGTAACCAGGTGATGACACCTATCAATTTCTGAGCATCGTTCAGTGTCTTCACAGAATGCACAAATTGCACCTCCTGGTGACAGATTGTCCGTTCCAGAATTCTTACCCCTAAGTACTTCCAAGGTGATTTTTGTTGAACCTTTTCTGGAGCCACCTGCAGTCCATGAGCATGCAAAGCATCGAGCAACTGAGGCTGAATCCTCAGCAGCTCATCCTGGGTGGACGCGGCCACCAAAATGTCGTCCATATAATGATACAGACGCGCATCAGGAAACTGCTTGCGAACTCCAGACAAGGCACAGGCCACATACCACTGGCATATGGCAGGAGAATTACGCATGCCTTGAGGCAATGTCCTCCATTGATATCTCTGTGCGGGCTCAGCCTCGTTAATCGCTGGCACCGAGAAGGCAAATTTCGGTCTGTCATCGGGATGCAAAGGAATCGAAAAAAAACAATCCTTTAGATCCACAATGAGGACCGGCCAGCCTGCAGGAAGCATGGTAGGCGATGGCATGCCCGCCTGCAATGGTCCCATGCTTTCCATCACAGCATTGACCTTTCGAAGGTCTTGCAACAACCTCCATTTCCCAGATTTCTTTTTTATACAGAAGACAGGAGTATTCCAAGGACTGTTGGAAGGCTCCAGATGACCCTGGTCCAACTGCTCCTGCACCAAATTCCAAAGGGCGACTAATTTATCATCAGGGAGGGGCCACTGCTTCTCCCAAACGGGTTTGTCCACCAGCCACCGTATAGGAGGCGTAGGACACTCTGCGCCCTTCACTGCAGTGGCCCCCATCAAAAATCCGTCCCGATACGCACCCCCCAGGCAGACAGAACATCCCTCCCCCAGAGGTTGGCAGGAGTAGAAGTAACATGAGGCCTAACCCAGGCCATCTGTCCCTCTGGGTTCGTGATCAGCACAGGCTGCTGGGCCATGTAACATTGCGCCGTCCCTCCCAGGCCTGCGACAGATGTCCCCACTGGATCCAGGGGCCACTCCGAGGGCCAGGCGGCAAGGGAGAGAGCAGTGATGTCAGCACCGCTGTCGAGAAGCCCGCGGAGGTGGATTTCCAATGGTGTTGCACCAGGAATGGACAGGGTACACAGCATCTCGGGACAGTCCTTGGTCAGGACAGCAGTCCAGTGAACCTGAGGCGGCCCAGTGGATCCAAAACCACCAGCTCCACGTGACCGGTCAGCTGTCCTGCGAACAGAAGACTTAAAAGGCACAAGCTGAGCAAGGCGTGTCCCTTTTGGAATTGTGACAGGGGGAGTGGGTGTGGAAACCATGGCACAAATCTGCCCTGTAAAATCTGCATCAATAAGCCCCAGGTGCACAATGATGCCCTGAAGGGTGGCACTGGACCTCCCCATAAGGAGAGCACTCATGCCCCCACCCAAGGGACCAAAGGCATCCAGGGGAACCTTACGTATCTCAGATGAGTCTAAGACAATTGTTGCTGCGGTGCAGACATCCACGCCTGCTGATCCGCAGGTGCTGGCTGCAAGCCGGCAAAGGAGACCTCCATCGGCACCTGGGTCTGGAGAGAAGCTTGTGTCTGAGCGCACCCCTCCTGTGCGCTCCGCCTCACGTTTCCCGAACCCGGTAACGCCTGGCCATTAGCATGAACAGTCGCCTTACAAACGTTGGACATGTGATTCGGCCTACCACACCGATCGCACAAGAACATGGGGAATTTAACCTTCTGCACCTTCTTCCCCCGCTTCCTGCTAGTCTGCGCATTCCCCTGCTGCAGCCGCCCACCCTGCGGTGCTACCCAGACGGGCTGCACAGCTGCAGCCACAGCGGCCAACTTCCGACGTGAGGGGATGATGTTCGCACAGGCTTCTGCCATCTCCCAGATACTAGGATCACCAGGCATAGCGGCTATAACCTTATTACAAGCTTCATTACAATTGCACTTGACAAGGTTTGTAATTGTGACGTCCCTTGCCACAGGATCAGGCACCTGCCTCTCCACGGATGCAATCAACCTTGCCGCAAATACCATAAAAGGCTCATCATCCCCCTGGACAACGGTTGAGAATGGCTGCTTCGGAGCAGCCATTTCCAGGGTCTGCACAATCGCTCCCATGCCCAGCGTTTTACATTGCTGAAGCACAAGGGGATCGTATCCTACCTGCCCGTGAACACTCTCATAACGCTCTGTCCCCATTAGCATGTCAACAACAACTCCACGCCTGGGGTCCTCTGGCGCCAGCGCAGCATTCCGCCTCACCGCTTGGGCCGCCAGACGAGCCTACTTGGTCTCAAAAACACCAAATTGCACAGGGTCAAAAAGAGAATGTGCCACACAACGGACATCGTGAGGTGTCAGCGTGTCCTTAGCAAGTCTCCGAAGAATGTGCATAACCTCAGCAGACCCCAAACCATGCTGAGCAACCGCTTCACGGAGCTCCTTCTCCAGCTTGTATGCAAAGGGTTCATAAGTGCTATGAGTGACGCCCCTGAGCACAGGGAAAGCCTGGGGAACCCTCGGCAAAGCCACCGCACCTGCTGTGTCCCGATCCTTGGGCCCCCCAGAGACAAGAGGGAGTGATTGACTGGGAGCCAGGGCAACACCACTCATCCCTGAGCCCTCTGCAGCACCGGCAGAGCCAAAGAAATCTGCCCGCCGACCCTGCAGATGCCGGGAGGAGACAAGTTCATTCATCTCGTCAGTCTTGGTTTTTGCCTCTGGCCAGAAACGTTCAGGGTACCTCGGACGTACGGTCACCTGGCACGCAGGAAGCATCCAAAGACCTGACGAGAGAGCACCATGGCCCCGGGCACCCACCGGCCTCCCGCCGGCCGTGTCAGCAGCTGCACTAAAGGTAAACACCCCAGTCCTCTGCTGCGCTGCAGCTCCGGCAGGGGCCGCCTCGGCGGCCACAGCTGCCGGCACGGCCCGCAAATCTGACACAGCGCCGGATGAGACCGGCGCAGGGCCCCCATCCCCCGATACGGGGGCTGGGTGGAATGCCGAGGGAGGCGCGGCCCGCGGAGCCGCGTCACTGCGGGGCGGCACAAAGGAGCCGGGCAAGCCCCCTATGAGAGCCCTTCCCAAGCCGCAAGGTCCCGCAGCGGGCACCGCCCCCACCAAGCGGAGAGGGACAGGCTGCCCGCCCACCGGAGCGGGGCCGGGCGGAGCACCGACCGACACACCGTCCCCGGCTGCCTTCACCGGCCAGAGGCGGGCAACGTCCCGCTCCCGACTGTCTCCACCGACTGCGCATGCCCAGCAGGCTGCTCAGAACCGGAGGAAGGCGAAATCGCCCCCCCCGCTGAGGAACCCGACTCGGGGGCGGGGGAACCCACCCCCACCTCGCTCAGGGGGAATGTGGTGGACACACCGCATTTCGGACAACAGGTAGTCACTGCAGCAGCCTCAAGTCGGGGCGGAGGCTGACCCTTAAAGGCCGGGAAGGCACACAGAGAGGGCAACCCGTCCCCCACCCCGCCACCCGCACAGGGCGAGGCGGGGCGAGGACGGCTCGCCGAATCCAAAGAGCCCCCGGGACCCGGGACCAGCTGGCTGTGAGCCCAATCCACCCCGGGCAGACAATGGCCACTCCCCAGCACACTGCTGTGGGGCGGGGAAGGGGACTCCACATCACACAGGAGCTCAATCCCCTCCCCATCCACATCTGAGGCAGAAGGGCTACCCTGGGAACTCCGAGGGGTACAAGAACCAGACCCCCGCCAAAGCTCCTCACATTTCTTCCACTGCAGCAGCAGCGATCCCACATCTACCGTGCAATCATCAAAGAGGGCCTCCATGAGGTGGATTCCCAGGAGAGACCACTCCTGCTTATTAAAAGCTTTTACAGGATCCGAAAAAAACCTCTCTCTCGGGCCCACAGAATCAATCTCTCAAAACCATCCCAGGAAACAGACACCTGTTTCAACTGCAGGACCTCCCTCCAGAGATCCAAAATGAGGGAATCATCCTGGAAAACCACAGAGGTTTCCATTGCCCCAAGAACAACAGGCAAAGCACCAAAAGGAAGGGGGGAAATTCTCACCGCAACGCGCTGTTCGTATCTCAGCCTAGGCTGCAATACACTTCGGTGGTCACCAGATGTCGCAGATCGACACGAAAGGACACAGGCACACACCGCTCTCAGGTGAAAGGAAAAAAGGGCCGTTTTATTCTCTGACTCCACTATTTATAGTTTTACAAGGGTGACAGTGGATTGGAAGGTGACAGTACCACCTCTGCAATGCCACAGGTCAAACCAACAGTCCATCAAATCTCTCTTCCTCCAAAAGGAAAGAAAAACAATGAGTTGTTTACAGAAAAAGTGTGTGGGAAAGTTCACTACAAGAATGTCAACATCAGAAGGCTTAGAAAATCCTAGAAAACCAGGGTGACACAAGGTGGCACCAGTGCCAAGTCAGGCTGTTTTGTTACTACCAAGTGGCTCCTGCAATCTGCCATCCAGAAGTGGGGCAGGTGAGTTTTCTTTGGAAACGAAAAGGACCGAGGTTTTTCTTTAGAGGCCTGGGGCTGAGAGTGCTGTTGGCTCCTGAAATTCTTTGATATCCAGGATGGCTCCAAGACCCAAGGTGGCAACACTGCCAAGTCGGGCTGGTTCGTTACTACCAAGTGGCTCCTGCAATCTGCCATCCAGGGGTTGGGCAGGTGACTTTTCTTAGCAAGGGAAAAGGGCTGTGTTTTGTGTTTGGCCACCTGTGGCTTGGACTGACCGACTGGCTCCAGAAAATCCCCAATACGCAGGATGGTTCCCAGACCCAAGGTGGCACCAGTGCCAAGTGAGGCTGGTTTGATAGTAGAAAGTTGCTCCTGCAATCGCCCATCCAGAAGCGGGGCATGTGACTTCTGTTTGCCAGGGAAAAGGGCCATGGTTTTTGTTTGAGGGCCTGTGGCTGGGAGTGGCCGGCTGGCATCTGAAAATCCACGATACGCAGGATGGTTCCCAGCCCAAGTTGGCACCAGTGCCACATCGGGCTGGTTTGATAATAGAAAGTGGCTTCTGTAATGAGCCATCCAGAAGAAGACAGGTGAATTTCTTTTTCCAGTGAAAAGGGCCATGGGTTTTTTTTGGGTGCCTGTTACCGACAGTGCCAGTAGGCTCCTGAAATTTATTATTATGCAGGATCGTACCCAGACCCAGTGTGGCACCAGTTCCAAGTCGGGCTGGTTTGATAGTATGCAGTGGATCCTGAAATTTGCCATGCAGAAAGGGGCAGGTGACTGTTGTTTGCCAAGGAAATAGGCCATGGTTTGTGTTTGGGGGCCTGTGGCTGGGAGTGGCCTGCTGGCACCTGAAAATCCACGATACGCAGGATGGTTCCCAGACCCAAGGTGCCAGCAGTGCCAAGTCGGGCTGATGGTTAGTGCCAAGTGGTTCCTGCAATCTGCCATCCTGAAGCAGGGCAGGTGAGTTTTGTTTGCCACAGAAATGGGCCATCGTTTGTGTTTGTGTGCCTGTGGCCGGGAGTGGCCTGCTGGCTCTTGAAAATCCATGATATGCAGGATTGTTCCCAGACCCAAGGTGGCACCAGTGCCAAGTCGCGATGGTTTGATAGCATCAAGTTGCTCCTGCAATCTGCCATGCAGAAGTGGGGCAGATGAGTTTTGTTTGCCACAGAAAAGGGCCGTGGTTTGTGTTTGTGTGCCTGTGGCCGGCTGGCTCCTGAAAATCCCCGATATGCAGGATGGTTCAAAGACCCACGGTGCCAGCAGTGCCAAGCCGGGCTGGTTCTATAAAACCAAGTGGCTCCTGCAATCTGCCATCCAGAAGTGGGGCAGGTGTGTTTTGTTTTCAAGGGAAAAGGGCTCTGGTTTGTGTTTGGGGGCCTGTGGCTGGGAGCCGCCGGCTGGATCTAGAAACTCCATGATACGCAGGATGGTTCCCAGACCCAAGGTGGCAGCAGTGCCAAGTCGGGCTGGTTTGATAGTATCAAGTGGCTCCTGCATTCGGCCATCCGAAGCGGGGCAGGTGAGTTTTGTTTGCCAGGGAAAACAGCCATGGGTTTTTTTTGGGGGCCTATGGCTGGGCTTCGCTGGCTGGCTCCTGAAAATCCACGATACGCAGGATGGTTCCCACACCCAAAGTGGCACCAGTGCCAAGTCGGGCTGGTTTGATAGTATCAAGTGGCCCCTGCAATTTGACATCCAGAAGCAGGGAAAGTGAGTATTTTTGCCAGGGAGAAGGGCCTTGGTTTTTGTTTGAGGGCCTGTGGCAGGGAGTGGCCGGCTGGCTCCTAAACATCCACGATATGCAGGATGATCCCCAGACCCAAGGTGGTACCAGTGTCAAATCATGCCGGTTTGATAGTTCAAATTAGCTCCTGCAATCTGCCATCCAGAAGCCGGCAGCTGAGTTTTGTTTGCCAGAGAAAAGGGCTGTGGTTTGTGTTTATGGGCCTGTGGCCGGCTGGCTCCTGAAAATCCCCGATATGCAGGATGGTTCAAAGACCCACGGTGCCAGCAGTGCCAAGCCGGGCTGGTTCTATAAAACCAAGTGGCTCCTGCAATCTGCCATCCAGAAGCGGGGCAGGTGAGTATTGTCTGCCAGGGAAAAGGGCCGTGGTTTGTGTTTGGTAGCCTGTGGCTGGGCTTGACCGGCTGGCTCCTAAAAATCCACGATACACAGGATGGTTCCCACACCCAGGCTGGCACCACTGCCATGTAGGGCTGGTTTGATAGTACCGACTGGCTTCTGCAATCAGCCATGCAGAAGCAGGGCAGCTGAGTGTTTTTTGCCAGCGAGAAGGGCCGTGGTTTTTGTTTGGGTGCCTGTGGCTGGGAGTGGCCGTCGGGCTTCTGAAAATCAAAGATAGGCCGGTTGGTTGCGAGACCCACGGTGCCTCCAGGGCCAAGTCAGGCTGGTTTGATAGTACAACGTGGCTCCTGCAATCTGCATTCCCGAAGAGGGGCAGGTGAGTTTTGTTTGCCAGGGAAAAGGGCCGAGGTTTGTGTATGGGTGCCTGTGGCAGAGAGTGGCTGGCTGGCTCCTGAAATTCATTGATATGCAGGATGGTTCTCAGACTCAAGGTGCAAACATTGACTAGTGGGGCTGGGTGACATTGCAAAGTGGCTCCTTCAATCTGCTATCCAGAAGTGGGGCAGGTGAGTTTTGTTTGCCAGGGAAAAGAGCCGAGGTTTGTGTTTTGAGTCCTGTGGCCAGGAATGTCCGGCTGGTACCTGAAAATCAACTATACGCAGTATGTTTCCCAGACCCAAGGTGGCAGCAGTGCCAAGTTGGTCTGGTTTTATTGTGGCAAGTGTCTCCTGCAATCTGCCATCCAGAAGCGGGGAAGGTGAGTTTCGTTTGGAAGGGAAAAGGACCGAGGTTTGTGTTTAAGGGCATGTGGCTGGGAGTGGCCGGCTGGCTCATGAAAATCCACGATACGCAGGATTTTTCCCAGACCCGAGGAAGAAATACTGCCAAGTCAGGCTGGTTTGATAATACCAAGTGGCTCCTGCAATCTGCCAGGCAGAATTGGGGCAGGTGAGTTTTGTTTTCCAGGGAAAAGGACCAAGGTTTGTGTTTGGCGGCCAGGGCACGAGAGTGCCGGCTGCATCCTGAAATTCTTTGATATCCAGGACGGCTCACAGACTCAAGGTGGAGCCATTGCCAAGTCGGGTTGGTCCGTTACTACCAAGTGCCTCGTGCGATCTGCCATCCAGAAGCGGGGCAGGTGAGTTTTGTTTGCAAGGGAAGAGGGCTGTGGTTTGTGTTTGGGGGCCTGGGAGTGAGAGTGCTGTTAGCTCCTGAAATTCTTTGATATCCAGGATGGCTCCAAGACCCAAGGTGGCAACACTGCCAAGTCGGGCTGGTTCATTACTACTAAGTGGCTCCTGCAATCTGCCATCCAGGGGTTGGGCAGGTGACTTTTCTTAGCAAGGGAAAAGGGCTGTGTTTTGTGTTTGGCCACCTTTGGCTTGGAGTGGCCGACTGGCTCCTGAAAATCAACGATACGCAGGATGGTTCCCAGACCCAAGGTTGCACCAGTGCCAAGTGAGGCTGGTTTGATTGTAGAAAGTTGCTCCTGCAATCGCCCATCCAGAAGCGGGGCATGTGACTTCTGTTTGCCAGGGAAAAGGGCCATGGTTTTTGTTTGAGGGCCTGTGGCTGGGAGTGGCCGGCTGGCATCTGAAAATCCACGATACACAGGATCGTTCCCAGACCCAAGTTGGCACCAGTGCCACATCGGGGTTGTTTGATAATTGAAAGTGGCTTCTGTAATGAGCCATCCAGAAGAAGACAGGTGAATTTTTTTATCCAGTGAAAAGGGCCGTGTTTTTTTTTTTCGGTGCCTGTGGCTGAAAGTGCCAGTAGGCTCCTGAAATTTATTATTATGCAGGATCGTACCCAGACCCAGGGTGGCGCCAGTTCCAAGTCGGGCTGCTTTGATAGTATCAAGTGGCTCCTGATATCTGCCATGCAGAAAGGGGCAGGTGACTGTTGTTTGCCAAGGAAATAGGCCATGGTTTGTGTTTGGGGGCCTGTGGCTGGGAGTGGCCTGCTGGCACCTGAAAATCCACGATACGCAGGATGGTTCCCAGACCCAAGGTGCCAGCAGTGCCAAGTCGGGCTGATGGTTAGTGCCAAGTGGTTCCTGCAATCTGCCATCCTGAAGCAGGGCAGGTGAGTTTTGTTTGCCACAGAAAAGGGCCATCGTTTGTGTTTGTGTGCCTGTGGCTGGGAGTGGCCGGCTGGCTCTTGAAATTTTTTGGTATGCAGGATGGCTCCCACACTCAAGGTGGCAACACTACGAAGTCGGGCTGGTTTGTTACTACGAAGTGCCTCCTGCAATCTGTAATCCAGAAGTAGGGCAGGTGAGTTTTGTTTTCAAGGGAAAAGGGCTCTGGTTTGTGTTTGGGGGCCTGTGGCTGGGAGCCGCCGGCTGGATCCGGAAATTCCACAATATGCAGGGTTGTTGAAAGACCCAAGGGGGCAGCAGTGCCAAGTCGGGCTTTTTCAATATATCCAAGTGGCTCCTGCAATCGGCCATCCAGAAGCGGGGCAGGTGAGTTTTGTTTGCCAGGGAAAACAGCCATGGGTTTTGTTTGGGGGCCTATGGCTGGGCTTGGCCGGCTGGCTCCTGAAAATCCACGCTGCGCAGGATGGTTCCCAGACCCAAAGTGGCACCAGTGCCGAGTCAAGCTGGTTTGATAGTACCAAGTGGCTCCTGCAATTTGACATCCAGAAGCAAGGCACGTGAGTGTTTTTTGCCAGGCAAAAGGGCCGTGGTTTTTGTTTGGGGGCCTGTGGCTGGGAGTGGCCGGCTGGCTCTTGAAATTCTTTGATATGCAGGATGGCTCCCAGACCCAAGGTGGCAACACTACAAAGTCGGGCTGGTTTGTTACTACCAAGTGCCTCCTGCGATGTGCCATCCAGAAGCGGGGCAGGTGAGTTTTGTTTGCAAGGGAAGAGGGCTGTGGTTTGTGTTTGGGGGCCTGTGGCTGGGAGTGGCCGGCTGGCATCTGAAAATGCACGAAACGCAGGGTCGTTCCCAGCCCTAAGTTGCCACCAGTGCCAAGTCGGGCTGCTTTGATACTACATCAAGGCTCCTGCAAACTGCCATTGCGAAGCGGAGAAGGTGAGTTTTCTTTTCCTGGGAAACGCTCCGCAGGTTTTGTTTGGGGGCCTTTGGCTGGGAGTGGCCGGCTGGCTCCTGAAAATCTACGATATGTCGGATGGTTCCCAGACCCAAGGTAGCAACACTGCCAAGTCGGGCTTGTTTGTTACTACCAAGTGGCTCCAGAAATCTGCCATCAAGAAGCGGGGCAGGTGAGTTTTTTTGACAGGGAAAAGAGCCGAGGTCTTGATTTGGGGTCCTGTGCCTGGAAGTGGCCGGCTGGCTCCTGAAAATCCACGATACGCAGGATGGCTCCCAGACCCAAGGTGCTACAAGTACCAAGTTGGGCTGGTTTGATAGTACCAAGTGGCTCCTGCAATCTGCCATCCAGAAGTTTGGCAGGTGAGTTTTGTTTGCAAGGGTAAAGGACCGAGGTTGGTGTTTGGGGGCCTGTGGCCAAGAGTGCCCGCTGTCTCCTGAAATTCTTTGATATGCAGGATCGTTTCCAGACCCAAGGTGGCACCAGTGCCAAGTCAGGCTGTTTTGTTACTACCAAGTGGCTCCTGCAATCTGCCATCCAGAAGTGGGGCAGGTGAGTTTTCTTTGGAAGCGAAAAGGACCGAGGTTTTTCTTTAGAGGCCTGGGGCCGAGAGTGCTGTTGGCTCCTGAAATTCTTTGATATCCAGGATGGCTCCAAGACCCAAGGTGGCAACACTGCCAAGTCGGGCTGGTTCGTTACTACCAAGTGGCTCCTGCAATCTGCCATCCAGGGGTTGGGCAGGTGACTTTTCTTAGCAAGGGAAAAGGGCTGTGTTTTGTGTTTGGCCACCTGTGGCTTGGAGTGACCGTCTGGCTCCAGAAAATCCACGATACGCAGGATGGTTGCCAGACCCAAGGTTGCACCAGTGCCAAGTGAGGCTGGTTTGATAGTAGAAAGTTGCTCCTGGAATCATCCATCCAGAAGCGGGGCATGTGACTTCTGTTTGCCAGGGAAAAGGGCCATGGTTTTTGTTTGAGGGCCTGTGGCTGGGAGTGGCCTGCTGGCACCTGAAAATCCACGATACGCTGGATGGTTGCCAGACCCAAGGTGCCAACAGTTCCAAGTGTGGCTGATGGTTAGTGCCAAGTGGTTCCTGCAATCTGCCATGCAGAAGCGGCGCAGGTGAGTTTTGTTTGCCACAGAAATGGGTCATCGTTTGTGCTTCTGTGCCTTTGGCTGGGAGTGGCCTACTGGCACCTGAAAATCCACGATACGCAGGATGGTTCCCAGACCCAAAGTGGCACCAGTGCCAAGTCACGATGGTTTGGTAGCATCAAGTGGGTCCTGCAATCTGCCATGCAGAAGCGGGGCAGGTGAGTTTTGTTTGCCACAGAAAAGGACCATCGTTTGTGTTTGTTTGCCTGTGGCTGGGAGTGGCCGGTTGGCTCCTGAAATTTTTTGGTATGCAGGATGGCTCCCAGACCCAATGTGGCAACACTACGAAGTCGGGCTGGTTTGTTACTACCAAGTGACTCCTGCAATCTGCAATCCAGAAGTGGGGCAGGTGTTTTTTTTTGCCAGGGAAAAGGTCTCTGGTTTTTGTTTGGGGATCTGTGGCTGGGAGCCGCCGGCTGGATCCGGAAACTCCACAATACGCAGGATGATTCAAAGACCCAAGGTGGCAGCAGTGCCAAGTCGGGCTGGTTTGATAGTATCAAGTGGCTCCAGCAATCTGCCCTGCAGAAGCGGGGGAGGTGAGTTTTGTTTGCCAGGGAAAACAGCCATGGGTTTTGTTTGGGGGCCTATGGCTGGGCTTGGCCGGCTGGCTCCTGAAAATCCACGATACGCAGGATGGTTCCCACACCCAGAGTCACACCAGTGCCAAGTCAGGCTGGTTTGATAGTACCAAGTGGCTCCTGTATTTGACATCCAGAAGCAGGGAAAGTGAGTGTTTTTTCCCCAGGAAAAGGGCCTTGGTTTTTGTTTGGGGGCCTGTGGCTGGGAGTGGCGGGCTGGCTCCTGAAAATCCACGATATGCAGGATGGTCCCCAGTCCCATAGTGGTACCAGTGTCAAATCATGCCGGTTTGATAGTTCCAATTAGCTCCTGCAATCTGCCATCCAGAAGCCGGGCAGCTGAGTTTTGTTTGCCACGGAAAAATGCCGTGGTTTTTGTTCGGGTGCCTTTCGACGAGAGTGCCGGTAGGCTCCTGAAATTCATTAATATGCAGGATGGTACCCAGACCCATGGTGGCACCTGTTCCACGTCAGTCTGGTTTATAGTATGAATTGGCTCCTGCAATCTGCCATCCAGAAGTGGGGCAGCTGAGTTTTGTTTGCCAGGTTAAAGCGCCGTGGTTTGTGTTTGGTGGCCTGTGGCTCAGAGCGGTCGGCTGACTCCTGAAATCCACCAAACGCAGGATGCTTCCCAGACCCAAGGGGGCACGAGTGCCAAGTAGGGCTGGTTTGATAGTAGCAAGTGTCTCCTGCATTCTGCATTTTCGAAGCAGGGCAGGTGAGCATTGTTTGCCAGGGAAAATGGCCGAGGTTTGTGTACGGGTACGTCTAGCCGAGAGTGGCTGGCTGGCTCCTGAAATTCTTTCATATGCAGGATGATTCTCAGACGCAGGGTGTCAACGCTGCCAAGTTGGGCTGGTTTGATATTTGCAAGTGTCTCCTGCAATCTGCCATCCAGGAGTAGGATAGGTGTGTTTTGTTTGCCAGGGAAAAGAGGCGTGGTATGTGTTTTGAGTCCTGTGGCCAGGATTTTCCTGCTGGCTCCTGAAAAGCAATGATACGCAGGATGTTTCCCAGACCCAAGGCGGCAAAACAGCTAAGTCGGGCTGCTTTGACATTGCCAAGTGGCTCCTGCATACTGCCATCCAGAAGCGGGGCAGGTAATTTTGTTTGCCAGGGAAAAGTGCCATGGTTTGTGTTTGGGGGCCTTTGGCTGGGATTGGCTGGCTGGCTCCTGAAAATCCACGATGCGCAGGATGGTTCCCATACCCAAGGTGGCAACACTGCCAAGTTTGGCAGATTGGTAATGCCAAGTTGCTCCTGCAATCTGCCATCCATAAGCGCTGTCGTGGGTTGACAGCCTTTATCCCAATATTGTGTGTTGTGTCTGGCACCTGTGCCTTTTCTCTCTTACCCCCCCCCCCCCCGCCCTGACCATCTTGCTGCGGCGGGGCGGGGAAGGGAGGAGGGTGTGTGATGCAGCATTTTCGCTTTTGGCTTTTGGCTGCTTGGCTTGGCTAGCCACTTCCTTACTTACTTTCTGCTTTCTGTGCTGTTTTTTTTCTTTTTCTTTCGTTCCCTCTTTTCTTACCCTCCCCTGAAGATACTGGACCGGCTCTGGACCTGACCTGAGGCGTCCAGGACCCGCCCTGGAGTTTGCGAGAGAAGCTCAGTGCCCTTCACAACACAGCCTGGTTTTTTTTCTTTTCTTTTCTTGTGTTGGGGAGTGTTCTTTTGTTACTTGTAAATAAATAGGTTTTGTTTTCCACTTTGCTCCTCCGAGAAATTCCTTCCCGAACCCGGTATTGGGGGAGGGGTGGTTGGAGGTTTGTTTTGTTTTGGGGGGGCTCCCTTTTGGAGATTTCCCCTAATTTGTCCTAAACCAGGACAGTATATTTTTGGTGCATTGGCCGGGAAACGGAAGCCAAAAACAGTGGAAAAAACCTATAACCATAATATTTTGGTTTTGGTTGTTTTGTGGGCATATTGGTAATTCATAATGTCATTTGGAGTGGAAGCTTGCCGGTATTTCTGGTCCCTAGGTGTTTTTGAAGTTTTAATACCTTTGTGGTCCCTAGGGCTATTTCCTTACTCAAAAATAGCTCTGGTGTTGTCCCTAATAAGTAGCTTTTGTAAGCGGTGGGCACTAACCAGAATCATCATTGTGCTGGTCTTATGTGTGATGATGTGTCGGATAAAAATGCTGGACTTTGTTTCAGGAATGTATGGATTGTTGTTATGGCTGTGTCCTCAGTTTGTTTGGGGAGAAGAAGGGGAAGGGGCTTTTCAGCCTTTGTCTTCCTTCTTCTCCTCCAAATTGTTGACATCTCTATTAGAAAATACTGAATTTCCTCTGAGTTTAAAAGAAACCATCTTTCTGGCATTTAATTTATTAAGCCTTTTCTATACTCCCTGGAGTGTATATAAAATGAAAGCTGAGATTTCTAGAGGGGTTAGAGAGACTTCTGATTCAGGAGTAAAACACAGCAGGAAAAATCTTGACTGGAGTGGGAAATGGGAGGATATGGGCCAGACTTTAAAGGAATTTTCTGATCCTATAGACTGGGACTTTCCATCTGATCAAATTCAGAACCCAGTCGAGGTGGCAAAGTATTTGAGGGAGAAGTGCCATGGTAATACTAAGGAAGAAAGGATTACTGCAGTGAGCTGGGCCTTGGCGTTTGTTTACCGTACTCTGCTAGATACTGTGGAGCAGCAGATAGCAGAAAGGCAACAGGGAGATAAGTTAGTTACTATCCCAGTGACCCAGGCTGCAGCTAACATCCCAGGCTCCAGGCTAGCAGCTGAATCAGACAATAGGCCCCAAACCATGGCTGTTGCAGCTAATACAAGAGGTGGAAAGTGTAAAGGCAAGACCGATCGAAAGGTGGAGGATGATGAGGATGATGCGACCAATCAAAAGGTGGAGGATGATGATGATGATGCAGGAGAAGGACCCTCACCAAAATCAGAGGCCACATCAAGGGGCACAGAATCTGGAGCTAATATTGACTCCTTTTCTCTGAAGGACCTCAGAGGCCTAAGAAAGGATTACAGACGACAACCTGACGAATCTATAATTAGTTGGTTAGTCCGCCTTTGGGATGCTGCAGGGGAGGTTACAATTTTGGATAGTACTGAAGCGAGGCATTTGGGATCCCTGTCACATGATCCTGTCATCGATCAAGGTATGATGAGAGGGGATAACCCTCACAGCCTCTGGGAACGGGTCCTAAGAAGCGTAGCAGAACGATACCTGTGTGCGGATGATCTCTATATACAGCAGACACGGTGGAAGACCATAGAACAGGGGATCCAACGCCTGAGAGAGATGGCGGTGGCAGAGTTCATTTTCTCAGATGATACAACAACTAGGAATCCGGACCTGGTACCATGCACACCTGTAATGTGGAGGAAACTTGTGCAGCTTGGGCCACCTGTATATGCTTCTGCCCTAGCAATAATGAAGCGGGATGATACATATGAGACTGTGCTCGATATGGCAAAGAAGCTTCGAGCGTATACAGATGCTGTGCATGGCCCAACTCATGCCAGAATTGCAGCAGTGGAAACCCGACTGCAGAAACTAGAGGACAAAATAGAGGAGAATCATAAGAAACTCCGGGAAGAGATTAAGGAGGACCTTATTCAAATCTCAGCTGTACAAATTAGAGGCCCTGGTATCCAACGCTGGCGCTCCTTTGATGGGGAGAGAAGGTATATCCCACGGGCTGAGTTATGGGTTTTTCTGCGTGAGTCTGGAGAAGACATGAGGAGATGGGATGGAAAACCCACTGCTGCTTTGGCACAACGGGTGCGTGATTTGAAGAAAAGAGGAAGTATCACCAAAAAGATAGCAGCTCCAGTCGCTCGTAGCCGAGATGTTAAGTATGATGATGATTATGACATATCCGATCCCCTTGAAGGAACTTCTAAGGCATACGCTCAAGGAAAGAAGAACAATCTGGCTTAGAGGGGCCCTGCCTCCAGCCAGGAAGAGGCACGGGAAAACCGGGTTTTTTGGAAGGTGTGGATCAGACGGCCTGGCACATCAGAGCCACAAGACTATGAAGCATTGGTTGACACTGGATCACAGTGTACCTTAATGCCATCGGAACACGTGGGGACAGAACCTGTTTCCATTGCTGGAGTGACGGGGGGATCACAACAGTTGACTTTGTTGGAAGCTGAGGTGAGCTTGACTGGGAAGGAGTGGCAGGAACATCCGATTGTGACTGGTCCAGAGGCTCCGTGTATTTTGGGCATAGACTTCCTCCGGAATGGCTATTACAAAGATCCTAAGGGATTCAGGTGGGCTTTTGGAATAGCTGCAGTGGAGATAGAGGGTATTAAACAATTGAATACCTTGTCTGGACTATCAGAGAACCCATCTGCAGTAGGACTCTTGAAGGCAGAGGAGCAACGAGTGCCAATTGCCACCTCAACAGTGCACCGCAGGCAGTACCGGACGAATCGAGATGCCGTGATCCCCATCCACAAGATGATCCGAGAGCTGGAGAGCCAGGGGGTGGTCACTAAAACCCACTCACCCTTTAACAGCCCTATCTGGCCCGCGCGAAAATCTGATGGAGAATGGAGATTGACTGTGGACTATCGTGCCTTGAATGAAGTGACTCCACCACTGAGTGCAGCTGTACCGGACATACTGGAACTGCAGTACGAGCTGGAGTCCAAGGCAGCAAAGTGGTACGCGACCATCGATACTGCTAACGCGTTTTTCTCCATCCCTCTGGCAGCAGAATGCAGGCCTCAGTTTGCTTTTACATGGAGAGGAGTGCAGTATACCTGGAACCGACTGCCCCAGGGGTGGAAACACAGTCCTACCATCTGTCATGGACTGATCCAGGCTGCACTAGAAGTGGGTGAGGCTCCAGAACATTTACAATATATTGATGATATCATTGTTTGGGGGAACACGGCAATAGAAGTGTTCGAGAAAGGAGAGAAGATAATTCATATTCTCCTGAAAGCTGGATTTGCCATTAAGAAGAGCAAAGTCAAGGGACCTGCCCGAGAAATTCAGTTCTTGGGGGTGAAGTGGCAAGATGGACGGCGTCAGATTCCTGCGGATGTTATTAACAAAATCACTGCTATGTCCCCACCAACTGATAAGAAGGAAACACAAGCTTTCTTAGGTGCTATAGGTTTCTGGAGGATGCACATCCCTGCGTATAGTCAGATTGTGAGACCCCTTTATCTGGTTACCCGCAAGAAGAATGACTTCCATTGGGGCCCTGAGCAGCAGCAAGCTTTCGTCCAGATCAAGCAGGAGATTGCTCATGCTGTAGCCCTTGGTCCAGGCAGGACGGGACCAGATGTGAAGAACATGTTCTACTCTGCAGCCGGGAGCCATGGTCTGTCCTGGAGCCTTTAGCAAAAGCTACCTGGCGAGACCCAAGGCCAACCATTGGGATTTTGGAGTCGGAGCTACAGGGGGTCTGAAGATAACTATACTCCAACAGAAAAGGAAGTCTTGGCCGCCTATGAAGTAGTCCAAGCCGCCTCGGAGGTGATTGGTACAGAGGCACAACTCCTTCTGGCACCCCGACTACCGGTGCTGGGATGGATGTTCAGAGGAAAGGTTCCCTCTACCCACCATGCCACCAGTGCTACTTGGAGTAAGTGGATTGCCCTCATTACGCAGCGCGCTCGAATTGGGAAGTTAAATCACCCTGGGATTCTGGAAATAATTACAAATTGGCCCGAAGGCGAAAGCTTTAGTGTAGCGGATGAGGAACAAGAGCCAGTGACCTGGGCTGAGGAAGCTCCGCCATACAATCAGTTGCCAGTAGAAGAAACACGTTACACTCTATTCACTGATGGTTCTTGTCGCGTCATAGGGATGAAACGGAGGTGGAAAGCAGCTGTATGGAGTCCCACTCAACGGGTTGCAGAGGCTACTGAAGGAGAGGGTGAATCCAGTCAATTTGCTGAAATCAAAGCTATTCAACTGGCCCTAGGTATTGCAGAGAGAGAAAAGTGGCCAAGGCTCTATTTGTATACCGATTCTTGGATGGCAGCCAACGCTCTATGGGGATGGCTGAAGAGATGGAAAGAGGCCAACTGGCAGCGCAGAGGAAAACCAATTTGGGCTGCAGAAGAGTGGAAAGATATCACTACTCGGTTAGAGAAGTTACCTGTGAAGGTTCGCCATGTAGATGCCCATGTCCCCAGAAGTAGAGCTAATGAAGAGCAGCAAAACAACCAGCAAGTACATCAGGCTGCAAAGATAGGGGAGTTGAAGATAGATCTGGACTGGGAGCATAAGGGAGAGTTATTCCTAGCTCGATGGGCCCATGATGCCTCAGGCCACCAGGGTAGAGATGCCACCTATAAGTGGGCACGAGACCGAGGGGTGGATCTAACCATGGACAGTATCTCTCAGGTTATTTGTGACTGTGAGACATGCGCTGCCATTAAGCAGGCCAAGCGAGTGAAGCCCCTCTGGTATGGGGGGTGGTGGTCTAAGTACAAATACGGGGAGGCCTGGCAGATTGATTACATCACACTGCCTCAAACCCGCCAGGGCAAGCGCTATGTACTAACCATGGTAGAAGCCACCATAGGATGGTTGGAAACCTACCCTGTGTCTCATGCTACAGCTCGTAACACTATCTTGGGCCTTGAAAAGCAGGTCCTTTGGAGGCATGGTACTCCCGAGAGAATTGAGTCGGATAATGGAACTCATTTTAAAAACAATCTTATTAATACTTGGACTAGGGAACATGGCATCGAGTGGGTATACCATATCCCCTATCATGCACCAGCTGCAGGGAAAGTGGAAAGGTACAATGGATTGTTAAAAACCACCTTAAAAGCATTGGGTGGGGGGTCTTTAAAAAACTGGGAGCAGCATTTGGCAAAGGCTATCTGGTTAGTTAACACTCGAGGTTCCACCAACCGAGCGGGTCCTGCTCAGTCAGAGCTCCTTAATATAGTAGATGGGGATAAAGCCCCAGTGGCCCATGTCAGAGGTTTGTTGGGAAAGACAGTATGGATCAACCCTGCCTCGAGTACAGACAAACCCATCCGTGGGATTGTCTTTGCTCAAGGACCAGGTTATACATGGTGGATAATGCAGAAAGATGGAACAACATGGTGTGTACCTCAGGGAGACCTGATTGTGGGATGAGACTCATATATGAATGTCATTGTTTGTTGAATGTGAGACAGAAGGAAACTGTAAGTGTCAAAGGTCTGAGCAAGTGAGAGTAATGCGTAAGTGTCAAAGCTGTGAGTAAGTGAAATTAAAGTTTTTTATTGTATGTTCACAATATGGGATATGGGGTGGAGTGTTGTGGGGTGACAGCCTTTATCCCAATATCGTGTGTTGTGTCTGGCACCTGTGCCCTTTCTCTCTTCCCCCCCTGCCCCGGCCGTCTTGCTGCGGTGGGGCAGGAAAGAGAGGAGGGAGTGTGACCAGGCACTTTCCCTTTTGGCTATTGACTGCTTGGCTTGACTAGCCACTTCCTTACTTGCTTTCTGCTTTCTGCACTGGTTTTTTTTCTTTTCTTTGGTTCCCTCTTTTCTTACCCTGCCCTGAAGATACTGGACCAGCTCCGGACCTGACCTGAGACGTCCAGGACCCGCCCCGGAGTTTGCGAGAGAAGCTCAGTGCCCTTCACAACACAGCCTGGTTTCTTTTCTTTTCTTTTCTTGTGTTGGGGAGTGTTCTTTTGTTACTTGTAAATAAATAGGTTTTGTTTTCCACTTTGCTCCTCCGAGAAGTTCCTTCCCGAACCTGGTATTGGGGGGGGGGTGGTTGGAGGTTTGTTTTGTTTGGGAGGGGCTCCCTTTTGGAGATTTCCCCTAATTTGTCCTAAACCAGGACAGTGGGGCAGGTGAATTTTTTTTGCCAGGGATAAAGGCCGTGGTTTATGTTTGGGGGCCTGTGGCTGGGAGTGTCCGGCTGGCTCCTGAAAATCCACGATACGCAGGATGGTTCCCAGAACCAAGGTAGTACCAGTGCCAAGTCAGGATGGTTTGATAGTACAACGTGGCTCCTGCAATCTGCCATACAGAAGCAGGACAGGTGAGTTTTGTTTGCAAGGGAAAAGGACCGAGGTTTGTGTTTGGAGTCCTGTGGCCGAGAATTCTGGCTGGCTCCTGAAATTCCTTGATATACAGGATGGTTCCCAGACCCAAGGGGGCACGAGTGCCAAGTCGGGCTGGTTTGACATTGCAAAGTGGCTCCTTCAATCTGCCATCCAGAAGTAGGGCCGGTGAGTTTTTTTTGCCAGGGAAAAGGGCCGTGGTTTGTGTTTGGGGGCCTGTGGCTGGGAGTGGCCGGGTGGCTCCTGAAAATCCACGATACACAGGATGGTTCCCAGACCCAAGGTGGCACGAGTGCCAAGTAGGGCTGGTTTGATTGTAAAAAGTGGATCCTGCAATCCACCATCCACAAGTGAGGCAGGTGAGTTTTGTTTGCCAGGGAAAAGAGCCAAGGTTTTTGTTTGAGTCCTGTGCCCAGGAGTGGCCGCCTGGCACATGAAAAGCAATGATACGCAGGATTTTTCCCAGACCCAAGGCGGCAAAACAGCTAAGTCGGGCTGGTTTGACATTGCGAAGTGTCCCCTGCAATCTGCCATCCAGAAGTGGGGTAGGTGAATTTTGTTTGCCAGGGAAAAGGGCCGTAGTTTGTGTTTGGGGGCCTGTGGCTAGGAGAGCCGCCTGGCTCCTGAAAATACACGATACGCAGGATGGTTCCCAGACTCAAGGTGGCAGCAGTGCCAAGTTGGGCTTGTTTTGTTAGTACCAAGTGGCTCCTGCAATCTGCCATCCAGAAGCGGGGCAGATGAATCTTGTTTGCCACGGAAAATGGCTGTGCTTTGTGATTGGGGGCCTGTGGCTGAGAGTGCCTGTAGGCTCCTGAAATTAAATAATATGCAGGATGTTACCCAGACCAAAGTGGGCACCAGTTCCAAGCAGGCCTGGTTTGATAGTATCTAGTGGTTCCTGCAATCTGCCATCCAGAAGAGGGGCAGGTCAGTTTTGTGTGCCAGGGAAAAGGGCCGTGGTTTGTGTTTGGAGGCCAGTGGCTGAGAGTGCCAGTAGGTTCCTGAAATTCATTAATATTCAGGATGTTTCCCAGACCCAAGGCGGCACCAGTGCCAAGTAGGGCTTGTTTGATAGTACCAAGTGGCTCCTGCAATCAGCCATGCAGAAGCGGGACAGGTGAGTGTTTTTGCCAGGGAGAAGGGCCGTGGTTTGTGTTTGGGGGCCTGTGACTGGGAGTGGCCGGCTGGCATCTGAAAATCCACGATAAGCAGGATGGTTCCCAGACCCACGGTGCCTCCCGTGCCAAGCTGGGCTGGTTCAATAGTACCAAGTGTCTCCTGAACTCTGCCACCAAGGAGTGGGGCAGGTGAGTTTTTTTGGCCAGGGAAAAGATCCGAGGTTTGTGTTTTGAGTCCTGTGACCAGGAGTGGCCAGTTGGCACCTGAAAATCAACGATACCCCGGATGGGTCCCAGACCCAAGGTGGCACCACTGCCAAGTCGGTCTGCTTTGATTGTACTAAGTGGCTCGTGCAATGTGCCATCCACAAGTGGGGCAGGTGAGTGTTGTTTACCAGGGAAAAGGGCCGTGATTTGTGTTTGGGGGCCTTTGGCTGGGAGTGGCCGGCTCAGTCCTGAAAATCCACAATACGCAGGATGGTTCCCAGACCTCAGATGGAACGGGTGCCAAGTAGGGCTGGTTTGTTAGTACCATATGGCTCCTCCAATCTGCATTCCTGAAGTGGGGCAGGTGAGTCTTGTTTGCCAGGGAAAAGGGCCGATGTTTGGGTATGGGTGCCTGTGGCCAAGAGTGGTCGGCTGGCACCTGAAAATCCACGATACGCAGGATGTTTCCCAGACCCAAGGTGGCAACACTGCCAAGTCGGGCTGGTTTGACATTGGCAAGTGGCTCCTCCAATCTGCCATCCAGAAGCGGGGCAGGTGAATTTTGTTTGCCAGGGAAAAAGGCAGTGGTTTGTATATGGGGGCCAGTGGGTGAGAGTGCCGGTAGGCTCCTGAAATTCATTAATATTCAGGATGGTACCCAGACCCAAGGCGGCACCAGTGCCAAGGAGGACTGGTTTGAAAGTACCAAGTGGCCCCTGCAATCAGCCATCCAGCAGCAGGGCAGGTGAGTGTTTTTTGCCAGCGAGAAGGGCCGTGGTTTGTCTTTGGGGGTCTGTGGCTGGGAGTTGAAGCCCCAAAACAGATAGCCCTCAAGAAATGATGAGTTAAAACATAGAATGTGAGGCATTTGAAAAAGGCATAGTATTAGGAAACACATAGAGTAATTAATCAGCTAAAACATGGAACACAATGACAGGAAAGAGATAGGGATAGGAGAAGTGATGGGCAAGCATGTTCAGAGCCAACAATGTCAAACTGACCCTAAGAACTTTGCCAAACCATAGAGACCAAGCCAGAAATCCATTTTGTGATTTCCCCGATGCATCGCAATAAAATACCTCCTGCTTATTAGACTTAAGCTGAGTCTCTTAGGCAGTTATTCTCGCCTTTTGGGGCAAAATTCGGCATAATTTCTGGCGACCCAGATGGAACCAGACAGGAGATCCAGGCCTTAAGGGGTCCTCCCGAGCCGGGTCCCGGGCCAGGACCCTCTGGGCGCCCCTGACGAATTTTTGTCAGAAGAGACTCCCCCCCCGGACCAGCGCTCTTTGGTGGACGAAGGGTTCCCTGCATCTCCTGCTCCAATTAAGAGGTATTTTAATTGTTTATTGGTTTTAGGATAAAAGCGCTTTGTTGGGAAACGGGGGTCAGACGTGACCGCCCGAAAAAGAGAAAACGCAGGTTAAAGTCCTGCTGGAAGGAGTATTTGTTTATCTTGGTATCTTTGGTTTGTTTTTATTGTGTGGGAAACTGTTTTAACATTGTGTTTAATGTTATAACACTGTGAATTAAGGGTAAAGAACCAAGATTGCTCTCTGAGAACGGGAGAGAGGTTTGTCAGCCGGTGGTCTTCTTGTGTCTGTTCTATGTGTCTGTTGCAAAATTTTACAGGAAACGTCTTGTCACTCTCTCTGTAATCTTTTAGAAGAGAATAAGTTGATAGACGTCCGGGAAGAAATTTGTCACCCCCTGCAATTGTTATACTGTCTACGGTGCCTTGCGATTGGATGAATCCAGCAAACCGGTATCTCACGGTCTGTAGGCGACCTCTCGTGACCAAACCTGGTAAAACAGTCTTTTCTGATAGAGACCATAAGGTAGGAACTATTTCATAAAGGTGTGTGGGTATGGGTGAGAGTGAATGAGACGCAGCATCGCTGCAAAGCGAGAGGGAGTCCCACTCCGCATTTCCTGTTCTTCACGAGAAGCCAGGTCGGAAAAGGACAAAACGATTGGAAATTGTGTGTATGAAGTGTTAAAATAAATTGGCATACAGTACTTGCGAGAAAGAGACTGATCTGGTTAAACAGACACAGGGAATAGCAATGGGAGGTCAACAGAGTAAGGACGTAAATATGAAAACCCCCTTAGGATGTATCTTAAAGCACTGGAAGGACTTGGGAGGGATTCCAGGGGGAAACATAAGTAAAAAGACACTCCTTAAATATTGTACACAGTGGTGGCCGTTGTATAAGTTAGATGACAATGAGAAATGGCCGCCGGAAGGAACAACTAATTATAACACTATTTTCCAACTGATGCTTTTCCTCTGCCGACTTAATAAATGGGACGAAGTGATGTATGCTGACATGTTTTATACCCTAAGGAATAAACCTGAGTGGCAAAAAGAATGCGGAATTAATGTAGCCCCTCAGGATCCCCTAGTATTAGCCCTGGAAAAGGATAAGAAGGGTCCAAAGCCTAAGGAACGTTGCTGTGATGCATGTAGTAGAAATGAGAAAAAGCAGAAAGCAGATGCCAGAATTTTGGTAGCAGCAGTTCAAGAATTGCAGACAGTTTTGAATACAGAAAAATTTGCAGGGAAAGACAAACAGTGGATGTCAGGATCTATTCTTAGGAATACAAGACCTGTGCATTTTTCCCGCGGCAAGAAAAAACACTTTAAAAATTCTTGCCCCACTTTGAAGGGTGAGGGACCTACCTGTTTTTATTGTCATAAAAAGGGGCACCTGCAAAAAAATTGCAGAAAGAAACACCAAGATGAGAAAACTTCTCAGGAGAATCAGAGAGGGCAAGAGTTTTGTTTAACGAAGAGGACCGAATTACACCCCGAAGAGCCCTTGATAATAAAGCTAAGAGTAGGTCCTCAGAGTGAAGAATTTGTATTTTTAGTAAATACAGGAGTTTCTCGGTCAACAGTGACAAAATTACCCCAGGGATGTGAGATAAGTTGTGAGCAAATTTCAGTAATCGGAATTACAGGAGAAGCTTTCCCTGTTCCTGTAATAAAAGGAGTGAAAATTGAAACAAATGACAAATTTGGAGTAAATTATTTATTGTTGATACCAGAGGCTGAGGAAAATATGTTAGGCAGAGATCTAATAATAGCCCTAAATTTACAGATAAAACCCTGTGAAGGAAAACTTGAAATTCATTCTTTACCTGAAGAAGATAATCTAGAAATTAATGACACGGGTTGGCATTCAGGTGAAGTGGGAAAAAGTTTAGGGTGAAGGAGTCTAGTCCCCTTAGTCCCTCCTGGTCAGCGCAAGCCTGTGAATTTTAAAAAGGCAAGAAGTGACTATTTATACAGATTCCAAATATGTTTTTAGTGTAGTACAAATAAAGAAATTTGGAAGGAAAGGGGACTTATAAACACTCAAAGAAAGGGGTTAATATATGGGGGATTGACAATTTCGAAAAAAAAAAAAAAAAAAAAGCGATAGTTCATATAAAGGAACACCAGAGGGGGAGGGATATTAGAGTCAGAGAAATAATTTGGCTGGTAAAGAAGCAAAAAGAACAACCTTAAGAAAGGGAGATACTGAAATCATGACCTTACAAAAAAAATAGAAACTCAGCAGGAGACTCTTTCCCTTCCGCTAGTAGAATTGGCAGCTATAAGGAAATTAGGAGCAACATTTAAGGAGGAAAAGTGAGTTTTTCCTGATGATAGAATTATGATGCCAAAACCAGTGGCACATTAGATCTTAGATAACCTGTATAGACGGACATACTGGGAAACAAGAGCCTTTTGTGATCACTTTTTAAAATTTCTTTGGGTGTATGAGGATATTTGAAATGAAAAAGCAAATTACCCAGGGGTGTCTCACCTGTTAAAAGGTAAATAAGAAGGTGTTTAAAAGCCCTCCCTCTGGAGGATGCAAAACAGCCTAGCGGCTATTTCAAAAGATCCAGGTTGATTTTGGAGACTTGCTTAAAGTAGGTCGGTGGAAATATTTGTTAATTATAATAGATCAATTAACTCAGTGGGTTAAAGCACAGTTCAAACAGTACTTTTGATTAATACGGGAGCAACTTTTTCGGTTTTAAATCAGGAATTGGTACCTAAAAGTGATGAATTTGTACAATTTGTGGGAGCAACAGGCCAACCAGAAAAGGCTTACTTTTTGAAACCCATTAAATACAATAATGGGAAACAAATGGGAATTCATCAGTTCTTGTATTTACTAAATTCGCCACAGCCCTTATTGGGAAGAGACCTATTGGAGAACTTGGGAGCCATAATAAAGTTCAACAAGGACAAATTGGAATTTCAAGTAAATAAAGAACAACTGATCACAGCTCTAAGCCTAACAATCAGTTGTGTGGAATCTTAACCTGAGAATTACAATTTCAAGCGAATCCTGAGCGAGACTTACCCATTAGTGTGGGCTACTGATATACCTGGGAAATCAAAACAAGCAGCACTGATTGATGTTGAACTTAAAATCGGGGCAAGACCAGTGGTAAGAAAACAATACCCTCTGAGGATAGAAGAAAGGAAGGGGATTGAGCCCATTATCAAAAGGTTTTTAGAACTGGGGTTATTGGTAGAACACCAATCCTGCCAGTAAAGAAACCTAATGGAGCTTATAGACTAGTTCAAGATCTGAGAGCAGTAAACGAAATAACCAAGACATTACATCCGGTAGTTGCTAATCCATACACGCTTTTAACTAGACTGAAGAATAACTTGGCCTGGTTCACCGCATTAGATTTGAAAGACGCATTCTTCTGCCTTCCCTTAGCTCCCGAGAGTCAAAAGATTTTTGCCTTTGAGTGGGAATCTGTAGATAGAAGAAGAAAGACCCAACTTACCTGGACAGTATTGCCCCAAGGATGGAGCAATTCCCCCACGATTTTTGAGAATCAGTTAGCCAAAGAATTAGAACAATGAGAAAGGCCGCTGGGAGATGGCACCCTTCTGCAGTACATAGATGACCTCCTAATAGCAACAGTGACAGAGGAAGAATGCATTGAATGGACTGTTTCCTTGTTAAATTTCCTGGGTTTAAGTAGATATCGAGTTTCTCAACAGAAAGCACAGCTGGTGCCAAAGGAAGTGGTGTACCTGGGATACGAAGTCTCCAGAGGACAGCGATCCCTGGGAGCAGCTAGGAAAGAGGCCATCTGCCAGATGCCTAAACCAGAGACTGTGAGAGATGTGCGCACCTTTCTGGGGATGACAGCTTCATTTCTAGAAAGGAGAGCCCCAGCAGAACCCATCGAACACGACTGCCTGGAAACAATTGAAGTCGTCTACTCCAGTCGCCCAGATCTCAAAGAAGAGCTGCTCGAAGATGCGGACAACTAGTTCTCGGATGGTAGCAGCTTCGTAAAGCGAGGAGTAAGAATGGCTGGCTATGCAGTCACTACTCCAGAAAGGGTAATTGAGTCGAACCCCTTGCCTGCAGGGACTTCAGCTCAAAAGGCAGAGCTGATAGCTCTGACTCGAGCCCTGGAATTGGCGGAGAACATGCAAATTAATATATGGACAGACTCTAGATATGCCTTTTCCGTTGCACATGCTCACGGAGCCATCTGGAAAGAAAGAGGACTGTTGACTACACAAGGAAAAACAGTCAAACATGCAGAGAAGGTTCTGCAATTGCTAGAGGCGGTCCAACTCCCAGCACAAGTGGCCATAACGCATTGTAAGGGACATCTGAAAGGTAACACTATTCCAGAAATAGGGAACAAGAAGGCAGATACAGAAGCTAAATTGGCTGCCACAAAAACTAGGGAAGTAAAAATAGTGGCCCTAATACCAGGAGAGCTGGATACCAATATCCAGCCAGATTATCAGGAATCAAATCATAGATGGATTCAAAGGAATAAGGGCAAAATATCAGAAAATGGTTGGGGTCAATGGGAAACAGGACAGTTAGTAGTACCAGGAAACGTGATGTGGCAGTTTGTAAAAGCAGAACATGAGAAGGCCCATTGGAGTCTAGACCCGCTTTACCAATATTTGCAAACCAGGATAGCAGGACCGAAATTATAAATCAAAGTAAATTCCCAGGTGAAGTATGGCAAATTGATTTTTCTGAACTCCCAAGAAAAGGGGGGTTTTGCTATTTGTTGGTATTAACTGATACATTTTCTGGGTGGCCTGAAGCATTCCCTTGTAGGACAAATAAGGAAAGAGAGGTAACTAAAGTACTGTTGAATTAAATTATCCCACGGTTTGGGGTACCGAAGAGCATTTCTTCGGAGAGGGGTACACATTTCTGTGCAAAAATAGTGAGAGCAATAAGTAAAGCATTACAAATCAAATGGCAATTACACACACCTTACCGTCCACAGGCCAGTGGGCAAGTGAAAAAGATGAATTATCTTATCAAACAGCGAATTGCCAAAATATGCCAGGAGACTAATTTGCAGTGGTATCAAGCTTTGCCTATTGCTCTGCTGAGGCTGAGAGTCAAACCAAGATCAAAGGAAAAGTTAAGCCCATTTGAAATTTTGTATGGTAGACCTTATGCTATGCAAGTTGTAAATGGGGACGCCATAGACCAAATCAGTAATCAATACATTTACGATTATGTAATTACGGTGGGGAAACAGTTTGATAAAAATGCTACTGTGATGATAGAGCACCAACCTAAACAACCTGATTGCAAATTGCATCCATTTGATCCCGGTGATTGGGTGTATGTTAAGAATCTTTTAGGAAAACCCCTACAAGAGAAGTGGGAGAGACCTTTCCAAGTGCTGCTGACTACCTTCACTGCGGTTCAGATCAAGGAGTGACCCACGTGGATCCACTCTCACGGGTCAAGGAAGCTCCGGAGAACAAACAAGAGGAGCAGACATCATAATTCTGACTCCACTTCAAACCTTTACAACTCTGATCATTGAGCTCTCGAGGGACTCTCTGGATACCTGCTAAATGGGTGAAGCCCTACATATCTGGGATGTCGGGTGGCGGAATAGAATAACAGCAGGAGATGAAGGACGACGACTGCTGAGAAAGCTTTTCTTTAATGTACAGCAGGACCTCCAGCGTCTCGCGCAATATAGTGAACCAGCTGGCAGAGCCCTAACGAGCCCACCACAGGATTGGATAAACTGGGTTATTACCACGCAATTTGATGAATCCAAACCACTGAACAGTACAGTCTGTTGTGCTTGTAGTAATTTGTTTTGCTGTGCTTGGGTTGCTCTAAAGTGCGCTGGGTGCGGGTATACTTACTGGTATGATCAGGCATTTGTGTGGCAAATTTGGTGTTGGAGGTGTCGTGGCCAATGGGCAAGAGAACATAGCTGGATTAGAGCGTTAAGTAAATTTACAGGTTTACCAGGAAGAGAGGGACTTAATTTGTATGAGAGTGCAGAACAAATAATTACTGCTTTTGTGAGGTGGCGTTTGAATCACGAACTAAAGGGACTAGAAATAAGGAGAAATTCTCACATTATGGCTGCCCGGTGTAGACAACAAGTCCCACTGACCCAAACATCTGTGGTAGGGCCCTTTGAGGGAGATCCTGACCAAGCATTGGATCAGTGCATCGAGAACCTTCAGAGATTGAGGGTAGGAAAGTGGGGAACAGCAAAACTCGAAAGAAGGGAAAAAAGAAGTGAAAGCTAGTGAGCTAAACAATTGGGAATTTGGGCCAAAGATGGGCTAAATAAAACGACAGAAGTTTTAGACATATTAATTACAAGTGTACAAAGTGTTAATCATGCCGTATTATAGAATAAAGCAGCTATAGACTTTTGCTTTAGCGCAAGGCCATGATTGGGAGGAGTTCGAAAAAATATGTTGCATGGGAATGTGTTGCATGAGTCCTTCTGATCATTCTGTAAAAAGAAGAAGAAGAGCTAAGAATCGATGAATGGCTAAAGAGTTTAGAACTTGGGCTATGGTACAAGCGTGTCAACGCCCTATAGGATCAGAATTTAACGAAAGAATTCATAAGTTAAAAGAAAAAGGGGGGAATGAAGCCCCAAAACAGATAGCCCTCAAGAAATGATGACTTAAAACATAGAATGTGAGGCATTTGAAAAAGGCATAGTATTAGGAAACACATAGAGTAATTAATCAGCTAAAACATGGAACACAATGACAGGAAAGAGATAGGGATAGGAGAAGTAATGGGCAAGCATGTTCAGAGCCAACAATGTCAAACTGACCCTAAGAACTTTGCCAAGCCATAGAGACCAAGCCAAGTACATCGGGAATTGACCAAATTAGGAAAGAAGTTCAAAAGCTTAAAGAGGAAGATTCATCAGGAGACCCCAGCCCATGATAAAGGCAACCGGAATGACCACCAAGAAGATCCTCAAAAGAAGTGTCCCCGCCCACGCTCCGCCTACGCCACGCCCCATATGAATATTCATGCAAAGATATGATTATGTATATGATCTGATGCAATCTTATATCCAAAACTGTATAAAAGCTTGCTTTTGTTACGGGAAACTCGGAAATCCATTTTGTGATTTCCCCGACGCGTCGCAATAAAATACCTCCCACTTATTAGACTTAAGCTGAGTCTCTTAGGCAGTTATTCTCGCCTTTTGGGGCAAAATTCGGCATCAGAGTGGCCCGCTGGCTCCTGAAAATCAGCGATATGCAGGATGGTTCCCACATCCACGGTGCCTCCAGTGACAAGCCAGGCTCGTTCGATAGTATAAAGTGGCTCCTGCAATCAACCATCCAGAAGCGGGTCAGGCCTTGGTTTTTGTCTGGGGGCCTGTGGCAGGGAGTGGCCGGCTGGCTCCTAAAAATCCACGATATGCAGGATGGTCCCCAGACCCAAGGTGGTACCAGTGTCAAATCATGCTGGTTTGATAGTTCCAATTAGCTCCTGCAATCTGCCATCCAGAAGCCGGGCAGCTGAGTTTTGTTTGCCAGAGAAAAGAGCCGTGGTTTGTGTTTATGGGCCTGTGGCCGGGAGTGGCCGGTTGGCTCCTGAAAATCCACGATACACAGGATGGTTCCCAGACCCAAGTTGGCCCCATGAAAAGTTGGGCGGTTTTGATAATACAGATTGGCTCCTGCTCTCAGACATGCAGCAGAGGGGCAGATGAGTGTTTTTTGCCAGGGAAAAGGGCCGTGGTTTGTGTCTGGGGACCTGTGGCTGGGAGTGGCCGACTGGCTCCTGAACATCCACGATATGCAGGATGGTTCCCAGACCCAAGACGGCTCCAGTGCCAAGTCAGGATGGTTTTATATTATCAAGAGTCTCTTGCAATCAGCCATCCACAAGTGGGGCAGGTCAGTTGTGTTTGCCTAGGTGAAGTGCCAAGATTTGTGTTTGGGGGCCTGTGGCTGGGAGTGGCCGGCTGGCATCTGAAAATCCACGATACGCAGGATGGTTCCCAACCGAAGGTTGCACCAGAACTAAGTCAAGGTGGTATTATAGTACCAAGTGCCTCCCTCAATCTGCCAACCAGACCCGGGAAAGGTGAGTTTTTCTTCCAAGGAAAAAGGCCGAGGTTTTTGTTTGGGGGACTGGGGCTAAGAGTGGCCGGCTGGCTCCTGAAAATCCAATATACACAGGATGGTTGCCTGACCCAAGTTGGCAACACTGAGAAGTCAATCTTGTTTGTTAGCACCAAGTGGCTCCTGCAATCTGCCATCTAGAAGTGGGGAAAGTTAGTGTTGTTAGCAAGGAAAAGGGCTGTTGTTTCTGTTTGGGGGCCAGTGGACGGGAGTGGCTGTCTGGTTACTGAAAATCCACAATACGCAGGATGTTTCCCAGACCCAAGGCGGCACCAGTGCCAAGTCAGGCTGTTTTGATATTAGAAAGGGTCTCCTGCAATCAGCCTTGCAGAAGCGGGGCAGGTGAGTGTTGTTTGCCAGGGAAAAGGGCCGTGGGTTATTTTTGGGGGGCCTGTGGCCGGTAGCGGATGGCTGGCTCCTGAAAGTCCACAATACGCAGGATGGTTCCCAGACCCAATGTGGATGCAGTACCAAGTCCGGCTGGGTCAATAGTACAAAGTGGCTCCTACAATCTGGCATCCAGAAGTAGGGCAGGTGAGGTTTTCCTGCCAGGGAAAAGGGCTGTGGTTTGTGTTTAGGGGCCTGTAGCTGGGAGTGATCGCCTGGCTCCTGAAAATCCTTGATATGCAGGATGCTATCCAGACCCAAGGTGGCAACACTGCCAAGGTGGGTGTGGTTTGACAATGCCAAGTGGCTCTTGCAATCTGCCATCCAGAAGCAGGTCGTGTGAGTTTCTTTTGCCAGGGAATAGGGCTATGTTTTCTGTTTGGGGCCTGTGGCTGGGAGTGGCCAGTTGGCACCTGAAATTCTTTGATATGCAAGATGGTTCCAAGACCCAATTTGGCAACACTGCCATGTCGGGCTGGTTTGATATTGCGGAGTGGCTCCTGCAATCTGCCATCCAGAAGCGGGGCAGGTGAGTTTTGTTTGCCAGGGAATAGGGCCGAGGTTTGTGTTTGGGGGCCTGTGGCTGGGAGTGGCCGGCTGGCTCCTGAAAATCCACGATACGCAGGATGGTTCCCAGACCCGAGGTGGCACCAATGACAAGTTGGGATGGTTTGATAGTAACAACTGCCTCCTGCAATCCGCCATCCTGAAGCGGGGCAGGTGAATTTTTTTTGTCAGGGAAAATGGCCGACGTCTGTGTTTTGGGGCCTGTGCCTGAGAATGGCCGGGTGGTTCCTGAAAATCCACGATATGCAGGATGGTTCCCAGACCCAAGCTAGCACCAGTGCCATATTGGGCTGTTTTGATAGTACAGAGTAGCTCCTGCACTCAGACATCCATAAGCGGGGCAGGTGAGTGTTTTTCTCCAGGGAAAAGTGCCGTGGTTTGTTCTTGGGGACCTGTGGCTGGGAGTGGCCGGGTGGCTCCAGAACATCCAAGATATGCAGGATGGTTCCCAGACGCAAGATGGCACCAGTGCCAAGTCGGGATGGTTTTATATTACGAAGAGGCTCTTGCAATCTGCCATCCAGAAAGGGGCAGGTGAGTGTTGTTTGCAGAGGAGAAGTGCCGAGGTTTGTGTTTGGGGGCCTGTGGCCGGGAGTGGCTGGCTGCCTCCTGAAAATCCCCGATACGCAGGATGTGTCCCAACACAAGGTGGCACCAGAGACAAGTCACGCTGGTTTGATAGTACCAAGTGGCTCCCTCAATCTGCCAACCAGGCCCGGTAAAGCTGAGTTTTTCTTCCAGGCAAAAAGGCCGAGGTTTTTGTTTGGGGGACGAGGGCTAAGAGTGGCTGGCTGGCTCCTGAAAATCCACGATACGCAGGATGGTTGCCTGACCCAAGGTGGCAACACTGACAAGTCCATCTTGTTTGCTAGTACCAAGTGGCTCCTGCAATCTGCCATGCAGAAGCGGGGTAGGTGAATTTTGTTTGCCAGGGAAAAGTGCTGTGGTTTGTGTTTGGGGGCCTGTGGCTCTGAGTCGCCGGCTGGCTCCTGAAAATCGACGATATGCATGGTGGTTCCCAGACCCAAGGTGGCACCAGTGCCAAGTCGAGCTGGTTTGATAGTACCAAGTGGCTCCTGCAATCTGCCATGATCATGTGAAGAAATACTTTCTGGTGTCCGTACTGGGCCATATGCTCTTTCTTCTCTCCCTCAACTTCTCCATCACCTCTCATCTGTTTCACATGCGCTATCTTCAAGGTCCACAGGCTACTTTTCACAGAATCTTCAGGCCTGATGCAGTAAGAATGATGAATAGAACAGAGCTGGGATCTACTTTCCAGTTTGGATAAAATGCATTCTGCACACAAATTCAAGGAGAAGGTGTTGCCGCCATGCCCAGAAAAACTTTCACTACTACTAGTGTTCTACGTCAACCGCAACTTAGTCTGAAAGAAAAGCTTTTTCTCTGAGAGCATCTGAGAGGTTTGCCTGAAGCACTGATATCTGACATATGCAATTTTGAATAGGAGAGGAAAAAGAAAATGGCAAGAAGGTTTTAATTTTACTGGTTTCATTTCTAATTTCCGTGCACTTTTTCAAAACTTGTCATCTCAAATGCCCATCTACATCTTTTAGTCGTCTGTAAGTCAGTATTCATATAAAATGTGCTTCAAATCAAAAGAATTTCAAATTTGCACTCCAAGTTTCTATGCCTAGATTTATGATTTCCTACACATATTAGATGAAAGGAAGGCCTTTTTTACTGTGGGAGTGCTGGAACACTGGAACAGGTTGCCCAGAGAAGTCGTGGGTGTCCCATCCCTGAAAGTATTCAAGGTCAGCTTGGACGGGGCTTGGAGCAGCAACAAAGGAGAAGCTTGATGGTAGAGAAACAAAGTTGGACTATAGAAGAAACCGGGATTGAAGTATGGGAGCAAGTTTTCTCTCAGCTCTTGGGGTAAATTCAAAGTTGTACAAAATGACATTTATCTGTGAATTTCACTACTGTAACAGAAAGGTTCATGAAAACTGTACAGAAGATAGCAAATTTTAAAAGAGATAAGAATTACAGCATAAAATCCATGGGATGGGTTACAAGATGAGACACTCTCTAAGTGAAAATCTCTGTGCTTCAGCACTTCATCATGGTAAGATTTCATGAAGTGCCAAAGAAGGCGGCAAAATATCATTTGGGACATTATTTACTGGAGTTCAGCCTGGCCGTTAGTAGGAACTGGGGTTGAACATCACGTAGATATACCACACACACTTTCCCTTCACTGAAAAATTACTGTTTACAACAAAGAAGCAATTGACAATCAAAATGCATTGAAAGCATCTTAAACATGTCAAGTATTTCATTGCAGATGAGCTGTGATCCAAATGCTTCTTCCACCTTCGAGAGGGACAGAACAATTCTTCCATATCACGATGGTTTAAAATTGTATCAACCAATGTTTTCTGCTGAAAAGATATCATCTATTTTTTTCCATTTTTGGAAGAAAATATTCCTAGACATACAACAGGTGAGAACTAAGTAATTTTAAAGAAACAAATGAAATCAAAATATTCTGTAAATAGAATGAAATGAAAAGCTGTGTTTTAAAGAGGAGCTAAATATGAAACAGAATTTTTGTACCAGGCATTTGAATTACTGCACCAGCTCTTCTGCCCATCAAGAGAGGCATTTAGCATTTCAGTCTTTTCCAAGGTGTTCATGATCTGCTATGCTGATCTCTGTGTGTGCCTAGGTGTGTGTGGAAGGGGGGGCATGTGAAGGGGAGTGTGTATGTTTGCTTTACAATTGTTGTGGCAGATTCATGCCTCAGCTCCACATTTTGTTTTAGAAAGGTCACACAGAGTGGATATGAAGTTTCCTATCAACAAGAGATCAATTCCCAAATCATCCATTTGACTCTACCTTATAAATCATGTGCTTTGTTGCATATTTTACCACATCTACTTTCAAGCCAGATGGAGGAAGGAGGATGTGGGAATCCCTCCACCATCTTGCAACTTTTATGCAAGTAGGTTTTCAAGAAAATCATAATTTCTCTTTGAAATATGTCTGGAACAGGCATGATGGTAGGGTCAACCTGTTGGAGTTCTTGTTGCTGGGAGAAGTTGTACAAAAGGATTGGTTTTTACATTGACCAGTTACTGAATCAAGCGCAGGAATACATTGGAAATTCAACTGGGGCTTCCTTTTCCCAGCAGACTACTTCTAGAACGAGCTTGTACACTGAAGCTGACTCTTTTGCTCTCTTTTTGTTTCTTTCCTATTTTCTTGGCTTCTTTGCCACTATCTAGACAATTTTGGAACTTTTTCCCCAACTAAAATGCTTTCAATAATCTGATCGTGATCATACATTTTTACAAGGAATTTTTAAAATCTTTCCTCGAGTTAAGAAAGTCAAGGACTTAGGTCTTTTTCTTCCCTTATCAATATTGCAATGAAATTGATAAATAAAGACCAACTCTTTCTTTTTGTTTTTAACCCAAGCAGATAATTCCCATCCATTAATCCATTTGGTGGACCAATACTTGCCATTCTGATGTAAGTTGTCACTTCTTAACAATAGGCATTCTGTGACTATGTTGACAGCACTTTGGGTGAAGATCCTAACTGGTCTTAGACACACATAGGGAGAAATTTGCTCAGCCGGTGTCAGTCTTAAGCATGCGTATCAGAAGATCTTTCTAGAGCTGGGAATTTTCCCATGAAAGGGATTCAGTTAGGGAAGAGACACTTGTCCCAGAGTTTTACATTCTTCTTGAAGACTGCTTAAGGAACTTAGATCCCATGTCCATTTGGATCTCTGTCTGCACAGAACTTTGTCATGCCAGTGCTTGAAATGCATCTGGAAGAGAATTCACTAGCACAGAATGAATGAGAGTGGAAGGGGTTGGTGGGGCTAACCAGGCCCAACCCCCCTGCTTAAACCATGATACCTAGAGCCTCTTGCCCAGGATTCTATCTGGGTGTACTTTTAATGTCTTCAAAGATCCAGGCTGCACAGTCTTTCTGGGCAGTCTGTGCCGTGGTTCAGTCACCCTCACAGTAAAGGATCATTAGGTGATGTTTAAAGGAAATCTCCTGTATTTCAGTGTGTGCCCACTGCCTCGTGTCTTTTCACTCAGCATCACTGAAAAGACACTGGTTCCCTCCCCTTAGCACTATTGCTTCCGGCATGTATGTGTGCTGCCATGTAGAGAAAAGTCAAAAACCTCCCTGAAACCAGGCAGTCAAAACTCCCTTCATCTACCAGTCAAGTTGATTCATCAGAGGAGTTTAAAAGATGTTCAGCATGAAATCCCCCTGGCAAATCCATGCTGACCACATTAGTTTGTCGTCCTTCATGTGCCTGGAAAGGCTTTCCAGGAAGAGCTGCTCCATTAACTTCCTGGGGATAAAAAAGAGGCTGGCTGGTTTGGACTCTTCCGAGTCCTCCTAATTGCCTTTGAAGATAGGTGCACTTGCTTTCATCCAGTCTTTAGCGTCTTTTGTAGTCTACATCTTAGCAGAAAGCTTTTCCACTATGTCTGGCAGGGAGAAACTGTGCCAGCACAGAAAACATCTCCCATCGTGTTTTGGAGGTTGCAGAAAGGTGTGCCGAGTGTTTTGGAAGAAGAGAGAGAAAGTTGTCCAAAACAGCTTGCAATGGAATGTTCATGTGATTGGAAAAGGCAGGAGAGTGCAAAGGTACTGTTTTCTATCAGTTGGCAAGCTGCGCACACAATGCCAGTGTTGTACAGCTTCCTTCTTCACCTTTCCGAAGCTGCCGCTCTCTCCGGCTGGCGGAGGCGAAGAAGCGGCTTCTTCGCGCAAAGACGATTGTGCCGCTCACAGTGCTCTCCTTAGCGCGGCTTCTGCCGAAAGACGCCCGGGAGCAGCGCTTAGCTCCGGAGAGCATCGTACCTTCGTCTTAGGTGTCTTTTGTAGTCTGTATCTAAGTGGCAGCTTCAGAAAGGAGAAGAAGAAAGCTGTACAACACTGGCATTGTGTGCCCAGCTTGCCAACTGATAGAAAACAGTACCTTTGCACTCTCCTGCCTTTTCCAATCACATGAACATTCCATTGGAAGCTGTTTTGGACAACTTTCTCTATCTACTTGCAAAACACTCTGCACACCTTTCTGCAACCTCAAAAACATGATGGGAGACTTTTTCTGTGCTGGCACAGTTTCTCCCTGCCAGACATAGTGGAAAAGCTTTCTGCTAAGATGTAGACTACAAAAGACGCTAAAGACCAAGGTACGATGCTCTCCGGAGCTAAGCGCCGCTGCCGGGCGTCTTTCGGCAGAAGCCGCGCTCAGGAGAGCCCTGGGAGTGGCACAATCGTCTTTGCGCGAAGAAGCCGCTTCTTCGCCTCCGCCAGCCGGAGAGAGCGGCAGCTTCGGAAAGGTGAAGAAGGAAGCTGTACAACACTGGCATTGTGTGCGCAGCTTGCCAACTGATAGAAAACAGTACCTTTGCACTCTCCTGCCTTTTCCAATCACATGAACATTCCATTGCAAACTGTTTTGGACAACTTTCTCTCTCTTCTTGCAAAACACTCTGCACACCATTCTGCAACCTCAAAAACACGATGGGAGATGTTTTCTGTGCTGGCACAGTTTCTCCCTGCCAGACATAGTGGAAAAGCTTTCTGCTAAGATGTAGACTACAAAAGACGCTAAAGACCAAGGTACGATGCTCTCCGGAGCTAAGCGCCGCTCCCGGGCGTCTTTCGGCAGAAGCCGCGCTCCGGAGAGCACTGTGAGCGGCACAATCGTCTTTGCGCGAAGAAGCCGCTTCTTCGCCTCCGCCAGCCGGAGAGAGCGGCAGCTTCGGAAAGGTGAAGAAGGAAGCTGTACAACACTGGCATTGTGTGCGCAGCTTGCCAACTGATAGAAAGCAGTACCTTTGCACTCTCCTGCCTTTTCCAATCACATGAACATTCCATTGGAAGCTGTTTTGGACAACTTTCTCTCTCTTCTTGCAAAACACTCTGCACACCTTTCTGCAACCTCAAAAACACGATGGGAGATGTTTTCTGTGCTGGCACAGTTTCTCCCTGCCAGACATAGTGGAAAAGCTTTCTGCTAAGATGTAGACTACAAAAGACGCTAAAGACCAAGGTACGATGCTCTCCGGAGCTAAGCGCCGCTCCCGGGCGTCTTTCGGCAGAAGCCGCGCTCCGGAGAGCACTGTGTGCGGCACAATCGTCTTTGCGCGAAGAAGCCGCTTCTTCGCCTCCGCCAGCCGGAGAGAGCGGCAGCTTCGGAAAGGTGAAGAAGGAAGCTGTACAACACTGGCATTGTGTGCGCAGCTTGCCAACTGATAGAAAGCAGTACCTTTGCACTCTCCTGCCTTTTCCAATCACATGAACATTCCATTGGAAGCTGTTTTGGACAACTTTCTCTCTCTTCTTGCAAAACACTCTGCACACCTTTCTGCAACCTCAAAAACACGATGGGAGATGTTTTCTGTGCTGGCACAGTTTCTCCCTGCCAGACATAGTGGAAAAGCTTTCTGCTAAGATGTAGACTACAAAAGACGCTAGAGAACAAGGTACGATGCTCTCCAGAGCTAAGCGCCGCTCCCGGGCGTCTTTCGGCAGAAGCCGCGCTCCGGAGAGCACTGTGAGCGGCACAATCGTCTTTGCGCGAAGAAGCCGCTTCTTCGCCTCCGCCAGCCGGAGAGAGCGGCAGCTTCGGAAAGGTGAAGAAGGAAGCTGTACAACACTGGCATTGTGTGCGCAGCTTGCCAACTGATAGACAACAGTACCTTTGCACTCTCCTGCCTTTTCCAATCACATGAACATTCCATTGCAAGCTGTTTTGGACAACTTTCCTTTCTTCATGCCAAACACTTGGCAGACCCCTATGCAACCTCAAAAACACGATGGGAGATGTTTTCTGTGCTGGCACAGTTTCTCCCTGCCAGACATAGTGGAAAAGCTTTCTGCTAAGATGTAGACTACAAAAGACGCTAAAGACCAAGGTACGATGCTCTCCGGAGCTAAGCGCCGCTCCCGGGCGTCTTTCGGCAGAAGCCGCGCTCCGGAGAGCACTGTGAGTGGCACAATCGTCTTTGCGCGAAGAAGCCGCTTCTTCGCCTCCGCCAGCCGGAGAGAGCGGCAGCTTCGGAAAGGTGAAGAAGGAAGCTGTACAACACTGGCATTGTGTGCGCAGCTTGCCAACTGATAGAAAACAGTACCTTTGCACTCTCCTGCCTTTTCCAATCACATGAACATTCCATTGCAAGCTGTTTTGGACAACTTTCTCTCTCTTCTTGCAAAACACTCTGCACACCATTCTGCAACCTCAAAAACACGATGGGAGATGTTTTCTGTGCTGGCACAGTTTCTCCCTGCCAGACATAGTGGAAAAGCTTTCTGCTAAGATGTAGACTACAAAAGACGCTAGAGACCAAGGTACGATGCTCTCCGGAGCTAAGCGCCGCTGCCGGGCGTCTTTCGGCAGAAGCCGCGCTAAGGAGAGCACTGGGAGTGGCACAATCGTCTTTGCGCGAAGAAGCCGCTTCTTCGCCTCCGCCAGCCGGAGAGAGCGGCAGCTTCGGAAAGGTGAAGAAGGAAGCTGTACAACACTGGCATTGTGTGCGCAGCTTGCCAACTGATAGAAAACAGTACCTTTGCACTCTCCTGCCTTTTCCAATCACATGAACATTCCATTGCAAGCTGTTTTGGACAACTTTCTCTCTCTTCTTGCAGAACACTCTGCACACCTTTCTGCAACCTCAAAAACACGATGGGAGATGTTTTCTGTGCTGGCACAGTTTCTCCCTGCCAGACATAGTGGAAAAGCTTTCTGCTAAGATGTAGACTACAAAAGACGCTAAAGACCAAGGTACGATGCTCTCCGGAGCTAAGCGCCGCTCCCGGGCGTCTTTCGGCAGAAGCCGCGCTCCGGAGAGCACTGGGAGTGGCACAATCGTCTTTGCGCGAAGAAGCCGCTTCTTCGCCTCCGCCAGCCGGAGAGAGCGGCAGCTTCGGAAAGGTGAAGAAGGAAGCTGTACAACACTGGCATTGTGTGCGCAGCTTGCCAACTGATAGAAAACAGTACCTTTGCACTCTCCTGCCTTTTCCAATCACATGAACATTCCATTGCAAACTGTTTTGGACAACTTTCTCTCTCTTCTTGCAAAACACTCTGCACACCATTCTGCAACCTCAAAAACACGATGGGAGATGTTTTCTGTGCTGGCACAGTTTCTCCCTGCCAGACATAGTGGAAAAGCTTTCTGCTAAGATGTAGACTACAAAAGACGCTAAAGACCAAGGTACGATGCTCTCCGGAGCTAAGCGCCGCTCCCGGGCGTCTTTCGGCAGAAGCCGCGCTCCGGAGAGCACTGTGAGCGGCACAATCGTCTTTGCGCGAAGAAGCCGCTTCTTCGCCTCCGCCAGCCGGAGAGAGCGGCAGCTTCGGAAAGGTGAAGAAGGAAGCTGTACAACACTGGCATTGTGTGCGCAGCTTGCCAACTGATAGAAAGCAGTACCTTTGCACTCTCCTGCCTTTTCCAATCACATGAACATTCCATTGCAAGCTGTTTTGGACAACTTTCTCTCTCTTCTTGCAAAACACTCTGCACACCTTTCTGCAACCTCAAAAACACGATGGGAGATGTTTTCTGTGCTGGCACAGTTTCTCCCTGCCAGACATAGTGGAAAAGCTTTCTGCTAAGATGTAGACTACAAAAGACGCTAAAGACCAAGGTACGATGCTCTCCGGAGCTAAGCGCCGCTCCCGGGCGTCTTTCGGCAGAAGCCGCGCTCCGGAGAGCACTGTGAGCGGCACAATCGTCTTTGCGCGAAGAAGCCGCTTCTTCGCCTCCGCCAGCCGGAGAGAGCGGCAGCTTCGGAAAGGTGAAGAAGGAAGCTGTACAACACTGGCATTGTGTGCGCAGCTTGCCAACTGATAGAAAGCAGTACCTTTGCACTCTCCTGCCTTTTCCAATCACATGAACATTCCATTGGAAGCTGTTTTGGACAACTTTCTCTCTCTTCTTGCAAAACACTCTGCACACCTTTCTGCAACCTCAAAAACACGATGGGAGATGTTTTCTGTGCTGGCACAGTTTCTCCCTGCCAGACATAGTGGAAAAGCTTTCTGCTAAGATGTAGACTACAAAAGACGCTAGAGAACAAGGTACGATGCTCTCCAGAGCTATGCGCCGCTCCCGGGCGTCTTTCGGCAGAAGCCGCGCTCCGGAGAGCACTGTGAGCGGCACAATCGTCTTTGCGCGAAGAAGCCGCTTCTTCGCCTCCGCCAGCCGGAGAGAGCGGCAGCTTCGGAAAGGTGAAGAAGGAAGCTGTACAACACTGGCATTGTGTGCGCAGCTTGCCAACTGATAGACAACAGTACCTTTGCACTCTCCTGCCTTTTCCAATCACATGAACATTCCATTGCAAGCTGTTTTGGACAACTTTCCTTTCTTCATGCCAAACACTTGGCAGACCCCTATGCAACCTCAAAAACACGATGGGAGATGTTTTCTGTGCTGGCACAGTTTCTCCCTGCCAGACATAGTGGAAAAGCTTTCTGCTAAGATGTAGACTACAAAAGACGCTAAAGACCAAGGTACGATGCTCTCCGGAGCTAAGCGCCGCTCCCGGGCGTCTTTCGGCAGAAGCCGCGCTCCGGAGAGCACTGTGAGCGGCACAATCGTCTTTGCGCGAAGAAGCCGCTTCTTCGCCTCCGCCAGCCGGAGAGAGCGGCAGCTTCGGAAACGTGAAGAAGGAAGCTGTACAACACTGGCATTGTGTGCGCAGCTTGCCAACTGATAGAAAACAGTACCTTTGCACTCTCCTGCCTTTTCCAATCACATGAACATTCCATTGCAAACTGTTTTGGACAACTTTCTCTCTCTTCTTGCAAAACACTCTGCACACCATTCTGCAACCTCAAAAACACGATGGGAGATGTTTTCTGTGCTGGCACAGTTTCTCCCTGCCAGACATAGTGGAAAAGCTTTCTGCTAAGATGTAGACTACAAAAGACGCTAGAGACCAAGGTACGATGCTCTCCGGAGCTAAGCGCCGCTGCCGGGCGTCTTTCGGCAGAAGCCGCGCTAAGGAGAGCACTGGGAGTGGCACAATCGTCTTTGCGCGAAGAAGCCGCTTCTTCGCCTCCGCCAGCCGGAGAGTGCGGCAGCTTCGGAAAGGTGAAGAAGGAAGCTGTACAACACTGGCATTGTGTGCGCAGCTTGCCAACTGATAGAAAACAGTACCTTTGCACTCTCCTGCCTTTTCCAATCACATGAACATTCCATTGCAAGCTGTTTTGGACAACTTTCTCTCTCTTCTTGCAGAACACTCTGCACACCTTTCTGCAACCTCAAAAACACGATGGGAGATGTTTTCTGTGCTGGCACAGTTTCTCCCTGCCAGACATAGTGGAAAAGCTTTCTGCTAAGATGTAGACTACAAAAGACGCTAAAGACCAAGGTACGATGCTCTCCGGAGCTAAGCGCCGCTCCCGGGCGTCTTTCGGCAGAAGCCGCGCTCCGGAGAGCACTGGGAGTGGCACAATCGTCTTTGCGCGAAGAAGCCGCTTCTTCGCCTCCGCCAGCCGGAGAGAGCGGCAGCTTCGGAAAGGTGAAGAAGGAAGCTGTACAACACTGGCATTGTGTACGCAGCTTGCCAACTGATAGAAAACAGTACCTTTGCACTCTCCTGCCTTTTCCAATCACATGAACATTCCATTGCAAGCTGTTTTGGACAACTTTCTCTCTCTTCTTGCAAAACACTCTGCACACCATTCTGCAACCTCAAAAACACGATGGGAGATGTTTTCTGTGCTGGCACAGTTTCTCCCTGCCAGACATAGTGGAAAAGCTTTCTGCTAAGATGTAGACTACAAAAGACGCTAAAGACCAAGGTACGATGCTCTCCGGAGCTAAGCGCCGCTCCCGGGCGTCTTTCGGCAGAAGCCGCGCTCCGGAGAGCACTGGGAGCGGCACAGTCGTCTTTGCGCGAAGAAGCCGCTTCTTCGCCTCCGCCAGCCGGAGAGAGCGGCAGCTTCGGAAAGGTGAAGAAGGAAGCTGTACAACACTGGCATTGTGTGCGCAGCTTGCCAACTGATAGACAACAGTACCTTTGCACTCTCCTGCCTTTTCCAATCACATGAACATTCCATTGCAAGCTGTTTTGGACAACTTTCCTTTCTTCATGCCAAACACTTGGCAGACCCCTATGCAACCTCAAAAACACGATGGGAGATGTTTTCTGTGCTGGCACAGTTTCTCCCTGCCAGACATAGTGGAAAAGCTTTCTGCTAAGATGTAGACTACAAAAGACGCTAAAGACCAAGGTACGATGCTCTCCGGAGCTAAGCGCCGCTCCCGGGCGTCTTTCGGCAGAAGCCGCGCTCCGGAGAGCACTGTGAGCGGCACAATCGTCTTTGCGCGAAGAAGCCGCTTCTTCGCCTCCGCCAGCCGGAGAGAGCGGCAGCTTCGGAAAGGTGAAGAAGGAAGCTGTACAACACTGGCATTGTGTGCGCAGCTTGCCAACTGATAGAAAACAGTACCTTTGCACTCTCCTGCCTTTTCCAATCACATGAACATTCCATTGCAAGCTGTTTTGGACAACTTTCTCTCTCTTCTTGCAAAACACTCTGCACACCATTCTGCAACCTCAAAAACACGATGGGAGATGTTTTCTGTGCTGGCACAGTTTCTCCCTGCCAGACATAGTGGAAAAGCTTTCTGCTAAGATGTAGACTACAAAAGACGCTAAAGACCAAGGTACGATGCTCTCCGGAGCTAAGCGCCGCTCCCGGGCGTCTTTCGGCAGAAGCCGCGCTCCGGAGAGCACTGTGAGCGGCACAATCGTCTTTGCGCGAAGAAGCCGCTTCTTCGCCTCCGCCAGCCGGAGAGAGCGGCAGCTTCGGAAAGGTGAAGAAGGAAGCTGTACAACACTGGCATTGTGTGCGCAGCTTGCCAACTGATAGAAAACAGTACCTTTGCACTCTCCTGCCTTTTCCAATCACATGAACATTCCATTGCAAGCTGTTTTGGACAACTTTCTCTCTCTTCTTGCAAAACACTCTGCACACCATTCTGCAACCTCAAAAACACGATGGGAGATGTTTTCTGTGCTGGCACAGTTTCTCCCTGCCAGACATAGTGGAAAAGCTTTCTGCTAAGATGTAGACTACAAAAGACGCTAAAGACCAAGGTACGATGCTCTCCGGAGCTAAGCGCCGCTCCCGGGCGTCTTTCGGCAGAAGCCGCGCTCCGGAGAGCACTGTGAGCGGCACAATCGTCTTTGCGCGAAGAAGCCGCTTCTTCGCCTCCGCCAGCCGGAGAGAGCGGCAGCTTCGGAAAGGTGAAGAAGGAAGCTGTACAACACTGGCATTGTGTGCGCAGCTTGCCAACTGATAGAAAACAGTACCTTTGCACTCTCCTGCCTTTTCCAATCACATGAACATTCCATTGCAAGCTGTTTTGGACAACTTTCTCTCTCTTCTTGCAAAACACTCTGCACACCTTTCTGCAACCTCCAAAACACGATGGGAGATGTTTTCTGTGCTGGCACAGTTTCTCCCTGCCAGACATAGTGGAAAAGCTTTCTGCTAAGATGTAGACTACAAAAGACGCTAAAGACCAAGGTACGATGCTCTCCGGAGCTAAGCGCCGCTCCCGGGCGTCTTTCGGCAGAAGCCGCGCTAAGGAGAGCACTGGGAGTGGCACAATCGTCTTTGCGCGAAGAAGCCGCTTCTTCGCCTCCGCCAGCCGGAGAGAGCGGCAGCTTCGGAAAGGTGAAGAAGGAAGCTGTACAACACTGGCATTGTGTGCGCAGCTTGCCAACTGATAGAAAACAGTACCTTTGCACTCTCCTGCCTTTTCCAATCACATGAACATTCCATTGCAAGCTGTTTTGGACAACTTTCTCTCTCTTCTTGCAGAACACTCTGCACACCATTCTGCAACCTCAAAAACACGATGGGAGATGTTTTCTGTGCTGGCACAGTTTCTCCCTGCCAGACATAGTGGAAAAGCTTTCTGCTAAGATGTAGACTACAAAAGACGCTAAAGACCAAGGTACGATGCTCTCCGGAGCTAAGCGCCGCTCCCGGGCGTCTTTCGGCAGAAGCCGCGCTCCGGAGAGCACTGGGAGTGGCACAATCGTCTTTGCGCGAAGAGGCCGCTTCTTCGCCTCCGCCAGCCGGAGAGAGCGGCAGCTTCGGAAAGGTGAAGAAGGAAGCTGTACAACACTGGCATTGTGTGCGCAGCTTGCCAACTGATAGAAAACAGTACCTTTGCACTCTCCTGCCTTTTCCAATCACATGAACATTCCATTGCAAACTGTTTTGGACAACTTTCTCTCTCTTCTTGCAAAACACTCTGCACACCATTCTGCAACCTCAAAAACACGATGGGAGATGTTTTCTGTGCTGGCACAGTTTCTCCCTGCCAGACATAGTGGAAAAGCTTTCTGCTAAGATGTAGACTACAAAAGACGCTAAAGACCAAGGTACGATGCTCTCCGGAGCTAAGCGCCGCTCCCGGGCGTCTTTCGGCAGAAGCCGCGCTCCGGAGAGCACTGTGAGCGGCACAATCGTCTTTGCGCGAAGAAGCCGCTTCTTCGCCTCCGCCAGCCGGAGAGAGCGGCAGCTTCGGAAAGGTGAAGAAGGAAGCTGTACAACACTGGCATTGTGTGCGCAGCTTGCCAACTGATAGAAAGCAGTACCTTTGCACTCTCCTGCCTTTTCCAATCACATGAACATTCCATTGCAAGCTGTTTTGGACAACTTTCTCTCTCTTCTTGCAAAACACTCTGCACACCTTTCTGCAACCTCAAAAACACGATGGGAGATGTTTTCTGTGCTGGCACAGTTTCTCCCTGCCAGACATAGTGGAAAAGCTTTCTGCTAAGATGTAGACTACAAAAGACGCTAAAGACCAAGGTACGATGCTCTCCGGAGCTAAGCGCCGCTCCCGGGCGTCTTTCGGCAGAAGCCGCGCTCCGGAGAGCACTGTGAGCGGCACAATCGTCTTTGCGCGAAGAAGCCGCTTCTTCGCCTCCGCCAGCCGGAGAGAGCGGCAGCTTCGGAAAGGTGAAGAAGGAAGCTGTACAACACTGGCATTGTGTGCGCAGCTTGCCAACTGATAGAAAGCAGTACCTTTGCACTCTCCTGCCTTTTCCAATCACATGAACATTCCATTGGAAGCTGTTTTGGACAACTTTCTCTCTCTTCTTGCAAAACACTCTGCACACCTTTCTGCAACCTCAAAAACACGATGGGAGATGTTTTCTGTGCTGGCACAGTTTCTCCCTGCCAGACATAGTGGAAAAGCTTTCTGCTAAGATGTAGACTACAAAAGACGCTAGAGAACAAGGTACGATGCTCTCCAGAGCTAAGCGCCGCTCCCGGGCGTCTTTCGGCAGAAGCCGCGCTCCGGAGAGCACTGTGAGCGGCACAATCGTCTTTGCGCGAAGAAGCCGCTTCTTCGCCTCCGCCAGCCGGAGAGAGCGGCAGCTTCGGAAAGGTGAAGAAGGAAGCTGTACAACACTGGCATTGTGTGCGCAGCTTGCCAACTGATAGACAACAGTACCTTTGCACTCTCCTGCCTTTTCCAATCACATGAACATTCCATTGCAAGCTGTTTTGGACAACTTTCCTTTCTTCATGCCAAACACTTGGCAGACCCCTATGCAACCTCAAAAACACGATGGGAGATGTTTTCTGTGCTGGCACAGTTTCTCCCTGCCAGACATAGTGGAAAAGCTTTCTGCTAAGATGTAGACTACAAAAGACGCTAAAGACCAAGGTACGATGCTCTCCGGAGCTAAGCGCCGCTCCCGGGCGTCTTTCGGCAGAAGCCGCGCTCCGGAGAGCACTGGGAGTGGCACAATCGTCTTTGCGCGAAGAAGCCGCTTCTTCGCCTCCGCCAGCCGGAGAGAGCGGCAGCTTCGGAAAGGTGAAGAAGGAAGCTGTACAACACTGGCATTGTGTGCGCAGCTTGCCAACTGATAGAAAACAGTACCTTTGCACTCTCCTGCCTTTTCCAATCACATGAACATTCCATTGCAAGCTGTTTTGGACAACTTTCTCTCTCTTCTTGCAAAACACTCTGCACACCATTCTGCAACCTCAAAAACACGATGGGAGATGTTTTCTGTGCTGGCACAGTTTCTCCCTGCCAGACATAGTGGAAAAGCTTTCTGCTAAGATGTAGACTACAAAAGACGCTAGAGACCAAGGTACGATGCTCTCCGGAGCTAAGCGCCGCTGCCGGGCGTCTTTCGGCAGAAGCCGCGCTAAGGAGAGCACTGGGAGTGGCACAATCGTCTTTGCGCGAAGAAGCCGCTTCTTCGCCTCCGCCAGCCGGAGAGAGCGGCAGCTTCGGAAAGGTGAAGAAGGAAGCTGTACAACACTGGCATTGTGTGCGCAGCTTGCCAACTGATAGAAAACAGTACCTTTGCACTCTCCTGCCTTTTCCAATCACATGAACATTCCATTGCAAGCTGTTTTGGACAACTTTCTCTCTCTTCTTGCAAAACACTCTGCACACCTTTCTGCAACCTCAAAAACACGATGGGAGATGTTTTCTGTGCTGGCACAGTTTCTCCCTGCCAGACATAGTGGAAAAGCTTTCTGCTAAGATGTAGACTACAAAAGACGCTAAAGACCAAGGTACGATGCTCTCCGGAGCTAAGCGCCGCTCCCGGGCGTCTTTCGGCAGAAGCCGCGCTCCGGAGAGCACTGGGAGTGGCACAATCGTCTTTGCGCGAAGAAGCCGCTTCTTCGCCTCCGCCAGCCGGAGAGAGCGGCAGCTTCGGAAAGGTGAAGAAGGAAGCTGTACAACACTGGCATTGTGTGCGCAGCTTGCCAACTGATAGAAAACAGTACCTTTGCACTCTCCTGCCTTTTCCAATCACATGAACATTCCATTGCAAACTGTTTTGGACAACTTTCTCTCTCTTCTTGCAAAACACTCTGCACACCATTCTGCAACCTCAAAAACACGATGGGAGATGTTTTCTGTGCTGGCACAGTTTCTCCCTGCCAGACATAGTGGAAAAGCTTTCTGCTAAGATGTAGACTACAAAAGACGCTAAAGACCAAGGTACGATGCTCTCCGGAGCTAAGCGCCGCTCCCGGGCGTCTTTCGGCAGAAGCCGCGCTCCGGAGAGCACTGTGAGCGGCACAATCGTCTTTGCGCGAAGAAGCCGCTTCTTCGCCTCCGCCAGCCGGAGAGAGCGGCAGCTTCGGAAAGGTGAAGAAGGAAGCTGTACAACACTGGCATTGTGTGCGCAGCTTGCCAACTGATAGAAAGCAGTACCTTTGCACTCTCCTGCCTTTTCCAATCACATGAACATTCCATTGCAAGCTGTTTTGGACAACTTTCTCTCTCTTCTTGCAAAACACTCTGCACACCTTTCTGCAACCTCAAAAACACGATGGGAGATGTTTTCTGTGCTGGCACAGTTTCTCCCTGCCAGACATAGTGGAAAAGCTTTCTGCTAAGATGTAGACTACAAAAGACGCTAAAGACCAAGGTACGATGCTCTCCGGAGCTAAGCGCCGCTCCCGGGCGTCTTTCGGCAGAAGCCGCGCTCCGGAGAGCACTGTGAGCGGCACAATCGTCTTTGCGCGAAGAAGCCGCTTCTTCGCCTCCGCCAGCCGGAGAGAGCGGCAGCTTCGGAAAGGTGAAGAAGGAAGCTGTACAACACTGGCATTGTGTGCGCAGCTTGCCAACTGATAGAAAGCAGTACCTTTGCACTCTCCTGCCTTTTCCAATCACATGAACATTCCATTGGAAGCTGTTTTGGACAACTTTCTCTCTCTTCTTGCAAAACACTCTGCACACCTTTCTGCAACCTCAAAAACACGATGGGAGATGTTTTCTGTGCTGGCACAGTTTCTCCCTGCCAGACATAGTGGAAAAGCTTTCTGCTAAGATGTAGACTACAAAAGACGCTAGAGAACAAGGTACGATGCTCTCCAGAGCTATGCGCCGCTCCCGGGCGTCTTTCGGCAGAAGCCGCGCTCCGGAGAGCACTGTGAGCGGCACAATCGTCTTTGCGCGAAGAAGCCGCTTCTTCGCCTCCGCCAGCCGGAGAGAGCGGCAGCTTCGGAAAGGTGAAGAAGGAAGCTGTACAACACTGGCATTGTGTGCGCAGCTTGCCAACTGATAGACAACAGTACCTTTGCACTCTCCTGCCTTTTCCAATCACATGAACATTCCATTGCAAGCTGTTTTGGACAACTTTCCTTTCTTCATGCCAAACACTTGGCAGACCCCTATGCAACCTCAAAAACACGATGGGAGATGTTTTCTGTGCTGGCACAGTTTCTCCCTGCCAGACATAGTGGAAAAGCTTTCTGCTAAGATGTAGACTACAAAAGACGCTAAAGACCAAGGTACGATGCTCTCCGGAGCTAAGCGCCGCTCCCGGGCGTCTTTCGGCAGAAGCCGCGCTCCGGAGAGCACTGTGAGTGGCACAATCGTCTTTGCGCGAAGAAGCCGCTTCTTCGCCTCCGCCAGCCGGAGAGAGCGGCAGCTTCGGAAACGTGAAGAAGGAAGCTGTACAACACTGGCATTGTGTGCGCAGCTTGCCAACTGATAGAAAACAGTACCTTTGCACTCTCCTGCCTTTTCCAATCACATGAACATTCCATTGCAAACTGTTTTGGACAACTTTCTCTCTCTTCTTGCAAAACACTCTGCACACCATTCTGCAACCTCAAAAACACGATGGGAGATGTTTTCTGTGCTGGCACAGTTTCTCCCTGCCAGACATAGTGGAAAAGCTTTCTGCTAAGATGTAGACTACAAAAGACGCTAGAGACCAAGGTACGATGCTCTCCGGAGCTAAGCGCCGCTCCCGGGCGTCTTTCGGCAGAAGCCGCGCTAAGGAGAGCACTGGGAGTGGCACAATCGTCTTTGCGCGAAGAAGCCGCTTCTTCGCCTCCGCCAGCCGGAGAGAGCGGCAGCTTCGGAAAGGTGAAGAAGGAAGCTGTACAACACTGGCATTGTGTGCGCAGCTTGCCAACTGATAGAAAACAGTACCTTTGCACTCTCCTGCCTTTTCCAATCACATGAACATTCCATTGCAAGCTGTTTTGGACAACTTTCTCTCTCTTCTTGCAGAACACTCTGCACACCTTTCTGCAACCTCAAAAACACGATGGGAGATGTTTTCTGTGCTGGCACAGTTTCTCCCTGCCAGACATAGTGGAAAAGCTTTCTGCTAAGATGTAGACTACAAAAGACGCTAAAGACCAAGGTACGATGCTCTCCGGAGCTAAGCGCCGCTCCCGGGCGTCTTTCGGCAGAAGCCGCGCTCCGGAGAGCACTGGGAGTGGCACAATCGTCTTTGCGCGAAGAAGCCGCTTCTTCGCCTCCGCCAGCCGGAGAGAGCGGCAGCTTCGGAAAGGTGAAGAAGGAAGCTGTACAACACTGGCATTGTGTACGCAGCTTGCCAACTGATAGAAAACAGTACCTTTGCACTCTCCTGCCTTTTCCAATCACATGAACATTCCATTGCAAGCTGTTTTGGACAACTTTCTCTCTCTTCTTGCAAAACACTCTGCACACCATTCTGCAACCTCAAAAACACGATGGGAGATGTTTTCTGTGCTGGCACAGTTTCTCCCTGCCAGACATAGTGGAAAAGCTTTCTGCTAAGATGTAGACTACAAAAGACGCTAAAGACCAAGGTACGATGCTCTCCGGAGCTAAGCGCCGCTCCCGGGCGTCTTTCGGCAGAAGCCGCGCTCCGGAGAGCACTGGGAGCGGCACAGTCGTCTTTGCGCGAAGAAGCCGCTTCTTCGCCTCCGCCAGCCGGAGAGAGCGGCAGCTTCGGAAAGGTGAAGAAGGAAGCTGTACAACACTGGCATTGTGTGCGCAGCTTGCCAACTGATAGACAACAGTACCTTTGCACTCTCCTGCCTTTTCCAATCACATGAACATTCCATTGCAAGCTGTTTTGGACAACTTTCCTTTCTTCATGCCAAACACTTGGCAGACCCCTATGCAACCTCAAAAACACGATGGGAGATGTTTTCTGTGCTGGCACAGTTTCTCCCTGCCAGACATAGTGGAAAAGCTTTCTGCTAAGATGTAGACTACAAAAGACGCTAAAGACCAAGGTACGATGCTCTCCGGAGCTAAGCGCCGCTCCCGGGCGTCTTTCGGCAGAAGCCGCGCTCCGGAGAGCACTGTGAGCGGCACAATCGTCTTTGCGCGAAGAAGCCGCTTCTTCGCCTCCGCCAGCCGGAGAGAGCGGCAGCTTCGGAAAGGTGAAGAAGGAAGCTGTACAACACTGGCATTGTGTGCGCAGCTTGCCAACTGATAGAAAACAGTACCTTTGCACTCTCCTGCCTTTTCCAATCACATGAACATTCCATTGCAAGCTGTTTTGGACAACTTTCTCTCTCTTCTTGCAAAACACTCTGCACACCATTCTGCAACCTCAAAAACACGATGGGAGATGTTTTCTGTGCTGGCACAGTTTCTCCCTGCCAGACATAGTGGAAAAGCTTTCTGCTAAGATGTAGACTACAAAAGACGCTAAAGACCAAGGTACGATGCTCTCCGGAGCTAAGCGCCGCTCCCGGGCGTCTTTCGGCAGAAGCCGCGCTCCGGAGAGCACTGTGAGCGGCACAATCGTCTTTGCGCGAAGAAGCCGCTTCTTCGCCTCCGCCAGCCGGAGAGAGCGGCAGCTTCGGAAAGGTGAAGAAGGAAGCTGTACAACACTGGCATTGTGTGCGCAGCTTGCCAACTGATAGAAAACAGTACCTTTGCACTCTCCTGCCTTTTCCAATCACATGAACATTCCATTGCAAGCTGTTTTGGACAACTTTCTCTCTCTTCTTGCAAAACACTCTGCACACCTTTCTGCAACCTCCAAAACACGATGGGAGATGTTTTCTGTGCTGGCACAGTTTCTCCCTGCCAGACATAGTGGAAAAGCTTTCTGCTAAGATGTAGACTACAAAAGACGCTAAAGACCAAGGTACGATGCTCTCCGGAGCTAAGCGCCGCTCCCGGGCGTCTTTCGGCAGAAGCCGCGCTAAGGAGAGCACTGGGAGCGGCACAATCGTCTTTGCGCGAAGAAGCCGCTTCTTCGCCTCCGCCAGCCGGAGAGAGCGGCAGCTTCGGAAAGGTGAAGAAGGAAGCTGTACAACACTGGCATTGTGTGCGCAGCTTGCCAACTGATAGAAAACAGTACCTTTGCACTCTCCTGCCTTTTCCAATCACATGAACATTCCATTGCAAGCTGTTTTGGACAACTTTCTCTCTCTTCTTGCAAAACACTCTGCACACCATTCTGCAACCTCAAAAACACGATGGGAGATGTTTTCTGTGCTGGCACAGTTTCTCCCTGCCAGACATAGTGGAAAAGCTTTCTGCTAAGATGTAGACTACAAAAGACGCTAAAGACCAAGGTACGATGCTCTCCGGAGCTAAGCGCCGCTCCCGGGCGTCTTTCGGCAGAAGCCGCGCTCCGGAGAGCACTGTGAGCGGCACAATCGTCTTTGCGCGAAGAAGCCGCTTCTTCGCCTCCGCCAGCCGGAGAGAGCGGCAGCTTCGGAAAGGTGAAGAAGGAAGCTGTACAACACTGGCATTGTGTGCGCAGCTTGCCAACTGATAGAAAACAGTACCTTTGCACTCTCCTGCCTTTTCCAATCACATGAACATTCCATTGCAAGCTGTTTTGGACAACTTTCTCTCTCTTCTTGCAAAACACTCTGCACACCTTTCTGCAACCTCCAAAACACGATGGGAGATGTTTTCTGTGCTGGCACAGTTTCTCCCTGCCAGACATAGTGGAAAAGCTTTCTGCTAAGATGTAGACTACAAAAGACGCTAAAGACCAAGGTACGATGCTCTCCGGAGCTAAGCGCCGCTCCCGGGCGTCTTTCGGCAGAAGCCGCGCTAAGGAGAGCACTGGGAGTGGCACAATCGTCTTTGCGCGAAGAAGCCGCTTCTTCGCCTCCGCCAGCCGGAGAGAGCGGCAGCTTCGGAAAGGTGAAGAAGGAAGCTGTACAACACTGGCATTGTGTGCGCAGCTTGCCAACTGATAGAAAACAGTACCTTTGCACTCTCCTGCCTTTTCCAATCACATGAACATTCCATTGCAAGCTGTTTTGGACAACTTTCTCTCTCTTCTTGCAGAACACTCTGCACACCTTTCTGCAACCTCAAAAACACGATGGGAGATGTTTTCTGTGCTGGCACAGTTTCTCCCTGCCAGACATAGTGGAAAAGCTTTCTGCTAAGATGTAGACTACAAAAGACGCTAAAGACCAAGGTACGATGCTCTCCAGAGCTAAGCGCCGCTCCCGGGCGTCTTTCGGCAGAAGCCGCGCTCCGGAGAGCACTGGGAGTGGCACAATCGTCTTTGCGCGAAGAAGCCGCTTCTTCGCCTCCGCCAGCCGGAGAGAGCGGCAGCTTCGGAAAGGTGAAGAAGGAAGCTGTACAACACTGGCATTGTGTGCGCAGCTTGCCAACTGATAGAAAACAGTACCTTTGCACTCTCCTGCCTTTTCCAATCACATGAACATTCCATTGCAAACTGTTTTGGACAACTTTCTCTCTCTTCTTGCAAAACACTCTGCACACCATTCTGCAACCTCAAAAACACGATGGGAGATGTTTTCTGTGCTGGCACAGTTTCTCCCTGCCAGACATAGTGGAAAAGCTTTCTGCTAAGATGTAGACTACAAAAGACGCTAAAGACCAAGGTACGATGCTCTCCGGAGCTAAGCGCCGCTCCCGGGCGTCTTTCGGCAGAAGCCGCGCTCCGGAGAGCACTGTGAGCGGCACAATCGTCTTTGCGCGAAGAAGCCGCTTCTTCGCCTCCGCCAGCCGGAGAGAGCGGCAGCTTCGGAAAGGTGAAGAAGGAAGCTGTACAACACTGGCATTGTGTGCGCAGCTTGCCAACTGATAGAAAGCAGTACCTTTGCACTCTCCTGCCTTTTCCAATCACATGAACATTCCATTGCAAGCTGTTTTGGACAACTTTCTCTCTCTTCTTGCAAAACACTCTGCACACCTTTCTGCAACCTCAAAAACACGATGGGAGATGTTTTCTGTGCTGGCACAGTTTCTCCCTGCCAGACATAGTGGAAAAGCTTTCTGCTAAGATGTAGACTACAAAAGACGCTAAAGACCAAGGTACGATGCTCTCCGGAGCTAAGCGCCGCTCCCGGGCGTCTTTCGGCAGAAGCCGCGCTCCGGAGAGCACTGTGAGCGGCACAATCGTCTTTGCGCGAAGAAGCCGCTTCTTCGCCTCCGCCAGCCGGAGAGAGCGGCAGCTTCGGAAAGGTGAAGAAGGAAGCTGTACAACACTGGCATTGTGTGCGCAGCTTGCCAAGTGATAGAAAGCAGTACCTTTGCACTCTCCTGCCTTTTCCAATCACATGAACATTCCATTGGAAGCTGTTTTGGACAACTTTCTCTCTCTTCTTGCAAAACACTCTGCACACCTTTCTGCAACCTCAAAAACACGATGGGAGATGTTTTCTGTGCTGGCACAGTTTCTCCCTGCCAGACATAGTGGAAAAGCTTTCTGCTAAGATGTAGACTACAAAAGACGCTAGAGAACAAGGTACGATGCTCTCCAGAGCTAAGCGCCGCTCCCGGGCGTCTTTCGGCAGAAGCCGCGCTCCGGAGAGCACTGTGAGCGGCACAATCGTCTTTGCGCGAAGAAGCCGCTTCTTCGCCTCCGCCAGCCGGAGAGAGCGGCAGCTTCGGAAAGGTGAAGAAGGAAGCTGTACAACACTGGCATTGTGTGCGCAGCTTGCCAACTGATAGACAACAGTACCTTTGCACTCTCCTGCCTTTTCCAATCACATGAACATTCCATTGCAAGCTGTTTTGGACAACTTTCCTTTCTTCATGCCAAACACTTGGCAGACCCCTATGCAACCTCAAAAACACGATGGGAGATGTTTTCTGTGCTGGCACAGTTTCTCCCTGCCAGACATAGTGGAAAAGCTTTCTGCTAAGATGTAGACTACAAAAGACGCTAAAGACCAAGGTACGATGCTCTCCGGAGCTAAGCGCCGCTCCCGGGCGTCTTTCGGCAGAAGCCGCGCTCCGGAGAGCACTGGGAGTGGCACAATCGTCTTTGCGCGAAGAAGCCGCTTCTTCGCCTCCGCCAGCCGGAGAGAGCGGCAGCTTCGGAAACGTGAAGAAGGAAGCTGTACAACACTGGCATTGTGTGCGCAGCTTGCCAACTGATAGAAAACAGTACCTTTGCACTCTCCTGCCTTTTCCAATCACATGAACATTCCATTGCAAACTGTTTTGGACAACTTTCTCTCTCTTCTTGCAAAACACTCTGCACACCATTCTGCAACCTCAAAAACACGATGGGAGATGTTTTCTGTGCTGGCACAGTTTCTCCCTGCCAGACATAGTGGAAAAGCTTTCTGCTAAGATGTAGACTACAAAAGACGCTAGAGACCAAGGTACGATGCTCTCCGGAGCTAAGCGCCGCTCCCGGGCGTCTTTCGGCAGAAGCCGCGCTAAGGAGAGCACTGGGAGTGGCACAATCGTCTTTGCGCGAAGAAGCCGCTTCTTCGCCTCCGCCAGCCGGAGAGAGCGGCAGCTTCGGAAAGGTGAAGAAGGAAGCTGTACAACACTGGCATTGTGTGCGCAGCTTGCCAACTGATAGAAAACAGTACCTTTGCACTCTCCTGCCTTTTCCAATCACATGAACATTCCATTGCAAGCTGTTTTGGACAACTTTCTCTCTCTTCTTGCAGAACACTCTGCACACCTTTCTGCAACCTCAAAAACACGATGGGAGATGTTTTCTGTGCTGGCACAGTTTCTCCCTGCCAGACATAGTGGAAAAGCTTTCTGCTAAGATGTAGACTACAAAAGACGCTAAAGACCAAGGTACGATGCTCTCCGGAGCTAAGCGCCGCTCCCGGGCGTCTTTCGGCAGAAGCCGCGCTCCGGAGAGCACTGGGAGTGGCACAATCGTCTTTGCGCGAAGAAGCCGCTTCTTCGCCTCCGCCAGCCGGAGAGAGCGGCAGCTTCGGAAACGTGAAGAAGGAAGCTGTACAACACTGGCATTGTGTGCGCAGCTTGCCAACTGATAGAAAACAGTACCTTTGCACTCTCCTGCCTTTTCCAATCACATGAACATTCCATTGCAAGCTGTTTTGGACAACTTTCTCTCTCTTCTTGCAAAACACTCTGCACACCATTCTGCAACCTCAAAAACACGATGGGAGATGTTTTCTGTGCTGGCACAGTTTCTCCCTGCCAGACATAGTGGAAAAGCTTTCTGCTAAGATGTAGACTACAAAAGACGCTGAAGACCAAGGTACGATGCTCTCCGGAGCTAAGCGCCGCTCCCGGGCGTCTTTCGGCAGAAGCCGCGCTCCGGAGAGCACTGGGAGCGGCACAGTCGTCTTTGCGCGAAGAAGCCGCTTCTTCGCCTCCGCCAGCCGGAGAGAGCGGCAGCTTCGGAAAGGTGAAGAAGGAAGCTGTACAACACTGGCATTGTGTGCGCAGCTTGCCAACTGATAGACAACAGTACCTTTGCACTCTCCTGCCTTTTCCAATCACATGAACATTCCATTGCAAGCTGTTTTGGACAACTTTCCTTTCTTCATGCCAAACACTTGGCAGACCCCTATGCAACCTCAAAAACACGATGGGAGATGTTTTCTGTGCTGGCACAGTTTCTCCCTGCCAGACATAGTGGAAAAGCTTTCTGCTAAGATGTAGACTACAAAAGACGCTAAAGACCAAGGTACGATGCTCTCCGGAGCTAAGCGCCGCTCCCGGGCGTCTTTCGGCAGAAGCCGCGCTCCGGAGAGCACTGTGAGCGGCACAATCGTCTTTGCGCGAAGAAGCCGCTTCTTCGCCTCCGCCAGCCGGAGAGAGCGGCAGCTTCGGAAAGGTGAAGAAGGAAGCTGTACAACACTGGCATTGTGTGCGCAGCTTGCCAACTGATAGAAAACAGTACCTTTGCACTCTCCTGCCTTTTCCAATCACATGAACATTCCATTGCAAGCTGTTTTGGACAACTTTCTCTCTCTTCTTGCAAAACACTCTGCACACCATTCTGCAACCTCAAAAACACGATGGGAGATGTTTTCTGTGCTGGCACAGTTTCTCCCTGCCAGACATAGTGGAAAAGCTTTCTGCTAAGATGTAGACTACAAAAGACGCTAAAGACCAAGGTACGATGCTCTCCGGAGCTAAGCGCCGCTCCCGGGCGTCTTTCGGCAGAAGCCGCGCTCCGGAGAGCACTGTGAGCGGCACAATCGTCTTTGCGCGAAGAAGCCGCTTCTTCGCCTCCGCCAGCCGGAGAGAGCGGCAGCTTCGGAAAGGTGAAGAAGGAAGCTGTACAACACTGGCATTGTGTGCGCAGCTTGCCAACTGATAGAAAACAGTACCTTTGCACTCTCCTGCCTTTTCCAATCACATGAACATTCCATTGCAAGCTGTTTTGGACAACTTTCTCTCTCTTCTTGCAAAACACTCTGCACACCATTCTGCAACCTCCAAAACACGATGGGAGATGTTTTCTGTGCTGGCACAGTTTCTCCCTGCCAGACATAGTGGAAAAGCTTTCTGCTAAGATGTAGACTACAAAAGACGCTAAAGACCAAGGTACGATGCTCTCCGGAGCTAAGCGCCGCTCCCGGGCGTCTTTCGGCAGAAGCCGCGCTCCGGAGAGCACTGGGAGTGGCACAATCGTCTTTGCGCGAAGAAGCCGCTTTTTCGCCTCCGCCAGCCGGAGAGAGCGGCAGCTTCGGAAAGGTGAAGAAGGAAGCTGTACAACACTGGCATTGTGTGCGCAGCTTGCCAACTGATAGACAACAGTACCTTTGCACTCTCCTGCCTTTTCCAATCACATGAACATTCCATTGCAAGCTGTTTTGGACAACTTTCCTTTCTTCATGCCAAACACTTGGCAGACCCCTATGCAACCTCAAAAACACGATGGGAGATGTTTTCTGTGCTGGCACAGTTTCTCCCTGCCAGACATAGTGGAAAAGCTTTCTGCTAAGATGTAGACTACAAAAGACGCTAAAGACCAAGGTACGATGCTCTCCGGAGCTAAGCGCCGCTCCCGGGCGTCTTTCGGCAGAAGCCGCGCTCCGGAGAGCACTGTGAGCGGCACAATCGTCTTTGCGCGAAGAAGCTGCTTCTTCGCCTCCGCCAGCCGGAGAGAGCGGCAGCTTCGGAAAGGTGAAGAAGGAAGCTGTACAACACTGGCATTGTGTGCGCAGCTTGCCAACTGATAGAAAACAGTACCTTTGCACTCTCCTGCCTTTTCCAATCACATGAACATTCCATTGCAAGCTGTTTTGGACAACTTTCTCTCTCTTCTTGCAAAACACTCTGCACACCTATCTGCAACCTCAAAAACACGATGGGAGATGTTTTCTGTGCTGGCACAGTTTCTCCCTGCCAGACATAGTGGAAAAGCTTTCTGCTAAGATGTAGACTACAAAAGACGCTAGAGACCAAGGTACGATGCTCTCCGGAGCTAAGCGCCGCTCCCGGGCGTCTTTCGGCAGAAGCCGTGCTAAGGAGATCACTGTGAGCGGCACAATCGTCTTTGCGCGAAGAAGCCGCTTCTTCGCCTCCGCCAGCCGGAGAGAGCGGCAGCTTCGGAAAGGTGAAGAAGGAAGCTGTACAACACTGGCATTGTGTGCGCAGCTTGCCAACTGATAGAAAACAGTACCTTTGCACTCTCCTGCCTTTTCCAATCACATGAACATTCCATTGCAAGCTGTTTTGGACAACTTTCTCTCTCTTCTTGCAGAACACTCTGCACACCTTTCTGCAACCTCAAAAACACGATGGGAGATGTTTTCTGTGCTGGCACAGTTTCTCCCTGCCAGACATAGTGGAAAAGCTTTCTGCTAAGATGTAGACTACAAAAGACGCTAAAGACCAAGGTACGATGCTCTCCGGAGCTAAGCGCCGCTCCCGGGCGTCTTTCGGCAGAAGCCGCGCTCCGGAGAGCACTGGGAGTGGCACAATCGTCTTTGCGCGAAGAAGCCGCTTCTTCGCCTCCGCCAGCCGGAGAGAGCGGCAGCTTCGGAAAGGTGAAGAAGGAAGCTGTACAACACTGGCATTGTGTGCGCAGCTTGCCAACTGATAGAAAACAGTACCTTTGCACTCTCCTGCCTTTTCCAATCACATGAACATTCCATTGCAAACTGTTTTGGACAACTTTCTCTCTCTTCTTGCAAAACACTCTGCACACCATTCTGCAACCTCAAAAACACGATGGGAGATGTTTTCTGTGCTGGCACAGTTTCTCCCTGCCAGACATAGTGGAAAAGCTTTCTGCTAAGATGTAGACTACAAAAGACGCTAAAGACCAAGGTACGATGCTCTCCGGAGCTAAGCGCCGCTCCCGGGCGTCTTTCGGCAGAAGCCGCGCTCCGGAGAGCACTGGGAGTGGCACAATCGTCTTTGCGCGAAGAAGCCGCTTCTTCGCCTCCGCCAGCCGGAGAGAGCGGCAGCTTCGGAAACGTGAAGAAGGAAGCTGTACAACACTGGCATTGTGTGCGCAGCTTGCCAACTGATAGAAAACAGTACCTTTGCACTCTCCTGCCTTTTCCAATCACATGAACATTCCATTGCAAACTGTTTTGGACAACTTTCTCTCTCTTCTTGCAAAACACTCTGCACACCATTCTGCAACCTCAAAAACACGATGGGAGATGTTTTCTGTGCTGGCACAGTTTCTCCCTGCCAGACATAGTGGAAAAGCTTTCTGCTAAGATGTAGACTACAAAAGACGCTAAAGACCAAGGTACGATGCTCTCCGGAGCTAAGCGCCGCTCCCGGGCGTCTTTCGGCAGAAGCCGCGCTAAGGAGAGCACTGGGAGTGGCACAATCGTCTTTGCGCGAAGAAGCCGCTTCTTCGCCTCCGCCAGCCGGAGAGAGCGGCAGCTTCGGAAAGGTGAAGAAGGAAGCTGTACAACACTGGCATTGTGTGCTCAGCTTGCCAACTGATAGAAAACAGTACCTTTGCACTCTCCTGCCTTTTCCAATCACATGAACATTCCATTGCAAGCTGTTTTGGACAACTTTCTCTCTCTTCTTGCAGAACACTCTGCACACCTTTCTGCAACCTCAAAAACACGATGGGAGATGTTTTCTGTGCTGGCACAGTTTCTCCCTGCCAGACATAGTGGAAAAGCTTTCTGCTAAGATGTAGACTACAAAAGACGCTAAAGACCAAGGTACGATGCTCTCCGGAGCTAAGCGCCGCTCCCGGGCGTCTTTCGGCAGAAGCCGCGCTCCGGAGAGCACTGGGAGCGGCACAGTCGTCTTTGCGCGAAGAAGCCGCTTCTTCGCCTCCGCCAGCCGGAGAGAGCGGCAGCTTCGGAAAGGTGAAGAAGGAAGCTGTACAACACTGGCATTGTGTGCGCAGCTTGCCAACTGATAGACAACAGTACCTTTGCACTCTCCTGCCTTTTCCAATCACATGAACATTCCATTGCAAGCTGTTTTGGACAACTTTCCTTTCTTCATGCCAAACACTTGGCAGACCCCTATGCAACCTCAAAAACACGATGGGAGATGTTTTCTGTGCTGGCACAGTTTCTCCCTGCCAGACATAGTGGAAAAGCTTTCTGCTAAGATGTAGACTACAAAAGACGCTAAAGACCAAGGTACGATGCTCTCCGGAGCTAAGCGCCGCTCCCGGGCGTCTTTCGGCAGAAGCCGCGCTCCGGAGAGCACTGTGAGCGGCACAATCGTCTTTGCGCGAAGAAGCCGCTTCTTCGCCTCCGCCAGCCGGAGAGAGCGGCAGCTTCGGAAAGGTGAAGAAGGAAGCTGTACAACACTGGCATTGTGTGCGCAGCTTGCCAACTGATAGAAAACAGTACCTTTGCACTCTCCTGCCTTTTCCAATCACATGAACATTCCATTGCAAGCTGTTTTGGACAACTTTCTCTCTCTTCTTGCAAAACACTCTGCACACCATTCTGCAACCTCAAAAACACGATGGGAGATGTTTTCTGTGCTGGCACAGTTTCTCCCTGCCAGACATAGTGGAAAAGCTTTCTGCTAAGATGTAGACTACAAAAGACGCTAAAGACCAAGGTACGATGCTCTCCGGAGCTAAGCGCCGCTCCCGGGCGTCTTTCGGCAGAAGCCGCGCTCCGGAGAGCACTGTGAGCGGCACAATCGTCTTTGCGCGAAGAAGCCGCTTCTTCGCCTCCGCCAGCCGGAGAGAGCGGCAGCTTCGGAAAGGTGAAGAAGGAAGCTGTACAACACTGGCATTGTGTGCGCAGCTTGCCAACTGATAGAAAACAGTACCTTTGCACTCTCCTGCCTTTTCCAATCACATGAACATTCCATTGCAAGCTGTTTTGGACAACTTTCTCTCTCTTCTTGCAAAACACTCTGCACACCATTCTGCAACCTCCAAAACACGATGGGAGATGTTTTCTGTGCTGGCACAGTTTCTCCCTGCCAGACATAGTGGAAAAGCTTTCTGCTAAGATGTAGACTACAAAAGACGCTAAAGACCAAGGTACGATGCTCTCCGGAGCTAAGCGCCGCTCCCGGGCGTCTTTCGGCAGAAGCCGCGCTCCGGAGAGCACTGGGAGTGGCACAATCGTCTTTGCGCGAAGAAGCCGCTTTTTCGCCTCCGCCAGCCGGAGAGAGCGGCAGCTTCGGAAAGGTGAAGAAGGAAGCTGTACAACACTGGCATTGTGTGCGCAGCTTGCCAACTGATAGACAACAGTACCTTTGCACTCTCCTGCCTTTTCCAATCACATGAACATTCCATTGCAAGCTGTTTTGGACAACTTTCCTTTCTTCATGCCAAACACTTGGCAGACCCCTATGCAACCTCAAAAACACGATGGGAGATGTTTTCTGTGCTGGCACAGTTTCTCCCTGCCAGACATAGTGGAAAAGCTTTCTGCTAAGATGTAGACTACAAAAGACGCTAAAGACCAAGGTACGATGCTCTCCGGAGCTAAGCGCCGCTCCCGGGCGTCTTTCGGCAGAAGCCGCGCTCCGGAGAGCACTGTGAGCGGCACAATCGTCTTTGCGCGAAGAAGCTGCTTCTTCGCCTCCGCCAGCCGGAGAGAGCGGCAGCTTCGGAAAGGTGAAGAAGGAAGCTGTACAACACTGGCATTGTGTGCGCAGCTTGCCAACTGATAGAAAACAGTACCTTTGCACTCTCCTGCCTTTTCCAATCACATGAACATTCCATTGCAAGCTGTTTTGGACAACTTTCTCTCTCTTCTTGCAAAACACTCTGCACACCTATCTGCAACCTCAAAAACACGATGGGAGATGTTTTCTGTGCTGGCACAGTTTCTCCCTGCCAGACATAGTGGAAAAGCTTTCTGCTAAGATGTAGACTACAAAAGACGCTAGAGACCAAGGTACGATGCTCTCCGGAGCTAAGCGCCGCTCCCGGGCGTCTTTCGGCAGAAGCCGTGCTAAGGAGATCACTGTGAGCGGCACAATCGTCTTTGCGCGAAGAAGCCGCTTCTTCGCCTCCGCCAGCCGGAGAGAGCGGCAGCTTCGGAAAGGTGAAGAAGGAAGCTGTACAACACTGGCATTGTGTGCGCAGCTTGCCAACTGATAGATCAGTACCTTTGCACTCTCCTGCCTTTTCCAATCACATGAACATTCCATTGGAAGCTGTTTTGGACAACTTTCTCTCTCTTCTTGCAAAACACTCGGCACACCTTTCTGCAACCTCAAAAACACGATGGGAGATGTTTTCTGTGCTGGCACAGTTTCTCCCTGCCAGACATAGTGGAAAAGCTTTCTGCTAAGATGTAGACTACAAAAGACGCTAAAGACCAAGGTACGATGCTCTCCGGAGCTAAGCGCCGCTCCCGGGCGTCTTTCGGCAGAAGCCGCGCTAAGGAGAGCACTGTGAGCGGCACAATCGTCTTTGCGCGAAGAAGCCGCTTCTTCGCCTCCGCCAGCCGGAGAGAGCGGCAGCTTCGGAAAGGTGAAGAAGGAAGCTGTACAACACTGGCATTGTGTGCGCAGCTTGCCAACTGATAGAAAACAGTACCTTTGCACTCTCCTGCCTTTTCCAATCACATGAACATTCCATTGCAAGCTGTTTTGGACAACTTTCTCTCTCTTCTTGCAAAACACTCGGCACACCTTTCTGCAACCTCCAAAACACGATGGGAGATGTTTTCTGTGCTGGCACAGTTTCTCCCTGCCAGACATAGTGGAAAAGCTTTCTGCTAAGATGTAGACTACAAAAGACGCTAGAGACCAAGGTACGATGCTCTCCGGAGCTAAGCGCCGCTCCCGGGCGTCTTTCGGCAGAAGCCGCGCTAAGGAGAGCACTGGGAGTAGCACAATCGTCTTTGCGCGAAGAAGCCGCTTCTTCGCCTCCGCCAGCCGGAGAGAGCGGCAGCTTCGGAAAGGTGAAGAAGGAAGCTGTACAACACTGGCATTGTGTGCGCAGCTTGCCAACTGATAGAAAACAGTACCTTTGCACTCTCCTGCCTTTTCCAATCACATGAACATTCCATTGCAAGCTGTTTTGGACAACTTTCCTTTCTTCTTGCCAAACACTTGGCAGACCCCTATGCAACCTCAAAAACACGATGGGAGATGTTTTCTGTGCTGGCACAGTTTCTCCCTGCCAGACATAGTGGAAAAGCTTTCTGCTAAGATGTAGACTACAAAAGACGCTAAAGACCAAGGTATGATGCTCTCCGGAGCTAAGCGCCGCTCCCGGGCGTCTTTCGGCAGAAGCCGCGCTCAGGAGAGCACTGTGAGCGGCACAATCGTCTTTGCGCGAAGAAGCCGCTTCTTCGCCTCCGCCAGCCGGAGAGAGCGGCAGCTTCGGAAAGGTGAAGAAGGAAGCTGTACAACACTGGCATTGTGTGCGCAGCTTGCCAACTGATAGAAAACAGTACCTTTGCACTCTCCTGCCTTTTCCAATCACATGAACATTCCATTGGAAGCTGTTTTGGACAACTTTCTCTCTCTTCTTGCAAAACACTCGGCACACCTTTCTGCAACCTCAAAAACACGATGGGAGATGTTTTCTGTGCTGGCACAGTTTCTCCCTGCCAGACATAGTGGAAAAGCTTTCTGCTAAGATGTAGACTACAAAAGACGCTAGAGAACAAGGTACGATGCTCTCCGGAGCTAAGCGCTGCTCCCGGGCGTCTTTCGGCAGAAGCCGCGCTAAGGAGAGCACTGTGAGCGGCACAATCATCTTTGCGCGAAGAAGCCGCTTCTTCGCCTCCGCCAGCCGGAGAGAGCGGCAGCTTCGGAAAGGTGAAGAAGGAAGCTGTACAACACTGGCATTGTGTGCGCAGCTTGCCAACTGATAGAAAAGAGTACCTTTGCACTCTCCTGCCTTTTCCAATCACATGAACATTCCATTGCAAGCTGTTTTGGACAACTTTCTCTCTCTTCTTGCAAAACACTCTGCACACCATTCTGCAACCTCAAAAACACGATGGGAGATGTTTTCTGTGCTGGCACAGTTTCTCCCTGCCAGACATAGTGGAAAAGCTTTCTGCTAAGATGTAGACTACAAAAGACGCTAAAGACCAAGGTACGATGCTCTCCGGAGCTAAGCGCCGCTCCCGGGCGTCTTTCGGCAGAAGCCGCGCTAAGGAGAGCACTGGGAGCGGCACAATCGTCTTTGCGCGAAGAAGCCGCTTTTTCGCCTCCGCCAGCCGGAGAGAGCAGCAGCTTCGGAAAGGTGAAGAAGGAAGCTGTACAACACTGGCATTGTGTGCGCAGCTTGCCAACTGATAGAAAACAGTACCTTTGCACTCTCCTGCCTTTTCCAATCACATGAACATTCCATTGGAAGCTGTTTTGGACAACTTTCCTTTCTTCCTGCCAAACACTTGGCAGACCCCTATGCAACCTCAAAAACACGATGAGAGATGTTTTCTGTGCTGGCACAGTTTCTCCCTGCCAGACATAGTGGAAAAGCTTTCTGCTAAGATGTAGACTACAAAAGACGCTAAAGACCAAGGTACGATGCTCTCCGGAGCTAAGCGCCGCTCCCGGGCGTCTTTCGGCAGAAGCCGCGCTCCGGAGAGCACTGTGAGCGGCACAATCGTCTTTGCGCGAAGAAGCCGCTTCTTCGCCTCCGCCAGCCGGAGAGAGCGGCAGCTTCGGAAAGGTGAAGAAGGAAGCTGTACAACACTGGCATTGTGTGCGCAGCTTGCCAACTGATAGACAACAGTACCTTTGCACTCTCCTGCCTTTTCCAATCACATGAACATTCCATTGCAAGCTGTTTTGGACAACTTTCCTTTCTTCATGCCAAACACTTGGCAGACCCCTATGCAACCTCAAAAACACGATGGGAGATGTTTTCTGTGCTGGCACAGTTTCTCCCTGCCAGACATAGTGGAAAAGCTTTCTGCTAAGATGTAGACTACAAAAGACGCTAAAGACCAAGGTACGATGCTCTCCGGAGCTAAGCGCCGCTCCCGGGCGTCTTTCGGCAGAAGCCGCGCTCCGGAGAGCACTGTGAGCGGCACAATCGTCTTTGCGCGAAGAAGCCGCTTCTTCGCCTCCGCCAGCCGGAGAGAGCGGCAGCTTCGGAAAGGTGAAGAAGGAAGCTGTACAACACTGGCATTGTGTGCGCAGCTTGCCAACTGATAGAAAACAGTACCTTTGCACTCTCCTGCCTTTTCCAATCACATGAACATTCCATTGCAAGCTGTTTTGGACAACTTTCTCTCTCTTCTTGCAAAACACTCTGCACACCATTCTGCAACCTCAAAAACACGATGGGAGATGTTTTCTGTGCTGGCACAGTTTCTCCCTGCCAGACATAGTGGAAAAGCTTTCTGCTAAGATGTAGACTACAAAAGACGCTAAAGACCAAGGTACGATGCTCTCCGGAGCTAAGCGCCGCTCCCGGGCGTCTTTCGGCAGAAGCCGCGCTCCGGAGAGCACTGTGAGCGGCACAATCGTCTTTGCGCGAAGAAGCCGCTTCTTCGCCTCCGCCAGCCGGAGAGAGCGGCAGCTTCGGAAAGGTGAAGAAGGAAGCTGTACAACACTGGCATTGTGTGCGCAGCTTGCCAACTGATAGAAAACAGTACCTTTGCACTCTCCTGCCTTTTCCAATCACATGAACATTCCATTGCAAGCTGTTTTGGACAACTTTCTCTCTCTTCTTGCAAAACACTCTGCACACCATTCTGCAACCTCCAAAACACGATGGGAGATGTTTTCTGTGCTGGCACAGTTTCTCCCTGCCAGACATAGTGGAAAAGCTTTCTGCTAAGATGTAGACTACAAAAGACGCTAAAGACCAAGGTACGATGCTCTCCGGAGCTAAGCGCCGCTCCCGGGCGTCTTTCGGCAGAAGCCGCGCTCCGGAGAGCACTGGGAGTGGCACAATCGTCTTTGCGCGAAGAAGCCGCTTTTTCGCCTCCGCCAGCCGGAGAGAGCGGCAGCTTCGGAAAGGTGAAGAAGGAAGCTGTACAACACTGGCATTGTGTGCGCAGCTTGCCAACTGATAGACAACAGTACCTTTGCACTCTCCTGCCTTTTCCAATCACATGAACATTCCATTGCAAGCTGTTTTGGACAACTTTCCTTTCTTCATGCCAAACACTTGGCAGACCCCTATGCAACCTCAAAAACACGATGGGAGATGTTTTCTGTGCTGGCACAGTTTCTCCCTGCCAGACATAGTGGAAAAGCTTTCTGCTAAGATGTAGACTACAAAAGACGCTAAAGACCAAGGTACGATGCTCTCCGGAGCTAAGCGCCGCTCCCGGGCGTCTTTCGGCAGAAGCCGCGCTCCGGAGAGCACTGTGAGCGGCACAATCGTCTTTGCGCGAAGAAGCTGCTTCTTCGCCTCCGCCAGCCGGAGAGAGCGGCAGCTTCGGAAAGGTGAAGAAGGAAGCTGTACAACACTGGCATTGTGTGCGCAGCTTGCCAACTGATAGAAAACAGTACCTTTGCACTCTCCTGCCTTTTCCAATCACATGAACATTCCATTGCAAGCTGTTTTGGACAACTTTCTCTCTCTTCTTGCAAAACACTCTGCACACCTATCTGCAACCTCAAAAACACGATGGGAGATGTTTTCTGTGCTGGCACAGTTTCTCCCTGCCAGACATAGTGGAAAAGCTTTCTGCTAAGATGTAGACTACAAAAGACGCTAGAGACCAAGGTACGATGCTCTCCGGAGCTAAGCGCCGCTCCCGGGCGTCTTTCGGCAGAAGCCGTGCTAAGGAGATCACTGTGAGCGGCACAATCGTCTTTGCGCGAAGAAGCCGCTTCTTCGCCTCCGCCAGCCGGAGAGAGCGGCAGCTTCGGAAAGGTGAAGAAGGAAGCTGTACAACACTGGCATTGTGTGCGCAGCTTGCCAACTGATAGATCAGTACCTTTGCACTCTCCTGCCTTTTCCAATCACATGAACATTCCATTGGAAGCTGTTTTGGACAACTTTCTCTCTCTTCTTGCAAAACACTCGGCACACCTTTCTGCAACCTCAAAAACACGATGGGAGATGTTTTCTGTGCTGGCACAGTTTCTCCCTGCCAGACATAGTGGAAAAGCTTTCTGCTAAGATGTAGACTACAAAAGACGCTAAAGACCAAGGTACGATGCTCTCCGGAGCTAAGCGCCGCTCCCGGGCGTCTTTCGGCAGAAGCCGCGCTAAGGAGAGCACTGTGAGCGGCACAATCGTCTTTGCGCGAAGAAGCCGCTTCTTCGCCTCCGCCAGCCGGAGAGAGCGGCAGCTTCGGAAAGGTGAAGAAGGAAGCTGTACAACACTGGCATTGTGTGCGCAGCTTGCCAACTGATAGAAAACAGTACCTTTGCACTCTCCTGCCTTTTCCAATCACATGAACATTCCATTGCAAGCTGTTTTGGACAACTTTCTCTCTCTTCTTGCAAAACACTCGGCACACCTTTCTGCAACCTCCAAAACACGATGGGAGATGTTTTCTGTGCTGGCACAGTTTCTCCCTGCCAGACATAGTGGAAAAGCTTTCTGCTAAGATGTAGACTACAAAAGACGCTAGAGACCAAGGTACGATGCTCTCCGGAGCTAAGCGCCGCTCCCGGGCGTCTTTCGGCAGAAGCCGCGCTAAGGAGAGCACTGGGAGTAGCACAATCGTCTTTGCGCGAAGAAGCCGCTTCTTCGCCTCCGCCAGCCGGAGAGAGCGGCAGCTTCGGAAAGGTGAAGAAGGAAGCTGTACAACACTGGCATTGTGTGCGCAGCTTGCCAACTGATAGAAAACAGTACCTTTGCACTCTCCTGCCTTTTCCAATCACATGAACATTCCATTGCAAGCTGTTTTGGACAACTTTCCTTTCTTCTTGCCAAACACTTGGCAGACCCCTATGCAACCTCAAAAACACGATGGGAGATGTTTTCTGTGCTGGCACAGTTTCTCCCTGCCAGACATAGTGGAAAAGCTTTCTGCTAAGATGTAGAATACAAAAGACGCTAAAGACCAAGGTATGATGCTCTCCGGAGCTAAGCGCCGCTCCCGGGCGTCTTTCGGCAGAAGCCGCGCTCAGGAGAGCACTGTGAGCGGCACAATCGTCTTTGCGCGAAGAAGCCGCTTCTTCGCCTCCGCCAGCCGGAGAGAGCGGCAGCTTCGGAAAGGTGAAGAAGGAAGCTGTACAACACTGGCATTGTGTGCGCAGCTTGCCAACTGATAGAAAACAGTACCTTTGCACTCTCCTGCCTTTTCCAATCACATGAACATTCCATTGGAAGCTGTTTTGGACAACTTTCTCTCTCTTCTTGCAAAACACTCGGCACACCTTTCTGCAACCTCAAAAACACGATGGGAGATGTTTTCTGTGCTGGCACAGTTTCTCCCTGCCAGACATAGTGGAAAAGCTTTCTGCTAAGATGTAGACTACAAAAGACGCTAGAGAACAAGGTACGATGCTCTCCGGAGCTAAGCGCTGCTCCCGGGCGTCTTTCGGCAGAAGCCGCGCTAAGGAGAGCACTGTGAGCGGCACAATCATCTTTGCGCGAAGAAGCCGCTTCTTCGCCTCCGCCAGCCGGAGAGAGCGGCAGCTTCGGAAAGGTGAAGAAGGAAGCTGTACAACACTGGCATTGTGTGCGCAGCTTGCCAACTGATAGAAAAGAGTACCTTTGCACTCTCCTGCCTTTTCCAATCACATGAACATTCCATTGCAAGCTGTTTTGGACAACTTTCTCTCTCTTCTTGCAAAACACTCTGCACACCATTCTGCAACCTCAAAAACACGATGGGAGATGTTTTCTGTGCTGGCACAGTTTCTCCCTGCCAGACATAGTGGAAAAGCTTTCTGCTAAGATGTAGACTACAAAAGACGCTAAAGACCAAGGTACGATGCTCTCCGGAGCTAAGCGCCGCTCCCGGGCGTCTTTCGGCAGAAGCCGCGCTAAGGAGAGCACTGGGAGCGGCACAATCGTCTTTGCGCGAAGAAGCCGCTTTTTCGCCTCCGCCAGCCGGAGAGAGCAGCAGCTTCGGAAAGGTGAAGAAGGAAGCTGTACAACACTGGCATTGTGTGCGCAGCTTGCCAACTGATAGAAAACAGTACCTTTGCACTCTCCTGCCTTTTCCAATCACATGAACATTCCATTGGAAGCTGTTTTGGACAACTTTCCTTTCTTCCTGCCAAACACTTGGCAGACCCCTATGCAACCTCAAAAACACGATGAGAGATGTTTTCTGTGCTGGCACAGTTTCTCCCTGCCAGACATAGTGGAAAAGCTTTCTGCTAAGATGTAGACTACAAAAGACGCTAAAGACCAAGGTACGATGCTCTCCGGAGCTAAGCGCCGCTCCCGGGCGTCTTTCGGCAGAAGCCGCGCTCCGGAGAGCACTGTGAGCGGCACAATCGTCTTTGCGCGAAGAAGCCGCTTCTTCGCCTCCGCCAGCCGGAGAGAGCGGCAGCTTCGGAAAGGTGAAGAAGGAAGCTGTACAACACTGGCATTGTGTGCGCAGCTTGCCAACTGATAGACAACAGTACCTTTGCACTCTCCTGCCTTTTCCAATCACATGAACATTCCATTGCAAGCTGTTTTGGACAACTTTCCTTTCTTCATGCCAAACACTTGGCAGACCCCTATGCAACCTCAAAAACACGATGGGAGATGTTTTCTGTGCTGGCACAGTTTCTCCCTGCCAGACATAGTGGAAAAGCTTTCTGCTAAGATGTAGACTACAAAAGACGCTAAAGACCAAGGTACGATGCTCTCCGGAGCTAAGCGCCGCTCCCGGGCGTCTTTCGGCAGAAGCCGCGCTCCGGAGAGCACTGTGAGCGGCACAATCGTCTTTGCGCGAAGAAGCCGCTTCTTCGCCTCCGCCAGCCGGAGAGAGCGGCAGCTTCGGAAAGGTGAAGAAGGAAGCTGTACAACACTGGCATTGTGTGCGCAGCTTGCCAACTGATAGAAAACAGTACCTTTGCACTCTCCTGCCTTTTCCAATCACATGAACATTCCATTGGAAGCTGTTTTGGACAACTTTCTCTCTCTTCTTGCAAAACACTCTGCACACCATTCTGCAACCTCAAAAACACGATGGGAGATGTTTTCTGTGCTGGCACAGTTTCTCCCTGCCAGACATAGTGGAAAAGCTTTCTGCTAAGATGTAGACTACAAAAGACGCTAAAGACCAAGGTACGATGCTCTCCGGAGCTAAGCGCCGCTCCCGGGCGTCTTTCGGCAGAAGCCGCGCTCCGGAGAGCACTGTGAGCGGCACAATCGTCTTTGCGCGAAGAAGCCGCTTCTTCGCCTCCGCCAGCCGGAGAGAGCGGCAGCTTCGGAAAGGTGAAGAAGGAAGCTGTACAACACTGGCATTGTGTGCGCAGCTTGCCAACTGATAGAAAGCAGTACCTTTGCACTCTCCTGCCTTTTCCAATCACATGAACATTCCATTGGAAGCTGTTTTGGACAACTTTCTCTCTCTTCTTGCAAAACACTCTGCACACCTTTCTGCAACCTCAAAAACACGATGGGAGATGTTTTCTGTGCTGGCACAGTTTCTCCCTGCCAGACATAGTGGAAAAGCTTTCTGCTAAGATGTAGACTACAAAAGACGCTAGAGACCAAGGTACGATGTTCTCCAGAGCTAAGCGCCGCTCCCGGGCGTCTTTCGGCAGAAGCCGCGCTCCGGAGAGCACTGTGAGCGGCACAATCGTCTTTGCGCGAAGAAGCCGCTTCTTCGCCTCCGCCAGCCGGAGAGAGCGGCAGCTTCGGAAAGGTGAAGAAGGAAGCTGTACAACACTGGCATTGTGTGCGCAGCTTGCCAACTGATAGAAAACAGTACCTTTGCACTCTCCTGCCTTTTCCAATCACATGAACATTCCATTGCAAACTGTTTTGGACAACTTTCTCTCTCTTCTTGCAAAACACTCTGCACACCATTCTGCAACCTCAAAAACACGATGGGAGATGTTTTCTGTGCTGGCACAGTTTCTCCCTGCCAGACATAGTGGAAAAGCTTTCTGCTAAGATGTAGACTACAAAAGACGCTAGAGACCAAGGTACGATGCTCTCCGGAGCTAAGCGCCGCTCCCGGGCGTCTTTCGGCAGAAGCCGCGCTAAGGAGAGCACTGGGAGTGGCACAATCGTCTTTGCGCGAAGAAGCCGCTTCTTCGCCTCCGCCAGCCGGAGAGAGCGGCAGCTTCGGAAAGGTGAAGAAGGAAGCTGTACAACACTGGCATTGTGTGCGCAGCTTGCCAACTGATAGAAAACAGTACCTTTGCACTCTCCTGCCTTTTCCAATCACATGAACATTCCATTGCAAGCTGTTTTGGACAACTTTCTCTCTCTTCTTGCAGAACACTCTGCACACCTTTCTGCAACCTCAAAAACACGATGGGAGATGTTTTCTGTGCTGGCACAGTTTCTCCCTGCCAGACATAGTGGAAAAGCTTTCTGCTAAGATGTAGACTACAAAAGACGCTAAAGACCAAGGTACGATGCTCTCCGGAGCTAAGCGCCGCTCCCGGGCGTCTTTCGGCAGAAGCCGCGCTCCGGAGAGCACTGGGAGTGGCACAATCGTCTTTGCGCGAAGAAGCCGCTTCTTCGCCTCCGCCAGCCGGAGAGAGCGGCAGCTTCGGAAAGGTGAAGAAGGAAGCTGTACAACACTGGCATTGTGTGCGCAGCTTGCCAACTGATAGAAAACAGTACCTTTGCACTCTCCTGCCTTTTCCAATCACATGAACATTCCATTGCAAGCTGTTTTGGACAACTTTCTCTCTCTTCTTGCAAAACACTCTGCACACCATTCTGCAACCTCAAAAACACGATGGGAGATGTTTTCTGTGCTGGCACAGTTTCTCCCTGCCAGACATAGTGGAAAAGCTTTCTGCTAAGATGTAGACTACAAAAGACGCTAAAGACCAAGGTACGATGCTCTCCGGAGCTAAGCGCCGCTCCCGGGCGTCTTTCGGCAGAAGCCGCGCTCCGGAGAGCACTGGGAGCGGCACAGTCGTCTTTGCGCGAAGAAGCCGCTTCTTCGCCTCCGCCAGCCGGAGAGAGCGGCAGCTTCGGAAAGGTGAAGAAGGAAGCTGTACAACACTGGCATTGTGTGCGCAGCTTGCCAACTGATAGACAACAGTACCTTTGCACTCTCCTGCCTTTTCCAATCACATGAACATTCCATTGCAAGCTGTTTTGGACAACTTTCCTTTCTTCATGCCAAACACTTGGCAGACCCCTATGCAACCTCAAAAACACGATGGGAGATGTTTTCTGTGCTGGCACAGTTTCTCCCTGCCAGACATAGTGGAAAAGCTTTCTGCTAAGATGTAGACTACAAAAGACGCTAAAGACCAAGGTACGATGCTCTCCGGAGCTAAGCGCCGCTCCCGGGCGTCTTTCGGCAGAAGCCGCGCTCCGGAGAGCACTGTGAGCGGCACAATCGTCTTTGCGCGAAGAAGCCGCTTCTTCGCCTCCGCCAGCCGGAGAGAGCGGCAGCTTCGGAAAGGTGAAGAAGGAAGCTGTACAACACTGGCATTGTGTGCGCAGCTTGCCAACTGATAGAAAACAGTACCTTTGCACTCTCCTGCCTTTTCCAATCACATGAACATTCCATTGCAAGCTGTTTTGGACAACTTTCTCTCTCTTCTTGCAAAACACTCTGCACACCATTCTGCAACCTCAAAAACACGATGGGAGATGTTTTCTGTGCTGGCACAGTTTCTCCCTGCCAGACATAGTGGAAAAGCTTTCTGCTAAGATGTAGACTACAAAAGACGCTAAAGACCAAGGTACGATGCTCTCCGGAGCTAAGCGCCGCTCCCGGGCGTCTTTCGGCAGAAGCCGCGCTCCGGAGAGCACTGTGAGCGGCACAATCGTCTTTGCGCGAAGAAGCCGCTTCTTCGCCTCCGCCAGCCGGAGAGAGCGGCAGCTTCGGAAAGGTGAAGAAGGAAGCTGTACAACACTGGCATTGTGTGCGCAGCTTGCCAACTGATAGAAAACAGTACCTTTGCACTCTCCTGCCTTTTCCAATCACATGAACATTCCATTGCAAGCTGTTTTGGACAACTTTCTCTCTCTTCTTGCAAAACACTCTGCACACCTTTCTGCAACCTCCAAAACACGATGGGAGATGTTTTCTGTGCTGGCACAGTTTCTCCCTGCCAGACATAGTGGAAAAGCTTTCTGCTAAGATGTAGACTACAAAAGACGCTAAAGACCAAGGTACGATGCTCTCCGGAGCTAAGCGCCGCTCCCGGGCGTCTTTCGGCAGAAGCCGCGCTCCGGAGAGCACTGGGAGTGGCACAATCGTCTTTGCGCGAAGAAGCCGCTTTTTCGCCTCCGCCAGCCGGAGAGAGCGGCAGCTTCGGAAAGGTGAAGAAGGAAGCTGTACAACACTGGCATTGTGTGCGCAGCTTGCCAACTGATAGACAACAGTACCTTTGCACTCTCCTGCCTTTTCCAATCACATGAACATTCCATTGCAAGCTGTTTTGGACAACTTTCCTTTCTTCATGCCAAACACTTGGCAGACCCCTATGCAACCTCAAAAACACGATGGGAGATGTTTTCTGTGCTGGCACAGTTTCTCCCTGCCAGACATAGTGGAAAAGCTTTCTGCTAAGATGTAGACTACAAAAGACGCTAAAGACCAAGGTACGATGCTCTCCGGAGCTAAGCGCCGCTCCCGGGCGTCTTTCGGCAGAAGCCGCGCTCCGGAGAGCACTGTGAGCGGCACAATCGTCTTTGCGCGAAGAAGCTGCTTCTTCGCCTCCGCCAGCCGGAGAGAGCGGCAGCTTCGGAAAGGTGAAGAAGGAAGCTTTACAACACTGGCATTGTGTGCGCACCTTGCCAACTGATAGAAAACAGTACCTTTGCACTCTCCTGCCTTTTCCAATCACATGAACATTCCATTGCAAGCTGTTTTGGACAACTTTCTCTCTCTTCTTGCAAAACACTCTGCACACCTATCTGCAACCTCAAAAACACGATGGGAGATGTTTTCTGTGCTGGCACAGTTTCTCCCTGCCAGACATAGTGGAAAAGCTTTCTGCTAAGATGTAGACTACAAAAGACGCTAGAGACCAAGGTACGATGCTCTCCGGAGCTAAGCGCCGCTCCCGGGCGTCTTTCGGCAGAAGCCGTGCTAAGGAGATCACTGTGAGCGGCACAATCGTCTTTGCGCGAAGAAGCCGCTTCTTCGCCTCCGCCAGCCGGAGAGAGCGGCAGCTTCGGAAAGGTGAAGAAGGAAGCTGTACAACACTGGCATTGTGTGCGCAGCTTGCCAACTGATAGATCAGTACCTTTGCACTCTCCTGCCTTTTCCAATCACATGAACATTCCATTGGAAGCTGTTTTGGACAACTTTCTCTCTCTTCTTGCAAAACACTCGGCACACCTTTCTGCAACCTCAAAAACACGATGGGAGATGTTTTCTGTGCTGGCACAGTTTCTCCCTGCCAGACATAGTGGAAAAGCTTTCTGCTAAGATGTAGACTACAAAAGACGCTAAAGACCAAGGTACGATGCTCTCCGGAGCTAAGCGCCGCTCCCGGGCGTCTTTCGGCAGAAGCCGCGCTAAGGAGAGCACTGTGAGCGGCACAATCGTCTTTGCGCGAAGAAGCCGCTTCTTCGCCTCCGCCAGCCGGAGAGAGCGGCAGCTTCGGAAAGGTGAAGAAGGAAGCTGTACAACACTGGCATTGTGTGCGCAGCTTGCCAACTGATAGAAAACAGTACCTTTGCACTCTCCTGCCTTTTCCAATCACATGAACATTCCATTGCAAGCTGTTTTGGACAACTTTCTCTCTCTTCTTGCAAAACACTCGGCACACCTTTCTGCAACCTCCAAAACACGATGGGAGATGTTTTCTGTGCTGGCACAGTTTCTCCCTGCCAGACATAGTGGAAAAGCTTTCTGCTAAGATGTAGACTACAAAAGACGCTAGAGACCAAGGTACGATGCTCTCCGGAGCTAAGCGCCGCTCCCGGGCGTCTTTCGGCAGAAGCCGCGCTAAGGAGAGCACTGGGAGTAGCACAATCGTCTTTGCGCGAAGAAGCCGCTTCTTCGCCTCCGCCAGCCGGAGAGAGCGGCAGCTTCGGAAAGGTGAAGAAGGAAGCTGTACAACACTGGCATTGTGTGCGCAGCTTGCCAACTGATAGAAAACAGTACCTTTGCACTCTCCTGCCTTTTCCAATCACATGAACATTCCATTGCAAGCTGTTTTGGACAACTTTCCTTTCTTCTTGCCAAACACTTGGCAGACCCCTATGCAACCTCAAAAACACGATGGGAGATGTTTTCTGTGCTGGCACAGTTTCTCCCTGCCAGACATAGTGGAAAAGCTTTCTGCTAAGATGTAGACTACAAAAGACGCTAAAGACCAAGGTATGATGCTCTCCGGAGCTAAGCGCCGCTCCCGGGCGTCTTTCGGCAGAAGCCGCGCTCAGGAGAGCACTGTGAGCGGCACAATCGTCTTTGCGCGAAGAAGCCGCTTCTTGGCCTCCGCCAGCCGGAGAGAGCGGCAGCTTCGGAAAGGTGAAGAAGGAAGCTGTACAACACTGGCATTGTGTGCGCAGCTTGCCAACTGATAGAAAACAGTACCTTTGCACTCTCCTGCCTTTTCCAATCACATGAACATTCCATTGGAAGCTGTTTTGGACAACTTTCTCTCTCTTCTTGCAAAACACTCGGCACACCTTTCTGCAACCTCAAAAACTCGATGGGAGATGTTTTCTGTGCTGGCACAGTTTCTCCCTGCCAGACATAGTGGAAAAGCTTTCTGCTAAGATGTAGACTACAAAAGACGCTAGAGAACAAGGTACGATGCTCTCCGGAGCTAAGCGCTGCTCCCGGGCGTCTTTCGGCAGAAGCCGCGCTAAGGAGAGCACTGTGAGCGGCACAATCATCTTTGCGCGAAGAAGCCGCTTCTTCGCCTCCGCCAGCCGGAGAGAGCGGCAGCTTCGGAAAGGTGAAGAAGGAAGCTGTACAACACTGGCATTGTGTGCGCAGCTTGCCAACTGATAGAAAAGAGTACCTTTGCACTCTCCTGCCTTTTCCAATCACATGAACATTCCATTGCAAGCTGTTTTGGACAACTTTCTCTCTCTTCTTGCAAAACACTCTGCACACCATTCTGCAACCTCAAAAACACGATGGGAGATGTTTTCTGTGCTGGCACAGTTTCTCCCTGCCAGACATAGTGGAAAAGCTTTCTGCTAAGATGTAGACTACAAAAGACGCTAAAGACCAAGGTACGATGCTCTCCGGAGCTAAGCGCCGCTCCCGGGCGTCTTTCGGCAGAAGCCGCGCTAAGGAGAGCACTGGGAGCGGCACAATCGTCTTTGCGCGAAGAAGCCGCTTTTTCGCCTCCGCCAGCCGGAGAGAGCAGCAGCTTCGGAAAGGTGAAGAAGGAAGCTGTACAACACTGGCATTGTGTGCGCAGCTTGCCAACTGATAGAAAACAGTACCTTTGCACTCTCCTGCCTTTTCCAATCACATGAACATTCCATTGGAAGCTGTTTTGGACAACTTTCCTTTCTTCCTGCCAAACACTTGGCAGACCCCTATGCAACCTCAAAAACACGATGAGAGATGTTTTCTGTGCTGGCACAGTTTCTCCCTGCCAGACATAGTGGAAAAGCTTTCTGCTAAGATGTAGACTACAAAAGACGCTAAAGACCAAGGTACGATGCTCTCCGGAGCTAAGCGCCGCTCCCGGGCGTCTTTCGGCAGAAGCCGCGCTAAGGAGAGCACTGTGAGCGGCACAATCGTCTTTGCGCGAAGAAGCCGCTTCTTCGCCTCCGCCAGCCGGAGAGAGCGGCAGCTTCGGAAAGGTGAAGAAGGAAGCTGTACAACACTGGCATTGTGTGCGCAGCTTGCCAACTGATAGACAACAGTACCTTTGCACTCTCCTGCCTTTTCCAATCACATGAACATTCCATTGCAAGCTGTTTTGGACAACTTTCCTTTCTTCCTGCCAAACACTTGGCAGACCCCTATGCAACCTCAAAAACACGATGGGAGATGTTTTCTGTGCTGGCACAGTTTCTCCCTGCCAGACATAGTGGAAAAGCTTTCTGCTAAGATGTAGACTACAAAAGACGCTAAAGACCAAGGTACGATGCTCTCCGGAGCTAAGCGCCGCTCCCGGGCGTCTTTCGGCAGAAGCCGCGCTCCGGAGAGCACTGTGAGCGGCACAATCGTCTTTGCGCGAAGAAGCCGCTTCTTCGCCTCCGCCAGCCGGAGAGAGCGGCAGCTTCGGAAAGGTGAAGAAGGAAGCTGTACAACACTGGCATTGTGTGCGCAGCTTGCCAACTGATAGAAAACAGTACCTTTGCACTCTCCTGCCTTTTCCAATCACATGAACATTCCATTGCAAGCTGTTTTGGACAACTTTCTCTCTCTTCTTGCAAAACACTCTGCACACCATTCTGCAACCTCAAAAACACGATGGGAGATGTTTTCTGTGCTGGCACAGTTTCTCCCTGCCAGACATAGTGGAAAAGCTTTCTGCTAAGATGTAGACTACAAAAGACGCTAAAGACCAAGGTACGATGCTCTCCGGAGCTAAGCGCCGCTCCCGGGCGTCTTTCGGCAGAAGCCGCGCTCCGGAGAGCACTGTGAGCGGCACAATCGTCTTTGCGCGAAGAAGCCGCTTCTTCGCCTCCGCCAGCCGGAGAGAGCGGCAGCTTCGGAAAGGTGAAGAAGGAAGCTGTACAACACTGGCATTGTGTGCGCAGCTTGCCAACTGATAGAAAGCAGTACCTTTGCACTCTCCTGCCTTTTCCAATCACATGAACATTCCATTGGAAGCTGTTTTGGACAACTTTCTCTCTCTTCTTGCAAAACACTCTGCACACCTTTCTGCAACCTCAAAAACACGATGGGAGATGTTTTCTGTGCTGGCACAGTTTCTCCCTGCCAGACATAGTGGAAAAGCTTTCTGCTAAGATGTAGACTACAAAAGACGCTAGAGACCAAGGTACGATGTTCTCCAGAGCTAAGCGCCGCTCCCGGGCGTCTTTCGGCAGAAGCCGCGCTCCGGAGAGCACTGTGAGCGGCACAATCGTCTTTGCGCGAAGAAGCCGCTTCTTCGCCTCCGCCAGCCGGAGAGAGCGGCAGCTTCGGAAAGGTGAAGAAGGAAGCTGTACAACACTGGCATTGTGTGCGCAGCTTGCCAACTGATAGACAACAGTACCTTTGCACTCTCCTGCCTTTTCCAATCACATGAACATTCCATTGCAAGCTGTTTTGGACAACTTTCTCTCTCTTCTTGCAAAACACTCTGCACACCATTCTGCAACCTCAAAAACATGATGGGAGATGTTTTCTGTGCTGGCACAGTTTCTCCCTGCCAGACATAGTGGAAAAGCTTTCTGCTAAGATGTAGACTACAAAAGACGCTAGAGACCAAGGTACGATGCTCTCCGGAGCTAAGCGCCGCTCCCGGGCGTCTTTCGGCAGAAGCCGCGCTCCGGAGAGCACTGGGAGTGGCACAATCGTCTTTGCGCGAAGAAGCCGCTTCTTCGCCTCCGCCAGCCGGAGAGAGCGGCAGCTTCGGAAAGGTGAAGAAGGAAGCTGTACAACACTGGCATTGTGTGCGCAGCTTGCCAACTGATAGAAAACAGTACCTTTGCACTCTCCTGCCTTTTCCAATCACATGAACATTCCATTGGAAGCTGTTTTGGACAACTATCTCTCTCTTCTTGCAAAACACTCGGCACACCTTTCTGCAACCTCAAAAACACGATGGGAGATGTTTTCTGTGCTGGCACAGTTTCTCCCTGCCAGACATAGTGGAAAAGCTTTCTGCTAAGATGTAGACTACAAAAGACGCTAGAGACCAAGGTACGATGTTCTCCAGAGCTAAGCGCCGCTCCCGGGCGTCTTTCGGCAGAAGCCGCGCTAAGGACAGCACTGTGAGCGGCACAATCGTCTTTGCGCGAAGAAGCCGCTTCTTCGCCTCCGCCAGCCGGAGAGAGCGGCAGCTTCGGAAAGGTGAAGAAGGAAGCTGTACAACACTGGCATTGTGTGCGCAGCTTGCCAACTGATAGACAACAGTACCTTTGCACTCTCCTGCCTTTTCCAATCACATGAACATTCCATTGCAAGCTGTTTTGGACAACTTTCCTTTCTTCATGCCAAACACTTGGCAGACCCCTATGCAACCTCAAAAACACGATGGGAGATGTTTTCTGTGCTGGCACAGTTTCTCCCTGCCAGACATAGTGGAAAAGCTTTCTGCTAAGATGTAGACTACAAAAGACGCTAAAGACCAAGGTACGATGCTCTCCGGAGCTAAGCGCCGCTCCCGGGCGTCTTTCGGCAGAAGCCGCGCTCCGGAGAGCACTGTGAGCGGCACAATCGTCTTTGCGCGAAGAAGCCGCTTCTTCGCCTCCGCCAGCCGGAGAGAGCGGCAGCTTCGGAAAGGTGAAGAAGGAAGCTGTACAACACTGGCATTGTGTGCGCAGCTTGCCAACTGATAGAAAACAGTACCTTTGCACTCTCCTGCCTTTTCCAATCACATGAACATTCCATTGCAAGCTGTTTTGGACAACTTTCTCTCTCTTCTTGCAAAACACTCTGCACACCATTCTGCAACCTCAAAAACACGATGGGAGATGTTTTCTGTGCTGGCACAGTTTCTCCCTGCCAGACATAGTGGAAAAGCTTTCTGCTAAGATGTAGACTACAAAAGACGCTAAAGACCAAGGTACGATGCTCTCCGGAGCTAAGCGCCGCTCCCGGGCGTCTTTCGGCAGAAGCCGCGCTCCGGAGAGCACTGTGAGCGGCACAATCGTCTTTGCGCGAAGAAGCCGCTTCTTCGCCTCCGCCAGCCGGAGAGAGCGGCAGCTTCGGAAAGGTGAAGAAGGAAGCTGTACAACACTGGCATTGTGTGCGCAGCTTGCCAACTGATAGAAAACAGTACCTTTGCACTCTCCTGCCTTTTCCAATCACATGAACATTCCATTGCAAGCTGTTTTGGACAACTTTCTCTCTCTTCTTGCAAAACACTCTGCACACCTTTCTGCAACCTCCAAAACACGATGGGAGATGTTTTCTGTGCTGGCACAGTTTCTCCCTGCCAGACATAGTGGAAAAGCTTTCTGCTAAGATGTAGACTACAAAAGACGCTAAAGACCAAGGTACGATGCTCTCCGGAGCTAAGCGCCGCTCCCGGGCGTCTTTCGGCAGAAGCCGCGCTCCGGAGAGCACTGTGAGTGGCACAATCGTCTTTGCGCGAAGAAGCCGCTTCTTCGCCTCCGCCAGCCGGAGAGAGCGGCAGCTTCGGAAAGGTGAAGAAGGAAGCTGTACAACACTGGCATTGTGTGCGCAGCTTGCCAACTGATAGAAAACAGTACCTTTGCACTCTCCTGCCTTTTCCAATCACATGAACATTCCATTGCAAGCTGTTTTGGACAACTTTCTCTCTCTTCTTGCAAAACACTCTGCACACCTTTCTGCAACCTCAAAAACACGATGGGAGATGTTTTCTGTGCTGGCACAGTTTCTCCCTGCCAGACATAGTGGAAAAGCTTTCTGCTAAGATGTAGACTACAAAAGACGCTAGAGACCAAGGTACGATGCTCTGCAGAGCTAAGCGCCGCTCCCGGGCGTCTTTCGGCAGAAGCCGTGCTAAGGAGAGCACTGTGAGCGGCACAATCGTCTTTGCGCGAAGAAGCCGCTTCTTCGCCTCCGCCAGCCGGAGAGAGCGGCAGCTTCGGAAAGGTGAAGAAGGAAGCTGTACAACACTGGCATTGTGTGCGCAGCTTGCCAACTGATAGATCAGTACCTTTGCACTCTCCTGCCTTTTCCAATCACATGAACATTCCATTGGAAGCTGTTTTGGACAACTTTCTCTCTCTTCTTGCAAAACACTCGGCACACCTTTCTGCAACCTCAAAAACACGATGGGAGATGTTTTCTGTGCTGGCACAGTTTCTCCCTGCCAGACATAGTGGAAAAGCTTTCTGCTAAGATGTAGACTACAAAAGACGCTAGAGAACAAGGTACGATGCTCTCCGGAGCTAAGCGCTGCTCCCGGGCGTCTTTCGGCAGAAGCCGCGCTAAGGAGAGCACTGTGAGCGGCACAATCATCTTTGCGCGAAGAAGCCGCTTCTTCGCCTCCGCCAGCCGGAGAGAGCGGCAGCTTCGGAAAGGTGAAGAAGGAAGCTGTACAACACTGGCATTGTGTGCGCAGCTTGCCAACTGATAGAAAACAGTACCTTGGCACTCTCCTGCCTTTTCCAATCACATGAACATTCCATTGCAAGCTGTTTTGGACAACTTTCTCTCTCTTCTTGCAAAACACTCTGCACACCTTTCTGCAACCTCAAAAACACGATGGGAGATGTTTTCTGTGCTGGCACAGTTTCTCCCTGCCAGACATAGTGGAAAAGCTTTCTGCTAAGATGTAGACTACAAAAGACGCTAAAGACCAAGGTACGATGCTCTCCGGAGCTAAGCGCCGCTCCCGGGCGTCTTTCGGCAGAAGCCGCGCTAAGGAGAGCACTGGGAGCGGCACAATCGTCTTTGCGCGAAGAAGCCGCTTTTTCGCCTCCGCCAGCCGGAGAGAGCAGCAGCTTCGGAAAGGTGAAGAAGGAAGCTGTACAACACTGGCATTGTGTGCGCAGCTTGCCAACTGATAGAAAACAGTACCTTTGCACTCTCCTGCCTTTTCCAATCACATGAACATTCCATTGGAAGCTGTTTTGGACAACTTTCCTTTCTTCCTGCCAAACACTTGGCAGACCCCTATGCAACCTCAAAAACACGATGAGAGATGTTTTCTGTGCTGGCACAGTTTCTCCCTGCCAGACATAGTGGAAAAGCTTTCTGCTAAGATGTAGACTACAAAAGACGCTAAAGACCAAGGTACGATGCTCTCCGGAGCTAAGCGCCGCTCCCGGGCGTCTTTCGGCAGAAGCCGCGCTCCGGAGAGCACTGTGAGCGGCACAATCGTCTTTGCGCGAAGAAGCCGCTTCTTCGCCTCCGCCAGCCGGAGAGAGCGGCAGCTTCGGAAAGGTGAAGAAGGAAGCTGTACAACACTGGCATTGTGTGCGCAGCTTGCCAACTGATAGACAACAGTACCTTTGCACTCTCCTGCCTTTTCCAATCACATGAACATTCCATTGCAAGCTGTTTTGGACAACTTTCCTTTCTTCATGCCAAACACTTGGCAGACCCCTATGCAACCTCAAAAACACGATGGGAGATGTTTTCTGTGCTGGCACAGTTTCTCCCTGCCAGACATAGTGGAAAAGCTTTCTGCTAAGATGTAGACTACAAAAGACGCTAAAGACCAAGGTACGATGCTCTCCGGAGCTAAGCGCCGCTCCCGGGCGTCTTTCGGCAGAAGCCGCGCTCCGGAGAGCACTGTGAGCGGCACAATCGTCTTTGCGCGAAGAAGCCGCTTCTTCGCCTCCGCCAGCCGGAGAGAGCGGCAGCTTCGGAAAGGTGAAGAAGGAAGCTGTACAACACTGGCATTGTGTGCGCAGCTTGCCAACTGATAGAAAACAGTACCTTTGCACTCTCCTGCCTTTTCCAATCACATGAACATTCCATTGCAAGCTGTTTTGGACAACTTTCTCTCTCTTCTTGCAAAACACTCTGCACACCATTCTGCAACCTCAAAAACACGATGGGAGATGTTTTCTGTGCTGGCACAGTTTCTCCCTGCCAGACATAGTGGAAAAGCTTTCTGCTAAGATGTAGACTACAAAAGACGCTAAAGACCAAGGTACGATGCTCTCCGGAGCTAAGCGCCGCTCCCGGGCGTCTTTCGGCAGAAGCCGCGCTCCGGAGAGCACTGTGAGCGGCACAATCGTCTTTGCGCGAAGAAGCCGCTTCTTCGCCTCCGCCAGCCGGAGAGAGCGGCAGCTTCGGAAAGGTGAAGAAGGAAGCTGTACAACACTGGCATTGTGTGCGCAGCTTGCCAACTGATAGAAAGCAGTACCTTTGCACTCTCCTGCCTTTTCCAATCACATGAACATTCCATTGCAAGCTGTTTTGGACAACTTTCTCTCTCTTCTTGCAAAACACTCTGCACACCTTTCTGCAACCTCAAAAACACGATGGGAGATGTTTTCTGTGCTGGCACAGTTTCTCCCTGCCAGACATAGTGGAAAAGCTTTCTGCTAAGATGTAGACTACAAAAGACGCTAGAGACCAAGGTACGATGTTCTCCAGAGCTAAGCGCCGCTCCCGGGCGTCTTTCGGCAGAAGCCGCGCTAAGGACAGCACTGTGAGCGGCACAATCGTCTTTGCGCGAAGAAGCCGCTTCTTCGCCTCCGCCAGCCGGAGAGAGCGGCAGCTTCGGAAAGGTGAAGAAGGAAGCTGTACAACACTGGCATTGTGTGCGCAGCTTGCCAACTGATAGACAACAGTACCTTTGCACTCTCCTGCCTTTTCCAATCACATGAACATTCCATTGCAAGCTGTTTTGGACAACTTTCCTTTCTTCCTGCCAAACACTTGGCAGACCCCTATGCAACCTCCAAAACACGATGGGAGATGTTTTCTGTGCTGGCACAGTTTCTCCCTGCCAGACATAGTGGAAAAGCTTTCTGCTAAGATGTAGACTACAAAAGACGCTAAAGACCAAGGTACGATGCTCTCCGGAGCTAAGCGCCGCTCCCGGGCGTCTTTCGGCAGAAGCCGCGCTCCGGAGAGCACTGTGAGTGGCACAATCGTCTTTGCGCGAAGAAGCCGCTTCTTCGCCTCCGCCAGCCGGAGAGAGCGGCAGCTTCGGAAAGGTGAAGAAGGAAGCTGTACAACACTGGCATTGTGTGCGCAGCTTGCCAACTGATAGAAAACAGTACCTTTGCACTCTCCTGCCTTTTCCAATCACATGAACATTCCATTGCAAGCTGTTTTGGACAACTTTCTCTCTCTTCTTGCAAAACACTCTGCACACCATTCTGCAACCTCAAAAACACGATGGGAGATGTTTTCTGTGCTGGCACAGTTTCTCCCTGCCAGACATAGTGGAAAAGCTTTCTGCTAAGATGTAGACTACAAAAGACGCTAGAGACCAAGGTACGATGCTCTCCGGAGCTAAGCGCCGCTCCCGGGCGTCTTTCGGCAGAAGTCGCGCTAAGGAGAGCACTGGGAGTGGCACAATCGTCTTTGCGCGAAGAAGCCGCTTCTTCGCCTCCGCCAGCCGGAGAGAGCGGCAGCTTCGGAAAGGTGAAGAAGGAAGCTGTACAACACTGGCATTGTGTGCGCAGCTTGCCAACTGATAGAAAACAGTACCTTTGCACTCTCCTGCCTTTTCCAATCACATGAACATTCCATTGCAAGCTGTTTTGGACAACTTTCTCTCTCTTCTTGCAAAACACTCTGCACACCTTTCTGCAACCTCCAAAACACGATGGGAGATGTTTTCTGTGCTGGCACAGTTTCTCCCTGCCAGACATAGTGGAAAAGCTTTCTGCTAAGATGTAGACTACAAAAGACGCTAAAGACCAAGGTACGATGCTCTCCGGAGCTAAGCGCCGCTCCCGGGCGTCTTTCGGCAGAAGCCGCGCTCCGGAGAGCACTGGGAGTGGCACAATCGTCTTTGCGCGAAGAAGCCGCTTCTTCGCCTCCGCCAGCCGGAGAGAGCGGCAGCTTCGGAAAGGTGAAGAAGGAAGCTGTACAACACTGGCATTGTGTGCGCAGCTTGCCAACTGATAGAAAACAGTACCTTTGCACTCTCCTGCCTTTTCCAATCACATGAACATTCCATTGCAAGCTGTTTTGGACAACTTTCTCTCTCTTCTTGCAAAACACTCTGCACACCATTCTGCAACCTCAAAAACACGATGGGAGATGTTTTCTGTGCTGGCACAGTTTCTCCCTGCCAGACATAGTGGAAAAGCTTTCTGCTAAGATGTAGACTACAAAAGACGCTAAAGACCAAGGTACGATGCTCTCCGGAGCTAAGCGCCGCTCCCGGGCGTCTTTCGGCAGAAGCCGCGCTCCGGAGAGCACTGTGAGCGGCACAGTCGTCTTTGCGCGAAGAAGCCGCTTCTTCGCCTCCGCCAGCCGGAGAGAGCGGCAGCTTCGGAAAGGTGAAGAAGGAAGCTGTACAACACTGGCATTGTGTGCGCAGCTTGCCAACTGATAGAAAGCAGTACCTTTGCACTCTCCTGCCTTTTCCAATCACATGAACATTCCATTGGAAGCTGTTTTGGACAACTTTCTCTCTCTTCTTGCAAAACACTCGGCACACCTTTCTGCAACCTCAAAAACACGATGGGAGATGTTTTCTGTGCTGGCACAGTTTCTCCCTGCCAGACATAGTGGAAAAGCTTTCTGCTAAGATGTAGACTACAAAAGACGCTAGAGACCAAGGTACGATGTTCTCCAGAGCTAAGCGCCGCTCCCGGGCGTCTTTCGGCAGAAGCCGCGCTAAGGACAGCACTGTGAGCGGCACAATCGTCTTTGCGCGAAGAAGCCGCTTCTTCGCCTCCGCCAGCCGGAGAGAGCGGCAGCTTCGGAAAGGTGAAGAAGGAAGCTGTACAACACTGGCATTGTGTGCGCAGCTTGCCAACTGATAGACAACAGTACCTTTGCACTCTCCTGCCTTTTCCAATCACATGAACATTCCATTGCAAGCTGTTTTGGACAACTTTCCTTTCTTCATGCCAAACACTTGGCAGACCCCTATGCAACCTCAAAAACACGATGGGAGATGTTTTCTGTGCTGGCACAGTTTCTCCCTGCCAGACATAGTGGAAAAGCTTTCTGCTAAGATGTAGACTACAAAAGACGCTAAAGACCAAGGTACGATGCTCTCCGGAGCTAAGCGCCGCTCCCGGGCGTCTTTCGGCAGAAGCCGCGCTCCGGAGAGCACTGTGAGCGGCACAATCGTCTTTGCGCGAAGAAGCCGCTTCTTCGCCTCCGCCAGCCGGAGAGAGCGGCAGCTTCGGAAAGGTGAAGAAGGAAGCTGTACAACACTGGCATTGTGTGCGCAGCTTGCCAACTGATAGAAAACAGTACCTTTGCACTCTCCTGCCTTTTCCAATCACATGAACATTCCATTGCAAGCTGTTTTGGACAACTTTCTCTCTCTTCTTGCAAAACACTCTGCACACCATTCTGCAACCTCAAAAACACGATGGGAGATGTTTTCTGTGCTGGCACAGTTTCTCCCTGCCAGACATAGTGGAAAAGCTTTCTGCTAAGATGTAGACTACAAAAGACGCTAAAGACCAAGGTACGATGCTCTCCGGAGCTAAGCGCCGCTCCCGGGCGTCTTTCGGCAGAAGCCGCGCTCCGGAGAGCACTGTGAGCGGCACAATCGTCTTTGCGCGAAGAAGCCGCTTCTTCGCCTCCGCCAGCCGGAGAGAGCGGCAGCTTCGGAAAGGTGAAGAAGGAAGCTGTACAACACTGGCATTGTGTGCGCAGCTTGCCAACTGATAGAAAACAGTACCTTTGCACTCTCCTGCCTTTTCCAATCACATGAACATTCCATTGCAAGCTGTTTTGGACAACTTTCTCTCTCTTCTTGCAAAACACTCTGCACACCTTTCTGCAACCTCCAAAACACGATGGGAGATGTTTTCTGTGCTGGCACAGTTTCTCCCTGCCAGACATAGTGGAAAAGCTTTCTGCTAAGATGTAGACTACAAAAGACGCTAAAGACCAAGGTACGATGCTCTCCGGAGCTAAGCGCCGCTCCCGGGCGTCTTTCGGCAGAAGCCGCGCTCCGGAGAGCACTGGGAGTGGCACAATCGTCTTTGCGCGAAGAAGCCGCTTTTTCGCCTCCGCCAGCCGGAGAGAGCGGCAGCTTCGGAAAGGTGAAGAAGGAAGCTGTACAACACTGGCATTGTGTGCGCAGCTTGCCAACTGATAGAAAACAGTACCTTTGCACTCTCCTGCCTTTTCCAATCACATGAACATTCCATTGCAAGCTGTTTTGGACAACTTTCTCTCTCTTCTTGCAAAACACTCTGCACACCTTTCTGCAACCTCAAAAACACGATGGGAGATGTTTTCTGTGCTGGCACAGTTTCTCCCTGCCAGACATAGTGGAAAAGCTTTCTGCTAAGATGTAGACTACAAAAGACGCTAGAGACCAAGGTACGATGCTCTCCGGAGCTAAGCGCCGCTCCCGGGCGTCTTTCGGCAGAAGCCGTGCTAAGGAGAGCACTGTGAGCGGCACAATCGTCTTTGCGCGAAGAAGCCGCTTCTTCGCCTCCGCCAGCCGGAGAGAGCGGCAGCTTCGGAAAGGTGAAGAAGGAAGCTGTACAACACTGGCATTGTGTGCGCAGCTTGCCAACTGATAGATCAGTACCTTTGCACTCTCCTGCCTTTTCCAATCACATGAACATTCCATTGGAAGCTGTTTTGGACAACTTTCTCTCTCTTCTTGCAAAACACTCTGCACACCTTTCTGCAACCTCAAAAACACGATGGGAGATGTTTTCTGTGCTGGCACAGTTTCTCCCTGCCAGACATAGTGGAAAAGCTTTCTGCTAAGATGTAGACTACAAAAGACGCTAAAGACCAAGGTACGATGCTCTCCGGAGCTAAGCGCCGCTCCCGGGCGTCTTTCGGCAGAAGCCGCGCTAAGGAGAGCACTGGGAGCGGCACAATCGTCTTTGCGCGAAGAAGCCGCTTTTTCGCCTCCGCCAGCCGGAGAGAGCGGCAGCTTCGGAAAGGTGAAGAAGGAAGCTGTACAACACTGGCATTGTGTGCGCAGCTTGCCAACTGATAGAAAACAGTACCTTTGCACTCTCCTGCCTTTTCCAATCACATGAACATTCCATTGGAAGCTGTTTTGGACAACTTTCCTTTCTTCCTGCCAAACACTTGGCAGACCCCTATGCAACGTCAAAACCACGATGAGAGATGTTTTCTGTGCTGGCACAGTTTCTCCCTGCCAGACATAGTGGAAAAGCTTTCTGCTAAGATGTAGACTACAAAAGACGCTAAAGACCAAGGTACGATGCTCTCCGGAGCTAAGCGCCGCTCCCGGGCGTCTTTCGGCAGAAGCCGCGCTCCGGAGAGCACTGTGAGCGGCACAATCGTCTTTGCGCGAAGAAGCCGCTTCTTCGCCTCCGCCAGCCGGAGAGAGCGGCAGCTTCGGAAAGGTGAAGAAGGAAGCTGTACAACACTGGCATTGTGTGCGCAGCTTGCCAACTGATAGACAACAGTACCTTTGCACTCTCCTGCCTTTTCCAATCACATGAACATTCCATTGCAAGCTGTTTTGGACAACTTTCCTTTCTTCATGCCAAACACTTGGCAGACCCCTATGCAACCTCAAAAACACGATGGGAGATGTTTTCTGTGCTGGCACAGTTTCTCCCTGCCAGACATAGTGGAAAAGCTTTCTGCTAAGATGTAGACTACAAAAGACGCTAAAGACCAAGGTACGATGCTCTCCGGAGCTAAGCGCCGCTCCCGGGCGTCTTTCGGCAGAAGCCGCGCTCCGGAGAGCACTGTGAGCGGCACAATCGTCTTTGCGCGAAGAAGCCGCTTCTTCGCCTCCGCCAGCCGGAGAGAGCGGCAGCTTCGGAAAGGTGAAGAAGGAAGCTGTACAACACTGGCATTGTGTGCGCAGCTTGCCAACTGATAGAAAACAGTACCTTTGCACTCTCCTGCCTTTTCCAATCACATGAACATTCCATTGCAAGCTGTTTTGGACAACTTTCTCTCTCTTCTTGCAAAACACTCTGCACACCATTCTGCAACCTCAAAAACACGATGGGAGATGTTTTCTGTGCTGGCACAGTTTCTCCCTGCCAGACATAGTGGAAAAGCTTTCTGCTAAGATGTAGACTACAAAAGACGCTAGAGACCAAGGTACGATGCTCTCCGGAGCTAAGCGCCGCTCCCGGGCGTCTTTCGGCAGAAGCCGCGCTAAGGAGAGCACTGGGAGTGGCACAATCGTCTTTGCGCGAAGAAGCCGCTTCTTCGCCTCCGCCAGCCGGAGAGAGCGGCAGCTTCGGAAAGGTGAAGAAGGAAGCTGTACAACACTGGCATTGTGTGCGCAGCTTGCCAACTGATAGAAAACAGTACCTTTGCACTCTCCTGCCTTTTCCAATCACATGAACATTCCATTGCAAGCTGTTTTGGACAACTTTCTCTCTCTTCTTGCAGAACACTCTGCACACCTTTCTGCAACCTCAAAAACACGATGGGAGATGTTTTCTGTGCTGGCACAGTTTCTCCCTGCCAGACATAGTGGAAAAGCTTTCTGCTAAGATGTAGACTACAAAAGACGCTAAAGACCAAGGTACGATGCTCTCCGGAGCTAAGCGCCGCTCCCGGGCGTCTTTCGGCAGAAGCCGCGCTCCGGAGAGCACTGGGAGTGGCACAATCGTCTTTGCGCGAAGAAGCCGCTTCTTCGCCTCCGCCAGCCGGAGAGAGCGGCAGCTTCGGAAAGGTGAAGAAGGAAGCTGTACAACACTGGCATTGTGTGCGCAGCTTGCCAACTGATAGAAAACAGTACCTTTGCACTCTCCTGCCTTTTCCAATCACATGAACATTCCATTGCAAGCTGTTTTGGACAACTTTCTCTCTCTTCTTGCAAAACACTCGGCACACCTTTCTGCAACCTCAAAAACACGATGGGAGATGTTTTCTGTGCTGGCACAGTTTCTCCCTGCCAGACATAGTGGAAAAGCTTTCTGCTAAGATGTAGACTACAAAAGACGCTAAAGACCAAGGTACGATGCTCTCCGGAGCTAAGCGCCGCTCCCGGGCGTCTTTCGGCAGAAGCCGCGCTCCGGAGAGCACTGTGAGCGGCACAGTCGTCTTTGCGCGAAGAAGCCGCTTCTTCGCCTCCGCCAGCCGGAGAGAGCGGCAGCTTCGGAAAGGTGAAGAAGGAAGCTGTACAACACTGGCATTGTGTGCGCAGCTTGCCAACTGATAGAAAGCAGTACCTTTGCACTCTCCTGCCTTTTCCAATCACATGAACATTCCATTGGAAGCTGTTTTGGACAACTTTCTCTCTCTTCTTGCAAAACACTCGGCACACCTTTCTGCAACCTCAAAAACACGATGGGAGATGTTTTCTGTGCTGGCACAGTTTCTCCCTGCCAGACATAGTGGAAAAGCTTTCTGCTAAGATGTAGACTACAAAAGACGCTAGAGACCAAGGTACGATGTTCTCCAGAGCTAAGCGCCGCTCCCGGGCGTCTTTCGGCAGAAGCCGCGCTAAGGACAGCACTGTGAGCGGCACAATCGTCTTTGCGCGAAGAAGCCGCTTCTTCGCCTCCGCCAGCCGGAGAGAGCGGCAGCTTCGGAAAGGTGAAGAAGGAAGCTGTACAACACTGGCATTGTGTGCGCAGCTTGCCAACTGATAGACAACAGTACCTTTGCACTCTCCTGCCTTTTCCAATCACATGAACATTCCATTGCAAGCTGTTTTGGACAACTTTCCTTTCTTCATGCCAAACACTTGGCAGACCCCTATGCAACCTCAAAAACACGATGGGAGATGTTTTCTGTGCTGGCACAGTTTCTCCCTGCCAGACATAGTGGAAAAGCTTTCTGCTAAGATGTAGACTACAAAAGACGCTAAAGACCAAGGTACGATGCTCTCCGGAGCTAAGCGCCGCTCCCGGGCGTCTTTCGGCAGAAGCCGCGCTCCGGAGAGCACTGTGAGCGGCACAATCGTCTTTGCGCGAAGAAGCCGCTTCTTCGCCTCCGCCAGCCGGAGAGAGCGGCAGCTTCGGAAAGGTGAAGAAGGAAGCTGTACAACACTGGCATTGTGTGCGCAGCTTGCCAACTGATAGAAAACAGTACCTTTGCACTCTCCTGCCTTTTCCAATCACATGAACATTCCATTGCAAGCTGTTTTGGACAACTTTCTCTCTCTTCTTGCAAAACACTCTGCACACCATTCTGCAACCTCAAAAACACGATGGGAGATGTTTTCTGTGCTGGCACAGTTTCTCCCTGCCAGACATAGTGGAAAAGCTTTCTGCTAAGATGTAGACTACAAAAGACGCTAAAGACCAAGGTACGATGCTCTCCGGAGCTAAGCGCCGCTCCCGGGCGTCTTTCGGCAGAAGCCGCGCTCCGGAGAGCACTGTGAGCGGCACAATCGTCTTTGCGCGAAGAAGCCGCTTCTTCGCCTCCGCCAGCCGGAGAGAGCGGCAGCTTCGGAAAGGTGAAGAAGGAAGCTGTACAACACTGGCATTGTGTGCGCAGCTTGCCAACTGATAGAAAACAGTACCTTTGCACTCTCCTGCCTTTTCCAATCACATGAACATTCCATTGCAAGCTGTTTTGGACAACTTTCTCTCTCTTCTTGCAAAACACTCTGCACACCTTTCTGCAACCTCCAAAACACGATGGGAGATGTTTTCTGTGCTGGCACAGTTTCTCCCTGCCAGACATAGTGGAAAAGCTTTCTGCTAAGATGTAGACTACAAAAGACGCTAAAGACCAAGGTACGATGCTCTCCGGAGCTAAGCGCCGCTCCCGGGCGACTTTCGGCAGAAGCCGCGCTCCGGAGAGCACTGGGAGTGGCACAATCGTCTTTGCGCGAAGAAGCCGCTTTTTCGCCTCCGCCAGCCGGAGAGAGCGGCAGCTTCGGAAAGGTGAAGAAGGAAGCTGTACAACACTGGCATTGTGTGCGCAGCTTGCCAACTGATAGACAACAGTACCTTTGCACTCTCCTGCCTTTTCCAATCACATGAACATTCCATTGCAAGCTGTTTTGGACAACTTTCCTTTCTTCATGCCAAACACTTGGCAGACCCCTATGCAACCTCAAAAACACGATGGGAGATGTTTTCTGTGCTGGCACAGTTTCTCCCTGCCAGACATAGTGGAAAAGCTTTCTGCTAAGATGTAGACTACAAAAGACGCTAAAGACCAAGGTACGATGCTCTCCGGAGCTAAGCGCCGCTCCCGGGCGTCTTTCGGCAGAAGCCGCGCTCCGGAGAGCACTGTGAGCGGCACAATCGTCTTTGCGCGAAGAAGCCGCTTCTTCGCCTCCGCCAGCCGGAGAGAGCGGCAGCTTCGGAAAGGTGAAGAAGGAAGCTGTACAACACTGGCATTGTGTGCGCAGCTTGCCAACTGATAGAAAACAGTACCTTTGCACTCTCCTGCCTTTTCCAATCACATGAACATTCCATTGCAAGCTGTTTTGGACAACTTTCTCTCTCTTCTTGCAAAACACTCTGCACACCATTCTGCAACCTCAAAAACACGATGGGAGATGTTTTCTGTGCTGGCACAGTTTCTCCCTGCCAGACATAGTGGAAAAGCTTTCTGCTAAGATGTAGACTACAAAAGACGCTAAAGACCAAGGTACGATGCTCTCCGGAGCTAAGCGCCGCTCCCGGGCGTCTTTCGGCAGAAGCCGCGCTCCGGAGAGCACTGTGAGCGGCACAATCGTCTTTGCGCGAAGAAGCCGCTTCTTCGCCTCCGCCAGCCGGAGAGAGCGGCAGCTTCGGAAAGGTGAAGAAGGAAGCTGTACAACACTGGCATTGTGTGCGCAGCTTGCCAACTGATAGAAAACAGTACCTTTGCACTCTCCTGCCTTTTCCAATCACATGAACATTCCATTGCAAGCTGTTTTGGACAACTTTCTCTCTCTTCTTGCAAAACACTCTGCACACCTTTCTGCAACCTCCAAAACACGATGGGAGATGTTTTCTGTGCTGGCACAGTTTCTCCCTGCCAGACATAGTGGAAAAGCTTTCTGCTAAGATGTAGACTACAAAAGACGCTAAAGACCAAGGTACGATGCTCTCCGGAGCTAAGCGCCGCTCCCGGGCGACTTTCGGCAGAAGCCGCGCTCCGGAGAGCGCTGGGAGTGGCACAATCGTCTTTGCGCGAAGAAGCCGCTTTTTCGCCTCCGCCAGCCGGAGAGAGCGGCAGCTTCGGAAAGGTGAAGAAGGAAGCTGTACAACACTGGCATTGTGTGCGCAGCTTGCCAACTGATAGACAACAGTACCTTTGCACTCTCCTGCCTTTTCCAATCACATGAACATTCCATTGCAAGCTGTTTTGGACAACTTTCCTTTCTTCATGCCAAACACTTGGCAGACCCCTATGCAACCTCAAAAACACGATGGGAGATGTTTTCTGTGCTGGCACAGTTTCTCCCTGCCAGACATAGTGGAAAAGCTTTCTGCTAAGATGTAGACTACAAAAGACGCTAAAGACCAAGGTACGATGCTCTCCGGAGCTAAGCGCCGCTCCCGGGCGTCTTTCGGCAGAAGCCGCGCTCCGGAGAGCACTGTGAGCGGCACAATCGTCTTTGCGCGAAGAAGCCGCTTCTTCGCCTCCGCCAGCCGGAGAGAGCGGCAGCTTCGGAAAGGTGAAGAAGGAAGCTGTACAACACTGGCATTGTGTGCGCAGCTTGCCAACTGATAGAAAACAGTACCTTTGCACTCTCCTGCCTTTTCCAATCACATGAACATTCCATTGCAAGCTGTTTTGGACAACTTTCTCTCTCTTCTTGCAAAACACTCTGCACACCATTCTGCAACCTCAAAAACACGATGGGAGATGTTTTCTGTGCTGGCACAGTTTCTCCCTGCCAGACATAGTGGAAAAGCTTTCTGCTAAGATGTAGACTACAAAAGACGCTAAAGACCAAGGTACGATGCTCTCCGGAGCTAAGCGCCGCTCCCGGGCGTCTTTCGGCAGAAGCCGCGCTCCGGAGAGCACTGTGAGCGGCACAATCGTCTTTGCGCGAAGAAGCCGCTTCTTCGCCTCCGCCAGCCGGAGAGAGCGGCAGCTTCGGAAAGGTGAAGAAGGAAGCTGTACAACACTGGCATTGTGTGCGCAGCTTGCCAACTGATAGAAAACAGTACCTTTGCACTCTCCTGCCTTTTCCAATCACATGAACATTCCATTGCAAGCTGTTTTGGACAACTTTCTCTCTCTTCTTGCAAAACACTCTGCACACCTTTCTGCAACCTCCAAAACACGATGGGAGATGTTTTCTGTGCTGGCACAGTTTCTCCCTGCCAGACATAGTGGAAAAGCTTTCTGCTAAGATGTAGACTACAAAAGACGCTAGAGACAAAGGTACGATGCTCTCCGGAGCTAAGCGCCGCTCCCGGGCGTCTTTCGGCAGAAGCCGCGCTCCGGAGAGCACTGGGAGTGGCACAATCATCTTTGCGCGAAGAAGCCGCTTTTTCGCCTCCGCCAGCCGGAGAGAGCGGCAGCTTCGGAAAGGTGAAGAAGGAAGCTGTACAACACTGGCATTGTGTGCGCAGCTTGCCAACTGATAGACAACAGTACCTTTGCACTCTCCTGCCTTTTCCAATCACATGAACATTCCATTGCAAGCTGTTTTGGACAACTTTCCTTTCTTCATGCCAAACACTTGGCAGACCCCTATGCAACCTCAAAAACACGATGGGAGATGTTTTCTGTGCTGGCACAGTTTCTCCCTGCCAGACATAGTGGAAAAGCTTTCTGCTAAGATGTAGACTACAAAAGACGCTAAAGACCAAGGTACGATGCTCTCCGGAGCTAAGCGCCGCTCCCGGGCGTCTTTCGGCAGAAGCCGCGCTCCGGAGAGCACTGTGAGCGGCACAATCGTCTTTGCGCGAAGAAGCTGCTTCTTCGCCTCCGCCAGCCGGAGAGAGCGGCAGCTTCGGAAAGGTGAAGAAGGAAGCTGTACAACACTGGCATTGTGTGCGCAGCTTGCCAACTGATAGAAAACAGTACCTTTGCACTCTCCTGCCTTTTCCAATCACATGAACATTCCATTGCAAGCTGTTTTGGACAACTTTCTCTCTCTTCTTGCAAAACACTCTGCACACCTATCTGCAACCTCAAAAACACGATGGGAGATGTTTTCTGTGCTGGCACAGTTTCTCCCTGCCAGACATAGTGGAAAAGCTTTCTGCTAAGATGTAGACTACAAAAGACGCTAGAGACCAAGGTACGATGCTCTCCGGAGCTAAGCGCCGCTCCCGGGCGTCTTTCGGCAGAAGCCGTGCTAAGGAGATCACTGTGAGCGGCACAATCGTCTTTGCGCGAAGAAGCCGCTTCTTCGCCTCCGCCAGCCGGAGAGAGCGGCAGCTTCGGAAAGGTGAAGAAGGAAGCTGTACAACACTGGCATTGTGTGCGCAGCTTGCCAACTGATAGATCAGTACCTTTGCACTCTCCTGCCTTTTCCAATCACATGAACATTCCATTGGAAGCTGTTTTGGACAACTTTCTCTCTCTTCTTGCAAAACACTCGGCACACCTTTCTGCAACCTCAAAAACACGATGGGAGATGTTTTCTGTGCTGGCACAGTTTCTCCCTGCCAGACATAGTGGAAAAGCTTTCTGCTAAGATGTAGACTACAAAAGACGCTAAAGACCAAGGTACGATGCTCTCCGGAGCTAAGCGCCGCTCCCGGGCGTCTTTCGGCAGAAGCCGCGCTAAGGAGAGCACTGTGAGCGGCACAATCGTCTTTACGCGAAGAAGCCGCTTCTTCGCCTCCGCCAGCCGGAGAGAGCGGCAGCTTCGGAAACGTGAAGAAGGAAGCTGTACAACACTGGCATTGTGTGCGCAGCTTGCCAACTGATAGAAAACAGTACCTTTGCACTCTCCTGCCTTTTCCAATCACATGAACATTCCATTGCAAGCTGTTTTGGACAACTTTCTCTCTCTTCTTGCAAAACACTCTGCACACCTTTCTGCAACCTCAAAAACACGATGGGAGATGTTTTCTGTGCTGGCACAGTTTCTCCCTGCCAGACATAGTGGAAAAGCTTTCTGCTAAGATGTAGACTACAAAAGACGCTAGAGACCAAGGTACGATGCTCTCCGGAGCTAAGCGCCGCTCCCGGGCGTCTTTCGGCAGAAGCCGCGCTAAGGAGAGCACTGGGAGTAGCACAATCGTCTTTGCGCGAAGAAGCCGCTTCTTCGCCTCCGCCAGCCGGAGAGAGCGGCAGCTTCGGAAAGGTGAAGAAGGAAGCTGTACAACACTGGCATTGTGTGCGCAGCTTGCCAACTGATAGACAACAGTACCTTTGCACTCTCCTGCCTTTTCCAATCACATGAACATTCCATTGCAAGCTGTTTTGGACAACTTTCCTTTCTTCCTGCCAAACACTTGGCAGACCCCTATGCAACCTCAAAAACACGATGAGAGATGTTTTCTGTGCTGGCACAGTTTCTCCCTGCCAGACATAGTGGAAAAGCTTTCTGCTAAGATGTAGACTACAAAAGACGCTAAAGACCAAGGTACGATGCTCTCCGGAGCTAAGCGCCGCTCCCGGCCGTCTTTCGGCAGAAGCCGCGCTCCGGAGAGCACTGTGAGCGGCACAATCGTCTTTGCGCGAAGAAGCCGCTTCTTCGCCTCCGCCAGCCGGAGAGAGCGGCAGCTTCGGAAAGGTGAAGAAGGAAGCTGTACAACACTGGCATTGTGTGCGCAGCTTGCCAACTGATAGAAAACAGTACCTTTGCACTCTCCTGCCTTTTCCAATCACATGAACATTCCATTGCAAGCTGTTTTGGACAACTTTCTCTCTCTTCTTGCAAAACACTCGGCACACCTTTCTGCAACCTCAAAAACACGATGGGAGATGTTTTCTGTGCTGGCACAGTTTCTCCCTGCCAGACATAGTGGAAAAGCTTTCTGCTAAGATGTAGACTACAAAAGACGCTAAAGACCAAGGTACGATGCTCTCCGGAGCTAAGCGCCGCTCCCGGGCGTCTTTCGGCAGAAGCCGCGCTAAGGAGAGCACTGGGAGCGGCACAATCGTCTTTGCGCGAAGAAGCCGCTTTTTCGCCTCCGCCAGCCGGAGAGAGCGGCAGCTTCGGAAAGGTGAAGAAGGAAGCTGTACAACACTGGCATTGTGTGCGCAGCTTGCCAACTGATAGAAAACAGTACCTTTGCACTCTCCTGCCTTTTCCAATCACATGAACATTCCATTGCAAGCTGTTTTGGACAACTTTCTCTCTCTTCTTGCAAAACACTCTGCACACCTTTCTGCAACCTCAAAAACACGCTGGGAGATGTTTTCTGTGCTGGCACAGTTTCTCCCTGCCAGACATAGTGGAAAAGCTTTCTGCTAAGATGTAGACTACAAAAGACGCTAAAGACCAAGGTACGATGCTCTCCGGAGCTAAGCGCCGCTCCCGGGCGTCTTTCGGCAGAAGCCGCGCTCCGGAGAGCACTGTGAGCGGCACAATCGTCTTTGCGCGAAGAAGCCGCTTCTTCGCCTCCGCCAGCCGGAGAGAGCGGCAGCTTCGGAAAGGTGAAGAAGGAAGCTGTACAACACTGGCATTGTGTGCGCAGCTTGCCAACTGATAGAAAACAATACCTTTGCACTCTCCTGCCTTTTCCAATCACATGAACATTCCATTGCAAGCTGTTTTGGACAACTTTCCTTTCTTCTTGCCAAACACATGGCAGACCCCTATGCAACCTCAAAAATACGATGGGAGATGTTTTCTGTGCTGGCACAGTTTCTCCCTGCCAGACATAGTGGAAAAGATTTCTGCTAAGATGTAGACTACAAAAGACGCTAAAGACCAAGGTATGATGCTCTCCGGAGCTAAGCGCCGCTCCCGGGCGTCTTTCGGCAGAAGCCGCGCTCCGGAGAGCACTGTGAGCGGCACAATCGTCTTTGCGCGAAGAAGCCGCTTCTTCGCCTCCGCCAGCCGGAGAGAGCGGCAGCTTCGGAAAGGTGAAGAAGGAAGCTGTACAACACTGGCATTGTGTGCGCAGCTTGCCAACTGATAGAAAACAGTACCTTTGCACTCTCCTGCCTTTTCCAATCACATGAACATTCCATTGCAAGCTGTTTTGGACAACTTTCTCTCTCTTCTTGCAAAACACTCTGCACACCTATCTGCAACCTCAAAAACACGATGGGAGATGTTTTCTGTGCTGGCACAGTTTCTCCCTGCCAGACATAGTGGAAAAGCTTTCTGCTAAGATGTAGACTACAAAAGACGCTAGAGACCAAGGTACGATGCTCTCCGGAGCTAAGCGCCGCTCCCGGGCGTCTTTCGGCAGAAGCCGTGCTAAGGAGAGCACTGTGAGCGGCACAATCGTCTTTGCGCGAAGAAGCCGCTTCTTCGCCTCCGCCAGCCGGAGAGAGCGGCAGCTTCGGAAAGGTGAAGAAGGAAGCTGTACAACACTGGCATTGTGTGCGCAGCTTGCCAACTGATAGATCAGTACCTTTGCACTCTCCTGCCTTTTCCAATCTAATGAACATTCCATTGGAAGCTGTTTTGGACAACTTTCTCTCTCTTCTTGCAAAACACTCGGCACACCTTTCTGCAACCTCAAAAACACGATGAGAGATGTTTTCTGTGCTGGCACAGTTTCTCCCTGCCAGACATAGTGGAAAAGCTTTCTGCTAAGATGTAGACTACAAAAGACGCTAAAGACCAAGGTACGATGCTCTCCGGAGCTAAGCGCCGCTCCCGGGCGTCTTTCGGCAGAAGCCGCGCTCCGGAGAGCACTGTGAGCGGCACAATCGTCTTTGCGCGAAGAAGCCGCTTCTTCGCCTCCGCCAGCCGGAGAGAGCGGCAGCTTCGGAAAGGTGAAGAAGGAAGCTGTACAACACTGGCATTGTGTGCGCAGCTTGCCAACTGATAGAAAACAGTACCTTTGCACTCTCCTGCCTTTTCCAATCACATGAACATTCCATTGCAAGCTGTTTTGGACAACTTTCTCTCTCTTCTTGCAAAACACTCTGCACACCATTCTGCAACCTCAAAAACACGATGGGAGATGTTTTCTGTGCTGGCACAGTTTCTCCCTGCCAGACATAGTGGAAAAGCTTTCTGCTAAGATGTAGACTACAAAAGACGCTAAAGACCAAGGTACGATGCTCTCCGGAGCTAAGCGCCGCTCCCGGGCGTCTTTCGGCAGAAGCCACGCTCCGGAGAGCACTGTGAGCGGCACAATCGTCTTTGCGTGAAGAAGCCGCTTCTTCGCCTCCGCCAGCCGGAGAGAGCGGCAGCTTCGGAAAGGTGAAGAAGGAAGCTGTACAACACTGGCATTGTGTGCGCAGCTTGCCAACTGATAGAAAACAGTACCTTTGCACTCTCCTGCCTTTTCCAATCACATGAACATTCCATTGCAAGCTGTTTTGGACAACTTTCTCTCTCTTCTTGCAAAACACTGTGCACACATTTCTGCAACCTCCAAAACACGATGGGAGATGTTTTCTGTGCTGGCACAGTTTCTCCCTGCCAGACATAGTGGAAAAGCTTTCTGCTAAGATGTAGACTACAAAAGACGCTAAAGACCAAGGTACGATGCTCTCGGAGCTAAGCGCTGCTCCCGGGCGTCTTTCGGCAGAAGCCGCGCTAAGGAGAGCACTGTGAGCGGCACAATCGTCTTTGCGCGAAGAAGCCGCTTCTTCGCCTCCGCCAGCCGGAGAGAGCGGCAGCTTCGGAAAGGTGAAGAAGGAAGCTGTACAACACTGGCATTGTGTGCGCAGCTTGCCAACTGATAGAAAACAGTACCTTTGCACTCTCCTGCCTTTTCCAATCACATGAACATTCCATTGCAAGCTGTTTTGGACAACTTTCTCTCTCTTCTTGCAAAACACTCTGCACACATTTCTGAAACCTCAAAAACACGATGGGAGATGTTTTCTGTGCTGGCACAGTTTCTCCCTGCCAGACATAGTGGAAAAGCTTTCTGCTAAGATGTAGACTACAAAAGACGCTAGAGACCAAGGTACGATGCTCTCCGGAGCTAAGCGCCGCTCCCGGGCGTCTTTCGGCAGAAGCCGCGCTCCGGAGAGCACTGTGAGCGGCACAATCGTCTTTGCGCGAAGAAGCCGCTTCTTCGCCTCCGCCAGCCGGAGAGAGCGGCAGCTTCGGAAAGGTGAAGAAGGAAGCTGTACAACACTGGCATTGTGTGCGCAGCTTGCCAACTGATAGAAAACAGTACCTTTGCACTCTCCTGCCTTTTCCAATCACATGAACATTCCATTGCAAGCTGTTTTGGACAACTTTCTCTCTCTTCTTGCAAAACACTCTGCACACCTATCTGCAACCTCAAAAACACGATGGGAGATGTTTTCTGTGCTGGCACAGTTTCTCCCTGCCAGACATAGTGGAAAAGCTTTCTGCTAAGATGTAGACTACAAAAGACGCTAAAGACCAAGGTACGATGCTCTCCGGAGCTAAGCGCCGCTCCCGGCCGTCTTTCGGCAGAAGCCGCGCTAAGGAGAGCACTGGGAGCGGCACAATCGTCTTTGCGCGAAGAAGCCGCTTATCGCCTCCGCCAGCCGGAGAGAGCGGCAGCTTCGGAAAGGTGAAGAAGGAAGCTGTACAACACTGGCATTGTGTGCGCAGCTTGCCAACTGATAGAAAACAGTACCTTTGCACTCTCCTGCCTTTTCCAATCACATGAACATTCCATTGCAAGCTGTTTTGGACAACTTTCTCTCTCTTCTTGCAAAACACTCTGCACACCTTTCTGCAACCTCAAAAACACGATGGGAGATGTTTTCTGTGCTGGCACAGTTTCTCCCTGCCAGACATAGTGGAAAAGCTTTCTGCTAAGATGTAGACTACAAAAGACGCTAAAGACCAAGGTACGATGCTCTCCGGAGCTAAGCGCCGCTCCCGGGCGTCTTTCGGCAGAAGCCGCGCTCCGGAGAGCACTGTGAGCGGCACAATCGTCTTTGCGCGAAGAAGCCGCTTCTTCGCCTCCGCCAGCCGGAGAGAGCGGCAGCTTCGGAAAGGTGAAGAAGGAAGCTGTACAACACTGGCATTGTGTGCGCAGCTTGCCAACTGATAGAAAACAGTACCTTTGCACTCTCCTGCCTTTTCCAATCACATGAACATTCCATTGCAAGCTGTTTTGGACAACTTTCTCTCTCTTCTTGCAAAACACTCTGCACACCTTTCTGCAACCTCAAAAACACGATGGGAGATGTTTTCTGTGCTGGCACAGTTTCTCCCTGCCAGACATAGTGGAAAAGCTTTCTGCTAAGATGTAGACTACAAAAGACGCTAAAGACCAAGGTACGATGCTCTCCGGAGCTAAGCGCCGCTCCCGGGCGTCTTTCGGCAGAAGCCGCGCTCCGGAGAGCACTGTGAGCGGCACAATCGTCTTTGCGCGAAGAAGCCGCTTCTTCGCCTCCGCCAGCCGGAGAGAGCGGCAGCTTCGGAAAGGTGAAGAAGGAAGCTGTACAACACTGGCATTGTGTGCGCAGCTTGCCAACTGATAGAAAACAATACCTTTGCACTCTCCTGCCTTTTCCAATCACATGAACATTCCATTGCAAGCTGTTTTGGACAACTTTCCTTTCTTCCTGCCAAACACTTGGCAGACCCCTATGCAACCTCAAAAATACGATGGGAGATGTTTTCTGTGCTGGCACAGTTTCTCCCTGCCAGACATAGTGGAAAAGCTTTCTGCTAAGATGTAGACTACAAAAGACGCTAAAGACCAAGGTACGATGCTCTCCGGAGCTAAGCGCCGCTCCCGGGCGTCTTTCGGCAGAAGCCGCGCTCCGGAGAGCACTGTGAGCGGCACAATCGTCTTTGCGCGAAGAAGCCGCTTCTTCGCCTCCGCCAGCCGGAGAGAGCGGCAGCTTCGGAAAGGTGAAGAAGGAAGCTGTACAACACTGGCATTGTGTGCGCAGCTTGCCAACTGATAGAAAACAGTACCTTTGCACTCTCCTGCCTTTTCCAATCACATGAACATTCCATTGCAAGCTGTTTTGGACAACTTTTCTTTTCTTCCTGCCAAACACTTGGCAGACCCCTATGCAACCTCAAAAACACGATGGGAGATGTTTTCTGTGCTGGCACAGTTTCTCCCTGCCAGACATAGTGGAAAAGCTTTCTGCTAAGATGTAGACTACAAAAGACGCTAAAGACCAAGTTACGATGCTCTCCGGAGCTAAGCGCCGCTCCCGGGCGTCTTTCGGCAGAAGCCGCACTCCGGAGAGCACTGTGAGCGGCACAATCGTCTTTGCGCGAAGAAGCCGCTTCTTCGCCTCCGCCAGCCGGAGAGAGCGGCAGCTTCGGAAAGGTGAAGAAGGAAGCTGTACAACACTGGCATTGTGTGCGCAGCTTGCCAACTGATAGAAAACAGTACCTTTGCACTCTCCTGCCTTTTCCAATCACATGAACATTCCATTGCAAGCTGTTTTGGACAACTTTCTCTCTCTTCTTGCAAAACACTCTGCACACATTTCTGCAACCTCAAAAACACGATGGGAGATGTTTTCTGTGCTGGCACAGTTTCTCCCTGCCAGACATAGTGGAAAAGCTTTCTGCTAAGATGTAGACTACAAAAGACGCTAAAGACCAAGGTACGATGCTCTCCGGAGCTAAGCGCCGCTCCCGGGCGTCTTTCGGCAGAAGCCGCGCTCCGGAGAGCACTGGGAGCGGCACAATCGTCTTTGCGCGAAGAAGCCTCTTTTTCGCCTCCGCCAGCCGGAGAGAGCGGCAGCTTCGAAAAGGTGAAGAAGGAAGCTGTACAACACTGGCATTGTGTGCGCAGCTTGCCAACTGATAGAAAACAGTACCTTTGCACTCTCCTGCCTTTTCCAATCACATGAACATTCCATTGGAAGCTGCTTTGGACAACTTTCTCTCTCTTCTTGCAAAACACTCTGCACACCATTCTGCAACCTCAAAAATACGATGGGAGATGTTTTCTGTGCTGGCACAGTTTCTCCCTGCCAGACATAGTGGAAAAGCTTTCTGCTAAGATGTAGACTACAAAAGACGCTAAAGACCAAGGTACGATGCTCTCCGGAGCTAAGCGCCGCTGCCGGGCGTCTTTCGGCAGAAGCCGCGCTCCGGAGAGCACTGTGAGCGGCACAATCGTCTTTGCGCGAAGAAGCCGCTTCTTCGCCTCCGCCAGCCGGAGAGAGCGGCAGCTTCGGAAAGGTGAAGAAGGAAGCTGTACAACACTGGCATTGTGTGTGCAGCTTGCCAACTGATAGAAAACAGTACCTTTGCACTCTCCTGCCTTTTCCAATCACATGAACATTCCATTGCAAGCTGTTTTGGACAACTTTCTCTCTCTTCTTGCAAAACACTCTGCACACCTTTCTGCAACCTCAAAAACACGATGGGAGATGTTTTCTGTGCTGGCACAGTTTCTCCCTGCCAGACATAGTGGAAAAGCTTTCTGCTAAGATGTAGACTACAAAAGACGCTAAAGACCAAGGTACGATGCTCTCCGGAGCTAAGCGCCGCTCCCGGGCGTCTTTCGGCAGAAGCCGCGCTCCGGAGAGCACTGTGAGCGGCACAATCGTCTTTGCGCGAAGAAGCCGCTTCTTCGCCTCCGCCAGCCGGAGAGAGCGGCAGCTTCGGAAAGGTGAAGAAGGAAGCTGTACAACACTGGCATTGTGTGCGCAGCTTGCCAACTGATAGAAAACAATACCTTTGCACTCTCCTGCCTTTTCCAATCACATGAACATTCCATTGCAAGCTGTTTTGGACAACTTTCCTTTCTTCCTGCCAAACACTTGGCAGACCCCTATGCAACCTCAAAAATACGATGGGAGATGTTTTCTGTGCTGGCACAGTTTCTCCCTGCCAGACATAGTGGAAAAGCTTTCTGCTAAGATGTAGACTACAAAAGACGCTAAAGACCAAGGTACGATGCTCTCCGGAGCTAAGCGCCGCTCCCGGGCGTCTTTCGGCAGAAGCCGCGCTCCGGAGAGCACTGTGAGCGGCACAATCGTCTTTGCGCGAAGAAGCCGCTTCTTCGCCTCCGCCAGCCGGAGAGAGCGGCAGCTTCGGAAAGGTGAAGAAGGAAGCTGTACAACACTGGCATTGTGTGCGCAGCTTGCCAACTGATAGAAAACAGTACCTTTGCACTCTCCTGCCTTTTCCAATCACATGAACATTCCATTGCAAGCTGTTTTGGACAACTTTTCTTTTCTTCCTGCCAAACACTTGGCAGACCCCTATGCAACCTCAAAAACACGATGGGAGATGTTTTCTGTGCTGGCACAGTTTCTCCCTGCCAGACATAGTGGAAAAGCTTTCTGCTAAGATGTAGACTACAAAAGACGCTAAAGACCAAGGTACGATGCTCTCCGGAGCTAAGCGCCGCTCCCGGGCGTCTTTCGGCAGAAGCCGCACTCCGGAGAGCACTGTGAGCGGCACAATCGTCTTTGCGCGAAGAAGCCGCTTCTTCGCCTCCGCCAGCCGGAGAGAGCGGCAGCTTCGGAAAGGTGAAGAAGGAAGCTGTACAACACTGGCATTGTGTGCGCAGCTTGCCAACTGATAGAAAACAGTACCTTTGCACTCTCCTGCCTTCTCCAATCACATGAACATTCCATTGCAAGCTGTTTTGGACAACTTTCTCTCTCTTCTTGCAAAACACTCTGCACACATTTCTGCAACCTCAAAAACACGATGGGAGATGTTTTCTGTGCTGGCACAGTTTCTCCCTGCCAGACATAGTGGAAAAGCTTTCTGCTAAGATGTAGACTACAAAAGACGCTAAAGACCAAGGTACGATGCTCTCCGGAGCTAAGCGCCGCTCCCGGGCGTCTTTCGGCAGAAGCCGCGCTCCGGAGAGCACTGGGAGCGGCACAATCGTCTTTGCGCGAAGAAGCCTCTTTTTCGCCTCCGCCAGCCGGAGAGAGCGGCAGCTTCGGAAAGGTGAAGAAGGAAGCTGTACAACACTGGCATTGTGTGCGCAGCTTGCCAACTGATAGAAAACAGTACCTTTGCACTCTCCTGCCTTTTCCAATCACATGAACATTCCATTGGAAGCTGCTTTGGACAACTTTCTCTCTCTTCTTGCAAAACACTCTGCACACCATTCTGCAACCTCAAAAACACGATGGGAGATGTTTTCTGTGCTGGCACAGTTTCTCCCTGCCAGACATAGTGGAAAAGCTTTCTGCTAAGATGTAGACTACAAAAGACGCTAAAGACCAAGGTACGATGCTCTCCGGAGCTAAGCGCCGCTCCCGGGCGTCTTTCGGCAGAAGCCGCGCTCCGGAGAGCACTGTGAGCGGCACAATCGTCTTTGCGCGAAGAAGCCGCTTCTTCGCCTCCGCCAGCCGGAGAGAGCGGCAGCTTCGGAAAGGTGAAGAAGGAAGCTGTACAACACTGGCATTGTGTGCGCAGCTTGCCAACTGATAGAAAACAGTACCTTTGCACTCTCCTGCCTTTTCCAATCACATGAACATTCCATTGCAAGCTGTTTTGGACAACTTTCTCTCTCTTCTTGCAAAACACTCTGCACACCTTTCTGCAACCTCCAAAACACGATGGGAGATGTTTTCTGTGCTGGCACAGTTTCTCCCTGCCAGACATAGTGGAAAAGCTTTCTGCTAAGATGTAGACTACAAAAGACGCTAAAGACCAAGGTACGATGCTCTCCGGAGCTAAGCGCCGCTCCCGGGTGTCTTTCGGCAGAAGCCGCGCTAAGGAGAGCACTGGGAGCGGCACAATCGTCTTTGCGCGAAGAAGCCGCTTCTTCGCCTCCGACAGCCGGAGAGAGCGGCAGCTTCGGAAAGGTGAAGAAGGAAGCTGTACAACACTGGCATTGTGTGCGCAGCTTGCCAACTGATAGAAAACAGTACCTTTGCACTCTCCTGCCTTTTCCAATCACATGAACATTCCATTGCAAGCTGTTTTGGACAACTTTCTCTCTCTTCTTGCAAAACACTCTGCACACCTTTCTGCAACCTCAAAAACACGATGGGAGATGTTTTCTGTGCTGGCACAGTTTCTCCCTGCCAGACATAGTGGAAAAGCTTTCTGCTAAGATGTAGACTACAAAAGACGCTAAAGACCAAGGTACGATGCTCTCCGGAGCTAAGCGCCGCTCCCGGGCGTCTTTCGGCAGAAGCCGCGCTCCGGAGAGCACTGTGAGCGGCACAATCGTCTTTGCGCGAAGAAGCCGCTTCTTCGCCTCCGCCAGCCGGAGAGAGCGGCAGCTTCGGAAAGGTGAAGAAGGAAGCTGTACAACACTGGCATTGTGTGCGCAGCTTGCCAACTGATAGAAAACAGTACCTTTGCACTCTCCTGCCTTTTCCAATCACATGAACATTCCATTGCAAGCTGTTTTGGACAACTTTCTCTCTCTTCTTGCAAAACACTCTGCACACCTATCTGCAACCTCAAAAACACGATGGGAGATGTTTTCTGTGCTGGCACAGTTTCTCCCTGCCAGACATAGTGGAAAAGCTTTCTGCTAAGATGTAGACTACAAAAGACGCTAGAGACCAAGGTACGATGCTCTCCGGAGCTAAGCGCCGCTCCCGGGCGTCTTTCGGCAGAAGCCGTGCTAAGGAGAGCACTGTGAGCGGCACAATCGTCTTTGCGCGAAGAAGCCGCTTCTTCGCCTCCGCCAGCCGGAGAGAGCGGCAGCTTCGGAAAGGTGAAGAAGGAAGCTGTACAACACTGGCATTGTGTGCGCAGCTTGCCAACTGATAGAAAACAGTACCTTTGCACTCTCCTGCCTTTTCCAATCACATGAACATTCCATTGGAAGCTGCTTTGGACACCTTTCTCTCTCTTCTTGCAAAACACTCTGCACACATTTCTGAAACCTCAAAAACACGATGGGAGATGTTTTCTGTGCTGGCACAGTTTCTCCCTGCCAGACATAGTGGAAAAGCTTTCTGCTAAGATGTAGACTACAAAAGACGCTAAAGACCAAGGTACGATGCTCTCCGGAGCTAAGCGCCGCTCCCGGGCGTCTTTCGGCAGAAGCCGCGCTCCGGAGAGCACTGTGAGCGGCACAATCGTCTTTGCGCGAAGAAGCCGCTTCTTCGCCTCCGCCAGCCGGAGAGAGCGGCAGCTTCGGAAAGGTGAAGAAGGAAGCTGTACAACACTGGCATTGTGTGCGCAGCTTGCCAACTGATAGAAAACAATACCTTTGCACTCTCCTGCCTTTTCCAATCACATGAACATTCCATTGCAAGCTGTTTTGGACAACTTTCCTTTCTTCCTGCCAAACACTTGGCAGACCCCTATGCAACCTCAAAAATACGATGGGAGATGTTTTCTGTGCTGGCACAGTTTCTCCCTGCCAGACATAGTGGAAAAGCTTTCTGCTAAGATGTAGACTACAAAAGACGCTAAAGACCAAGGTACGATGCTCTCCGGAGCTAAGCGCCGCTCCCGGGCGTCTTTCGGCAGAAGCCGCGCTCCGGAGAGCACTGTGAGCGGCACAATCGTCTTTGCGCGAAGAAGCCGCTTCTTCGCCTCCGCCAGCCGGAGAGAGCGGCAGCTTCGGAAAGGTGAAGAAGGAAGCTGTACAACACTGGCATTGTGTGCGCAGCTTGCCAACTGATAGAAAACAGTACCTTTGCACTCTCCTGCCTTTTCCAATCACATGAACATTCCATTGCAAGCTGTTTTGGACAACTTTCTCTCTCTTCTTGCAAAACACTCTGCACACCTTTCTGCAACCTCAAAAACACGATGGGAGATGTTTTCTGTGCTGGCACAGTTTCTCCCTGCCAGACATAGTGGAAAAGCTTTCTGCTAAGATGTAGACTACAAAAGACGCTAGAGACCAAGGTACGATGCTCTCCGGAGCTAAGCGCCGCTCCCGGGTGTCTTTCGGCAGAAGCCGCGCTAAGGAGAGCACTGTGAGCGGCACAATCGTCTTTGCGCGAAGAAGCTGCTTCTTCGCCTCCGCCAGCCGGAGAGAGCGGCAGCTTCGGAAAGGTGAAGAAGGAAGCTGTACAACACTGGCATTGTGTGCGCAGCTTGCCAACTGATAGAAAACAGTACCTTTGCACTCTCCTGCCTTTTCCAATCACATGAACATTCCATTGCAAGCTGTTTTGGACAACTTTCTCTCTCTTCTTGCAAAACACTCTGCACACCTTTCTGCAACCTCCAAAACACGATGGGAGATGTTTTCTGTGCTGGCACAGTTTCTCCCTGCCAGACATAGTGGAAAAGCTTTCTGCTAAGATGTAGACTACAAAAGACGCTAAAGACCAAGGTACGATGCTCTCCGGAGCTAAGCGCCGCTCCCGGGCGTCTTTCGGCAGAAGCCGCGCTCCGGAGAGCACTGTGAGCGGCACAATCGTCTTTGCGCGAAGAAGCCGCTTCTTCGCCTCCGCCAGCCGGAGAGAGCGGCAGCTTCGGAAAGGTGAAGAAGGAAGCTGTACAACACTGGCATTGTGTGCGCAGCTTGCCAACTGATAGAAAACAGTACCTTTGCACTCTCCTGCCTTTTCCAATCACATGAACATTCCATTGCAAGCTGTTTTGGACAACTTTCTCTCTCTTCTTGCAAAACACTCTGCACACCTTTCTGCAACCTCCAAAACACGATGGGAGATGTTTTCTGTGCTGGCACAGTTTCTCCCTGCCAGACATAGTGGAAAAGCTTTCTGCTAAGATGTAGACTACAAAAGACGCTAGAGACCAAGGTACGATGCTCTCCGGAGCTAAGCGCCGCTCCCGGGCGTCTTTCGGCAGAAGCCGCGCTAAGGAGAGCACTGTGAGCGGCACAATCGTCTTTGCGCGAAGAAGCTGCTTCTTCGCCTCCGCCAGCCGGAGAGAGCGGCAGCTTCGGAAAGGTGAAGAAGGAAGCTGTACAACACTGGCATTGTGTGCGCAGCTTGCCAACTGATAGAAAACAGTACCTTTGCACTCTCCTGCCTTTTCCAATCACATGAACATTCCATTGCAAGCTGTTTTGGACAACTTTCTCTCTCTTCTTGCAAAACACTCTGCACACCTTTCTGCAACCTCCAAAACACGATGGGAGATGTTTTCTGTGCTGGCACAGTTTCTCCCTGCCAGACATAGTGGAAAAGCTTTCTGCTAAGATGTAGACTACAAAAGACGCTAAAGACCAAGGTACGATGCTCTCCGGAGCTAAGCGCCGCTCCCGGGCGTCTTTCGGCAGAAGCCGCGCTCCGGAGAGCACTGTGAGCGGCACAATCGTCTTTGCGCGAAGAAGCCGCTTCTTCGCCTCCGCCAGCCGGAGAGAGCGGCAGCTTCGGAAAGGTGAAGAAGGAAGCTGTACAACACTGGCATTGTGTGCGCAGCTTGCCAACTGATAGAAAGCAGTACCTTTGCACTCTCCTGCCTTTTCCAATCACATGAACATTCCATTGGAAGCTGTTTTGGACAACTTTCTCTCTCTTCTTGCAAAACACTCGGCACACCTTTCTGCAACCTCAAAAACACGATGGGAGATGTTTTCTGTGCTGGCACAGTTTCTCCCTGCCAGACATAGTGGAAAAGCTTTCTGCTAAGATGTAGACTACAAAAGACGCTAGAGACCAAGGTACGATGCTCTCCGGAGCTAAGCGCCGCTCCCGGGCGTCTTTCGGCAGAAGCCGCGCTAAGGAGAGCACTGTGAGCGGCACAATCGTCTTTGCGCGAAGAAGCCGCTTCTTCGCCTCCGCCAGCCGGAGAGAGCGGCAGCTTCGGAAAGGTGAAGAAGGAAGCTGTACAACACTGGCATTGTGTGCGCAGCTTGCCAACTGATAGAAAACAGTACCTTTGCACTCTCCTGCCTTTTCCAATCACATGAACATTCCATTGCAAGCTGTTTTGGACAACTTTCTCTCTCTTCTTCCAAAACACTCGGCACACCTTTCTGCAACCTCAAAAACACGATGGGAGATGTTTTCTGTGCTGGCACAGTTTCTCCCTGCCAGACATAGTGGAAAAGCTTTCTGCTAAGATGTAGACTACAAAAGACGCTAAAGACCAAGGTACGATGCTCTCCGGAGCTAAGCGCCGCTCCCGGGCGTCTTTCGGCAGAAGCCTTGCTCCGGAGAGCACTGTGAGCGGCACAATCGTCTTTGCGCGAAGAAGCAGCTTCTTCGCCTCCGCCAGCCGGAGAGAGCGGCAGCTTCGGAAAGGTGAAGAAGGAAGCTGTACAACACTGGCATTGTGTGCGCAGCTTGCCAACTGATAGAAAACAGTACCTTTGCACTCTCCTGCCTTTTCCAATCACATGAACATTCCATTGCAAGCTGTTTTGGACAACTTTCTCTCTCTTCTTGCAAAACACTCTGCACACCTTTCTGCAACCTCAAAAACACGATGGGAGATGTTTTCTGTGCTGGCACAGTTTCTCCCTGCCAGACATAGTGGAAAAGCTTTCTGCTAAGATGTAGACTACAAAAGACGCTAAAGACCAAGGTACGATGCTCTCCGGAGCTAAGCGCCGCTCCCGGGCGTCTTTCGGCAGAAGCCGCGCTAAGGAGAGCACTGGGAGTGGCACAATCGTCTTTGCGCGAAGAAGCCGCTTTTTCGCCTCCGCCAGCCGGAGAGAGCGGCAGCTTCGGAAAGGTGAAGAAGGAAGCTGTACAACACTGGCATTGTGTGCGCAGCTTGCCAACTGATAGACAACAGTACCTTTGCACTCTCCTGCCTTTTCCAATCACATGAACATTCCATTGGAAGCTGTTTTGGACAACTTTCCTTTCTTCATGCCAAACACTTGGCAGACTCCTATGCAACCTCAAAAACACGCTGGGAGATGTTTTCTGTGCTGGCACAGTTTCTCCCTGCCAGACATAGTGGAAAAGCTTTCTGCTAAGATGTAGACTACAAAAGACGCTAAAGACCAAGGTACGATGCTCTCCGGAGCTAAGCGCCGCTCCCGGGCGTCTTTCGGCAGAAGCCGCGCTCCGGAGAGCACTGTGAGCGGCACAATCGTCTTTGCGCGAAGAAGCCGCTTCTTCGCCTCCGCCAGCCGGAGAGAGCAGCAGCTTCAGAAAGGTGAAGAAGGAAGCTGTACAACACTGGCATTGTGTGCGCAGCTTGCCAACTGATAGACAACAGTACCTTTGCACTCTCCTGCCTTTTCCAATCACATGAACATTCCATTGCAAGCTGTTTTGGACAACTTTTCTTTTCTTCCTGCCAAACACTTGGCAGACCCCTATGCAACCTCAAAAACACGATGGGAGATGTTTTCTGTGCTGGCACAGTTTCTCCCTGCCAGACATAGTGGAAAAGCTTTCTGCTAAGATGTAGACTACAAAAGACGCTAGAGACCAAGGTACGATGCTCTCCAGAGCTAAGCGCCGCTCCCGGGCGTCTTTCGGCAGAAGCCGCGCTAAGGAGAGCACTGTGAGCGGCACAATCGTCTTTGCGCGAAGAAGCCGCTTCTTCGCCTCCGCCAGCCGGAGAGAGCGGCAGCTTCGGAAAGGTGAAGAAGGAAGCTGTACAACACTGGCATTGTGTGCGCAGCTTGCCAACTGATAGAAAACAGTACCTTTGCACTCTCCTGCCTTTTCCAATCACATGAACATTCCATTGCAAGCTGTTTTGGACAACTTTCTCTCTCTTCTTCCAAAACACTCGGCACACCTTTCTGCAACCTCAAAAACACGATGGGAGATGTTTTCTGTGCTGGCACAGTTTCTCCCTGCCAGACATAGTGGAAAAGCTTTCTGCTAAGATGTAGACTACAAAAGACGCTAAAGACCAAGGTACGATGCTCTCCGGAGCTAAGCGCCGCTCCCGGGCGTCTTTCGGCAGAAGCCGCGCTCCGGAGAGCACTGTGAGCGGCACAATCGTCTTTGCGCGAAGAAGCAGCTTCTTCGCCTCCGCCAGCCGGAGAGAGCGGCAGCTTCGGAAAGGTGAAGAAGGAAGCTGTACAACACTGGCATTGTGTGCGCAGCTTGCCAACTGATAGAAAACAGTACCTTTGCACTCTCCTGCCTTTTCCAATCACATGAACATTCCATTGCAAGCTGTTTTGGACAACTTTCTCTCTCTTCTTGCAAAACACTCTGCACACCTTTCTGCAACCTCAAAAACACGATGGGAGATGTTTTCTGTGCTGGCACAGTTTCTCCCTGCCAGACATAGTGGAAAAGCTTTCTGCTAAGATGTAGACTACAAAAGACGCTAAAGACCAAGGTACGATGCTCTCCGGAGCTAAGCGCCGCTGCCGGGCGTCTTTCGGCAGAAGCCGCGCTAAGGAGAGCACTGGGAGTGGCACAATCGTCTTTGCGCGAAGAAGCCGCTTTTTCGCCTCCGCCAGCCGGAGAGAGCGGCAGCTTCGGAAAGGTGAAGAAGGAAGCTGTACAACACTGGCATTGTGTGCGCAGCTTGCCAACTGATAGACAACAGTACCTTTGCACTCTCCTGCCTTTTCCAATCACATGAACATTCCATTGGAAGCTGTTTTGGACAACTTTCCTTTCTTCATGCCAAACACTTGGCAGACCCCTATGCAACCTCAAAAACACGATGGGAGATGTTTTCTGTGCTGGCACAGTTTCTCCCTGCCAGACATAGTGGAAAAGCTTTCTGCTAAGATGTAGACTACAAAAGACGCTAAAGACCAAGGTACGATGCTCTCCGGAGCTAAGCGCCGCTCCCGGGCGTCTTTCGGCAGAAGCCTTGCTCCGGAGAGCACTGTGAGCGGCACAATCGTCTTTGCGCGAAGAAGCCGCTTCTTCGCCTCCGCCAGCCGGAGAGAGCGGCAGCTTCGGAAAGGTGAAGAAGGAAGCTGTACAACACCAGCATTGTGTGCGCAGCTTGCCAACTGATAGAAAACAGTACCTTTGCACTCTCCTGCCTTTTCCAATCACATGAACATTCCATTGCAAGCTGTTTTGGACAACTTTTCTTTTCTTCCTGCCAAACACTTGGCAGACCCCTATGCAACCTCAAAAACACGATGGGAGATGTTTTCTGTGCTGGCACAGTTTCTCCCTGCCAGACATAGTGGAAAAGCTTTCTGCTAAGATGTAGACTACAAAAGACGCTAGAGACCAAGGTACGATGCTCTCCGGAGCTAAGCGCCGCTCCCGGGCGTCTTTCGGCAGAAGCCGCGCTAAGGAGAGCACTGTGAGCGGCACAATCGTCTTTGCGCGAAGAAGCTGCTTCTTCGCCTCCGCCAGCCGGAGAGAGCGGCAGCTTCGGAAAGGTGAAGAAGGAAGCTGTACAACACTGGCATTGTGTGCGCAGCTTGCCAACTGATAGAAAACAGTACCTTTGCACTCTCCTGCCTTTTCCAATCACATGAACATTCCATTGCAAGCTGTTTTGGACAACTTTTCTTTTCTTCCTGCCAAACACTTGGCAGACCCCTATGCAACCTCAAAAACACGATGGGAGATGTTTTCTGTGCTGGCACAGTTTCTCCCTGCCAGACATAGTGGAAAAGCTTTCTGCTAAGATGTAGACTACAAAAGACGCTAAAGACCAAGGTACGATGCTCTCCGGAGCTAAGCGCCGCTCCCGGGCGTCTTTCGGCAGAAGCCGCGCTCCGGAGAGCACTGGGAGCGGCACAATCGTCTTTGCGCGAAGAAGCAGCTTCTTCGCCTCCGCCAGCCGGAGAGAGCGGCAGCTTCGGAAAGGTGAAGAAGGAAGCTGTACAACACTGGCATTGTGTGCGCAGCTTGCCAACTGATAGAAAACAGTACCTTTGCACTCTCCTGCCTTTTCCAATCACATGAACATTCCATTGCAAGCTGTTTTGGACAACTTTCTCTCTCTTCTTGCAAAACACTCTGCACACCTTTCTGCAACCTCCAAAACACGATGGGAGATGTTTTCTGTGCTGGCACAGTTTCTCCCTGCCAGACATAGTGGAAAAGCTTTCTGCTAAGATGTAGACTACAAAAGACGCTAAAGACCAAGGTACGATGCTCTCCGGAGCTAAGCGCCGCTGCCGGGCGTCTTTCGGCAGAAGCCGCGCTAAGGAGAGCACTGGGAGTGGCACAATCGTCTTTGCGCGAAGAAGCCGCTTTTTCGCCTCCGCCAGCCGGAGAGAGCGGCAGCTTCGGAAAGGTGAAGAAGGAAGCTGTACAACACTGGCATTGTGTGCGCAGCTTGCCAACTGATAGACAACAGTACCTTTGCACTCTCCTGCCTTTTCCAATCACATGAACATTCCATTGGAAGCTGTTTTGGACAACTTTCCTTTCTTCATGCCAAACACTTGGCAGACCCCTATGCAACCTCAAAAACACGATGGGAGATGTTTTCTGTGCTGGCACAGTTTCTCCCTGCCAGACATAGTGGAAAAGCTTTCTGCTAAGATGTAGACTACAAAAGACGCTAAAGACCAAGGTACGATGCTCTCCGGAGCTAAGCGCCGCTGCCGGGCGTCTTTCGGCAGAAGCCGCGCTCCGGAGAGCACTGTGAGCGGCACAATCGTCTTTGCGCGAAGAAGCCGCTTCTTCGCCTCCGCCAGCCGGAGAGAGCAGCAGCTTCAGAAAGGTGAAGAAGGAAGCTGTACAACACTGGCATTGTGTGCGCAGCTTGCCAACTGATAGACAACAGTACCTTTGCACTCTCCTGCCTTTTCCAATCACATGAACATTCCATTGCAAGCTGTTTTGGACAACTTTTCTTTTCTTCCTGCCAAACACTTGGCAGACCCCTATGCAACCTCAAAAACACGATGGGAGATGTTTTCTGTGCTGGCACAGTTTCTCCCTGCCAGACATAGTGGAAAAGCTTTCTGCTAAGATGTAGACTACAAAAGACGCTAGAGACCAAGGTACGATGCTCTCCAGAGCTAAGCGCCGCTCCCGGGCGTCTTTCGGCAGAAGCCGCGCTAAGGAGAGCACTGTGAGCGGCACAATCGTCTTTGCGCGAAGAAGCCGCTTCTTCGCCTCCGCCAGCCGGAGAGAGCGGCAGCTTCGGAAAGGTGAAGAAGGAAGCTGTACAACACTGGCATTGTGTGCGCAGCTTGCCAACTGATAGAAAACAGTACCTTTGCACTCTCCTGCCTTTTCCAATCACATGAACATTCCATTGCAAGCTGTTTTGGACAACTTTATCTCTCTTCTTCCAAAACACTCGGCACACCTTTCTGCAACCTCAAAAACACGATGGGAGATGTTTTCTGTGCTGGCACAGTTTCTCCCTGCCAGACATAGTGGAAAAGCTTTCTGCTAAGATGTAGACTACAAAAGACGCTAAAGACCAAGGTACGATGCTCTCCGGAGCTAAGCGCCGCTCCCGGGCGTCTTTCAGGAGAAGCCTTGCTCCGGAGAGCACTGTGAGCGGCACAATCGTCTTTGCGCGAAGAAGCAGCTTCTTCGCCTCCGCCAGCCGGAGAGAGCGGCAGCTTCGGAAAGGTGAAGAAGGAAGCTGTACAACACTGGCATTGTGTGCGCAGCTTGCCAACTGATAGAAAACAGTACCTTTGCACTCTCCTGCCTTTTCCAATCACATGAACATTCCATTGCAAGCTGTTTTGGACAACTTTCTCTCTCTTCTTGCAAAACACTCTGCACACCTTTCTGCAACCTCAAAAACACGATGGGAGATGTTTTCTGTGCTGGCACAGTTTCTCCCTGCCAGACATAGTGGAAAAGCTTTCTGCTAAGAGGTAGACTACAAAAGACGCTAAAGACCAAGGTACGATGCTCTCCGGAGCTAAGCGCCGCTGCCGGGCGTCTTTCGGCAGAAGCCGCGCTAAGGAGAGCACTGGGAGTGGCACAATCGTCTTTGCGCGAAGAAGCCGCTTTTTCGCCTCCGCCAGCCGGAGAGAGCGGCAGCTTCGGAAAGGTGAAGAAGGAAGCTGTACAACACTGGCATTGTGTGCGCAGCTTGCCAACTGATAGACAACAGTACCTTTGCACTCTCCTGCCTTTTCCAATCACATGAACATTCCATTGCAAGCTGTTTTGGACAACTTTCCTTTCTTCATGCCAAACACTTGGCAGACCCCTATGCAACCTCAAAAACACGATGGGAGATGTTTTCTGTGCTGGCACAGTTTCTCCCTGCCAGACATAGTGGAAAAGCTTTCTGCTAAGATGTAGACTACAAAAGACGCTAAAGACCAAGGTACGATGCTCTCCGGAGCTAAGCGCCGCTCCCGGGCGTCTTTCGGCAGAAGCCGCGCTCCGGAGAGCACTGTGAGCGGCACAATCGTCTTTGCGCGAAGAAGCCGCTTCTTCGCCTCCGCCAGCCGGAGAGAGCGGCAGCTTCGGAAAGGTGAAGAAGGAAGCTGTACAACACCAGCATTGTGTGCGCAGCTTGCCAACTGATAGAAAACAGTACCTTTGCACTCTCCTGCCTTTTCCAATCACATGAACATTCCATTGCAAGCTGTTTTGGACAACTTTCTCTCTCTTCTTGCAAAACACTCTGCACACCTTTCTGCAACCTCCAAAACACGATGGGAGATGTTTTCTGTGCTGGCACAGTTTCTCCCTGCCAGACATAGTGGAAAAGCTTTCTGCTAAGATGTAGACTACAAAAGACGCTAAAGACCAAGGTACGATGCTCTCCGGAGCTAAGCGCCGCTCCCGGGCGTCTTTCGGCAGAAGCCGCGCTCCGGAGAGCACTGTGAGCGGCACAATCGTCTTTGCGCGAAGAAGCCGCTTCTTCGCCTCCGCCAGCCGGAGAGAGCGGCAGCTTCGGAAAGGTGAAGAAGGAAGCTGTACAACACTGGCATTGTGTGCGCAGCTTGCCAACTGATAGAAAACAGTACCTTTGCACTCTCCTGCCTTTTCCAATCACATGAACATTCCATTGGAAGCTGTTTTGGACAACTTTCTCTCTCTTCTTGCAAAACACTCGGCACACCTTTCTGCAACCTCCAAAACACGATGGGAGATGTTTTCTGTGCTGGCACAGTTTCTCCCTGCCAGACATAGTGGAAAAGCTTTCTGCTAAGATGTAGACTACAAAAGACGCTAGAGAACAAGGTACGATGCTCTCCGGAGCTAAGCGCCGCTCCCGGGCGTCTTTCGGCAGAAGCCGCGCTAAGGAGAGCACTGGGAGCGGCACAATCGTCTTTGCGCGAAGAAGCCGCTTCTTCGCCTCCGCCAGCCGGAGAGAGCGGCAGCTTCGGAAAGGTGAAGAAGGAAGCTGTACAACACTGGCATTGTGTGCGCAGCTTGCCAACTGATAGAAAACAGTACCTTTGCACTCTCCTGCCTTTTCCAATCACATGAACATTCCATTGGAAGCTGTTTTGGACAACTTTCTCTCTCTTCTTGCAAAACACTCTGCACACCTTTCTGCAACCTCAAAAACACGATGGGAGATGTTTTCTGTGCTGGCACAGTTTCTCCCTGCCAGACATAGTGGAAAAGCTTTCTGCTAAGATGTAGACTACAAAAGACGCTAGAGAACAAGGTACGATGCTCTCCGGAGCTAAGCGCCGCTCCCGGGCGTCTTTCGGCAGAAGCCGCGCTAAGGAGAGCACTGTGAGCGGCACAATCGTCTTTGCGCGAAGAAGCTGCTTCTTCGCCTCCGCCAGCCGGAGAGAGCGGCAGCTTCGGAAAGGTGAAGAAGGATGTTGTACAACACTGGCATTGTGTGCGCAGCTTGCCAACTGATAGAAAACAGTACCTTTGCACTCTCCTGCCTTTTCCAATCACATGAACATTCCATTGCAAGCTGTTTTGGACAACTTTCTCTCTCTTCTTGCAAAACACTCTGCACACCTTTCTGCAACCTCAAAAACACGATGGGAGATGTTTTCTGTGCTGGCACAGTTTCTCCCTGCCAGACATAGTGGAAAAGCTTTCTGCTAAGATGTAGACTACAAAAGACGCTAAAGACCAAGGTACGATGCTCTCCGGAGCTAAGCGCCGCTCCCGGGCGTCTTTCGGCAGAAGCCGCGCTCCGGAGAGCACTGTGAGCGGCACAATCGTCTTTGCGCGAAGAAGCCGCTTCTTCGCCTCCGCCAGCCGGAGAGAGCGGCAGCTTCGGAAAGGTGAAGAAGGAAGCTGTACAACACTGGCATTGTGTGCGCAGCTTGCCAACTGATAGAAAGCAGTACCTTTGCACTCTCCTGCCTTTTCCAATCACATGAACATTCCATTGGAAGCTGTTTTGGACAACTTTCTCTCTCTTCTTGCAAAACACTCTGCACACCTTTCTGCAACCTCCAAAACACGATGGGAGATGTTTTCTGTGCTGGCACAGTTTCTCCCTGCCAGACATAGTGGAAAAGCTTTCTGCTAAGATGTAGACTACAAAAGACGCTAAAGACCAAGGTACGATGCTCTCCGGAGCTAAGCGCCGCTCCCGGGCGTCTTTCGGCAGAAGCCGCGCTAAGGAGAGCACTGTGAGCGGCACAATCGTCTTTGCGCGAAGAAGCCGCTTCTTCGCCTCCGCCAGCCGGAGAGAGCGGCAGCTTCGGAAAGGTGAAGAAGGAAGCTGTACAACACTGGCATTGTGTGCGCAGCTTGCCAACTGATAGAAAACAGTACCTTTGCACTCTCCTGCCTTTTCCAATCACATGAACATTCCATTGCAAGCTGTTTTGGACAACTTTCTCTCTCTTCTTCCAAAACACTCGGCACACCTTTCTGCAACCTCAAAAACACGATGGGAGATGTTTTCTGTGCTGGCACAGTTTCTCCCTGCCAGACATAGTGGAAAAGCTTTCTGCTAAGATGTAGACTACAAAAGACGCTAAAGACCAAGGTACGATGCTCTCCGGAGCTAAGCGCCGCTCCCGGGCGTCTTTCGGCAGAAGCCTTGCTCCGGAGAGCACTGTGAGCGGCACAATCGTCTTTGCGCGAAGAAGCAGCTTCTTCGCCTCCGCCAGCCGGAGAGAGCGGCAGCTTCGGAAAGGTGAAGAAGGAAGCTGTACAACACTGGCATTGTGTGCGCAGCTTGCCAACTGATAGAAAACAGTACCTTTGCACTCTCCTGCCTTTTCCAATCACATGAACATTCCATTGCAAGCTGTTTTGGACAACTTTCTCTCTCTTCTTGCAAAACACTCGGCACACCTTTCTGCAACCTCAAAAACACGATGGGAGATGTTTTCTGTGCTGGCACAGTTTCTCCCTGCCAGACATAGTGGAAAAGCTTTCTGCTAAGATGTAGACTACAAAAGACGCTAAAGACCAAGGTACGATGCTCTCCGGAGCTAAGCGCCGCTCCCGGGCGTCTTTCGGCAGAAGCCGCGCTAAGGAGAGCACTGGGAGTGGCACAATCGTCTTTGCGCGAAGAAGCCGCTTTTTCGCCTCCGCCAGCCGGAGAGAGCGGCAGCTTCGGAAAGGTGAAGAAGGAAGCTGTACAACACTGGCATTGTGTGCGCAGCTTGCCAACTGATAGACAACAGTACCTTTGCACTCTCCTGCCTTTTCCAATCACATGAACATTCCATTGGAAGCTGTTTTGGACAACTTTCCTTTCTTCATGCCAAACACTTGGCAGACCCCTATGCAACCTCAAAAACACGATGGGAGATGTTTTCTGTGCTGGCACAGTTTCTCCCTGCCAGACATAGTGGAAAAGCTTTCTGCTAAGATGTAGACTACAAAAGACGCTAAAGACCAAGGTACGATGCTCTCCGGAGCTAAGCGCCGCTCCCGGGCGTCTTTCGGCAGAAGCCGCGCTCCGGAGAGCACTGTGAGCGGCACAATCGTCTTTGCGCGAAGAAGCCGCTTCTTCGCCTCCGCCAGCCGGAGAGAGCAGCAGCTTCAGAAAGGTGAAGAAGGAAGCTGTACAACACTGGCATTGTGTGCGCAGCTTGCCAACTGATAGACAACAGTACCTTTGCACTCTCCTGCCTTTTCCAATCACATGAACATTCCATTGCAAGCTGTTTTGGACAACTTTTCTTTTCTTCCTGCCAAACACTTGGCAGACCCCTATGCAACCTCAAAAACACGATGGGAGATGTTTTCTGTGCTGGCACAGTTTCTCCCTGCCAGACATAGTGGAAAAGCTTTCTGCTAAGATGTAGACTACAAAAGACGCTAAAGACCAAGGTACGATGCTCTCCGGAGCTAAGCGCCGCTCCCGGGCGTCTTTCGGCAGAAGCCGCGCTAAGGAGAGCACTGGGAGTGGCACAATCGTCTTTGCGCGAAGAAGCCGCTTTTTCGCCTCCGCCAGCCGGAGAGAGCGGCAGCTTCGGAAAGGTGAAGAAGGAAGCTGTACAACACTGGCATTGTGTGCGCAGCTTGCCAACTGATAGACAACAGTACCTTTGCACTCTCCTGCCTTTTCCAATCACATGAACATTCCATTGGAAGCTGTTTTGGACAACTTTACTTTCTTCATGCCAAACACTTGGCAGACCCCTATGCAACCTCAAAAACACGATGGGAGATGTTTTCTGTGCTGGCACAGTTTCTCCCTGCCAGACATAGTGGAAAAGCTTTCTGCTAAGATGTAGACTACAAAAGACGCTAAAGACCAAGGTACGATGCTCTCCGGAGCTAAGCGCCGCTCCCGGGCGTCTTTCGGCAGAAGCCTTGCTCCGGAGAGCACTGTGAGCGGCACAATCGTCTTTGCGCGAAGAAGCCGCTTCTTCGCCTCCGCCAGCCGGAGAGAGCGGCAGCTTCGGAAAGGTGAAGAAGGAAGCTGTACAACACCAGCATTGTGTGCGCAGCTTGCCAACTGATAGAAAACAGTACCTTTGCACTCTCCTGCCTTTTCCAATCACATGAACATTCCATTGCAAGCTGTTTTGGACAACTTTTCTTTTCTTCCTGCCAAACACTTGGCAGACCCCTATGCAACCTCAAAAACACGATGGGAGATGTTTTCTGTGCTGGCACAGTTTCTCCCTGCCAGACATAGTGGAAAAGCTTTCTGCTAAGATGTAGACTACAAAAGACGCTAGAGACCAAGGTACGATGCTCTCCAGAGCTAAGCGCCGCTCCCGGGCGTCTTTCGGCAGAAGCCGCGCTAAGGAGAGCACTGTGAGCGGCACAATCGTCTTTGCGCGAAGAAGCCGCTTCTTCGCCTCCGCCAGCCGGAGAGAGCGGCAGCTTCGGAAAGGTGAAGAAGGAAGCTGTACAACACTGGCATTGTGTGCGCAGCTTGCCAACTGATAGAAAACAGTACCTTTGCACTCTCCTGCCTTTTCCAATCACATGAACATTCCATTGCAAGCTGTTTTGGACAACTTTATCTCTCTTCTTCCAAAACACTCGGCACACCTTTCTGCAACCTCAAAAACACGATGGGAGATGTTTTCTGTGCTGGCACAGTTTCTCCCTGCCAGACATAGTGGAAAAGCTTTCTGCTAAGATGTAGACTACAAAAGACGCTAAAGACCAAGGTACGATGCTCTCCGGAGCTAAGCGCCGCTCCCGGGCGTCTTTCAGGAGAAGCCTTGCTCCGGAGAGCACTGTGAGCGGCACAATCGTCTTTGCGCGAAGAAGCAGCTTCTTCGCCTCCGCCAGCCGGAGAGAGCGGCAGCTTCGGAAAGGTGAAGAAGGAAGCTGTACAACACTGGCATTGTGTGCGCAGCTTGCCAACTGATAGAAAACAGTACCTTTGCACTCTCCTGCCTTTTCCAATCACATGAACATTCCATTGCAAGCTGTTTTGGACAACTTTCTCTCTCTTCTTGCAAAACACTCTGCACACCTTTCTGCAACCTCAAAAACACGATGGGAGATGTTTTCTGTGCTGGCACAGTTTCTCCCTGCCAGACATAGTGGAAAAGCTTTCTGCTAAGATGTAGACTACAAAAGACGCTAAAGACCAAGGTACGATGCTCTCCGGAGCTAAGCGCCGCTGCCGGGCGTCTTTCGGCAGAAGCCGCGCTAAGGAGAGCACTGGGAGTGGCACAATCGTCTTTGCGCGAAGAAGCCGCTTTTTCGCCTCCGCCAGCCGGAGAGAGCGGCAGCTTCGGAAAGGTGAAGAAGGAAGCTGTACAACACTGGCATTGTGTGCGCAGCTTGCCAACTGATAGACAACAGTACCTTTGCACTCTCCTGCCTTTTCCAATCACATGAACATTCCATTGGAAGCTGTTTTGGACAACTTTCCTTTCTTCATGCCAAACACTTGGCAGACCCCTATGCAACCTCAAAAACACGATGGGAGATGTTTTCTGTGCTGGCACAGTTTCTCCCTGCCAGACATAGTGGAAAAGCTTTCTGCTAAGATGTAGACTACAAAAGACGCTAAAGACCAAGGTACGATGCTCTCCGGAGCTAAGCGCCGCTCCCGGGCGTCTTTCGGCAGAAGCCGCGCTCCGGAGAGCACTGTGAGCGGCACAATCGTCTTTGCGCGAAGAAGCCGCTTCTTCGCCTCCGCCAGCCGGAGAGAGCGGCAGCTTCGGAAAGGTGAAGAAGGAAGCTGTACAACACCAGCATTGTGTGCGCAGCTTGCCAACTGATAGAAAACAGTACCTTTGCACTCTCCTGCCTTTTCCAATCACATGAACATTCCATTGGAAGCTGTTTTGGACAACTTTTCTTTTCTTCCTGCCAAACACTTGGCAGACCCCTATGCAACCTCCAAAACACGATGGGAGATGTTTTCTGTGCTGGCACAGTTTCTCCCTGCCAGACATAGTGGAAAAGCTTTCTGCTAAGATGTAGACTACAAAAGACGTTAGAGACCAAGGTACGATGCTCTCCGGAGCTAAGCGCCGCTCCCGGGCGTCTTTCGGCAGAAGCCGCGCTAAGGAGAGCACTGTGAGCGGCACAATCGTCTTTGCGCGAAGAAGCTGCTTCTTCGCCTCCGCCAGCCGGAGAGAGCGGCAGCTTCGGAAAGGTGAAGAAGGAAGCTGTACAACACTGGCATTGTGTGCGCAGCTTGCCAACTGATAGAAAACGGTACCTTTGCACTCTCCTGCCTTTTCCAATCACATGAACATTCCATTGCAAGCTGTTTTGGACAACTTTCTCTCTCTTCTTGCAAAACACTCGGCACACCTTTCTGCAACCTCCAAAACACGATGGGAGATGTTTTCTGTGCTGGCACAGTTTCTCCCTGCCAGACATAGTGGAAAAGCTTTCTGCTAAGATGTAGACTACAAAAGACGCTAGAGACCAAGGTACGATGCTCTCCGGAGCTAAGCGCCGCTCCCGGGCGTCTTTCGGCAGAAGCCGCGCTCCGGAGAGCACTGTGAGCGGCACAATCGTCTTTGCGCGAAGAAGCCGCTTCTTCGCCTCCGCCAGCCGGAGAGAGCGGCAGCTTCGGAAAGGTGAAGAAGGAAGCTGTACAACACTGGCATTGTGTGCGCAGCTTGCCAACTGATAGAAAGCAGTACCTTTGCACTCTCCTGCCTTTTCCAATCACATGAACATTCCATTGCAAGCTGTTTTGGACAACTTTCTCTCTCTTCTTGCAAAACACTCTGCACACCTTTCTGCAACCTCAAAAACACGATGGGAGATGTTTTCTGTGCTGGCACAGTTTCTCCCTGCCAGACATAGTGGAAAAGCTTTCTGCTAAGATGTAGACTACAAAAGACGCTAAAGACCAAGGTACGATGCTCTCCGGAGCTAAGCGCCGCTGCCGGGCGTCTTTCGGCAGAAGCCGCGCTAAGGAGAGCACTGGGAGTGGCACAATCGTCTTTGCGCGAAGAAGCCGCTTTTTCGCCTCCGCCAGCCGGAGAGAGCGGCAGCTTCGGAAAGGTGAAGAAGGAAGCTGTACAACACTGGCATTGTGTGCGCAGCTTGCCAACTGATAGACAACAGTACCTTTGCACTCTCCTGCCTTTTCCAATCACATGAACATTCCATTGGAAGCTGTTTTGGACAACTTTCCTTTCTTCATGCCAAACACTTGGCAGACCCCTATGCAACCTCAAAAACACGATGGGAGATGTTTTCTGTGCTGGCACAGTTTCTCCCTGCCAGACATAGTGGAAAAGCTTTCTGCTAAGATGTAGACTACAAAAGACGCTAAAGACCAAGGTACGATGCTCTCCGGAGCTAAGCGCCGCTGCCGGGCGTCTTTCGGCAGAAGCCGCGCTCCGGAGAGCACTGTGAGCGGCACAATCGTCTTTGCGCGAAGAAGCCGCTTTTTCGCCTCCGCCAGCCGGAGAGAGCAGCAGCTTCAGAAAGGTGAAGAAGGAAGCTGTACAACACTGGCATTGTGTGCGCAGCTTGCCAACTGATAGACAACAGTACCTTTGCACTCTCCTGCCTTTTCCAATCACATGAACATTCCATTGCAAGCTGTTTTGGACAACTTTTCTTTTCTTCCTGCCAAACACTTGGCAGACCCCTATGCAACCTCAAAAACACGATGGGAGATGTTTTCTGTGCTGGCACAGTTTCTCCCTGCCAGACATAGTGGAAAAGCTTTCTGCTAAGATGTAGACTACAAAAGACGCTAAAGACCAAGGTACGATGCTCTCCGGAGCTAAGCGCCGCTCCCGGGCGTCTTTCGGCAGAAGCCGCGCTCCGGAGAGCACTGTGAGCGGCACAATCGTCTTTGCGCGAAGAAGCCGCTTCTTCGCCTCCGCCAGCCGGAGAGAGCGGCAGCTTCGGAAAGGTGAAGAAGGAAGCTGTACAACACCAGCATTGTGTGCGCAGCTTGCCAACTGATAGAAAACAGTACCTTTGCACTCTCCTGCCTTTTCCAATCACATGAACATTCCATTGCAAGCTGTTTTGGACAACTTTCTCTCTCTTCTTGCAAAACACTCTGCACACCTTTCTGCAACCTCCAAAACACGATGGGAGATGTTTTCTGTGCTGGCACAGTTTCTCCCTGCCAGACATAGTGGAAAAGCTTTCTGCTAAGATGTAGACTACAAAAGACGCTAAAGACCAAGGTACGATGCTCTCCGGAGCTAAGCGCCGCTCCCGGGCGTCTTTCGGCAGAAGCCGCGCTCCGGAGAGCACTGTGAGCGGCACAATCGTCTTTGCGCGAAGAAGCCGCTTCTTCGCCTCCGCCAGCCGGAGAGAGCGGCAGCTTCGGAAAGGTGAAGAAGGAAGCTGTACAACACTGGCATTGTGTGCGCAGCTTGCCAACTGATAGAAAACAGTACCTTTGCACTCTCCTGCCTTTTCCAATCACATGAACATTCCATTGGAAGCTGTTTTGGACAACTTTCTCTCTCTTCTTGCAAAACACTCGGCACACCTTTCTGCAACCTCCAAAACACGATGGGAGATGTTTTCTGTGCTGGCACAGTTTCTCCCTGCCAGACATAGTGGAAAAGCTTTCTGCTAAGATGTAGACTACAAAAGACGCTAGAGAACAAGGTACGATGCTCTCCGGAGCTAAGCGCCGCTCCCGGGCGTCTTTCGGCAGAAGCCGCGCTAAGGAGAGCACTGGGAGCGGCACAATCGTCTTTGCGCGAAGAAGCCGCTTCTTCGCCTCCGCCAGCCGGAGAGAGCGGCAGCTTCGGAAAGGTGAAGAAGGAAGCTGTACAACACTGGCATTGTGTGCGCAGCTTGCCAACTGATAGAAAACAGTACCTTTGCACTCTCCTGCCTTTTCCAATCACATGAACATTCCATTGGAAGCTGTTTTGGACAACTTTCTCTCTCTTCTTGCAAAACACTCTGCACACCTTTCTGCAACCTCAAAAACACGATGGGAGATGTTTTCTGTGCTGGCACAGTTTCTCCCTGCCAGACATAGTGGAAAAGCTTTCTGCTAAGATGTAGACTACAAAAGACGCTAGAGACCAAGGTACGATGCTCTCCGGAGCTAAGCGCCGCTCCCGGGCGTCTTTCGGCAGAAGCCGCGCTAAGGAGAGCACTGTGAGCGGCACAATCGTCTTTGCGCGAAGAAGCTGCTTCTTCGCCTCCGCCAGCCGGAGAGAGCGGCAGCTTCGGAAAGGTGAAGAAGGAAGCTGTACAACACTGGCATTGTGTGCGCAGCTTGCCAACTGATAGAAAACAGTACCTTTGCACTCTCCTGCCTTTTCCAATCACATGAACATTCCATTGCAAGCTGTTTTGGACAACTTTCTCTCTCTTCTTGCAAAACACTCTGCACACCTTTCTGCAACCTCAAAAACACGATGGGAGATGTTTTCTGTGCTGGCACAGTTTCTCCCTGCCAGACATAGTGGAAAAGCTTTCTGCTAAGATGTAGACTACAAAAGACGCTAAAGACCAAGGTACGATGCTCTCCGGAGCTAAGCGCCGCTCCCGGGCGTCTTTCGGCAGAAGCCGCGCTCCGGAGAGCACTGTGAGCGGCACAATCGTCTTTGCGCGAAGAAGCCGCTTCTTCGCCTCCGCCAGCCGGAGAGAGCGGCAGCTTCGGAAAGGTGAAGAAGGAAGCTGTACAACACTGGCATTGTGTGCGCAGCTTGCCAACTGATAGAAAGCAGTACCTTTGCACTCTCCTGCCTTTTCCAATCACATGAACATTCCATTGGAAGCTGTTTTGGACAACTTTCTCTCTCTTCTTGCAAAACACTCTGCACACCTTTCTGCAACCTCCAAAACACGATGGGAGATGTTTTCTGTGCTGGCACAGTTTCTCCCTGCCAGACATAGTGGAAAAGCTTTCTGCTAAGATGTAGACTACAAAAGACGCTAAAGACCAAGGTACGATGCTCTCCGGAGCTAAGCGCCGCTCCCGGGCGTCTTTCGGCAGAAGCCGCGCTAAGGAGAGCACTGTGAGCGGCACAATCGTCTTTGCGCGAAGAAGCCGCTTCTTCGCCTCCGCCAGCCGGAGAGAGCGGCAGCTTCGGAAAGGTGAAGAAGGAAGCTGTACAACACTGGCATTGTGTGCGCAGCTTGCCAACTGATAGAAAACAGTACCTTTGCACTCTCCTGCCTTTTCCAATCACATGAACATTCCATTGCAAGCTGTTTTGGACAACTTTCTCTCTCTTCTTCCAAAACACTCGGCACACCTTTCTGCAACCTCAAAAACACGATGGGAGATGTTTTCTGTGCTGGCACAGTTTCTCCCTGCCAGACATAGTGGAAAAGCTTTCTGCTAAGATGTAGACTACAAAAGACGCTAAAGACCAAGGTACGATGCTCTCCGGAGCTAAGCGCCGCTCCCGGGCGTCTTTCGGCAGAAGCCTTGCTCCGGAGAGCACTGTGAGCGGCACAATCGTCTTTGCGCGAAGAAGCAGCTTCTTCGCCTCCGCCAGCCGGAGAGAGCGGCAGCTTCGGAAAGGTGAAGAAGGAAGCTGTACAACACTGGCATTGTGTGCGCAGCTTGCCAACTGATAGAAAACAGTACCTTTGCACTCTCCTGCCTTTTCCAATCACATGAACATTCCATTGCAAGCTGTTTTGGACAACTTTCTCTCTCTTCTTGCAAAACACTCTGCACACCTTTCTGCAACCTCAAAAACACGATGGGAGATGTTTTCTGTGCTGGCACAGTTTCTCCCTGCCAGACATAGTGGAAAAGCTTTCTGCTAAGATGTAGACTACAAAAGACGCTAAAGACCAAGGTACGATGCTCTCCGGAGCTAAGCGCCGCTCCCGGGCGTCTTTCGGCAGAAGCCGCGCTAAGGAGAGCACTGGGAGTGGCACAATCGTCTTTGCGCGAAGAAGCCGCTTTTTCGCCTCCGCCAGCCGGAGAGAGCGGCAGCTTCGGAAAGGTGAAGAAGGAAGCTGTACAACACTGGCATTGTGTGCGCAGCTTGCCAACTGATAGACAACAGTACCTTTGCACTCTCCTGCCTTTTCCAATCACATGAACATTCCATTGGAAGCTGTTTTGGACAACTTTCCTTTCTTCATGCCAAACACTTGGCAGACCCCTATGCAACCTCAAAAACACGATGGGAGATGTTTTCTGTGCTGGCACAGTTTCTCCCTGCCAGACATAGTGGAAAAGCTTTCTGCTAAGATGTAGACTACAAAAGACGCTAAAGACCAAGGTACGATGCTCTCCGGAGCTAAGCGCCGCTCCCGGGCGTCTTTCGGCAGAAGCCGCGCTCCGGAGAGCACTGTGAGCGGCACAATCGTCTTTGCGCGAAGAAGCCGCTTCTTCGCCTCCGCCAGCCGGAGAGAGCAGCAGCTTCAGAAAGGTGAAGAAGGAAGCTGTACAACACTGGCATTGTGTGCGCAGCTTGCCAACTGATAGACAACAGTACCTTTGCACTCTCCTGCCTTTTCCAATCACATGAACATTCCATTGCAAGCTGTTTTGGACAACTTTTCTTTTCTTCCTGCCAAACACTTGGCAGACCCCTATGCAACCTCAAAAACACGATGGGAGATGTTTTCTGTGCTGGCACAGTTTCTCCCTGCCAGACATAGTGGAAAAGCTTTCTGCTAAGATGTAGACTACAAAAGACGCTAGAGACCAAGGTACGATGCTCTCCAGAGCTAAGCGCCGCTCCCGGGCGTCTTTCGGCAGAAGCCGCGCTAAGGAGAGCACTGTGAGCGGCACAATCGTCTTTGCGCGAAGAAGCCGCTTCTTCGCCTCCGCCAGCCGGAGAGAGCGGCAGCTTCGGAAAGGTGAAGAAGGAAGCTGTACAACACTGGCATTGTGTGCGCAGCTTGCCAACTGATAGAAAACAGTACCTTTGCACTCTCCTGCCTTTTCCAATCACATGAACATTCCATTGCAAGCTGTTTTGGACAACTTTCTCTCTCTTCTTCCAAAACACTCGGCACACCTTTCTGCAACCTCAAAAACACGATGGGAGATGTTTTCTGTGCTGGCACAGTTTCTCCCTGCCAGACATAGTGGAAAAGCTTTCTGCTAAGATGTAGACTACAAAAGACGCTAAAGACCAAGGTACGATGCTCTCCGGAGCTAAGCGCCGCTCCCGGGCGTCTTTCAGGAGAAGCCTTGCTCCGGAGAGCACTGTGAGCGGCACAATCGTCTTTGCGCGAAGAAGCAGCTTCTTCGCCTCCGCCAGCCGGAGAGAGCGGCAGCTTCGGAAAGGTGAAGAAGGAAGCTGTACAACACTGGCATTGTGTGCGCAGCTTGCCAACTGATAGAAAACAGTACCTTTGCACTCTCCTGCCTTTTCCAATCACATGAACATTCCATTGCAAGCTGTTTTGGACAACTTTCTCTCTCTTCTTGCAAAACACTCTGCACACCTTTCTGCAACCTCAAAAACACGATGGGAGATGTTTTCTGTGCTGGCACAGTTTCTCCCTGCCAGACATAGTGGAAAAGCTTTCTGCTAAGATGTAGACTACAAAAGACGCTAAAGACCAAGGTACGATGCTCTCCGGAGCTAAGCGCCGCTGCCGGGCGTCTTTCGGCAGAAGCCGCGCTAAGGAGAGCACTGGGAGTGGCACAATCGTCTTTGCGCGAAGAAGCCGCTTTTTCGCCTCCGCCAGCCGGAGAGAGCGGCAGCTTCGGAAAGGTGAAGAAGGAAGCTGTACAACACTGGCATTGTGTGCGCAGCTTGCCAACTGATAGACAACAGTACCTTTGCACTCTCCTGCCTTTTCCAATCACATGAACATTCCATTGGAAGCTGTTTTGGACAACTTTCCTTTCTTCATGCCAAACACTTGGCAGACCCCTATGCAACCTCAAAAACACGATGGGAGATGTTTTCTGTGCTGGCACAGTTTCTCCCTGCCAGACATAGTGGAAAAGCTTTCTGCTAAGATGTAGACTACAAAAGACGCTAAAGACCAAGGTACGATGCTCTCCGGAGCTAAGCGCCGCTCCCGGGCGTCTTTCGGCAGAAGCCGCGCTCCGGAGAGCACTGTGAGCGGCACAATCGTCTTTGCGCGAAGAAGCCGCTTCTTCGCCTCCGCCAGCCGGAGAGAGCGGCAGCTTCGGAAAGGTGAAGAAGGAAGCTGTACAACACCAGCATTGTGTGCGCAGCTTGCCAACTGATAGAAAACAGTACCTTTGCACTCTCCTGCCTTTTCCAATCACATGAACATTCCATTGCAAGCTGTTTTGGACAACTTTTCTTTTCTTCCTGCCAAACACTTGGCAGACCCCTATGCAACCTCAAAAACACGATGGGAGATGTTTTCTGTGCTGGCACAGTTTCTCCCTGCCAGACATAGTGGAAAAGCTTTCTGCTAAGATGTAGACTACAAAAGACGCTAGAGACCAAGGTACGATGCTCTCCAGAGCTAAGCGCCGCTCCCGGGCGTCTTTCGGCAGAAGCCGCGCTAAGGAGAGCACTGTGAGCGGCACAATCGTCTTTGCGCGAAGAAGCCGCTTCTTCGCCTCCGCCAGCCGGAGAGAGCGGCAGCTTCGGAAAGGTGAAGAAGGAAGCTGTACAACACTGGCATTGTGTGCGCAGCTTGCCAACTGATAGAAAACAGTACCTTTGCACTCTCCTGCCTTTTCCAATCACATGAACATTCCATTGGAAGCTGTTTTGGACAACTTTCTCTCTCTTCTTGCAAAACACTCTGCACACCTTTCTGCAACCTCCAAAACACGATGGGAGATGTTTTCTGTGCTGGCACAGTTTCTCCCTGCCAGACATAGTGGAAAAGCTTTCTGCTAAGATGTAGACTACAAAAGACGCTAAAGACCAAGGTACGATGCTCTCCGGAGCTAAGCGCCGCTCCCGGGCGTCTTTCAGGAGAAGCCTTGCTCCGGAGAGCACTGTGAGCGGCACAATCGTCTTTGCGCGAAGAAGCCGCTTCTTCGCCTCCGCCAGCCGGAGAGAGCGGCAGCTTCGGAAAGGTGAAGAAGGAAGCTGTACAACACTGGCATTGTGTGCGCAGCTTGCCAACTGATAGAAAACAGTACCTTTGCACTCTCCTGCCTTTTCCAATCACATGAACATTCCATTGCAAGCTGTTTTGGACAACTTTCTCTCTCTTCTTGCAAAACACTCTGCACACCTTTCTGCAACCTCAAAAACACGATGGGAGATGTTTTCTGTGCTGGCACAGTTTCTCCCTGCCAGACATAGTGGAAAAGCTTTCTGCTAAGATGTAGACTACAAAAGACGCTAAAGACCAAGGTACGATGCTCTCCGGAGCTAAGCGCCGCTGCCGGGCGTCTTTCGGCAGAAGCCGCGCTAAGGAGAGCACTGGGAGTGGCACAATCGTCTTTGCGCGAAGAAGCCGCTTTTTCGCCTCCGCCAGCCGGAGAGAGCGGCAGCTTCGGAAAGGTGAAGAAGGAAGCTGTACAACACTGGCATTGTGTGCGCAGCTTGCCAACTGATAGACAACAGTACCTTTGCACTCTCCTGCCTTTTCCAATCACATGAACATTCCATTGCAAGCTGTTTTGGACAACTTTCCTTTCTTCATGCCAAACACTTGGCAGACCCCTATGCAACCTCAAAAACACGATGGGAGATGTTTTCTGTGCTGGCACAGTTTCTCCCTGCCAGACATAGTGGAAAAGCTTTCTGCTAAGATGTAGACTACAAAAGACGCTAAAGACCAAGGTACGATGCTCTCCGGAGCTAAGCGCCGCTCCCGGGCGTCTTTCGGCAGAAGCCGCGCTCCGGAGAGCACTGTGAGCGGCACAATCGTCTTTGCGCGAAGAAGCCGCTTCTTCGCCTCCGCCAGCCGGAGAGAGCGGCAGCTTCGGAAAGGTGAAGAAGGAAGCTGTACAACACCAGCATTGTGTGCGCAGCTTGCCAACTGATAGAAAACAGTACCTTTGCACTCTCCTGCCTTTTCCAATCACATGAACATTCCATTGCAAGCTGTTTTGGACAACTTTTCTTTTCTTCCTGCCAAACACTTGGCAGACCCCTATGCAACCTCAAAAACACGATGGGAGATGTTTTCTGTGCTGGCACAGTTTCTCCCTGCCAGACATAGTGGAAAAGCTTTCTGCTAAGATGTAGACTACAAAAGACGCTAGAGACCAAGGTACGATGCTCTCCGGAGCTAAGCGCCGCTCCCGGGCGTCTTTCGGCAGAAGCCGCGCTAAGGAGAGCACTGTGAGCGGCACAATCGTCTTTGCGCGAAGAAGCTGCTTCTTCGCCTCCGCCAGCCGGAGAGAGCGGCAGCTTCGGAAAGGTGAAGAAGGAAGCTGTACAACACTGGCATTGTGTGCGCAGCTTGCCAACTGATAGAAAACGGTACCTTTGCACTCTCCTGCCTTTTCCAATCACATGAACATTCCATTGCAAGCTGTTTTGGACAACTTTCTCTCTCTTCTTGCAAAACACTCGGCACACCTTTCTGCAACCTCCAAAACACGATGGGAGATGTTTTCTGTGCTGGCACAGTTTCTCCCTGCCAGACATAGTGGAAAAGCTTTCTGCTAAGATGTAGACTACAAAAGACGCTAGAGACCAAGGTACGATGCTCTCCGGAGCTAAGCGCCGCTCCCGGGCGTCTTTCGGCAGAAGCCGCGCTCCGGAGAGCACTGTGAGCGGCACAATCGTCTTTGCGCGAAGAAGCCGCTTCTTCGCCTCCGCCAGCCGGAGAGAGCGGCAGCTTCGGAAAGGTGAAGAAGGAAGCTGTACAACACTGGCATTGTGTGCGCAGCTTGCCAACTGATAGAAAGCAGTACCTTTGCACTCTCCTGCCTTTTCCAATCACATGAACATTCCATTGCAAGCTGTTTTGGACAACTTTCTCTCTCTTCTTGCAAAACACTCTGCACACCTTTCTGCAACCTCAAAAACACGATGGGAGATGTTTTCTGTGCTGGCACAGTTTCTCCCTGCCAGACATAGTGGAAAAGCTTTCTGCTAAGATGTAGACTACAAAAGACGCTAAAGACCAAGGTACGATGCTCTCCGGAGCTAAGCGCCGCTGCCGGGCGTCTTTCGGCAGAAGCCGCGCTAAGGAGAGCACTGGGAGTGGCACAATCGTCTTTGCGCGAAGAAGCCGCTTTTTCGCCTCCGCCAGCCGGAGAGAGCGGCAGCTTCGGAAAGGTGAAGAAGGAAGCTGTACAACACTGGCATTGTGTGCGCAGCTTGCCAACTGATAGACAACAGTACCTTTGCACTCTCCTGCCTTTTCCAATCACATGAACATTCCATTGGAAGCTGTTTTGGACAACTTTCCTTTCTTCATGCCAAACACTTGGCAGACCCCTATGCAACCTCAAAAACACGATGGGAGATGTTTTCTGTGCTGGCACAGTTTCTCCCTGCCAGACATAGTGGAAAAGCTTTCTGCTAAGATGTAGACTACAAAAGACGCTAAAGACCAAGGTACGATGCTCTCCGGAGCTAAGCGCCGCTCCCGGGCGTCTTTCGGCAGAAGCCGCGCTCCGGAGAGCACTGTGAGCGGCACAATCGTCTTTGCGCGAAGAAGCCGCTTTTTCGCCTCCGCCAGCCGGAGAGAGCAGCAGCTTCAGAAAGGTGAAGAAGGAAGCTGTACAACACTGGCATTGTGTGCGCAGCTTGCCAACTGATAGACAACAGTACCTTTGCACTCTCCTGCCTTTTCCAATCACATGAACATTCCATTGCAAGCTGTTTTGGACAACTTTTCTTTTCTTCCTGCCAAACACTTGGCAGACCCCTATGCAACCTCAAAAACACGATGGGAGATGTTTTCTGTGCTGGCACAGTTTCTCCCTGCCAGACATAGTGGAAAAGCTTTCTGCTAAGATGTAGACTACAAAAGACGCTAAAGACCAAGGTACGATGCTCTCCAGAGCTAAGCGCCGCTCCCGGGCGTCTTTCCGCAGAAGCCGCGCTAAGGAGAGCACTGTGAGCGGCACAATCGTCTTTGCGCGAAGAAGCCGCTTCTTCGCCTCCGCCAGCCGGAGAGAGCGGCAGCTTCGGAAAGGTGAAGAAGGAAGCTGTACAACACTGGCATTGTGTGCGCAGCTTGCCAACTGATAGAAAACAGTACCTTTGCACTCTCCTGCCTTTTCCAATCACATGAACATTCCATTGCAAGCTGTTTTGGACAACTTTCTCTCTCTTCTTGCAAAACACTCGGCACACCTTTCTGCAACCTCAAAAACACGATGGGAGATGTTTTCTGTGCTGGCACAGTTTCTCCCTGCCAGACATAGTGGAAAAGCTTTCTGCTAAGATGTAGACTACAAAAGACGCTAAAGACCAAGGTACGATGCTCTCCGGAGCTAAGCGCCGCTCCCGGGCGTCTTTCAGGAGAAGCCTTGCTCCGGAGAGCACTGTGAGCGGCACAATCGTCTTTGCGCGAAGAAGCAGCTTCTTTGCCTCCGCCAGCCGGAGAGAGCGGCAGCTTCGGAAAGGTGAAGAAGGAAGCTGTACAACACTGGCATTGTGTGCGCAGCTTGCCAACTGATAGAAAACAGTACCTTTGCACTCTCCTGCCTTTTCCAATCACATGAACATTCCATTGCAAGCTGTTTTGGACAACTTTCTCTCTCTTCTTCCAAAACACTCGGCACACCTTTCTGCAACCTCCAAAACACGATGGGAGATGTTTTCTGTGCTGGCACAGTTTCTCCCTGCCAGACATAGTGGAAAAGCTTTCTGCTAAGATGTAGACTACAAAAGACGCTAAAGACCAAGGTACGATGCTCTCCGGAGCTAAGCGCCGCTGCCGGGCGTCTTTCGGCAGAAGCCGCGCTAAGGAGAGCACTGGGAGTGGCACAATCGTCTTTGCGCGAAGAAGCCGCTTTTTCGCCTCCGCCAGCCGGAGAGAGCGGCAGCTTCGGAAAGGTGAAGAAGGAAGCTGTACAACACTGGCATTGTGTGCGCAGCTTGCCAACTGATAGACAACAGTACCTTTGCACTCTCCTGCCTTTTCCAATCACATGAACATTCCATTGCAAGCTGTTTTGGACAACTTTCCTTTCTTCATGCCAAACACTTGGCAGACCCCTATGCAACCTCAAAAACACGATGGGAGATGTTTTCTGTGCTGGCACAGTTTCTCCCTGCCAGACATAGTGGAAAAGCTTTCTGCTAAGATGTAGACTACAAAAGACGCTAAAGACCAAGGTACGATGCTCTCCGGAGCTAAGCGCCGCTCCCGGGCGTCTTTCGGCAGAAGCCTTGCTCCGGAGAGCACTGTGAGCGGCACAATCGTCTTTGCGCGAAGAAGCCGCTTCTTCGCCTCCGCCAGCCGGAGAGAGCGGCAGCTTCGGAAAGGTGAAGAAGGAAGCTGTACAACACCAGCATTGTGTGCGCAGCTTGCCAACTGATAGAAAACAGTACCTTTGCACTCTCCTGCCTTTTCCAATCACATGAACATTCCATTGCAAGCTGTTTTGGACAACTTTCCTTTCTTCATGCCAAACACTTGGCAGACCCCTATGCAACCTCAAAAACACGATGGGAGATGTTTTCTGTGCTGGCACAGTTTCTCCCTGCCAGACATAGTGGAAAAGCTTTCTGCTAAGATGTAGACTACAAAAGACGCTAAAGACCAAGGTACGATGCTCTCCGGAGCTAAGCGCCGCTCCCGGGCGTCTTTCGGCAGAAGCCGCGCTCCGGAGAGCACTGTGAGCGGCACAATCGTCTTTGCGCGAAGAAGCCGCTTTTTCGCCTCCGCCAGCCGGAGAGAGCAGCAGCTTCAGAAAGGTGAAGAAGGAAGCTGTACAACACTGGCATTGTGTGCGCAGCTTGCCAACTGATAGACAACAGTACCTTTGCACTCTCCTGCCTTTTCCAATCACATGAACATTCCATTGCAAGCTCTTTTGGACAACTTTTCTTTTCTTCCTGCCAAACACTTGGCAGACCCCTATGCAACCTCAAAAACACGATGGGAGATGTTTTCTGTGCTGGCACAGTTTCTCCCTGCCAGACATAGTGGAAAAGCTTTCTGCTAAGATGTAGACTACAAAAGACGCTAAAGACCAAGGTACGATGCTCTCCAGAGCTAAGCGCCGCTCCCGGGCGTCTTTCCGCAGAAGCCGCGCTAAGGAGAGCACTGTGAGCGGCACAATCGTCTTTGCGCGAAGAAGCCGCTTCTTCGCCTCCGCCAGCCGGAGAGAGCGGCAGCTTCGGAAAGGTGAAGAAGGAAGCTGTACAACACTGGCATTGTGTGCGCAGCTTGCCAACTGATAGAAAACAGTACCTTTGCACTCTCCTGCCTTTTCCAATCACATGAACATTCCATTGCAAGCTGTTTTGGACAACTTTCTCTCTCTTCTTGCAAAACACTCGGCACACCTTTCTGCAACCTCAAAAACACGATGGGAGATGTTTTCTGTGCTGGCACAGTTTCTCCCTGCCAGACATAGTGGAAAAGCTTTCTGCTAAGATGTAGACTACAAAAGACGCTAAAGACCAAGGTACGATGCTCTCCGGAGCTAAGCGCCGCTCCCGGGCGTCTTTCAGGAGAAGCCTTGCTCCGGAGAGCACTGTGAGCGGCACAATCGTCTTTGCGCGAAGAAGCAGCTTCTTTGCCTCCGCCAGCCGGAGAGAGCGGCAGCTTCGGAAAGGTGAAGAAGGAAGCTGTACAACACTGGCATTGTGTGCGCAGCTTGCCAACTGATAGAAAACAGTACCTTTGCACTCTCCTGCCTTTTCCAATCACATGAACATTCCATTGCAAGCTGTTTTGGACAACTTTCTCTCTCTTCTTCCAAAACACTCGGCACACCTTTCTGCAACCTCCAAAACACGATGGGAGATGTTTTCTGTGCTGGCACAGTTTCTCCCTGCCAGACATAGTGGAAAAGCTTTCTGCTAAGATGTAGACTACAAAAGACGCTAAAGACCAAGGTACGATGCTCTCCGGAGCTAAGCGCCGCTGCCGGGCGTCTTTCGGCAGAAGCCGCGCTAAGGAGAGCACTGGGAGTGGCACAATCGTCTTTGCGCGAAGAAGCCGCTTTTTCGCCTCCGCCAGCCGGAGAGAGCGGCAGCTTCGGAAAGGTGAAGAAGGAAGCTGTACAACACTGGCATTGTGTGCGCAGCTTGCCAACTGATAGACAACAGTACCTTTGCACTCTCCTGCCTTTTCCAATCACATGAACATTCCATTGCAAGCTGTTTTGGACAACTTTCCTTTCTTCATGCCAAACACTTGGCAGACCCCTATGCAACCTCAAAAACACGATGGGAGATGTTTTCTGTGCTGGCACAGTTTCTCCCTGCCAGACATAGTGGAAAAGCTTTCTGCTAAGATGTAGACTACAAAAGACGCTAAAGACCAAGGTACGATGCTCTCCGGAGCTAAGCGCCGCTCCCGGGCGTCTTTCGGCAGAAGCCTTGCTCCGGAGAGCACTGTGAGCGGCACAATCGTCTTTGCGCGAAGAAGCCGCTTCTTCGCCTCCGCCAGCCGGAGAGAGCGGCAGCTTCGGAAAGGTGAAGAAGGAAGCTGTACAACACTGGCATTGTGTGCGCAGCTTGCCAACTGATAGAAAACAGTACCTTTGCACTCTCCTGCCTTTTCCAATCACATGAACATTCCATTGCAAGCTGTTTTGGACAACTTTTCTTTTCTTCCTGCCAAACACTTGGCAGACCCCTATGCAACCTCAAAAACACGATGGGAGATGTTTTCTGTGCTGGCACAGTTTCTCCCTGCCAGACATAGTGGAAAAGCTTTCTGCTAAGATGTAGACTACAAAAGACGCTAGAGACCAAGGTACGATGCTCTCCGGAGCTAAGCGCCGCTCCCGGGCGTCTTTCGGCAGAAGCCGCGCTAAGGAGAGCACTGTGAGCGGCACAATCGTCTTTGCGCGAAGAAGCCGCTTCTTCGCCTCCGCCAGCCGGAGAGAGCGGCAGCTTCGGAAAGGTGAAGAAGGAAGCTGTACAACACTGGCATTGTGTGCGCAGCTTGCCAACTGATAGAAAACGGTACCTTTGCACTCTCCTGCCTTTTCCAATCACATGAACATTCCATTGCAAGCTGTTTTGGACAACTTTCTCTCTCTTCTTGCAAAACATTCGGCACACCTTTCTGCAACCTCCAAAACACGATGGGAGATGTTTTCTGTGCTGGCACAGTTTCTCCCTGCCAGACATAGTGGAAAAGCTTTCTGCTAAGATGTAGACTACAAAAGACGCTAGAGACCAAGGTACGATGCTCTCCGGAGCTAAGCGCCGCTCCCGGGCGTCTTTCGGCAGAAGCCGCGCTCCGGAGAGCACTGTGAGCGGCACAATCGTCTTTGCGCGAAGAAGCCGCTTCTTCGCCTCCGCCAGCCGGAGAGAGCGGCAGCTTCGGAAAGGTGAAGAAGGAAGCTGTACAACACTGGCATTGTGTGCGCAGCTTGCCAACTGATAGAAAGCAGTACCTTTGCACTCTCCTGCCTTTTCCAATCACATGAACATTCCATTGCAAGCTGTTTTGGACAACTTTCTCTCTCTTCTTGCAAAACACTCTGCACACCTTTCTGCAACCTCAAAAACACGATGGGAGATGTTTTCTGTGCTGGCACAGTTTCTCCCTGCCAGACATAGTGGAAAAGCTTTCTGCTAAGATGTAGACTACAAAAGACGCTAAAGACCAAGGTACGATGCTCTCCGGAGCTAAGCGCCGCTCCCGGGCGTCTTTCGGCAGAAGCCGCGCTAAGGAGAGCACTGGGAGTGGCACAATCGTCTTTGCGCGAAGAAGCCGCTTCTTCGCCTCCGCCAGCCGGAGAGAGCGGCAGCTTCGGAAAGGTGAAGAAGGAAGCTGTACAACACTGGCATTGTGTGCGCAGCTTGCCAACTGATAGAAAGCAGTACCTTTGCACTCTCCTGCCTTTTCCAATCACATGAACATTCCATTGGAAGCTGTTTTGGACAACTTTCTCTCTCTTCTTGCAAAACACTCTGCACACCTTTCTGCAACCTCAAAAACACGATGGGAGATGTTTTCTGTGCTGGCACAGTTTCTCCCTGCCAGACATAGTGGAAAAGCTTTCTGCTAAGATGTAGACTACAAAAGACGCTAAAGACCAAGGTACGATGCTCTCCGGAGCTAAGCGCCGCTCCCGGGCGTCTTTCGGCAGAAGCCGCGCTCCGGAGAGCACTGTGAGCGGCACAATCGTCTTTGCGCGAAGAAGCAGCTTCTTCGCCTCCGCCAGCCGGAGAGAGCGGCAGCTTCGGAAAGGTGAAGAAGGAAGCTGTACAACACTGGCATTGTGTGCGCAGCTTGCCAACTGATAGAAAACAGTACCTTTGCACTCTCCTGCCTTTTCCAATCACATGAACATTCCATTGCAAGCTGTTTTGGACAACTTTCTCTCTCTTCTTGCAAAACACTCTGCACACCTTTCTGCAACCTCAAAAACACGATGGGAGATGTTTTCTGTGCTGGCACAGTTTCTCCCTGCCAGACATAGTGGAAAAGCTTTCTGCTAAGATGTAGACTACAAAAGACGCTAAAGACCAAGGTACGATGCTCTCCGGAGCTAAGCGCCGCTGCCGGGCGTCTTTCGGCAGAAGCCGCGCTAAGGAGAGCACTGGGAGTGGCACAATCGTCTTTGCGCGAAGAAGCCGCTTTTTCGCCTCCGCCAGCCGGAGAGAGCGGCAGCTTCGGAAAGGTGAAGAAGGAAGCTGTACAACACTGGCATTGTGTGCGCAGCTTGCCAACTGATAGACAACAGTACCTTTGCACTCTCCTGCCTTTTCCAATCACATGAACATTCCATTGCAAGCTTTTTTGGACAACTTTCCTTTCTTCATGCCAAACACTTGGCAGACCCCTATGCAACCTCAAAAACACGATGGGAGATGTTTTCTGTGCTGGCACAGTTTCTCCCTGCCAGACATAGTGGAAAAGCTTTCTGCTAAGATGTAGACTACAAAAGACGCTAGAGACCAAGGTACGATGCTCTCCGGAGCTAAGCGCCGCTCCCGGGCGTCTTTCGGCAGAATCCGCGCTAAGGAGAGCACTGTGAGCGGCACAATCGTCTTTGCGCGAAGAAGCCGCTTCTTCGCCTCCGCCAGCCGGAGAGAGCGGCAGCTTCGGAAAGGTGAAGAAGGAAGCTGTACAACACCAGCATTGTGTGCGCAGCTTGCCAACTGATAGAAAACAGTACCTTTGCACTCTCCTGCCTTTTCCAATCACATGAACATTCCATTGCAAGCTGTTTTGGACAACTTTTCTTTTCTTCCTGCCAAACACTTGGCAGACCCCTATGCAACCTCAAAAACACGATGGGAGATGTTTTCTGTGCTGGCACAGTTTCTCCCTGCCAGACATAGTGGAAAAGCTTTCTGCTAAGATGTAGACTACAAAAGACGCTAAAGACCAAGGTACGATGCTCTCCGGAGCTAAGCGCCGCTCCCGGGCGTCTTTCGGCAGAAGCCGCGCTCCGGAGAGCACTGTGAGCGGCACAATCGTCTTTGCGCGAAGAAGCCGCTTCTTCGCCTCCGCCAGCCGGAGAGAGCGGCAGCTTCGGAAAGGTGAAGAAGGAAGCTGTACAACACTGGCATTGTGTGCGCAGCTTGCCAACTGATAGAAAGCAGTACCTTTGCACTCTCCTGCCTTTTCCAATCACATGAACATTCCATTGCAAGCTGTTTTGGACAACTTTCTCTCTCTTCTTGCAAAACACTCTGCACACCTTTCTGCAACCTCCAAAACACGATGGGAGATGTTTTCTGTGCTGGCACAGTTTCTCCCTGCCAGACATAGTGGAAAAGCTTTCTGCTAAGATGTAGACTACAAAAGACGCTAAAGACCAAGGTACGATGCTCTCCGGAGCTAAGCGCCGCTCCCGGGCGTCTTTCGGCAGAAGCCGCGCTCCGGAGAGCACTGTGAGCGGCACAATCGTCTTTGCGCGAAGAAGCCGCTTCTTCGCCTCCGCCAGCCGGAGAGAGCGGCAGCTTCGGAAAGGTGAAGAAGGAAGCTGTACAACACTGGCATTGTGTGCGCAGCTTGCCAACTGATAGAAAGCAGTACCTTTGCACTCTCCTGCCTTTTCCAATCACATGAACATTCCATTGCAAGCTGTTTTGGACAACTTTCTCTCTCTTCTTGCAAAACACTCTGCACACCTTTCTGCAACCTCCAAAACACGATGGGAGATGTTTTCTGTGCTGGCACAGTTTCTCCCTGCCAGACATAGTGGAAAAGCTTTCTGCTAAGATGTAGACTACAAAAGACGCTAAAGACCAAGGTACGATGCTCTCCGGAGCTAAGCGCCGCTCCCGGGCGTCTTTCGGCAGAAGCCGCGCTCCGGAGAGCACTGTGAGCGGCACAATCGTCTTTGCGCGAAGAAGCCGCTTCTTCGCCTCCGCCAGCCGGAGAGAGCGGCAGCTTCGGAAAGGTGAAGAAGGAAGCTGTACAACACTGGCATTGTGTGCGCAGCTTGCCAACTGATAGACAACAGTACCTTTGCACTCTCCTGCCTTTTCCAATCACATGAACATTCCATTGGAAGCTGTTTTGGACAACTTTCCTTTCTTCATGCCAAACACTTGGCAGACCCCTATGCAACCTCAAAAACACGATGGGAGATGTTTTCTGTGCTGGCACAGTTTCTCCCTGCCAGACATAGTGGAAAAGCTTTCTGCTAAGATGTAGACTACAAAAGACGCTAAAGACCAAGGTACGATGCTCTCCGGAGCTAAGCGCCGCTCCCGGGCGTCTTTCGGCAGAAGCCGCGCTCCGGAGAGCACTGTGAGCGGCACAATCGTCTTTGCGCGAAGAAGCCGCTTTTTCGCCTCCGCCAGCCGGAGAGAGCAGCAGCTTCAGAAAGGTGAAGAAGGAAGCTGTACAACACTGGCATTGTGTGCGCAGCTTGCCAACTGATAGACAACAGTACCTTTGCACTCTCCTGCCTTTTCCAATCACATGAACATTCCATTGCAAGCTGTTTTGGACAACTTTTCTTTTCTTCCTGCCAAACACTTGGCAGACCCCTATGCAACCTCAAAAACACGATGGGAGATGTTTTCTGTGCTGGCACAGTTTCTCCCTGCCAGACATAGTGGAAAAGCTTTCTGCTAAGATGTAGACTACAAAAGACGCTAAAGACCAAGGTACGATGCTCTCCAGAGCTAAGCGCCGCTCCCGGGCGTCTTTCGGCAGAAGCCGCGCTAAGGAGAGCACTGTGAGCGGCACAATCGTCTTTGCGCGAAGAAGCCGCTTCTTCGCCTCCGCCAGCCGGAGAGAGCGGCAGCTTCGGAAAGGTGAAGAAGGAAGCTGTACAACACTGGCATTGTGTGCGCAGCTTGCCAACTGATAGAAAACAGTACCTTTGCACTCTCCTGCCTTTTCCAATCACATGAACATTCCATTGCAAGCTGTTTTGGACAACTTTCTCTCTCTTCTTGCAAAACACTCGGCACACCTTTCTGCAACCTCAAAAACACGATGGGAGATGTTTTCTGTGCTGGCACAGTTTCTCCCTGCCAGACATAGTGGAAAAGCTTTCTGCTAAGATGTAGACTACAAAAGACGCTAAAGACCAAGGTACGATGCTCTCCGGAGCTAAGCGCCGCTCCCGGCCGTCTTTCGGCAGAAGCCGCGCTAAGGAGAGCACTGGGAGTGGCACAATCGTCTTTGCGCGAAGAAGCCGCTTCTTCGCCTCCGCCAGCCGGAGAGAGCGGCAGCTTCGGAAAGGTGAAGAAGGAAGCTGTACAACACCGGCATTGTGTGCGCAGCTTGCCAACTGATAGAAAACAGTACCTTTGCACTCTCCTGCCTTTTCCAATCACATGAACATTCCATTGCAAGCTGTTTTGGACAACTTTTCTTTTCTTCCTGCCAAACACTTGGCAGACCCCTATGCAACCTCAAAAACACGATGGGAGATGTTTTCTGTGCTGGCACAGTTTCTCCCTGCCAGACATAGTGGAAAAGCTTTCTGCTAAGATGTAGACTACAAAAGACGCTAGAGACCAAGGTACGATGCTCTCCGGAGCTAAGCGCCGCTCCCGGGCGTCTTTCGGCAGAATCCGCGCTAAGGAGAGCACTGGGAGCCGCACAATCGTCTTTGCGCGAAGAAGCCGCTTCTTCGCCTCCGCCAGCCGGAGAGAGCGGCAGCTTCGGAAAGGTGAAGAAGGAAGCTGTACAACACTGGCATTGTGTGCGCAGCTTGCCAACTGATAGAAAACGGTACCTTTGCACTCTCCTGCCTTTTCCAATCACATGAACATTCCATTGCAAGCTGTTTTGGACAACTTTCTCTCTCTTCTTGCAAAACACTCTGCACACCTTTCTGCAACCTCCAAAACACGATGGGAGATGTTTTCTGTGCTGGCACAGTTTCTCCCTGCCAGACATAGTGGAAAAGCTTTCTGCTAAGATGTAGACTACAAAAGACGCTAAAGACCAAGGTACGATGCTCTCCGGAGCTAAGCGCCGCTCCCGGGCGTCTTTCGGCAGAAGCCGCGCTCCGGAGAGCACTGTGAGCGGCACAATCGTCTTTGCGCGAAGAAGCCGCTTCTTCGCCTCCGCCAGCCGGAGAGAGCGGCAGCTTCGGAAAGGTGAAGAAGGAAGCTGTACAACACTGGCATTGTGTGCGCAGCTTGCCAACTGATAGAAAACAGTACCTTTGCACTCTCCTGCCTTTTCCAATCACATGAACATTCCATTGCAAGCTGTTTTGGACAACTTTCTCTCTCTTCTTGCAAAACACTCTGCACACCTTTCTGCAACCTCCAAAACACGATGGGAGATGTTTTCTGTGCTGGCACAGTTTCTCCCTGCCAGACATAGTGGAAAAGCTTTCTGCTAAGATGTAGACTACAAAAGACGCTAAAGACCAAGGTACGATGCTCTCCGGAGCTAAGCGCCGCTCCCGGGCGTCTTTCGGCAGAAGCCGCGCTCCGGAGAGCACTGTGAGCGGCACAATCGTCTTTGCGCGAAGAAGCCGCTTCTTCGCCTCCGCCAGCCGGAGAGAGCGGCAGCTTCGGAAAGGTGAAGAAGGAAGCTGTACAACACTGGCATTGTGTGCGCAGCTTGCCAACTGATAGAAAGCAGTACCTTTGCACTCTCCTGCCTTTTCCAATCACATGAACATTCCATTGCAAGCTGTTTTGGACAACTTTCTCTCTCTTCTTGCAAAACACTCTGCACACCTTTCTGCAACCTCCAAAACACGATGGGAGATGTTTTCTGTGCTGGCACAGTTTCTCCCTGCCAGACATAGTGGAAAAGCTTTCTGCTAAGATGTAGACTACAAAAGACGCTAAAGACCAAGGTACGATGCTCTCCGGAGCTAAGCGCCGCTCCCGGGCGTCTTTCGGCAGAAGCCGCGCTCCGGAGAGCACTGTGAGCGGCACAATCGTCTTTGCGCGAAGAAGCCGCTTCTTCGCCTCCGCCAGCCGGAGAGAGCGGCAGCTTCGGAAAGGTGAAGAAGGAAGCTGTACAACACTGGCATTGTGTGCGCAGCTTGCCAACTGATAGACAACAGTACCTTTGCACTCTCCTGCCTTTTCCAATCACATGAACATTCCATTGGAAGCTGTTTTGGACAACTTTCCTTTCTTCATGCCAAACACTTGGCAGACCCCTATGCAACCTCAAAAACACGATGGGAGATGTTTTCTGTGCTGGCACAGTTTCTCCCTGCCAGACATAGTGGAAAAGCTTTCTGCTAAGATGTAGACTACAAAAGACGCTAAAGACCAAGGTACGATGCTCTCCGGAGCTAAGCGCCGCTCCCGGGCGTCTTTCGGCAGAAGCCGCGCTCCGGAGAGCACTGTGAGCGGCACAATCGTCTTTGCGCGAAGAAGCCGCTTTTTCGCCTCCGCCAGCCGGAGAGAGCAGCAGCTTCAGAAAGGTGAAGAAGGAAGCTGTACAACACTGGCATTGTGTGCGCAGCTTGCCAACTGATAGACAACAGTACCTTTGCACTCTCCTGCCTTTTCCAATCACATGAACATTCCATTGCAAGCTGTTTTGGACAACTTTTCTTTTCTTCCTGCCAAACACTTGGCAGACCCCTATGCAACCTCAAAAACACGATGGGAGATGTTTTCTGTGCTGGCACAGTTTCTCCCTGCCAGACATAGTGGAAAAGCTTTCTGCTAAGATGTAGACTACAAAAGACGCTAAAGACCAAGGTACGATGCTCTCCAGAGCTAAGCGCCGCTCCCGGGCGTCTTTCCGCAGAAGCCGCGCTAAGGAGAGCACTGTGAGCGGCACAATCGTCTTTGCGCGAAGAAGCCGCTTCTTCGCCTCCGCCAGCCGGAGAGAGCGGCAGCTTCGGAAAGGTGAAGAAGGAAGCTGTACAACACTGGCATTGTGTGCGCAGCTTGCCAACTGATAGAAAACAGTACCTTTGCACTCTCCTGCCTTTTCCAATCACATGAACATTCCATTGCAAGCTGTTTTGGACAACTTTCTCTCTCTTCTTGCAAAACACTCGGCACACCTTTCTGCAACCTCAAAAACACGATGGGAGATGTTTTCTGTGCTGGCACAGTTTCTCCCTGCCAGACATAGTGGAAAAGCTTTCTGCTAAGATGTAGACTACAAAAGACGCTAAAGACCAAGGTACGATGCTCTCCGGAGCTAAGCGCCGCTCCCGGCCGTCTTTCGGCAGAAGCCGCGCTAAGGAGAGCACTGGGAGTGGCACAATCGTCTTTGCGCGAAGAAGCCGCTTCTTCGCCTCCGCCAGCCGGAGAGAGCGGCAGCTTCGGAAAGGTGAAGAAGGAAGCTGTACAACACCGGCATTGTGTGCGCAGCTTGCCAACTGATAGAAAACAGTACCTTTGCACTCTCCTGCCTTTTCCAATCACATGAACATTCCATTGCAAGCTGTTTTGGACAACTTTTCTTTTCTTCCTGCCAAACACTTGGCAGACCCCTATGCAACCTCAAAAACACGATGGGAGATGTTTTCTGTGCTGGCACAGTTTCTCCCTGCCAGACATAGTGGAAAAGCTTTCTGCTAAGATGTAGACTACAAAAGACGCTAGAGACCAAGGTACGATGCTCTCCGGAGCTAAGCGCCGCTCCCGGGCGTCTTTCGGCAGAATCCGCGCTAAGGAGAGCACTGGGAGCCGCACAATCGTCTTTGCGCGAAGAAGCCGCTTCTTCGCCTCCGCCAGCCGGAGAGAGCGGCAGCTTCGGAAAGGTGAAGAAGGAAGCTGTACAACACTGGCATTGTGTGCGCAGCTTGCCAACTGATAGAAAACGGTACCTTTGCACTCTCCTGCCTTTTCCAATCACATGAACATTCCATTGCAAGCTGTTTTGGACAACTTTCTCTCTCTTCTTGCAAAACACTCTGCACACCTTTCTGCAACCTCCAAAACACGATGGGAGATGTTTTCTGTGCTGGCACAGTTTCTCCCTGCCAGACATAGTGGAAAAGCTTTCTGCTAAGATGTAGACTACAAAAGACGCTAAAGACCAAGGTACGATGCTCTCCGGAGCTAAGCGCCGCTCCCGGGCGTCTTTCGGCAGAAGCCGCGCTCCGGAGAGCACTGTGAGCGGCACAATCGTCTTTGCGCGAAGAAGCCGCTTCTTCGCCTCCGCCAGCCGGAGAGAGCGGCAGCTTCGGAAAGGTGAAGAAGGAAGCTGTACAACACTGGCATTGTGTGCGCAGCTTGCCAACTGATAGAAAACAGTACCTTTGCACTCTCCTGCCTTTTCCAATCACATGAACATTCCATTGCAAGCTGTTTTGGACAACTTTCTCTCTCTTCTTGCAAAACACTCTGCACACCTTTCTGCAACCTCCAAAACACGATGGGAGATGTTTTCTGTGCTGGCACAGTTTCTCCCTGCCAGACATAGTGGAAAAGCTTTCTGCTAAGATGTAGACTACAAAAGACGCTAAAGACCAAGGTACGATGCTCTCCGGAGCTAAGCGCCGCTCCCGGGCGTCTTTCGGCAGAAGCCGCGCTCCGGAGAGCACTGTGAGCGGCACAATCGTCTTTGCGCGAAGAAGCCGCTTCTTCGCCTCCGCCAGCCGGAGAGAGCGGCAGCTTCGGAAAGGTGAAGAAGGAAGCTGTACAACACTGGCATTGTGTGCGCAGCTTGCCAACTGATAGAAAGCAGTACCTTTGCACTCTCCTGCCTTTTCCAATCACATGAACATTCCATTGCAAGCTGTTTTGGACAACTTTCTCTCTCTTCTTGCAAAACACTCTGCACACCTTTCTGCAACCTCCAAAACACGATGGGAGATGTTTTCTGTGCTGGCACAGTTTCTCCCTGCCAGACATAGTGGAAAAGCTTTCTGCTAAGATGTAGACTACAAAAGACGCTAAAGACCAAGGTACGATGCTCTCCGGAGCTAAGCGCCGCTCCCGGGCGTCTTTCGGCAGAAGCCGCGCTCCGGAGAGCACTGTGAGCGGCACAATCGTCTTTGCGCGAAGAAGCCGCTTCTTCGCCTCCGCCAGCCGGAGAGAGCGGCAGCTTCGGAAAGGTGAAGAAGGAAGCTGTACAACACTGGCATTGTGTGCGCAGCTTGCCAACTGATAGACAACAGTACCTTTGCACTCTCCTGCCTTTTCCAATCACATGAACATTCCATTGCAAGCTGTTTTGGACAACTTTTCTTTTCTTCCTGCCAAACACTTGGCAGACCCCTATGCAACCTCCAAAACACGATGGGAGATGTTTTCTGTGCTGGCACAGTTTCTCCCTGCCAGACATAGTGGAAAAGCTTTCTGCTAAGATGTAGACTACAAAAGACGCTAAAGACCAAGGTACGATGCTCTCCGGAGCTAAGCGCCGCTCCCGGGCGTCTTTCGGCAGAAGCCGCGCTAAGGAGAGCACTGTGAGCGGCACAATCGTCTTTGCGCGAAGAAGCCGCTTCTTCGCCTCCGCCAGCCGGAGAGAGCGGCAGCTTCGGAAAGGTGAAGAAGGAAGCTGTACAACACTGGCATTGTGTGCGCAGCTTGCCAACTGATAGAAAACAGTACCTTTGCACTCTCCTGCCTTTTCCAATCACATGAACATTCCATTGCAAGCTGTTTTGGACAACTTTCTCTCTCTTCTTCCAAAACACTCGGCACACCTTTCTGCAACCTCCAAAACACGATGGGAGATGTTTTCTGTGCTGGCACAGTTTCTCCCTGCCAGACATAGTGGAAAAGCTTTCTGCTAAGATGTAGACTACAAAAGACGCTAGAGAACAAGGTACGATGCTCTCCGGAGCTAAGCGCCGCTGCCGGGCGTCTTTCGGCAGAAGCCGCGCTAAGGAGAGCACTGGGAGTGGCACAATCGTCTTTGCGCGAAGAAGCCGCTTTTTCGCCTCCGCCAGCCGGAGAGAGCGGCAGCTTCGGAAAGGTGAAGAAGGAAGCTGTACAACACTGGCATTGTGTGCGCAGCTTGCCAACTGATAGAAAACAGTACCTTTGCACTCTCCTGCCTTTTCCAATCACATGAACATTCCATTGCAAGCTGTTTTGGACAACTTTCCTTTCTTCATGCCAAACACTTGGCAGACCCCTATGCAACCTCAAAAACACGATGGGAGATGTTTTCTGTGCTGGCACAGTTTCTCCCTGCCAGACATAGTGGAAAAGCTTTCTGCTAAGATGTAGACTACAAAAGACGCTAAAGACCAAGGTACGATGCTCTCCGGAGCTAAGCGCCGCTCCCGGGCGTCTTTCGGCAGAAGCCGCGCTCCGGAGAGCACTGTGAGCGGCACAATCGTCTTTGCGCGAAGAAGCCGCTTCTTCGCCTCCGCCAGCCGGAGAGAGCGGCAGCTTCGGAAAGGTGAAGAAGGAAGCTGTACAACACTGGCATTGTGTGCGCAGCTTGCCAACTGATAGAAAGCAGTACCTTTGCACTCTCCTGCCTTTTCCAATCACATGAACATTCCATTGCAAGCTGTTTTGGACAACTTTCTCTCTCTTCTTGCAAAACACTCTGCACACCTTTCTGCAACCTCCAAAACACGATGGGAGATGTTTTCTGTGCTGGCACAGTTTCTCCCTGCCAGACATAGTGGAAAAGCTTTCTGCTAAGATGTAGACTACAAAAGACGCTAGAGACCAAGGTACGATGCTCTCCAGAGCTCAGCGCCGCTCCCGGGCGTCTTTCGGCAGAAGCCGCGCTAAGGACAGCACTGTGAGCGGCACAATCGTCTTTGCGCGAAGAAGCTGCTTCTTCGCCTCCGCCAGCCGGAGAGAGCGGCAGCTTCGGAAAGGTGAAGAAGGAAGCTGTACAACACTGGCATTGTGTGCGCAGCTTGCCAACTGATAGAAAACAGTACCTTTGCACTCTCCTGCCTTTTCCAATCACATGAACATTCCATTGGAAGCTGTTTTGGACAACTTTCTCTCTCTTCTTGCAAAACACTCTGCACACCTTTCTGCAACCTCAAAAACACGATGGGAGATGTTTTCTGTGCTGGCACAGTTTCTCCCTGCCAGACATAGTGGAAAAGCTTTCTGCTAAGATGTAGACTACAAAAGACGCTAAAGACCAAGGTACGATGCTCTCCGGAGCTAAGCGCCGCTCCCGGGCGTCTTTCGGCAGAAGCCGCGCTCCGGAGAGCACTGTGAGCGGCACAATCGTCTTTGCGCGAAGAAGCCGCTTCTTCGCCTCCGCCAGCCGGAGAGAGCGGCAGCTTCGGAAAGGTGAAGAAGGAAGCTGTACAACACTGGCATTGTGTGCGCAGCTTGCCAACTGATAGAAAGCAGTACCTTTGCACTCTCCTGCCTTTTCCAATCACATGAACATTCCATTGCAAGCTGTTTTGGACAACTTTCCTTTCTTCCTGCCAAACACTTGGCAGACCCCTATGGAACCTCAAAAACACGATGGGAGATGTTTTCTGTGCTGGCACAGTTTCTCCCTGCCAGACATAGTGGAAAAGCTTTCTGCTAAGATGTAGACTACAAAAGACGCTAAAGACCAAGGTACGATGCTCTCCGGAGCTAAGCGCCGCTCCCGGGCGTCTTTCGGCAGAAGCCTTGCTCCGGAGAGCACTGTGAGCGGCACAATCGTCTTTGCGCGAAGAAGCCGCTTCTTCGCCTCCGCCAGCCGGAGAGAGCGGCAGCTTCGGAAAGGTGAAGAAGGAAGCTGTACAACACTGGCATTGTGTGCGCAGCTTGCCAACTGATAGAAAACGGTACCTTTGCACTCTCCTGCCTTTTCCAATCACATGAACATTCCATTGCAAGCTGTTTTGGACAACTTTCTCTCTCTTCTTGCAAAACACTCTGCACACCTTTCTGCAACCTCCAAAACACGATGGGAGATGTTTTCTGTGCTGGCACAGTTTCTCCCTGCCAGACATAGTGGAAAAGCTTTCTGCTAAGATGTAGACTACAAAAGACGCTAAAGACCAAGGTACGATGCTCTCCGGAGCTAAGCGCCGCTCCCGGGCGTCTTTCGGCAGAAGCCGCGCTCCGGAGAGCACTGTGAGCGGCACAATCGTCTTTGCGCGAAGAAGCCGCTTCTTCGCCTCCGCCAGCCGGAGAGAGCGGCAGCTTCGGAAAGGTGAAGAAGGAAGCTGTACAACACTGGCATTGTGTGCGCAGCTTGCCAACTGATAGAAAACAGTACCTTTGCACTCTTCTGCCTTTTCCAATCACATGAACATTCCATTGCAAGCTGTTTTGGACAACTTTCTCTCTCTTCTTGCAAAACACTCGGCACACCTTTCTGCAACCTCCAAAACACGATGGGAGATGTTTTCTGTGCTGGCACAGTTTCTCCCTGCCAGACATAGTGGAAAAGCTTTCTGCTAAGATGTAGACTACAAAAGACGCTAGAGACCAAGGTACGATGCTCTCCGGAGCTAAGCGCCGCTCCCGGGCGTCTTTCGGCAGAAGCCGCGCTAAGGAGAGCACTGTGAGCGGCACAATCGTCTTTGCGCGAAGAAGCCGCTTCTTCGCCTCCGCCAGCCGGAGAGAGCGGCAGCTTCGGAAAGGTGAAGAAGGAAGCTGTACAACACTGGCATTGTGTGCGCAGCTTGCCAACTGATAGAAAACAGTACCTTTGCACTCTCCTGCCTTTTCCAATCACATGAACATTCCATTGCAAGCTGTTTTGGACAACTTTCTCTCTCTTCTTGCAAAACACTCTGCACACCTTTCTGCAACCTCCAAAACACGATGGGAGATGTTTTCTGTGCTGGCACAGTTTCTCCCTGCCAGACATAGTGGAAAAGCTTTCTGCTAAGATGTAGACTACAAAAGACGCTAAAGACCAAGGTACGATGCTCTCCGGAGCTAAGCGCCGCTCCCGGGCGTCTTTCGGCAGAAGCCTTGCTCCGGAGAGCACTGTGAGCGGCACAATCGTCTTTGCGCGAAGAAGCCGCTTCTTCGCCTCCGCCAGCCGGAGAGAGCGGCAGCTTCGGAAAGGTGAAGAAGGAAGCTGTACAACACTGGCATTGTGTGCGCAGCTTGCCAACTGATAGAAAGCAGTACCTTTGCACTCTCCTGCCTTTTCCAATCACATGAACATTCCATTGCAAGCTGTTTTGGACAACTTTCTCTCTCTTCTTGCAAAACACTCGGCACACCTTTCTGCAACCTCAAAAACACGATGGGAGATGTTTTCTGTGCTGGCACAGTTTCTCCCTGCCAGACATAGTGGAAAAGCTTTCTGCTAAGATGTAGACTACAAAAGACGCTAGAGAACAAGGTACGATGCTCTCCGGAGCTAAGCGCCGCTCCCGGGCGTCTTTCGGCAGAAGCCGCGCTAAGGAGAGCACTGTGAGCGGCACAATCGTCTTTGCGCGAAGAAGCCGCTTCTTGGCCTCCGCCAGCCGGAGAGAGCGGCAGCTTCGGAAAGGTGAAGAAGGAAGCTGTACAACACTGGCATTGTGTGCGCAGCTTGCCAACTGATAGAAAACAGTACCTTTGCACTCTCCTGCCTTTTCCAATCACATGAACATTCCATTGCAAGCTGTTTTGGACAACTTTCTCTCTCTTCTTGCAAAACACTCTGCACACCTTTCTGCAACCTCCAAAACACGATGGGAGATGTTTTCTGTGCTGGCACAGTTTCTCCCTGCCAGACATAGTGGAAAAGCTTTCTGCTAAGATGTAGACTACAAAAGACGCTAAAGACCAAGGTACGATGCTCTCCGGAGCTAAGCGCCGCTCCCAGGCGTCTTTCGGCAGAAGCCTTGCTCCGGAGAGCACTGTGAGCGGCACAATCGTCTTTGCGCGAAGAAGCCGCTTCTTCGCCTCCGCCAGCCGGAGAGAGCGGCAGCTTCGGAAAGGTGAAGAAGGAAGCTGTACAACACTGGCATTGTGTGCGCAGCTTGCCAACTGATAGAAAACAGTACCTTTGCACTCTCCTGCCTTTTCCAATCACATGAACATTCCATTGGAAGCTGTTTTGGACAACTTTCTCTCTCTTCTTGCAAAACACTAGGCACACCTTTCTGCAACCTCCAAAACACGATGGGAGATGTTTTCTGTGCTGGCACAGTTTCTCCCTGCCAGACATAGTGGAAAAGCTTTCTGCTAAGATGTAGACTACAAAAGACGCTAAAGACCAAGGTACGATGCTCTCCGGAGCTAAGCGCCGCTCCCGGCCGTCTTTCGGCAGAAGCCGCGCTAAGGAGAGCACTGGGAGTGGCACAATCGTCTTTGCGCGAAGAAGCCGCTTCTTCGCCTCCGCCAGCCGGAGAGAGCGGCAGCTTCGGAAAGGTGAAGAAGGAAGCTGTACAACACCGGCATTGTGTGCGCAGCTTGCCAACTGATAGAAAACAGTACCTTTGCACTCTCCTGCCTTTTCCAATCACATGAACATTCCATTGCAAGCTGTTTTGGACAACTTTTATTTTCTTCCTGCCAAACACTTGGCAGACCCCTATGCAACCTCAAAAACACGATGGGAGATGTTTTCTGTGCTGGCACAGTTTCTCCCTGCCAGACATAGTGGAAAAGCTTTCTGCTAAGATGTAGACTACAAAAGACGCTAGAGACCAAGGTACGATGCTCTCCGGAGCTAAGCGCCGCTCCCGGGCGTCTTTCGGCAGAAGCCGCGCTAAGGAGAGCACTGTGAGCGGCACAATCGTCTTTGCGCGAAGAAGCTGCTTCTTCGCCTCCGCCAGCCGGAGAGAGCGGCAGCTTCGGAAAGGTGAAGAAGGAAGCTGTACAACACTGGCATTGTGTGCGCAGCTTGCCAACTGATAGAAAACGGTACCTTTGCACTCTCCTGCCTTTTCCAATCACATGAACATTCCATTGCAAGCTGTTTTGGACAACTTTCTCTCTCTTCTTGCAAAACACTCTGCACACATTTCTGCAACCTCCAAAACACGATGGGAGATGTTTTCTGTGCTGGCACAGTTTCTCCCTGCCAGACATAGTGGAAAAGCTTTCTGCTAAGATGTAGACTACAAAAGACGCTAAAGACCAAGGTACGATGCTCTCCGGAGCTAAGCGCCGCTCCCGGGCGTCTTTCGGCAGAAGCCGCGCTCCGGAGAGCACTGTGAGCGGCACAATCGTCTTTGCGCGAAGAAGCCGCTTCTTCGCCTCCGCCAGCCGGAGAGAGCGGCAGCTTCGGAAAGGTGAAGAAGGAAGCTGTACAACACTGGCATTGTGTGCGCAGCTTGCCAACTGATAGAAAACAGTACCTTTGCACTCTCCTGCCTTTTCCAATCACATGAACATTCCATTGCAAGCTGTTTTGGACAACTTTCTCTCTCTTCTTGCAAAACACTCGGCACACCTTTCTGCAACCTCAAAAACACGATGGGAGATGTTTTCTGTGCTGGCACAGTTTCTCCCTGCCAGACATAGTGGAAAAGCTTTCTGCTAAGATGTAGACTACAAAAGACGCTAGAGACCAAGGTACGATGCTCTCCGGAGCTAAGCGCCGCTCCCGGGCGTCTTTCGGCAGAAGCCGCGCTAAGGAGAGCACTGTGAGCGGCACAATCGTCTTTGCGCGAAGAAGCCGCTTCTTCGCCTCCGCCAGCCGGAGAGAGCGGCAGCTTCGGAAAGGTGAAGAAGGAAGCTGTACAACACTGGCATTGTGTGCGCAGCTTGCCAACTGATAGAAAACAGTACCTTTGCACTCTCCTGCCTTTTCCAATCACATGAACATTCCATTGCAAGCTGTTTTGGACAACTTTCTCTCTCTTCTTGCAAAACACTCTGCACACCTTTCTGCAACCTCAAAAACACGATGGGAGATGTTTTCTGTGCTGGCACAGTTTCTCCCTGCCAGACATAGTGGAAAAGCTTTCTGCTAAGATGTAGACTACAAAAGACGCTAAAGACCAAGGTACGATGCTCTCCGGAGCTAAGCGCCGCTCCCGGGCGTCTTTCGGCAAAAGCCGCGCTCCGGAGAGCACTGTGAGCGGCACAATCGTCTTTGCGCGAAGAAGCCGCTTCTTCGCCTCCGCCAGCCGGAGAGAGCGGCAGCTTCGGAAAGGTGAAGAAGGAAGCTGTACAACACTGGCATTGTGTGCGCAGCTTGCCAACTGATAGAAAGCAGTACCTTTGCACTCTCCTGCCTTTTCCAATCACATGAACATTCCATTGGAAGCTGTTTTGGACAACTTTCTCTCTCTTCTTGCAAAACACTCTGCACACCTTTCTGCAACCTCCAAAACACGATGGGAGATGTTTTCTGTGCTGGCACAGTTTCTCCCTGCCAGACATAGTGGAAAAGCTTTCTGCTAAGATGTAGACTACAAAAGACGCTAGAGAACAAGGTACGATGCTCTCCGGAGCTAAGCGCCGCTCCCGGGCGTCTTTCGGCAGAAGCCGCGCTAAGGAGAGCACTGTGAGCGGCACAATCGTCTTTGCGCGAAGAAGCCGCTTCTTCGCCTCCGCCAGCCGGAGAGAGCGGCAGCTTCGGAAAGGTGAAGAAGGAAGCTGTACAACACTGGCATTGTGTGCGCAGCTTGCCAACTGATAGAAAACAGTACCTTTGCACTCTCCTGCCTTTTCCAATCACATGAACATTCCATTGCAAGCTGTTTTGGACAACTTTCTCTCTCTTCTTGCAAAACACTCGGCACACCTTTCTGCAACCTCAAAAACACGATGGGAGATGTTTTCTGTGCTGGCACAGTTTCTCCCTGCCAGACATAGTGGAAAAGCTTTCTGCTAAGATGTAGACTACAAAAGACGCTAAAGACCAAGGTACGATGCTCTCCGGAGCTAAGCGCCGCTCCCGGGCGTCTTTCGGCAGAAGCCGCGCTCCGGAGAGCACTGTGAGCGGCACAATCGTCTTTGCGCGAAGAAGCAGCTTCTTCGCCTCCGCCAGCCGGAGAGAGCGGCAGCTTCGGAAAGGTGAAGAAGGAAGCTGGACAACACTGGCATTGTGTGCGCAGCTTGCCAACTGATAGAAAACAGTACCTTTGCACTCTCCTGCCTTTTCCAATCACATGAACATTCCATTGCAAGCTGTTTTGGACAACTTTCTCTCTCTTCTTGCAAAACACTCGGCACACCTTTCTGCAACCTCAAAAACACGATGGGAGATGTTTTCTGTGCTGGCACAGTTTCTCCCTGCCAGACATAGTGGAAAAGCTTTCTGCTAAGATGTAGACTACAAAAGACGCTAAAGACCAAGGTACGATGCTCTCCGGAGCTAAGCGCCGCTCCCGGGCGTCTTTCGGCAGAAGCCGCGCTAAGGAGAGCACTGGGAGTGGCACAATCGTCTTTGCGCGAAGAAGCCGCTTTTTCGCCTCCGCCAGCCGGAGAGAGCGGCAGCTTCGGAAAGGTGAAGAAGGAAGCTGTACAACACTGGCATTGTGTGCGCAGCTTGCCAACTGATAGACAACAGTACCTTTGCACTCTCCTGCCTTTTCCAATCACATGAACATTCCATTGCAAGCTGTTTTGGACAACTTTTCTTTTCTTCCTGCCAAACACTTGGCAGACCCCTATGCAACCTCCAAAACACGATGGGAGATGTTTTCTGTGCTGGCACAGTTTCTCCCTGCCAGACATAGTGGAAAAGCTTTCTGCTAAGATGTAGACTACAAAAGACGCTAGAGACCAAGGTACGATGCTCTCCGGAGCTAAGCGCCGCTCCCGGGCGTCTTTCGGCAGAAGCCGCGCTCCGGAGAGCACTGGGAGCGGCACAATCGTCTTTGCGCGAAGAAGCTGCTTCTTCGCCTCCGCCAGCCGGAGAGAGCGGCAGCTTCGGAAAGGTGAAGAAGGAAGCTGTACAACACTGGCATTGTGTGCGCAGCTTGCCAACTGATAGAAAACGGTACCTTTGCACTCTCCTGCCTTTTCCAATCACATGAACATTCCATTGCAAGCTGTTTTGGACAACTTTCTCTCTCTTCTTGCAAAACACTCTGCACACCTTTCTGCAACCTCCAAAACACGATGGGAGATGTTTTCTGTGCTGGCACAGTTTCTCCCTGCCAGACATAGTGGAAAAGCTTTCTGCTAAGATGTAGACTACAAAAGACGCTAAAGACCAAGGTACGATGCTCTCCGGAGCTAAGCGCCGCTCCCGGGCGTCTTTCGGCAGAAGCCGCGCTCCGGAGAGCACTGTGAGCGGCACAATCGTCTTTGCGCGAAGAAGCCGCTTCTTCGCCTCCGCCAGCCGGAGAGAGCGGCAGCTTCGGAAAGGTGAAGAAGGAAGCTGTACAACACTGGCATTGTGTGCGCAGCTTGCCAACTGATAGAAAACAGTACCTTTGCACTCTCCTGCCTTTTCCAATCACATGAACATTCCATTGCAAGCTGTTTTGGACAACTTTCTCTCTCTTCTTGCAAAACACTCGGCACACCTTTCTGCAACCTCAAAAACACGATGGGAGATGTTTTCTGTGCTGGCACAGTTTCTCCCTGCCAGACATAGTGGAAAAGCTTTCTGCTAAGATGTAGACTACAAAAGACGCTAGAGACCAAGGTACGATGCTCTCCGGAGCTAAGCGCCGCTCCCGGGCGTCTTTCGGCAGAAGCCGCGCTAAGGAGAGCACTGTGAGCGGCACAATCGTCTTTGCGCGAAGAAGCTGCTTCTTCGCCTCCGCCAGCCGGAGAGAGCGGCAGCTTCGGAAAGGTGAAGAAGGAAGCTGTACAACACTGGCATTGTGTGCGCAGCTTGCCAACTGATAGAAAACAGTACCTTTGCACTCTCCTGCCTTTTCCAATCACATGAACATTCCATTGCAAGCTGTTTTGGACAACTTTCTCTCTCTTCTTGCAAAACACTCTGCACACCTTTCTGCAACCTCAAAAACACGATGGGAGATGTTTTCTGTGCTGGCACAGTTTCTCCCTGCCAGACATAGTGGAAAAGCTTTCTGCTAAGATGTAGACTACAAAAGACGCTAAAGACCAAGGTACGATGCTCTCCGGAGCTAAGCGCCGCTCCCGGGCGTCTTTCGGCAGAAGCCTTGCTCCGGAGAGCACTGTGAGCGGCACAATCGTCTTTGCGCGAAGAAGCCGCTTCTTCGCCTCCGCCAGCCGGAGAGAGCGGCAGCTTCGGAAAGGTGAAGAAGGAAGCTGTACAACACTGGCATTGTGTGCGCAGCTTGCCAACTGATAGAAAGCAGTACCTTTGCACTCTCCTGCCTTTTCCAATCACATGAACATTCCATTGCAAGCTGTTTTGGACAACTTTCTCTCTCTTCTTGCAAAACACTCGGCACACCTTTCTGCAACCTCCAAAACACGATGGGAGATGTTTTCTGTGCTGGCACAGTTTCTCCCTGCCAGACATAGTGGAAAAGCTTTCTGCTAAGATGTAGACTACAAAAGACGCTAGAGAACAAGGTACGATGCTCTCCGGAGCTAAGCGCCGCTCCCGGGCGTCTTTCGGCAGAAGCCGCGCTCCGGAGAGCACTGGGAGCGGCACAATCGTCTTTGCGCGAAGAAGCCGCTTCTTCGCCTCCGCCAGCCGGAGAGAGCGGCAGCTTCGGAAAGGTGAAGAAGGAAGCTGTACAACACTGGCATTGTGTGCGCAGCTTGCCAACTGATAGAAAACAGTACCTTTGCACTCTCCTGCCTTTTCCAATCACATGAACATTCCATTGCAAGCTGTTTTGGACAACTTTCTCTCTCTTCTTCCAAAACACTCGGCACACCTTTCTGCAACCTCAAAAACACGATGGGAGATGTTTTCTGTGCTGGCACAGTTTCTCCCTGCCAGACATAGTGGAAAAGCTTTCTGCTAAGATGTAGACTACAAAAGACGCTAAAGACCAAGGTACGATGCTCTCCGGAGCTAAGCGCCGCTCCCGGGCGTCTTTCGGCAGAAGCCGCGCTCCGGAGAGCACTGTGAGCGGCACAATCGTCTTTGCGCGAAGAAGCTGCTTCTTCGCCTCCGCCAGCCGGAGAGAGCGGCAGCTTCGGAAAGGTGAAGAAGGAAGCTGGACAACACTGGCATTGTGTGCGCAGCTTGCCAACTGATAGAAAACAGTACCTTTGCACTCTCCTGCCTTTTCCAATCACATGAACATTCCATTGCAAGCTGTTTTGGACAACTTTCTCTCTCTTCTTGCAAAACACTCGGCACACCTTTCTGCAACCTCAAAAACACGATGGGAGATGTTTTCTGTGCTGGCACAGTTTCTCCCTGCCAGACATAGTGGAAAAGCTTTCTGCTAAGATGTAGACTACAAAAGACGCTAAAGACCAAGGTACGATGCTCTCCGGAGCTAAGCGCCGCTGCCGGGCGTCTTTCGGCAGAAGCCGCGCTAAGGAGAGCACTGGGAGTGGCACAATCGTCTTTGCGCGAAGAAGCCGCTTTTTCGCCTCCGCCAGCCGGAGAGAGCGGCAGCTTCGGAAAGGTGAAGAAGGAAGCTGTACAACACTGGCATTGTGTGCGCAGCTTGCCAACTGATAGACAACAGTACCTTTGCACTCTCCTGCCTTTTCCAATCACATGAACATTCCATTGCAAGCTGTTTTGGACAACTTTCCTTTCTTCATGCCAAACACTTGCCAGACCCCTATGCAACCTCAAAAATACGATGGGAGATGTTTTCTGTGCTGGCACAGTTTCTCCCTGCCAGACATAGTGGAAAAGCTTTCTGCTAAGATGTAGACTACAAAAGACGCTAAAGACCAAGGTACGATGCTCTCCGGAGCTAAGCGCCGCTCCCGGGCGTCTTTCGGCAGAAGCCGCGCTCCGGAGAGCACTGTGAGCGGCACAATCGTCTTTGCGCGAAGAAGCCGCTTCTTCGCCTCCGCCAGCCGGAGAGAGCAGCAGCTTCAGAAAGGTGAAGAAGGAAGCTGTACAACACTGGCATTGTGTGCGCAGCTTGCCAACTGATAGACAACAGTACCTTTGCACTCTCCTGCCTTTTCCAATCACATGAACATTCCATTGCAAGCTGTTTTGGACAACTTTTCTTTTCTTCCTGCCAAAAACTTGGCAGACCCCTATGCAACCTCAAAAACACGATGGGAGATGTTTTCTGTGCTGGCACAGTTTCTCCCTGCCAGACATAGTGGAAAAGCTTTCTGCTAAGATGTAGACTACAAAAGACGCTAAAGACCAAGGTACGATGCTCTCCGGAGCTAAGCGCCGCTCCCGGGCGTCTTTCGGCAGAAGCCGCGCTCCGGAGAGCACTGTGAGCGGCACAATCGTCTTTGCGCGAAGAAGCCGCTTCTTCGCCTCCGCCAGCCGGAGAGTGCGGCAGCTTCGGAAAGGTGAAGAAGGAAGCTGTACAACACTGGCATTGTGTGCGCAGCTTGCCAACTGATAGAAAACAGTACCTTTGCACTCTCCTGCCTTTTCCAATCACATGAACATTCCATTGGAAGCTGTTTTGGACAACTTTCTCTCTCTTCTTGCAAAACACTCTGCACACCTTTCTGCAACCTCAAAAACACGATGGGAGATGTTTTCTGTGCTGGCACAGTTTCTCCCTGCCAGACATAGTGGAAAAGCTTTCTGCTAAGATGTAGACTACAAAAGACGCTAAAGACCAAGGCACGATGCTCTCCGGAGCTAAGCGCCGCTCCCGGGCGTCTTTCGGCAGAAGCCGCGCTAAGGAGAGCACTGGGAGTGGCACAATCGTCTTTGCGCGAAGAAGCCGCTTCTTCGCCTCCGCCAGCCGGAGAGAGCGGCAGCTTCGGAAAGGTGAAGAAGGAAGCTGTACAACACTGGCATTGTGTGCGCAGCTTGCCAACTGATAGACAACAGTACCTTTGCACTCTCCTGCCTTTTCCAATCACATGAACATTCCATTGCAAGCTGTTTTGGACAACTTTTCTTTTCTTCCTGCCAAACACTTGGCAGACCCCTATGCAACCTCAAAAACACGATGGGAGATGTTTTCTGTGCTGGCACAGTTTCTCCCTGCCAGACATAGTGGAAAAGCTTTCTGCTAAGATGTAGACTACAAAAGACGCTAGAGACCAAGGTACGATGCTCTCTGGAGCTAAGCGCCGCTCCCGGGCGTCTTTCGGCAGAAGCCGCGCTCCGGAGAGCACTGGGAGCGGCACAATCGTCTTTGCGCGAAGAAGCCACTTCTTCGCCTCCGCCAGCCGGAGAGAGCGGCAGCTTCGGAAAGGTGAAGAAGGAAGCTGTACAACACTGGCATTATGTGCGCAGCTTGCCAACTGATAGAAAACGGTACCTTTGCACTCTCCTGCCTTTTCCAATCACATGAACATTCCATTGCAAGCTGTTTTGGACAACTTTCTCTCTCTTCTTGCAAAACACTCTGCACACCTTTCTGCAACCTCCAAAACACGATGGGAGATGTTTTCTGTGCTGGCACAGTTTCTCCCTGCCAGACATAGTGGAAAAGCTTTCTGCTAAGATGTAGACTACAAAAGACGCTAAAGACCAAGGTACGATGCTCTCCGGAGCTAAGCGCCGCTCCCGGGCGTCTTTCGGCAGAAGCCGCGCTCCGGAGAGCACTGTGAGCGGCACAATCGTCTTTGCGCGAAGAAGCCGCTTCTTCGCCTCCGCCAGCCGGAGAGAGCGGCAGCTTCGGAAAGGTGAAGAAGGAAGCTGTACAACACTGGCATTGTGTGCGCAGCTTGCCAACTGATAGAAAGCAGTACCTTTGCACTCTCCTGCCTTTTCCAATCACATGAACATTCCATTGCAAGCTGTTTTGGACAACTTTCTCTCTCTTCTTGCAAAACACTCTGCACACCTTTCTGCAACCTCAAAAACACGATGGGAGATGTTTTCTGTGCTGGCACAGTTTCTCCCTGCCAGACATAGTGGAAAAGCTTTCTGCTAAGATGTAGACTACAAAAGACGCTAAAGACCAAGGTACGATGCTCTCCGGAGCTAAGCGCCGCTCCCGGGCGTCTTTCGGCAGAAGCCGCGCTCCGGAGAGCACTGTGAGCGGCACAATCGTCTTTGCGCGAAGAAGCCGCTTCTTCGCCTCCGCCAGCCGGAGAGAGCGGCAGCTTCGGAAAGGTGAAGAAGGAAGCTGTACAACACTGGCATTGTGTGCGCAGCTTGCCAACTGATAGACAACAGTACCTTTGCACTCTCCTGCCATTTCCAATCACATGAACATTCCATTGCAAGCTGTTTTGGACAACTTTTCTTTTCTTCCTGCCAAACACTTGGCAGACCCCTATGCAACCTCAAAAACACGATGGGAGATGTTTTCTGTGCTGGCACAGTTTCTCCCTGCCAGACATAGTGGAAAAGCTTTCTGCTAAGATGTAGACTACAAAAGACGCTAGAGACCAAGGTACGATGCTCTCCGGAGCTAAGCGCCGCTGCCGGGCGTCTTTCGGCAGAAGCCGCGCTAAGGAGAGCACTGTGAGCGGCACAATCGTCTTTGCGCGAAGAAGCCGCTTCTTCGCCTCCGCCAGCCGGAGAGAGCGGCAGCTTCGGAAAGGTGAAGAAGGAAGCTGTACAACACTGGCATTGTGTGCGCAGCTTGCCAACTGATAGAAAGCAGTACCTTTGCACTCTCCTGCCTTTTCCAATCACATGAACATTCCATTGCAAGCTGTTTTGGACAACTTTCTCTCTCTTCTTGCAAAACACTCTGCACACCTTTCTGCAACCTCAAAAACACGATGGGAGATGTTTTCTGTGCTGGCACAGTTTCTCCCTGCCAGACCTAGTGGAAAAGCTTTCTGCTAAGATGTAGACTACAAAAGACGCTAGAGACCAAGGTACGATGCTCTCCGGAGCTAAGCGCCGCTCCCGGGCGTCTTTCGGCAGAAGCCGCGCTCCGGAGAGCACTGTGAGCGGCACAATCGTCTTTGCGCGAAGAAGCTGCTTCTTCGCCTCCGCCAGCCGGAGAGAGCGGCAGCTTCGGAAAGGTGAAGAAGGAAGCTGTACAACACTGGCATTGTGTGCGCAGCTTGCCAACTGATAGAAAGCAGTACCTTTGCACTCTCCTGCCTTTTCCAATCACATGAACATTCCATTGGAAGCTGTTTTGGACAACTTTCTCTCTCTTCTTGCAAAACACTCTGCACACCTTTCTGCAACCTCAAAAACACGATGGGAGATGTTTTCTGTGCTGGCACAGTTTCTCCCTGCCAGACATAGTGGAAAAGCTTTCTGCTAAGATGTAGACTACAAAAGACGCTAAAGACCAAGGTACGATGCTCTCCGGAGCTAAGCGCCGCTCCCGGGCGTCTTTCGGCAGAAGCCTTGCTCCGGAGAGCACTGTGAGCGGCACAATCGTCTTTGCGCGAAGAAGCCGCTTCTTCGCCTCCGCCAGCCGGAGAGTGCGGCAGCTTCGGAAAGGTGAAGAAGGAAGCTGTACAACACTGGCATTGTGTGCGCAGCTTGCCAACTGATAGAAAACAGTACCTTTGCACTCTCCTGCCTTTTCCAATCACATGAACATTCCATTGCAAGCTGTTTTGGACAACTTTCTCTCTCTTCTTGCAAAACACTCTGCACACCTTTCTGCAACCTCCAAAACACGATGGGAGATGTTTTCTGTGCTGGCACAGTTTCTCCCTGCCAGACATAGTGGAAAAGCTTTCTGCTAAGATGTAGACTACAAAAGACGCTAAAGACCAAGGTACGATGCTCTCCGGAGCTAAGCGCCGCTCCCGGGCGTCTTTCGGCAGAAGCCGCGCTCCGGAGAGCACTGTGAGCGGCACAATCGTCTTTGCGCGAAGAAGCAGCTTCTTCGCCTCCGCCAGCCGGAGAGAGCGGCAGCTTCGGAAAGGTGAAGAAGGAAGCTGTACAACACTGGCATTGTGTGCGCAGCTTGCCAACTGATAGAAAGCAGTACCTTTGCACTCTCCTGCCTTTTCCAATCACATGAACATTCCATTGCAAGCTGTTTTGGACAACTTTTCTTTTCTTCCTGCCAAACACTTGGCAGACCCCTATGCAACCTCAAAAACACGATGGGAGATGTTTTCTGTGCTGGCACAGTTTCTCCCTGCCAGACATAGTGGAAAAGCTTTCTGCTAAGATGTAGACTACAAAAGACGCTAGAGACCAAGGTACGATGCTCTCCGGAGCTAAGCGCCGCTCCCGGGCGTCTTTCGGCAGAAGCCGCGCTAAGGAGAGCACTGTGAGCGGCACAATCGTCTTTGCGCGAAGAAGCTGCTTCTTCGCCTCCGCCAGCCGGAGAGAGCGGCAGCTTCGGAAAGGTGAAGAAGGAAGCTGTACAACACTGGCATTGTGTGCGCAGCTTGCCAACTGATAGAAAACAGTACCTTTGCACTCTCCTGCCTTTTCCAATCACATGAACATTCCATTGCAAGCTGTTTTGGACAACTTTCTCTCTCTTCTTGCAAAACACTCTGCACACCTTTCTGCAACCTCCAAAACACGATGGGAGATGTTTTCTGTGCTGGCACAGTTTCTCCCTGCCAGACATAGTGGAAAAGCTTTCTGCTAAGATGTAGACTACAAAAGACGCTAGAGAACAAGGTACGATGCTCTCCGGAGCTAAGCGCCGCTGCCGGGCGTCTTTCGGCAGAAGCCACGCTAAGGAGAACACTGGGAGTGGCACAATCGTCTTTGCGCGAAGAAGCCGCTTTTTCGCCTCCGCCAGCCGGAGAGAGCGGCAGCTTCGGAAAGGTGAAGAAGGAAGCTGTACAACACTGGCATTGTGTGCGCAGCTTGCCAACTGATAGAAAACAGTACCTTTGCACTCTCCTGCCTTTTCCAATCACATGAACATTCCATTGGAAGCTGTTTTGGACAACTTTCTCTCTCTTCTTGCAAAACACTCTGCACACCTTTCTGCAACCTCCAAAACACGATGGGAGATGTTTTCTGTGCTGGCACAGTTTCTCCCTGCCAGACATAGTGGAAAAGCTTTCTGCTAAGATGTAGACTACAAAAGACGCTAAAGACCAAGGTACGATGCTCTCCGGAGCTAAGCGCCGCTCCCGGCCGTCCTTCGGCAGAAGCCGCGCTAAGGAGAGCACTGGGAGTGGCACAATCGTCTTTGCGCGAAGAAGCCGCTTTTTCGCCTCCGCCAGCCGGAGAGAGCGGCAGCTTCGGAAAGGTGAAGAAGGAAGCTGTACAACACCGGCATTGTGTGCGCAGCTTGCCAACTGATAGAAAACAGTACCTTTGCACTCTCCTGCCTTTTCCAATCACATGAACATTCCATTGCAAGCTGTTTTGGACAACTTTTCTTTTCTTCCTGCCAAACACTTGGCAGACCCCTATGCAACCTCAAAAACACGATGGGAGATGTTTTCTGTGCTGGCACAGTTTCTCCCTGCCAGACATAGTGGAAAAGCTTTCTGCTAAGATGTAGACTACAAAAGACGCTAGAGACCAAGGTACGATGCTCTCCGGAGCTAAGCGCCGCTCCCGGGCGTCTTTCGGCAGAAGCCGCGCTAAGGAGAGCACTGTGAGCGGCACAATCGTCTTTGCGCGAAGAAGCTGCTTCTTCGCCTCCGCCAGCCGGAGAGAGCGGCAGCTTCGGAAAGGTGAAGAAGGAAGCTGTACAACACTGGCATTGTGTGCGCAGCTTGCCAACTGATAGAAAGCAGTACCTTTGCACTCTCCTGCCTTTTCCAATCACATGAACATTCCATTGGAAGCTGTTTTGGACAACTTTCTCTCTCTTCTTGCAAAACACTCGGCACACCTTTCTGCAACCTCAAAAACACGATGGGAGATGTTTTCTGTGCTGGCACAGTTTCTCCCTGCCAGACATAGTGGAAAAGCTTTCTGCTAAGATGTAGACTACAAAAGACGCTAGAGACCAAGGTACGATGCTCTCCAGAGCTCAGCGCCGCTCCCGGGCGTCTTTCGGCAGAAGCCGCGCTCCGGAGAGCACTGTGAGCGGCACAATCGTCTTTGCGCGAAGAAGCTGCTTCTTCGCCTCCGCCAGCCGGAGAGAGCGGCAGCTTCGGAAAGGTGAAGAAGGAAGCTGTACAACACTGGCATTGTGTGCGCAGCTTGCCAACTGATAGAAAACGGTACCTTTGCACTCTCCTGCCTTTTCCAATCACATGAACATTCCATTGCAAGCTGTTTTGGACAACTTTCTCTCTCTTCTTGCAAAACACTCTGCACACCTTTCTGCAACCTCAAAAACACGATGGGAGATGTTTTCTGTGCTGGCACAGTTTCTCCCTGCCAGACATAGTGGAAAAGCTTTCTGCTAAGATGTAGACTACAAAAGACGCTAGAGACCAAGGTACGATGCTCTCCGGAGCTAAGCGCCGCTCCCGGGCGTCTTTCGGCAGAAGCCGCGCTAAGGAGAGCACTGGGAGCGGCACAATCGTCTTTGCACGAAGAAGCTGCTTCTTCGCCTCCGCCAGCCGGAGAGAGCGGCAGCTTCGGAAAGGTGAAGAAGGAAGCTGTACAACACTGGCATTGTGTGCGCAGCTTGCCAACTGATAGAAAGCAGTACCTTTGCACTCTCCTGCCTTTTCCAATCACATGAACATTCCATTGGAAGCTGTTTTGGACAACTTTCTCTCTCTTCTTGCAAAACACTCTGCACACCTTTCTGCAACCTCCAAAACACGATGGGAGATGTTTTCTGTGCTGGCACAGTTTCTCCCTGCCAGACATAGTGGAAAAGCTTTCTGCTAAGATGTAGACTACAAAAGACGCTAGAGACCAAGGTACGATGCTCTCCAGAGCTCAGCGCCGCTCCCGGGCGTCTTTCGGCAGAAGCCGCGCTCCGGAGAGCACTGTGAGCGGCACAATCGTCTTTGCGCGAAGAAGCTGCCTCTTCGCCTCCGCCAGCCGGAGAGAGCGGCAGCTTCGGAAAGGTGAAGAAGGAAGCTGTACAACACTGGCATTGTGTGCGCAGCTTGCCAACTGATAGAAAACAGTACCTTTGCACTCTCCTGCCTTTTCCAATCACATGAACATTCCATTGGAAGCTGTTTTGGACAACTTTCTCTCTCTTCTTGCAAAACACTCGGCACACCTTTCTGCAACCTCAAAAACACGATGGGAGATGTTTTCTGTGCTGGCACAGTTTCTCCCTGCCAGACATAGTGGAAAAGCTTTCTGCTAAGATGTAGACTACAAAAGACGCTAAAGACCAAGGTACGATGCTCTCCGGAGCTAAGCGCCGCTCCTGGGCGTCTTTCGGCAGAAGCCGCGCTCCGGAGAGCACTGTGAGCGGCACAATCGTCTTTGCGCGAAGAAGCCGCTTCTTCGCCTCCGCCAGCCGGAGAGTGCGGCAGCTTCGGAAAGGTGAAGAAGGAAGCTGTACAACACTGGCATTGTGTGCGCAGCTTGCCAACTGATAGAAAACAGTACCTTTGCACTCTCCTGCCTTTTCCAATCACATGAACATTCCATTGGAAGCTGTTTTGGACAACTTTCTCTCTCTTCTTGCAAAACACTCGGCACACCTTTCTGCAACGTCCAAAACACGATGGGAGATGTTTTCTGTGCTGGCACAGTTTCTCCCTGCCAGACATAGTGGAAAAGCTTTCTGCTAAGATGTAGACTACAAAAGACGCTAAAGACCAAGGTACGATGCTCTCCGGAGCTAAGCGCCGCTCCCGGCCGTCTTTCGGCAGAAGCCGCGCTCCGGAGAGCACTGGGAGTGGCACAATCGTCTTTGCGCGAAGAAGCCGCTTTTTCGCCTCCGCCAGCCGGAGAGAGCGGCAGCTTCGGAAAGGTGAAGAAGGAAGCTGTACAACACTGGCATTGTGTGCGCAGCTTGCCAACTGATAGAAAGCAGTACCTTTGCACTCTCCTGCCTTTTCCAATCACATGAACATTCCATTGCAAGCTGTTTTGGACAACTTTCTCTCTCTTCTTGCAAAACACTCTGCACACCTTTCTGCAACCTCAAAAACACGATGGGAGATGTTTTCTGTGCTGGCACAGTTTCTCCCTGCCAGACATAGTGGAAAAGCTTTCTGCTAAGATGTAGACTACAAAAGACGCTAGAGACCAAGGTACGATGCTCTCCGGAGCTAAGCGCCGCTCCCAGGCGTCTTTCGGCAGAAGCCTTGCTCCGGAGAGCACTGTGAGCGGCACAATCGTCTTTGCGTGAAGAAGCCGCTTCTTGGCCTCCGCCAGCCGGAGAGAGCGGCAGCTTCGGAAAGGTGAAGAAGGAAGCTGTACAACACTGGCATTGTGTGCGCAGCTTGCCAACTGATAGACAACAGTACCTTTGCACTCTCCTGCCTTTTCCAATCACATGAACATTCCATTGCAAGCTGTTTTGGACAACTTTTCTTTTCTTCCTGCCAAACACATGGCAGACCCCTATGCAACCTCAAAAACACGATGGGAGATGTTTTCTGTGCTGGCACAGTTTCTCCCTGCCAGACATAGTGGAAAAGCTTTCTGCTAAGATGTAGACTACAAAAGACGCTAGAGACCAAGGTACGATGCTCTCCGGAGCTAAGCGCCGCTCCCGGGCGTCTTTCGGCAGAAGCCGCGCTAAGGAGAGCACTGTGAGCGGCACAATCGTCTTTGCGCGAAGAAGCCGCTTCTTCGCCTCCGCCAGCCGGAGAGAGCGGCAGCTTCGGAAAGGTGAAGAAGGAAGCTGTACAACACTGGCATTGTGTGCGCAGCTTGCCAACTGATAGACAACAGTACCTTTGCACTCTCCTGCCTTTTCCAATCACATGAACATTCCATTGCAAGCTGTTTTGGACAACTTTCTCTCTCTTCTTGCAAAACACTCTGCACACCATTCTGCAACCTCCAAAACACGATGGGAGATGTTTTCTGTGCTGGCACAGTTTCTCCCTGCCAGACATAGTGGAAAAGCTTTCTGCTAAGATGTAGACTACAAAAGACGCTAGAGAACAAGGTACGATGCTCTCCGGAGCTAAGCGCCGCTGCCGGGCGTCTTTCGGCAGAAGCCGCGCTAAGGAGAACACTGGGAGTGGCACAATCGTCTTTGCGCGAAGAAGCCGCTTTTTCGCCTCCGCCAGCCGGAGAGAGCGGCAGCTTCGGAAAGGTGAAGAAGGAAGCTGTACAACACTGGCATTGTGTGCGCAGCTTGCCAACTGATAGACAACAGTACCTTTGCACTCTCCTGCCTTTTCCAATCACATGAACATTCCATTGCAAGCTGTTTTGGACAACTTTCCTTTCTTCATGCCAAACACTTGGCAGACCCCTATGCAACCTCAAAAACACGATGGGAGATGTTTTCTGTGCTGGCACAGTTTCTCCCTGCCAGACATAGTGGAAAAGCATTCTGCTAAGATGTAGACTACAAAAGACGCTAAAGACCAAGGTACGATGCTCTCCGGAGCTAAGCGCCGCTCCCGGGCGTCTTTCGGCAGAAGCCGCGCTAAGGAGAGCACTGTGAGCGGCACAATCGTCTTTGCGCGAAGAAGCCGCTTCTTCGCCTCCGCCAGCCGGAGAGAGCGGCAGCTTCGGAAAGGTGAAGAAGGAAGCTGTACAACACTGGCATTGTGTGCGCAGCTTGCCAACTGATAGAAAGCAGTACCTTTGCACTCTCCTGCCTTTTCCAATCACATGAACATTCCATTGGAAGCTGTTTTGGACAACTTTCTCTCTCTTCTTGCAAAACACTCTGCACACCTTTCTGCAACCTCCAAAACACGATGGGAGATGTTTTCTGTGCTGGCACAGTTTCTCCCTGCCAGACATAGTGGAAAAGCTTTCTGCTAAGATGTAGACTACAAAAGACGCTAAAGACCAAGGTACGATGCTCTCCGGAGCTAAGCGCCGCTCCCGGGCGTCTTTCGGCAGAAGCCGCGCTAAGGAGAGCACTGGGAGTGGCACAATCGTCTTTGCGCGAAGAAGCCGCTTCTTCGCCTCCGCCAGCCGGAGAGAGCGGCAGCTTCGGAAAGGTGAAGAAGGAAGCTGTACAACACTGGCATTGTGTGCGCAGCTTGCCAACTGATAGAAAACAGTACCTTTGCACTCTCCTGCCTTTTCCAATCACATGAACATTCCATTGGAAGCTGTTTTGGACAACTTTCTCTCTCTTCTTGCAAAACACTCTGCACACCTTTCTGCAACCTCCAAAACACGATGGGAGATGTTTTCTGTGCTGGCACAGTTTCTCCCTGCCAGACATAGTGGAAAAGCTTTCTGCTAAGATGTAGACTACAAAAGACGCTAGAGACCAAGGTACGATGCTCTCCGGAGCTAAGCGCCGCTCCCGGGCGTCTTTCGGCAGAAGCCGCGCTAAGGAGAGCACTGGGAGTGGCACAAACGTCTTTGCGCGAAGAAGCCGCTTCTTCGCCTCCGCCAGCCGGAGAGAGCGGCAGCTTCGGAAAGGTGAAGAAGGAAGCTGTACAACACCGGCATTGTGTGCGCAGCTTGCCAACTGATAGAAAACAGTACCTTTGCACTCTCCTGCCTTTTCCAATCACATGAACATTCCATTGCAAGCTGTTTTGGACAACTTTTCTTTTCTTCCTGCCAAACACTTGGCAGACCCCTATGCAACCTCAAAAACACGATGGGAGATGTTTTCTGTGCTGGCACAGTTTCTCCCTGCCAGACATAGTGGAAAAGCTTTCTGCTAAGATGTAGACTACAAAAGACGCTAGAGACCAAGGTACGATGCTCTCCGGAGCTAAGCGCCGCTCCCGGGCGTCTTTCGGCAGAAGCCGCGCTAAGGAGAGCACTGGGAGCGGCACAATCGTCTTTGCGCGAAGAAGCTACTTCTTCGCCTCCGCCAGCCGGAGAGAGCGGCAGCTTCGGAAAGGTGAAGAAGGAAGCTGTACAACACTGGCATTGTGTGCGCAGCTTGCCAACTGATAGAAAACGGTACCTTTGCACTCTCCTGCCTTTTCCAATCACATGAACATTCCATTGCAAGCTGTTTTGGACAACTTTCTCTCTCTTCTTGCAAAACACTCTGCACACCTTTCTGCAACCTCCAAAACACGATGGGAGATGTTTTCTGTGCTGGCACAGTTTCTCCCTGCCAGACATAGTGGAAAAGCTTTCTGCTAAGATGTAGACTACAAAAGACGCTAAAGACCAAGGTACGATGCTCTCCGGAGCTAAGCGCCGCTCCCGGGCGTCTTTCGGCAGAAGCCTTGCTCCGGAGAGCACTGTGAGCGGCACAATCGTCTTTGCGCGAAGAAGCCGCTTCTTCGCCTCCGCCAGCCGGAGAGAGCGGCAGCTTCGGAAAGGTGAAGAAGGAAGCTGTACAACACTGGCATTATGTGCGCAGCTTGCCAACTGATAGAAAACAGTACCTTTGCACTCTCCTGCCTTTTCCAATCACATGAACATTCCATTGCAAGCTGTTTTGGACAACTTTCTCTCTCTTCTTGCAAAACACTCGGCACACCTTTCTGCAACCTCAAAAACACGATGGGAGATGTTTTCTGTGCTGGCACAGTTTCTCCCTGCCAGACATAGTGGAAAAGCTTTCTGCTAAGATGTAGACTACAAAAGACGCTAGAGACCAAGGTACGATGCTCTCCGGAGCTAAGCGCCGCTCCCGGGCGTCTTTCGGCAGAAGCCGCGCTAAGGAGAGCACTGGGAGCGGCACAATCGTCTTTGCGCGAAGAAGCTGCTTCTTCGCCTCCGCCAGCCGGAGAGAGCGGCAGCTTCGGAAAGGTGAAGAAGGAAGCTGTACAACACTGGCATTGTGTGCGCAGCTTGCCAACTGATAGAAAACGGTACCTTTGCACTCTCCTGCCTTTTCCAATCACATGAACATTCCATTGGAAGCTGTTTTGGACAACTTTCTCTCTCTTCTTGCAAAACACTCGGCACACCTTTCTGCAACCTCAAAAACACGATGGGAGATGTTTTCTGTGCTGGCACAGTTTCTCCCTGCCAGACATAGTGGAAAAGCTTTCTGCTAAGATGTAGACTACAAAAGACGCTAGAGACCAAGGTACGATGCTCTCCGGAGCTAAGCGCCGCTCCCGGGCGTCTTTCGGCAGAAGCCGCGCTAAGGAGAGCACTGGGAGCGGCACAATCGTCTTTGCGCGAAGAAGCTGCTTCTTCGCCTCCGCCAGCCGGAGAGAGCGGCAGCTTCGGAAAGGTGAAGAAGGAAGCTGTACAACACTGGCATTGTGTGCGCAGCTTGCCAACTGATAGAAAACGGTACCTTTGCACTCTCCTGCCTTTTCCAATCACATGAACATTCCATTGCAAGCTGTTTTGGACAACTTTCTCTCTCTTCTTGCAAAACACTCTGCACACCTTTCTGCAACCTCCAAAACACGATGGGAGATGTTTTCTGTGCTGGCACAGTTTCTCCCTGCCAGACATAGTGGAAAAGCTTTCTGCTAAGATGTAGACTACAAAAGACGCTAAAGACCAAGGTACGATGCTCTCCGGAGCTAAGCGCCGCTCCCGGGCGTCTTTCGGCAGAAGCCGCGCTCCGGAGAGCACTGTGAGCGGCACAATCGTCTTTGCGCGAAGAAGCCGCTTCTTCGCCTCCGCCAGCCGGAGAGAGCGGCAGCTTCGGAAAGGTGAAGAAGGAAGCTGTACAACACTGGCATTGTGTGCGCAGCTTGCCAACTGATAGAAAACAGTACCTTTGCACTCTCCTGCCTTTTCCAATCACATGAACATTCCATTGCAAGCTGTTTTGGACAACTTTCTCTCTCTTCTTGCAAAACACTCGGCACACCTTTCTGCAACCTCAAAAACACGATGGGAGATGTTTTCTGTGCTGGCACAGTTTCTCCCTGCCAGACATAGTGGAAAAGCTTTCTGCTAAGATGTAGACTACAAAAGACGCTAAAGACCAAGGTACGATGCTCTCCGGAGCTAAGCGCCGCTCCCGGGCGTCTTTCGGCAGAAGCCGCGCTCCGGAGAGCACTGTGAGCGGCACAATCGTCTTTGCGCGAAGAAGCCGCTTCTTCGCCTCCGCCAGCCGGAGAGAGCGGCAGCTTCGGAAAGGTGAAGAAGGAAGCTGTACAACACTGGCATTATGTGCGCAGCTTGCCAACTGATAGAAAACAGTACCTTTGCACTCTCCTGCCTTTTCCAATCACATGAACATTCCATTGCAAGCTGTTTTGGACAACTTTCTCTCTCTTCTTGCAAAACACTCTGCACACCTTTCTGCAACCTCCAAAACACGATGGGAGATGTTTTCTGTGCTGGCACAGTTTCTCCCTGCCAGACATAGTGGAAAAGCTTTCTGCTAAGATGTAGACTACAAAAGACGCTAAAGACCAAGGTACGATGCTCTCCAGAGCTAAGCGCCGCTGCCGGGCGTCTTTCGGCAGAAGCCGCGCTAAGGAGAGCACTGGGAGTGGCACAATCGTCTTTGCGCGAAGAAGCCGCTTTTTCGCCTCCGCCAGCCGGAGAGAGCGGCAGCTTCGGAAAGGTGAAGAAGGAAGCTGTACAACACTGGCATTGTGTGCGCAGCTTGCCAACTGATAGAAAACAGTACCTTTGCACTCTCCTGCCTTTTCCAATCACATGAACATTCCATTGCAAGCTGTTTTGGACAACTTTCTCTCTCTTCTTGCAAAACACTCTGCACACCTTTCTGCAACCTCAAAAACACGATGGGAGATGTTTTCTGTGCTGGCACAGTTTCTCCCTGCCAGACATAGTGGAAAAGCTTTCTGCTAAGATGTAGACTACAAAAGACGCTAAAGACCAAGGTACGATGCTCTCCGGAGCTAAGCGCCGCTCCCGGGCGTCTTTCGGCAGAAGCCGCGCTCCGGAGAGCACTGTGAGCGGCACAATCGTCTTTGCGCGAAGAAGCCGCTTCTTCGCCTCCGCCAGCCGGAGAGAGCGGCAGCTTCGGAAAGGTGAAGAAGGAAGCTGTACAACACTGGCATTGTGTGCGCAGCTTGCCAACTGATAGAAAACAGTACCTTTGCACTCTCCTGCCTTTTCCAATCACATGAACATTCCATTGCAAGCTGTTTTGGACAACTTTCTCTCTCTTCTTGCAAAACACTCTGCACACCTTTCTGCAACCTCAAAAACACGATGGGAGATGTTTTCTGTGCTGGCACAGTTTCTCCCTGCCAGACATAGTGGAAAAGCTTTCTGCTAAGATGTAGACTACAAAAGACGCTAGAGAGCAAGGTACGATGCTCTCCAGAGCTAAGCGCCGCTCCCGGGCGTCTTTCGGCAGAAGCCGCGCTCCGGAGAGCACTGTGAGCGGCACAATCGTCTTTGCGCGAAGAAGCCGCTTCTTCGCCTCCGCCAGCCGGAGAGAGCGGCAGCTTCGGAAAGGTGAAGAAGGAAGCTGTACAACACTGGCATTGTGTGCGCAGCTTGCCAACTGATAGAAAGCAGTACCTTTGCACTCTCCTGCCTTTTCCAATCACATGAACATTCCATTGCAAGCTGTTTTGGACAACTTTCTCTCTCTTCTTGCAAAACACTCTGCACACCTTTCTGCAACCTCCAAAACACGATGGGAGATGTTTTCTGTGCTGGCACAGTTTCTCCCTGCCAGACATAGTGGAAAAGCTTTCTGCTAAGATGTAGACTACAAAAGACGCTAGAGACCAAGGTACGATGCTCTCCGGAGCTAAGCGCCGCTCCCGGGCGTCTTTCGGCAGAAGCGCCGCTCCGGAGAGCACTGTGAGCGGCACAATCGTCTTTGCTCGAAGAAGCTGCTTCTTCGCCTCCGCCAGCCGGAGAGAGCGGCAGCTTCGGAAAGGTGAAGAAGGAAGCTGTACAACACTGGCATTGTGTGTGCAGCTTGCCAACTGATAGAAAACAGTACCTTTGCACTCTCCTGCCTTTTCCAATCACATGAACATTCCATTGCAAGCTGTTTTGGACAACTTTCTCTCTCTTCTTGCAAAACACTCTGCACACATTTCTGCAACCTCAAAAACACGATGGGAGATGTTTTCTGTGCTGGCACAGTTTCTCCCTGCCAGACATAGTGGAAAAGCTTTCTGCTAAGATGTAGACTACAAAAGACGCTAAAGACCAAGGTACGATGCTCTCCGGAGCTAAGCGCCGCTCCCGGGCGTCTTTCGGCAGAAGCCGCGCTCCGGAGAGCACTGTGAGCGGCACAATCGTCTTTGCGCGAAGAAGCCGCCTCTTCGCCTCCGCCAGCCGGAGAGAGCGGCAGCTTCGGAAAGGTGAAGAAGGAAGCTGTACAACACTGGCATTGTGTGCGCAGCTTGCCAACTGATAGAAAACAGTACCTTTGCACTCTCCTGCCTTTTCCAATCACATGAACATTCCATTGCAAGCTGTTTTGGACAACTTTCTCTCTCTTCTTGCAAAACACTCGGCACACCTTTCTGCAACCTCAAAAACACGATGGGAGATGTTTTCTGTGCTGGCACAGTTTCTCCCTGCCAGACATAGTGGAAAAGCTTTCTGCTAAGATGTAGACTACAAAAGACGCTAAAGACCAAGGTACGATGCTCTCCAGGGCTAAGCGCCGCTGCCGGGCGTCTTTCGGCAGAAGCCGCGCTCCGGAGAGCACTGTGAGCGGCACAATCGTCTTTGCGCGAAGAAGCAGCTTCTTCGCCTCCGCCAGCCGGAGAGAGCGGCAGCTTCGGAAAGGTGAAGAAGGAAGCTGTACAACACTGGCATTGTGTGCGCAGCTTGCCAACTGATAGAAAGCAGTACCTTTGCACTCTCCTGCCTTTTCCAATCACATGAACATTCCATTGGAAGCTGTTTTGGACAACTTTCTATCTCTTCTTGCAAAACACTCGGCACACCTTTCTGCAACCTCTAAAACACGATGGGAGATGTTTTCTGTGCTGGCACAGTTTCTCCCTGCCAGACATAGTGGAAAAGCTTTCTGCTAAGATGTAGACTACAAAAGACGCTAAAGACCAAGGTACGATGCTCTCCAGGGCTAAGCGCCGCTCCCGGGCGTCTTTCGGCAGAAGCCGCGCTAAGGAGAGCACTGTGAGCGGCACAATCGTCTTTGCGCGAAGAAGCTGCTTCTTCGCCTCCGCCAGCCGGAGAGAGCGGCAGCTTCGGAAAGGTGAAGAAGGAAGCTGTACAACACTGGCATTGTGTGCGCAGCTTGCCAACTGATAGAAAGCAGTACCTTTGCACTCTCCTGCCTTTTCCAATCACATGAACATTCCATTGGAAGCTGTTTTGGACGACTTTCTATCTCTTCTTGCAAAACACTCGGCACACCTTTCTGCAACCTCTAAAACACGATGGGAGATGTTTTCTGTGCTGGCACAGTTTCTCCCTGCCAGACATAGTGGAAAAGCTTTCTGCTAAGATGTAGACTACAAAAGACGCTAGAGAACAAGGTACGATGCTCTCCGGAGCTAAGCGCCGCTCCCGGGCGTCTTTCGGCAGAAGCCGCGCTAAGGAGAGCACTGTGAGCGGCACAATCGTCTTTGCGCGAAGAAGCAGCTTCTTCGCCTCCGCCAGCCGGAGAGAGCGGCAGCTTCGGAAAGGTGAAGAAGGAAGCTGTACAACACTGGCATTGTGTGCGCAGCTTGCCAACTGATAGAAAGCAGTACCTTTGCACTCTCCTGCCTTTTCCAAACACATGAACATTCCATTGCAAGCTGTTTTGGACAACTTTCTCTCTCTTCTTGCAAAACACTCGGCACACCTTTCTGCAACCTCAAAAACACGATGGGAGATGTTTTCTGTGCTGGCACAGTTTCTCCCTGCCAGACATAGTGGAAAAGCTTTCTGCTAAGATGTAGACTACAAAAGACGCTAGAGAACAAGGTACGATGCTCTCCGGAGCTAAGCGCCGCTCCCGGGCGTCTTTCGGCAGAAGCCGCGCTAAGGAGAGCCCTGTGAGCGGCACAATCGTCTTTGCGCGAAGAAGCCGCTTCTTCGCCTCCGCCAGCCGGAGAGAGCGGCAGCTTCGGAAAGGTGAAGAAGGAAGCTGTACAACACTGGCATTGTGTGCGCAGCTTGCCAACTGATAGACAACAGTACCTTTGCACTCTCCTGCCTTTTCCAATCACATGAACATTCCATTGCAAGCTGTTTTGGACAACTTTCTCTCTCTTCTTGCAAAACACTCTGCACACCTATCTGCAATCTCAAAAACACGATGGGAGATGTTTTCTGTGCTGGCACAGTTTCTCCCTGCCAGACATAGTGGAAAAGCTTTCTGCTAAGATGTAGACTACAAAAGACGCTAAAGACCAAGGTACGATGCTCTCCGGAGCTAAGCGCCGCTCCCGGGCGTCTTTCGGCAGAAGCCGCGCTCCGGAGAGCACTGTGAGCGGCACAATCGTCTTTGCGCGAAGAAGCCGCTTCTTCGCCTCCGCCAGCCGGAGAGAGCGGCAGCTTCGGAAAGGTGAAGAAGGAAGCTGTACAACACCGGCATTGTGTGCGCAGCTTGCCAACTGATAGAAAACAGTACCTTTGCACTCTCCTGCCTTTTCCAATCACATGAACATTCCATTGGAAGCTGTTTTGGACAACTTTCTCTCTCTTCTTGCAAAACACTCTGCACACCTTTCTGCAACCTCAAAAACACGATGGGAGATGTTTTCTGTGCTGGCACAGTTTCTCCCTGCCAGACATAGTGGAAAAGCTTTCTGCTAAGATGTAGACTACAAAAGACGCTAAAGACCAAGGTACGATGCTCTCCGGAGCTAAGCGCCGCTCCCGGGCGTCTTTCGGCAGAAGCCGCGCTCCGGAGAGCACTGTGAGCGGCACAATCGTCTTTGCGCGAAGAAGCCGCTTCTTCGCCTCCGCCAGCCGGAGAGAGCGGCAGCTTCGGAAAGGTGAAGAAGGAAGCTGTACAACACTGGCATTGTGTGCGCAGCTTGCCAACTGATAGAAAACAGTACCTTTGCACTCTCCTGCCTTTTCCAATCACATGAACATTCCATTGCAAGCTGTTTTGGACAACTTTCTCTCTCTTCTTGCAAAACACTCTGCACACCTTTCTGCAACCTCCAAAACACGATGGGAGATGTTTTCTGTGCTGGCACAGTTTCTCCCTGCCAGACATAGTGGAAAAGCTTTCTGCTAAGATGTAGACTACAAAAGACGCTAAAGACCAAGGTACGATGCTCTCCGGAGCTAAGCGCCGCTCCCGGGCGTCTTTCGGCAGAAGCCGCGCTCCGGAGAGCACTGTGAGCGGCACAATCGTCTTTGCGCGAAGAAGCCGCTTCTTCGCCTCCGCCAGCCGGAGAGAGCGGCAGCTTCGGAAAGGTGAAGAAGGAAGCTGTACAACACTGGCATTGTGTGCGCAGCTTGCCAACTGATAGAAAACAGTACCTTTGCACTCTCCTGCCTTTTCCAATCACATGAACATTCCATTGCAAGCTGTTTTGGACAACTTTCTCTCTCTTCTTGCAAAACACTCTGCACACCTTTCTGCAACCTCAAAAACACGATGGGAGATGTTTTCTGTGCTGGCACAGTTTCTCCCTGCCAGACATAGTTTAAAAGCTTTCTGCTAAGATGTAGACTACAAAAGACGCTAGAGAACAAGGTACGATGCTCTCCGGAGCTAAGCGCCGCTCCCGGGCGTCTTTCGGCAGAAGCCGCGCTAAGGAGAGCACTGTGAGCGGCACAATCGTCTTTGCGCGAAGAATCTGCTTCTTCGCCTCCACCAGCCGGAGAGAGCGGCAGCTTCGGAAAGGTGAAGAAGGAAGCTGTACAACACTGGCATTGTGTGCGCAGCTTGCCAACTGATAGAAAACAGTACCTTTGCACTCTCCTGCCTTTTCCAATCACATGAACATTCCATTGCAAGCTGTTTTGGACAACTTTCTCTCTCTTCTTGCAAAACACTCTGCACACCTTTCTGCAACCTCCAAAACACGATGGGAGATGTTTTCTGTGCTGGCACAGTTTCTCCCTGCCAGACATAGTGGAAAAGCTTTCTGCTAAGATGTAGACTACAAAAGACGCTAAAGACCAAGGTACGATGCTCTCCGGAGCTAAGCGCCGCTGCCGGGCGTCTTTCGGCAGAAGCCGCGCTCCGGAGAGCACTGGGAGCGGCACAATCGTCTTTGCGCGAAGAAGCAGCTTCTTCGCCTCCGCCAGCCGGAGAGAGCGGCAGCTTCGGAAAGGTGAAGAAGGAAGCTGTACAACACTGGCATTGTGTGCGCAGCTTGCCAACTGATAGAAAGCAGTACCTTTGCACTCTCCTGCCTTTTCCAATCACATGAACATTCCATTGCAAGCTGTTTTGGACAACTTTCTCTCTCTTCTTGCAAAACACTCGGCACACCTTTCTGCAACCTCAAAAACACGATGGGAGATGTTTTCTGTGCTGGCACAGTTTCTCCCTGCCAGACATAGTGGAAAAGCTTTCTGCTAAGATGTAGACTACAAAAGACGCTAGAGAACAAGGTACGATGCTCTCCGGAGCTAAGCGCCGCTGCCGGGCGTCTTTCGGCAGAAGCCGCGCTAAGGAGAGCCCTGTGAGCGGCACAATCGTCTTTGCGCGAAGAAGCCGCTTCTTCGCCTCCGCCAGCCGGAGAGAGCGGCAGCTTCGGAAAGGTGAAGAAGGAAGCTGTACAACACTGGCATTGTGTGCGCAGCTTGCCAACTGATAGAAAACAGTACCTTTGCACTCTCCTGCCTTTTCCAATTACATGAACATTCCATTGCAAGCTGTTTTGGACAACTTTTCTTTTCTTCCTGCCAAACACTTGGCAGACCCCTATGCAACCTCAAAAACACGATGGGAGATGTTTTCTGTGCTGGCACAGTTTCTCCCTGCCAGACATAGTGGAAAAGCTTTCTGCTAAGATGTAGACTACAAAAGACGCTAGAGACCAAGGTACGATGCTCTCCGGAGCTAAGCGCCGCTCCCGGGCGTCTTTCGGCAGAAGCCGCGCTAAGGAGAGCACTGGGAGCGGCACAATCGTCTTTGCGCGAAGAAGCTGCTTCTTCGCCTCCGCCAGCCGGAGAGAGCGGCAGCTTCGGAAAGGTGAAGAAGGAAGCTGTACAACACTGGCATTGTGTGCGCAGCTTGCCAACTGATAGAAAACGGTACCTTTGCACTCTCCTGCCTTTTCCAATCACATGAACATTCCATTGCAAGCTGTTTTGGACAACTTTCTCTCTCTTCTTGCAAAACACTCTGCACACCTTTCTGCAACCTCCAAAACACGATGGGAGATGTTTTCTGTGCTGGCACAGTTTCTCCCTGCCAGACATAGTGGAAAAGCTTTCTGCTAAGATGTAGACTACAAAAGACGCTAAAGACCAAGGTACGATGCTCTCCGGAGCTAAGCGCCGCTCCCGGGCGTCTTTCGGCAGAAGCCGCGCTAAGGACAGCACTGTGAGCGGCACAATCGTCTTTGCGCGAAGAAGCCGCTTCTTCGCCTCCGCCAGCCGGAGAGAGCGGCAGCTTCGGAAAGGTGAAGAAGGAAGCTGTACAACACTGGCATTGTGTGCGCAGCTTGCCAACTGATAGAAAACAGTACCTTTGCACTCTCCTGCCTTTTCCAATCACATGAACATTCCATTGCAAGCTGTTTTGGACAACTTTCTCTCTCTTCTTGCAAAACACTCGGCACACCTTTCTGCAACCTCAAAAACACGATGGGAGATGTTTTCTGTGCTGGCACAGTTTCTCCCTGCCAGACATAGTGGAAAAGCTTTCTGCTAAGATGTAGACTACAAAAGACTCTAGAGACCAAGGTACGATGCTCTCCGGAGCTAAGCGCCGCTCCCGGGCGTCTTTCGGCAGAAGCCGCGCTAAGGAGAGCACTGTGAGCGGCACAATCGTCTTTGCGCGAAGAAGCTGCTTCTTCGCCTCCGCCAGCCGGAGAGAGCGGCAGCTTCGGAAAGGTGAAGAAGGAAGCTGTACAACACTGGCATTGTGTGCGCAGCTTGCCAACTGATAGAAAACAGTACCTTTGCACTCTCCTGCCTTTTCCAATCACATGAACATTCCATTGCAAGCTGTTTTGGACAACTTTCTCTCTCTTCTTGCAAAACACTCTGCACACCTTTCTGCAACCTCCAAAACACGATGGGAGATGTTTTCTGTGCTGGCACAGTTTCTCCCTGCCAGACATAGTGGAAAAGCTTTCTGCTAAGATGTAGACTACAAAAGACGCTAAAGACCAAGGTACGATGCTCTCCGGAGCTAAGCGCCGCTCCCGGGCGTCTTTCGGCAGAAGCCGCGCTCCGGAGAGCACTGTGAGCGGCACAATCGTCTTTGCGCGAAGAAGCCGCTTCTTCGCCTCCGCCAGCCGGAGAGAGCGGCAGCTTCGGAAAGGTGAAGAAGGAAGCTGTACAACACTGGCATTGTGTGCGCAACTTGCCAACTGATAGAAAACAGTACCTTTGCACTCTCCTGCCTTTTCCAATCACATGAACATTCCATTGCAAGCTGTTTTGGACAACTTTCTCTCTCTTTTTGCAAAACACTCGGCACACCTTTCTGCAACCTCAAAAACACGATGGGAGATGTTTTCTGTGCTGGCACAGTTTCTCCCTGCCAGACATAGTGGAAAAGCTTTCTGCTAAGATGTAGACTACAAAAGACGCTAGAGAACAAGGTACGATGCTCTCCGGAGCTAAGCGCCGCTCCCGGGCGTCTTTCGGCAGAAGCCGCGCTAAGGAGAGCACTGGGAGCGGCACAATCGTCTTTGCGCGAAGAAGCCGCTTCTTCGCCTCCGCCAGCCGGAGAGAGCGGCAGCTTCGGAAAGGTGAAGAAGGAAGCTGTACAACACTGGCATTGTGTGCGCAGCTTGCCAACTGATAGAAAACAGTACCTTTGCACTCTCCTGCCTTTTCCAATCACATGAACATTCCATTGCAAGCTGTTTTGGACAACTTTTCTTTTCTTCCTGCCAAACACTTGGCAGACCCCTATGCAACCTCAAAAACACGATGGGAGATGTTTTCTGTGCTGGCACAGTTTCTCCCTGCCAGACATAGTGGAAAAGCTTTCTGCTAAGATGTAGACTACAAAAGACGCTAGAGACCAAGGTACGATGCTCTCCAGAGCTAAGCGCCGCTCCCGGGCATCTTTCGGCAGAAGCCGCGCTAAGGACAGCACTGTGAGCGGCACAATCGTCTTTGCGCGAAGAAGCCGCTTCTTCGCCTCCGCCAGCCGGAGAGAGCGGCAGCTTCGGAAAGGTGAAGAAGGAAGCTGTACAACACTGGCATTGTGTGCGCAGCTTGCCAACTGATAGAAAACAGTACCTTTGCACTCTCCTGCCTTTTCCAATCACATGAACATTCCATTGCAAGCTGTTTTGGACAACTTTCTCTCTCTTCTTGCAAAACACTCTGCACACCTTTCTGCAACCTCCAAAACACGATGGGAGATGTTTTCTGTGCTGGCAGAGTTTCTCCCTGCCAGACATAGTGGAAAAGCTTTCTGCTAAGATGTAGACTACAAAAGACGCTAAAGACCAAGGTACGATGCTCTCCGGAGCTAAGCGCCGCTCCCGGGCGTCTTTCGGCAGAAGCCGCGCTCCGGAGAGCACTGTGAGCGGCACAATCGTCTTTGCGCGAAGAAGCAGCTTCTTCGCCTCCGCCAGCCGGAGAGAGCGGCAGCTTCGGAAAGGTGAAGAAGGAAGCTGTACAACACTGGCATTGTGTGCGCAGCTTGCCAACTGATAGAAAGCAGTACCTTTGCACTCTCCTGCCTTTTCCAATCACATGAACATTCCATTGCAAGCTGTTTTGGACAACTTTCTCTCTCTTCTTGCAAAACACTCGGCACACCTTTCTGCAACCTCAAAAACACGATGGGAGATGTTTTCTGTGCTGGCACAGTTTCTCCCTGCCAGACATAGTGGAAAAGCTTTCTGCTAAGATGTAGACTACAAAAGACGCTAGAGACCAAGGTACGATGCTCTCCGGAGCTAAGCGCCGCTCCCGGGCGTCTTTCGGCAGAAGCCGCGCTAAGGAGAGCACTGTGAGCGGCACAATCGTCTTTGCGCGAAGAATCTGCTTCTTCGCCTCCACCAGCCGGAGAGAGCGGCAGCTTCGGAAAGGTGAAGAAGGAAGCTGTACAACACTGGCATTGTGTGCGCAGCTTGCCAACTGATAGAAAACAGTACCTTTGCACTCTCCTGCCTTTTCCAATCACATGAACATTCCATTGCAAGCTGTTTTGGACAACTTTCTCTCTCTTCTTGCAAAACACTCTGCACACCTTTCTGCAACCTCCAAAACACGATGGGAGATGTTTTCTGTGCTGGCAGAGTTTCTCCCTGCCAGACATAGTGGAAAAGCTTTCTGCTAAGATGTAGACTACAAAAGACGCTAAAGACCAAGGTACGATGCTCTCCGGAGCTAAGCGCCGCTCCCGGGCGTCTTTCGGCAGAAGCCGCGCTCCGGAGAGCACTGTGAGCGGCACAATCGTCTTTGCGCGAAGAAGCAGCTTCTTCGCCTCCGCCAGCCGGAGAGAGCGGCAGCTTCGGAAAGGTGAAGAAGGAAGCTGTACAACACTGGCATTGTGTGCGCAGCTTGCCAACTGATAGAAAGCAGTACCTTTGCACTCTCCTGCCTTTTCCAATCACATGAACATTCCATTGCAAGCTGTTTTGGACAACTTTCTCTCTCTTCTTGCAAAACACTCGGCACACCTTTCTGCAACCTCAAAAACACGATGGGAGATGTTTTCTGTGCTGGCACAGTTTCTCCCTGCCAGACATAGTGGAAAAGCTTTCTGCTAAGATGTAGACTACAAAAGACGCTAGAGAACAAGGTACGATGCTCTCCGGAGCTAAGCGCCGCTGCCGGGCGTCTTTCGGCAGAAGCCGCGCTAAGGAGAGCCCTGTGAGCGGCACAATCGTCTTTGCGCGAAGAAGCCGCTTCTTCGCCTCCGCCAGCCGGAGAGAGCGGCAGCTTCGGAAAGGTGAAGAAGGAAGCTGTACAACACTGGCATTGTGTGCGCAGCTTGCCAACTGATAGAAAACAGTACCTTTGCACTCTCCTGCCTTTTCCAATCACATGAACATTCCATTGGAAGCTGTTTTGGACAACTTTCTCTCTCTTCTTGCAAAACACTCGGCACACCTTTCTGCAACCTCAAAAACACGATGGGAGATGTTTTCTGTGCTGGCACAGTTTCTCCCTGCCAGACATAGTGGAAAAGCTTTCTGCTAAGATGTAGACTACAAAAGACGCTAAAGACCAAGGTACGATGCTCTCCGGAGCTAAGCGCCGCTCCCGGCCGTCTTTCGGCAGAAGCCGCGCTAAGGAGAGCACTGGGAGTGGCACAATCGTCTTTGCGCGAAGAAGCCGCTTCTTCGCCTCCGCCAGCCGGAGAGAGCGGCAGCTTCGGAAAGGTGAAGAAGGAAGCTGTACAACACCGGCATTGTGTGCGCAGCTTGCCAACTGATAGAAAACAGTACCTTTGCACTCTCCTGCCTTTTCCAATCACATGAACATTCCATTGCAAGCTGTTTTGGACAACTTTTCTTTTCTTCCTGCCAAACACTTGGCAGACCCCTATGCAACCTCAAAAACACGATGGGAGATGTTTTCTGTGCTGGCACAGTTTCTCCCTGCCAGACATAGTGGAAAAGCTTTCTGCTAAGATGTAGACTACAAAAGACGCTAGAGACCAAGGTACGATGCTCTCCGGAGCTAAGCGCCGCTCCCGGGCGTCTTTCGGCAGAAGCCGCGCTAAGGAGAGCACTGGGAGCGGCACAATCGTCTTTGCGCGAAGAAGCTGCTTCTTCGCCTCCGCCAGCCGGAGAGAGCGGCAGCTTCGGAAAGGTGAAGAAGGAAGCTGTACAACACTGGCATTGTGTGCGCAGCTTGCCAACTGATAGAAAACGGTACCTTTGCACTCTCCTGCCTTTTCCAATCACATGAACATTCCATTGCAAGCTGTTTTGGACAACTTTCTCTCTCTTCTTGCAAAACACTCTGCACACCTTTCTGCAACCTCCAAAACACGATGGGAGATGTTTTCTGTGCTGGCACAGTTTCTCCCTGCCAGACATAGTGGAAAAGCTTTCTGCTAAGATGTAGACTACAAAAGACGCTAAAGACCAAGGTACGATGCTCTCCGGAGCTAAGCGCCGCTCCCGGGCATCTTTCGGCAGAAGCCGCGCTAAGGACAGCACTGTGAGCGGCACAATCGTCTTTGCGCGAAGAAGCCGCTTCTTCGCCTCCGCCAGCCGGAGAGAGCGGCAGCTTCGGAAAGGTGAAGAAGGAAGCTGTACAACACTGGCATTGTGTGCGCAGCTTGCCAACTGATAGAAAACAGTACCTTTGCACTCTCCTGCCTTTTCCAATCACATGAACATTCCATTGCAAGCTGTTTTGGACAACTTTCTCTCTCTTCTTGCAAAACACTCGGCACACCTTTCTGCAACCTCAAAAACACGATGGGAGATGTTTTCTGTGCTGGCACAGTTTCTCCCTGCCAGACATAGTGGAAAAGCTTTCTGCTAAGATGTAGACTACAAAAGACGCTAGAGACCAAGGTACGATGCTCTCCGGAGCTAAGCGCCGCTCCCGGGCGTCTTTCGGCAGAAGCCGCGCTAAGGAGAGCACTGTGAGCGGCACAATCGTCTTTGCGCGAAGAAGCTGCTTCTTCGCCTCCGCCAGCCGGAGAGAGCGGCAGCTTCGGAAAGGTGAAGAAGGAAGCTGTACAACACTGGCATTGTGTGCGCAGCTTGCCAACTGATAGAAAACAGTACCTTTGCACTCTCCTGCCTTTTCCAATCACATGAACATTCCATTGCAAGCTGTTTTGGACAACTTTCTCTCTCTTCTTGCAAAACACTCTGCACACCTTTCTGCAACCTCCAAAACACGATGGGAGATGTTTTCTGTGCTGGCACAGTTTCTCCCTGCCAGACATAGTGGAAAAGCTTTCTGCTAAGATGTAGACTACAAAAGACGCTAAAGACCAAGGTACGATGCTCTCCGGAGCTAAGCGCCGCTCCCGGGCGTCTTTCGGCAGAAGCCGCGCTCCGGAGAGCACTGTGAGCGGCACAATCGTCTTTGCGCGAAGAAGCCGCTTCTTCGCCTCCGCCAGCCGGAGAGAGCGGCAGCTTCGGAAAGGTGAAGAAGGAAGCTGTACAACACTGGCATTGTGTGCGCAACTTGCCAACTGATAGAAAACAGTACCTTTGCACTCTCCTGCCTTTTCCAATCACATGAACATTCCATTGCAAGCTGTTTTGGACAACTTTCTCTCTCTTTTTGCAAAACACTCGGCACACCTTTCTGCAACCTCAAAAACACGATGGGAGATGTTTTCTGTGCTGGCACAGTTTCTCCCTGCCAGACATAGTGGAAAAGCTTTCTGCTAAGATGTAGACTACAAAAGACGCTAGAGAACAAGGTACGATGCTCTCCGGAGCTAAGCGCCGCTCCCGGGCGTCTTTCGGCAGAAGCCGCGCTAAGGAGAGCACTGGGAGCGGCACAATCGTCTTTGCGCAAAGAAGCCGCTTCTTCGCCTCCGCCAGCCGGAGAGAGCGGCAGCTTCGGAAAGGTGAAGAAGGAAGCTGTACAACACTGGCATTGTGTGCGCAGCTTGCCAACTGATAGAAAACAGTACCTTTGCACTCTCCTGCCTTTTCCAATCACATGAACATTCCATTGCAAGCTGTTTTGGACAACTTTTCTTTTCTTCCTGCCAAACACTTGGCAGACCCCTATGCAACCTCAAAAACACGATGGGAGATGTTTTCTGTGCTGGCACAGTTTCTCCCTGCCAGACATAGTGGAAAAGCTTTCTGCTAAGATGTAGACTACAAAAGACGCTAGAGACCAAGGTACGATGCTCTCCAGAGCTAAGCGCCGCTCCCGGGCATCTTTCGGCAGAAGCCGCGCTAAGGACAGCACTGTGAGCGGCACAATCGTCTTTGCGCGAAGAAGCCGCTTCTTCGCCTCCGCCAGCCGGAGAGAGCGGCAGCTTCGGAAAGGTGAAGAAGGAAGCTGTACAACACTGGCATTGTGTGCGCAGCTTGCCAACTGATAGAAAACAGTACCTTTGCACTCTCCTGCCTTTTCCAATCACATGAACATTCCATTGCAAGCTGTTTTGGACAACTTTCTCTCTCTTCTTGCAAAACACTCTGCACACCTTTCTGCAACCTCCAAAACACGATGGGAGATGTTTTCTGTGCTGGCACAGTTTCTCCCTGCCAGACATAGTGGAAAAGCTTTCTGCTAAGATGTAGACTACAAAAGACGCTAAAGACCAAGGTACGATGCTCTCCGGAGCTAAGCGCCGCTCCCGGGCGTCTTTCGGCAGAAGCCGCGCTCCGGAGAGCACTGTGAGCGGCACAATCGTCTTTGCGCGAAGAAGCAGCTTCTTCGCCTCCGCCAGCCGGAGAGAGCGGCAGCTTCGGAAAGGTGAAGAAGGAAGCTGTACAACACTGGCATTGTGTGCGCAGCTTGCCAACTGATAGAAAGCAGTACCTTTGCACTCTCCTGCCTTTTCCAATCACATGAACATTCCATTGCAAGCTGTTTTGGACAACTTTCTCTCTCTTCTTGCAAAACACTCGGCACACCTTTCTGCAACCTCAAAAACACGATGGGAGATGTTTTCTGTGCTGGCACAGTTTCTCCCTGCCAGACATAGTGGAAAAGCTTTCTGCTAAGATGTAGACTACAAAAGACGCTAGAGAACAAGGTACGATGCTCTCCGGAGCTAAGCGCCGCTCCCGGGCGTCTTTCGGCAGAAGCCGCGCTAAGGAGAGCCCTGTGAGCGGCACAATCGTCTTTGCGCGAAGAAGCCGCTTCTTCGCCTCCGCCAGCCGGAGAGAGCGGCAGCTTCGGAAAGGTGAAGAAGGAAGCTGTACAACACTGGCATTGTGTGCGCAGCTTGCCAACTGATAGAAAACAGTACCTTTGCACTCTCCTGCCTTTTCCAATCACATGAACATTCCATTGGAAGCTGTTTTGGACAACTTTCTCTCTCTTCTTGCAAAACACTCTGCACACCTTTCTGCAACCTCCAAAACACGATGGGAGATGTTTTCTGTGCTGGCACAGTTTCTCCCTGCCAGACATAGTGGAAAAGCTTTCTGCTAAGATGTAGACTACAAAAGACGCTAAAGACCAAGGTACGATGCTCTCCGGAGCTATGCGCCGCTCCCGGCCGTCTTTCGGCAGAAGCCGCGCTAAGGAGAGCACTGGGAGTGGCACAATCGTCTTTGCGCGAAGAAGCCGCTTCTTCGCCTCCGCCAGCCGGAGAGAGCGGCAGCTTCGGAAAGGTGAAGAAGGAAGCTGTACAACACCGGCATTGTGTGCGCAGCTTGCCAACTGATAGAAAACAGTACCTTTGCACTCTCCTGCCTTTTCCAATCACATGAACATTCCATTGCAAGCTGTTTTGGACAACTTTTCTTTTCTTCCTGCCAAACACTTGGCAGACCCCTATGCAACCTCAAAAACACGATGGGAGATGTTTTCTGTGCTGGCACAGTTTCTCCCTGCCAGACATAGTGGAAAAGCTTTCTGCTAAGATGTAGACTACAAAAGACGCTAGAGACCAAGGTACGATGCTCTCCGGAGCTAAGCGCCGCTCCCGGGCGTCTTTCGGCAGAAGCCGCGCTAAGGAGAGCACTGGGAGCGGCACAATCGTCTTTGCGCGAAGAAGCTGCTTCTTCGCCTCCGCCAGCCGGAGAGAGCGGCAGCTTCGGAAAGGTGAAGAAGGAAGCTGTACAACACTGGCATTGTGTGCGCAGCTTGCCAACTGATAGAAAACGGTACCTTTGCACTCTCCTGCCTTTTCCAATCACATGAACATTCCATTGCAAGCTGTTTTGGACAACTTTCTCTCTCTTCTTGCAAAACACTCTGCACACCTTTCTGCAACCTCAAAAACACGATGGGAGATGTTTTCTGTGCTGGCACAGTTTCTCCCTGCCAGACATAGTGGAAAAGCTTTCTGCTAAGATGTAGACTACAAAAGACGCTAAAGACCAAGGTACGATGCTCTCCGGAGCTAAGCGCCGCTCCCGGGCGTCTTTCGGCAGAAGCCGCGCTCCGGAGAGCACTGTGAGCGGCACAATCGTCTTTGCGCGAAGAAGCCGCTTCTTCGCCTCCGCCAGCCGGAGAGAGCGGCAGCTTCGGAAAGGTGAAGAAGGAAGCTGTACAACACTGGCATTGTGTGCGCAGCTTGCCAACTGATAGAAAACAGTACCTTTGCACTCTCCTGCCTTTTCCAATCACATGAACATTCCATTGCAAGCTGTTTTGGACAACTTTCTCTCTCTTCTTGCAAAACACTCGGCACACCTTTCTGCAACCTCAAAAACACGATGGGAGATGTTTTCTGTGCTGGCACAGTTTCTCCCTGCCAGACATAGTGGAAAAGCTTTCTGCTAAGATGTAGACTACAAAAGACGCTAGAGACCAAGGTACGATGCTCTCCGGAGCTAAGCGCCGCTCCCGGGCGTCTTTCGGCAGAAGCCGCGCTAAGGAGAGCACTGTGAGCGGCACAATCGTCTTTGCGCGAAGAAGCTGCTTCTTCGCCTCCGCCAGCCGGAGAGAGCGGCAGCTTCGGAAAGGTGAAGAAGGAAGCTGTACAACACTGGCATTGTGTGCGCAGCTTGCCAACTGATAGAAAACAGTACCTTTGCACTCTCCTGCCTTTTCCAATCACATGAACATTCCATTGCAAGCTGTTTTGGACAACTTTCTCTCTCTTCTTGCAAAACACTCTGCACACCTTTCTGCAACCTCCAAAACACGATGGGAGATGTTTTCTGTGCTGGCACAGTTTCTCCCTGCCAGACATAGTGGAAAAGCTTTCTGCTAAGATGTAGACTACAAAAGACGCTAAAGACCAAGGTACGATGCTCTCCGGAGCTAAGCGCCGCTCCCGGGCGTCTTTCGGCAGAAGCCGCGCTCCGGAGAGCACTGTGAGCGGCACAATCGTCTTTGCGCGAAGAAGCCGCTTCTTCGCCTCCGCCAGCCGGAGAGAGCGGCAGCTTCGGAAAGGTGAAGAAGGAAGCTGTACAACACTGGCATTGTGTGCGCAACTTGCCAACTGATAGAAAACAGTACCTTTGCACTCTCCTGCCTTTTCCAATCACATGAACATTCCATTGCAAGCTGTTTTGGACAACTTTCTCTCTCTTTTTGCAAAACACTCGGCACACCTTTCTGCAACCTCAAAAACACGATGGGAGATGTTTTCTGTGCTGGCACAGTTTCTCCCTGCCAGACATAGTGGAAAAGCTTTCTGCTAAGATGTAGACTACAAAAGACGCTAGAGAACAAGGTACGATGCTCTCCGGAGCTAAGCGCCGCTCCCGGGCGTCTTTCGGCAGAAGCCGCGCTAAGGAGAGCACTGGGAGCGGCACAATCGTCTTTGCGCGAAGAAGCCGCTTCTTCGCCTCCGCCAGCCGGAGAGAGCGGCAGCTTCGGAAAGGTGAAGAAGGAAGCTGTACAACACTGGCATTGTGTGCGCAGCTTGCCAACTGATAGAAAACAGTACCTTTGCACTCTCCTGCCTTTTCCAATCACATGAACATTCCATTGCAAGCTGTTTTGGACAACTTTTCTTTTCTTCCTGCCAAACACTTGGCAGACCCCTATGCAACCTCAAAAACACGATGGGAGATGTTTTCTGTGCTGGCACAGTTTCTCCCTGCCAGACATAGTGGAAAAGCTTTCTGCTAAGATGTAGACTACAAAAGACGCTAGAGACCAAGGTACGATGCTCTCCAGAGCTAAGCGCCGCTCCCGGGCATCTTTCGGCAGAAGCCGCGCTAAGGACAGCACTGTGAGCGGCACAATCGTCTTTGCGCGAAGAAGCCGCTTCTTCGCCTCCGCCAGCCGGAGAGAGCGGCAGCTTCGGAAAGGTGAAGAAGGAAGCTGTACAACACTGGCATTGTGTGCGCAGCTTGCCAACTGATAGAAAACAGTACCTTTGCACTCTCCTGCCTTTTCCAATCACATGAACATTCCATTGCAAGCTGTTTTGGACAACTTTCTCTCTCTTCTTGCAAAACACTCTGCACACCTTTCTGCAACCTCCAAAACACGATGGGAGATGTTTTCTGTGCTGGCACAGTTTCTCCCTGCCAGACATAGTGGAAAAGCTTTCTGCTAAGATGTAGACTACAAAAGACGCTAAAGACCAAGGTACGATGCTCTCCGGAGCTAAGCGCCGCTCCCGGGCGTCTTTCGGCAGAAGCCTTGCTCCGGAGAGCACTGTGAGCGGCACAATCGTCTTTGCGCGAAGAAGCCGCTTCTTCGCCTCCGCCAGCCGGAGAGAGCGGCAGCTTCGGAAAGGTGAAGAAGGAAGCTGTACAACACTGGCATTGTGTGCGCAGCTTGCCAACTGATAGAAAGCAGTACCTTTGCACTCTCCTGCCTTTTCCAATCACATGAACATTCCATTGCAAGCTGTTTTGGACAACTTTCTCTCTCTTCTTGCAAAACACTCGGCACACCTTTCTGCAACCTCAAAAACACGATGGGAGATGTTTTCTGTGCTGGCACAGTTTCTCCCTGCCAGACATAGTGGAAAAGCTTTCTGCTAAGATGTAGACTACAAAAGACGCTAGAGAACAAGGTACGATGCTCTCCGGAGCTAAGCGCCGCTGCCGGGCGTCTTTCGGCAGAAGCCGCGCTAAGGAGAGCCCTGTGAGCGGCACAATCGTCTTTGCGCGAAGAAGCCGCTTCTTCGCCTCCGCCAGCCGGAGAGAGCGGCAGCTTCGGAAAGGTGAAGAAGGAAGCTGTACAACACTGGCATTGTGTGCGCAGCTTGCCAACTGATAGACAACAGTACCTTTGCACTCTCCTGCCTTTTCCAATCACATGAACATTCCATTGCAAGCTGTTTTGGACAACTTTCTCTCTCTTCTTGCAAAACACTCTGCACACCTTTCTGCAATCTCAAAAACACGATGGGAGATGTTTTCTGTGCTGGCACAGTTTCTCCCTGCCAGACATAGTGGAAAAGCTTTCTGCTAAGATGTAGACTACAAAAGACGCTAAAGACCAAGGTACGATGCTCTCCGGAGCTAAGCGCCGCTCCCGGGCGTCTTTCGGCAGAAGCCGCGCTCCGGAGAGCACTGGGAGCGGCACAATCGTCTTTGCGCGAAGAAGCCGCTTCTTCGCCTCCGCCAGCCGGAGAGAGCGGCAGCTTCGGAAAGGTGAAGAAGGAAGCTGTACAACACTGGCATTGTGTGCGCAGCTTGCCAACTGATAGAAAACAGTACCTTTGCACTCTCCTGCCTTTTCCAATCACATGAACATTCCATTGGAAGCTGTTTTGGACAACTTTCTCTCTCTTCTTGCAAAACACTCTGCACACCTTTCTGCAACCTCCAAAACACGATGGGAGATGTTTTCTGTGCTGGCACAGTTTCTCCCTGCCAGACATAGTGGAAAAGCTTTCTGCTAAGATGTAGACTACAAAAGACGCTAAAGACCAAGGTACGATGCTCTCCGGAGCTAAGCGCCGCTCCCGGCCGTCTTTCGGCAGAAGCCGCGCTAAGGAGAGCACTGGGAGTGGCACAATCGTCTTTGCGCGAAGAAGCCGCTTCTTCGCCTCCGCCAGCCGGAGAGAGCGGCAGCTTCGGAAAGGTGAAGAAGGAAGCTGTACAACACCGGCATTGTGTGCGCAGCTTGCCAACTGATAGAAAACAGTACCTTTGCACTCTCCTGCCTTTTCCAATCACATGAACATTCCATTGCAAGCTGTTTTGGACAACTTTTCTTTTCTTCCTGCCAAACACTTGGCAGACCCCTATGCAACCTCAAAAACACGATGGGAGATGTTTTCTGTGCTGGCACAGTTTCTCCCTGCCAGACATAGTGGAAAAGCTTTCTGCTAAGATGTAGACTACAAAAGACTCTAGAGACCAAGGTACGAAGCTCTCCGGAGCTAAGCGCCGCTCCCGGGCGTCTTTCGGCAGAAGCCGCGCTAAGGAGAGCACTGGGAGCGGCACAATCGTCTTTGCGCGAAGAAGCTGCTTCTTCGCCTCCGCCAGCCGGAGAGAGCGGCAGCTTCGGAAAGGTGAAGAAGGAAGCTGTACAACACTGGCATTGTGTGCGCAGCTTGCCAACTGATAGAAAACGGTACCTTTGCACTCTCCTGCCTTTTCCAATCACATGAACATTCCATTGCAAGCTGTTTTGGACAACTTTCTCTCTCTTCTTGCAAAACACTCTGCACACCTTTCTGCAACCTCCAAAACACGATGGGAGATGTTTTCTGTGCTGGCACAGTTTCTCCCTGCCAGACATAGTGGAAAAGCTTTCTGCTAAGATGTAGACTACAAAAGACGCTAAAGACCAAGGTACGATGCTCTCCGGAGCTAAGCGCCGCTCCCGGGCGTCTTTCGGCAGAAGCCGCGCTCCGGAGAGCACTGTGAGCGGCACAATCGTCTTTGCGCGAAGAAGCCGCTTCTTCGCCTCCGCCAGCCGGAGAGAGCGGCAGCTTCGGAAAGGTGAAGAAGGAAGCTGTACAACACTGGCATTGTGTGCGCAGCTTGCCAACTGATAGACAACAGTACCTTTGCACTCTCCTGCCTTTTACAATCACATGAACATTCCATTGCAAGCTGTTTTGGACAACTTTCTCTCTCTTCTTGCAAAACACTCGGCACACCTTTCTGCAACCTCAAAAACACGATGGGAGATGTTTTCTGTGCTGGCACAGTTTCTCCCTGCCAGACATAGTGGAAAAGCTTTCTGCTAAGATGTAGACTACAAAAGACGCTAGAGACCAAGGTACGATGCTCTCCGGAGCTAAGCGCCGCTCCCGGGCGTCTTTCGGCAGAAGCCGCGCTAAGGAGAGCACTGTGAGCGGCACAATCGTCTTTGCGCGAAGAAGCTGCTTCTTCGCCTCCGCCAGCCGGAGAGAGCGGCAGCTTCGGAAAGGTGAAGAAGGAAGCTGTACAACACTGGCATTGTGTGCGCAGCTTGCCAACTGATAGAAAACAGTACCTTTGCACTCTCCTGCCTTTTCCAATCACATGAACATTCCATTGCAAGCTGTTTTGGACAACTTTCTCTCTCTTCTTGCAAAACACTCTGCACACCTTTCTGCAACCTCCAAAACACGATGGGAGATGTTTTCTGTGCTGGCACAGTTTCTCCCTGCCAGACATAGTGGAAAAGCTTTCTGCTAAGATGTAGACTACAAAAGACGCTAAAGACCAAGGTACGATGCTCTCCGGAGCTAAGCGCCGCTCCCGGGCGTCTTTCGGCAGAAGCCGCGCTCCGGAGAGCACTGTGAGCGGCACAATCGTCTTTGCGCGAAGAAGCCGCTTCTTCGCCTCCGCCAGCCGGAGAGAGCGGCAGCTTCGGAAAGGTGAAGAAGGAAGCTGTACAACACTGGCATTGTGTGCGCAGCTTGCCAACTGATAGAAAGCAGTACCTTTGCACTCTCCTGCCTTTTCCAATCACATGAACATTCCATTGCAAGCTGTTTTGGACAACTTTCTCTCTCTTCTTGCAAAACACTCTGCACACCTTTCTGCAACCTCAAAAACACGATGGGAGATGTTTTCTGTGCTGGCACAGTTTCTCCCTGCCAGACATAGTGGAAAAGCTTTCTGCTAAGATGTAGACTACAAAAGACGCTAGAGAACAAGGTACGATGCTCTCCGGAGCTAAGCGCCGCTCCCGGGCGTCTTTCGGCAGAAGCCGCGCTAAGGAGAGCCCTGTGAGCGGCACAATCGTCTTTGCGCGAAGAAGCCGCTTCTTCGCCTCCGCCAGCCGGAGAGAGCGGCAGCTTCGGAAAGGTGAAGAAGGAAGCTGTACAACACTGGCATTGTGTGCGCAGCTTGCCAACTGATAGACAACAGTACCTTTGCACTCTCCTGCCTTTTCCAATCACATGAACATTCCATTGCAAGCTGTTTTGGACAACTTTCTCTCTCTTCTTGCAAAACACTCTGCACACCTATCTGCAATCTCAAAAACACGATGGGAGATGTTTTCTGTGCTGGCACAGTTTCTCCCTGCCAGACATAGTGGAAAAGCTTTCTGCTAAGATGTAGACTACAAAAGACGCTAAAGACCAAGGTACGATGCTCTCCGGAGCTAAGCGCCGCTCCCGGGCGTCTTTCGGCAGAAGCCGCGCTAAGGAGAGCACTGTGAGCGGCACAATCGTCTTTGCGCGAAGAAGCCGCTTCTTCGCCTCCGCCAGCCGGAGAGAGCGGCAGCTTCGGAAAGGTGAAGAAGGAAGCTGTACAACACTGGCATTGTGTGCGCAGCTTGCCAACTGATAGAAAACAGTACCTTTGCACTCTCCTGCCTTTTCCAATCACATGAACATTCCATTGGAAGCTGTTTTGGACAACTTTCTCTCTCTTCTTGCAAAACACTCTGCACACCTTTCTGCAACCTCAAAAACACGATGGGAGATGTTTTCTGTGCTGGCACAGTTTCTCCCTGCCAGACATAGTGGAAAAGCTTTCTGCTAAGATGTAGACTACAAAAGACGCTAAAGACCAAGGTACGATGCTCTCCGGAGCTAAGCGCCGCTCCCGGGCGTCTTTCGGCAGAAGCCGCGCTCCGGAGAGCACTGTGAGCGGCACAATCGTCTTTGCGCGAAGAAGCCGCTTCTTCGCCTCCGCCAGCCGGAGAGAGCGGCAGCTTCGGAAAGGTGAAGAAGGAAGCTGTACAACACTGGCATTGTGTGCGCAGCTTGCCAACTGATAGAAAACAGTACCTTTGCACTCTCCTGCCTTTTCCAATCACATGAACATTCCATTGGAAGCTGTTTTGGACAACTTTCTCTCTCTTCTTGCAAAACACTCTGCACACCTTTCTGCAACCTCCAAAACACGATGGGAGATGTTTTCTGTGCTGGCACAGTTTCTCCCTGCCAGACATAGTGGAAAAGCTTTCTGCTAAGATGTAGACTACAAAAGACGCTAAAGACCAAGGTACGATGCTCTCCGGAGCTAAGCGCCGCTCCCGGCCGTCTTTCGGCAGAAGCCGCGCTAAGGAGAGCACTGGGAGTGGCACAATCGTCTTTGCGCGAAGAAGCCGCTTCTTCGCCTCCGCCAGCCGGAGAGAGCGGCAGCTTCGGAAAGGTGAAGAAGGAAGCTGTACAACACCGGCATTGTGTGCGCAGCTTGCCAACTGATAGAAAACAGTACCTTTGCACTCTCCTGCCTTTTCCAATCACATGAACATTCCATTGCAAGCTGTTTTGGACAACTTTTCTTTTCTTCCTGCCAAACACTTGGCAGACCCCTATGCAACCTCAAAAACACGATGGGAGATGTTTTCTGTGCTGGCACAGTTTCTCCCTGCCAGACATAGTGGAAAAGCTTTCTGCTAAGATGTAGACTACAAAAGACTCTAGAGACCAAGGTACGAAGCTCTCCGGAGCTAAGCGCCGCTCCCGGGCGTCTTTCGGCAGAAGCCGCGCTAAGGAGAGCACTGGGAGCGGCACAATCGTCTTTGCGCGAAGAAGCTGCTTCTTCGCCTCCGCCAGCCGGAGAGAGCGGCAGCTTCGGAAAGGTGAAGAAGGAAGCTGTACAACACTGGCATTGTGTGCGCAGCTTGCCAACTGATAGAAAACGGTACCTTTGCACTCTCCTGCCTTTTCCAATCACATGAACATTCCATTGCAAGCTGTTTTGGACAACTTTCTCTCTCTTCTTGCAAAACACTCGGCACACCTTTCTGCAACCTCAAAAACACGATGGGAGATGTTTTCTGTGCTGGCACAGTTTCTCCCTGCCAGACATAGTGGAAAAGCTTTCTGCTAAGATGTAGACTACAAAAGACGCTAGAGAACAAGGTACGATGCTCTCCGGAGCTAAGCGCCGCTCCCGGGCGTCTTTCGGCAGAAGCCGCGCTAAGGAGAGCACTGGGAGCGGCACAATCGTCTTTGCGCGAAGAAGCCGCTTCTTCGCCTCCGCCAGCCGGAGAGAGCGGCAGCTTCGGAAAGGTGAAGAAGGAAGCTGTACAACACTGGCATTGTGTGCGCAGCTTGCCAACTGATAGAAAACAGTACCTTTGCACTCTCCGGCCTTTTCCAATCACATGAACATTCCATTGCAAGCTGTTTTGGACAACTTTTCTTTTCTTCCTGCCAAACACTTGGCAGACCCCTATGCAACCTCAAAAACACGATGGGAGATGTTTTCTGTGCTGGCACAGTTTCTCCCTGCCAGACATAGTGGAAAAGCTTTCTGCTAAGATGTAGACTACAAAAGACGCTAGAGACCAAGGTACGATGCTCTCCAGAGCTAAGCGCCGCTCCCGGGCATCTTTCGGCTAAGCCGCGCTAAGGACAGCACTGTGAGCGGCACAATCGTCTTTGCGCGAAGAAGCCGCTTCTTCGCCTCCGCCAGCCGGAGAGAGCGGCAGCTTCGGAAAGGTGAAGAAGGAAGCTGTACAACACTGGCATTGTGTGCGCAGCTTGCCAACTGATAGAAAACAGTACCTTTGCACTCTCCTGCCTTTTCCAATCACATGAACATTCCATTGGAAGCTGTTTTGGACAACTTTCTCTCTCTTCTTGCAAAACACTCGGCACACCTTTCTGCAACCTCAAAAACTCGATGGGAGATGTTTTCTGTGCTGGCACAGTTTCTCCCTGCCAGACATAGTGGAAAAGCTTTCTGCTAAGATGTAGACTACAAAAGACGCTAAAGACCAAGGTACGATGCTCTCCGGAGCTAAGCGCCGCTCCCGGGCGTCTTTCGGCAGAAGCCGCGCTCCGGAGAGCACTGTGAGCGGCACAATCGTCTTTGCGCGAAGAAGCCGCTTCTTCGCCTCCGCCAGCCGGAGAGTGCGGCAGCTTCGGAAAGGTGAAGAAGGAAGCTGTACAACACTGGCATTGTGTGCGCAGCTTGCCAACTGATAGAAAACAGTACCTTTGCACTCTCCTGCCTTTTCCAATCACATGAACATTCCATTGCAAGCTGTTTTGGACAACTTTCTCTCTCTTCTTGCAAAACACTCTGCACACCTTTCTGCAACCTCCAAAACACGATGGGAGATGTTTTCTGTGCTGGCACAGTTTCTCCCTGCCAGACATAGTGGAAAAGCTTTCTGCTAAGATGTAGACTACAAAAGACGCTAAAGACCAAGGTACGATGCTCTCCGGAGCTAAGCGCCGCTCCCGGGCGTCTTTCGGCAGAAGCCGCGCTAAGGAGAGCACTGGGAGTGGCACAATCGTCTTTGCGCGAAGAAGCCGCTTCTTCGCCTCCGCCAGCCGGAGAGAGCGGCAGCTTCGGAAAGGTGAAGAAGGAAGCTGTACAACACTGGCATTGTGTGCGCAGCTTGCCAACTGATAGACAACAGTACCTTTGCACTCTCCTGCCTTTTCCAATCACATGAACATTCCATTGCAAGCTGTTTTGGACAACTTTCCTTTCTTCATGCAAAACACTTGGCAGACCCCTATGCAACCTCAAAAACACGATGGGAGATGTTTTCTGTGCTGGCACAGTTTCTCCCTGCCAGACATAGTGGAAAAGCTTTCTGCTAAGATGTAGACTACAAAAGACGCTAAAGACCAAGGTACGATGCTCTCCGGAGCTAAGCGCCACTCCCGGGCGTCTTTCGGCAGAAGCCGCGCTCCGGAGAGCACTGTGAGCGGCACAATCGTCTTTGCGCGAAGAAGCCGCTTCTTCGCCTCCGCCAGCCGGAGAGAGCGGCAGCTTCGGAAAGGTGAAGAAGGAAGCTGTACAACACCAGCATTGTGTGCGCAGCTTGCCAACTGATAGAAAACAGTACCTTTGCACTCTCCTGCCTTTTCCAATCACATGAACATTCCATTGCAAGCTGTTTTGGACAACTTTTCTTTTCTTCCTGCCAAACACTTGGCAGACCCCTATGCAACCTCCAAAACACGATGGGAGATGTTTTCTGTGCTGGCACAGTTTCTCCCTGCCAGACATAGTGGAAAAGCTTTCTGCTAAGATGTAGACTACAAAAGACGCTAGAGACCAAGGTACGATGCTCTCCGGAGCTAAGCGCCGCTGCCGGGCGTCTTTCGGCAGAAGCCGCGCTAAGGAGAGCACTGGGAGCGGCAAAATCGTCTTTGCGCGAAGAAGCTGCTTCTTCGCCTCCGCCAGCCGGAGAGAGCGGCAGCTTCGGAAAGGTGAAGAAGGAAGCTGTACAACACTGGCATTGTGTGCGCAGCTCGCCAACTGATAGAAAACGGTACCTTTGCACTCTCCTGCCTTTTCCAATCACATGAACATTCCATTGCAAGCTGTTTTGGACAACTTTCTCTCTCTTCTTGCAAAACACTCTGCACACCTTTCTGCAACCTCCAAAACACGATGGGAGATGTTTTCTGTGCTGGCACAGTTTCTCCCTGCCAGACATAGTGGAAAAGCTTTCTGCTAAGATGTAGACTACAAAAGACGCTAAAGACCAAGGTACGATGCTCTCCGGAGCTAAGCGCCGCTCCCGGGCGTCTTTCGGCAGAAGCCGCGCTCCGGAGAGCACTGTGAGCGGCACAATCGTCTTTGCGCGAAGAAGCCGCTTCTTCGCCTCCGCCAGCCGGAGAGAGCGGCAGCTTCGGAAAGGTGAAGAAGGAAGCTGTACAACACTGGCATTGTGTGCGCAGCTTGCCAACTGATAGAAAGCAGTACCTTTGCACTCTCCTGCCTTTTCCAATCACATGAACATTCCATTGCAAGCTGTTTTGGACAACTTTCTCTCTCTTCTTGCAAAACACTCTGCACACCTTTCTGCAACCTCAAAAACACGATGGGAGATGTTTTCTGTGCTGGCACAGTTTCTCCCTGCCAGACATAGTGGAAAAGCTTTCTGCTAAGATGTAGACTACAAAAGACGCTAAAGACCAAGGTACGATGCTCTCCGGAGCTAAGCGCCGCTCCCGGGCGTCTTTCGGCAGAAGCCGCGCTAAGGACAGCCCTGTGAGCGGCACAATCGTCTTTGCGCGAAGAAGCCGCTTCTTCGCCTCCGCCAGCCGGAGAGAGCGGCAGCTTCGGAAAGGTGAAGAAGGAAGCTGTACAACACTGGCATTGTGTGCGCAGCTTGCCAACTGATAGACAACAGTACCTTTGCACTCTCCTGCCTTTTCCAATCACATGAACATTCCATTGCAAGCTGTTTTGGACAACTTTCCTTTCTTCATGCCAAACACTTGGCAGACCCCTATGCAACCTCAAAAACACGATGGGAGATGTTTTCTGTGCTGGCACAGTTTCTCCCTGCCAGACATAGTGGAAAAGCTTTCTGCTAAGATGTAGACTACAAAAGACGCTAGAGACCAAGGTACGATGCTCTCCGGAGCTAAGCGCCGCTCCCGGGCGTCTTTCGGCAGAAGCCGCGCTAAGGAGAGCACTGTGAGCGGCACAATCGTCTTTGCGCGAAGAAGCTGCTTCTTCGCCTCCGCCAGCCGGAGAGAGCGGCAGCTTCGGAAAGGTGAAGAAGGAAGCTGTACAACACTGGCATTGTGTGCGCAGCTTGCCAACTGATAGAAAACAGTACCTTTGCACTCTCCTGCCTTTTCCAATCACATGAACATTCCATTGGAAGCTGTTTTGGACAACTTTCTCTCTCTTCTTGCAAAACACTCTGCACACCTTTCTGCAACCTCCAAAACACGATGGGAGATGTTTTCTGTGCTGGCACAGTTTCTCCCTGCCAGACATAGTGGAAAAGCTTTCTGCTAAGATGTAGACTACAAAAGACGCTAGAGAACAAGGTACGATGCTCTCCGGAGCTAAGCGCCGCTGCCGGGCGTCTTTCGGCAGAAGCCGCGCTAAGGAGAGCACTGGGAGTGGCACAATCGTCTTTGCGCGAAGAAGCCGCTTTTTCGCCTCCGCCAGCCGGAGAGAGCGGCAGCTTCGGAAAGGTGAAGAAGGAAGCTGTACAACACTGGCATTGTGTGCGCAGCTTGCCAACTGATAGACAACAGTACCTTTGCACTCTCCTGCCTTTTCCAATCACATGAACATTCCATTGCAAGCTGTTTTGGACAACTTTACTTTCTTCATGCCAAACACTTGGCAGACCCCTATGCAACCTCAAAAACACGATGGGAGATGTTTTCTGTGCTGGCACAGTTTCTCCCTGCCAGACATAGTGGAAAAGCTTTCTGCTAAGATGTAGACTACAAAAGACGCTAGAGACCAAGGTACGATGCTCTCCGGAGCTAAGCGCCGCTGCCGGGCGTCTTTCGGCAGAAGCCGCGCTCCGGAGAGCACTGTGAGCGGCACAATCGTCTTTGCGCGAAGAAGCCGCTTCTTCGCCTCCGCCAGCCGGAGAGAGCAGCAGCTTCAGAAAGGTGAAGAAGGAAGCTGTACAACACTGGCATTGTGTGCGCAGCTTGCCAACTGATAGAAAACAGTACCTTTGCACTCTCCTGCCTTTTCCAATCACATGAACATTCCATTGCAAGCTGTTTTGGACAACTTTTCTTTTCTTCCTGCCAAACACTTGGCAGACCCCTATGCAACCTCAAAAACACGATGGGAGATGTTTTCTGTGCTGGCACAGTTTCTCCCTGCCAGACATAGTGGAAAAGCTTTCTGCTAAGATGTAGACTACAAAAGACGCTAGAGACCAAGGTACGATGCTCTCCGGAGCTAAGCGCCGCTCCCGGGCGTCTTTCGGCAGAAGCCGCGCTAAGGAGAGCACTGGGAGCGGCAAAATCGTCTTTGCGCGAAGAAGCTGCTTCTTCGCCTCCGCCAGCCGGAGAGAGCGGCAGCTTCGGAAAGGTGAAGAAGGAAGCTGTACAACACTGGCATTGTGTGCGCAGCTCGCCAACTGATAGAAAACGGTACCTTTGCACTCTCCTGCCTTTTCCAATCACATGAACATTCCATTGCAAGCTGTTTTGGACAACTTTCTCTCTCTTCTTGCAAAACACTCGGCACACCTTTCTGCAACCTCCAAAACACGATGGGAGATGTTTTCTGTGCTGGCACAGTTTCTCCCTGCCAGACATAGTGGAAAAGCTTTCTGCTAAGATGTAGACTACAAAAGACGCTAAAGACCAAGGTACGATGCTCTCCGGAGCTAAGCGCCGCTCCCGGGCGTCTTTCGGCAGAAGCCGCGCTCCGGAGAGCACTGTGAGCGGCACAATCGTCTTTGCGCGAAGAAGCCGCTTCTTCGCCTCCGCCAGCCGGAGAGAGCGGCAGCTTCGGAAAGGTGAAGAAGGAAGCTGTACAACACTGGCATTGTGTGCGCAGCTTGCCAACTGATAGAAAGCAGTACCTTTGCACTCTCCTGCCTTTTCCAATCACATGAACATTCCATTGCAAGCTGTTTTGGACAACTTTCTCTCTCTTCTTGCAAAACACTCTGCACACCTTTCTGCAACCTCAAAAACACGATGGGAGATGTTTTCTGTGCTGGCACAGTTTCTCCCTGCCAGACATAGTGGAAAAGCTTTCTGCTAAGATGTAGACTACAAAAGACGCTAAAGACCAAGGTACGATGCTCTCCGGAGCTAAGCGCCGCTCCCGGGCGTCTTTCGGCAGAAGCCGCGCTAAGGACAGCCCTGTGAGCGGCACAATCGTCTTTGCGCGAAGAAGCCGCTTCTTCGCCTCCGCCAGCCGGAGAGAGCGGCAGCTTCGGAAAGGTGAAGAAGGAAGCTGTACAACACTGGCATTGTGTGCGCAGCTTGCCAACTGATAGACAACAGTACCTTTGCACTCTCCTGCCTTTTCCAATCACATGAACATTCCATTGCAAGCTGTTTTGGACAACTTTCCTTTCTTCATGCCAAACACTTGGCAGACCCCTATGCAACCTCAAAAACACGATGGGAGATGTTTTCTGTGCTGGCACAGTTTCTCCCTGCCAGACATAGTGGAAAAGCTTTCTGCTAAGATGTAGACTACAAAAGACGCTAGAGACCAAGGTACGATGCTCTCCGGAGCTAAGCGCCGCTCCCGGGCGTCTTTCGGCAGAAGCCGCGCTAAGGAGAGCACTGTGAGCGGCACAATCGTCTTTGCGCGAAGAAGCTGCTTCTTCGCCTCCGCCAGCCGGAGAGAGCGGCAGCTTCGGAAAGGTGAAGAAGGAAGCTGTACAACACTGGCATTGTGTGCGCAGCTTGTCAACTGATAGAAAACAGTACCTTTGCACTCTCCGGCCTTTTCCAATCACATGAACATTCCATTGGAAGCTGTTTTGGACAACTTTCTCTCTCTTCTTGCAAAACACTCTGCACACCTTTCTGCAACCTCCAAAACACGATGGGAGATGTTTTCTGTGCTGGCACAGTTTCTCCCTGCCAGACATAGTGGAAAAGCTTTCTGCTAAGATGTAGACTACAAAAGACGCTAGAGAACAAGGTACGATGCTCTCCGGAGCTAAGCGCCGCTGCCGGGCGTCTTTCGGCAGAAGCCGCGCTAAGGAGAGCACTGGGAGTGGCACAATCGTCTTTGCGCGAAGAAGCCGCTTTTTCGCCTCCGCCAGCCGGAGAGAGCGGCAGCTTCGGAAAGGTGAAGAAGGAAGCTGTACAACACTGGCATTGTGTGCGCAGCTTGCCAACTGATAGACAACAGTACCTTTGCACTCTCCTGCCTTTTCCAATCACATGAACATTCCATTGCAAGCTGTTTTGGACAACTTTACTTTCTTCATGCCAAACACTTGGCAGACCCCTATGCAACCTCAAAAACACGATGGGAGATGTTTTCTGTGCTGGCACAGTTTCTCCCTGCCAGACATAGTGGAAAAGCTTTCTGCTAAGATGTAGACTACAAAAGACGCTAGAGACCAAGGTACGATGCTCTCCGGAGCTAAGCGCCGCTGCCGGGCGTCTTTCGGCAGAAGCCGCGCTCCGGAGAGCACTGTGAGCGGCACAATCGTCTTTGCGCGAAGAAGCCGCTTCTTCGCCTCCGCCAGCCGGAGAGAGCAGCAGCTTCAGAAAGGTGAAGAAGGAAGCTGTACAACACTGGCATTGTGTGCGCAGCTTGCCAACTGATAGACAACAGTACCTTTGCACTCTCCTGCCTTTTCCAATCACATGAACATTCCATTGCAAGCTGTTTTGGACAACTTTTCTTTTCTTCCTGCCAAACACTTGGCAGACCCCTATGCAACCTCAAAAACACGATGGGAGATGTTTTCTGTGCTGGCACAGTTTCTCCCTGCCAGACATAGTGGAAAAGCTTTCTGCTAAGATGTAGACTACAAAAGACGCTAGAGACCAAGGTACGATGCTCTCCAGAGCTAAGCGCCGCTCCCGGGCGTCTTTCGGCAGAAGCCGCGCTAAGGACAGCACTGTGAGCGGCACAATCGTCTTTGCGCGAAGAAGCCGCTTCTTCGCCTCCGCCAGCCGGAGAGAGCGGCAGCTTCGGAAAGGTGAAGAAGGAAGCTGTACAACACTGGCATTGTGTGCGCAGCTTGCCAACTGATAGACAACAGTACCTTTGCACTCTCCTGCCTTTTCCAATCACATGAACATTCCATTGCAAGCTGTTTTGGACAACTTTCTCTCTCTTCTTGCAAAACACTCTGCACACCTTTCTGCAACCTCAAAAACACGATGGGAGATGTTTTCTGTGCTGGCACAGTTTCTCCCTGCCAGACATAGTGGAAAAGCTTTCTGCTAAGATGTAGACTACAAAAGACGCTAAAGACCAAGGTACGATGCTCTCCGGAGCTAAGCGCCGCTCCCGGGCGTCTTTCGGCAGAAGCCGCGCTAAGGACAGCACTGTGAGCGGCACAATCGTCTTTGCGCGAAGAAGCCGCTTCTTCGCCTCCGCCAGCCGGAGAGAGCGGCAGCTTCGGAAAGGTGAAGAAGGAAGCTGTACAACACTGGCATTGTGTGCGCAGCTTGCCAACTGATAGACAACAGTACCTTTGCACTCTCCTGCCTTTTCCAATCACATGAACATTCCATTGCAAGCTCTTTTGGACAACTTTTCTTTTCTTCCTGCCAAACACTTGGCAGACCCCTATGCAACCTCAAAAACACGATGGGAGATGTTTTCTGTGCTGGCACAGTTTCTCCCTGCCAGACATAGTGGAAAAGCTTTCTGCTAAGATGTAGACTACAAAAGACGCTAGAGACCAAGGTACGATGCTCTCCGGAGCTAAGCGCCGCTCCCGGGCGTCTTTCGGCAGAAGCCGCGCTAAGGAGAGCACTGTGAGCGGCACAATCGTCTTTGCGCGAAGAAGCCGCTTCTTCGCCTCCGCCAGCCGGAGAGAGCGGCAGCTTCGGAAAGGTGAAGAAGGAAGCTGTACAACACTGGCATTGTGTGCGCAGCTTGCCAACTGATAGAAAACAGTACCTTTGCACTCTCCTGCCTTTTCCAATCACATGAACATTCCATTGCAAGCTGTTTTGGACAACTTTCTCTCTCTTCTTGCAAAACACTCTGCACACCTTTCTGCAACCTCCAAAACACGATGGGAGATGTTTTCTGTGCTGGCACAGTTTCTCCCTGCCAGACATAGTGGAAAAGCTTTCTGCTAAGATGTAGACTACAAAAGACGCTAGAGAACAAGGTACGATGCTCTCCGGAGCTAAGCGCCGCTGCCGGGCGTCTTTCGGCAGAAGCCGCGCTAAGGAGAGCACTGGGAGTGGCACAATCGTCTTTGCGCGAAGAAGCCGCTTTTTCGCCTCCGCCAGCCGGAGAGAGCGGCAGCTTCGGAAAGGTGAAGAAGGAAGCTGTACAACACTGGCATTGTGTGCGCAGCTTGCCAACTGATAGACAACAGTACCTTTGCACTCTCCTGCCTTTTCCAATCAAATGAACATTCCATTGCAAGCTGTTTTGGACAACTTTCCTTTCTTCCTGCCAAACACTTGGCAGACCCCTATGCAACCTCAAAAACACGATGGGAGATGTTTTCTGTGCTGGCACAGTTTCTCCCTGCCAGACATAGTGGAAAAGCTTTCTGCTAAGATGTAGACTACAAAAGACGCTAAAGACCAAGGTACGATGCTCTCCGGAGCTAAGCGCCGCTGCCGGGCGTCTTTCGGCAGAAGCCGCGCTCCGGAGAGCACTGTGAGCGGCACAATCGTCTTTGCGCGAAGAAGCCGCTTCTTCGCCTCCGCCAGCCGGAGAGAGCAGCAGCTTCAGAAAGGTGAAGAAGGAAGCTGTACAACACTGGCATTGTGTGCGCAGCTTGCCAACTGATAGACAACAGTACCTTTGCACTCTCCTGCCTTTTCCAATCACATGAACATTCCATTGGAAGCTGTTTTGGACAACTTTTCTTTTCTTCCTGCCAAACACTTGGCAGACCCCTATGCAACCTCAAAAACACGATGGGAGATGTTTTCTGTGCTGGCACAGTTTCTCCCTGCCAGACATAGTGGAAAAGCTTTCTGCTAAGATGTAGACTACAAAAGACGCTAGAGACCAAGGTACGATGCTCTCCAGAGCTAAGCGCCGCTCCCGGGCGTCTTTCGGCAGAAGCCGCGCTAAGGACAGCACTGTGAGCGGCACAATCGTCTTTGCGCGAAGAAGCCGCTTCTTCGCCTCCGCCAGCCGGAGAGAGCGGCAGCTTCGGAAAGGTGAAGAAGGAAGCTGTACAACACTGGCATTGTGTGCGCAGCTTGCCAACTGATAGAAAGCAGTACCTTTGCACTCTCCTGCCTTTTCCAATCACATGAACATTCCATTGGAAGCTGTTTTGGACAACTTTCTCTCTCTTCTTGCAAAACACTCTGCACACCTTTCTGCAACCTCCAAAACACGATGGGAGATGTTTTCTGTGCTGGCACAGTTTCTCCCTGCCAGACATAGTGGAAAAGCTTTCTGCTAAGATGTAGACTACAAAAGACGCTAAAGACCAAGGTACGATGCTCTCCGGAGCTAAGCGCCGCTCCCGGGCGTCTTTCGGCAGAAGCCGCGCTCCGGAGAGCACTGTGAGCGGCACAATCGTCTTTGCGCGAAGAAGCCGCTTCTTCGCCTCCGCCAGCCGGAGAGAGCGGCAGCTTCGGAAAGGTGAAGAAGGAAGCTGTACAACACTGGCATTGTGTGCGCAGCTTGCCAACTGATAGACAACAGTACCTTTGCACTCTCCTGCCTTTTCCAATCACATGAACATTCCATTGCAAGCTGTTTTGGACAACTTTTCTTTTCTTCCTGCCAAACACTTGACAGACCCCTATGCAACCTCAAAAACACGATGGGAGATGTTTTCTGTGCTGGCACAGTTTCTCCCTGCCAGACATAGTGGAAAAGCTTTCTGCTAAGATGTAGACTACAAAAGACGCTAGAGACCAAGGTACGATGCTCTCCGGAGCTAAGCGCCGCTCCCGGGCGTCTTTCGGCAGAAGCCGCGCTAAGGAGAGCACTGTGAGCGGCACAATCGTCTTTGCGCGAAGAAGCTGCTTCTTCGCCTCCGCCAGCCGGAGAGAGCGGCAGCTTCGGAAAGGTGAAGAAGGAAGCTGTACAACACTGGCATTGTGTGCGCAGCTTGCCAACTGATAGAAAACAGTACCTTTGCACTCTCCTGCCTTTTCCAATCACATGAACATTCCATTGGAAGCTGTTTTGGACAACTTTCTCTCTCTTCTTGCAAAACACTCTGCACACCTTTCTGCAACCTCAAAAACACGATGGGAGATGTTTTCTGTGCTGGCACAGTTTCTCCCTGCCAGACATAGTGGAAAAGCTTTCTGCTAAGATGTAGACTACAAAAGACGCTAGAGAACAAGGTACGATGCTCTCCGGAGCTAAGCGCCGCTGCCGGGCGTCTTTCGGCAGAAGCCGCGCTAAGGAGAGCACTGTGAGCGGCACAATCGTCTTTGCGCGAAGAAGCCGCTTCTTCGCCTCCGCCAGCCGGAGAGAGCGGCAGCTTCGGAAAGGTGAAGAAGGAAGCTGTACAACACTGGCATTGTGTGCGCAGCTTGCCAACTGATAGAAAACAGTACCTTTGCACTCTCCTGCCTTTTCCAATCACATGAACATTCCATTGCAAGCTGTTTTGGACAACTTTCCTTTCTTCCTGCCAAACACTTGGCAGACCCCTATGCAACCTCAAAAACACGATGGGAGATGTTTTCTGTGCTGGCACAGTTTCTCCCTGCCAGACATAGTGGAAAAGCTTTCTGCTAAGATGTAGACTACAAAAGACGCTAAAGACCAAGGTACGATGCTCTCCGGAGCTAAGCGCCGCTCCCGGGCGTCTTTCGGCAGAAGCCGCGCTCCGGAGAGCACTGTGAGCGGCACAATCGTCTTTGCGCGAAGAAGCCGCTTCTTCGCCTCCGCCAGCCGGAGAGAGCGGCAGCTTCGGAAAGGTGAAGAAGGAAGCTGTACAACACTGGCATTGTGTGCGCAGCTTGCCAACTGATAGAAAGCAGTACCTTTGCACTCTCCTGCCTTTTCCAATCACATGAACATTCCATTGGAAGCTGTTTTGGACAACTTTCTCTCTCTTCTTGCAAAACACTCTGCACACCTTTCTGCAACCTCAAAAACACGATGGGAGATGTTTTCTGTGCTGGCACAGTTTCTCCCTGCCAGACATAGTGGAAAAGCTTTCTGCTAAGATGTAGACTACAAAAGACGCTAGAGACCAAGGTACGATGCTCTCCAGAGCTCAGCGCCGCTCCCGGGCGTCTTTCGGCAGAAGCCGCGCTAAGGAGAGCACTGTGAGCGGCACAATCGTCTTTGCGCGAAGAAGCTGCTTCTTCGCCTCCGCCAGCCGGAGAGAGCGGCAGCTTCGGAAAGGTGAAGAAGGAAGCTGTTCAACACTGGCATTGTGTGCGCAGCTTGCCAACTGATAGAAAACAGTACCTTTGCACTCTCCTGCCTTTTCCAATCACATGAACATTCCATTGCAAGCTGTTTTGGACAACTTTCTCTCTCTTCTTGCAAAACACTCTGCACACCTTTCTGCAACCTCAAAAACACGATGGGAGATGTTTTCTGTGCTGGCACAGTTTCTCCCTGCCAGACATAGTGGAAAAGCTTTCTGCTAAGATGTAGACTACAAAAGACGCTAAAGACCAAGGTACGATGCTCTCCGGAGCTAAGCGCCGCTCCCAGGCGTCTTTCGGCAGAAGCCTTGCTCCGGAGAGCACTGTGAGCGGCACAATCGTCTTTGCGCGAAGAAGCCGCTTCTTCGCCTCCGCCAGCCGGAGAGAGCGGCAGCTTCGGAAAGGTGAAGAAGGAAGCTGTACAACACTGGCATTGTGTGCGCAGCTTGCCAACTGATAGAAAACAGTACCTTTGCACTCTCCTGCCTTTTCCAATCACATGAACATTCCATTGGAAGCTGTTTTGGACAACTTTCTCTCTCTTCTTGCAAAACACTCGGCACACCTTTCTGCAACCTCCAAAACACGATGGGAGATGTTTTCTGTGCTGGCACAGTTTCTCCCTGCCAGACATAGTGGAAAAGCTTTCTGCTAAGATGTAGACTACAAAAGACGCTAAAGACCAAGGTACGATGCTCTCCGGAGCTAAGCGCCGCTCCCGGCCGTCTTTCGGCAGAAGCCGCGCTAAGGAGAGCACTGGGAGTGGCACAATCGTCTTTGCGCGAAGAAGCCGCTTCTTCGCCTCCGCCAGCCGGAGAGAGCGGCAGCTTCGGAAAGGTGAAGAAGGAAGCTGTACAACACCGGCATTGTGTGCGCAGCTTGCCAACTGATAGAAAACAGTACCTTTGCACTCTCCTGCCATTTCCAATCACATGAACATTCCATTGCAAGCTGTTTTGGACAACTTTTCTTTTCTTCCTGCCAAACACTTGGCAGACCCCTATGCAACCTCAAAAACACGATGGGAGATGTTTTCTGTGCTGGCACAGTTTCTCCCTGCCAGACATAGTGGAAAAGCTTTCTGCTAAGATGTAGACTACAAAAGACGCTAGAGACCAAGGTACGATGCTCTCCGGAGCTAAGCGCCGCTCCCGGGCGTCTTTCGGCAGAAGCCGCGCTAAGGAGAGCACTGGGAGCGGCACAATCGTCTTTGCGCGAAGAAGCTGCTTCTTCGCCTCCGCCAGCCGGAGAGAGCGGCAGCTTCGGAAAGGTGAAGAAGGAAGCTGTACAACACTGGCATTGTGTGCGCAGCTTGCCAACTGATAGAAAACGGTACCTTTGCACTCTCCTGCCTTTTCCAATCACATGAACATTCCATTGCAAGCTGTTTTGGACAACTTTCTCTCTCTTCTTGCAAAACACTCTGCACACCTTTCTGCAACCTCCAAAACACGATGGGAGATGTTTTCTGTGCTGGCACAGTTTCTCCCTGCCAGACATAGTGGAAAAGCTTTCTGCTAAGATGTAGACTACAAAAGACGCTAAAGACCAAGGTACGATGCTCTCCGGAGCTAAGCGCCGCTCCCGGGCGTCTTTCGGCAGAAGCCGCGCTCCGGAGAGCACTGGGAGCGGCACAATCGTCTTTGCGCGAAGAAGCCGCTTCTTCGCCTCCGCCAGCCGGAGAGAGCGGCAGCTTCGGAAAGGTGAAGAAGGAAGCTGTACAACACTGGCATTGTGTGCGCAGCTTGCCAACTGATAGAAAGCAGTACCTTTGCACTCTCCTGCCTTTTCCAATCACATGAACATTCCATTGGAAGCTGTTTTGGACAACTTTCTCTCTCTTCTTGCAAAACACTCTGCACACCTTTCTGCAACCTCAAAAACACGATGGGAGATGTTTTCTGTGCTGGCACAGTTTCTCCCTGCCAGACATAGTGGAAAAGCTTTCTGCTAAGATGTAGACTACAAAAGACGCTAAAGACCAAGGTACGATGCTCTCCGGAGCTAAGCGCCGCTCCCGGGCGTCTTTCGGCAGAAGCCGCGCTCCGGAGAGCACTGTGAGCGGCACAATCGTCTTTGCGCGAAGAAGCCGCTTCTTCGCCTCCGCCAGCCGGAGAGAGCGGCAGCTTCGGAAAGGTGAAGAAGGAAGCTGTACAACACTGGCATTGTGTGCGCAGCTTGCCAACTGATAGACAACAGTACCTTTGCACTCTCCTGCCTTTTCCAATCACATGAACATTCCATTGCAAGCTGTTTTGGACAACTTTTCTTTTCTTCCTGCCAAACACTTGGCAGACCCCTATGCAACCTCAAAAACACGATGGGAGATGTTTTCTGTGCTGGCACAGTTTCTCCCTGCCAGACATAGTGGAAAAGCTTTCTGCTAAGATGTAGACTACAAAAGACGCTAAAGACCAAGGTACGATGCTCTGCGGAGCTAAGCGCCGCTGCCGGGCGTCTTTCGGCAGAAGCCGCGCTCCGGAGAGCACTGTGAGCGGCACAATCGTCTTTGCGCGAAGAAGCCGCTTCTTCGCCTCCGCCAGCCGGAGAGAGCGGCAGCTTCGGAAAGGTGAAGAAGGAAGCTGTACAACACTGGCATTGTGTGCGCAGCTTGCCAACTGATAGAAAGCAGTACCTTTGCACTCTCCTGCCTTTTCCAATCACATGAACATTCCATTGGAAGCTGTTTTGGACAACTTTCTCTCTCTTCTTGCAAAACACTCTGCACACCTTTCTGCAACCTCAAAAACACGATGGGAGATGTTTTCTGTGCTGGCACAGTTTCTCCCTGCCAGACATAGTGGAAAAGCTTTCTGCTAAGATGTAGACTACAAAAGACGCTAGAGACCAAGGTACGATGCTCTCCAGAGCTAAGCGCCGCTCCCGGGCGTCTTTCGGCAGAAGCCGCGCTAAGGAGAGCACTGTGAGCGGCACAATCGTCTTTGCGCGAAGAAGCCGCTTCTTCGCCTCCGCCAGCCGGAGAGAGCGGCAGCTTCGGAAAGGTGAAGAAGGAAGCTGTACAACACTGGCATTGTGTGCGCAGCTTGCCAACTGATAGAAAGCAGTACCTTTGCACTCTCCTGCCTTTTCCAATCACATGAACATTCCATTGCAAGCTGTTTTGGACAACTTTCTCTCTCTTCTTGCAAAACACTCTGCACACCTTTCTGCAACCTCAAAAACACGATGGGAGATGTTTTCTGTGCTGGCACAGTTTCTCCCTGCCAGACGTAGTGGAAAAGCTTTCTGCTAAGATGTAGACTACAAAAGACGCTAAAGACCAAGGTACGATGCTCTCCGGAGCTAAGCGCCGCTCCCGGGCGTCTTTCGGCAGAAGCCGCGCTCCGGAGAGCACTGTGAGCGGCACAATCGTCTTTGCGCGAAGAAGCCGCTTCTTCGCCTCCGCCAGCCGGAGAGTGCGGCAGCTTCAGAAAGGTGAAGAAGGAAGCTGTACAACACTGGCATTGTGTGCGCAGCTTGCCAACTGATAGAAAACAGTACCTTTGCACTCTCCTGCCTTTTCCAATCACATGAACATTCCATTGGAAGCTGTTTTGGACAACTTTCTCTCTCTTCTTGCAAAACACTCTGCACACCTTTCTGCAACCTCCAAAACACGATGGGAGATGTTTTCTGTGCTGGCACAGTTTCTCCCTGCCAGACATAGTGGAAAAGCTTTCTGCTAAGATGTAGACTACAAAAGACGCTAAAGACCAAGGTACGATGCTCTCCGGAGCTAAGCGCCGCTCCCGGGCGTCTTTCGGCAGAAGCCGCGCTCCGGAGAGCACTGTGAGCGGCACAATCGTCTTTGCGCGAAGAAGCCGCTTCTTCGCCTCCGCCAGCCGGAGAGAGCGGCAGCTTCGGAAAGGTGAAGAAGGAAGCTGTACAACACTGGCATTGTGTGCGCAGCTTGCCAACTGATAGAAAGCAGTACCTTTGCACTCTCCTGCCTTTTCCAATCACATGAACATTCCATTGCAAGCTGTTTTGGACAACTTTCTCTCTCTTCTTGCAAAACACTCTGCACACCTTTCTGCAACCTCCAAAACACGATGGGAGATGTTTTCTGTGCTGGCACAGTTTCTCCCTGCCAGACATAGTGGAAAAGCTTTCTGCTAAGATGTAGACTACAAAAGACGCTAAAGACCAAGGTACGATGCTCTCCGGAGCTAAGCGCCGCTCCCGGGCGTCTTTCGGCAGAAGCCGCGCTCCGGAGAGCACTGTGAGCGGCACAATCGTCTTTGCGCGAAGAAGCCGCTTCTTCGCCTCCGCCAGCCGGAGAGAGCGGCAGCTTCGGAAAGGTGAAGAAGGAAGCTGTACAACACTGGCATTGTGTGCGCAGCTTGCCAACTGATAGAAAGCAGTACCTTTGCACTCTCCTGCCTTTTCCAATCACATGAACATTCCATTGGAAGCTGTTTTGGACAACTTTCTCTCTCTTCTTGCAAAACACTCTGCACACCTTTCTGCAACCTCAAAAACACGATGGGAGATGTTTTCTGTGCTGGCACAGTTTCTCCCTGCCAGACATAGTGGAAAAGCTTTCTGCTAAGATGTAGACTACAAAAGACGCTAAAGACCAAGGTACGATGCTCTCCGGAGCTAAGCGCCGCTCCCGGGCGTCTTTCGGCAGAAGCCGCGCTCCGGAGAGCACTGTGAGCGGCACAATCGTCTTTGCGCGAAGAAGCCGCTTCTTCGCCTCCGCCAGCCGGAGAGAGCGGCAGCTTCGGAAAGGTGAAGAAGGAAGCTGTACAACACTGGCATTGTGTGCGCAGCTTGCCAACTGATAGACAACAGTACCTTTGCACTCTCCTGCCTTTTCCAATCACATGAACATTCCATTGCAAGCTGTTTTGGACAACTTTTCTTTTCTTCCTGCCAAACACTTGGCAGACCCCTAAGCAACCTCAAAAACACGATGGGAGATGTTTTCTGTGCTGGCACAGTTTCTCCCTGCCAGACATAGTGGAAAAGCTTTCTGCTAAGATGTAGACTACAAAAGACGCTAAAGACCAAGGTACGATGCTCTGCGGAGCTAAGCGCCGCTGCCGGGCGTCTTTCGGCAGAAGCCGCGCTCCGGAGAGCACTGTGAGCGGCACAATCGTCTTTGCGCGAAGAAGCCGCTTCTTCGCCTCCGCCAGCCGGAGAGAGCGGCAGCTTCGGAAAGGTGAAGAAGGAAGCTGTACAACACTGGCATTGTGTGCGCAGCTTGCCAACTGATAGAAAGCAGTACCTTTGCACTCTCCTGCCTTTTCCAATCACATGAACATTCCATTGGAAGCTGTTTTGGACAACTTTCTCTCTCTTCTTGCAAAACACTCTGCACACCTTTCTGCAACCTCAAAAACACGATGGGAGATGTTTTCTGTGCTGGCACAGTTTCTCCCTGCCAGACATAGTGGAAAAGCTTTCTGCTAAGATGTAGACTACAAAAGACGCTAGAGACCAAGGTACGATGCTCTCCAGAGCTAAGCGCCGCTCCCGGGCGTCTTTCGGCAGAAGCCGCGCTAAGGAGAGCACTGTGAGCGGCACAATCGTCTTTGCGCGAAGAAGCTGCTTCTTGGCCTCCGCCAGCCGGAGAGAGCGGCAGCTTCGGAAAGGTGAAGAAGGAAGCTGTACAACACTGGCATTGTGTGCGCAGCTTGCCAACTGATAGAAAGCAGTACCTTTGCACTCTCCTGCCTTTTCCAATCACATGAACATTCCATTGGAAGCTGTTTTGGACAACTTTCTCTCTCTTCTTGCAAAACACTCGGCACACCTTTCTGCAACCTCAAAAACACGATGGGAGATGTTTTCTGTGCTGGCACAGTTTCTCCCTGCCAGACGTAGTGGAAAAGCTTTCTGCTAAGATGTAGACTACAAAAGACGCTAAAGACCAAGGTACGATGCTCTCCGGAGCTAAGCGCCGCTCCCGGGCGTCTTTCGGCAGAAGCCGCGCTCCGGAGAGCACTGTGAGCGGCACAATCGTCTTTGCGCGAAGAAGCCGCTTCTTCGCCTCCGCCAGCCGGAGAGTGCGGCAGCTTCAGAAAGGTGAAGAAGGAAGCTGTACAACACTGGCATTGTGTGCGCAGCTTGCCAACTGATAGAAAACAGTACCTTTGCACTCTCCTGCCTTTTCCAATCACATGAACATTCCATTGGAAGCTGTTTTGGACAACTTTCTCTCTCTTCTTGCAAAACACTCTGCACACCTTTCTGCAACCTCCAAAACACGATGGGAGATGTTTTCTGTGCTGGCACAGTTTCTCCCTGCCAGACATAGTGGAAAAGCTTTCTGCTAAGATGTAGACTACAAAAGACGCTAAAGACCAAGGTACGATGCTCTCCGGAGCTAAGCGCCGCTCCCGGGCGTCTTTCGGCAGAAGCCGCGCTCCGGAGAGCACTGTGAGCGGCACAATCGTCTTTGCGCGAAGAAGCCGCTTCTTCGCCTCCGCCAGCCGGAGAGAGCGGCAGCTTCGGAAAGGTGAAGAAGGAAGCTGTACAACACTGGCATTGTGTGCGCAGCTTGCCAACTGATAGAAAGCAGTACCTTTGCACTCTCCTGCCTTTTCCAATCACATGAACATTCCATTGCAAGCTGTTTTGGACAACTTTCTCTCTCTTCTTGCAAAACACTCTGCACACCTTTCTGCAACCTCAAAAACACGATGGGAGATGTTTTCTGTGCTGGCACAGTTTCTCCCTGCCAGACATAGTGGAAAAGCTTTCTGCTAAGATGTAGACTACAAAAGACGCTAAAGACCAAGGTATGATGCTCTCCGGAGCTAAGCGCCGCTCCCGGGCGTCTTTCGGCAGAAGCCGCGCTCCGGAGAGCACTGTGAGCGGCACAATCGTCTTTGCGCGAAGAAGCTGCTTCTTCGCCTCCGCCAGCTGGAGAGAGCGGCAGCTTCGGAAAGGTGAAGAAGGAAGCTGTACAACACTGGCATTGTGTGCGCAGCTTGCCAACTGATAGAAAACAGTACCTTTGCACTCTCCTGCCTTTTCCAATCGCATGAACATTCCATTGCAAGCTGTTTTGGACAACTTTCTCTCTCTTCTTGCAAAACACTCTGCACACCTTTCTGCAACCTCCAAAACACGATGGGAGATGTTTTCTGTGCTGGCACAGTTTCTCCCTGCCAGACATAGTGGAAAAGCTTTCTGCTAAGATGTAGACTACAAAAGACGCTAAAGACCAAGGTACGATGCTCTCCGGAGCTAAGCGCCGCTCCCGGGCGTCTTTCGGCAGAAGCCTTGCTCCGGAGAGCACTGTGAGCGGCACAATCGTCTTTGCGCGAAGAAGCCGCTTCTTCGCCTCCGCCAGCCGGAGAGTGCGGCAGCTTCAGAAAGGTGAAGAAGGAAGCTGTACAACACTGGCATTGTGTGCGCAGCTTGCCAACTGATAGAAAACAGTACCTTTGCACTCTCCTGCCTTTTCCAATCACATGAACATTCCATTGGAAGCTGTTTTGGACAACTTTCTCTCTCTTCTTGCAAAACACTCTGCACACCTTTCTGCAACCTCCAAAACACGATGGGAGATGTTTTCTGTGCTGGCACAGTTTCTCCCTGCCAGACATAGTGGAAAAGCTTTCTGCTAAGATGTAGACTACAAAAGACGCTAAAGACCAAGGTACGATGCTCTCCGGAGCTAAGCGCCGCTCCCGGGCGTCTTTCGGCAGAAGCCGCGCTCCGGAGAGCACTGTGAGCGGCACAATCGTCTTTGCGCGAAGAAGCCGCTTCTTGGCCTCCGCCAGCCGGAGAGAGCGGCAGCTTCGGAAAGGTGAAGAAGGAAGCTGTACAACACTGGCATTGTGTGCGCAGCTTGCCAACTGATAGAAAACAGTACCTTTGCACTCTCCTGCCTTTTCCAATCACATGAACATTCCATTGGAAGCTGTTTTGGACAACTTTCTCTCTCTTCTTGCAAAACACTCGGCACACCTTTCTGCAACCTCCAAAACACGATGGGAGATGTTTTCTGTGCTGGCACAGTTTCTCCCTGCCAGACATAGTGGAAAAGCTTTCTGCTAAGATGTAGACTACAAAAGACGCTAAAGACCAAGGTACGATGCTCTCCGGAGCTAAGCGCCGCTCCCGGCCGTCTTTCGGCAGAAGCCGCGCTAAGGAGAGCACTGGGAGTGGCACAATCGTCTTTGCGCGAAGAAGCCGCTTCTTCGCCTCCGCCAGCCGGAGAGAGCGGCAGCTTCGGAAAGGTGAAGAAGGAAGCTGTACAACACCGGCATTGTGTGCGCAGCTTGCCAACTGATAGAAAACAGTACCTTTGCACTCTCCTGCCATTTCCAATCACATGAACATTCCATTGCAAGCTGTTTTGGACAACTTTTCTTTTCTTCCTGCCAAACACTTGGCAGACCCCTATGCAACCTCAAAAACACGATGGGAGATGTTTTCTGTGCTGGCACAGTTTCTCCCTGCCAGACATAGTGGAAAAGCTTTCTGCTAAGATGTAGACTACAAAAGACGCTAGAGACCAAGGTACGATGCTCTCCGGAGTTAAGCGCCGCTCCCGGGCGTCTTTCGGCAGAAGCCGCGCTAAGGAGAGCACTGGGAGCGGCACAATCGTCTTTGCGCGAAGAAGCTGCTTCTTCGCCTCCGCCAGCCGGAGAGAGCGGCAGCTTCGGAAAGGTGAAGAAGGAAGCTGTACAACACTGGCATTGTGTGCGCAGCTTGCCAACTGATAGAAAACGGTACCTTTGCACTCTCCTGCCTTTTCCAATCACATGAACATTCCATTGCAAGCTGTTTTGGACAACTTTCTCTCTCTTCTTGCAAAACACTCTGCACACCTTTCTGCAACCTCCAAAACACGATGGGAGATGTTTTCTGTGCTGGCACAGTTTCTCCCTGCCAGACATAGTGGAAAAGCTTTCTGCTAAGATGTAGACTACAAAAGACGCTAAAGACCAAGGTACGATGCTCTCCGGAGCTAAGCGCCGCTCCCGGGCGTCTTTCGGCAGAAGCCGCGCTCCGGAGAGCACTGGGAGCGGCACAATCGTCTTTGCGCGAAGAAGCCGCTTCTTCGCCTCCGCCAGCCGGAGAGAGCGGCAGCTTCGGAAAGGTGAAGAAGGAAGCTGTACAACACTGGCATTGTGTGCGCAGCTTGCCAACTGATAGAAAGCAGTACCTTTGCACTCTCCTGCCTTTTCCAATCACATGAACATTCCATTGGAAGCTGTTTTGGACAACTTTCTCTCTCTTCTTGCAAAACACTCTGCACACCTTTCTGCAACCTCAAAAACACGATGGGAGATGTTTTCTGTGCTGGCACAGTTTCTCCCTGCCAGACATAGTGGAAAAGCTTTCTGCTAAGATGTAGACTACAAAAGACGCTAAAGACCAAGGTACGATGCTCTCCGGAGCTAAGCGCCGCTCCCGGGCGTCTTTCGGCAGAAGCCGCGCTCCGGAGAGCACTGTGAGCGGCACAATCGTCTTTGCGCGAAGAAGCCGCTTCTTCGCCTCCGCCAGCCGGAGAGAGCGGCAGCTTCGGAAAGGTGAAGAAGGAAGCTGTACAACACTGGCATTGTGTGCGCAGCTTGCCAACTGATAGACAACAGTACCTTTGCACTCTCCTGCCTTTTCCAATCACATGAACATTCCATTGCAAGCTGTTTTGGACAACTTTTCTTTTCTTCCTGCCGAACACTTGGCAGACCCCTATGCAACCTCAAAAACACGATGGGAGATGTTTTCTGTGCTGGCACAGTTTCTCCCTGCCAGACATAGTGGAAAAGCTTTCTGCTAAGATGTAGACTACAAAAGACGCTAAAGACCAAGGTACGATGCTCTGCGGAGCTAAGCGCCGCTGCCGGGCGTCTTTCGGCAGAAGCCGCGCTCCGGAGAGCACTGTGAGCGGCACAATCGTCTTTGCGCGAAGAAGCCGCTTCTTCGCCTCCGCCAGCCGGAGAGAGCGGCAGCTTCGGAAAGGTGAAGAAGGAAGCTGTACAACACTGGCATTGTGTGCGCAGCTTGCCAACTGATAGAAAGCAGTACCTTTGCACTCTCCTGCCTTTTCCAATCACATGAACATTCCATTGGAAGCTGTTTTGGACAACTTTCTCTCTCTTCTTGCAAAACACTCTGCACACCTTTCTGCAACCTCAAAAACACGATGGGAGATGTTTTCTGTGCTGGCACAGTTTCTCCCTGCCAGACATAGTGGAAAAGCTTTCTGCTAAGATGTAGACTACAAAAGACGCTAGAGACCAAGGTACGATGCTCTCCAGAGCTAAGCGCCGCTCCCGGGCGTCTTTCGGCAGAAGCCGCGCTCCGGAGAGCACTGTGAGCGGCACAATCGTCTTTGCGCGAAGAAGCCGCTTCTTCGCCTCCGCCAGCCGGAGAGAGCGGCAGCTTCGGAAAGGTGAAGAAGGAAGCTGTACAACACTGGCATTGTGTGCGCAGCTTGCCAACTGATAGAAAGCAGTACCTTTGCACTCTCCTGCCTTTTCCAATCACATGAACATTCCATTGCAAGCTGTTTTGGACAACTTTCTCTCTCTTCTTGCAAAACACTCTGCACACCTTTCTGCAACCTCAAAAACACGATGGGAGATGTTTTCTGTGCTGGCACAGTTTCTCCCTGCCAGACGTAGTGGAAAAGCTTTCTGCTAAGATGTAGACTACAAAAGACGCTAAAGACCAAGGTACGATGCTCTCCGGAGCTAAGCGCCGCTCCCGGGCGTCTTTCGGCAGAAGCCGCGCTCCGGAGAGCACTGTGAGCGGCACAATCGTCTTTGCGCGAAGAAGCCGCTTCTTCGCCTCCGCCAGCCGGAGAGTGCGGCAGCTTCAGAAAGGTGAAGAAGGAAGCTGTACAACACTGGCATTGTGTGCGCAGCTTGCCAACTGATAGAAAACAGTACCTTTGCACTCTCCTGCCTTTTCCAATCACATGAACATTCCATTGGAAGCTGTTTTGGACAACTTTCTCTCTCTTCTTGCAAAACACTCTGCACACCTTTCTGCAACCTCCAAAACACGATGGGAGATGTTTTCTGTGCTGGCACAGTTTCTCCCTGCCAGACATAGTGGAAAAGCTTTCTGCTAAGATGTAGACTACAAAAGACGCTAAAGACCAAGGTACGATGCTCTCCGGAGCTAAGCGCCGCTCCCGGGCGTCTTTCGGCAGAAGCCGCGCTCCGGAGAGCACTGTGAGCGGCACAATCGTCTTTGCGCGAAGAAGCCGCTTCTTCGCCTCCGCCAGCCGGAGAGAGCGGCAGCTTCGGAAAGGTGAAGAAGGAAGCTGTACAACACTGGCATTGTGTGCGCAGCTTGCCAACTGATAGAAAGCAGTACCTTTGCACTCTCCTGCCTTTTCCAATCACATGAACATTCCATTGCAAGCTGTTTTGGACAACTTTCTCTCTCTTCTTGCAAAACACTCTGCACACCTTTCTGCAACCTCCAAAACACGATGGGAGATGTTTTCTGTGCTGGCACAGTTTCTCCCTGCCAGACATAGTGGAAAAGCTTTCTGCTAAGATGTAGACTACAAAAGACGCTAAAGACCAAGGTACGATGCTCTCCGGAGCTAAGCGCCGCTCCCGGGCGTCTTTCGGCAGAAGCCGCGCTCCGGAGAGCACTGTGAGCGGCACAATCGTCTTTGCGCGAAGAAGCCGCTTCTTCGCCTCCGCCAGCCGGAGAGAGCGGCAGCTTCGGAAAGGTGAAGAAGGAAGCTGTACAACACTGGCATTGTGTGCGCAGCTTGCCAACTGATAGAAAGCAGTACCTTTGCACTCTCCTGCCTTTTCCAATCACATGAACATTCCATTGGAAGCTGTTTTGGACAACTTTCTCTCTCTTCTTGCAAAACACTCTGCACACCTTTCTGCAACCTCAAAAACACGATGGGAGATGTTTTCTGTGCTGGCACAGTTTCTCCCTGCCAGACATAGTGGAAAAGCTTTCTGCTAAGATGTAGACTACAAAAGACGCTAAAGACCAAGGTACGATGCTCTCCGGAGCTAAGCGCCGCTCCCGGGCGTCTTTCGGCAGAAGCCGCGCTCCGGAGAGCACTGTGAGCGGCACAATCGTCTTTGCGCGAAGAAGCTGCTTCTTCGCCTCCGCCAGCCGGAGAGAGCGGCAGCTTCGGAAAGGTGAAGAAGGAAGCTGTACAACACTGGCATTGTGTGCGCAGCTTGCCAACTGATAGACAACAGTACCTTTGCACTCTCCTGCCTTTTCCAATCACATGAACATTCCATTGCAAGCTGTTTTGGACAACTTTTCTTTTCTTCCTGCCAAACACTTGGCAGACCCCTAAGCAACCTCAAAAACACGATGGGAGATGTTTTCTGTGCTGGCACAGTTTCTCCCTGCCAGACATAGTGGAAAAGCTTTCTGCTAAGATGTAGACTACAAAAGACGCTAAAGACCAAGGTACGATGCTCTGCGGAGCTAAGCGCCGCTGCCGGGCGTCTTTCGGCAGAAGCCGCGCTCCGGAGAGCACTGTGAGCGGCACAATCGTCTTTGCGCGAAGAAGCCGCTTCTTCGCCTCCGCCAGCCGGAGAGAGCGGCAGCTTCGGAAAGGTGAAGAAGGAAGCTGTACAACACTGGCATTGTGTGCGCAGCTTGCCAACTGATAGAAAGCAGTACCTTTGCACTCTCCTGCCTTTTCCAATCACATGAACATTCCATTGGAAGCTGTTTTGGACAACTTTCTCTCTCTTCTTGCAAAACACTCTGCACACCTTTCTGCAACCTCAAAAACACGATGGGAGATGTTTTCTGTGCTGGCACAGTTTCTCCCTGCCAGACATAGTGGAAAAGCTTTCTGCTAAGATGTAGACTACAAAAGACGCTAGAGACCAAGGTACGATGCTCTCCAGAGCTAAGCGCCGCTCCCGGGCGTCTTTCGGCAGAAGCCGCGCTAAGGAGAGCACTGTGAGCGGCACAATCGTCTTTGCGCGAAGAAGCTGCTTCTTGGCCTCCGCCAGCCGGAGAGAGCGGCAGCTTCGGAAAGGTGAAGAAGGAAGCTGTACAACACTGGCATTGTGTGCGCAGCTTGCCAACTGATAGAAAGCAGTACCTTTGCACTCTCCTGCCTTTTCCAATCACATGAACATTCCATTGGAAGCTGTTTTGGACAACTTTCTCTCTCTTCTTGCAAAACACTCGGCACACCTTTCTGCAACCTCAAAAACACGATGGGAGATGTTTTCTGTGCTGGCACAGTTTCTCCCTGCCAGACGTAGTGGAAAAGCTTTCTGCTAAGATGTAGACTACAAAAGACGCTAAAGACCAAGGTACGATGCTCTCCGGAGCTAAGCGCCGCTCCCGGGCGTCTTTCGGCAGAAGCCGCGCTCCGGAGAGCACTGTGAGCGGCACAATCGTCTTTGCGCGAAGAAGCCGCTTCTTCGCCTCCGCCAGCCGGAGAGTGCGGCAGCTTCAGAAAGGTGAAGAAGGAAGCTGTACAACACTGGCATTGTGTGCGCAGCTTGCCAACTGATAGAAAACAGTACCTTTGCACTCTCCTGCCTTTTCCAATCACATGAACATTCCATTGGAAGCTGTTTTGGACAACTTTCTCTCTCTTCTTGCAAAACACTCTGCACACCTTTCTGCAACCTCAAAAACACGATGGGAGATGTTTTCTGTGCTGGCACAGTTTCTCCCTGCCAGACATAGTGGAAAAGCTTTCTGCTAAGATGTAGACTACAAAAGACGCTAAAGACCAAGGTACGATGCTCTCCGGAGCTAAGCGCCGCTCCCGGGCGTCTTTCGGCAGAAGCCGCGCTCCGGAGAGCACTGTGAGCGGCACAATCGTCTTTGCGCGAAGAAGCCGCTTCTTCGCCTCCGCCAGCCGGAGAGAGCGGCAGCTTCGGAAAGGTGAAGAAGGAAGCTGTACAACACTGGCATTGTGTGCGCAGCTTGCCAACTGATAGAAAACAGTACCTTTGCACTCTCCTGCCTTTTCCAATCACATGAACATTCCATTGGAAGCTGTTTTGGACAACTTTCTCTCTCTTCTTGCAAAACACTCTGCACACCTTTCTGCAACCTCAAAAACACGATGGGAGATGTTTTCTGTGCTGGCACAGTTTCTCCCTGCCAGACATAGTGGAAAAGCTTTCTGCTAAGATGTAGACTACAAAAGACGCTAAAGACCAAGGTATGATGCTCTCCGGAGCTAAGCGCCGCTCCCGGGCGTCTTTCGGCAGAAGCCGCGCTCCGGAGAGCACTGTGAGCGGCACAATCGTCTTTGCGCGAAGAAGCTGCTTCTTCGCCTCCGCCAGCCGGAGAGAGCGGCAGCTTCGGAAAGGTGAAGAAGGAAGCTGTACAACACTGGCATTGTGTGCGCAGCTTGCCAACTGATAGAAAACAGTACCTTTGCACTCTCCTGCCTTTTCCAATCGCATGAACATTCCATTGCAAGCTGTTTTGGACAACTTTCTCTCTCTTCTTGCAAAACACTCTGCACACCTTTCTGCAACCTCCAAAACACGATGGGAGATGTTTTCTGTGCTGGCACAGTTTCTCCCTGCCAGACATAGTGGAAAAGCTTTCTGCTAAGATGTAGACTACAAAAGACGCTAAAGACCAAGGTACGATGCTCTCCGGAGCTAAGCGCCGCTCCCGGGCGTCTTTCGGCAGAAGCCTTGCTCCGGAGAGCACTGTGAGCGGCACAATCGTCTTTGCGCGAAGAAGCCGCTTCTTCGCCTCCGCCAGCCGGAGAGTGCGGCAGCTTCAGAAAGGTGAAGAAGGAAGCTGTACAACACTGGCATTGTGTGCGCAGCTTGCCAACTGATAGAAAACAGTACCTTTGCACTCTCCTGCCTTTTCCAATCACATGAACATTCCATTGGAAGCTGTTTTGGACAACTTTCTCTCTCTTCTTGCAAAACACTCTGCACACCTTTCTGCAACCTCCAAAACACGATGGGAGATGTTTTCTGTGCTGGCACAGTTTCTCCCTGCCAGACATAGTGGAAAAGCTTTCTGCTAAGATGTAGACTACAAAAGACGCTAAAGACCAAGGTACGATGCTCTCCGGAGCTAAGCGCCGCTCCCGGGCGTCTTTCGGCAGAAGCCGCGCTCCGGAGAGCACTGTGAGCGGCACAATCGTCTTTGCGCGAAGAAGCCGCTTCTTGGCCTCCGCCAGCCGGAGAGAGCGGCAGCTTCGGAAAGGTGAAGAAGGAAGCTGTACAACACTGGCATTGTGTGCGCAGCTTGCCAACTGATAGAAAACAGTACCTTTGCACTCTCCTGCCTTTTCCAATCACATGAACATTCCATTGCAAGCTGTTTTGGACAACTTTCTCTCTCTTCTTGCAAAACACTCTGCACACCTTTCTGCAACCTCAAAAACACGATGGGAGATGTTTTCTGTGCTGGCACAGTTTCTCCCTGCCAGACATAGTGGAAAAGCTTTCTGCTAAGATGTAGACTACAAAAGACGCTAAAGACCAAGGTACGATGCTCTCCGGAGCTAAGCGCCGCTCCCGGGCGTCTTTCGGCAGTAGCCGCGCTCCGGAGAGCACTGTGAGCGGCACAATCGTCTTTGCGCGAAGAAGCCGCTTCTTCGCCTCCGCCAGCCGGAGAGAGCGGCAGCTTCGGAAAGGTGAAGAAGGAAGCTGTACAACACTGGCATTGTGTGCGCAGCTTGCCAACTGATAGAAAACAGTACCTTTGCACTCTCCTGCCTTTTCCAATCACATGAACATTCCATTGCAAGCTGTTTTGGACAACTTTCTCTCTCTTCTTGCAAAACACTCTGCACACCTTTCTGCAACCTCAAAAACACGATGGGAGATGTTTTCTGTGCTGGCACAGTTTCTCCCTGCCAGACATAGTGGAAAAGCTTTCTGCTAAGATGTAGACTACAAAAGACGCTAAAGACCAAGGTACGATGCTCTCCGGAGCTAAGCGCCGGTCCCAGGCGTCTTTCGGCAGAAGCCTTGCTCCGGAGAGCACTGGGAGCGGCACAATCGTCTTTGCGCGAAACAGCCGCTTCTTCGCCTCCGCCAGCCGGAGAGAGCGGCAGCTTCGGAAAGGTGAAGAAGGAAGCTGTACAACACTGGCATTGTGTGCGCAGCTTGCCAACTGATAGAAAACAGTACCTTTGCACTCTCCTGCCTTTTCCAATCACATGAACATTCCATTGCAAGCTGTTTTGGACAACTTTCTCTCTCTTCTTGCAAAACACTCTGCACACCTTTCTGCAACCTCAAAAACACGATGGGAGATGTTTTCTGTGCTGGCACAGTTTCTCCCTGCCAGACATAGTGGAAAAGCTTTCCACTAAGATGTAGACTACAAAAGACGCTAAAGACCAAGGTACGATGCTCTCCGGAGCTAAGCGCCGCTCCCGGGCGTCTTTCGGCAGAAGCCGCGCTAAGGAGAGCACTGGGAGTGGCACAATCGTCTTTGCGCGAAGAAGCCGCTTCTTCGCCTCCGCCAGGCGGAGAGAGCGGCAGCTTCGGAAAGGTGAAGAAGGAAGCTGTACAACACTGGCATTGTGTGCGCAGCTTGCCAACTGATAGACAACAGTACCTTTGCACTCTCCGGCCTTTTCCAATCACATGAACATTCCATTGCAAGCTGTTTTGGACAACTTTCCTTTCTTCATGCCAAACACTTGGCAGACCCCTATGCAACCTCAAAAACACGATGGGAGATGTTTTCTGTGCTGGCACAGTTTCTCCCTGCCAGACATAGTGGAAAAGCTTTCTGCTAAGATGTAGACTACAAAAGACGCTAAAGACCAAGGTACGATGCTCTCCGGAGCTAAGCGCCGCTGCCGGGCGTCTTTCGGCAGAAGCCGCGCTCCGGAGAGCACTGTGAGCGGCACAATCGTCTTTGCGCGAAGAAGCCGCTTCTTCGCCTCCGCCAGCCGGAGAGAGCGGCAGCTTCGAAAAGGTGAAGAAGGAAGCTGTACAACACCGGCATTGTGTGCGCAGCTTGCCAACTGATAGAAAACAGTACCTTTGCACTCTCCTGCCTTTTCCAATCACATGAACATTCCATTGCAAGCTGTTTTGGACAACTTTCCTTTCTTCCTGCCAAACACTTGGCAGACCCCTATGCAACCTCAAAAACACGATGGGAGATGTTTTCTGTGCTGGCACAGTTTCTCCCTGCCAGACATAGTGGAAAAGCTTTCTGCTAAGATGTAGACTACAAAAGACGCTAAAGACCAAGGTACGATGCTCTCCGGAGCTAAGCGCCGCTGCCGGGCGTCTTTCGGCAGAAGCCGCGCTCCGGAGAGCACTGTGAGCGGCACAATCGTCTTTGCGCGAAGAAGCCGCTTCTTCGCCTCCGCCAGCCAGAGAGAGCGGCAGCTTCGGAAAGGTGAAGAAGGAAGCTGTACAACACTGGCATTGTGTGCGCAGCTTGCCAACTGATAGAAAACAGTACCTTTGCACTCTCCTGCCTTTTCCAATCACATGAACATTCCATTGGAAGCTGTTTTGGACAACTTTCTCTCTCTTCTTGCAAAACACTCGGCACACCTTTCTGCAACCTCAAAAACACGATGGGAGATGTTTTCTGTGCTGGCACAGTTTCTCCCTGCCAGACATAGTGGAAAAGCTTTCTGCTAAGATGTAGACTACAAAAGACGCTAAAGACCAAGGTACGATGCTCTCCGGAGCTAAGCGCCGCTCCCGGGCGTCTTTCGGCAGAAGCCGCGCTAAGGAGAGCACTGTGAGCGGCACAATCGTCTTTGCGCGAAGAAGCCGCTTCTTCGCCTCCGCCAGCCGGAGAGAGCGGCAGCTTCGGAAAGGTGAAGAAGGAAGCTGTACAACACTGGCATTGTGTGCGCAGCTTGCCAACTGATAGACAACAGTACCTTTGCACTCTCCTGCCTTTTCCAATCACATGAACATTCCATTGCAAGCTGTTTTGGACAACTTTCTCTCTCTTCTTGCAAAACACTCTGCACACCTTTCTGCAACCTCCAAAACACGATGGGAGATGTTTTCTGTGCTGGCACAGTTTCTCCCTGCCAGACATAGTGGAAAAGCTTTCTGCTAAGATGTAGACTACAAAAGACGCTAAAGACCAAGGTACGATGCTCTCCGGAGCTAAGCGCCGCTGCCGGGCGTCTTTCGGCAGAAGCCGCGCTAAGGAGAGCACTGGGAGTGGCACAATCATCTTTGCGCGAAGAAGCCGCTTTTTCGCCTCTGCCAGCCGGAGAGAGCGGCAGCTTCGGAAAGGTGAAGAAGGAAGCTGTACAACACTGGCATTGTGTGCGCAGCTTGCCAACTGATAGAAAACAGTACCTTTGCACTCTCCTGCCTTTTCCAATCACATGAACATTCCATTGGAAGCTGTTTTGGACAACTTTCCTTTCTTCCTGCCAAACACTTGGCAGACCCCTATGCAACCTCAAAAACACGATGGGAGATGTTTTCTGTGCTGGCACAGTTTCTCCCTGCCAGACATAGTGGAAAAGCTTTCTGCTAAGATGTAGACTACAAAAGACGCTAAAGACCAAGGTACGATGCTCTCCGGAGCTAAGCGCCGCTCCCGGGCGTCTTTCGGCAGAAGCCGCGCTCCGGAGAGCACTGTGAGCGGCACAATCGTCTTTGCGCGAAGAAGCCGCTTCTTCGCCTCCGCCAGCCAGAGAGAGCGGCAGCTTCGGAAAGGTGAAGAAGGAAGCTGTACAACACTGGCATTGTGTGCGCAGCTTGCCAACTGATAGAAAACAGTACCTTTGCACTCTCCTGCCTTTTCCAATCACATGAACATTCCATTGGAAGCTGTTTTGGACAACTTTCTCTCTCTTCTTGCAAAACACTCTGCACACCTTTCTGCAACCTCAAAAACACGATGGGAGATGTTTTCTGTGCTGGCACAGTTTCTCCCTGCCAGACATAGTGGAAAAGCTTTCTGCTAAGATGTAGACTACAAAAGACGCTAAAGACCAAGGTACGATGCTCTCTGGAGCTAAGCGCCGCTCCCGGGCGTCTTTCGGCAGAAGCCGCGCTCCGGAGAGCACTGTGTGCGGCACAATCGTCTTTGCGCGAAGAAGCCGCTTCTTCGCCTCCGCCAGCCGGAGAGAGCGGCAGCTTCGGAAAGGTGAAGAAGGAAGCTGTACAACACTGGCATTGTGTGCGCAGCTTGCCAACTGATAGAAAACAGTACCTTTGCACTCTCCTGCCTTTTCCAATCACATGAACATTCCATTGCAAGCTGTTTTGGACAACTTTCTCTCTCTTCTTGCAAAACACTCTGCACACCTTTCTGCAACCTCCAAAACACGATGGGAGATGTTTTCTGTGCTGGCACAGTTTCTCCCTGCCAGACATAGTGGAAAAGCTTTCTGCTAAGATGTAGACTACAAAAGACGCTAAAGACCAAGGTACGATGCTCTCCGGAGCTAAGCGCCGCTCCCGGGCGTCTTTCGGCAGAAGCCGCGCTCCGGAGAGCACTGTGAGCGGCACAATCGTCTTTGCGCGAAGAAGCTGCTTCTTCGCCTCCGCCAGCCGGAGAGAGCGGCAGCTTCGGAAAGGTGAAGAAGGAAGCTGTACAACACTGGCATTGTGTGCGCAGCTTGCCAACTGATAGAAAACAGTACCTTTGCACTCTCCTGCCTTTTCCAATCGCATGAACATTCCATTGCAAGCTGTTTTGGACAACTTTCTCTCTCTTCTTGCAAAACACTCTGCACACCTTTCTGCAACCTCCAAAACACGATGGGAGATGTTTTCTGTGCTGGCACAGTTTCTCCCTGCCAGACATAGTGGAAAAGCTTTCTGCTAAGATGTAGACTACAAAAGACGCTAAAGACCAAGGTACGATGCTCTCCGGAGCTAAGCGCCGCTCCCGGGCGTCTTTCGGCAGAAGCCTTGCTCCGGAGAGCACTGTGAGCGGCACAATCGTCTTTGCGCGAAGAAGCCGCTTCTTCGCCTCCGCCAGCCGGAGAGTGCGGCAGCTTCAGAAAGGTGAAGAAGGAAGCTGTACAACACTGGCATTGTGTGCGCAGCTTGCCAACTGATAGAAAACAGTACCTTTGCACTCTCCTGCCTTTTCCAATCACATGAACATTCCATTGGAAGCTGTTTTGGACAACTTTCTCTCTCTTCTTGCAAAACACTCTGCACACCTTTCTGCAACCTCCAAAACACGATGGGAGATGTTTTCTGTGCTGGCACAGTTTCTCCCTGCCAGACATAGTGGAAAAGCTTTCTGCTAAGATGTAGACTACAAAAGACGCTAAAGACCAAGGTACGATGCTCTCCGGAGCTAAGCGCCGCTCCCGGGCGTCTTTCGGCAGAAGCCGCGCTCCGGAGAGCACTGTGAGCGGCACAATCGTCTTTGCGCGAAGAAGCCGCTTCTTGGCCTCCGCCAGCCGGAGAGAGCGGCAGCTTCGGAAAGGTGAAGAAGGAAGCTGTACAACACTGGCATTGTGTGCGCAGCTTGCCAACTGATAGAAAACAGTACCTTTGCACTCTCCTGCCTTTTCCAATCACATGAACATTCCATTGCAAGCTGTTTTGGACAACTTTCTCTCTCTTCTTGCAAAACACTCTGCACACCTTTCTGCAACCTCAAAAACACGATGGGAGATGTTTTCTGTGCTGGCACAGTTTCTCCCTGCCAGACATAGTGGAAAAGCTTTCTGCTAAGATGTAGACTACAAAAGACGCTAAAGACCAAGGTACGATGCTCTCCGGAGCTAAGCGCCGCTCCCGGGCGTCTTTCGGCAGTAGCCGCGCTCCGGAGAGCACTGTGAGCGGCACAATCGTCTTTGCGCGAAGAAGCCGCTTCTTCGCCTCCGCCAGCCGGAGAGAGCGGCAGCTTCGGAAAGGTGAAGAAGGAAGCTGTACAACACTGGCATTGTGTGCGCAGCTTGCCAACTGATAGAAAACAGTACCTTTGCACTCTCCTGCCTTTTCCAATCACATGAACATTCCATTGCAAGCTGTTTTGGACAACTTTCTCTCTCTTCTTGCAAAACACTCTGCACACCTTTCTGCAACCTCAAAAACACGATGGGAGATGTTTTCTGTGCTGGCACAGTTTCTCCCTGCCAGACATAGTGGAAAAGCTTTCTGCTAAGATGTAGACTACAAAAGACGCTAAAGACCAAGGTACGATGCTCTCCGGAGCTAAGCGCCGGTCCCAGGCGTCTTTCGGCAGAAGCCTTGCTCCGGAGAGCACTGGGAGCGGCACAATCGTCTTTGCGCGAAACAGCCGCTTCTTCGCCTCCGCCAGCCGGAGAGAGCGGCAGCTTCGGAAAGGTGAAGAAGGAAGCTGTACAACACTGGCATTGTGTGCGCAGCTTGCCAACTGATAGAAAACAGTACCTTTGCACTCTCCTGCCTTTTCCAATCACATGAACATTCCATTGCAAGCTGTTTTGGACAACTTTCTCTCTCTTCTTGCAAAACACTCTGCACACCTTTCTGCAACCTCAAAAACACGATGGGAGATGTTTTCTGTGCTGGCACAGTTTCTCCCTGCCAGACATAGTGGAAAAGCTTTCCGCTAAGATGTAGACTACAAAAGACGCTAAAGACCAAGGTACGATGCTCTCCGGAGCTAAGCGCCGCTCCCGGGCGTCTTTCGGCAGAAGCCGCGCTAAGGAGAGCACTGGGAGTGGCACAATCGTCTTTGCGCGAAGAAGCCGCTTCTTCGCCTCCGCCAGCCGGAGAGAGCGGCAGCTTCGGAAAGGTGAAGAAGGAAGCTGTACAACACTGGCATTGTGTGCGCAGCTTGCCAACTGATAGACAACAGTACCTTTGCACTCTCCTGCCTTTTCCAATCACATGAACATTCCATTGCAAGCTGTTTTGGACAACTTTCCTTTCTTCATGCCAAACACTTGGCAGACCCCTATGCAACCTCAAAAACACGATGGGAGATGTTTTCTGTGCTGGCACAGTTTCTCCCTGCCAGACATAGTGGAAAAGCTTTCTGCTAAGATGTAGACTACAAAAGACGCTAAAGACCAAGGTACGATGCTCTCCGGAGCTAAGCGCCGCTGCCGGGCGTCTTTCGGCAGAAGCCGCGCTCCGGAGAGCACTGTGAGCGGCACAATCGTCTTTGCGCGAAGAAGCCGCTTCTTCGCCTCCGCCAGCCGGAGAGAGCGGCAGCTTCGAAAAGGTGAAGAAGGAAGCTGTACAACACCGGCATTGTGTGCGCAGCTTGCCAACTGATAGAAAACAGTACCTTTGCACTCTCCTGCCTTTTCCAATCACATGAACATTCCATTGCAAGCTGTTTTGGACAACTTTCCTTTCTTCCTGCCAAACACTTGGCAGACCCCTATGCAACCTCAAAAACACGATGGGAGATGTTTTCTGTGCTGGCACAGTTTCTCCCTGCCAGACATAGTGGAAAAGCTTTCTGCTAAGATGTAGACTACAAAAGACGCTAAAGACCAAGGTACGATGCTCTCCGGAGCTAAGCGCCGCTGCCGGGCGTCCTTCGGCAGAAGCCGCGCTCCGGAGAGCACTGTGAGCGGCACAATCGTCTTTGCGCGAAGAAGCCGCTTCTTCGCCTCCGCCAGCCAGAGAGAGCGGCAGCTTCGGAAAGGTGAAGAAGGAAGCTGTACAACACTGGCATTGTGTGCGCAGCTTGCAAACTGATAGAAAACAGTACCTTTGCACTCTCCTGCCTTTTCCAATCACATGAACATTCCATTGGAAGCTGTTTTGGACAACTTTCTCTCTCTTCTTGCAAAACACTCGGCACACCTTTCTGCAACCTCAAAAACACGATGGGAGATGTTTTCTGTGCTGGCACAGTTTCTCCCTGCCAGACATAGTGGAAAAGCTTTCTGCTAAGATGTAGACTACAAAAGACGCTAAAGACCAAGGTACGATGCTCTCCGGAGCTAAGCGCCGCTCCCGGGCGTCTTTCGGCAGAAGCCGCGCTAAGGAGAGCACTGTGAGCGGCACAATCGTCTTTGCGCGAAGAAGCCGCTTCTTCGCCTCCGCCAGCCGGAGAGAGCGGCAGCTTCGGAAAGGTGAAGAAGGAAGCTGTACAACACTGGCATTGTGTGCGCAGCTTGCCAACTGATAGACAACAGTACCTTTGCACTCTCCTGCCTTTTCCAATCACATGAACATTCCATTGCAAGCTGTTTTGGACAACTTTCTCTCTCTTCTTGCAAAACACTCTGCACACCTTTCTGCAACCTCCAAAAAACGATGGGAGATGTTTTCTGTGCTGGCACAGTTTCTCCCTGCCAGACATAGTGGAAAAGCTTTCTGCTAAGATGTAGACTACAAAAGACGCTAAAGACCAAGGTACGATGCTCTCCGGAGCTAAGCGCCGCTCCCGGGCGTCTTTCGGCAGAAGCCGCGCTCCGGAGAGCACTGTGAGCGGCACAATCGTCTTTGCGCGAAGAAGCCGCTTCTTCGCCTCCGCCAGCCAGAGAGAGCGGCAGCTTCGGAAAGGTGAAGAAGGAAGCTGTACAACACTGGCATTGTGTGCGCAGCTTGCCAACTGATAGAAAACAGTACCTTTGCACTCTCCTGCCTTTTCCAATCACATGAACATTCCATTGGAAGCTGTTTTGGACAACTTTCTCTCTCTTCTTGCAAAACACTCTGCACACCTTTCTGCAACCTCAAAAACACGATGGGAGATGTTTTCTGTGCTGGCACAGTTTCTCCCTGCCAGACATAGTGGAAAAGCTTTCTGCTAAGATGTAGACTACAAAAGACGCTAAAGACCAAGGTACGATGCTCTCTGGAGCTAAGCGCCGCTCCCGGGCGTCTTTCGGCAGAAGCCGCGCTCCGGAGAGCACTGTGTGCGGCACAATCGTCTTTGCGCGAAGAAGCCGCTTCTTCGCCTCCGCCAGCCGGAGAGAGCGGCAGCTTCGGAAAGGTGAAGAAGGAAGCTGTACAACACTGGCATTGTGTGCGCAGCTTGCCAACTGATAGAAAACAGTACCTTTGCACTCTCCTGCCTTTTCCAATCACATGAACATTCCATTGCAAGCTGTTTTGGACAACTTTCTCTCTCTTCTTGCAAAACACTCTGCACACCTTTCTGCAACCTCCAAAACACGATGGGAGATGTTTTCTGTGCTGGCACAGTTTCTCCCTGCCAGACATAGTGGAAAAGCTTTCTGCTAAGATGTAGACTACAAAAGACGCTAAAGACCAAGGTACGATGCTCTCCGGAGCTAAGCACCGCTCCCGGGCCTCTTTCGGCAGAAGCCGCGCTAAGGAGAGCACTGTGAGCGGCACAATCGTCTTTGCGCGAAGAAGCCGCTTCTTCGCCTCCGCCAGCCGGAGAGAGCGGCAGCTTCGGAAAGGTGAAGAAGGAAGCTGTACAACACCGGCATTGTGTGCGCAGCTTGCCAACTGATAGAAAGCAGTACCTTTGCACTCTCCTGCCTTTTCCAATCACATGAACATTCCATTGCAAGCTGTTTTGGACAACTTTCTCTCTCTTCTTGCAAAACACTCGGCACACCTTTCTGCAACCTCAAAAACACGATGGGAGATGTTTTCTGTGCTGGCACAGTTTCTCCCTGCCAGACATAGTGGAAAAGCTTTCTGCTAAGATGTAGACTACAAAAGACGCTAGAGACCAAGGTACGATGCTCTCCGGAGCTAAGCGCCGCTGCCGGGCGTCTTTCGGCAGAAGCCGCGCTAAGGAGAGCACTGTGAGCGGCACAATCGTCTTTGCGCGAAGAAGCCGCTTCTTCGCCTCCGCCAGCCGGAGAGAGCGGCAGCTTCGGAAAGGTGAAGAAGGAAGCTGTACAACACTGGCATTGTGTGCGCAACTTGCCAACTGATAGAAAACAGTACCTTTGCACTCTCCTGCCTTTTCCAATCACATGAACATTCCATTGCAAGCTGTTTTGGACAACTTTCTCTCTCTTCTTGCAAAACACTCTGCACACCTATCTGCAACCTCAAAAACACGATGGGAGATGTTTTCTGTGCTGGCACAGTTTCTCCCTGCCAGACATAGTGGAAAAGCTTTCTGCTAAGATGTAGACTACAAAAGACGCTAGAGACCAAGGTACGATGCTCTCCGGAGCTAAGCGCCGCTGCCGGGCGTCTTTCGGCAGAAGCCGCGCTAAGGAGAGCACTGGGAGCGGCACAATCGTCTTTGCGCGAAGAAGCCGCTTCTTCGCCTCCGCCAGGCGGAGAGAGCGGCAGCTTCGGAAAGGTGAAGAAGGAAGCTGTACAACACTGGCATTGTGTGCGCAGCTTGCCAACTGATAGAAAACAGTACCTTTGCACTCTCCTGCCTTTTCCAATCACATGAATATTCCATTGCAAGCTGTTTTGGACAACTTTCTCTCTCTTCTTGCAAAACACTCGGCACACATTTCTGCAACCTCAAAAACACGATGGGAGATGTTTTCTGTGCTGGCACAGTTTCTCCCTGCCAGACATAGTGGAAAAGCTTTCTGCTAAGATGTAGACTACAAAAGACGCTAAAGACCAAGGTACGATGCTCTCCGGAGCTAAGCGCCGCTCCCGGGCGTCTTTCGGCAGAAGCCGCGCTAAGGAGAGCACTGTGAGCGGCACAATCGTCTTTGCGCGAAGAAGCCGCTTCTTCGCCTCCGCCAGCCGGAGAGAGCGGCAGCTTCGGAAAGGTGAAGAAGGAAGCTGTACAACACTGGCATTGTGTGCGCAGCTTGCCAACTGATAGACAACAGTACCTTTGCACTCTCCTGCCTTTTCCAATCACATGAACATTCCATTGCAAGCTGTTTTGGACAACTTTCTCTCTCTTCTTGCAAAACACTCTGCACACCTATCTGCAACCTCAAAAACACGATGGGAGATGTTTTCTGTGCTGGCACAGTTTCTCCCTGCCAGACATAGTGGAAAAGCTTTCTGCTAAGATGTAGACTACAAAAGACGCTAGAGACCAAGGTACGATGCTCTCCGGAGCTAAGCGCCGCTGCCGGGCGTCTTTCGGCAGAAGCCGCGCTCCGGAGAGCACTGGGAGTGGCACAATCGTCTTTGCGCGAAGAAGCCGCTTTTTCGCCTCCGCCAGCCGGAGAGAGCGGCAGCTTCGGAAAGGTGAAGAAGGAAGCTGTACAACACTGGCATTGTGTGCGCAGCTTGCCAACTGATAGAAAACAGTACCTTTGCACTCTCCTGCCTTTTCCAATCACATGAACATTCCATTGCAAGCTGTTTTGGACAACTTTCCTTTCTTCCTGCCAAACACTTGGCAGACCCCTATGCAACCTCAAAAACACGATGGGAGATGTTTTCTGTGCTGGCACAGTTTCTCCCTGCCAGACATAGTGGAAAAGCTTTCTGCTAAGATGTAGACTACAAAAGACGCTAAAGACCAAGGTACGATGCTCTCCGGAGCTAAGCGCCGCTGCCGGGCGTCTTTCGGCAGAAGCCGCGCTAAGGAGAGCACTGTGAGCGGCACAATCGTCTTTGCGCGAAGAAGCCGCTTCTTCGCCTCCGCCAGCCGGAGAGAGCGGCAGCTTCGGAAAGGTGAAGAAGGAAGCTGTACAACACTGGCATTGTGTGCGCAGTTTGCCAACTGATAGAAAACAGTACCTTTGCACTCTCCTGCCTTTTCCAATCACATGAACATTCCATTGGAAGCTGTTTTGGACAACTTTCTCTCTCTTCTTGCAAAACACTCTGCACACCTTTCTGCAACCTCCAAAACACGATGGGAGATGTTTTCTGTGCTGGCACAGTTTCTCCCTGCCAGACATAGTGGAAAAGCTTTCTGCTAAGATGTAGACTACAAAAGACGCTAAAGACCAAGGTACGATGCTCTCCGGAGCTAAGCGCCGCTCCCGGGCGTCTTTCGGCAGAAGCCGCGCTCCGGAGAGCACTGTGAGCGGCACAATCTTCTTTGCGCGAAGAAGCCGCTTCTTGGCCTCCGCCAGCCGGAGAGAGCGGCAGCTTCGGAAAGGTGAAGAAGGAAGCTGTACAACACTGGCATTGTGTGCGCAGCTTGCCAACTGATAGAAAACAGTACCTTTGCACTCTCCTGCCTTTTCCAATCACATGAACATTCCATTGCAAGCTGTTTTGGACAACTTTCTCTCTCTTCTTGCAAAACACTCGGCACACCTTTCTGCAACCTCAAAAACACGATGGGAGATGTTTTCTGTGCTGGCACAGTTTCTCCCTGCCAGACATAGTGGAAAAGCTTTCTGCTAAGATGTAGACTACAAAAGACGCTAAAGACCAAGGTACGATGCTCTCCGGAGCTAAGCGCCGCTCCCGGGCGTCTTTCGGCAGAAGCCGCGCTCCGGAGAGCACTGTGAGCGGCACAATCGTCTTTGCGCGAAGAAGCCGCTTCTTCGCCTCCGCCAGCCGGAGAGAGCGGCAGCTTCGGAAAGGTGAAGAAGGAAGCTGTACAACACTGGCATTGTGTGCGCAGCTTGCCAACTGATAGAAAACAGTACCTTTGCACTCTCCTGCCTTTTCCAATCACATGAACATTCCATTGGAAGCTGTTTTGGACAACTTTCTCTCTCTTCTTGCAAAACACTCGGCACACCTTTCTGCAACCTCAAAAACACGATGGGAGATGTTTTCTGTGCTGGCACAGTTTCTCCGTGCCAGACATAGTGAAAAAACTTTCTGCTAAGATGTAGACTACAAAAGACGCTAAAGACCAAGGTACGATGCTCTCCGGAGCTAAGCGCCGCTCCCGGGCGTCTTTCGGCAGAAGCCGCGCTGCGGAGAGCACTGTGAGCGGCACAATCGTCTTTGCGCGAAGAAGCCGCTTCTTCGCCTCCGCCAGCCGGAGAGAGCGGCAGCTTCGGAAAGGTGAAGAAGGAAGCTGTACAACACTGGCATTGTGTGCGCAGCTTGCCAACTGATAGACAACAGTACCTTTGCACTCTCCTGCCTTTTCCAATCACATGAACATTCCATTGCAAGCTGTTTTGGACAACTTTCCTTTCTTCATGCCAAACACTTGGCAGACCCCTATGCAACCTCAAAAACACGATGGGAGATGTTTTCTGTGCTGGCACAGTTTCTCCCTGCCAGACATAGTGGAAAAGCTTTCTGCTAAGATGTAGACTACAAAAGACGCTAGAGAACAAGGTACGATGCTCTCCGGAGCTAAGCGCCGCTCCCGGGCGTCTTTCGGCAGAAGCCGCGCTCCGGAGAGCACTGTGAGCGGCACAATCGTCTTTGCGCGAAGAAGCCGCTTCTTCGCCTCCGCCAGCCGGAGAGAGCGGCAGCTTCGGAAAGGTGAAGAAGGAAGCTGTACAACACTGGCATTGTGTGCGCAGCTTGCCAACTGATAGAAAACAGTACCTTTGCACTCTCCTGCCTTTTCCAATCACATGAACATTCCATTGGAAGCTGTTTTGGACAACTTAACCTCTCTTCTTGCAAAACACTCGGCACACCTTTCTGCAACCTCAAAAACACGATGGGAGATGTTTTCTGTGCTGGCACAGTTTCTCCCTGCCAGACATAGTGGAAAAGCTTTCTGCTAAGATGTAGACTACAAAAGACGCTAAAGACCAAGGTACGATGCTCTCCGGAGCTAAGCGCCGCTCCCGGGCGTCTTTCGGCAGAAGCCGCGCTCCGGACAGCACTGGGAGCGGCACAATCGTCTTTGCGCGAAGAAGCCGCTTCTTCGCCTCCGCCAGCCGGAGAGAGCGGCAGCTTCGGAAAGGTGAAGAAGGAAGCTGTACAACACTGGCATTGTGTGCGCAGCTTGCCAACTGATAGAAAACAGTACCTTTGCACTCTCCTGCCTTTTCCAATCACATGAACATTCCATTGCAAGCTGTTTTGGACAACTTTCCTTTCTTCCTGCCAAACACTTGGCAGACCCCTATGCAACCTCAAAAACACGATGGGAGATGTTTTCTGTGCTGGCACAGTTTCTCCCTGCCAGACATAGTGGAAAAGCTTTCTGCTAAGATGTAGACTACAAAAGACGCTAAAGACCAAGGTACGATGCTCTCCGGAGCTAAGCGCCGCTCCCGGGCGTCTTTCGGCAGAAGCCGCGCTCCGGAGAGCACTGTGAGCGGCACAATCGTCTTTGCGCGAAGAAGCAGCTTCTTCGCCTCCGCCAGCCGGAGAGAGCGGCAGCTTCGGAAAGGTGAAGAAGGAAGCTGTACAACACTGGCATTGTGTGCGCAGCTTGCCAACTGATAGAAAACAGTACCTTTGCACTCTCCTGCCTTTTCCAATCACATGAACATTCCATTGGAAGCTGTTTTGGACAACTTTCTCTCTCTTCTTGCAAAACACTCTGCACACCTTTCTGCAACCTCAAAAACACGATGGGAGATGTTTTCTGTGCTGGCACAGTTTCTCCCTGCCAGACATAGTGGAAAAGCTTTCTGCTAAGATGTAGACTACAAAAGACGCTAAAGACCAAGGTACGATGCTCTCCGGAGCTAAGCGCCGCTCCCGGGCGTCTTTCGGCAGAAGCCGCGCTAAGGAGAGCACTGGGAGCGGCACAATCGTCTTTGCGCGAAGAAGCCGCTTCTTCGCCTCCGCCAGCCGGAGAGAGCGGCAGCTTCGGAAAGGTGAAGAAGGAAGCTGTACAACACTGGCATTGTGTGCGCAGCTTGCCAACTGATAGACAACAGTACCTTTGCACTCTCCTGCCTTTTCCAATCACATGAACATTCCATTGCAAGCTGTTTTGGACAACTTTCCTTTCTTCATGCCAAACACTTGGCAGACCCCTATGCAACCTGAAAAACACGATGGGAGATGTTTTCTGTGCTGGCACAGTTTCTCCCTGCCAGACATAGTGGAAAAGCTTTCTGCTAAGATGTAGACTACAAAAGACGCTAAAGACCAAGGTACGATGCTCTCCGGAGCTAAGCGCCGCTCCCGGGCGTCTTTCGGCAGAAGCCGCGCTCCGGAGAGCACTGGGAGTGGCACAATCGTCTTTGCGCGAAGAAGCCGCTTCTTCGCCTCCGCCAGGCGGAGAGAGCGGCAGCTTCGGAAAGGTGAAGAAGGAAGCTGTACAACACTGGCATTGTGTGCGCAGCTTGCCAACTGATAGAAAACAGTACCTTTGCACTCTCCTGCCTTTTCCAATCACATGAATATTCCATTGCAAGCTGTTTTGGACAACTTTCTCTCTCTTCTTGCAAAACACTCGGCACACATTTCTGCAACCTCCAAAACACGATGGGAGATGTTTTCTGTGCTGGCACAGTTTCTCCCTGCCAGACATAGTGGAAAAGCTTTCTGCTAAGATGTAGACTACAAAAGACGCTAAAGACCAAGGTACGATGCTCTCCGGAGCTAAGCGCCGCTCCCGGGCGTCTTTCGGCAGAAGCCGCGCTAAGGAGAGCACTGTGAGCGGCACAATCGTCTTTGCGCGAAGAAGCCGCTTCTTCGCCTCCGCCAGCCGGAGAGAGCGGCAGCTTCGGAAAGGTGAAGAAGGAAGCTGTACAACACTGGCATTGTGTGCGCAGCTTGCCAACTGATAGACAACAGTACCTTTGCACTCTCCTGCCTTTTCCAATCACATGAACATTCCATTGCAAGCTGTTTTGGACAACTTTCTCTCTCTTCTTGCAAAACACTCTGCACACCTATCTGCAACCTCAAAAACACGATGGGAGATGTTTTCTGTGCTGGCACAGTTTCTCCCTGCCAGACATAGTGGAAAAGCTTTCTGCTAAGATGTAGACTACAAAAGACGCTAAAGACCAAGGTACGATGCTCTCCGGAGCTAAGCGCCGCTGCCGGGCGTCTTTCGGCAGAAGCCGCGCTAAGGAGAGCACTGGGAGTGGCACAATCGTCTTTGCGCGAAGAAGCCGCTTTTTCGCCTCCGCCAGCCGGAGAGAGCGGCAGCTTCGGAAAGGTGAAGAAGGAAGCTGTACAACACTGGCATTGTGTGCGCAGCTTGCCAACTGATAGAAAACAGTACCTTTGCACTCTCCTGCCTTTTCCAATCACATGAACATTCCATTGCAAGCTGTTTTGGACAACTTTCCTTTCTTCCTGCCAAACACTTGGCAGACCCCTATGCAACCTCAAAAACACGATGGGAGATGTTTTCTGTGCTGGCACAGTTTCTCCCTGCCAGACATAGTGGAAAAGCTTTCTGCTAAGATGTAGACTACAAAAGACGCTAAAGACCAAGGTACGATGCTCTCCGGAGCTAAGCGCCGCTCCCGGGCGTCTTTCGGCAGAAGCCGCGCTCCGGAGAGCACTGTGAGCGGCACAATCGTCTTTGCGCGAAGAAGCCGCTTCTTCGCCTCCGCCAGCCGGAGAGAGCGGCAGCTTCGGAAAGGTGAAGAAGGAAGCTGTACAACACTGGCATTGTGTGCGCAGCTTGCCAACTGATAGAAAACAGTACCTTTGCACTCTCCTGCCTTTTCCAATCACATGAACATTCCATTGCAAGCTGTTTTGGACAACTTTCTCTCTCTTCTTGCAAAACACTCTGCACACCTTTCTGCAACCTCCAAAACACGATGGGAGATGTTTTCTGTGCTGGCACAGTTTCTCCCTGCCAGACATAGTGGAAAAGCTTTCTGCTAAGATGTAGACTACAAAAGACGCTAGAGAACAAGGTACGATGCTCTCCGGAGCTAAGCGCCGCTCCCGGGCGTCTTTCGGCAGAAGCCGCGCTAAGGAGAGCACTGGGAGTGGCACAATCGTCTTTGCGCGAAGAAGCCGCTTCTTCGCCTCCGCCAGCCGGAGAGAGCGGCAGCTTCGGAAAGGTGAAGAAGGAAGCTGTACAACACTGGCATTGTGTGCGTAGCTTGCCAACTGATAGAAAGCAGTACCTTTGCACTCTCCTGCCTTTTCCAATCACATGAACATTCCATTGCAAGCTGTTTTGGACAACTTTCTCTCTCTTCTTGCAAAACACTCTGCACACCTATCTGCAACCTCAAAAACACGATGGGAGATGTTTTCTGTGCTGGCACAGTTTCTCCCTGCCAGACATAGTGGAAAAGCTTTCTGCTAAGATGTAGACTACAAAAGACGCTAGAGACCAAGGTACGATGCTCTCCGGAGCTAAGCGCCGCTGCCGGGCGTCTTTCGGCAGAAGCCGCGCTAAGGAGAGCACTGGGAGTGGCACAATCGTCTTTGCGCGAAGAAGCCGCTTTTTCGCCTCCGCCAGCCGGAGAGAGCGGCAGCTTCGGAAAGGTGAAGAAGGAAGCTGTACAACACTGGCATTGTGTGCGCAGCTTGCCAACTGATAGAAAACAGTACCTTTGCACTCTCCTGCCTTTTCCAATCACATGAACATTCCATTGCAAGCTGTTTTGGACAACTTTCCTTTCTTCCTGCCAAACACTTGGCAGACCCCTATGCAACCTCAAAAACACGATGGGAGATGTTTTCTGTGCTGGCACAGTTTCTCCCTGCCAGACATAGTGGAAAAGCTTTCTGCTAAGATGTAGACTACAAAAGACGCTAAAGACCAAGGTACGATGCTCTCCGGAGCTAAGCGCCGCTGCCGGGCGTCTTTCGGCAGAAGCCGCGCTCCGGAGAGCACTGTGAGCGGCACAATCGTCTTTGCGCGAAGAAGCCGCTTCTTGGCCTCCGCCAGCCGGAGAGAGCGGCAGCTTCGGAAAGGTGAAGAAGGAAGCTGTACAACACTGGCATTGTGTGCGCAGCTTGCCAACTGATAGAAAACAGTACCTTTGCACTCTCCTGCCTTTTCCAATCACATGAACATTCCATTGCAAGCTGTTTTGGACAACTTTCTCTCTCTTCTTGCAAAACACTCGGCACACCTTTCTGCAACCTCAAAAACACGATGGGAGATGTTTTCTGTGCTGGCACAGTTTCTCCCTGCCAGACATAGTGGAAAAGCTTTCTGCTAAGATGTAGACTACAAAAGACGCTAAAGACCAAGGTACGATGCTCTCCGGAGCTAAGCGCCGCTCCCGGGCGTCTTTCGGCAGAAGCCGCGCTGCGGAGAGCACTGTGAGCGGCACAATCGTCTTTGCGCGAAGAAGCCGCTTCTTCGCCTCCGCCAGCCGGAGAGAGCGGCAGCTTCGGAAAGGTGAAGAAGGAAGCTGTACAACACTGGCATTGTGTGCGCAGCTTGCCAACTGATAGACAACAGTACCTTTGCACTCTCCTGCCTTTTCCAATCACATGAACATTCCATTGCAAGCTGTTTTGGACAACTTTCCTTTCTTCCTGCCAAACACTTGGCAGACCCCTATGCAACCTCAAAAACACGATGGGAGATGTTTTCTGTGCTGGCACAGTTTCTCCCTGCCAGACATAGTGGAAAAGCTTTCTGCTAAGATGTAGACTACAAAAGACGCTAGAGAACAAGGTACGATGCTCTCCGGAGCTAAGCGCCGCTCCCGGGCGTCTTTCGGCAGAAGCCGCGCTCCGGAGAGCACTGTGAGCGGCACAATCGTCTTTGCGCGAAGAAGCCGCTTCTTCGCCTCCGCCAGCCGGAGAGAGCGGCAGCTTCGGAAAGGTGAAGAAGGAAGCTGTACAACACTGGCATTGTGTGCGCAGCTTGCCAACTGATAGAAAACAGTACCTTTGCACTCTCCTGCCTTTTCCAATCACATGAACATTCCATTGCAAGCTGTTTTGGACAACTTTCTCTCTCTTCTTGCAAAACACTCTGCACACCTATCTGCAACCTCCAAAACACGATGGGAGATGTTTTCTGTGGTGGCACAGTTTCTCCCTGCCAGACATAGTGGAAAAGCTTTCTGCTAAGATGTAGACTACAAAAGACGCTAAAGACCAAGGTACGATGCTCTCCGGAGCTAAGCGCCGCTCCCGGGCGTCTTTCGGCAGAAGCCGCGCTCCGGAGAGCACTGTGAGCGGCACAATCGTCTTTGCGCGAAGAAGCAGCTTCTTCGCCTCCGCCAGCCGGAGAGAGCGGCAGCTTCGGAAAGGTGAAGAAGGAAGCTGTACAACACTGGCATTGTGTGCGCAGCTTGCCAACTGATAGAAAACAGTACCTTTGCACTCTCCTGCCTTTTCCAATCACATGAACATTCCATTGCAAGCTGTTTTGGACAACTTTCTCTCTCTTCTTGCAAAACACTCTGCACACCTTTCTGCAACCTCAAAAACACGATGGGAGATGTTTTCTGTGCTGGCACAGTTTCTCCCTGCCAGACATAGTGGAAAAGCTTTCTGCTAAGATGTAGACTACAAAAGACGCTAAAGACCAAGGTACGATGCTCTCCGGAGCTAAGCGCCGCTCCCGGGCGTCTTTCGGCAGAAGCCGCGCTAAGGAGAGCACTGGGAGCGGCACAATCGTCTTTGCGCGAAGAAGCCGCTTCTTCGCCTCCGCCAGCCGGAGAGAGCGGCAGCTTCGGAAAGGTGAAGAAGGAAGCTGTACAACACTGGCATTGTGTGCGCAGCTTGCCAACTGATAGACAACAGTACCTTTGCACTCTCCTGCCTTTTCCAATCACATGAACATTCCATTGCAAGCTGTTTTGGACAACTTTCCTTTCTTCATGCCAAACACTTGGCAGACCCCTATGCAACCTGAAAAACACGATGGGAGATGTTTTCTGTGCTGGCACAGTTTCTCCCTGCCAGACATAGTGGAAAAGCTTTCTGCTAAGATGTAGACTACAAAAGACGCTAAAGACCAAGGTACGATGCTCTCCGGAGCTAAGCGCCGCTCCCGGGCGTCTTTCGGCAGAAGCCGCGCTCCGGAGAGCACTGGGAGTGGCACAATCGTCTTTGCGCGAAGAAGCCGCTTCTTCGCCTCCGCCAGGCGGAGAGAGCGGCAGCTTCGGAAAGGTGAAGAAGGAAGCTGTACAACACTGGCATTGTGTGCGCAGCTTGCCAACTGATAGACAACAGTACCTTTGCACTCTCCTGCCTTTTCCAATCACATGAACATTCCATTGCAAGCTGTTTTGGACAACTTTCTCTCTCTTCTTGCAAAACACTCTGCACACCTATCTGCAACCTCAAAAACACGATGGGAGATGTTTTCTGTGCTGGCACAGTTTCTCCCTGCCAGACATAGTGGAAAAGCTTTCTGCTAAGATGTAGACTACAAAAGACGCTAAAGACCAAGGTACGATGCTCTCCGGAGCTAAGCGCCGCTGCCGGGCGTCTTTCGGCAGAAGCCGCGCTAAGGAGAGCACTGGGAGTGGCACAATCGTCTTTGCGCGAAGAAGCCGCTTTTTCGCCTCCGCCAGCCGGAGAGAGCGGCAGCTTCGGAAAGGTGAAGAAGGAAGCTGTACAACACTGGCATTGTGTGCGCAGCTTGCCAACTGATAGAAAACAGTACCTTTGCACTCTCCTGCCTTTTCCAATCACATGAACATTCCATTGGAAGCTGTTTTGGACAACTTTCCTTTCTTCCTGCCAAACACTTGGCAGACCCCTATGCAACCTCAAAAACACGATGGGAGATGTTTTCTGTGCTGGCACAGTTTCTCCCTGCCAGACATAGTGGAAAAGCTTTCTGCTAAGATGTAGACTACAAAAGACGCTAAAGACCAAGGTACGATGCTCTCCGGAGCTAAGCGCCGCTCCCGGGCGTCTTTCGGCAGAAGCCGCGCTCCGGAGAGCACTGTGAGCGGCACAATCGTCTTTGCGCGAAGAAGCCGCTTCTTCGCCTCCGCCAGCCGGAGAGAGCGGCAGCTTCGGAAAGGTGAAGAAGGAAGCTGTACAACACTGGCATTGTGTGCGCAGCTTGCCAACTGATAGAAAACAGTACCTTTGCACTCTCCTGCCTTTTCCAATCACATGAACATTCCATTGCAAGCTGTTTTGGACAACTTTTTCTCTCTTCTTGCAAAACACTCTGCACACCTTTCTGCAACCTCCAAAACACGATGGGAGATGTTTTCTGTGCTGGCACAGTTTCTCCCTGCCAGACATAGTGGAAAAGCTTTCTGCTAAGATGTAGACTACAAAAGACGCTAGAGAACAAGGTACGATGCTCTCCGGAGCTAAGCGCCGCTCCCGGGCGTCTTTCGGCAGAAGCCGCGCTAAGGAGAGCACTGGGAGTGGCACAATCGTCTTTGCGCGAAGAAGCCGCTTCTTCCCCTCCGCCAGCCGGAGAGAGCGGCAGCTTCGGAAAGGTGAAGAAGGAAGCTGTACAACACTGGCATTGTGTGCGTAGCTTGCCAACTGATAGAAAGCAGTACCTTTGCACTCTCCTGCCTTTTCCAATCACATGAACATTCCATTGCAAGCTGTTTTGGACAACTTTCTCTCTCTTCTTGCAAAACACTCTGCACACCTATCTGCAACCTCAAAAACACGATGGGAGATGTTTTCTGTGCTGGCACAGTTTCTCCCTGCCAGACGTAGTGGAAAAGCTTTCTGCTAAGATGTAGACTACAAAAGACGCTAGAGACCAAGGTACGATGCTCTCCGGAGCTAAGCGCCGCTGCCGGGCGTCTTTCGGCAGAAGCCGCGCTAAGGAGAGCACTGGGAGTGGCACAATCGTCTTTGCGCGAAGAAGCCGCTTTTTCGCCTCCGCCAGCCGGAGAGAGCGGCAGCTTCGGAAAGGTGAAGAAGGAAGCTGTACAACACTGGCATTGTGTGCGCAGCTTGCCAACTGATAGAAAACAGTACCTTTGCACTCTCCTGCCTTTTCCAATCACATGAACATTCCATTGCAAGCTGTTTTGGACAACTTTCCTTTCTTCCTGCCAAACACTTGGCAGACCCCTATGCAACCTCAAAAACACGATGGGAGATGTTTTCTGTGCTGGCACAGTTTCTCCCTGCCAGACATAGTGGAAAAGCTTTCTGCTAAGATGTAGACTACAAAAGACGCTAAAGACCAAGGTACGATGCTCTCCGGAGCTAAGCGCCGCTGCCGGGCGTCTTTCGGCAGAAGCCGCGCTCCGGAGAGCACTGTGAGCGGCACAATCGTCTTTGCGCGAAGAAGCCGCTTCTTCGCCTCCGCCAGCCGGAGAGAGCGGCAGCTTCGGAAAGGTGAAGAAGGAAGCTGTACAACACTGGCATTGTGTGCGCAGCTTGCCAACTGATAGAAAACAGTACCTTTGCACTCTCCTGCCTTTTCCAATCACATGAACATTCCATTGCAAGCTGTTTTGGACAACTTTCTCTCTCTTCTTGCAAAACACTCGGCACACCTTTCTGCAACCTCAAAAACACGATGGGAGATGTTTTCTGTGCTGGCACAGTTTCTCCCTGCCAGACATAGTGGAAAAGCTTTCTGCTAAGATGTAGACTACAAAAGACGCTAAAGACCAAGGTACGATGCTCTCCGGAGCTAAGCGCCGCTCCCGGGCGTCTTTCGGCAGAAGCCGCGCTGCGGAGAGCACTGTGAGCGGCACAATCGTCTTTGCGCGAAGAAGCCGCTTCTTCGCCTCCGCCAGCCGGAGAGAGCGGCAGCTTCGGAAAGGTGAAGAAGGAAGCTGTACAACACTGGCATTGTGTGCGCAGCTTGCCAACTGATAGACAACAGTACCTTTGCACTCTCCTGCCTTTTCCAATCACATGAACATTCCATTGCAAGCTGTTTTGGACAACTTTCCTTTCTTCCTGCCAAACACTTGGCAGACCCCTATGCAACCTCAAAAACACGATGGGAGATGTTTTCTGTGCTGGCACAGTTTCTCCCTGCCAGACATAGTGGAAAAGCTTTCTGCTAAGATGTAGACTACAAAAGACGCTAGAGAACAAGGTACGATGCTCTCCGGAGCTAAGCGCCGCTCCCGGGCGTCTTTCGGCAGAAGCCGCGCTCCGGAGAGCACTGTGAGCGGCACAATCGTCTTTGCGCGAAGAAGCCGCTTCTTCGCCTCCGCCAGCCGGAGAGAGCGGCAGCTTCGGAAAGGTGAAGAAGGAAGCTGTACAACACTGGCATTGTGTGCGCAGCTTGCCAACTGATAGAAAACAGTACCTTTGCACTCTCCTGCCTTTTCCAATCACATGAACATTCCATTGCAAGCTGTTTTGGACAACTTTCTCTCTCTTCTTGCAAAACACTCTGCACACCTATCTGCAACCTCCAAAACACGATGGGAGATGTTTTCTGTGGTGGCACAGTTTCTCCCTGCCAGACATAGTGGAAAAGCTTTCTGCTAAGATGTAGACTACAAAAGACGCTAAAGACCAAGGTACGATGCTCTCCGGAGCTAAGCGCCGCTCCCGGGCGTCTTTCGGCAGAAGCCGCGCTAAGGAGAGCACTGGGAGTGGCACAATCGTCTTTGCGCGAAGAAGCCGCTTTTTCGCCTCCGCCAGCCGGAGAGAGCGGCAGCTTCGGAAAGGTGAAGAAGGAAGCTGTACAACACTGGCATTGTGTGCGCAGCTTGCCAACTGATAGAAAACAGTACCTTTGCACTCTCCTGCCTTTTCCAATCACATGAACATTCCATTGCAAGCTGTTTTGGACAACTTTCCTTTCTTCCTGCCAAACACTTGGCAGACCCCTATGCAACCTCAAAAACACGATGGGAGATGTTTTCTGTGCTGGCACAGTTTCTCCCTGCCAGACATAGTGGAAAAGCTTTCTGCTAAGATGTAGACTACAAAAGACGCTAAAGACCAAGGTACGATGCTCTCCGGAGCTAAGCGCCGCTCCCGGGCGTCTTTCGGCAGAAGCCGCGCTAAGGAGAGCACTGGGAGTGGCACAATCGTCTTTGCGCGAAGAAGCCGCTTCTTCGCCTCCGCCAGCCGGAGAGAGCGGCAGCTTCGGAAAGGTGAAGAAGGAAGCTGTACAACACTGGCATTGTGTGCGCAGCTTGCCAACTGATAGAAAACAGTACCTTTGCACTCTCCTGCCTTTTCCAATCACATGAACATTCCATTGCAAGCTGTTTTGGACAACTTTCCTTTCTTCCTGCCAAACACTTGGCAGACCCCTATGCAACCTCAAAAACACGATGGGAGATGTTTTCTGTGCTGGCACAGTTTCTCCCTGCCAGACATAGTGGAAAAGCTTTCTGCTAAGATGTAGACTACAAAAGACGCTAAAGACCAAGGTACGATGCTCTCCGGAGCTAAGCGCCGCTCCCGGGCGTCTTTCGGCAGAAGCCGCGCTCCGGAGAGCACTGTGAGCGGCACAATCGTCTTTGCGCGAAGAAGCAGCTTCTTCGCCTCCGCCAGCCGGAGAGAGCGGCAGCTTCGGAAAGGTGAAGAAGGAAGCTGTACAACACTGGCATTGTGTGCGCAGCTTGCCAACTGATAGAAAACAGTACCTTTGCACTCTCCTGCCTTTTCCAATCACATGAACATTCCATTGCAAGCTGTTTTGGACAACTTTCTCTCTCTTCTTGCAAAACACTCTGCACACCTTTCTGCAACCTCAAAAACACGATGGGAGATGTTTTCTGTGCTGGCACAGTTTCTCCCTGCCAGACATAGTGGAAAAGCTTTCTGCTAAGATGTAGACTACAAAAGACGCTAAAGACCAAGGTACGATGCTCTCCGGAGCTAAGCGCCGCTCCCGGGCGTCTTTCGGCAGAAGCCGCGCTAAGGAGAGCACTGGGAGCGGCACAATCGTCTTTGCGCGAAGAAGCCGCTTCTTCGCCTCCGCCAGCCGGAGAGAGCGGCAGCTTCGGAAAGGTGAAGAAGGAAGCTGTACAACACTGGCATTGTGTGCGCAGCTTGCCAACTGATAGACAACAGTACCTTTGCACTCTCCTGCCTTTTCCAATCACATGAACATTCCATTGCAAGCTGTTTTGGACAACTTTCCTTTCTTCATGCCAAACACTTGGCAGACCCCTATGCAACCTCAAAAACACGATGGGAGATGTTTTCTGTGCTGGCACAGTTTCTCCCTGCCAGACATAGTGGAAAAGCTTTCTGCTAAGATGTAGACTACAAAAGACGCTAAAGACCAAGGTACGATGCTCTCCGGAGCTAAGCGCCGCTCCCGGGCGTCTTTCGGCAGAAGCCGCGCTCCGGAGAGCACTGGGAGTGGCACAATCGTCTTTGCGCGAAGAAGCCGCTTCTTCGCCTCCGCCAGGCGGAGAGAGCGGCAGCTTCGGAAAGGTGAAGAAGGAAGCTGTACAACACTGGCATTGTGTGCGCAGCTTGCCAACTGATAGAAAACAGTACCTTTGCACTCTCCTGCCTTTTCCAATCACATGAATATTCCATTGGAAGCTGTTTTGGACAACTTTCTCTCTCTTCTTGCAAAACACTCGGCACACATTTCTGCAACCTCCAAAACACGATGGGAGATGTTTTCTGTGCTGGCACAGTTTCTCCCTGCCAGACATAGTGGAAAAGCTTTCTGCTAAGATGTAGACTACAAAAGACGCTAAAGACCAAGGTACGATGCTCTCCGGAGCTAAGCGCCGCTCCCGGGCGTCTTTCGGCAGAAGCCACGCTAAGGAGAGCACTGTGAGCGGCACAATCGTCTTTGCGCGAAGAAGCCGCTTCTTCGCCTCCGCCAGCCGGAGAGAGCGGCAGCTTCGGAAAGGTGAAGAAGGAAGCTGTACAACACTGGCATTGTGTGCGCAGCTTGCCAACTGATAGACAACAGTACCTTTGCACTCTCCTGCCTTTTCCAATCACATGAACATTCCATTGCAAGCTGTTTTGGACAACTTTCTCTCTCTTCTTGCAAAACACTCTGCACACCTATCTGCAACCTCAAAAACACGATGGGAGATGTTTTCTGTGCTGGCACAGTTTCTCCCTGCCAGACATAGTGGAAAAGCTTTCTGCTAAGATGTAGACTACAAAAGACGCTAAAGACCAAGGTACGATGCTCTCCGGAGCTAAGCGCCGCTGCCGGGCGTCTTTCGGCAGAAGCCGCGCTAAGGAGAGCACTGGGAGTGGCACAATCGTCTTTGCGCGAAGAAGCCGCTTTTTCGCCTCCGCCAGCCGGAGAGAGCGGCAGCTTCGGAAAGGTGAAGAAGGAAGCTGTACAACACTGGCATTGTGTGCGCAGCTTGCCAACTGATAGAAAACAGTACCTTTGCACTCTCCTGCCTTTTCCAATCACATGAACATTCCATTGCAAGCTGTTTTGGACAACTTTCCTTTCTTCCTGCCAAACACTTGGCAGACCCCTATGCAACCTCAAAAACACGATGGGAGATGTTTTCTGTGCTGGCACAGTTTCTCCCTGCCAGACATAGTGGAAAAGCTTTCTGCTAAGATGTAGACTACAAAAGACGCTAAAGACCAAGGTACGATGCTCTCCGGAGCTAAGCGCCGCTCCCGGGCGTCTTTCGGCAGAAGCCGCGCTCCGGAGAGCACTGTGAGCGGCACAATCGTCTTTGCGCGAAGAAGCCGCTTCTTCGCCTCCGCCAGCCGGAGAGAGCGGCAGCTTCGGAAAGGTGAAGAAGGAAGCTGTACAACACTGGCATTGTGTGCGCAGCTTGCCAACTGATAGAAAACAGTACCTTTGCACTCTCCTGCCTTTTCCAATCACATGAACATTCCATTGCAAGCTGTTTTGGACAACTTTCTCTCTCTTCTTGCAAAACACTCTGCACACCTTTCTGCAACCTCCAAAACACGATGGGAGATGTTTTCTGTGCTGGCACAGTTTCTCCCTGCCAGACATAGTGGAAAAGCTTTCTGCTAAGATGTAGACTACAAAAGACGCTAGAGAACAAGGTACGATGCTCTCCGGAGCTAAGCGCCGCTCCCGGGCGTCTTTCGGCAGAAGCCGCGCTAAGGAGAGCACTGGGAGTGGCACAATCGTCTTTGCGCGAAGAAGCCGCTTCTTCGCCTCCGCCAGCCGGAGAGAGCGGCAGCTTCGGAAAGGTGAAGAAGGAAGCTGTACAACACTGGCATTGTGTGCGTAGCTTGCCAACTGATAGAAAGCAGTACCTTTGCACTCTCCTGCCTTTTCCAATCACATGAACATTCCATTGCAAGCTGTTTTGGACAACTTTCTCTCTCTTCTTGCAAAACACTCTGCACACCTATCTGCAACCTCAAAAACACGATGGGAGATGTTTTCTGTGCTGGCACAGTTTCTCCCTGCCAGACATAGTGGAAAAGCTTTCTGCTAAGATGTAGACTACAAAAGACGCTAGAGACCAAGGTACGATGCTCTCCGGAGCTAAGCGCCGCTGCCGGGCGTCTTTCGGCAGAAGCCGCGCTAAGGAGAGCACTGGGAGTGGCACAATCGTCTTTGCGCGAAGAAGCCGCTTTTTCGCCTCCGCCAGCCGGAGAGAGCGGCAGCTTCGGAAAGGTGAAGAAGGAAGCTGTACAACACTGGCATTGTGTGCGCAGCTTGCCAACTGATAGAAAACAGTACCTTTGCACTCTCCTGCCTTTTCCAATCACATGAACATTCCATTGCAAGCTGTTTTGGACAACTTTCCTTTCTTCCTGCCAAACACTTGGCAGACCCCTATGCAACCTCCAAAACACGATGGGAGATGTTTTCTGTGCTGGCACAGTTTCTCCCTGCCAGACATAGTGGAAAAGCTTTCTGCTAAGATGTAGACTACAAAAGACGCTAAAGACCAAGGTACGATGCTCTCCGGAGCTAAGCGCCGCTGCCGGGCGTCTTTCGGCAGAAGCCGCGCTCCGGAGAGCACTGTGAGCGGCACAATCGTCTTTGCGCGAAGAAGCCGCTTCTTGGCCTCCGCCAGCCGGAGAGAGCGGCAGCTTCGGAAAGGTGAAGAAGGAAGCTGTACAACACTGGCATTGTGTGCGCAGCTTGCCAACTGATAGAAAACAGTACCTTTGCACTCTCCTGCCTTTTCCAATCACATGAACATTCCATTGCAAGCTGTTTTGGACAACTTTCTCTCTCTTCTTGCAAAACACTCGGCACACCTTTCTGCAACCTCAAAAACACGATGGGAGATGTTTTCTGTGCTGGCACAGTTTCTCCCTGCCAGACATAGTGGAAAAGCTTTCTGCTAAGATGTAGACTACAAAAGACGCTAAAGACCAAGGTACGATGCTCTCCGGAGCTAAGCGCCGCTCCCGGGCGTCTTTCGGCAGAAGCCGCGCTGCGGAGAGCACTGTGAGCGGCACAATCGTCTTTGCGCGAAGAAGCCGCTTCTTCGCCTCCGCCAGCCGGAGAGAGCGGCAGCTTCGGAAAGGTGAAGAAGGAAGCTGTACAACACTGGCATTGTGTGCGCAGCTTGCCAACTGATAGACAACAGTACCTTTGCACTCTCCTGCCTTTTCCAATCACATGAACATTCCATTGCAAGCTGTTTTGGACAACTTTCCTTTCTTCCTGCCAAACACTTGGCAGACCCCTATGCAACCTCAAAAACACGATGGGAGATGTTTTCTGTGCTGGCACAGTTTCTCCCTGCCAGACATAGTGGAAAAGCTTTCTGCTAAGATGTAGACTACAAAAGACGCTAGAGAACAAGGTACGATGCTCTCCGGAGCTAAGCGCCGCTCCCGGGCGTCTTTCGGCAGAAGCCGCGCTCCGGAGAGCACTGTGAGCGGCACAATCGTCTTTGCGCGAAGAAGCCGCTTCTTCGCCTCCGCCAGCCGGAGAGAGCGGCAGCTTCGGAAAGGTGAAGAAGGAAGCTGTACAACACTGGCATTGTGTGCGCAGCTTGCCAACTGATAGAAAACAGTACCTTTGCACTCTCCTGCCTTTTCCAATCACATGAACATTCCATTGCAAGCTGTTTTGGACAACTTTCTCTCTCTTCTTGCAAAACACTCTGCACACCTATCTGCAACCTCCAAAACACGATGGGAGATGTTTTCTGTGGTGGCACAGTTTCTCCCTGCCAGACATAGTGGAAAAGCTTTCTGCTAAGATGTAGACTACAAAAGACGCTAAAGACCAAGGTACGATGCTCTCCGGAGCTAAGCGCCGCTCCCGGGCGTCTTTCGGCAGAAGCCGCGCTAAGGAGAGCACTGGGAGTGGCACAATCGTCTTTGCGCGAAGAAGCCGCTTTTTCGCCTCCGCCAGCCGGAGAGAGCGGCAGCTTCGGAAAGGTGAAGAAGGAAGCTGTACAACACTGGCATTGTGTGCGCAGCTTGCCAACTGATAGAAAACAGTACCTTTGCACTCTCCTGCCTTTTCCAATCACATGAACATTCCATTGCAAGCTGTTTTGGACAACTTTCCTTTCTTCCTGCCAAACACTTGGCAGACCCCTATGCAACCTCAAAAACACGATGGGAGATGTTTTCTGTGCTGGCACAGTTTCTCCCTGCCAGACATAGTGGAAAAGCTTTCTGCTAAGATGTAGACTACAAAAGACGCTAAAGACCAAGGTACGATGCTCTCCGGAGCTAAGCGCCGCTCCCGGGCGTCTTTCGGCAGAAGCCGCGCTAAGGAGAGCACTGGGAGTGGCACAATCGTCTTTGCGCGAAGAAGCCGCTTCTTCGCCTCCGCCAGCCGGAGAGAGCGGCAGCTTCGGAAAGGTGAAGAAGGAAGCTGTACAACACTGGCATTGTGTGCGCAGCTTGCCAACTGATAGAAAACAGTACCTTTGCACTCTCCTGCCTTTTCCAATCACATGAACATTCCATTGCAAGCTGTTTTGGACTACTTTCCTTTCTTCCTGCCAAACACTTGGCAGACCCCTATGCAACCTCAAAAACACGATGGGAGATGTTTTCTGTGCTGGCACAGTTTCTCCCTGCCAGACATAGTGGAAAAGCTTTCTGCTACGATGTAGACTACAAAAGACGCTAAAGACCAAGGTACGATGCTCTCCGGAGCTAAGCGCCGCTCCCGGGCGTCTTTCGGCAGAAGCCGCTCTCCGGAGAGCACTGGGAGTGGCACAATCGTCTTTGCGCGAAGAAGCCGCTTCTTCGCCTCCGCCAGCCGGAGAGAGCGGCAGCTTCGGAAAGGTGAAGAAGGAAGCTGTACAACACTGGCATTGTGTGCGCAGCTTGCCAACTGATAGAAAACAGTACCTTTGCACTCTCCTGCCTTTTCCAATCACATGAACATTCCATTGCAAGCTGTTTTGGACAACTTTCTCTCTCTTCTTGCAAAACACTCTGCACACCTATCTGCAACCTCCAAAACACGATGGGAGATGTTTTCTGTGCTGGCACAGTTTCTCCCTGCCAGACATAGTGGAAAAGCTTTCTGCTAAGATGTAGACTACAAAAGACGCTAAAGACCAAGGTACGATGCTCTCCGGAGCTAAGCGCCGCTCCCGGGCGTCTTTCGGCAGAAGCCGCGCTAAGGAGAGCACTGGGAGTGGCACAATCGTCTTTGCGCAAAGAAGCCGCTTCTTCGCCTCCGCCAGCCGGAGAGAGCGGCAGCTTCGGAAAGGTGAAGAAGGAAGCTGTACAACACTGGCATTGTGTGCGCAGCTTGCCAACTGATAGAAAGCAGTACCTTTGCACTCTCCTGCCTTTTCCAATCACATGAACATTCCATTGCAAGCTGTTTTGGACAACTTTCTCTCTCTTCTTGCAAAACACTCGGCACACCTTTCTGCAACCTCAAAAACACGATGGGAGATGTTTTCTGTGCTGGCACAGTTTCTCCCTGCCAGACATAGTGGAAAAGCTTTCTGCTAAGATGTAGACTACAAAAGACGCTAAAGACCAAGGTACGATGCTCTCCGGAGCTAAGCGCCGCTCCCGGGCGTCTTTCGGCAGAAGCCGCGCTCCGGAGAGCACTGGGAGCGGCACAATCGTCTTTGCGCGAAGAAGCCGCTTCTTCGCCTCCGCCAGCCGGAGAGAGCGGCAGCTTCGGAAAGGTGAAGAAGGAAGCTGTACAACACTGGCATTGTGTGCGCAGCTTGCCAACTGATAGACAACAGTACCTTTGCACTCTCCTGCCTTTTCCAATCACATGAACATTCCATTGCAAGCTGTTTTGGACAACTTTCTCTCTCTTCTTGCAAAACACTCGGCACACCTTTCTGCAACCTCAAAAACACGATGGGAGATGTTTTCTGTCCTGGCACAGTTTCTCCCTGCCAGACATAGTGGAAAAGCTTTCTGCTAAGATGTAGACTACAAAAGACGCTAAAGACCAAGGTACGATGCTCTCCGGAGCTAAGCGCCGCTGCCGGGCGTCTTTCGGCAGAAGCCGCGCTAAGGAGAGCACTGGGAGTGGCACAATCGTCTTTGCGCGAAGAAGCCGCTTCTTCGCCTCCGCCAGCCGGAGAGAGCGGCAGCTTCGGAAAGGTGAAGAAGGAAGCTGTACAGCACTGGCATTGTGTGCGCAGCTTGCCAACTGATAGAAAACAGTACCTTTGCACTCTCCTGCCTTTTCCAATCACATGAACATTCCATTGCAAGCTGTTTTGGACAACTTTCCTTTCTTCCTGCCAAACACTTGGCAGACCCCTATGCAACCTCAAAAACACGATGGGAGATGTTTTCTGTGCTGGCACAGTTTCTCCCTGCCAGACATAGTGGAAAAGCTTTCTGCTAAGATGTAGACTACAAAAGACGCTAAAGACCAAGGTACGATGCTCTCCGGAGCTAAGCGCCGCTCCCGGGCGTCTTTCGGCAGAAGCCGCGCTCCGGAGAGCACTGTGAGCGGCACAATCGTCTTTGCGCGAAGAAGCCGCTTTTTCGCCTCCGCCAGCCGGAGAGAGCGGCGCTTCGGAAAGGTGAAGAAGGAAGCTGTACAACACTGGCATTGTGTGCGCAGCTTGCCAACTGATAGAAAACAGTACCTTTGCACTCTCCTGCCTTTTCCAATCACATGAACATTCCATTGCAAGCTGTTTTGGACAACTTTCTCTCTCTTCTTGCAAAACACTCGGCACACCTTTCTGCAACCTCAAAAACACGATGGGAGATGTTTTCTGTGCTGGCACAGTTTCTCCCTGCCAGACATAGTGGAAAAGCTTTCTGCTAAGATGTAGACTACAAAAGACGCTAAAGACCAAGGTACGATGCTCTCCGGAGCTAAGCGCCGCTGCCGGGCGTCTTTCGGCAGAAGCCGTGCTAAGGAGAGCACTGTGAGCGGCACAATCGTCTTTGCGCGAAGAAGCCGCTTCTTCGCCTCCGCCAGCCGGAGAGAGCGGCAGCTTCGGAAAGGTGAAGAAGGAAGCTGTACAACACTGGCATTGTGTGCGCAGCTTGCCAACTGATAGAAAACAGTACCTTTGCACTCTCCTGCCTTTTCCAATCACATGAACATTCCATTGCAAGCTGTTTTGGACAACTTTCTCTCTCTTCTTGCAAAACACTCGGCACACCTTTCTGCAACCTCAAAAACACGATGGGAGATGTTTTCTGTGCTGGCACAGTTTCTCCCTGCCAGACATAGTGGAAAAGCTTTCTGCTAAGATGTAGACTACAAAAGACGCTAGAGAACAAGGTACGATGCTCTCCGGAGCTAAGCGCCGCTCCCGGGCGTCTTTCGGCAGAAGCCGCGCTAAGGAGAGTACTGTGAGCGGCACAATCGTCTTTGCGCGAAGAAGCCGCTTCTTCGCCTCCGCCAGCCGGAGAGAGCAGCAGCTTCGGAAAGGTGAAGAAGGAAGCTGTACAACACTGGCATTGTGTGCGCAGCTTGCCAACTGATAGACAACAGTACCTTTGCACTCTCCTGCCTTTTCCAATCACATGAACATTCCATTGCAAGCTGTTTTGGACAACTTTCTCTCTCTTCTTGCAAAACACTCTGCACACCTATCTGCAACCTCAAAAACACGATGGGAGATGTTTTCTGTGCTGGCACAGTTTCTCCCTGCCAGACATAGTGGAAAAGCTTTCTGCTAAGATGTAGACTACAAAAGACGCTAGAGACCAAGGTACGATGCTCTCCGGAGCTAAGCGCCGCTGCCGGGCGTCTTTCGGCAGAAGCCGCGCTAAGGAGAGCACTGGGAGTGGCACAATCGTCTTTGCGCGAAGAAGCCGCTTTTTCGCCTCCGCCAGCCGGAGAGAGCGGCAGCTTCGGAAAGGTGAAGAAGGAAGCTGTACAACACTGGCATTGTGTGCGCAGCTTGCCAACTGATAGAAAACAGTACCTTTGCACTCTCCTGCCTTTTCCAATCACATGAACATTCCATTGCAAGCTGTTTTGGACAACTTTCCTTTCTTCCTGCCAAACACTTGGCAGACCCCTATGCAACCTCCAAAACACGATGGGAGATGTTTTCTGTGCTGGCACAGTTTCTCCCTGCCAGACATAGTGGAAAAGCTTTCTGCTAAGATGTAGACTACAAAAGACGCTAAAGACCAAGGTACGATGCTCTCCGGAGCTAAGCGCCGCTGCCGGGCGTCTTTCGGCAGAAGCCGCGCTCCGGAGAGCACTGTGAGCGGCACAATCGTCTTTGCGCGAAGAAGCCGCTTCTTGGCCTCCGCCAGCCGGAGAGAGCGGCAGCTTCGGAAAGGTGAAGAAGGAAGCTGTACAACACTGGCATTGTGTGCGCAGCTTGCCAACTGATAGAAAACAGTACCTTTGCACTCTCCTGCCTTTTCCAATCACATGAACATTCCATTGCAAGCTGTTTTGGACAACTTTCTCTCTCTTCTTGCAAAACACTCGGCACACCTTTCTGCAACCTCAAAAACACGATGGGAGATGTTTTCTGTGCTGGCACAGTTTCTCCCTGCCAGACATAGTGGAAAAGCTTTCTGCTAAGATGTAGACTACAAAAGACGCTAAAGACCAAGGTACGATGCTCTCCGGAGCTAAGCGCCGCTCCCGGGCGTCTTTCGGCAGAAGCCGCGCTGCGGAGAGCACTGTGAGCGGCACAATCGTCTTTGCGCGAAGAAGCCGCTTCTTCGCCTCCGCCAGCCGGAGAGAGCGGCAGCTTCGGAAAGGTGAAGAAGGAAGCTGTACAACACTGGCATTGTGTGCGCAGCTTGCCAACTGATAGACAACAGTACCTTTGCACTCTCCTGCCTTTTCCAATCACATGAACATTCCATTGCAAGCTGTTTTGGACAACTTTCCTTTCTTCCTGCCAAACACTTGGCAGACCCCTATGCAACCTCAAAAACACGATGGGAGATGTTTTCTGTGCTGGCACAGTTTCTCCCTGCCAGACATAGTGGAAAAGCTTTCTGCTAAGATGTAGACTACAAAAGACGCTAGAGAACAAGGTACGATGCTCTCCGGAGCTAAGCGCCGCTCCCGGGCGTCTTTCGGCAGAAGCCGCGCTCCGGAGAGCACTGTGAGCGGCACAATCGTCTTTGCGCGAAGAAGCCGCTTCTTCGCCTCCGCCAGCCGGAGAGAGCGGCAGCTTCGGAAAGGTGAAGAAGGAAGCTGTACAACACTGGCATTGTGTGCGCAGCTTGCCAACTGATAGAAAGCAGTACCTTTGCACTCTCCTGCCTTTTCCAATCACATGAACATTCCATTGCAAGCTGTTTTGGACAACTTTCTCTCTCTTCTTGCAAAACACTCTGCACACCTATCTGCAACCTCCAAAACACGATGGGAGATGTTTTCTGTGGTGGCACAGTTTCTCCCTGCCAGACATAGTGGAAAAGCTTTCTGCTAAGATGTAGACTACAAAAGACGCTAAAGACCAAGGTACGATGCTCTCCGGAGCTAAGCGCCGCTCCCGGGCGTCTTTCGGCAGAAGCCGCGCTAAGGAGAGCACTGGGAGTGGCACAATCGTCTTTGCGCGAAGAAGCCGCTTTTTCGCCTCCGCCAGCCGGAGAGAGCGGCAGCTTCGGAAAGGTGAAGAAGGAAGCTGTACAACACTGGCATTGTGTGCGCAGCTTGCCAACTGATAGAAAACAGTACCTTTGCACTCTCCTGCCTTTTCCAATCACATGAACATTCCATTGCAAGCTGTTTTGGACAACTTTCCTTTCTTCCTGCCAAACACTTGGCAGACCCCTATGCAACCTCAAAAACACGATGGGAGATGTTTTCTGTGCTGGCACAGTTTCTCCCTGCCAGACATAGTGGAAAAGCTTTCTGCTAAGATGTAGACTACAAAAGACGCTAAAGACCAAGGTACGATGCTCTCCGGAGCTAAGCGCCGCTCCCGGGCGTCTTTCGGCAGAAGCCGCGCTAAGGAGAGCACTGGGAGTGGCACAATCGTCTTTGCGCGAAGAAGCCGCTTCTTCGCCTCCGCCAGCCGGAGAGAGCGGCAGCTTCGGAAAGGTGAAGAAGGAAGCTGTACAACACTGGCATTGTGTGCGCAGCTTGCCAACTGATAGAAAACAGTACCTTTGCACTCTCCTGCCTTTTCCAATCACATGAACATTCCATTGCAAGCTGTTTTGGACTACTTTCCTTTCTTCCTGCCAAACACTTGGCAGACCCCTATGCAACCTCAAAAACACGATGGGAGATGTTTTCTGTGCTGGCACAGTTTCTCCCTGCCAGACATAGTGGAAAAGCTTTCTGCTACGATGTAGACTACAAAAGACGCTAAAGACCAAGGTACGATGCTCTCCGGAGCTAAGCGCCGCTCCCGGGCGTCTTTCGGCAGAAGCCGCTCTCCGGAGAGCACTGGGAGTGGCACAATCGTCTTTGCGCGAAGAAGCCGCTTCTTCGCCTCCGCCAGCCGGAGAGAGCGGCAGCTTCGGAAAGGTGAAGAAGGAAGCTGTACAACACTGGCATTGTGTGCGCACCTTGCCAACTGATAGAAAACAGTACCTTTGCACTCTCCTGCCTTTTCCAATCACATGAACATTCCATTGCAAGCTGTTTTGGACAACTTTCTCTCTCTTCTTGCAAAACACTCGGCACACCTTTCTGCAACCTCAAAAACACGATGGGAGATGTTTTCTGTGCTGGCACAGTTTCTCCGTGCCAGACATAGTGGAAAAACTTTCTGCTAAGATGTAGACTACAAAAGACGCTAAAGACCAAGGTACGATGCTCTCCGGAGCTAAGCGCCGCTCCCGGGCGTCTTTCGGCAGAAGCCGCGCTCCGGAGAGCACTGTGAGCGGCACAATCGTCTTTGCGCGAAGAAGCCGCTTCTTCGCCTCCGCCAGCCGGAGAGAGCGGCAGCTTCGGAAAGGTGAAGAAGGAAGCTGTACAACACTGGCATTGTGTGCGCAGCTTCCCAACTGATAGAAAACAGTACCTTTGCACTCTCCTGCCTTTTCCAATCACATGAACATTCCATTGGAAGCTGTTTTGGACAACTTTCCTTTCTTCATGCCAAACATTTGGCAGACCCCTATGCAACCTCAAAAACACGATGGGAGATGTTTTCTGTGCTGGCACAGTTTCTCCCTGCCAGACATAGTGGAAAAGCTTTCTGCTAAGATGTAGACTACAAAAGACGCTAGAGAACAAGGTACGATGCTCTCCGGAGCTAAGCGCCGCTCCCGGGCGTCTTTCGGCAGAAGCCGCGCTCCGGAGAGCACTGTGAGCGGCACAATCGTCTTTGCGCGAAGAAGCCGCTTCTTCGCCTCCGCCAGCCGGAGAGAGCGGCAGCTTCGGAAAGGTGAAGAAGGAAGCTGTACAACACTGGCATTGTGTGCGCAGCTTGCCAACTGATAGAAAACAGTACCTTTGCACTCTCCTGCCTTTTCCAATCACATGAACATTCCATTGCAAGCTGTTTTGGACAACTTTCTCTCTCTTCTTGCAAAACACTCTGCACACCTATCTGCAACCTCCAAAACACGATGGGAGATGTTTTCTGTGCTGGCACAGTTTCTCCCTGCCAGACATAGTGGAAAAGCTTTCTGCTAAGATGTAGACTACAAAAGACGCTAAAGACCAAGGTACGATGCTCTCCGGAGCTAAGCGCCGCTCCCGGGCGTCTTTCGGCAGAAGCCGCGCTAAGGAGAGCACTGGGAGTGGCACAATCGTCTTTGCGCAAAGAAGCCGCTTCTTCGCCTCCGCCAGCCGGAGAGAGCGGCAGCTTCGGAAAGGTGAAGAAGGAAGCTGTACAACACTGGCATTGTGTGCGCAGCTTGCCAACTGATAGAAAGCAGTACCTTTGCACTCTCCTGCCTTTTCCAATCACATGAACATTCCATTGCAAGCTGTTTTGGACAACTTTCTCTCTCTTCTTGCAAAACACTCGGCACACCTTTCTGCAACCTCAAAAACACGATGGGAGATGTTTTCTGTGCTGGCACAGTTTCTCCCTGCCAGACATAGTGGAAAAGCTTTCTGCTAAGATGTAGACTACAAAAGACGCTAAAGACCAAGGTACGATGCTCTCCGGAGCTAAGCGCCGCTCCCGGGCGTCTTTCGGCAGAAGCCGCGCTCCGGAGAGCACTGGGAGCGGCACAATCGTCTTTGCGCGAAGAAGCCGCTTCTTCGCCTCCGCCAGCCGGAGAGAGCGGCAGCTTCGGAAAGGTGAAGAAGGAAGCTGTACAACACTGGCATTGTGTGCGCAGCTTGCCAACTGATAGACAACAGTACCTTTGCACTCTCCTGCCTTTTCCAATCACATGAACATTCCATTGCAAGCTGTTTTGGACAACTTTCTCTCTCTTCTTGCAAAACACTCGGCACACCTTTCTGCAACCTCAAAAACACGATGGGAGATGTTTTCTGTCCTGGCACAGTTTCTCCCTGCCAGACATAGTGGAAAAGCTTTCTGCTAAGATGTAGACTACAAAAGACGCTAAAGACCAAGGTACGATGCTCTCCGGAGCTAAGCGCCGCTGCCGGGCGTCTTTCGGCAGAAGCCGCGCTAAGGAGAGCACTGGGAGTGGCACAATCGTCTTTGCGCGAAGAAGCCGCTTCTTCGCCTCCGCCAGCCGGAGAGAGCGGCAGCTTCGGAAAGGTGAAGAAGGAAGCTGTACAACACTGGCATTGTGTGCGCAGCTTGCCAACTGATAGAAAACAGTACCTTTGCACTCTCCTGCCTTTTCCAATCACATGAACATTCCATTGCAAGCTGTTTTGGACAACTTTCCTTTCTTCCTGCCAAACACTTGGCAGACCCCTATGCAACCTCAAAAACACGATGGGAGATGTTTTCTGTGCTGGCACAGTTTCTCCCTGCCAGACATAGTGGAAAAGCTTTCTGCTAAGATGTAGACTACAAAAGACGCTAAAGACCAAGGTACGATGCTCTCCGGAGCTAAGCGCCGCTCCCGGGCGTCTTTCGGCAGAAGCCGCGCTCCGGAGAGCACTGTGAGCGGCACAATCGTCTTTGCGCGAAGAAGCCGCTTTTTCGCCTCCGCCAGCCGGAGAGAGCGGCGCTTCGGAAAGGTGAAGAAGGAAGCTGTACAACACTGGCATTGTGTGCGCAGCTTGCCAACTGATAGAAAACAGTACCTTTGCACTCTCCTGCCTTTTCCAATCACATGAACATTCCATTGCAAGCTGTTTTGGACAACTTTCTCTCTCTTCTTGCAAAACACTCGGCACACCTTTCTGCAACCTCAAAAACACGATGGGAGATGTTTTCTGTGCTGGCACAGTTTCTCCCTGCCAGACATAGTGGAAAAGCTTTCTGCTAAGATGTAGACTACAAAAGACGCTAAAGACCAAGGTACGATGCTCTCCGGAGCTAAGCGCCGCTGCCGGGCGTCTTTCGGCAGAAGCCGTGCTAAGGAGAGCACTGTGAGCGGCACAATCGTCTTTGCGCGAAGAAGCCGCTTCTTCGCCTCCGCCAGCCGGAGAGAGCGGCAGCTTCGGAAAGGTGAAGAAGGAAGCTGTACAACACTGGCATTGTGTGCGCAGCTTGCCAACTGATAGAAAACAGTACCTTTGCACTCTCCTGCCTTTTCCAATCACATGAACATTCCATTGCAAGCTGTTTTGGACAACTTTCTCTCTCTTCTTGCAAAACACTCGGCACACCTTTCTGCAACCTCAAAAACACGATGGGAGATGTTTTCTGTGCTGGCACAGTTTCTCCCTGCCAGACATAGTGGAAAAGCTTTCTGCTAAGATGTAGACTACAAAAGACGCTAGAGAACAAGGTACGATGCTCTCCGGAGCTAAGCGCCGCTCCCGGGCGTCTTTCGGCAGAAGCCGCGCTAAGGAGAGTACTGTGAGCGGTACAATCGTCTTTGCGCGAAGAAGCCGCTTCTTCGCCTCCGCCAGCCGGAGAGAGCAGCAGCTTCGGAAAGGTGAAGAAGGAAGCTGTACAACACTGGCATTGTGTGCGCAGCTTGCCAACTGATAGACAACAGTACCTTTGCACTCTCCTGCCTTTTCCAATCACATGAACATTCCATTGCAAGCTGTTTTGGACAACTTTCTCTCTCTTCTTGCAAAACACTCTGCACACCTATCTGCAACCTCAAAAACACGATGGGAGATGTTTTCTGTGCTGGCACAGTTTCTCCCTGCCAGACATAGTGGAAAAGCTTTCTGCTAAGATGTAGACTACAAAAGACGCTAAAGACCAAGGTACGATGCTCTCCGGAGCTAAGCGCCGCTCCCGGGCGTCTTTCGGCAGAAGCCGCGCTCCGGAGAGCACTGGGAGTGGCACAATCGTCTTTGCGCGATGAAGCCGCTTCTTCGCCTCCGCCAGCCGGAGAGAGCGGCAGCTTCGGAAAGGTGAAGAAGGAAGCTGTACAACACTGGCATTGTGTGCGCAGCTTGCCAACTGATAGAAAACAGTACCTTTGCACTCTCCTGCCTTTTCCAATCACATGAACATTCCATTGCAAGCTGTTTTGGACAACTTTCCTTTCTTCCTGCCAAACACTTGGCAGACCCCTATGCAACCTCAAAAACACGATGGGAGATGTTTTCTGTGCTGGCACAGTTTCTCCCTGCCAGACATAGTGGAAAAGCTTTCTGCTAAGATGTAGACTACAAAAGACGCTAAAGACCAAGGTACGATGCTCTCCGGAGCTAAGCGCCGCTCCTGGGCGTCTTTCGGCAGAAGCCGCGCTAAGGAGAGCACTGTGAGCGGCACAATCGTCTTTGCGCGAAGAAGCCGCTTCTTCGCCTCCGCCAGCCGGAGAGAGCGGCAGCTTCGGAAAGGTGAAGAAGGAAGCTGTACAACACTGGCATTGTGTGCGCAGCTTGCCAACTGATAGACAACAGTACCTTTGCACTCTCCTGCCTTTTCCAATCACATGAACATTCCATTGCAAGCTGTTTTGGACAACTTTCTCTCTCTTCTTGCAAAACACTCTGCACACCTATCTGCAACCTCAAAAACACGATGGGAGATGTTTTCTGTGCTGGCACAGTTTCTCCCTGCCAGACATAGTGGAAAAGCTTTCTGCTAAGATGTAGACTACAAAAGACGCTAGAGACCAAGGTACGATGCTCTCCGGAGCTAAGCGCCGCTGCCGGGCGTCTTTCGGCAGAAGCCGCGCTAAGGAGAGCACTGGGAGTGGCACAATCGTCTTTGCGCGAAGAAGCCGCTTTTTCGCCTCCGCCAGCCGGAGAGAGCGGCAGCTTCGGAAAGGTGAAGAAGGAAGCTGTACAACACTGGCATTGTGTGCGCAGCTTGCCAACTGATAGAAAACAGTACCTTTGCACTCTCCTGCCTTTTCCAATCACATGAACATTCCATTGCAAGCTGTTTTGGACAACTTTCCTTTCTTCCTGCCAAACACTTGGCAGACCCCTATGCAACCTCAAAAACACGATGGGAGATGTTTTCTGTGCTGGCACAGTTTCTCCCTGCCAGACATAGTGGAAAAGCTTTCTGCTAAGATGTAGACTACAAAAGACGCTAAAGACCAAGGTACGATGCTCTCCGGAGCTAAGCGCCGCTGCCGGGCGTCTTTCGGCAGAATCCGCGCTCCGGAGAGCACTGGGAGCGGCACAATCGTCTTTGCGCGAAGAAGCCGCTTCTTCGCCTCCGCCAGCCGGAGAGAGCGGCAGCTTCGGAAAGGTGAAGAAGGAAGCTGTACAACACTGGCATTGTGTGCGCAGCTTGCCAACTGATAGAAAACAGTACCTTTGCACTCTCCTGCCTTTTCCAATCACATGAACATTCCATTGCAAGCTGTTTTGGACAACTTTCTCTCTCTTCTTGCAAAACACTCTGCACACCTATCTGCAACCTCAAAAACACGATGGGAGATGTTTTCTGTGCTGGCACAGTTTCTCCCTGCCAGACATAGTGGAAAAGCTTTCTGCTAAGATGTAGACTACAAAAGACGCTAAAGACCAAGGTACGATGCTCTCCAGAGCTAAGCGCCGCTCCCGGGCGTCTTTCGGCAGAAGCCGCGCTCCGGAGAGCACTGTGAGCGGCACAATCGTCTTTGCGCGAAGAAGCCGCTTCTTCGCCTCCGCCAGCCGGAGAGAGCGGCAGCTTCGGAAAGGTGAAGAAGGAAGCTGTACAACACTGGCATTGTGTGCGCAGCTTCCCAACTGATAGAAAACAGTACCTTTGCACTCTCCTGCCTTTTCCAATCACATGAACATTCCATTGCAAGCTGTTTTGGACAACTTTCTCTCTCTTCTTGCCAAACACTTGGCAGACCCCTATGCAACCTCAAAAACACGATGGGAGATGTTTTCTGTGCTGGCACAGTTTCTCCCTGCCAGACATAGTGGAAAAGCTTTCTGCTAAGATGTAGACTACAAAAGACGCTAGAGAACAAGGTACGATGCTCTCCGGAGCTAAGCGCCGCTCCCGGGCATCTTTCGGCAGAAGCCGCGCTCCGGAGAGCACTGTGAGCGGCACAATCGTCTTTGCGCGAAGAAGCCGCTTCTTCGCCTCCGCCAGCCGGAGAGAGCGGCAGCTTCGGAAAGGTGAAGAAGGAAGCCGTACAACACTGGCATTGTGTGCGCAGCTTGCCAACTGATAGACAACAGTACCTTTGCACTCTCCTGCCTTTTCCAATCACATGAACATTCCATTGCAAGCTGTTTTGGACAACTTTCTCTCTCTTCTTGCAAAACACTCTGCACACCTTTCTACAACCTCCAAAACACGATGGGAGATGTTTTCTGTGCTGGCACAGTTTCTCCCTGCCAGACATAGTGGAAAAGCTTTCTGCTAAGATGTAGACTACAAAAGACGCTAAAGACCAAGGTACGATGCTCTCCGGAGCTAAGCGCCGCTCCCGGGCGTCTTTCGGCAGAAGCCGCGCTCCGGAGAGCACTGTGAGCGGCACAATCGTCTTTGCGTGAAGAAGCCGCTTCTTCGCCTCCGCCAGCCGGAGAGAGCGGCAGCTTCGGAAAGGTGAAGAAGGAAGCTGTACAACACTGGCATTGTGTGCGCAGCTTGCCAACTGATAGAAAACAGTACCTTTGCACTCTCCTGCCTTTTCCAATCACATGAACATTCCATTGCAAGCTGTTTTGGACAACTTTCTCTCTCTTCTTGCAAAACACTCTGCACACCTTTCTGCAACCTCAAAAACACGATGGGAGATGTTTTCTGTGCTGGCACAGTTTCTCCCTGCCAGACATAGTGGAAAAGCTTTCTGCTAAGATGTAGACTACAAAAGACGCTAAAGACCAAGGTACGATGCTCTCCGGAGCTAAGCGCCGCTCCCGGGCGTCTTTCGGCAGAAGCCGCGCTCCGGAGAGCACTGTGAGCGGCACAATCGTCTTTGCGCGAAGAAGCAGCTTCTTCGCCTCCGCCAGCCGGAGAGAGCGGCAGCTTCGGAAAGGTGAAGAAGGAAGCTGTACAACACTGGCATTGTGTGCGCAGCTTGCCAACTGATAGAAAGCAGTACCTTTGCACTCTCCTGCCTTTTCCAATCACATGAACATTCCATTGCAAGCTGTTTTGGACAACTTTCTCTCTCTTCTTGCAAAACACTCGGCACACCTTTCTGCAACCTCCAAAACACGATGGGAGATGTTTTCTGTGCTGGCACAGTTTCTCCCTGCCAGACATAGTGGAAAAGCTTTCTGCTAAGATGTAGACTACAAAAGACGCTAGAGAACAAGGTACGATGCTCTCCGGAGCTAAGCGCCGCTCCCGGGCGTCTTTCGGCAGAAGCCGCGCTAAGGAGAGCACTGTGAGCGGCACAATCGTCTTTGCGCGAAGAAGCCGCTTCTTCGCCTCCGCCAGCCGGAGAGAGCGGCAGCTTCGGAAAGGTGAAGAAGGAAGCTGTACAACACTGGCATTGTGTGCGCAGCTTGCCAACTGATAGACAACAGTACCTTTGCACTCTCCTGCCTTTTCCAATCACATGAACATTCCATTGCAAGCTGTTTTGGACAACTTTCTCTCTCTTCTTGCAAAACACTCTGCACACCTATCTGCAACCTCAAAAACACGATGGGAGATGTTTTCTGTGCTGGCACAGTTTCTCCCTGCCTGACATAGTGGAAAAGCTTTCTGCTAAGATGTAGACTACAAAAGACGCTAAAGACCAAGGTACGATGCTCTCCGGAGCTAAGCGCCGCTCCCGGGCGTCTTTCGGCAGAAGCCGCGCTAAGGAGAGCACTGGGAGTGGCACAATCGTCTTTGCGCGAAGAAGCCGCTTTTTCGCCTCCGCCAGCCGGAGAGAGCGGCAGCTTCGGAAAGGTGAAGAAGGAAGCTGTACAACACTGGCATTGTGTGCGCAGCTTGCCAACTGATAGAAAACAGTACCTTTGCACTCTCCTGCCTTTTCCAATCACATGAACATTCCATTGCAAGCTGTTTTGGACAACTTTCCTTTCTTCCTGCCAAACACTTGGCAGACCCCTATGCAACCTCAAAAACACGATGGGAGATGTTTTCTGTGCTGGCACAGTTTCTCCCTGCCAGACATAGTGGAAAAGCTTTCTGCTAAGATGTAGACTACAAAAGACGCTAAAGACCAAGGTACGATGCTCTCCGGAGCTAAGCGCCGCTCCCGGCGTCTTTCAGCAGAAGCCGCGCTCCGGAGAGCACTGTGAGCGGCACAATCGTCTTTGCGCGAAGAAGCCGCTTCTTCGCCTCCGCCAGCCGGAGAGAGCGGCAGCTTCGGAAAGGTGAAGAAGGAAGCTGTACAACACTGGCATTGTGTGCGCAGCTTGCCAACTGATAGAAAACAGTACCTTTGCACTCTCCTGCCTTTTCCAATCACATGAACATTCCATTGGAAGCTGTTTTGGACAACTTTCTCTCTCTTCTTGCAAAACACTCTGCACACCTTTCTGCAACCTCAAAAACACGATGGGAGATGTTTTCTGTGCTGGCACAGTTTCTCCCTGCCAGACATAGTGGAAAAGCTTTCTGCTAAGATGTAGACTACAAAAGACGCTAAAGACCAAGGTACGATGCTCTCCGGAGCTAAGCGCCGCTCCCGGGCGTCTTTCGGCAGAAGCCGCGCTCCGGAGAGCACTGTGAGCGGCACAATCGTCTTTGCGCGAAGAAGCCGCTTCTTCGCCTCCGCCAGCCGGAGAGAGCGGCAGCTTCGGAAAGGTGAAGAAGGAAGCTGTACAACACTGGCATTGTGTGCGCAGCTTGCCAACTGATAGACAACAGTACCTTTGCACTCTCCTGCCTTTTCCAATCACATGAACATTCCATTGCAAGCTGTTTTGGACAACTTTCTCTCTCTTCTTGCAAAACACTCTGCAAACCTTTCTGCAACCTCCAAAACACGATGGGAGATGTTTTCTGTGCTGGCACAGTTTCTCCCTGCCAGACATAGTGGAAAAGCTTTCTGCTAAGATGTAGACTACAAAAGACGCTAAAGACCAAGGTACGATGCTCTCCGGAGCTAAGCGCCGCTGCCGGGCGTCTTTCGGCAGAAGCCGCGCTAAGGAGAGCACTGTGAGCGGCACAATCGTCTTTGCGCGAAGAAGCAGCTTCTTCGCCTCCGCCAGCCGGAGAGAGAGGCAGCTTCGGAAAGGTGAAGAAGGAAGCTGTACAACACTGGCATTGTGTGCGCAGCTTGCCAACTGATAGACAACAGTACCTTTGCACTCTCCTGCCTTTTCCAATCACATGAACATTCCATTGCAAGCTGTTTTGGACAACTTTCTCTCTCTTCTTGCAAAACACTCTGCACACCTATCTGCAACCTCAAAAACACGATGGGAGATGTTTTCTGTGCTGGCACAGTTTCTCCCTGCCAGACATAGTGGAAAAGCTTTCTGCTAAGATGTAGACTACAAAAGACGCTAAAGACCAAGGTACGATGCTCTCCGGAGCTAAGCGCCGCTGCCGGGCGTCTTTCGGCAGAAGCCGCGCTAAGGAGAGGACTGGGAGTGGCACAATCGTCTTTGCGCGAAGAAGCCGCTTCTTCGCCTCCGCCAGCCGGAGAGAGCGGCAGCTTCGGAAAGGTGAAGAAGGAAGCTGTACAACACTGGCATTGTGTGCGCAGCTTGCCAACTGATAGAAAACAGTACCTTTGCACTCTCCTGCCTTTTCCAATCACATGAACATTCCATTGCAAGCTGTTTTGGACAACTTTCCTTTCTTCCTGCCAAACACTTGGCAGACCCCTATGCAACCTCAAAAACACGATGGGAGATGTTTTCTGTGCTGGCACAGTTTCTCCCTGCCAGACATAGTGGAAAAGCTTTCTGCTAAGATGTAGACTACAAAAGACGCTAAAGACCAAGGTACGATGCTCTCCGGAGCTAAGCGCCGCTCCCGGGCGTCTTTCGGCAGAAGCCGCGCTCCGGAGAGCACTGTGAGCGGCACAATCGTCTTTGCGCGAAGAAGCCGCTTCTTCGCCTCCGCCAGCCGGAGAGAGCGGCAGCTTCGGAAAGGTGAAGAAGGAAGCTGTACAACACTGGCATTGTGTGCGCAGCTTGCCAACTGATAGAAAACAGTACCTTTGCACTCTCCTGCCTTTTCCAATCACATGAACATTCCATTGCAAGCTGTTTTGGACAACTTTCTCTCTCTTCTTGCAAAACACTCTGCACACCTTTCTGCAACCTCCAAAACACGATGGGAGATGTTTTCTGTGCTGGCACAGTTTCTCCCTGCCAGACATAGTGGAAAAGCTTTCTGCTAAGATGTAGACTACAAAAGACGCTAAAGACCAAGGTACGATGCTCTCCGGAGCTAAGCGCCGCTCCCGGGCGTCTTTCGGCAGAAGCCGCGCTCCGGAGAGCACTGTGAGCGGCACAATCGTCTTTGCGCGAAGAAGCAGCTTCTTCGCCTCCGCCAGCCGGAGAGAGCGGCAGCTTCGGAAAGGTGAAGAAGGAAGCTGTACAACACTGGCATTGTGTGCGCAGCTTGCCAACTGATAGAAAGCAGTACCTTTGCACTCTCCTGCCTTTTCCAATCACATGAACATTCCATTGCAAGCTGTTTTGGACAACTTTCTCTCTCTTCTTGCAAAACACTCGGCACACCTTTCTGCAACCTCCAAAACACGATGGGAGATGTTTTCTGTGCTGGCACAGTTTCTCCCTGCCAGACATAGTGGAAAAGCTTTCTGCTAAGATGTAGACTACAAAAGACGCTAGAGAACAAGGTACGATGCTCTCCGGAGCTAAGCGCCGCTCCCGGGCGTCTTTCGGCAGAAGCCGCGCTAAGGAGAGCACTGGGAGCGGCACAATCGTCTTTGCGCGAAGAAGCCGCTTCTTCGCCTCCGCCAGCCGGAGAGAGCGGCAGCTTCGGAAAGGTGAAGAAGGAAGCTGTACAACACTGGCATTGTGTGCGCAGCTTGCCAACTGATAGACAACAGTACCTTTGCACTCTCCTGCCTTTTCCAATCACATGAACATTCCATTGCAAGCTGTTTTGGACAACTTTCTCTCTCTTCTTGCAAAACACTCTGCACACCTATCTGCAACCTCAAAAACACGATGGGAGATGTTTTCTGTGCTGGCACAGTTTCTCCCTGCCTGACATAGTGGAAAAGCTTTCTGCTAAGATGTAGACTACAAAAGACGCTAAAGACCAAGGTACGATGCTCTCCGGAGCTAAGCGCCGCTCCCGGGCGTCTTTCGGCAGAAGCCGCGCTAAGGAGAGCACTGGGAGTGGCACAATCGTCTTTGCGCGAAGAAGCCGCTTTTTCGCCTCCGCCAGCCGGAGAGAGCGGCAGCTTCGGAAAGGTGAAGAAGGAAGCTGTACAACACTGGCATTGTGTGCGCAGCTTGCCAACTGATAGAAAACAGTACCTTTGCACTCTCCTGCCTTTTCCAATCACATGAACATTCCATTGCAAGCTGTTTTGGACAACTTTCCTTTCTTCCTGCCAAACACTTGGCAGACCCCTATGCAACCTCAAAAACACGATGGGAGATGTTTTCTGTGCTGGCACAGTTTCTCCCTGCCAGACATAGTGGAAAAGCTTTCTGCTAAGATGTAGACTACAAAAGACGCTAAAGACCAAGGTACGATGCTCTCCGGAGCTAAGCGCCGCTCCCGGCGTCTTTCAGCAGAAGCCGCGCTCCGGAGAGCACTGTGAGCGGCACAATCGTCTTTGCGCGAAGAAGCCGCTTCTTCGCCTCCGCCAGCCGGAGAGAGCGGCAGCTTCGGAAAGGTGAAGAAGGAAGCTGTACAACACTGGCATTGTGTGCGCAGCTTGCCAACTGATAGAAAACAGTACCTTTGCACTCTCCTGCCTTTTCCAATCACATGAACATTCCATTGGAAGCTGTTTTGGACAACTTTCTCTCTCTTCTTGCAAAACACTCTGCACACCTTTCTGCAACCTCAAAAACACGATGGGAGATGTTTTCTGTGCTGGCACAGTTTCTCCCTGCCAGACATAGTGGAAAAGCTTTCTGCTAAGATGTAGACTACAAAAGACGCTAAAGACCAAGGTACGATGCTCTCCGGAGCTAAGCGCCGCTCCCGGGCGTCTTTCGGCAGAAGCCGCGCTCCGGAGAGCACTGTGAGCGGCACAATCGTCTTTGCGCGAAGAAGCCGCTTCTTCGCCTCCGCCAGCCGGAGAGAGCGGCAGCTTCGGAAAGGTGAAGAAGGAAGCTGTACAACACTGGCATTGTGTGCGCAGCTTGCCAACTGATAGACAACAGTACCTTTGCACTCTCCTGCCTTTTCCAATCACATGAACATTCCATTGCAAGCTGTTTTGGACAACTTTCTCTCTCTTCTTGCAAAACACTCTGCAAACCTTTCTGCAACCTCCAAAACACGATGGGAGATGTTTTCTGTGCTGGCACAGTTTCTCCCTGCCAGACATAGTGGAAAAGCTTTCTGCTAAGATGTAGACTACAAAAGACGCTAAAGACCAAGGTACGATGCTCTCCGGAGCTAAGCGCCGCTGCCGGGCGTCTTTCGGCAGAAGCCGCGCTAAGGAGAGCACTGTGAGCGGCACAATCGTCTTTGCGCGAAGAAGCAGCTTCTTCGCCTCCGCCAGCCGGAGAGAGAGGCAGCTTCGGAAAGGTGAAGAAGGAAGCTGTACAACACTGGCATTGTGTGCGCAGCTTGCCAACTGATAGACAACAGTACCTTTGCACTCTCCTGCCTTTTCCAATCACATGAACATTCCATTGCAAGCTGTTTTGGACAACTTTCTCTCTCTTCTTGCAAAACACTCTGCACACCTATCTGCAACCTCAAAAACACGATGGGAGATGTTTTCTGTGCTGGCACAGTTTCTCCCTGCCAGACATAGTGGAAAAGCTTTCTGCTAAGATGTAGACTACAAAAGACGCTAAAGACCAAGGTACGATGCTCTCCGGAGCTAAGCGCCGCTGCCGGGCGTCTTTCGGCAGAAGCCGCGCTAAGGAGAGGACTGGGAGTGGCACAATCGTCTTTGCGCGAAGAAGCCGCTTCTTCGCCTCCGCCAGCCGGAGAGAGCGGCAGCTTCGGAAAGGTGAAGAAGGAAGCTGTACAACACTGGCATTGTGTGCGCAGCTTGCCAACTGATAGAAAACAGTACCTTTGCACTCTCCTGCCTTTTCCAATCACATGAACATTCCATTGCAAGCTGTTTTGGACAACTTTCCTTTCTTCCTGCCAAACACTTGGCAGACCCCTATGCAACCTCAAAAACACGATGGGAGATGTTTTCTGTGCTGGCACAGTTTCTCCCTGCCAGACATAGTGGAAAAGCTTTCTGCTAAGATGTAGACTACAAAAGACGCTAAAGACCAAGGTACGATGCTCTCCGGAGCTAAGCGCCGCTCCCGGGCGTCTTTCGGCAGAAGCCGCGCTCCGGAGAGCACTGTGAGCGGCACAATCGTCTTTGCGCGAAGAAGCCGCTTCTTCGCCTCCGCCAGCCGGAGAGAGCGGCAGCTTCGGAAAGGTGAAGAAGGAAGCTGTACAACACTGGCATTGTGTGCGCAGCTTGCCAACTGATAGAAAACAGTACCTTTGCACTCTCCTGCCTTTTCCAATCACATGAACATTCCATTGCAAGCTGTTTTGGACAACTTTCTCTCTCTTCTTGCAAAACACTCTGCACACCTTTCTGCAACCTCCAAAACACGATGGGAGATGTTTTCTGTGCTGGCACAGTTTCTCCCTGCCAGACATAGTGGAAAAGCTTTCTGCTAAGATGTAGACTACAAAAGACGCTAAAGACCAAGGTACGATGCTCTCCGGAGCTAAGCGCCGCTCCCGGGCGTCTTTCGGCAGAAGCCGCGCTCCGGAGAGCACTGTGAGCGGCACAATCGTCTTTGCGCGAAGAAGCAGCTTCTTCGCCTCCGCCAGCCGGAGAGAGCGGCAGCTTCGGAAAGGTGAAGAAGGAAGCTGTACAACACTGGCATTGTGTGCGCAGCTTGCCAACTGATAGAAAGCAGTACCTTTGCACTCTCCTGCCTTTTCCAATCACATGAACATTCCATTGCAAGCTGTTTTGGACAACTTTCTCTCTCTTCTTGCAAAACACTCTGCAAACCTTTCTGCAACCTCCAAAACACGATGGGAGATGTTTTCTGTGCTGGCACAGTTTCTCCCTGCCAGACATAGTGGAAAAGCTTTCTGCTAAGATGTAGACTACAAAAGACGCTAGAGAACAAGGTACGATGCTCTCCGGAGCTAAGCGCCGCTCCCGGGCGTCTTTCGGCAGAAGCCGCGCTAAGGAGAGCACTGGGAGCGGCACAATCGTCTTTGCGCGAAGAAGCCGCTTCTTCGCCTCCGCCAGCCGGAGAGAGCGGCAGCTTCGGAAAGGTGAAGAAGGAAGCTGTACAACACTGGCATTGTGTGCGCAGCTTGCCAACTGATAGACAACAGTACCTTTGCACTCTCCTGCCTTTTCCAATCACATGAACATTCCATTGCAAGCTGTTTTGGACAACTTTCTCTCTCTTCTTGCAAAACACTCTGCACACCTATCTGCAACCTCCAAAACACGATGGGAGATGTTTTCTGTGCTGGCACAGTTTCTCCCTGCCTGACATAGTGGAAAAGCTTTCTGCTAAGATGTAGACTACAAAAGACGCTAAAGACCAAGGTACGATGCTCTCCGGAGCTAAGCGCCGCTCCCGGGCGTCTTTCGGCAGAAGCCGCGCTAAGGAGAGCACTGGGAGTGGCACAATCGTCTTTGCGCGAAGAAGCCGCTTTTTCGCCTCCGCCAGCCGGAGAGAGCGGCAGCTTCGGAAAGGTGAAGAAGGAAGCTGTACAACACTGGCATTGTGTGCGCAGCTTGCCAACTGATAGAAAACAGTACCTTTGCACTCTCCTGCCTTTTCCAATCACATGAACATTCCATTGCAAGCTGTTTTGGACAACTTTCCTTTCTTCCTGCCAAACACTTGGCAGACCCCTATGCAACCTCAAAAACACGATGGGAGATGTTTTCTGTGCTGGCACAGTTTCTCCCTGCCAGACATAGTGGAAAAGCTTTCTGCTAAGATGTAGACTACAAAAGACGCTAAAGACCAAGGTACGATGCTCTCCGGAGCTAAGCGCCGCTCCCGGCGTCTTTCAGCAGAAGCCGCGCTCCGGAGAGCACTGTGAGCGGCACAATCGTCTTTGCGCGAAGAAGCCGCTTCTTCGCCTCCGCCAGCCGGAGAGAGCGGCAGCTTCGGAAAGGTGAAGAAGGAAGCTGTACAACACTGGCATTGTGTGCGCAGCTTGCCAACTGATAGAAAACAGTACCTTTGCACTCTCCTGCCTTTTCCAATCACATGAACATTCCATTGGAAGCTGTTTTGGACAACTTTCCCTCTCTTCTTGCAAAACACTCTGCACACCTTTCTGCAACCTCAAAAACACGATGGGAGATGTTTTCTGTGCTGGCACAGTTTCTCCCTGCCAGACATAGTGGAAAAGCTTTCTGCTAAGATGTAGACTACAAAAGACGCTAAAGACCAAGGTACGATGCTCTCCGGAGCTAAGCGCCGCTCCCGGGCGTCTTTCGGCAGAAGCCGCGCTCCGGAGAGCACTGTGAGCGGCACAATCGTCTTTGCGCGAAGAAGCCGCTTCTTCGCCTCCGCCAGCCGGAGAGAGCGGCAGCTTCGGAAAGGTGAAGAAGGAAGCTGTACAACACTGGCATTGTGTGCGCAGCTTGCCAACTGATAGACAACAGTACCTTTGCACTCTCCTGCCTTTTCCAATCACATGAACATTCCATTGCAAGCTGTTTTGGACAACTTTCTCTCTCTTCTTGCAAAACACTCTGCACACCTTTCTGCAACCTCCAAAACACGATGGGAGATGTTTTCTGTGCTGGCACAGTTTCTCCCTGCCAGACATAGTGGAAAAGCTTTCTGCTAAGATGTAGACTACAAAAGACGCTAAAGACCAAGGTACGATGCTCTCCGGAGCTAAGCGCCGCTGCCGGGCGTCTTTCGGCAGAAGCCGCGCTAAGGAGAGCACTGTGAGCGGCACAATCGTCTTTGCGCGAAGAAGCAGCTTCTTCGCCTCCGCCAGCCGGAGAGAGAGGCAGCTTCGGAAAGGTGAAGAAGGAAGCTGTACAACACTGGCATTGTGTGCGCAGCTTGCCAACTGATAGACAACAGTACCTTTGCACTCTCCTGCCTTTTCCAATCACATGAACATTCCATTGCAAGCTGTTTTGGACAACTTTCTCTCTCTTCTTGCAAAACACTCTGCACACCTATCTGCAACCTCAAAAACACGATGGGAGATGTTTTCTGTGCTGGCACAGTTTCTCCCTGCCAGACATAGTGGAAAAGCTTTCTGCTAAGATGTAGACTACAAAAGACGCTAAAGACCAAGGTACGATGCTCTCCGGAGCTAAGCGCCGCTGCCGGGCGTCTTTCGGCAGAAGCCGCGCTAAGGAGAGGACTGGGAGTGGCACAATCGTCTTTGCGCGAAGAAGCCGCTTCTTCGCCTCCGCCAGCCGGAGAGAGCGGCAGCTTCGGAAAGGTGAAGAAGGAAGCTGTACAACACTGGCATTGTGTGCGCAGCTTGCCAACTGATAGAAAACAGTACCTTTGCACTCTCCTGCCTTTTCCAATCACATGAACATTCCATTGCAAGCTGTTTTGGACAACTTTCCTTTCTTCCTGCCAAACACTTGGCAGACCCCTATGCAACCTGAAAAACACGATGGGAGATGTTTTCTGTGCTGGCACAGTTTCTCCCTGCCAGACATAGTGGAAAAGCTTTCTGCTAAGATGTAGACTACAAAAGACGCTAAAGACCAAGGTACGATGCTCTCCGGAGCTAAGCGCCGCTCCCGGCGTCTTTCGGCAGAAGCCGCGCTCCGGAGAGCACTGTGAGCGGCACAATCGTCTTTGCGCGAAGAAGCCGCTTCTTCGCCTCCGCCAGCCGGAGAGAGCGGCAGCTTCGGAAAGGTGAAGAAGGAAGCTGTACAACACTGGCATTGTGTGCGCAGCTTGCCAACTGATAGAAAGCAGTACCTTTGCACTCTCCTGCCTTTTCCAATCACATGAACATTCCATTGCAAGCTGTTTTGGACAACTTTCTCTCTCTTCTTGCAAAACACTCGGCACACCTTTCTGCAACCTCCAAAACACGATGGGAGATGTTTTCTGTGCTGGCACAGTTTCTCCCTGCCAGACATAGTGGAAAAGCTTTCTGCTAAGATGTAGACTACAAAAGACGCTAGAGAACAAGGTACGATGCTCTCCGGAGCTAAGCGCCGCTCCCGGGCGTCTTTCGGCAGAAGCCGCGCTAAGGAGAGCACTGTGAGCGGCACAATCGTCTTTGCGCGAAGAAGCCGCTTCTTCGCCTCCGCCAGCCGGAGAGAGAGGCAGCTTCGGAAAGGTGAAGAAGGAAGCTGTACAACACTGGCATTGTGTGCGCAGCTTGCCAACTGATAGAAAACAGTACCTTTGCACTCTCCTGCCTTTTCCAATCACATGAACATTCCATTGGAAGCTGTTTTGGACAACTTTCTCTCTCTTCTTGCAAAACACTCTGCACACATTTCTGCAACCTCAAAAACACGATGGGAGATGTTTTCTGTGCTGGCACAGTTTCTCCCTGCCAGACATAGTGGAAAAGCTTTCTGCTAAGATGTAGACTACAAAAGACGCTAAAGACCAAGGTACGATGCTCTCCGGAGCTAAGCGCCGCTCCCGGGCGTCTTTCGGCAGAAGCCGCGCTAAGGAGAGCACTGGGAGTGGCACAATCGTCTTTGCGCGAAGAAGCCGCTTTTTCGCCTCCGCCAGCCGGAGAGAGCGGCAGCTTCGGAAAGGTGAAGAAGGAAGCTGTACAACACTGGCATTGTGTGCGCAGCTTGCCAACTGATAGAAAACAGTACCTTTGCACTCTCCTGCCTTTTCCAATCACATGAACATTCCATTGCAAGCTGTTTTGGACAACTTTCCTTTCTTCCTGCCAAACACTTGGCAGACCCCTATGCAACCTCAAAAACACGATGGGAGATGTTTTCTGTGCTGGCACAGTTTCTCCCTGCCAGACATAGTGGAAAAGCTTTCTGCTAAGATGTAGACTACAAAAGACGCTAAAGACCAAGGTACGATGCTCTCCGGAGCTAAGCGCCGCTCCCGGCGTCTTTCAGCAGAAGCCGCGCTCCGGAGAGCACTGTGAGCGGCACAATCGTCTTTGCGCGAAGAAGCCGCTTCTTCGCCTCCGCCAGCCGGAGAGAGCGGCAGCTTCGGAAAGGTGAAGAAGGAAGCTGTACAACACTGGCATTGTGTGCGCAGCTTGCCAACTGATAGAAAACAGTACCTTTGCACTCTCCTGCCTTTTCCAATCACATGAACATTCCATTGGAAGCTGTTTTGGACAACTTTCTCTCTCTTCTTGCAAAACACTCTGCACACCTTTCTGCAACCTCCAAAACACGATGGGAGATGTTTTCTGTGCTGGCACAGTTTCTCCCTGCCAGACATAGTGGAAAAGCTTTCTGCTAAGATGTAGACTACAAAAGACGCTAAAGACCAAGGTACGATGCTCTCCGGAGCTAAGCGCCGCTCCCGGGCGTCTTTCGGCAGAAGCCGCGCTCCGGAGAGCACTGTGAGCGGCACAATCGTCTTTGCGCGAAGAAGCCGCTTCTTCGCCTCCGCCAGCCGGAGAGAGCGGCAGCTTCGGAAAGGTGAAGAAGGAAGCTGTACAACACTGGCATTGTGTGCGCAGCTTGCCAACTGATAGACAACAGTACCTTTGCACTCTCCTGCCTTTTCCAATCACATGAACATTCCATTGCAAGCTGTTTTGGACAACTTTCTCTCTCTTCTTGCAAAACACTCTGCACACCTTTCTGCAACCTCCAAAACACGATGGGAGATGTTTTCTGTGCTGGCACAGTTTCTCCCTGCCAGACATAGTGGAAAAGCTTTCTGCTAAGATGTAGACTACAAAAGACGCTAAAGACCAAGGTACGATGCTCTCCGGAGCTAAGCGCCGCTCCCGGGCGTCTTTCGGCAGAAGCCGCGCTAAGGAGAGCACTGTGAGCGGCACAATCGTCTTTGCGCGAAGAAGCAGCTTCTTCGCCTCCGCCAGCCGGAGAGAGAGGCAGCTTCGGAAAGGTGAAGAAGGAAGCTGTACAACACTGGCATTGTGTGCGCAGCTTGCCAACTGATAGACAACAGTACCTTTGCACTCTCCTGCCTTTTCCAATCACATGAACATTCCATTGCAAGCTGTTTTGGACAACTTTCTCTCTCTTCTTGCAAAACACTCTGCACACCTATCTGCAACCTCAAAAACACGATGGGAGATGTTTTCTGTGCTGGCACAGTTTCTCCCTGCCAGACATAGTGGAAAAGCTTTCTGCTAAGATGTAGACTACAAAAGACGCTAAAGACCAAGGTACGATGCTCTCCGGAGCTAAGCGCCGCTGCCGGGCGTCTTTCGGCAGAAGCCGCGCTAAGGAGAGGACTGGGAGTGGCACAATCGTCTTTGCGCGAAGAAGCCGCTTCTTCGCCTCCGCCAGCCGGAGAGAGCGGCAGCTTCGGAAAGGTGAAGAAGGAAGCTGTACAACACTGGCATTGTGTGCGCAGCTTGCCAACTGATAGAAAACAGTACCTTTGCACTCTCCTGCCTTTTCCAATCACATGAACATTCCATTGCAAGCTGTTTTGGACAACTTTCCTTTCTTCCTGCCAAACACTTGGCAGACCCCTATGCAACCTCAAAAACACGATGGGAGATGTTTTCTGTGCTGGCACAGTTTCTCCCTGCCAGACATAGTGGAAAAGCTTTCTGCTAAGATGTAGACTACAAAAGACGCTAAAGACCAAGGTACGATGCTCTCCGGAGCTAAGCGCCGCTGCCGGGCGTCTTTCGGCAGAAGCCGCGCTCCGGAGAGCACTGTGAGCGGCACAATCGTCTTTGCGCGAAGAAGCCGCTTCTTGGCCTCCGCCAGCCGGAGAGAGCGGCAGCTTCGGAAAGGTGAAGAAGGAAGCTGTACAACACTGGCATTGTGTGCGCAGCTTGCCAACTGATAGAAAACAGTACCTTTGCACTCTCCTGCCTTTTCCAATCACATGAACATTCCATTGCAAGCTGTTTTGGACAACTTTCTCTCTCTTCTTGCAAAACACTCTGCACACCTTTCTGCAACCTCCAAAACACGATGGGAGATGTTTTCTGTGCTGGCACAGTTTCTCCCTGCCAGACATAGTGGAAAAGCTTTCTGCTAAGATGTAGACTACAAAAGACGCTAAAGACCAAGGTACGATGCTCTCCGGAGCTAAGCGCCGCTCCCGGGCGTCTTTCGGCAGAAGCCGCGCTCCGGAGAGCACTGTGAGCGGCACAATCGTCTTTGCGCGAAGAAGCAGCTTCTTCGCCTCCGCCAGCCGGAGAGAGCGGCAGCTTCGGAAAGGTGAAGAAGGAAGCTGTACAACACTGGCATTGTGTGCGCAGCTTGCCAACTGATAGAAAGCAGTACCTTTGCACTCTCCTGCCTTTTCCAATCACATGAACATTCCATTGGAAGCTGTTTTGGACAACTTTCTCTCTCTTCTTGCAAAACACTCGGCACACCTTTCTGCAACCTCAAAAACACGATGGGAGATGTTTTCTGTGCTGGCACAGTTTCTCCCTGCCAGACATAGTGGAAAAGCTTTCTGCTAAGATGTAGACTACAAAAGACGCTAGAGAACAAGGTACGATGCTCTCCGGAGCTAAGCGCCGCTCCCGGGCGTCTTTCGGCAGAAGCCGCGCTAAGGAGAGCACTGTGAGCGGCACAATCGTCTTTGCGCGAAGAAGCCGCTTCTTCGCCTCCGCCAGCCGGAGAGAGAGGCAGCTTCGGAAAGGTGAAGAAGGAAGCTGTACAACACTGGCATTGTGTGCGCAGCTTGCCAACTGATAGAAAACAGTACCTTTGCACTCTCCTGCCTTTTCCAATCACATGAACATTCCATTGGAAGCTGTTTTGGACAACTTTCTCTCTCTTCTTGCAAAACACTCTGCACACATTTCTGCAACCTCAAAAACACGATGGGAGATGTTTTCTGTGCTGGCACAGTTTCTCCCTGCCAGACATAGTGGAAAAGCTTTCTGCTAAGATGTAGACTACAAAAGACGCTAAAGACCAAGGTACGATGCTCTCCGGAGCTAAGCGCCGCTCCCGGGCGTCTTTCGGCAGAAGCCGCGCTAAGGAGAGGACTGGGAGTGGCACAATCGTCTTTGCGCGAAGAAGCCGCTTTTTCGCCTCCGCCAGCCGGAGAGAGCGGCAGCTTCGGAAAGGTGAAGAAGGAAGCTGTACAACACTGGCATTGTGTGCGCAGCTTGCCAACTGATAGAAAACAGTACCTTTGCACTCTCCTGCCTTTTCCAATCACATGAACATTCCATTGCAAGCTGTTTTGGACAACTTTCCTTTCTTCCTGCCAAACACTTGGCAGACCCCTATGCAACCTCAAAAACACGATGGGAGATGTTTTCTGTGCTGGCACAGTTTCTCCCTGCCAGACATAGTGGAAAAGCTTTCTGCTAAGATGTAGACTACAAAAGACGCTAAAGACCAAGGTACGATGCTCTCCGGAGCTAAGCGCCGCTCCCGGGCGTCTTTCGGCAGAAGCCGCGCTAAGGAGAGCACTGGGAGTGGCACAATCGTCTTTGCGCGAAGAAGCCGCTTTTTCGCCTCCGCCAGCCGGAGAGAGCGGCAGCTTCGGAAAGGTGAAGAAGGAAGCTGTACAACACTGGCATTGTGTGCGCAGCTTGCCAACTGATAGAAAACAGTACCTTTGCACTCTCCTGCCTTTTCCAATCACATGAACATTCCATTGCAAGCTGTTTTGGACAACTTTCCTTTCTTCCTGCCAAACACTTGGCAGACCCCTATGCAACCTCAAAAACACGATGGGAGATGTTTTCTGTGCTGGCACAGTTTCTCCCTGCCAGACATAGTGGAAAAGCTTTCTGCTAAGATGTAGACTACAAAAGACGCTAAAGACCAAGGTACGATGCTCTCCGGAGCTAAGCGCCGCTCCCGGCGTCTTTCAGCAGAAGCCGCGCTCCGGAGAGCACTGTGAGCGGCACAATCGTCTTTGCGCGAAGAAGCCGCTTCTTCGCCTCCGCCAGCCGGAGAGAGCGGCAGCTTCGGAAAGGTGAAGAAGGAAGCTGTACAACACTGGCATTGTGTGCGCAGCTTGCCAACTGATAGAAAACAGTACCTTTGCACTCTCCTGCCTTTTCCAATCACATGAACATTCCATTGCAAGCTGTTTTGGACAACTTTCTCTCTCTTCTTGCAAAACACTCTGCACACCTATCTGCAACCTCCAAAACACGATGGGAGATGTTTTCTGTGCTGGCACAGTTTCTCCCTGCCAGACATAGTGGAAAAGCTTTCTGCTAAGATGTAGACTACAAAAGACGCTAAAGACCAAGGTACGATGCTCTCCGGAGCTAAGCGCCGCTCCCGGGCGTCTTTCGGCAGAAGCCGCGCTCCGGAGAGCACTGTGAGCGGCACAATCGTCTTTGCGCGAAGAAGCTGCTTCTTCGCCTCCGCCAGCCGGAGAGAGCTGCAGCTTCGGAAAGGTGAAGAAGGAAGCTGTACAACACTGGCATTGTGTGCGCAGCTTGCCAACTGATAGAAAGCAGTACCTTTGCACTCTCCTGCCTTTTCCAATCACATGAACATTCCATTGCAAGCTGTTTTGGACAACTTTCTCTCTCTTCTTGCAAAACACTCGGCACACCTTTCTGCAACCTCCAAAACACGATGGGAGATGTTTTCTGTGCTGGCACAGTTTCTCCCTGCCAGACATAGTGGAAAAGCTTTCTGCTAAGATGTAGACTACAAAAGACGCTAGAGAACAAGGTACGATGCTCTCCGGAGCTAAGCGCCGCTCCCGGGCGTCTTTCGGCAGAAGCCGCGCTAAGGAGAGCACTGTGAGCGGCACAATCGTCTTTGCGCGAAGAAGCCGCTTCTTCGCCTCCGCCAGCCGGAGAGAGCGGCAGCTTCGGAAAGGTGAAGAAGGAAGCTGTACAACACTGGCATTGTGTGCGCAGCTTGCCAACTGATAGACAACAGTACCTTTGCACTCTCCTGCCTTTTCCAATCACATGAACATTCCATTGCAAGCTGTTTTGGACAACTTTCTCTCTCTTCTTGCAAAACACTCTGCACACCTATCTGCAACCTCAAAAACACGATGGGAGATGTTTTCTGTGCTGGCACAGTTTCTCCCTGCCAGACATAGTGGAAAAGCTTTCTGCTAAGATGTAGACTACAAAAGACGCTAAAGACCAAGGTACGATGCTCTCCGGAGCTAAGCGCCGCTGCCGGGCGTCTTTCGGCAGAAGCCGCGCTAAGGAGAGCACTGGGAGTGGTACAATCGTCTTTGCGCGAAGAAGCCGCTTCTTCGCCTCCGCCAGCCGGAGAGAGCGGCAGCTTCGGAAAGGTGAAGAAGGAAGCTGTACAACACTGGCATTGTGTGCGCAGCTTGCCAACTGATAGAAAACAGTACCTTTGCACTCTCCTGCCTTTTCCAATCACATGAACATTCCATTGCAAGCTGTTTTGGACAACTTTCCTTTCTTCCTGCCAAACACTTGGCAGACCCCTATGCAACCTCAAAAACACGATGGGAGATGTTTTCTGTGCTGGCACAGTTTCTCCCTGCCAGACATAGTGGAAAAGCTTTCTGCTAAGATGTAGACTACAAAAGACGCTAAAGACCAAGGTACGATGCTCTCCGGAGCTAAGCGCCGCTCCCGGGTGTCTTTCGGCAGAAGCCGCGCTCCGGAGAGCACTGTGAGCGGCACAATCGTCTTTGCGCGAAGAAGCCGCTTCTTCGCCTCCGCCAGCCGGAGAGAGCGGCAGCTTCGGAAAGGTGAAGAAGGAAGCTGTACAACACTGGCATTGTGTGCGCAGCTTGCCAACTGATAGAAAACAGTACCTTTGCACTCTCCTGCCTTTTCCAATCACATGAACATTCCATTGCAAGCTGTTTTGGACAACTTTCTCTCTCTTCTTGCAAAACACTCTGCACACCTTTCTGCAACCTCAAAAACACGATGGGAGATGTTTTCTGTGCTGGCACAGTTTCTCCCTGCCAGACATAGTGGAAAAGCTTTCTGCTAAGATGTAGACTACAAAAGACGCTAGAGAACAAGGTACGATGCTCTCCGGAGCTAAGCGCCGCTCCCGGGCGTCTTTCGGCAGAAGCCGCGCTCCGGAGAGCACTGTGAGCGGCACAATCGTCTTTGCGCGAAGAAGCCGCTTCTTCGCCTCCGCCAGCCGGAGAGAGCGGCAGCTTCGGAAAGGTGAAGAAGGAAGCTGTACAACACTGGCATTGTGTGCGCAACTTGCCAACTGATAGAAAACAGTACCTTTGCACTCTCCTGCCTTTTCCAATCACATGAACATTCCATTGGAAGCTGTTTTGGACAACTTTCTCTCTCTTCTTGCAAAACACTCTGCACACCTTTCTGCAACCTCAAAAACACGATGGGAGATGTTTTCTGTGCTGGCACAGTTTCTCCCTGCCAGACATAGTGGAAAAGCTTTCTGCTAAGATGTAGACTACAAAAGACGCTAAAGACCAAGGTACGATGCTCTCCGGAGCTAAGCGCCGCTCCCGGGCGTCTTTCGGCAGAAGCCGAGCTCCGGAGAGCACTGGGAGCGGCACAATCGTCTTTGCGCGAAGAAGCCGCTTCTTCGCCTCCTCCAGCCGGAGAGAGCGGCAGCTTCGGAAAGGTGAAGAAGGAAGCTGTACAACACTGGCATTGTGTGCGCAGCTTGCCAACTGATAGAAAACAGTACCTTTGCACTCTCCTGCCTTTTCCAATCACATGAACACTCCATTGCAAGCTGTTTTGGACAACTTTCTCTCTCTTCTTGCAAAACACTCGGCACACCTTTCTGCAACCTCCAAAACACGATGGGAGATGTTTTCTGTGCTGGCACAGTTTCTCCCTGCCAGACATAGTGGAAAAGCTTTCTGCTAAGATGTAGACTACAAAAGACGCTAGAGAACAAGGTACGATGCTCTCCGGAGCTAAGCGCCGCTCCCGGGCGTCTTTCGGCAGAAGCCGCGCTCCGGAGAGCACTGTGAGCGGCACAATCGTCTTTGCGCGAAGAAGCAGCTTCTTCGCCTCCGCCAGCCGGAGAGAGCGGCAGCTTCGGAAAGGTGAAGAAGGAAGCTGTACAACACTGGCATTGTGTGCGCAGCTTGCCAACTGATAGAAAGCAGTACCTTTGCACTCTCCTGCCTTTTCCAATCACATGAACATTCCATTGGAAGCTGTTTTGGACAACTTTCTCTCTCTTCTTGCAAAACACTCGGCACACCTTTCTGCAACCTCAAAAACACGATGGGAGATGTTTTCTGTGCTGGCACAGTTTCTCCCTGCCAGACATAGTGGAAAAGCTTTCTGCTAAGATGTAGACTATAAAAGACGCTAGAGAACAAGGTACGATGCTCTCCGGAGCTAAGTGCCGCTCCCGGGCGTCTTTCGGCAGAAGCGCCGCTCCGGAGATCCCTGTGAGCGGCACAATCGTCTTTGCGCGAAGAAGCCGCTTCTTCGCCTCCGCCAGCCGGAGAGAGAGGCAGCTTCGGAAAGGTGAAGAAGGAAGCTGTACAACACTGGCATTGTGTGCGCAGCTTGCCAACTGATAGACAACAGTACCTTTGCACTCTCCTGCCTTTTCCAATCACATGAACATTCCATTGGAAGCTGTTTTGGACAACTTTCTCTCTCTTCTTGCAAAACACTCGGCACACCTTTCTGCAACCTCAAAAACACGATGGGAGATGTTTTCTGTGCTGGCACAGTTTCTCCCTGCCAGACATAGTGGAAAAGCTTTCTGCTAAGATGTAGACTACAAAAGACGCTAAAGACCAAGGTACGATGCTCTCCGGAGCTAAGCGCCGCTCCCGGGCGTCTTTCGGCAGAAGCCGCGCTCCGGAGAGCACTGTGAGCGGCACAATCGTCTTTGCGCGAAGAAGCCGCTTCTTCGCCTCCGCCAGCCGGAGAGAGAGGCAGCTTCGGAAAGGTGAAGAAGGAAGCTGTACAACACTGGCATTGTGTGCGCAGCTTGCCAACTGATAGAAAACAGTACCTTTGCACTCTCCTGCCTTTTCCAATCACATGAACATTCCATTGCAAGCTGTTTTGGACAACTTTCTCTCTCTTCTTGCAAAACACTCGGCACACCTTTCTGCAACCTCCAAAACACGATGGGAGATGTTTTCTGTGCTGGCACAGTTTCTCCCTGCCAGACATAGTGGAAAAGCTTTCTGCTAAGATGTAGACTACAAAAGACGCTAGAGAACAAGGTACGATGCTCTCCGGAGCTAAGCGCCGCTCCCGGGCGTCTTTCGGCAGAAGCCGCGCTCCGGAGAGCACTGTGAGCGGCACAATCGTCTTTGCGCGAAGAAGCAGCTTCTTCGCCTCCGCCAGCCGGAGAGAGCGGCAGCTTCGGAAAGGTGAAGAAGGAAGCTGTACAACACTGGCATTGTGTGCGCAGCTTGCCAACTGATAGAAAGCAGTACCTTTGCACTCTCCTGCCTTTTCCAATCACATGAACATTCCATTGCAAGCTGTTTTGGACAACTTTCTCTCTCTTCTTGCAAAACACTCGGCACACCTTTCTGCAACCTCAAAAACACGATGGGAGATGTTTTCTGTGCTGGCACAGTTTCTCCCTGCCAGACATAGTGGAAAAGCTTTCTGCTAAGATGTAGACTATAAAAGACGCTAGAGAACAAGGTACGATGCTCTCCGGAGCTAAGTGCCGCTCCCGGGCGTCTTTCGGCAGAAGCGCCGCTCCGGAGAGCCCTGTGAGCGGCACAATCGTCTTTGCGCGAAGAAGCCGCTTCTTCGCCTCCGCCAGCCGGAGAGAGAGGCAGCTTCGGAAAGGTGAAGAAGGAAGCTGTACAACACTGGCATTGTGTGCGCAGCTTGCCAACTGATAGAAAACAGTACCTTTGCACTCTCCTGCCTTTTCCAATCACATGAACATTCCATTGCAAGCTGTTTTGGACAACTTTCTCTCTCTTCTTGCAAAACACTCTGCACACCTTTCTGCAACCTCCAAAACACGATGGGAGATGTTTTCTGTGCTGGCACAGTTTCTCCCTGCCAGACATAGTGGAAAAGCTTTCTGCTAAGATGTAGACTACAAAAGACGCTAGAGAACAAGGTACGATGCTCTCCGGAGCTAAGCGCCGCTCCCGGGCGTCTTTCGGCAGAAGCCGCGCTAAGGAGAGCCCTGTGAGCGGCACAATCGTCTTTGCGCGAAGAAGCCGCTTCTTCGCCTCCGCCAGCCGGAGAGAGCGGCAGCTTCGGAAAGGTGAAGAAGGAAGCTGTACAACACTGGCATTGTGTGCGCAGCTTGCCAACTGATAGACAACAGTACCTTTGCACTCTCCTGCCTTTTCCAATCACATGAACATTCCATTGCAAGCTGTTTTGGACAACTTTCTCTCTCTTCTTGCAAAACACTCTGCACACCTTTCTGCAACCTCCAAAACACGATGGGAGATGTTTTCTGTGCTGGCACAGTTTCTCCCTGCCAGACATAGTGGAAAAGCTTTCTGCTAAGATGTAGACTACAAAAGACGCTAAAGACCAAGGTACGATGCTCTCCGGAGCTAAGCGCCGCTGCCGGGCGTCTTTCGGCAGAAGCCGCGCTAAGGAGAGCACTGGGAGTGGTACAATCGTCTTTGCGCGAAGAAGCCGCTTCTTCGCCTCCGCCAGCCGGAGAGAGCGGCAGCTTCGGAAAGGTGAAGAAGGAAGCTGTACAACACTGGCATTGTGTGCGCAGCTTGCCAACTGATAGAAAACAGTACCTTTGCACTCTCCTGCCTTTTCCAATCACATGAACATTCCATTGCAAGCTGTTTTGGACAACTTTCCTTTCTTCCTGCCAAACACTTGGCAGACCCCTATGCAACCTGAAAAACACGATGGGAGATGTTTTCTGTGCTGGCACAGTTTCTCCCTGCCAGACATAGTGGAAAAGCTTTCTGCTAAGATGTAGACTACAAAAGACGCTAAAGACCAAGGTACGATGCTCTCCGGAGCTAAGCGCCGCTCCCGGGTGTCTTTCGGCAGAAGCCGCGCTCCGGAGAGCACTGTGAGCGGCACAATCGTCTTTGCGCGAAGAAGCCGCTTCTTCGCCTCCGCCAGCCGGAGAGAGCGGCAGCTTCGGAAAGGTGAAGAAGGAAGCTGTACAACACTGGCATTGTGTGCGCAGCTTGCCAACTGATAGAAAACAGTACCTTTGCACTCTCCTGCCTTTTCCAATCACATGAACATTCCATTGCAAGCTGTGTTGGACAACTTTCTCTCTCTTCTTGCAAAACACTCGGCACACCTTTCTGCAACCTCAAAAACACGATGGGAGATGTTTTCTGTGCTGGCACAGTTTCTCCCTGCCAGACATAGTGGAAAAGCTTTCTGCTAAGATGTAGACTACAAAAGACGCTAAAGACCAAGGTACGATGCTCTCCGGAGCTAAGCGCCGCTCCCGGGCGTCTTTCGGCAGAAGCCGCGCTCCGGAGAGCACTGTGAGCGGCACAATCGTCTTTGCGCGAAGAAGCCGCTTCTTCGCCTCCGCCAGCCGGCGAGAGCGGCAGCTTCGGAAAGGTGAAGAAGGAAGCTGTACAACACTGGCATTGTGTGCGCAACTTGCCAACTGATAGAAAACAGTACCTTTGCACTCTCCTGCCTTTTCCAATCACATGAACATTCCATTGGAAGCTGTTTTGGACAACTTTCTCTCTCTTCTTGCAAAACACTCTGCACACCTTTCTGCAACCTCAAAAACACGATGGGAGATGTTTTCTGTGCTGGCACAGTTTCTCCCTGCCAGACATAGTGGAAAAGCTTTCTGCTAAGATGTAGACTACAAAAGACGCTAAAGACCAAGGTACGATGCTCTCCGGAGCTAAGCGCCGCTCCCGGGCGTCTTTCGGCAGAAGCCGCGCTCCGGAGAGCACTGGGAGCGGCACAATCGTCTTTGCGCGAAGAAGCCGCTTCTTCGCCTCCGCCAGCCGGAGAGAGCGGCAGCTTCGGAAAGGTGAAGAAGGAAGCTGTACAACACTGGCATTGTGTGCGCAGCTTGCCAACTGATAGAAAACAGTACCTTTGCACTCTCCTGCCTTTTCCAATCACATGAACATTCCATTGCAAGCTGTTTTGGACAACTTTCTCTCTCTTCTTGCAAAACACTCGGCACACCTTTCTGCAACCTCCAAAACACGATGGGAGATGTTTTCTGTGCTGGCACAGTTTCTCCCTGCCAGACATAGTGGAAAAGCTTTCTGCTAAGATGTAGACTACAAAAGACGCTAGAGAACAAGGTACGATGCTCTCCGGAGCTAAGCGCCGCTCCCGGGCGTCTTTCGGCAGAAGCCGCGCTCCGGAGAGCACTGTGAGCGGCACAATCGTCTTTGCGCGAAGAAGCAGCTTCTTCGCCTCCGCCAGCCGGAGAGAGCGGCAGCTTCGGAAAGGTGAAGAAGGAAGCTGTACAACACTGGCATTGTGTGCGCAGCTTGCCAACTGATAGAAAGCAGTACCTTTGCACTCTCCTGCCTTTTCCAATCACATGAACATTCCATTGGAAGCTGTTTTGGACAACTTTCTCTCTCTTCTTGCAAAACACTCGGCACACCTTTCTGCAACCTCAAAAACACGATGGGAGATGTTTTCTGTGCTGGCACAGTTTCTCCCTGCCAGACATAGTGGAAAAGCTTTCTGCTAAGATGTAGACTATAAAAGACGCTAGAGAACAAGGTACGATGCTCTCCGGAGCTAAGTGCCGCTCCCGGGCGTCTTTCGGCAGAAGCGCCGCTCCGGAGAGCCCTGTGAGCGGCACAATCGTCTTTGCGCGAAGAAGCCGCTTCTTCGCCTCCGCCAGCCGGAGAGAGAGGCAGCTTCGGAAAGGTGAAGAAGGAAGCTGTACAACACTGGCATTGTGTGCGCAGCTTGCCAACTGATAGACAACAGTACCTTTGCACTCTCCTGCCTTTTCCAATCACATGAACATTCCATTGGAAGCTGTTTTGGACAACTTTCTCTCTCTTCTTGCAAAACACTCGGCACACCTTTCTGCAACCTCAAAAACACGATGTGAGATGTTTTCTGTGCTGGCACAGTTTCTCCCTGCCAGACATGGTGGAAAAGCTTTCTGCTAAGATGTAGACTACAAAAGACGCTAAAGACCAAGGTACGATGCTCTCCGGAGCTAAGCGCCGCTCCCGGGCGTCTTCGGCAGAAGCCGCGCTCCGGAGAGCACTGTGAGCGGCACAATCGTCTTTGCGCGAAGAAGCCGCTTCTTCGCCTCCGCCAGCCGGAGAGAGCGGCAGCTTCGGAAAGGTGAAGAAGGAAGCTGTACAACACTGGCATTGTGTGCGCAGCTTGCCAACTGATAGAAAACAGTACCTTTGCACTCTCCTGCCTTTTCCAATCACATGAACATTCCATTGCAAGCTGTTTTGGACAACTTTCTCTCTCTTCTTGCAAAACACTCTGCACACCTTTCTGCAACCTCCAAAACACGATGGGAGATGTTTTCTGTGCTGGCACAGTTTCTCCCTGCCAGACATAGTGGAAAAGCTTTCTGCTAAGATGTAGACTACAAAAGACGCTAGAGAACAAGGTACGATGCTCTCCGGAGCTAAGCGCCGCTCCCGGGCGTCTTTCGGCAGAAGCCGCGCTAAGGAGAGCCCTGTGAGCGGCACAATCGTCTTTGCGCGAAGAAGCCGCTTCTTCGCCTCCGCCAGCCGGAGAGAGCGGCAGCTTCGGAAAGGTGAAGAAGGAAGCTGTACAACACTGGCATTGTGTGCGCAGCTTGCCAACTGATAGACAACAGTACCTTTGCACTCTCCTGCCTTTTCCAATCACATGAACATTCCATTGCAAGCTGTTTTGGACAACTTTCTCTCTCTTCTTGCAAAACACTCTGCACACCTTTCTGCAACCTCCAAAACACGATGGGAGATGTTTTCTGTGCTGGCACAGTTTCTCCCTGCCAGACATAGTGGAAAAGCTTTCTGCTAAGATGTAGACTACAAAAGACGCTAAAGACCAAGGTACGATGCTCTCCGGAGCTAAGCGCCGCTGCCGGGCGTCTTTCGGCAGAAGCCGCGCTAAGGAGAGCACTGGGAGTGGTACAATCGTCTTTGCGCGAAGAAGCCGCTTCTTCGCCTCCGCCAGCCGGAGAGAGCGGCAGCTTCGGAAAGGTGAAGAAGGAAGCTGTACAACACTGGCATTGTGTGCGCAGCTTGCCAACTGATAGAAAACAGTACCTTTGCACTCTCCTGCCTTTTCCAATCACATGAACATTCCATTGCAAGCTGTTTTGGACAACTTTCCTTTCTTCCTGCCAAACACTTGGCAGACCCCTATGCAACCTGAAAAACACGATGGGAGATGTTTTCTGTGCTGGCACAGTTTCTCCCTGCCAGACATAGTGGAAAAGCTTTCTGCTAAGATGTAGACTACAAAAGACGCTAAAGACCAAGGTACGATGCTCTCCGGAGCTAAGCGCCGCTCCCGGGTGTCTTTCGGCAGAAGCCGCGCTAAGGAGAGCCCTGTGAGCGGCACAATCGTCTTTGCGCGAAGAAGCCGCTTCTTCGCCTCCGCCAGCCGGAGAGAGCGGCAGCTTCGGAAAGGTGAAGAAGGAAGCTGTACAACACTGGCATTGTGTGCGCAGCTTGCCAACTGATAGAAAACAGTACCTTTGCACTCTCCTGCCTTTTCCAATCACATGAACATTCCATTGCAAGCTGTTTTGGACAACTTTCTCTCTCTTCTTGCAAAACACTCTGCACACATTTCTGCAACCTCAAAAACACGATGGGAGATGTTTTCTGTGCTGGCACAGTTTCTCCCTGCCAGACATAGTGGAAAAGCTTTCTGCTAAGATGTAGGCTACAAAAGACGCTAAAGACCAAGGTACGATGCTCTCCGGAGCTAAGCGCCGCTCCCGGGCGTCTTTCGGCAGAAGCCGCGCTCCGGAGAGCACTGTGAGCGGCACAATCGTCTTTGCGCGAAGAAGCCGCTTCTTCGCCTCCGCCAGCCGGAGAGAGCGGCAGCTTCGGAAAGGTGAAGAAGGAAGCTGTACAACACTGGCATTGTGTGCGCAACTTGCCAACTGATAGAAAACAGTACCTTTGCACTCTCCTGCCTTTTCCAATCACATGAACATTCCATTGGAAGCTGTTTTGGACAACTTTCTCTCTCTTCTTCCAAAACACTCTGCACACCTTTCTGCAACCTCAAAAACACGATGGGAGATGTTTTCTGTGCTGGCACAGTTTCTCCCTGCCAGACATAGTGGAAAAGCTTTCTGCTAAGATGTAGACTACAAAAGACGCTAAAGACCAAGGTACGATGCTCTCCGGAGCTAAGCGCCGCTCCCGGGCGTCTTTCGGCAGAAGCCGCGCTCCGGAGAGCACTGGGAGCGGCACAATCGTCTTTGCGCGAAGAAGCCGCTTCTTCGCCTCCGCCAGCCGGAGAGAGCGGCAGCTTCGGAAAGGTGAAGAAGGAAGCTGTACAACACTGGCATTGTGTGCGCAGCTTGCCAACTGATAGAAAACAGTACCTTTGCACTCTCCTGCCTTTTCCAATCACATGAACATTCCATTGCAAGCTGTTTTGGACAACTTTCTCTCTCTTCTTGCAAAACACTCTGCACACCTTTCTGCAACCTCCAAAACACGATGGGAGATGTTTTCTGTGCTGGCACAGTTTCTCCCTGCCAGACATAGTGGAAAAGCTTTCTGCTAAGATGTAGACTACAAAAGACGCTAAAGACCAAGGTACGATGCTCTCCGGAGCTAAGCGCCGCTCCCGGGCGTCTTTCGGCAGAAGCCGCGCTCCGGAGAGCACTGTGAGCGGCACAATCGTCTTTGCGCGAAGAAGCAGCTTCTTCGCCTCCGCCAGCCGGAGAGAGCGGCAGCTTCGGAAAGGTGAAGAAGGAAGCTGTACAACACTGGCATTGTGTGCGCAGCTTGCCAACTGATAGAAAGCAGTACCTTTGCACTCTCCTGCCTTTTCCAATCACATGAACATTCCATTGCAAGCTGTTTTGGACAACTTTCTCTCTCTTCTTGCAAAACACTCGGCACACCTTTCTGCAACCTCAAAAACACGATGGGAGATGTTTTCTGTGCTGGCACAGTTTCTCCCTGCCAGACATAGTGGAAAAGCTTTCTGCTAAGATGTAGACTACAAAAGACGCTAGAGAACAAGGTACGATGCTCTCCGGAGCTAAGCGCCGCTCCCGGGCGTCTTTCGGCAGAAGCGCCGCTCCGGAGAGCCCTGTGAGCGGCACAATCGTCTTTGCGCGAAGAAGCCGCTTCTTCGCCTCCGCCAGCCGGAGAGAGAGGCAGCTTCGGAAAGGTGAAGAAGGAAGCTGTACAACACTGGCATTGTGTGCGCAGCTTGCCAACTGATAGACAACAGTACCTTTGCACTCTCCTGCCTTTTCCAATCACATGAACATTCCATTGCAAGCTGTTTTGGACAACTTTCCTTTCTTCCTGCCAAACACTTGGCAGACCCCTATGCAACCTCAAAAACACGATGGGAGATGTTTTCTGTGCTGGCACAGTTTCTCCCTGCCAGACATAGTGGAAAAGCTTTCTGCTAAGATGTAGACTACAAAAGACGCTAGAGACCAAGGTACGATGCTCTCCGGAGCTAAGCGCCGCTCCCGGGCGTCTTTCGGCAGAAGCCGCGCTAAGGAGAGCACTGGGAGCGGCACAATCGTCTTTGCGCGAAGAAGCAGCTTTTTCGCCTCCGCCAGCCGGAGAGAGCGGCAGCTTCGGAAAGGTGAAGAAGGAAGCTGTACAACACTGGCATTGTGTGCGCAGCTCGCCAACTGATAGAAAACAGTACCTTTGCACTCTCCTGCCTTTTCCAATCACATGAACATTCCATTGCAAGCTGTTTTGGACAACTTTCCTTTCTTCCTGCCAAACACTTGGCAGACCCCTATGCAACCTCAAAAACACGATGGGAGATGTTTTCTGTGCTGGCACAGTTTCTCCCTGCCAGACATAGTGGAAAAGCTTTCTGCTAAGATGTAGACTACAAAAGACGCTAAAGACCAAGGTACGATGCTCTCCGGAGCTAAGCGCCGCTCCCGGGCGTCTTTCGGCAGAAGCCGCGCTAAGGACAGCACTGTGAGCGGCACAATCGTCTTTGCGCGAAGAAGCCGCTTCTTCGCCTCCGCCAGCCGGAGAGAGCAGCAGCTTCGGAAAGGTGAAGAAGGAAGCTGTACAACACTGGCATTGTGTGCGCAACTTGCCAACTGATAGAAAACAGTACCTTTGCACTCTCCTGCCTTTTCCAATCACATGAACATTCCATTGCAAGCTGTTTTGGACAACTTTCTCTCTCTTCTTGCAAAACACTCTGCACACCTTTCTGCAACCTCAAAAACACGATGGGAGATGTTTTCTGTGCTGGCACAGTTTCTCCCTGCCAGACATAGTGGAAAAGCTTTCTGCTAAGATGTAGACTACAAAAGACGCTAAAGACCAAGGTACGATGCTCTCCGGAGCTAAGCGCCGCTCCCGGGCGTCTTTCGGCAGAAGCCGCGCTCCGGAGAGCACTGTGAGCGGCACAATCGTCTTTGCGCGAAGAAGCCGCTTCTTCGCCTCCGCCAGCCGGAGAGAGCGGCAGCTTCGGAAAGGTGAAGAAGGAAGCTGTACAACACTGGCATTGTGTGCGCAACTTGCCAACTGATAGAAAACAGTACCTTTGCACTCTCCTGCCTTTTCCAATCACATGAACATTCCATTGGAAGCTGTTTTGGACAACTTTCTCTCTCTTCTTGCAAAACACTCTGCACACCTTTCTGCAACCTCCAAAACACGATGGGAGATGTTTTCTGTGCTGGCACAGTTTCTCCCTGCCAGACATAGTGGAAAAGCTTTCTGCTAAGATGTAGACTACAAAAGACGCTAAAGACCAAGGTACGATGCTCTCCGGAGCTAAGCGCCGCTCCCGGGCGTCTTTCGGCAGAAGCCGCGCTCCGGAGAGCATTGTGAGCGGCACAATCGTCTTTGCGCGAAGAAGCCGCTTCTTCGCCTCCGCCAGCCGGAGAGAGCGGCAGCTTCGGAAAGGTGAAGAAGGAAGCTGTACAACACTGGCATTGTGTGCGCTGCTTGCCAACTGATAGAAAACAGTACCTTTGCACTCTCCTGCCTTTTCCAATCACATGAACATTCCATTGCAAGCTGTTTTGGACAACTTTCTCTCTCTTCTTGCAAAACACTCTGCACACCTTTCTGCAACCTCCAAAACACGATGGGAGATGTTTTCTGTGCTGGCACAGTTTCTCCCTGCCAGACATAGTGGAAAAGCTTTCTGCTAAGATGTAGACTACAAAAGACGCTAAAGACCAAGGTACGATGCTCTCCGGAGCTAAGCGCCGCTCCCGGGCGTCTTTCGGCAGAAGCCGCGCTCCGGAGAGCACTGTGAGCGGCACAATCGTCTTTGCGCGAAGAAGCAGCTTCTTCGCCTCCGCCAGCCGGAGAGAGCGGCAGCTTCGGAAAGGTGAAGAAGGAAGCTGTACAACACTGGCATTGTGTGCGCACCTTGCCAACTGATAGAAAGCAGTACCTTTGCACTCTCCTGCCTTTTCCAATCACATGAACATTCCATTGGAAGCTGTTTTGGACAACTTTCTCTCTCTTCTTGCAAAACACTCGGCACACCTTTCTGCAACCTCAAAAACACGATGGGAGATGTTTTCTGTGCTGGCACAGTTTCTCCCTGCCAGACATAGTGGAAAAGCTTTCTGCTAAGATGTAGACTACAAAAGACGCTAGAGAACAAGGTACGATGCTCTCCGGAGCTAAGCGCCGCTCCCGGGCGTCTTTCGGCAGAAGCGCCGCTCCGGAGAGCCCTGTGAGCGGCACAATCGTCTTTGCGCGAAGAAGCCGCTTCTTCGCCTCCGCCAGCCGGAGAGAGAGGCAGCTTCGGAAAGGTGAAGAAGGAAGCTGTACAACACTGGCATTGTGTGCGCAGCTTGCCAACTGATAGACAACAGTACCTTTGCACTCTCCTGCCTTTTCCAATCACATGAACATTCCATTGCAAGCTGTTTTGGACAACTTTCCTTTCTTCCTGCCAAACACTTGGCAGACCCCTATGCAACCTCAAAAACACGATGGGAGATGTTTTCTGTGCTGGCACAGTTTCTCCCTGCCAGACATAGTGGAAAAGCTTTCTGCTAAGATGTAGACTACAAAAGACGCTAGAGACCAAGGTACGATGCTCTCCGGAGCTAAGCGCCGCTCCCGGGCGTCTTTCGGCAGAAGCCGCGCTAAGGAGAGCACTGGGAGTGGCACAATCGTCTTTGCGCGAAGAAGCCGCTTTTTCGCCTCCGCCAGCCGGAGAGAGCGGCAGCTTCGGAAAGGTGAAGAAGGAAGCTGTACAACACTGGCATTGTGTGCGCAGCTCGCCAACTGATAGAAAACAGTACCTTTGCACTCTCCTGCCTTTTCCAATCACATGAACATTCCATTGCAAGCTGTTTTGGACAACTTTCCTTTCTTCCTGCCAAACACTTGGCAGACCCCTATGCAACCTCAAAAACACGATGGGAGATGTTTTCTGTGCTGGCACAGTTTCTCCCTGCCAGACATAGTGGAAAAGCTTTCTGCTAAGATGTAGACTACAAAAGACGCTAAAGACCAAGGTACGATGCTCTCCGGAGCTAAGCGCCGCTCCCGGGCGTCTTTCGGCAGAAGCCGCGCTAAGGAGAGCACTGTGAGCAGCACAATCGTCTTTGCGCGAAGAAGCCGCTTCTTCGCCTCCGCCAGCCGGAGAGAGCGGCAGCTTCGGAAAGGTGAAGAAGGAAGCTGTACAACACTGGCATTGTGTGCGCAGCTTGCCAACTGATAGAAAACAGTACCTTTGCACTCTCCTGCCTTTTCCAATCACATGAACATTCCATTGGAAGCTGTTTTGGACAACTTTCTCTCTCTTCTTGCAAAACACTCGGCACACCTTTCTGCAACCTCAAAAACACGATGGGAGATGTTTTCTGTGCTGGCACAGTTTCTCCCTGCCAGACATAGTGGAAAAGCTTTCTGCTAAGATGTAGACTACAAAAGACGCTAAAGACCAAGGTACGATGCTCTCCGGAGCTAAGCGCCGCTCCCGGGCGTCTTTCGGCAGAAGCCGCGCTCCAGAGAGCACTGTGAGCGGCACAATCGTCTTTGCGCGAAGAAGCCGCTTCTTCGCCTCCGCCAGCCGGAGAGAGCGGCAGCTTCGGAAAGGTGAAGAAGGAAGCTGTACAACACTGGCATTGTGTGCGCAGCTTGCCAACTGATAGAAAACAGTACCTTTGCACTCTCCTGCCTTTTCCAATCACATGAACATTCCATTGCAAGCTGTTTTGGACAACTTTCCTTTCTTCATGCCAAACACTTGGCAGACCCCTATGCAACCTCAAAAACACGATGGGAGATGTTTTCTGTGCTGGCACAGTTTCTCCCTGCCAGACATAGTGGAAAAGCTTTCTGCTAAGATGTAGACTACAAAAGACGCTAAAGACCAAGGCACGATGCTCTCCGGAGCTAAGCGCCGCTCCCGGGCGTCTTTCGGCAGAAGCCGCGCTCCGGAGAGCACTGTGAGCGGCACAATCGTCTTTGCGCGAAGAAGCCGCTTCTTCGCCTCCGCCAGCCGGAGAGAGCGGCAGCTTCGGAAAGGTGAAGAAGGAAGCTGTACAACACTGGCATTGTGTGCGCAGCTTGCCAACTGATAGAAAACAGTACCTTTGCACTCTCCTGCCTTTTCCAATCACATGAACATTCCATTGCAAGCTGTTTTGGACAACTTTCTCTCTCTTCTTGCAAAACACTCTGCACACCTTTCTGCAACCTCCAAAACACGATGGGAGATGTTTTCTGTGCTGGCACAGTTTCTCCCTGCCAGACATAGTGGAAAAGCTTTCTGCTAAGATGTAGACTACAAAAGACGCTAAAGACCAAGGTACGATGCTCTCCGGAGCTAAGCGCCGCTCCCGGGTGTCTTTCGGCAGAAGCCGCGCTCCGGAGAGCACTGTGAGCGGCACAATCGTCTTTGCGCGAAGAAGCCGCTTCTTCGCCTCCGCCAGCCGGAGAGAGCGGCAGCTTCGGAAAGGTGAAGAAGGAAGCTGTACAACACTGGCATTGTGTGCGCAGCTTGCCAACTGATAGAAAACAGTACCTTTGCACTCTCCTGCCTTTTCCAATCACATGAACATTCCATTGGAAGCTGTTTTGGACAACTTTCTCTCTCTTCTTGCAAAACACTCTGCACACCTTTCTGCAACCTCCAAAACACGATGGGAGATGTTTTCTGTGCTGGCACAGTTTCTCCCTGCCAGACATAGTGGAAAAGCTTTCTGCTAAGATGTAGACTACAAAAGACGCTAAAGACCAAGGTACGATGCTCTCCGGAGCTAAGCGCCGCTCCCGGGCGTCTTTCGGCAGAAGCCGCGCTCCGGAGAGCACTGTGAGCGGCACAATCGTCTTTGCGCGAAGAAGCCGCTTCTTCGCCTCCGCCAGCCGGAGAGAGCGGCAGCTTCGGAAAGGTGAAGAAGGAAGCTGTACAACACTGGCATTGTGTGCGCAACTTGCCAACTGATAGAAAACAGTACCTTTGCACTCTCCTGCCTTTTCCAATCACATGAACATTCCATTGGAAGCTGTTTTGGACAACTTTCTCTCTCTTCTTCCAAAACACTCTGCACACCTTTCTGCAACCTCAAAAACACGATGGGAGATGTTTTCTGTGCTGGCACAGTTTCTCCCTGCCAGACATAGTGGAAAAGCTTTCTGCTAAGATGTAGACTACAAAAGACGCTAAAGACCAAGGTACGATGCTCTCCGGAGCTAAGCGCCGCTCCCGGGCGTCTTTCGGCAGAAGCCGCGCTCCGGAGAGCACTGTGAGCGGCACAATCGTCTTTGCGCGAAGAAGCCGCTTCTTCGCCTCCGCCAGCCGGAGAGAGCGGCAGCTTCGGAAAGGTGAAGAAGGAAGCTGTACAACACTGGCATTGTGTGCGCAGCTTGCCAACTGATAGAAAACAGTACCTTTGCACTCTCCTGCCTTTTCCAATCACATGAACATTCCATTGCAAGCTGTTTTGGACAACTTTCTCTCTCTTCTTGCAAAACACTCTGCACACCTTTCTGCAACCTCCAAAACACGATGGGAGATGTTTTCTGTGCTGGCACAGTTTCTCCCTGCCAGACATAGTGGAAAAGCTTTCTGCTAAGATGTAGACTACAAAAGACGCTAAAGACCAAGGTACGATGCTCTCCGGAGCTAAGCGCCGCTCCCGGGCGTCTTTCGGCAGAAGCCGCGCTCCGGAGAGCACTGTGAGCGGCACAATCGTCTTTGCGCGAAGAAGCAGCTTCTTCGCCTCCGCCAGCCGGAGAGAGCGGCAGCTTCGGAAAGGTGAAGAAGGAAGCTGTACAACACTGGCATTGTGTGCGCAGCTTGCCAACTGATAGAAAGCAGTACCTTTGCACTCTCCTGCCTTTTCCAATCACATGAACATTCCATTGCAAGCTGTTTTGGACAACTTTCTCTCTCTTCTTGCAAAACACTCGGCACACCTTTCTGCAACCTCAAAAACACGATGGGAGATGTTTTCTGTGCTGGCACAGTTTCTCCCTGCCAGACATAGTGGAAAAGCTTTCTGCTAAGATGTAGACTACAAAAGACGCTAGAGAACAAGGTACGATGCTCTCCGGAGCTCAGCGCCGCTGCCGGGCGTCTTTCGGCAGAAGCGCCGCTCCGGAGAGCCCTGTGAGCGGCACAATCGTCTTTGCGCGAAGAAGCCGCTTCTTTGCCTCCGCCAGCCGGAGAGAGAGGCAGCTTCGGAAAGGTGAAGAAGGAAGCTGTACAACACTGGCATTGTGTGCGCAGCTTGCCAACTGATAGACAACAGTACCTTTGCACTCTCCTGCCTTTTCCAATCACATGAACATTCCATTGCAAGCTGTTTTGGACAACTTTCCTTTCTTCCTGCCAAACACTTGGCAGACCCCTATGCAACCTCAAAAACACGATGGGAGATGTTTTCTGTGCTGGCACAGTTTCTCCCTGCCAGACATAGTGGAAAAGCTTTCTGCTAAGATGTAGACTACAAAAGACGCTAGAGACCAAGGTACGATGCTCTCCGGAGCTAAGCGCCGCTCCCGGGCGTCTTTCGGCAGAAGCCGCGCTAAGGAGAGCACTGGGAGTGGCACAATCGTCTTTGCGCGAAGAAGCCGCTTTTTCGCCTCCGCCAGCCGGAGAGAGCGGCAGCTTCGGAAAGGTGAAGAAGGAAGCTGTACAACACTGGCATTGTGTGCGCAGCTCGCCAACTGATAGAAAACAGTACCTTTGCACTCTCCTGCCTTTTCCAATCACATGAACATTCCATTGCAAGCTGTTTTGGACAACTTTCCTTTCTTCCTGCCAAACACTTGGCAGACCCCTATGCAACCTCAAAAACACGATGGGAGATGTTTTCTGTGCTGGCACAGTTTCTCCCTGCCAGACATAGTGGAAAAGCTTTCTGCTAAGATGTAGACTACAAAAGACGCTAAAGACCAAGGTACGAAGCTCTCCGGAGCTAAGCGCCGCTCCCGGGCGTCTTTCGGCAGAAGCCGCGCTCCGGAGAGCACTGTGAGCGGCACAATCGTCTTTGCGCGAAGAAGCCGCTTCTTCGCCTCCGCCAGCCGGAGAGAGCGGCAGCTTCGGAAAGGTGAAGAAGGAAGCTGTACAACACTGGCATTGTGTGCGCAGCTTGCCAACTGATAGAAAACAGTACCTTTGCACTCTCCTGCCTTTTCCAATCACATGAACATTCCATTGCAAGCCGTTTTGGACAACTTTCTCTCTCTTCTTGCAAAACACTCGGCACACCTTTCTGCAACCTCAAAAACACGATGGGAGATGTTTTCTGTGCTGGCACAGTTTCTCCCTGCCAGACATAGTGGAAAAGCTTTCTGCTAAGATGTAGACTACAAAAGACGCTAAAGACCAAGGCACGATGCTCTCCGGAGCTAAGCGCCGCTCCCGGGCGTCTTTCGGCAGAAGCCGCGCTAAGGAGAGCACTGTGAGCGGCACAATCGTCTTTGCGCGAAGAAGCCGCTTCTTCGCCTCCGCCAGCCGGAGAGAGCGGCAGCTTCGGAAAGGTGAAGAAGGAAGCTGTACAACACTGGCATTGTGTGCGCAGCTTGCCAACTGATAGAAAACAGTACCTTTGCACTCTCCTGCCTTTTCCAATCACATGAACATTCCATTGCAAGCTGTTTTGGACAACTTTCTCTCTCTTCTTGCAAAACACTCTGCACACCTTTCTGCAACCTCAAAAACACGATGGGAGATGTTTTCTGTGCTGGCACAGTTTCTCCCTGCCAGACATAGTGGAAAAGCTTTCTGCTAAGATGTAGACTACAAAAGACGCTAAAGACCAAGGTACGATGCTCTCCGGAGCTAAGCGCCGCTCCCGGGCGTCTTTCGGCAGAAGCCGCGCTCCGGAGAGCACTGGGAGCGGCACAATCGTCTTTGCGCGAAGAAGCCGCTTCTTCGCCTCCGCCAGCCGGAGAGAGCGGCAGCTTCGGAAAGGTGAAGAAGGAAGCTGTACAACACTGGCATTGTGTGCGCAGCTTGCCAACTGATAGAAAACAGTACCTTTGCACTCTCCTGCCTTTTCCAATCACATGAACATTCCATTGCAAGCTGTTTTGGACAACTTTCTCTCTCTTCTTGCAAAACACTCTGCACACCTTTCTGCAACCTCCAAAACACGATGGGAGATGTTTTCTGTGCTGGCACAGTTTCTCCCTGCCAGACATAGTGGAAAAGCTTTCTGCTAAGATGTAGACTACAAAAGACGCTAGAGAACAAGGTACGATGCTCTCCGGAGCTAAGCGCCGCTCCCGGGCGTCTTTCGGCAGAAGCCGCGCTCCGGAGAGCACTGTGAGCGGCACAATCGTCTTTGCGCGAAGAAGCAGCTTCTTCGCCTCCGCCAGCCGGAGAGAGCGGCAGCTTCGGAAAGGTGAAGAAGGAAGCTGTACAACACTGGCATTGTGTGCGCAGCTTGCCAACTGATAGAAAGCAGTACCTTTGCACTCTCCTGCCTTTTCCAATCACATGAACATTCCATTGGAAGCTGTTTTGGACAACTTTCTCTCTCTTCTTGCAAAACACTCGGCACACCTTTCTGCAACCTCAAAAACACGATGGGAGATGTTTTCTGTGCTGGCACAGTTTCTCCCTGCCAGACATAGTGGAAAAGCTTTCTGCTAAGATGTAGACTACAAAAGACGCTAGAGAACAAGGTACGATGCTCTCCGGAGCTAAGCGCCGCTCCCGGGCGTCTTTCGGCAGAAGCGCCGCTCCGGAGAGCCCTGTGAGCGGCACAATCGTCTTTGCGCGAAGAAGCCGCTTCTTCGCCTCCGCCAGCCGGAGAGAGAGGCAGCTTCGGAAAGGTGAAGAAGGAAGCTGTACAACACTGGCATTGTGTGCGCAGCTTGCCAACTGATAGACAACAGTACCTTTGCACTCTCCTGCCTTTTCCAATCACATGAACATTCCATTGGAAGCTGTTTTGGACAACTTTCTCTCTCTTCTTGCAAAACACTCTGCACACCTTTCTGCAACCTCCAAAACACGATGGGAGATGTTTTCTGTGCTGGCACAGTTTCTCCCTGCCAGACATAGTGGAAAAGCTTTCTGCTAAGATGTAGACTACAAAAGACGCTAAAGACCAAGGTACGATGCTCTCCGGAGCTAAGCGCCGCTCCCGGGCGTCTTTCGGCAGAAGCCGCGCTCCGGAGAGCACTGTGAGCGGCACAATCGTCTTTGCGCGAAGAAGCCGCTTCTTCGCCTCCGCCAGCCGGAGAGAGCGGCAGCTTCGGAAAGGTGAAGAAGGAAGCTGTACAACACTGGCATTGTGTGCGCACCTTGCCAACTGATAGAAAACAGTACCTTTGCACTCTCCTGCCTTTTCCAATCACATGAACATTCCATTGCAAGCTGTTTTGGACAACTTTCTCTCTCTTCTTGCAAAACACTCTGCACACCTTTCTGCAACCTCCAAAACACGATGGGAGATGTTTTCTGTGCTGGCACAGTTTCTCCCTGCCAGACATAGTGGAAAAGCTTTCTGCTAAGATGTAGACTACAAAAGACGCTAGAGAACAAGGTACGATGCTCTCCGGAGCTAAGCGCCGCTCCCGGGCGTCTTTCGGCAGAAGCCGCGCTAAGGAGAGCCCTGTGAGCGGCACAATCGTCTTTGCGCGAAGAAGCCGCTTCTTCGCCTCCGCCAGCCGGAGAGAGCGGCAGCTTCGGAAAGGTGAAGAAGGAAGCTGTACAACACTGGCATTGTGTGCGCAGCTTGCCAACTGATAGACAACAGTACCTTTGCACTCTCCTGCCTTTTCCAATCACATGAACATTCCATTGCAAGCTGTTTTGGACAACTTTCTCTCTCTTCTTGCAAAACACTCTGCACACCTTTCTGCAACCTCAAAAACACGATGGGAGATGTTTTCTGTGCTGGCACAGTTTCTCCCTGCCAGACATAGTGGAAAAGCTTTCTGCTAAGATGTAGACTACAAAAGACGCTAAAGACCAAGGTACGATGCTCTCCGGAGCTAAGCGCCGCTCCCGGGCGTCTTTCGGCAGAAGCCGCGCTCCGGAGAGCACTGGGAGCGGCACAATCGTCTTTGCGCGAAGAAGCCGCTTCTTCGCCTCCGCCAGCCGGAGAGAGCGGCAGCTTCGGAAAGGTGAAGAAGGAAGCTGTACAACACTGGCATTGTGTGTGCAGCTTGCCAACTGATAGAAAACAGTACCTTTGCACTCTCCTGCCTTTTCCAATCACATGAACATTCCATTGCAAGCTGTTTTGGACAACTTTCTCTCTCTTCTTGCAAAACACTCTGCACACCTTTCTGCAACCTCCAAAACACGATGGGAGATGTTTTCTGTGCTGGCACAGTTTCTCCCTGCCAGACATAGTGGAAAAGCTTTCTGCTAAGATGTAGACTACAAAAGACGCTAAAGACCAAGGTACGATGCTCTCCGGAGCTAAGCGCCGCTCCCGGGTGTCTTTCGGCAGAAGCCGCGCTCCGGAGAGCACTGTGAGCGGCACAATCGTCTTTGCGCGAAGAAGCCGCTTCTTCGCCTCCGCCAGCCGGAGAGAGCGGCAGCTTCGGAAAGGTGAAGAAGGAAGCTGTACAACACTGGCATTGTGTGCGCAGCTTGCCAACTGATCGAAAACAGTACCTTTGCACTCTCCTGCCTTTTCCAATCACATGAACATTCCATTGGAAGCTGTTTTGGACAACTTTCTCTCTCTTCTTGCAAAACACTCTGCACACCTTTCTGCAACCTCAAAAACACGATGGGAGATGTTTTCTGTGCTGGCACAGTTTCTCCCTGCCAGACATAGTGGAAAAGCTTTCTGCTAAGATGTAGACTACAAAAGACGCTAAAGACCAAGGTACGATGCTCTCCGGAGCTAAGCGCCGCTCCCGGGCGTCTTTCGGCAGAAGCCGCGCTCCGGAGAGCACTGTGAGCGGCACAATCGTCTTTGCGCGAAGAAGCCGCTTCTTCGCCTCCGCCAGCCGGAGAGAGCGGCAGCTTCGGAAAGGTGAAGAAGGAAGCTGTACAACACTGGCATTGTGTGCGCAACTTGCCAACTGATAGAAAACAGTACCTTTGCACTCTCCTGCCTTTTCCAATCACATGAACATTCCATTGGAAGCTGTTTTGGACAACTTTCTCTCTCTTCTTCCAAAACACTCTGCACACCTTTCTGCAACCTCAAAAACACGATGGGAGATGTTTTCTGTGCTGGCACAGTTTCTCCCTGCCAGACATAGTGGAAAAGCTTTCTGCTAAGATGTAGACTACAAAAGACGCTAAAGACCAAGGTACGATGCTCTCCGGAGCTAAGCGCCGCTCCCGGGCGTCTTTCGGCAGAAGCCGCGCTCCGGAGAGCACTGTGAGCGGCACAATCGTCTTTGCGCGAAGAAGCCGCTTCTTCGCCTCCGCCAGCCGGAGAGAGCGGCAGCTTCGGAAAGGTGAAGAAGGAAGCTGTACAACACTGGCATTGTGTGCGCAGCTTGCCAACTGATAGAAAACAGTACCTTTGCACTCTCCTGCCTTTTCCAATCACATGAACATTCCATTGGAAGCTGTTTTGGACAACTTTCTCTCTCTTCTTGCAAAACACTCTGCACACCTTTCTGCAACCTCCAAAACACGATGGGAGATGTTTTCTGTGCTGGCACAGTTTCTCCCTGCCAGACATAGTGGAAAAGCTTTCTGCTAAGATGTAGACTACAAAAGACGCTAAAGACCAAGGTACGATGCTCTCCGGAGCTAAGCGCCGCTCCCGGGCGTCTTTCGGCAGAAGCCGCGCTCCGGAGAGCACTGTGAGCGGCACAATCGTCTTTGCGCGAAGAAGCAGCTTCTTCGCCTCCGCCAGCCGGAGAGAGCGGCAGCTTCGGAAAGGTGAAGAAGGAAGCTGTACAACACTGGCATTGTGTGCGCAGCTTGCCAACTGATAGAAAGCAGTACCTTTGCACTCTCCTGCCTTTTCCAATCACATGAACATTCCATTGGAAGCTGTTTTGGACAACTTTCTCTCTCTTCTTGCAAAACACTCGGCACACCTTTCTGCAACCTCAAAAACACGATGGGAGATGTTTTCTGTGCTGGCACAGTTTCTCCCTGCCAGACATAGTGGAAAAGCTTTCTGCTAAGATGTAGACTACAAAAGACGCTAGAGAACAAGGTACGATGCTCTCCGGAGCTCAGCGCCGCTCCCGGGCGTCTTTCGGCAGAAGCCGCGCTCCGGAGAGCACTGTGAGCGGCACAATCGTCTTTGCGCGAAGAAGCCGCTTCTTCGCCTCCGCCAGCCGGAGAGAGCGGCAGCTTCGGAAAGGTGAAGAAGGAAGCTGTACAACACTGGCATTGTGTGCGCAGCTTGCCAACTGATCGAAAACAGTACCTTTGCACTCTCCTGCCTTTTCCAATCACATGAACATTCCATTGGAAGCTGTTTTGGACAACTTTCTCTCTCTTCTTGCAAAACACTCTGCACACCTTTCTGCAACCTCAAAAACACGATGGGAGATGTTTTCTGTGCTGGCACAGTTTCTCCCTGCCAGACATAGTGGAAAAGCTTTCTGCTAAGATGTAGACTACAAAAGACGCTAAAGACCAAGGTACGATGCTCTCCGGAGCTAAGCGCCGCTCCCGGGCGTCTTTCGGCAGAAGCCGCGCTCCGGAGAGCACTGTGAGCGGCACAATCGTCTTTGCGCGAAGAAGCCGCTTCTTCGCCTCCGCCAGCCGGAGAGAGCGGCAGCTTCGGAAAGGTGAAGAAGGAAGCTGTACAACACTGGCATTGTGTGCGCAACTTGCCAACTGATAGAAAACAGTACCTTTGCACTCTCCTGCCTTTTCCAATCACATGAACATTCCATTGGAAGCTGTTTTGGACAACTTTCTCTCTCTTCTTCCAAAACACTCTGCACACCTTTCTGCAACCTCAAAAACACGATGGGAGATGTTTTCTGTGCTGGCACAGTTTCTCCCTGCCAGACATAGTGGAAAAGCTTTCTGCTAAGATGTAGACTACAAAAGACGCTAAAGACCAAGGTACGATGCTCTCCGGAGCTAAGCGCCGCTCCCGGGCGTCTTTCGGCAGAAGCCGCGCTCCGGAGAGCACTGTGAGCGGCACAATCGTCTTTGCGCGAAGAAGCCGCTTCTTCGCCTCCGCCAGCCGGAGAGAGCGGCAGCTTCGGAAAGGTGAAGAAGGAAGCTGTACAACACTGGCATTGTGTGCGCAGCTTGCCAACTGATAGAAAACAGTACCTTTGCACTCTCCTGCCTTTTCCAATCACATGAACATTCCATTGGAAGCTGTTTTGGACAACTTTCTCTCTCTTCTTGCAAAACACTCTGCACACCTTTCTGCAACCTCCAAAACACGATGGGAGATGTTTTCTGTGCTGGCACAGTTTCTCCCTGCCAGACATAGTGGAAAAGCTTTCTGCTAAGATGTAGACTACAAAAGACGCTAAAGACCAAGGTACGATGCTCTCCGGAGCTAAGCGCCGCTCCCGGGCGTCTTTCGGCAGAAGCCGCGCTCCGGAGAGCACTGTGAGCGGCACAATCGTCTTTGCGCGAAGAAGCAGCTTCTTCGCCTCCGCCAGCCGGAGAGAGCGGCAGCTTCGGAAAGGTGAAGAAGGAAGCTGTACAACACTGGCATTGTGTGCGCAGCTTGCCAACTGATAGAAAGCAGTACCTTTGCACTCTCCTGCCTTTTCCAATCACATGAACATTCCATTGGAAGCTGTTTTGGACAACTTTCTCTCTCTTCTTGCAAAACACTCGGCACACCTTTCTGCAACCTCAAAAACACGATGGGAGATGTTTTCTGTGCTGGCACAGTTTCTCCCTGCCAGACATAGTGGAAAAGCTTTCTGCTAAGATGTAGACTACAAAAGACGCTAGAGAACAAGGTACGATGCTCTCCGGAGCTCAGCGCCGCTCCCGGGCGTCTTTCGGCAGAAGCGCCGCTCCGGAGAGCCCTGTGAGCGGCACAATCGTCTTTGCGCAAAGAAGCCGCTTCTTCGCCTCCGCCAGCCAGAGAGAGAGGCAGCTTCGGAAAGGTGAAGAAGGAAGCTGTACAACACTGGCATTGTGTGCGCAGCTTGCCAACTGATAGACAACAGTACCTTTGCACTCTCCTGCCTTTTCCAATCACATGAACATTCCATTGCAAGCTGTTTTGGACAACTTTCCTTTCTTCCTGCCAAACACTTGGCAGACGCCTATGCAACCTCCAAAACACGATGGGAGATGTTTTCTGTGCTGGCACAGTTTCTCCCTGCCAGACATAGTGGAAAAGCTTTCTGCTAAGATGTAGACTACAAAAGACGCTAAAGACCAAGGTACGATGCTCTCCGGAGCTAAGCGCCGCTCCCGGGCGTCTTTCGGCAGAAGCCGCGCTCCGGAGAGCACTGTGAGCGGCACAATCGTCTTTGCGCGAAGAAGCCGCTTCTTCGCCTCCGCCAGCCGGAGAGAGCGGCAGCTTCGGAAAGGTGAAGAAGGAAGCTGTACAACACTGGCATTGTGTGCGCAGCTTGCCAACTGATAGAAAACAGTACCTTTGCACTCTCCTGCCTTTTCCAATCACATGAACATTCCATTGCAAGCTGTTTTGGACAACTTTCTCTCTCTTCTTGCAAAACACTCTGCACACCTTTCTGCAACCTCCAAAACACGATGGGAGATGTTTTCTGTGCTGGCACAGTTTCTCCCTGCCAGACATAGTGGAAAAGCTTTCTGCTAAGATGTAGACTACAAAAGACGCTAGAGAACAAGGTACGATGCTCTCCGGAGCTAAGCGCCGCTCCCGGGCGTCTTTCGGCAGAAGCCGCGCTAAGGAGAGCCCTGTGAGCGGCACAATCGTCTTTGCGCGAAGAAGCCGCTTCTTCGCCTCCGCCAGCCGGAGAGAGCGGCAGCTTCGGAAAGGTGAAGAAGGAAGCTGTACAACACTGGCATTGTGTGCGCAGCTTGCCAACTGATAGACAACAGTACCTTTGCACTCTCCTGCCTTTTCCAATCACATGAACATTCCATTGCAAGCTGTTTTGGACAACTTTCTCTCTCTTCTTGCAAAACACTCTGCACACCTTTCTGCAACCTCAAAAACACGATGGGAGATGTTTTCTGTGCTGGCACAGTTTCTCCCTGCCAGACATAGTGGAAAAGCTTTCTGCTAAGATGTAGACTACAAAAGACGCTAAAGACCAAGGTCCGATGCTCTCCGGAGCTAAGCGCCGCTCCCGGGCGTCTTTCGGCAGAAGCCGCGCTCCGGAGAGCCCTGTGAGCGGCACAATCGTCTTTGCGCGAAGAAGCCGCTTCTTCGCCTCCGCCAGCCGGAGAGAGCGGCAGCTTCGGAAAGGTGAAGAAGGAAGCTGTACAACACTGGCATTGTGTGTGCAGCTTGCCAACTGATAGAAAACAGTACCTTTGCACTCTCCTGCCTTTTCCAATCACATGAACATTCCATTGCAAGCTGTTTTGGACAACTTTCTCTCTCTTCTTGCAAAACACTCTGCACACCTTTCTGCAACCTCCAAAACACGATGGGAGATGTTTTCTGTGCTGGCACAGTTTCTCCCTGCCAGACATAGTGGAAAAGCTTTCTGCTAAGATGTAGACTACAAAAGACGCTAAAGACCAAGGTACGATGCTCTCCGGAGCTAAGCGCCGCTCCCGGGTGTCTTTCGGCAGAAGCCGCGCTCCGGAGAGCACTGTGAGCGGCACAATCGTCTTTGCGCGAAGAAGCCGCTTCTTCGCCTCCGCCAGCCGGAGAGAGCGGCAGCTTCGGAAAGGTGAAGAAGGAAGCTGTACAACACTGGCATTGTGTGCGCAGCTTGCCAACTGATCGAAAACAGTACCTTTGCACTCTCCTGCCTTTTCCAATCACATGAACATTCCATTGGAAGCTGTTTTGGACAACTTTCTCTCTCTTCTTGCAAAACACTCTGCACACCTTTCTGCAACCTCAAAAACACGATGGGAGATGTTTTCTGTGCTGGCACAGTTTCTCCCTGCCAGACATAGTGGAAAAGCTTTCTGCTAAGATGTAGACTACAAAAGACGCTAAAGACCAAGGTACGATGCTCTCCGGAGCTAAGCGCCGCTCCCGGGCGTCTTTCGGCAGAAGCCGCGCTAAGGAGAGGACTGGGAGTGGTACAATCGTCTTTGCGCGAAGAAGCCGCTTCTTCGCCTCCGCCAGCCGGAGAGAGCGGCAGCTTCGGAAAGGTGAAGAAGGAAGCTGTACAACACTGGCATTGTGTGCGCAACTTGCCAACTGATAGAAAACAGTACCTTTGCACTCTCCTGCCTTTTCCAATCACATGAACATTCCATTGGAAGCTGTTTTGGACAACTTTCTCTCTCTTCTTCCAAAACACTCTGCACACCTTTCTGCAACCTCAAAAACACGATGGGAGATGTTTTCTGTGCTGGCACAGTTTCTCCCTGCCAGACATAGTGGAAAAGCTTTCTGCTAAGATGTAGACTACAAAAGACGCTAAAGACCAAGGTACGATGCTCTCCGGAGCTAAGCGCCGCTCCCGGGCGTCTTTCGGCAGAAGCCGCGCTCCGGAGAGCACTGTGAGCGGCACAATCGTCTTTGCGCGAAGAAGCCGCTTCTTCGCCTCCGCCAGCCGGAGAGAGCGGCAGCTTCGGAAAGGTGAAGAAGGAAGCTGTACAACACTGGCATTGTGTGCGCAGCTTGCCAACTGATAGAAAACAGTACCTTTGCACTCTCCTGCCTTTTCCAATCACATGAACATTCCATTGGAAGCTGTTTTGGACAACTTTCTCTCTCTTCTTGCAAAACACTCTGCACACCTTTCTGCAACCTCCAAAACACGATGGGAGATGTTTTCTGTGCTGGCACAGTTTCTCCCTGCCAGACATAGTGGAAAAGCTTTCTGCTAAGATGTAGACTACAAAAGACGCTAAAGACCAAGGTACGATGCTCTCCGGAGCTAAGCGCCGCTCCCGGGCGTCTTTCGGCAGAAGCCGCGCTCCGGAGAGCACTGTGAGCGGCACAATCGTCTTTGCGCGAAGAAGCAGCTTCTTCGCCTCCGCCAGCCGGAGAGAGCGGCAGCTTCGGAAAGGTGAAGAAGGAAGCTGTACAACACTGGCATTGTGTGCGCAGCTTGCCAACTGATAGAAAGCAGTACCTTTGCACTCTCCTGCCTTTTCCAATCACATGAACATTCCATTGGAAGCTGTTTTGGACAACTTTCTCTCTCTTCTTGCAAAACACTCGGCACACCTTTCTGCAACCTCAAAAACACGATGGGAGATGTTTTCTGTGCTGGCACAGTTTCTCCCTGCCAGACATAGTGGAAAAGCTTTCTGCTAAGATGTAGACTACAAAAGACGCTAGAGAACAAGGTACGATGCTCTCCGGAGCTCAGCGCCGCTCCCGGGCGTCTTTCGGCAGAAGCGCCGCTCCGGAGAGCCCTGTGAGCGGCACAATCGTCTTTGCGCAAAGAAGCCGCTTCTTCGCCTCCGCCAGCCAGAGAGAGAGGCAGCTTCGGAAAGGTGAAGAAGGAAGCTGTACAACACTGGCATTGTGTGCGCAGCTTGCCAACTGATAGACAACAGTACCTTTGCACTCTCCTGCCTTTTCCAATCACATGAACATTCCATTGCAAGCTGTTTTGGACAACTTTCCTTTCTTCCTGCCAAACACTTGGCAGACGCCTATGCAACCTCAAAAACACGATGGGAGATGTTTTCTGTGCTGGCACAGTTTCTCCCTGCCAGACATAGTGGAAAAGCTTTCTGCTAAGATGTAGACTACAAAAGACGCTAGAGAACAAGGTACGATGCTCTCCGGAGCTAAGCGCCGCTCCCGGGCGTCTTTCGGCAGAAGCCGCGCTAAGGAGAGCACTGGGAGTGGCACAATCGTCTTTGCGCGAAGAAGCCGCTTTTTCGCCTCCGCCAGCCGGAGAGAGCGGCAGCTTCGGAAAGGTGAAGAAGGAAGCTGTACAACACTGGCATTGTGTGCGCAGCTCGCCAACTGATAGAAAACAGTACCTTTGCACTCTCCTGCCTTTTCCAATCACATGAACATTCCATTGCAAGCTGTTTTGGACAACTTTCTCTCTCTTCCTGCCAAACACTTGGCAGACCCCTATGCAACCTCAAAAACACGATGGGAGATGTTTTCTGTGCTGGCACAGTTTCTCCCTGCCAGACATAGTGGAAAAGCTTTCTGCTAAGATGTAGACTACAAAAGACGCTAAAGACCAAGGTACGATGCTCTCCGGAGCTAAGCGCCGCTCCCGGGCGTCTTTCGGCAGAAGCCGCGCTAAGGAGAGCACTGTGAGCGGCACAATCGTCTTTGCGCGAAGAAGCCGCTTCTTCGCCTCCGCCAGCCGGAGAGAGCGGCAGCTTCGGAAAGGTGAAGAAGGAAGCTGTACAACACTGGCATTGTGTGCGCACCTTGCCAACTGATAGAAAACAGTACCTTTGCACTCTCCTGCCTTTTCCAATCACATGAACATTCCATTGGAAGCTGTTTTGGACAACTTTCTCTCTCTTCTTGCAAAACACTCTGCACACCTTTCTGCAACCTCAAAAACACGATGGGAGATGTTTTCTGTGCTGGCACAGTTTCTCCCTGCCAGACATAGTGGAAAAGCTTTCTGCTAAGATGTAGACTACAAAAGACGCTAAAGACCAAGGTACGATGCTCTCCGGAGCTAAGCGCCGCTCCCGGGCGTCTTTCGGCAGAAGCCGCGCTCCGGAGAGCACTGTGAGCGGCACAATCGTCTTTGCGCGAAGAAGCCGCTTCTTCGCCTCCGCCAGCCGGAGAGAGCGGCAGCTTCGGAAAGGTGAAGAAGGAAGCTGTACAACACTGGCATTGTGTGCGCAGCTTGCCAACTGATAGAAAACAGTACCTTTGCACTCTCCTGCCTTTTCCAATCACATGAACATTCCATTGCAAGCTGTTTTGGACAACTTACCTTTCTTCATGCCAAACACTTGGCAGACCCCTATGCAACCTCAAAAACACGATGGGAGATGTTTTCTGTGCTGGCACAGTTTCTCCCTGCCAGACATAGTGGAAAAGCTTTCTGCTAAGATGTAGACTACAAAAGACGCTAGAGAACAAGGTACGATGCTCTCCGGAGCTAAGCGCCGCTCCCGGGCGTCTTTCGGCAGAAGCGCCGCTCCGGAGAGCCCTGTGAGCGGCACAATCGTCTTTGCGCGAAGAAGCCGCTTCTTCGCCTCCGCCAGCCGGAGAGAGAGGCAGCTTCGGAAAGGTGAAGAAGGAAGCTGTACAACACTGGCATTGTGTGCGCAGCTTGCCAACTGATAGACAACAGTACCTTTGCACTCTCCTGCCTTTTCCAATCACATGAACATTCCATTGGAAGCTGTTTTGGACAACTTTCTCTCTCTTCTTGCAAAACACTCTGCACACCTTTCTGCAACCTCCAAAACACGATGGGAGATGTTTTCTGTGCTGGCACAGTTTCTCCCTGCCAGACATAGTGGAAAAGCTTTCTGCTAAGATGTAGACTACAAAAGACGCTAAAGACCAAGGTACGATGCTCTCCGGAGCTAAGCGCCGCTCCCGGGCGTCTTTCGGCAGAAGCCGCGCTCCGGAGAGCACTGTGAGCGGCACAATCGTCTTTGCGCGAAGAAGCCGCTTCTTCGCCTCCGCCAGCCGGAGAGAGCGGCAGCTTCGGAAAGGTGAAGAAGGAAGCTGTACAACACTGGCATTGTGTGCGCAGCTTGCCAACTGATAGAAAACAGTACCTTTGCACTCTCCTGCCTTTTCCAATCACATGAACATTCCATTGCAAGCTGTTTTGGACAACTTTCTCTCTCTTCTTGCAAAACACTCTGCACACCTTTCTGCAACCTCCAAAACACGATGGGAGATGTTTTCTGTGCTGGCACAGTTTCTCCCTGCCAGACATAGTGGAAAAGCTTTCTGCTAAGATGTAGACTACAAAAGACGCTAGAGAACAAGGTACGATGCTCTCCGGAGCTAAGCGCCGCTCCCGGGCGTCTTTCGGCAGAAGCCGCGCTAAGGAGAGCCCTGCGAGCGGCACAATCGTCTTTGCGCGAAGAAGCCGCTTCTTCGCCTCCGCCAGCCGGAGAGAGCGGCAGCTTCGGAAAGGTGAAGAAGGAAGCTGTACAACACTGGCATTGTGTGCGCAGCTTGCCAACTGATAGACAACAGTACCTTTGCACTCTCCTGCCTTTTCCAATCACATGAACATTCCATTGCAAGCTGTTTTGGACAACTTTCTCTCTCTTCTTGCAAAACACTCGGCACACCTTTCTGCAACCTCAAAAACACGATGGGAGATGTTTTCTGTGCTGGCACAGTTTCTCCCTGCCAGACATAGTGGAAAAGCTTTCTGCTAAGATGTAGACTACAAAAGACGCTAGAGACCAAGGTACGATGCTCTCCGGAGCTAAGCGCCGCTCCCGGGCGTCTTTCGGCAGAAGCCGCGCTAAGGAGAGCACTGGGAGCGGCACAATCGTCTTTGCGCGAAGAAGCCGCTTCTTCGCCTCCGCCAGCCGGAGAGAGCGGCAGCTTCGGAAAGGTGAAGAAGGAAGCTGTACAACACTGGCATTGTGTGCGCAGCTTGCCAACTGATAGAAAACAGTACCTTTGCACTCTCCTGCCTTTTCCAATCACATGAACATTCCATTGGAAGCTGTTTTGGACAACTTTCTCTCTCTTCTTGCAAAACACTCTGCACACCTTTCTGCAACCTCAAAAACACGATGGGAGATGTTTTCTGTGCTGGCACAGTTTCTCCCTGCCAGACATAGTGGAAAAGCTTTCTGCTAAGATGTAGACTACAAAAGACGCTAGAGAACAAGGTACGATGCTCTCCGGAGCTAAGCGCCGCTCCCGGGCGTCTTTCGGCAGAAGCCGCGCTAAGGAGAGCACTGTGAGCGGCACAATCGTCTTTGCGCGAAGAAGCCGCTTCTTCGCCTCCGCCAGCCGGAGAGAGCGGCAGCTTCGGAAAGGTGAAGAAGGAAGCTGTACAACACTGGCATTGTGTGCGCAGCTTGCCAACTGATAGACAACAGTACCTTTGCACTCTCCTGCCTTTTCCAATCACATGAACATTCCATTGCAAGCTGTTTTGGACAACTTTCTCTCTCTTCTTGCAAAACACTCTGCACACCTATCTGCAACCTCAAAAACACGATGGGAGATGTTTTCTGTGCTGGCACAGTTTCTCCCTGCCAGACATAGTGGAAAAGCTTTCTGCTAAGATGTAGACTACAAAAGACGCTAAAGACCAAGGTACGATGCTCTCCGGAGCTAAGCGCCGCTGCCGGGCGTCTTTCGGCAGAAGCCGCGCTAAGGAGAGGACTGGGAGTGGTACAATCGTCTTTGCGCGAAGAAGCCGCTTCTTCGCCTCCGCCAGCCGGAGAGAGCGGCAGCTTCGGAAAGGTGAAGAAGGAAGCTGTACAACACTGGCATTGTGTGCGCAGCTTGCCAACTGATAGAAAACAGTACCTTTGCACTCTCCTGCCTTTTCCAATCACATGAACATTCCATTGCAAGCTGTTTTGGACAACTTTCCTTTCTTCCTGCCAAACACTTGGCAGACCCCTATGCAACCTCAAAAACACGATGGGAGATGTTTTCTGTGCTGGCACAGTTTCTCCCTGCCAGACATAGTGGAAAAGCTTTCTGCTAAGATGTAGACTACAAAAGACGCTAAAGACCAAGGTACGATGCTCTCCGGAGCTAAGCGCCGCTCCCGGGTGTCTTTCGGCAGAAGCCGCGCTCCGGAGAGCACTGTGAGCGGCACAATCGTCTTTGCGCGAAGAAGCCGCTTCTTCGCCTCCGCCAGCCGGAGAGAGCGGCAGCTTCGGAAAGGTGAAGAAGGAAGCTGTACAACACTGGCATTGTGTGCGCAGCTTGCCAACTGATAGAAAACAGTACCTTTGCACTCTCCTGCCTTTTCCAATCACATGAACATTCCATTGGAAGCTGTTTTGGACAACTTTCTCTCTCTTCTTGCAAAACACTCGGCACACCTTTCTGCAACCTCAAAAACACGATGGGAGATGTTTTCTGTGCTGGCACAGTTTCTCCCTGCCAGACATAGTGGAAAAGCTTTCTGCTAAGATGTAGACTACAAAAGACGCTAAAGACCAAGGTACGATGCTCTCCGGAGCTAAGCGCCGCTCCCGGGCGTCTTTCGGCAGAAGCCGCGCTCCGGAGAGCACTGTGAGCGGCACAATCGTCTTTGCGCGAAGAAGCCGCTTCTTCGCCTCCGCCAGCCGGAGAGAGCGGCAGCTTCGGAAAGGTGAAGAAGGAAGCTGTACAACACTGGCATTGTGTGCGCAACTTGCCAACTGATAGAAAACAGTACCTTTGCACTCTCCTGCCTTTTCCAATCACATGAACATTCCATTGGAAGCTGTTTTGGACAACTTTCTCTCTCTTCTTGCAAAACACTCTGCACACCTTTCTGCAACCTCCAAAACACGATGGGAGATGTTTTCTGTGCTGGCACAGTTTCTCCCTGCCAGACATAGTGGAAAAGCTTTCTGCTAAGATGTAGACTACAAAAGACGCTAAAGACCAAGGTACGATGCTCTCCGGAGCTAAGCGCCGCTCCCGGGCGTCTTTCGGCAGAAGCCGCGCTCCGGAGAGCACTGTGAGCGGCACAATCGTCTTTGCGCGAAGAAGCCGCTTCTTCGCCTCCGCCAGCCGGAGAGAGCGGCAGCTTCGGAAAGGTGAAGAAGGAAGCTGTACAACACTGGCATTGTGTGCGCAGCTTGCCAACTGATAGAAAACAGTACCTTTGCACTCTCCTGCCTTTTCCAATCACATGAACATTCCATTGCAAGCTGTTTTGGACAACTTTCTCTCTCTTCTTGCAAAACACTCTGCACACCTTTCTGCAACCTCCAAAACACGATGGGAGATGTTTTCTGTGCTGGCACAGTTTCTCCCTGCCAGACATAGTGGAAAAGCTTTCTGCTAAGATGTAGACTACAAAAGACGCTAAAGACCAAGGTACGATGCTCTCCGGAGCTAAGCGCCGCTCCCGGGCGTCTTTCGGCAGAAGCCGCGCTCCGGAGAGCACTGTGAGCGGCACAATCGTCTTTGCGCGAAGAAGCAGCTTCTTCGCCTCCGCCAGCCGGAGAGAGCGGCAGCTTCGGAAAGGTGAAGAAGGAAGCTGTACAACACTGGCATTGTGTGCGCAGCTTGCCAACTGATAGAAAGCAGTACCTTTGCACTCTCCTGCCTTTTCCAATCACATGAACATTCCATTGGAAGCTGTTTTGGACAACTTTCTCTCTCTTCTTGCAAAACACTCGGCACACCTTTCTGCAACCTCAAAAACACGATGGGAGATGTTTTCTGTGCTGGCACAGTTTCTCCCTGCCAGACATAGTGGAAAAGCTTTCTGCTAAGATGTAGACTACAAAAGACGCTAGAGAACAAGGTACGATGCTCTCCGGAGCTAAGCGCCGCTCCCGGGCGTCTTTCGGCAGAAGCGCCGCTCCGGAGAGCCCTGTGAGCGGCACAATCGTCTTTGCGCGAAGAAGCCGCTTCTTCGCCTCCGCCAGCCGGAGAGAGAGGCAGCTTCGGAAAGGTGAAGAAGGAAGCTGTACAACACTGGCATTGTGTGCGCAGCTTGCCAACTGATAGACAACAGTACCTTTGCACTCTCCTGCCTTTTCCAATCACATGAACATTCCATTGCAAGCTGTTTTGGACAACTTTCCTTTCTTCCTGCCAAACACTTGGCAGACCCCTATGCAACCTCAAAAACACGATGGGAGATGTTTTCTGTGCTGGCACAGTTTCTCCCTGCCAGACATAGTGGAAAAGCTTTCTGCTAAGATGTAGACTACAAAAGACGCTAGAGACCAAGGTACGATGCTCTCCGGAGCTAAGCGCCGCTCCCGGGCGTCTTTCGGCAGAAGCCGCGCTAAGGAGAGCACTGGGAGTGGCACAATCGTCTTTGCGCGAAGAAGCCGCTTTTTCGCCTCCGCCAGCCGGAGAGAGCGGCAGCTTCGGAAAGGTGAAGAAGGAAGCTGTACAACACTGGCATTGTGTGCGCAGCTCGCCAACTGATAGAAAACAGTACCTTTGCACTCTCCTGCCTTTTCCAATCACATGAACATTCCATTGCAAGCTGTTTTGGACAACTTTCCTTTCTTCCTGCCAAACACTTGGCAGACCCCTATGCAACCTCAAAAACACGATGGGAGATGTTTTCTGTGCTGGCACAGTTTCTCCCTGCCAGACATAGTGGAAAAGCTTTCTGCTAAGATGTAGACTACAAAAGACGCTAAAGACCAAGGTACGATGCTCTCCGGAGCTAAGCGCCGCTCCCGGGCGTCTTTCGGCAGAAGCCGCGCTAAGGAGAGCACTGTGAGCGGCACAATCGTCTTTGCGCGAAGAAGCCGCTTCTTCGCCTCCGCCAGCCGGAGAGAGCGGCAGCTTCGGAAAGGTGAAGAAGGAAGCTGTACAACACTGGCATTGTGTGCGCAACTTGCCAACTGATAGACAACAGTACCTTTGCACTCTCCTGCCTTTTCCAATCACATGAACATTCCATTGCAAGCTGTTTTGGACAACTTTCTCTCTCTTCTTGCAAAACACTCTGCACACCTTTCTGCAACCTCAAAAACACGATGGGAGATGTTTTCTGTGCTGGCACAGTTTCTCCCTGCCAGACATAGTGGAAAAGCTTTCTGCTAAGATGTAGACTACAAAAGACGCTAAAGACCAAGGTACGATGCTCTCCGGAGCTAAGCGCCGCTCCCGGGCGTCTTTCGGCAGAAGCCGCGCTAAGGAGAGCACTGTGAGCGGCACAATCGTCTTTGCGCGAAGAAGCCGCTTCTTCGCCTCCGCCAGCCGGAGAGAGCGGCAGCTTCGGAAAGGTGAAGAAGGAAGCTGTACAACACTGGCATTGTGTGCGCAGCTTGCCAACTGATAGAAAACAGTACCTTTGCACTCTCCTGCCTTTTCCAATCACATGAACATTCCATTGCAAGCTGTTTTGGACAACTTTCCTTTCTTCATGCCAAACACTTGGCAGACCCCTATGCAACCTCAAAAACACGATGGGAGATGTTTTCTGTGCTGGCACAGTTTCTCCCTGCCAGACATAGTGGAAAAGCTTTCTGCTAAGATGTAGACTACAAAAGACGCTAAAGACCAAGGCACGATGCTCTCCGGAGCTAAGCGCCGCTCCCGGGCGTCTTTCGGCAGAAGCCGCGCTAAGGAGAGCACTGTGAGCGGCACAATCGTCTTTGCGCGAAGAAGCCGCTTCTTCGCCTCCGCCAGCCGGAGAGAGCGGCAGCTTCGGAAAGGTGAAGAAGGAAGCTGTACAACACTGGCATTGTGTGCGCAGCTTGCCAACTGATAGAAAACAGTACCTTTGCACTCTCCTGCCTTTTCCAATCACATGAACATTCCATTGCAAGCTGTTTTGGACAACTTTCCTTTCTTCCTGCCAAACACTTGGCAGACCCCTATGCAACCTCAAAAACACGATGGGAGATGTTTTCTGTGCTGGCACAGTTTCTCCCTGCCAGACATAGTGGAAAAGCTTTCTGCTAAGATGTAGACTACAAAAGACGCTAGAGACCAAGGTACGATGCTCTCCGGAGCTAAGCGCCGCTCCCGGGCGTCTTTCGGCAGAAGCCGCGCTAAGGAGAGCACTGTGAGCGGCACAATCGTCTTTGCGCGAAGAAGCCGCTTCTTCGCCTCCGCCAGCCGGAGAGAGCGGCAGCTTCGGAAAGGTGAAGAAGGAAGCTGTACAACACTGGCATTGTGTGCGCAGCTTGCCAACTGATAGAAAACAGTACCTTTGCACTCTCCGGCCTTTTCCAATCACATGAACATTCCATTGCAAGCTGTTTTGGACAACTTTCCTTTCTTCATGCCAAACACTTGGCAGACCCCTATGCAACCTCAAAAACACGATGGGAGATGTTTTCTGTGCTGGCACAGTTTCTCCCTGCCAGACATAGTGGAAAAGCTTTCTGCTAAGATGTAGACTACAAAAGACGCTAAAGACCAAGGCACGATGCTCTCCGGAGCTAAGCGCCGCTCCCGGGCGTCTTTCGGCAGAAGCCGCGCTCCGGAGAGCACTGTGAGCGGCACAATCGTCTTTGCGCGAAGAAGCCGCTTCTTCGCCTCCGCCAGCCGGAGAGAGCGGCAGCTTCGGAAAGGTGAAGAAGGAAGCTGTACAACACTGGCATTGTGTGCGCAACTTGCCAACTGATAGAAAACAGTACCTTTGCACTCTCCTGCCTTTTCCAATCACATGAACATTCCATTGCAAGCTGTTTTGGACAACTTTCTCTCTCTTCTTGCAAAACACTCTGCACACCTTTCTGCAACCTCCAAAACACGATGGGAGATGTTTTCTGTGCTGGCACAGTTTCTCCCTGCCAGACATAGTGGAAAAGCTTTCTGCTAAGATGTAGACTACAAAAGACGCTAGAGAACAAGGTACGATGCTCTCCGGAGCTAAGCGCCGCTCCCGGGCGTCTTTCGGCAGAAGCCGCGCTAAGGAGAGCCCTGTGAGCGGCACAATCGTCTTTGCGCGAAGAAGCCGCTTCTTCGCCTCCGCCAGCCGGAGAGAGCGGCAGCTTCGGAAAGGTGAAGAAGGAAGCTGTACAACACTGGCATTGTGTGCGCAGCTTGCCAACTGATAGACAACAGTACCTTTGCACTCTCCTGCCTTTTCCAATCACATGAACATTCCATTGGAAGCTGTTTTGGACAACTTTCTCTCTCTTCTTGCAAAACACTCGGCACACCTTTCTGCAACCTCAAAAACACGATGGGAGATGTTTTCTGTGCTGGCACAGTTTCTCCCTGCCAGACATAGTGGAAAAGCTTTCTGCTAAGATGTAGACTACAAAAGACGCTAGAGACCAAGGTACGATGCTCTCCGGAGCTAAGCGCCGCTCCCGGGCGTCTTTCGGCAGAAGCCGCGCTAAGGAGAGCACTGGGAGTGGCACAATCGTCTTTGCGCGAAGAAGCCGCTTCTTCGCCTCCGCCAGCCGGAGAGAGCGGCAGCTTCGGAAAGGTGAAGAAGGAAGCTGTACAACACTGGCATTGTGTGCGCAGCTTGCCAACTGATAGAAAACAGTACCTTTGCACTCTCCTGCCTTTTCCAATCACATGAACATTCCATTGGAAGCTGTTTTGGACAACTTTCTCTCTCTTCTTGCAAAACACTCTGCACACCTTTCTGCAACCTCAAAAACACGATGGGAGATGTTTTCTGTGCTGGCACAGTTTCTCCCTGCCAGACATAGTGGAAAAGCTTTCTGCTAAGATGTAGACTACAAAAGACGCTAGAGACCAAGGTACGATGCTCTCCGGAGCTAAGCGCCGCTCCCGGGCGTCTTTCGGCAGAAGCCGCGCTAAGGAGAGCACTGGGAGCGGCACAATCGTCTTTGCGCGAAGAAGCCGCTTCTTCGCCTCCGCCAGCCGGAGAGAGCGGCAGCTTCGGAAAGGTGAAGAAGGAAGCTGTACAACACTGGCATTGTGTGCGCAGCTTGCCAACTGATAGAAAACAGTACCTTTGCACTCTCCTGCCTTTTCCAATCACGTGAACATTCCATTGCAAGCTGTTTTGTACAACTTTCTCTCTCTTCTTGCAAAACACTCTGCACACCTTTCTGCAACCTCAAAAACACGATGGGAGATGTTTTCTGTGCTGGCACAGTTTCTCCCTGCCAGACATAGTGGAAAAGCTTTCTGCTAAGATGTAGACTACAAAAGACGCTAAAGACCAAGGTACGATGCTCTCCGGAGCTAAGCGCCGCTCCCGGGCGTCTTTCGGCAGAAGCCGCGCTAAGGAGAGCACTGGGAGTGGTACAATCGTCTTTGCGCGAAGAAGCCGCTTCTTCGCCTCCGCCAGCCGGAGAGAGCGGCAGCTTCGGAAAGGTGAAGAAGGAAGCTGTACAACACTGGCATTGTGTGCGCAGCTTGCCAACTGATAGAAAACAGTACCTTTGCACTCTCCTGCCTTTTCCAATCACATGAACATTCCATTGGAAGCTGTTTTGGACAACTTTCTCTCTCTTCTTGCAAAACACTCTGCACACCTTTCTGCAACCTCAAAAACACGATGGGAGATGTTTTCTGTGCTGGCACAGTTTCTCCCTGCCAGACATAGTGGAAAAGCTTTCTGCTAAGATGTAGACTACAAAAGACGCTAGAGAACAAGGTACGATGCTCTCCGGAGCTAAGCGCCGCTCCCGGGCGTCTTTCGGCAGAAGCCGCGCTAAGGAGAGCACTGTGAGCGGCACAATCGTCTTTGCGCGAAGAAGCCGCTTCTTCGCCTCCGCCAGCCGGAGAGAGCGGCAGCTTCGGAAAGGTGAAGAAGGAAGCTGTACAACACTGGCATTGTGTGCGCAGCTTGCCAACTGATAGAAAACAGTACCTTTGCACTCTCCTGCCTTTTCCAATCACATGAACATTCCATTGCAAGCTGTTTTGGACAACTTTCTCTCTCTTCTTGCAAAACACTCTGCACACCTTTCTGCAACCTCAAAAATACGATGGGAGATGTTTTCTGTGCTGGCACAGTTTCTCCCTGCCAGACATAGTGGAAAAGCTTTCTGCTAAGATGTAGACTACAAAAGACGCTAAAGACCAAGGTACGATGCTCTCCGGAGCTAAGCGCCGCTCCCGGGCGTCTTTCGGCAGAAGCCGCGCTAAGGAGAGCACTGGGAGTGGTACAATCGTCTTTGCGCGAAGAAGCCGCTTCTTCGCCTCCGCCAGCCGGAGAGAGCGGCAGCTTCGGAAAGGTGAAGAAGGAAGCTGTACAACACTGGCATTGTGTGCGCAGCTTGCCAACTGATAGAAAACAGTACCTTTGCACTCTCCTGCCTTTTCCAATCACATGAACATTCCATTGCAAGCTGTTTTGGACAACTTTCCTTTCTTCCTGCCAAACACTTGGCAGACCCCTATGCAACCTCAAAAACACGATGGGAGATGTTTTCTGTGCTGGCACAGTTTCTCCCTGCCAGACATAGTGGAAAAGCTTTCTGCTAAGATGTAGACTACAAAAGACGCTAAAGACCAAGGTACGATGCTCTCCGGAGCTAAGCGCCGCTCCCGGGTGTCTTTCGGCAGAAGCCGCGCTCCGGAGAGCACTGTGAGCGGCACAATCGTCTTTGCGCGAAGAAGCCGCTTCTTCGCCTCCGCCAGCCGGAGAGAGCGGCAGCTTCGGAAAGGTGAAGAAGGAAGCTGTACAACACTGGCATTGTGTGCGCAGCTTGCCAACTGATAGACAACAGTACCTTTGCACTCTCCTGCCTTTTCCAATCACATGAACATTCCATTGGAAGCTGTTTTGGACAACTTTCTCTCTCTTCTTGCAAAACACTCTGCACACCTATCTGCAACCTCAAAAACACGATGGGAGATGTTTTCTGTGCTGGCACAGTTTCTCCCTGCCAGACATAGTGGAAAAGCTTTCTGCTAAGATGTAGACTACAAAAGACGCTAAAGACCAAGGTACGATGCTCTCCGGAGCTAAGCGCCGCTCCCGGGCGTCTTTCGGCAGAAGCCGCGCTAAGGAGAGCACTGGGAGTGGTACAATCGTCTTTGCGCGAAGAAGCCGCTTCTTCGCCTCCGCCAGCCGGAGAGAGCGGCAGCTTCGGAAAGGTGAAGAAGGAAGCTGTACAACACTGGCATTGTGTGCGCAGCTTGCCAACTGATAGAAAACAGTACCTTTGCACTCTCCTGCCTTTTCCAATCACATGAACATTCCATTGCAAGCTGTTTTGGACAACTTTCCTTTCTTCCTGCCAAACACTTGGCAGACCCCTATGCAACCTCAAAAACACGATGGGAGATGTTTTCTGTGCTGGCACAGTTTCTCCCTGCCAGACATAGTGGAAAAGCTTTCTGCTAAGATGTAGACTACAAAAGACGCTAAAGACCAAGGTACGATGCTCTCCGGAGCTAAGCGCCGCTCCCGGGCGTCTTTCGGCAGAAGCCGCGCTCCGGAGAGCACTGGGAGCGGCACAATCGTCTTTGCGCGAAGAAGCCGCTTCTTCGCCTCCGCCAGCCGGAGAGAGCGGCAGCTTCGGAAAGGTGAAGAAGGAAGCTGTACAACACTGGCATTGTGTGCGCAGCTTGCCAACTGATAGAAAACAGTACCTTTGCACTCTCCTGCCTTTTCCAATCACATGAACATTCCATTGGAAGCTGTTTTGGACAACTTTCTCTCTCTTCTTGCAGAACACTCTGCACACCTTTCTGCAACCTCAAAAACACGATGGGAGATGTTTTCTGTGCTGGCACAGTTTCTCCCTGCCAGACATAGTGGAAAAGCTTTCTGCTAAGATGTAGACTACAAAAGACGCTAAAGACCAAGGTACGATGCTCTCCGGAGCTAAGCGCCGCTCCCGGGCGTCTTTCGGCAGAAGCCGCGCTCCGGAGAGCACTGTGAGCGGCACAATCGTCTTTGCGCGAAGAAGCCGCTTCTTCGCCTCCGCCAGCCGGAGAGAGCGGCAGCTTCGGAAAGGTGAAGAAGGAAGCTGTACAACACTGGCATTGTGTGCGCAACTTGCCAACTGATAGAAAACAGTACCTTTGCACTCTCCTGCCTTTTCCAATCACATGAACATTCCATTGGAAGCTGTTTTGGACAACTTTCTCTCTCTTCTTGCAAAACACTCTGCACACCTTTCTGCAACCTCAAAAACACGATGGGAGATGTTTTCTGTGCTGGCACAGTTTCTCCCTGCCAGACATAGTGGAAAAGCTTTCTGCTAAGATGTAGACTACAAAAGACGCTAAAGACCAAGGTACGATGCTCTCCGGAGCTAAGCGCCGCTCCCGGGCGTCTTTCGGCAGAAGCCGCGCTCCGGAGAGCACTGTGAGCGGCACAATCGTCTTTGCGCGAAGAAGCCGCTTCTTCGCCTCCGCCAGCCGGAGAGAGCGGCAGCTTCGGAAAGGTGAAGAAGGAAGCTGTACAACACTGGCATTGTGTGCGCAGCTTGCCAACTGATAGAAAACAGTACCTTTGCACTCTCCTGCCTTTTCCAATCACATGAACATTCCATTGGAAGCTGTTTTGGACAACTTTCTCTCTCTTCTTGCAAAACACTCTGCACACCTTTCTGCAACCTCCAAAACACGATGGGAGATGTTTTCTGTGCTGGCACAGTTTCTCCCTGCCAGACATAGTGGAAAAGCTTTCTGCTAAGATGTAGACTACAAAAGACGCTAAAGACCAAGGTACGATGCTCTCCGGAGCTAAGCGCCACTCCCGGGCGTCTTTCGGCAGAAGCCGCGCTCCGGAGAGCACTGGGAGCGGCACAATCGTCTTTGCGCGAAGAAGCCGCTTCTTCGCCTCCGCCAGCCGGAGAGAGCGGCAGCTTCGGAAAGGTGAAGAAGGAAGCTGTACAACACTGGCATTGTGTGCGCAGCTTGCCAACTGATAGAAAGCAGTACCTTTGCACTCTCCTGCCTTTTCCAATCACATGAACATTCCATTGGAAGCTGTTTTGGACAACTTTCTCTCTCTTCTTGCAAAACACTCGGCACACCTTTCTGCAACCTCAAAAACACGATGGGAGATGTTTTCTGTGCTGGCACAGTTTCTCCCTGCCAGACATAGTGGAAAAGCTTTCTGCTAAGATGTAGACTACAAAAGACGCTAGAGAACAAGGTACGATGCTCTCCGGAGCTAAGCGCCGCTCCCGGGCGTCTTTCGGCAGAAGCGCCGCTCCGGAGAGCCCTGTGAGCGGCACAATCGTCTTTGCGCGAAGAAGCCGCTTCTTCGCCTCCGCCAGCCGGAGAGAGAGGCAGCTTCGGAAAGGTGAAGAAGGAAGCTGTACAACACTGGCATTGTGTGCGCAGCTTGCCAACTGATAGACAACAGTACCTTTGCACTCTCCTGCCTTTTCCAATCACATGAACATTCCATTGCAAGCTGTTTTGGACAACTTTCCTTTCTTCCTGCCAAACACTTGGCAGACCCCTATGCAACCTCAAAAACACGATGGGAGATGTTTTCTGTGCTGGCACAGTTTCTCCCTGCCAGACATAGTGGAAAAGCTTTCTGCTAAGATGTAGACTACAAAAGACGCTAGAGACCAAGGTACGATGCTCTCCGGAGCTAAGCGCCGCTCCCGGGCGTCTTTCGGCAGAAGCCGCGCTAAGGAGAGCACTGGGAGTGGCACAATCGTCTTTGCGCGAAGAAGCCGCTTTTTCGCCTCCGCCAGCCGGAGAGAGCGGCAGCTTCGGAAAGGTGAAGAAGGAAGCTGTACAACACTGGCATTGTGTGCGCAGCTCGCCAACTGATAGAAAACAGTACCTTTGCACTCTCCTGCCTTTTCCAATCACATGAACATTCCATTGCAAGCTGTTTTGGACAACTTTCCTTTCTTCCTGCCAAACACTTGGCAGACCCCTATGCAACCTCAAAAACACGATGGGAGATGTTTTCTGTGCTGGCACAGTTTCTCCCTGCCAGACATAGTGGAAAAGCTTTCTGCTAAGATGTAGACTACAAAAGACGCTAAAGACCAAGGTACGATGCTCTCCGGAGCTAAGCGCCGCTCCCGGGCGTCTTTCGGCAGAAGCCGCGCTAAGGAGAGCACTGTGAGCGGCACAATCGTCTTTGCGCGAAGAAGCCGCTTCTTCGCCTCCGCCAGCCGGAGAGAGCGGCAGCTTCGGAAAGGTGAAGAAGGAAGCTGTACAACACTGGCATTGTGTGCGCAACTTGCCAACTGATAGACAACAGTACCTTTGCACTCTCCTGCCTTTTCCAATCACATGAACATTCCATTGCAAGCTGTTTTGGACAACTTTCTCTCTCTTCTTGCAAAACACTCGGCACACCTTTCTGCAACCTCAAAAACACGATGGGAGATGTTTTCTGTGCTGGCACAGTTTCTCCCTGCCAGACATAGTGGAAAAGCTTTCTGCTAAGATGTAGACTACAAAAGACGCTAAAGACCAAGGTACGATGCTCTCCGGAGCTAAGCGCCGCTCCCGGGCGTCTTTCGGCAGAAGCCGCGCTCCGGAGAGCACTGGGAGCGGCACAATCGTCTTTGCGCGAAGAAGCCGCTTCTTCGCCTCCGCCAGCCGGAGAGAGCGGCAGCTTCGGAAAGGTGAAGAAGGAAGCTGTACAACACTGGCATTGTGTGCGCAGCTCGCCAACTGATAGAAAACAGTACCTTTGCACTCTCCTGCCTTTTCCAATCACATGAACATTCCATTGCAAGCTGTTTTGGACAACTTTCCTTTCTTCCTGCCAAACACTTGGCAGACCCCTATGCAACCTCAAAAACACGATGGGAGATGTTTTCTGTGCTGGCACAGTTTCTCCCTGCCAGACATAGTGGAAAAGCTTTCTGCTAAGATGTAGACTACAAAAGACGCTAAAGACCAAGGTACGATGCTCTCCGGAGCTAAGCGCCGCTCCCGGGCGTCTTTCGGCAGAAGCCGCGCTAAGGAGAGCACTGTGAGCGGCACAATCGTCTTTGCGCGAAGAAGCCGCTTCTTCGCCTCCGCCAGCCGGAGAGAGCGGCAGCTTCGGAAAGGTGAAGAAGGAAGCTGTACAACACTGGCATTGTGTGCGCAACTTGCCAACTGATAGACAACAGTACCTTTGCACTCTCCTGCCTTTTCCAATCACATGAACATTCCATTGCAAGCTGTTTTGGACAACTTTCTCTCTCTTCTTGCAAAACACTCGGCACACCTTTCTGCAACCTCAAAAACACGATGGGAGATGTTTTCTGTGCTGGCACAGTTTCTCCCTGCCAGACATAGTGGAAAAGCTTTCTGCTAAGATGTAGACTACAAAAGACGCTAAAGACCAAGGTACGATGCTCTCCGGAGCTAAGCGCCGCTCCCGGGCGTCTTTCGGCAGAAGCCGCGCTCCGGAGAGCACTGTGAGCGGCACAATCGTCTTTGCGCGAAGAAGCCGCTTCTTCGCCTCCGCCAGCCGGAGAGAGCGGCAGCTTCGGAAAGGTGAAGAAGGAAGCTGTACAACACTGGCATTGTGTGCGCAGCTTGCCAACTGATAGAAAACAGTACCTTTGCACTCTCCTGCCTTTTCCAATCACATGAACATTCCATTGCAAGCTGTTTTGGACAACTTTCCTTTCTTCATGCCAAACACTTGGCAGACCCCTATGCAACCTCAAAAACACGATGGGAGATGTTTTCTGTGCTGGCACAGTTTCTCCCTGCCAGACATAGTGGAAAAGCTTTCTGCTAAGATGTAGACTACAAAAGACGCTAAAGACCAAGGCACGATGCTCTCCGGAGCTAAGCGCCGCTCCCGGGCGTCTTTCGGCAGAAGCCGCGCTAAGGAGAGCACTGTGAGCGGCACAATCGTCTTTGCGCGAAGAAGCCGCTTCTTCGCCTCCGCCAGCCGGAGAGAGCGGCAGCTTCGGAAAGGTGAAGAAGGAAGCTGTACAACACTGGCATTGTGTGCGCAGCTTGCCAACTGATAGAAAACAGTACCTTTGCACTCTCCTGCCTTTTCCAATCACATGAACATTCCATTGCAAGCTGTTTTGGACAACTTTCTCTCTCTTCTTGCAAAACACTCTGCACACCTTTCTGCAACCTCCAAAACACGATGGGAGATGTTTTCTGTGCTGGCACAGTTTCTCCCTGCCAGACATAGTGGAAAAGCTTTCTGCTAAGATGTAGACTACAAAAGACGCTAGAGACCAAGGTACGATGCTCTCCGGAGCTAAGCGCCGCTCCCGGGCGTCTTTCGGCAGAAGCCGCGCTAAGGAGAGCCCTGTGAGCGGCACAATCGTCTTTGCGCGAAGAAGCCGCTTCTTCGCCTCCGCCAGCCGGAGAGAGCGGCAGCTTCGGAAAGGTGAAGAAGGAAGCTGTACAACACTGGCATTGTGTGCGCAGCTTGCCAACTGATAGACAACAGTACCTTTGCACTCTCCTGCCTTTTCCAATCACATGAACATTCCATTGCAAGCTGTTTTGGACAACTTTCTCTCTCTTCTTGCAAAACACTCGGCACACCTTTCTGCAACCTCAAAAACACGATGGGAGATGTTTTCTGTGCTGGCACAGTTTCTCCCTGCCAGACATAGTGGAAAAGCTTTCTGCTAAGATGTAGACTACAAAAGACGCTAGAGACCAAGGTACGATGCTCTCCGGAGCTAAGCGCCGCTCCCGGGCGTCTTTCGGCAGAAGCCGCGCTAAGGAGAGCACTGGGAGTGGCACAATCGTCTTTGCGCGAAGAAGCCGCTTCTTCGCCTCCGCCAGCCGGAGAGAGCGGCAGCTTCGGAAAGGTGAAGAAGGAAGCTGTACAACACTGGCATTGTGTGCGCAGCTTGCCAACTGATAGAAAACAGTACCTTTGCACTCTCCTGCCTTTTCCAATCACATGAACATTCCATTGGAAGCTGTTTTGGACAACTTTCTCTCTCTTCTTGCAAAACACTCTGCACACCTTTCTGCAACCTCAAAAACACGATGGGAGATGTTTTCTGTGCTGGCACAGTTTCTCCCTGCCAGACATAGTGGAAAAGCTTTCTGCTAAGATGTAGACTACAAAAGACGCTAAAGACCAAGGTACGATGCTCTCCGGAGCTAAGCGCCGCTGCCGGGCGTCTTTCGGCAGAAGCCGCGCGAAGGAGAGCACTGGGAGTGGTACAATCGTCTTTGCGCGAAGAAGCCGCTTCTTCGCCTCCGCCAGCCGGAGAGAGCGGCAGCTTCGGAAAGGTGAAGAAGGAAGCTGTACAACACTGGCATTGTGTGCGCAGCTTGCCAACTGATAGAAAACAGTACCTTTGCACTCTCCTGCCTTTTCCAATCACATGAACATTCCATTGCAAGCTGTTTTGGACAACTTTCCTTTCTTCATGCCAAACACTTGGCAGACCCCTATGCAACCTCCAAAACACGATGGGAGATGTTTTCTGTGCTGGCACAGTTTCTCCCTGCCAGACATAGTGGAAAAGCTTTCTGCTAAGATGTAGACTACAAAAGACGCTAAAGACCAAGGTACGATGCTCTCCGGAGCTAAGCGCCGCACCCGGGTGTCTTTCGGCAGAAGCCGCGCTCCGGAGAGCACTGTGAGCGGCACAATCGTCTTTGCGCGAAGAAGCCGCTTCTTCGCCTCCGCCAGCCGGAGAGAGCGGCAGCTTCGGAAAGGTGAAGAAGGAAGCTGTACAACACTGGCATTGTGTGCGCAGCTTGCCAACTGATAGACAACAGTACCTTTGCACTCTCCTGCCTTTTCCAATCACATGAACATTCCATTGGAAGCTGTTTTGGACAACTTTCTCTCTCTTCTTGCAAAACACTCTGCACACCTTTCTGCAACCTCAAAAACACGATGGGAGATGTTTTCTGTGCTGGCACAGTTTCTCCCTGCCAGACATAGTGGAAAAGCTTTCTGCTAAGATGTAGACTACAAAAGACGCTAAAGACCAAGGTACGATGCTCTCCGGAACTAAGCGCCGCTCCCGGGCGTCTTTCGGCAGAAGCCGCGCTCCGGAGAGCACTGTGAGCGGCACAATCGTCTTTGCGCGAAGAAGCCGCTTCTTCGCCTCCGCCAGCCGGAGAGAGTGGCAGCTTCGGAAAGGTGAAGAAGGAAGCTGTACAACACTGGCATTGTGTGCGCAACTTGCCAACTGATAGAAAACAGTACCTTTGCACTCTCCTGCCTTTTCCAATCACATGAACATTCCATTGCAAGCTGTTTTGGACAACTTTCTCTCTCTTCTTGCAAAACACTCTGCACACCATTCTGCAACCTCCAAAACACGATGGGAGATGTTTTCTGTGCTGGCACAGTTTCTCCCTGCCAGACATAGTGGAAAAGCTTTCTGCTAAGATGTAGACTACAAAAGACGCTAAAGACCAAGGTACGATGCTCTCCGGAGCTAAGCGCCGCTCCCGGGCGTCTTTCGGCAGAAGCCGCGCTCCGGAGAGCACTGTGAGCGGCACAATCGTCTTTGCGCGAAGAAGCAGCTTCTTCGCCTCCGCCAGCCGGAGAGAGCGGCAGCTTCGGAAAGGTGAAGAAGGAAGCTGTACAACACTGGCATTGTGTGCGCAGCTTGCCAACTGATAGAAAGCAGTACCTTTGCACTCTCCTGCCTTTTCCAATCACATGAACATTCCATTGGAAGCTGTTTTGGACAACTTTCTCTCTCTTCTTGCAAAACACTCAGCACACCTTTCTGCAACCTCAAAAACACGATGGGAGATGTTTTCTGTGCTGGCACAGTTTCTCCCTGCCAGACATAGTGGAAAAGCTTTCTGCTAAGATGTAGACTACAAAAGACGCTAGAGAACAAGGTACGATGCTCTCCGGAGCTAAGCGCCGCTCCCGGGCGTCTTTCGGCAGAAGCCGCGCTCCGGAGAGCCCTGTGAGCGGCACAATCGTCTTTGCGCGAAGAAGCCGCTTCTTCGCCTCCGCCAGCCGGAGAGAGAGGCAGCTTCGGAAAGGTGAAGAAGGAAGCTGTACAACACTGGCATTGTGTGCGCAGCTTGCCAACTGATAGACAACAGTACCTTTGCACTCTCCTGCCTTTTCCAATCACATGAACATTCCATTGCAAGCTGTTTTGGACAACTTTCTCTCTCTTCTTGCAAAACACTCGGCACACCTTTCTGCAACCTCAAAAACACGATGGGAGATGTTTTCTGTGCTGGCACAGTTTCTCCCTGCCAGACATAGTGGAAAAGCTTTCTGCTAAGATGTAGACTACAAAAGACGCTAAAGACCAAGGTACGATGCTCTCCGGAGCTAAGCGCCGCTCCCGGGCGTCTTTCGGCAGAAGCCGCGCTCCGGAGAGCACTGTGAGCGGCACAATCGTCTTTGCGCGAAGAAGCAGCTTCTTCGCCTCCGCCAGCCGGAGAGAGCGGCAGCTTCGGAAAGGTGAAGAAGGAAGCTGTACAACACTGGCATTGTGTGCGCAGCTTGCCAACTGATAGAAAACAGTACCTTTGCACTCTCCTGCCTTTTCCAATCACATGAACATTCCATTGCAAGCTGTTTTGTACAACTTTCTCTCTCTTCTTGCAAAACACTCTGCACACCTTTCTGCAACCTCCAAAACACGATGGGAGATGTTTTCTGTGCTGGCACAGTTTCTCCCTGCCAGACATAGTGGAAAAGCTTTCTGCTAAGATGTAGACTACAAAAGACGCTAAAGACCAAGGTACGATGCTCTCCGGAGCTAAGCGCCGCTCCCGGGCGTCTTTCGGCAGAAGCCGCGCTCCGGAGAGCACTGTGAGCGGCACAATCGTCTTTGCGCGAAGAAGCCGCTTCTTCGCCTCCGCCAGCCGGAGAGAGCGGCAGCTTCGGAAAGGTGAAGAAGGAAGCTGTACAACACTGGCATTGTGTGCGCAGCTTGCCAACTGATAGAAAACAGTACCTTTGCACTCTCCTGCCTTTTCCAATCACATGAACATTCCATTGGAAGCTGTTTTGGACAACTTTCTCTCTCTTCTTGCAAAACACTCTGCACACCTTTCTGCAACCTCCAAAACACGATGGGAGATGTTTTCTGTGCTGGCACAGTTTCTCCCTGCCAGACATAGTGGAAAAGCTTTCTGCTAAGATGTAGACTACAAAAGACGCTAAAGACCAAGGTACGATGCTCTCCGGAGCTAAGCGCCGCTCCCGGGCGTCTTTCGGCAGAAGCCGCGCTCCGGAGAGCACTGTGAGCGGCACAATCGTCTTTGCGCGAAGAAGCCGCTTCTTCGCCTCCGCCAGCCGGAGAGAGCGGCAGCTTCGGAAAGGTGAAGAAGGAAGCTGTACAACACTGGCATTGTGTGCGCAGCTTGCCAACTGATAGAAAACAGTACCTTTGCACTCTCCGGCCTTTTCCAATCACATGAACATTCCATTGCAAGCTGTTTTGGACAACTTTCCTTTCTTCATGCCAAACACTTGGCAGACCCCTATGCAACCTCAAAAACACGATGGGAGATGTTTTCTGTGCTGGCACAGTTTCTCCCTGCCAGACATAGTGGAAAAGCTTTCTGCTAAGATGTAGACTACAAAAGACGCTAGAGAACAAGGTATGATGCTCTCCGGAGCTAAGCGCCGCTCCCGGGCGTCTTTCGGCAGAAGCCGCGCTCCGGAGAGCACTGTGAGCGGCACAATCGTCTTTGCGCGAAGAAGCCGCTTCTTCGCCTCCGCCAGCCGGAGAGAGCGGCAGCTTCGGAAAGGTGAAGAAGGAAGCTGTACAACACTGGCATTGTGTGCGTAGCTTGCCAACTGATAGAAAGCAGTACCTTTGCACTCTCCTGCCTTTTCCAATCACATGAACATTCCATTGGAAGCTGTTTTGGACAACTTTCTCTCTCTTCTTGCAAAACACTCGGCACACCTTTCTGCAACCTCAAAAACACGATGGGAGATGTTTTCTGTGCTGGCACAGTTTCTCCCTGCCAGACATAGTGGAAAAGCTTTCTGCTAAGATGTAGACTACAAAAGACGCTAGAGACCAAGGTACGATGCTCTCCAGAGCTAAGCGCCGCTCCCGGGCGTCTTTCGGCAGAAGCCGCGCTAAGGAGAGCACTGTGAGCGGCACAATCGTCTTTGCGCGAAGAAGCCGCTTCTTCGCCTCCGCCAGCCGGAGAGAGCGGCAGCTTCGGAAAGGTGAAGAAGGAAGCTGTACAACACTGGCATTGTGTGCGCAGCTTGCCAACTGATAGAAAACAGTACCTTTGCACTCTCCTGCCTTTTCCAATCACATGAACATTCCATTGCAAGCTGTTTTGGACAACTTTCTCTCTCTTCTTGCAAAACACTCTGCACACCTTTCTGCAACCTCAAAAACACGATGGGAGATGTTTTCTGTGCTGGCACAGTTTCTCCCTGCCAGACATAGTGGAAAAGCTTTCTGCTAAGATGTAGACTACAAAAGACGCTAGAGAACAAGGTACGATGCTCTCCGGAGCTAAGCGCCGCTCCCGGGCGTCTTTCGGCAGAAGCCGCGCTCCGGAGAGCCCTGTGAGCGGCACAATCGTCTTTGCGCGAAGAAGCCGCTTCTTCGCCTCCGCCAGCCGGAGAGAGAGGCAGCTTCGGAAAGGTGAAGAAGGAAGCTGTACAACACTGGCATTGTGTGCGCAGCTTGCCAACTGATAGACAACAGTACCTTTGCACTCTCCTGCCTTTTCCAATCACATGAACATTCCATTGCAAGCTGTTTTGGACAACTTTCTCTCTCTTCTTGCAAAACACTCGGCACACCTTTCTGCAACCTCAAAAACACGATGGGAGATGTTTTCTGTGCTGGCACAGTTTCTCCCTGCCAGACATAGTGGAAAAGCTTTCTGCTAAGATGTAGACTACAAAAGACGCTAAAGACCAAGGTACGATGCTCTCCGGAGCTAAGCGCCGCTCCCGGGCGTCTTTCGGCAGAAGCCGCGCTCCGGAGAGCACTGTGAGCGGCACAATCGTCTTTGCGCGAAGAAGCAGCTTCTTCGCCTCCGCCAGCCGGAGAGAGCGGCAGCTTCGGAAAGGTGAAGAAGGAAGCTGTACAACACTGGCATTGTGTGCGCAGCTTGCCAACTGATAGAAAACAGTACCTTTGCACTCTCCTGCCTTTTCCAATCACATGAACATTCCATTGCAAGCTGTTTTGTACAACTTTCTCTCTCTTCTTGCAAAACACTCGGCACACCTTTCTGCAACCTCCAAAACACGATGGGAGATGTTTTCTGTGCTGGCACAGTTTCTCCCTGCCAGACATAGTGGAAAAGCTTTCTGCTAAGATGTAGACTACAAAAGACGCTAAAGACCAAGGTACGATGCTCTCCGGAGCTAAGCGCCGCTCCCGGGCGTCTTTCGGCAGAAGCCGCGCTCCGGAGAGCACTGTGAGCGGCACAATCGTCTTTGCGCGAAGAAGCCGCTTCTTCGCCTCCGCCAGCCGGAGAGAGCGGCAGCTTCGGAAAGGTGAAGAAGGAAGCTGTACAACACTGGCATTGTGTGCGCAGCTTGCCAACTGATAGAAAACAGTACCTTTGCACTCTCCTGCCTTTTCCAATCACATGAACATTCCATTGCAAGCTGTTTTGGACAACTTTCTCTCTCTTCTTGCAAAACACTCTGCACACCTTTCTGCAACCTCAAAAACACGATGGGAGATGTTTTCTGTGCTGGCACAGTTTCTCCCTGCCAGACATAGTGGAAAAGCTTTCTGCTAAGATGTAGACTACAAAAGACGCTAAAGACCAAGGTACGATGCTCTCCGGAGCTAAGCGCCGCTCCCGGGCGTCTTTCGGCAGAAGCCGCGCTCCGGAGAGCACTGTGAGCGGCACAATCGTCTTTGCGCGAAGAAGCCGCTTCTTCGCCTCCGCCAGCCGGAGAGAGCGGCAGCTTCGGAAAGGTGAAGAAGGAAGCTGTACAACACTGGCATTGTGTGCGCAGCTTGCCAACTGATAGAAAACAGTACCTTTGCACTCTCCGGCCTTTTCCAATCACATGAACATTCCATTGCAAGCTGTTTTGGACAACTTTCCTTTCTTCATGCCAAACACTTGGCAGACCCCTATGCAACCTCAAAAACACGATGGGAGATGTTTTCTGTGCTGGCACAGTTTCTCCCTGCCAGACATAGTGGAAAAGCTTTCTGCTAAGATGTAGACTACAAAAGACGCTAGAGAACAAGGTACGATGCTCTCCGGAGCTAAGCGCCGCTCCCGGGCGTCTTTCGGCAGAAGCCGCGCTCCGGAGAGCACTGTGAGCGGCACAATCGTCTTTGCGCGAAGAAGCCGCTTCTTCGCCTCCGCCAGCCGGAGAGAGCGGCAGCTTCGGAAAGGTGAAGAAGGAAGCTGTACAACACTGGCATTGTGTGCGTAGCTTGCCAACTGATAGAAAGCAGTACCTTTGCACTCTCCTGCCTTTTCCAATCACATGAACATTCCATTGGAAGCTGTTTTGGACAACTTTCTCTCTCTTCTTGCAAAACACTCGGCACACCTTTCTGCAACCTCAAAAACACGATGGGAGATGTTTTCTGTGCTGGCACAGTTTCTCCCTGCCAGACATAGTGGAAAAGCTTTCTGCTAAGATGTAGACTACAAAAGACGCTAGAGACCAAGGTACGATGCTCTCCAGAGCTAAGCGCCGCTCCCGGGCGTCTTTCGGCAGAAGCCGCGCTAAGGAGAGCACTGTGAGCGGCACAATCGTCTTTGCGCGAAGAAGCCGCTTCTTCGCCTCCGCCAGCCGGAGAGAGCGGCAGCTTCGGAAAGGTGAAGAAGGAAGCTGTACAACACTGGCATTGTGTGCGCAGCTTGCCAACTGATAGAAAACAGTACCTTTGCACTCTCCTGCCTTTTCCAATCACATGAACATTCCATTGCAAGCTGTTTTGGACAACTTTCTCTCTCTTCTTGCAAAACACTCTGCACACATTTCTGCAACCTCAAAAACACGATGGGAGATGTTTTCTGTGCTGGCACAGTTTCTCCCTGCCAGACATAGTGGAAAAGCTTTCTGCTAAGATGTAGACTACAAAAGACGCTAAAGACCAAGGCACGATGCTCTCCGGAGCTAAGCGCCGCTCCCGGGCGTCTTTCGGCAGAAGCCGCGCTCCGGAGAGCACTGTGAGCGGCACAATCGTCTTTGCGCGAAGAAGCAGCTTCTTCGCCTCCGCCAGCCGGAGAGAGCGGCAGCTTCGGAAAGGTGAAGAAGGAAGCTGTACAACACTGGCATTGTGTGCGCAACTTGCCAACTGATAGAAAACAGTACCTTTGCACTCTCCTGCCTTTTCCAATCACATGAACATTCCATTGCAAGCTGTTTTGGACAACTTTCTCTCTCTTCTTGCAAAACACTCTGCACACCTTTCTGCAACCTCCAAAACACGATGGGAGATGTTTTCTGTGCTGGCACAGTTTCTCCCTGCCAGACATAGTGGAAAAGCTTTCTGCTAAGATGTAGACTACAAAAGACGCTAGAGAACAAGGTACGATGCTCTCCGGAGCTAAGCGCCGCTCCCGGGCGTCTTTCGGCAGAAGCCGCGCTAAGGAGAGCCCTGTGAGCGGCACAATCGTCTTTGCGCGAAGAAGCCGCTTCTTCGCCTCCGCCAGCCGGAGAGAGCGGCAGCTTCGGAAAGGTGAAGAAGGAAGCTGTACAACACTGGCATTGTGTGCGCAGCTTGCCAACTGATAGACAACAGTACCTTTGCACTCTCCTGCCTTTTCCAATCACATGAACATTCCATTGCAAGCTGTTTTGGACAACTTTCTCTCTCTTCTTGCAAAACACTCGGCACACCTTTCTGCAACCTCCAAAACACGATGGGAGATGTTTTCTGTGCTGGCACAGTTTCTCCCTGCCAGACATAGTGGAAAAGCTTTCTGCTAAGATGTAGACTACAAAAGACGCTAGAGACCAAGGTACGATGCTCTCCGGAGCTAAGCGCCGCTCCCGGGCGTCTTTCGGCAGAAGCCGCGCTAAGGAGAGCACTGGGAGTGGCACAATCGTCTTTGCGCGAAGAAGCCGCTTTTTCGCCTCCGCCAGCCGGAGAGAGCGGCAGCTTCGGAAAGGTGAAGAAGGAAGCTGTACAACACTGGCATTGTGTGCGCAGCTTGCCAACTGATAGAAAACAGTACCTTTGCACTCTCCTGCCTTTTCCAATCACATGAACATTCCATTGGAAGCTGTTTTGGACAACTTTCTCTCTCTTCTTGCAAAACACTCTGCACACCTTTCTGCAACCTCAAAAACACGATGGGAGATGTTTTCTGTGCTGGCACAGTTTCTCCCTGCCAGACATAGTGGAAAAGCTTTCTGCTAAGATGTAGACTACAAAAGACGCTAAAGACCAAGGTACGATGCTCTCCGGAGCTAAGCGCCGCTCCCGGGCGTCTTTCGGCAGAAGCCGCGCTCCGGAGAGCACTGTGAGCGGCACAATCGTCTTTGCGCGAAGAAGCCGCTTCTTCGCCTCCGCCAGCCGGAGAGAGCGGCAGCTTCGGAAAGGTGAAGAAGGAAGCTGTACAACACTGGCATTGTGTGCGCAGCTTGCCAACTGATAGAAAACAGTACCTTTGCACTCTCCTGCCTTTTCCAATCACATGAACATTCCATTGCAAGCTGTTTTGTACAACTTTCTCTCTCTTCTTGCAAAACACTCTGCACACCTTTCTGCAACCTCAAAAACACGATGGGAGATGTTTTCTGTGCTGGCACAGTTTCTCCCTGCCAGACATAGTGGAAAAGCTTTCTGCTAAGATGTAGACTACAAAAGACGCTAAAGACCAAGGCACGATGCTCTCCGGAGCTAAGCGCCGCTCCCGGGCGTCTTTCGGCAGAAGCCGCGCTCCGGAGAGCACTGTGAGCGGCACAATCGTCTTTGCGCGAAGAAGCCGCTTCTTCGCCTCCGCCAGCCGGAGAGAGCGGCAGCTTCGGAAAGGTGAAGAAGGAAGCTGTACAACACTGGCATTGTGTGCGCAGCTTGCCAACTGATAGAAAACAGTACCTTTGCACTCTCCTGCCTTTTCCAATCACATGAACATTCCATTGCAAGCTGTTTTGGACAACTTTCTCTCTCTTCTTGCAAAACACTCTGCACACCTTTCTGCAACCTCCAAAACACGATGGGAGATGTTTTCTGTGCTGGCACAGTTTCTCCCTGCCAGACATAGTGGAAAAGCTTTCTGCTAAGATGTAGACTACAAAAGACGCTAAAGACCAAGGTACGATGCTCTCCGGAGCTAAGCGCCGCTCCCGGGCGTCTTTCGGCAGAAGCCGCGCTCCGGAGAGCACTGTGAGCGGCACAATCGTCTTTGCGCGAAGAAGCCGCTTCTTCGCCTCCGCCAGCCGGAGAGAGCGGCAGCTTCGGAAAGGTGAAGAAGGAAGCTGTACAACACTGGCATTGTGTGCGCAGCTTGCCAACTGATAGAAAACAGTACCTTTGCACTCTCCGGCCTTTTCCAATCACATGAACATTCCATTGCAAGCTGTTTTGGACAACTTTTCTTTCTTCATGCCAAACACTTGGCAGACCCCTATGCAACCTCAAAAACACGATGGGAGATGTTTTCTGTGCTGGCACAGTTTCTCCCTGCCAGACATAGTGGAAAAGCTTTCTGCTAAGATGTAGACTACAAAAGACGCTAGAGAACAAGGTACGATGCTCTCCGGAGCTAAGCGCCGCTCCCGGGCGTCTTTCGGCAGAAGCCGCGCTCCGGAGAGCACTGTGAGCGGCACAATCGTCTTTGCGCGAAGAAGCCGCTTCTTCGCCTCCGCCAGCCGGAGAGAGCGGCAGCTTCGGAAAGGTGAAGAAGGAAGCTGTACAACACTGGCATTGTGTGCGTAGCTTGCCAACTGATAGAAAGCAGTACCTTTGCACTCTCCTGCCTTTTCCAATCACATGAACATTCCATTGGAAGCTGTTTTGGACAACTTTCTCTCTCTTCTTGCAAAACACTCTGCACACCTTTCTGCAACCTCCAAAACACGATGGGAGATGTTTTCTGTGCTGGCACAGTTTCTCCCTGCCAGACATAGTGGAAAAGCTTTCTGCTAAGATGTAGACTACAAAAGACGCTAGAGACCAAGGTACGATGCTCTCCAGAGCTAAGCGCCGCTCCCGGGCGTCTTTCGGCAGAAGCCGCGCTCCGGAGAGCACTGTGAGCGGCACAATCGTCTTTGCGCGAAGAAGCCGCTTCTTCGCCTCCGCCAGCCGGAGAGAGCGGCAGCTTCGGAAAGGTGAAGAAGGAAGCTGTACAACACTGGCATTGTGTGCGCAGCTTGCCAACTGATAGAAAACAGTACCTTTGCACTCTCCGGCCTTTTCCAATCACATGAACATTCCATTGCAAGCTGTTTTGGACAACTTTTCTTTCTTCATGCCAAACACTTGGCAGACCCCTATGCAACCTCAAAAACACGATGGGAGATGTTTTCTGTGCTGGCACAGTTTCTCCCTGCCAGACATAGTGGAAAAGCTTTCTGCTAAGATGTAGACTACAAAAGACGCTAGAGAACAAGGTACGATGCTCTCCGGAGCTAAGCGCCGCTCCCGGGCGTCTTTCGGCAGAAGCCGCGCTCCGGAGAGCACTGTGAGCGGCACAATCGTCTTTGCGCGAAGAAGCCGCTTCTTCGCCTCCGCCAGCCGGAGAGAGCGGCAGCTTCGGAAAGGTGAAGAAGGAAGCTGTACAACACTGGCATTGTGTGCGTAGCTTGCCAACTGATAGAAAGCAGTACCTTTGCACTCTCCTGCCTTTTCCAATCACATGAACATTCCATTGGAAGCTGTTTTGGACAACTTTCTCTCTCTTCTTGCAAAACACTCTGCACACCTTTCTGCAACCTCCAAAACACGATGGGAGATGTTTTCTGTGCTGGCACAGTTTCTCCCTGCCAGACATAGTGGAAAAGCTTTCTGCTAAGATGTAGACTACAAAAGACGCTAGAGACCAAGGTACGATGCTCTCCAGAGCTAAGCGCCGCTCCCGGGCGTCTTTCGGCAGAAGCCGCGCTAAGGAGAGCACTGTGAGCGGCACAATCGTCTTTGCGCGAAGAAGCCGCTTCTTCGCCTCCGCCAGCCGGAGAGAGCGGCAGCTTCGGAAAGGTGAAGAAGGAAGCTGTACAACACTGGCATTGTGTGCGCAGCTTGCCAACTGATAGAAAACAGTACCTTTGCACTCTCCTGCCTTTTCCAATCACATGAACATTCCATTGCAAGCTGTTTTGGACAACTTTCTCTCTCTTCTTGCAAAACACTCTGCACACCTTTCTGCAACCTCAAAAACACGATGGGAGATGTTTTCTGTGCTGGCACAGTTTCTCCCTGCCAGACATAGTGGAAAAGCTTTCTGCTAAGATGTAGACTACAAAAGACGCTAAAGACCAAGGTACGATGCTCTCCGGAGCTAAGCGCCGCTCCCGGGCGTCTTTCGGCAGAAGCCGCGCTCCGGAGAGCACTGTGAGCGGCACAATCGTCTTTGCGCGAAGAAGCTGCTTCTTCGCCTCCGCCAGCCGGAGAGAGCGGCAGCTTCGGAAAGGTGAAGAAGGAAGCTGTACAACACTGGCATTGTGTGCGCAGCTTGCCAACTGATAGAAAGCAGTACCTTTGCACTCTCCTGCCTTTTCCAATCACATGAACATTCCATTGGAAGCTGTTTTGGACAACTTTCTCTCTCTTCTTGCAAAACACTCGGCACACCTTTCTGCAACCTCCAAAACACGATGGGAGATGTTTTCTGTGCTGGCACAGTTTCTCCCTGCCAGACATAGTGGAAAAGCTTTCTGCTAAGATGTAGACTACAAAAGACGCTAGAGAACAAGGTACGATGCTCTCCGGAGCTAAGCGCCGCTCCCGGGCGTCTTTCGGCAGAAGCCGCGCTAAGGAGAGCACTGTGAGCGGCACAATCGTCTTTGCGCGAAGAAGCCGCTTCTTCGCCTCCGCCAGCCGGAGAGAGCGGCAGCTTCGGAAAGGTGAAGAAGGAAGCTGTACAACACTGGCATTGTGTGCGCAGCTTGCTAACTGATAGAAAACAGTACCTTTGCACTCTCCTGCCTTTTCCAATCACATGAACATTCCATTGGAAGCTGTTTTGGACAACTTTCTCTCTCTTCTTGCAAAACACTCGGCACACCTTTCTGCAACCTCAAAAACACGATGGGAGATGTTTTCTGTGCTGGCACAGTTTCTCCCTGCCAGACATAGTGGAAAAGCTTTCTGCTAAGATGTAGACTACAAAAGACGCTAAAGACCAAGGCACGATGCTCTCCGGAGCTAAGCGCCGCTCCCGGGCGTCTTTCGGCAGAAGCCGCGCTCCGGAGAGCACTGTGAGCGGCACAATCGTCTTTGCGCGAAGAAGCCGCTTCTTCGCCTCCGCCAGCCGGAGAGAGCGGCAGCTTCGGAAAGGTGAAGAAGGAAGCTGTACAACACTGGCATTGTGTGCGCAGCTTGCCAACTGATAGAAAACAGTACCTTTGCACTCTCCTGCCTTTTCCAATCACATGAACATTCCATTGCAAGCTGTTTTGGACAACTTTCTCTCTCTTCTTGCAAAACACTCGGCACACCTTTCTGCAACCTCCAAAACACGATGGGAGATGTTTTCTGTGCTGGCACAGTTTCTCCCTGCCAGACATAGTGGAAAAGCTTTCTGCTAAGATGTAGACTACAAAAGACGCTAAAGACCAAGGTACGATGCTCTCCGGAGCTAAGCGCCGCTCCCGGGCGTCTTTCGGCAGAAGCCGCGCTCCGGAGAGCACTGTGAGCGGCACAATCGTCTTTGCGCGAAGAAGCCGCTTCTTCGCCTCCGCCAGCCGGAGAGAGCGGCAGCTTCGGAAAGGTGAAGAAGGAAGCTGTACAACACTGGCATTGTGTGCGCAGCTTGCCAACTGATAGAAAACAGTACCTTTGCACTCTCCGGCCTTTTCCAATCACATGAACATTCCATTGCAAGCTGTTTTGGACAACTTTTCTTTCTTCATGCCAAACACTTGGCAGACCCCTATGCAACCTCAAAAACACGATGGGAGATGTTTTCTGTGCTGGCACAGTTTCTCCCTGCCAGACATAGTGGAAAAGCTTTCTGCTAAGATGTAGACTACAAAAGACGCTAGAGAACAAGGTACGATGCTCTCCGGAGCTAAGCGCCGCTCCCGGGCGTCTTTCGGCAGAAGCCGCGCTCCGGAGAGCACTGTGAGCGGCACAATCGTCTTTGCGCGAAGAAGCCGCTTCTTCGCCTCCGCCAGCCGGAGAGAGCGGCAGCTTCGGAAAGGTGAAGAAGGAAGCTGTACAACACTGGCATTGTGTGCGTAGCTTGCCAACTGATAGAAAGCAGTACCTTTGCACTCTCCTGCCTTTTCCAATCACATGAACATTCCATTGGAAGCTGTTTTGGACAACTTTCTCTCTCTTCTTGCAAAACACTCTGCACACCTTTCTGCAACCTCCAAAACACGATGGGAGATGTTTTCTGTGCTGGCACAGTTTCTCCCTGCCAGACATAGTGGAAAAGCTTTCTGCTAAGATGTAGACTACAAAAGACGCTAGAGACCAAGGTACGATGCTCTCCAGAGCTAAGCGCCGCTCCCGGGCGTCTTTCGGCAGAAGCCGCGCTCCGGAGAGCACTGTGAGCGGCACAATCGTCTTTGCGCGAAGAAGCCGCTTCTTCGCCTCCGCCAGCCGGAGAGAGCGGCAGCTTCGGAAAGGTGAAGAAGGAAGCTGTACAACACTGGCATTGTGTGCGCAGCTTGCCAACTGATAGAAAACAGTACCTTTGCACTCTCCGGCCTTTTCCAATCACATGAACATTCCATTGCAAGCTGTTTTGGACAACTTTTCTTTCTTCATGCCAAACACTTGGCAGACCCCTATGCAACCTCAAAAACACGATGGGAGATGTTTTCTGTGCTGGCACAGTTTCTCCCTGCCAGACATAGTGGAAAAGCTTTCTGCTAAGATGTAGACTACAAAAGACGCTAGAGAACAAGGTACGATGCTCTCCGGAGCTAAGCGCCGCTCCCGGGCGTCTTTCGGCAGAAGCCGCGCTCCGGAGAGCACTGTGAGCGGCACAATCGTCTTTGCGCGAAGAAGCCGCTTCTTCGCCTCCGCCAGCCGGAGAGAGCGGCAGCTTCGGAAAGGTGAAGAAGGAAGCTGTACAACACTGGCATTGTGTGCGTAGCTTGCCAACTGATAGAAAGCAGTACCTTTGCACTCTCCTGCCTTTTCCAATCACATGAACATTCCATTGGAAGCTGTTTTGGACAACTTTCTCTCTCTTCTTGCAAAACACTCTGCACACCTTTCTGCAACCTCCAAAACACGATGGGAGATGTTTTCTGTGCTGGCACAGTTTCTCCCTGCCAGACATAGTGGAAAAGCTTTCTGCTAAGATGTAGACTACAAAAGACGCTAGAGACCAAGGTACGATGCTCTCCAGAGCTAAGCGCCGCTCCCGGGCGTCTTTCGGCAGAAGCCGCGCTAAGGAGAGCACTGTGAGCGGCACAATCGTCTTTGCGCGAAGAAGCCGCTTCTTCGCCTCCGCCAGCCGGAGAGAGCGGCAGCTTCGGAAAGGTGAAGAAGGAAGCTGTACAACACTGGCATTGTGTGCGCAGCTTGCCAACTGATAGAAAACAGTACCTTTGCACTCTCCTGCCTTTTCCAATCACATGAACATTCCATTGCAAGCTGTTTTGGACAACTTTCTCTCTCTTCTTGCAAAACACTCTGCACACCTTTCTGCAACCTCAAAAACACGATGGGAGATGTTTTCTGTGCTGGCACAGTTTCTCCCTGCCAGACATAGTGGAAAAGCTTTCTGCTAAGATGTAGACTACAAAAGACGCTAAAGACCAAGGTACGATGCTCTCCGGAGCTAAGCGCCGCTCCCGGGCGTCTTTCGGCAGAAGCCGCGCTCCGGAGAGCACTGTGAGCGGCACAATCGTCTTTGCGCGAAGAAGCTGCTTCTTCGCCTCCGCCAGCCGGAGAGAGCGGCAGCTTCGGAAAGGTGAAGAAGGAAGCTGTACAACACTGGCATTGTGTGCGCAGCTTGCCAACTGATAGAAAGCAGTACCTTTGCACTCTCCTGCCTTTTCCAATCACATGAACATTCCATTGGAAGCTGTTTTGGACAACTTTCTCTCTCTTCTTGCAAAACACTCGGCACACCTTTCTGCAACCTCCAAAACACGATGGGAGATGTTTTCTGTGCTGGCACAGTTTCTCCCTGCCAGACATAGTGGAAAAGCTTTCTGCTAAGATGTAGACTACAAAAGACGCTAGAGAACAAGGTACGATGCTCTCCGGAGCTAAGCGCCGCTCCCGGGCGTCTTTCGGCAGAAGCCGCGCTAAGGAGAGCACTGTGAGCGGCACAATCGTCTTTGCGCGAAGAAGCCGCTTCTTCGCCTCCGCCAGCCGGAGAGAGCGGCAGCTTCGGAAAGGTGAAGAAGGAAGCTGTACAACACTGGCATTGTGTGCGCAGCTTGCTAACTGATAGAAAACAGTACCTTTGCACTCTCCTGCCTTTTCCAATCACATGAACATTCCATTGGAAGCTGTTTTGGACAACTTTCTCTCTCTTCTTGCAAAACACTCGGCACACCTTTCTGCAACCTCAAAAACACGATGGGAGATGTTTTCTGTGCTGGCACAGTTTCTCCCTGCCAGACATAGTGGAAAAGCTTTCTGCTAAGATGTAGACTACAAAAGACGCTAAAGACCAAGGCACGATGCTCTCCGGAGCTAAGCGCCGCTCCCGGGCGTCTTTCGGCAGAAGCCGCGCTCCGGAGAGCACTGTGAGCGGCACAATCGTCTTTGCGCGAAGAAGCCGCTTCTTCGCCTCCGCCAGCCGGAGAGAGCGGCAGCTTCGGAAAGGTGAAGAAGGAAGCTGTACAACACTGGCATTGTGTGCGCAGCTTGCCAACTGATAGAAAACAGTACCTTTGCACTCTCCTGCCTTTTCCAATCACATGAACATTCCATTGCAAGCTGTTTTGGACAACTTTCTCTCTCTTCTTGCAAAACACTCTGCACACCTTTCTGCAACCTCCAAAACACGATGGGAGATGTTTTCTGTGCTGGCACAGTTTCTCCCTGCCAGACATAGTGGAAAAGCTTTCTGCTAAGATGTAGACTACAAAAGACGCTAAAGACCAAGGTACGATGCTCTCCGGAGCTAAGCGCCGCTCCCGGGCGTCTTTCGGCAGAAGCCGCGCTCCGGAGAGCACTGTGAGCGGCACAATCGTCTTTGCGCGAAGAAGCCGCTTCTTCGCCTCCGCCAGCCGGAGAGAGCGGCAGCTTCGGAAAGGTGAAGAAGGAAGCTGTACAACACTGGCATTGTGTGCGCAGCTTGCCAACTGATAGAAAACAGTACCTTTGCACTCTCCGGCCTTTTCCAATCACATGAACATTCCATTGCAAGCTGTTTTGGACAACTTTCCTTTCTTCATGCCAAACACTTGGCAGACCCCTATGCAACCTCAAAAACACGATGGGAGATGTTTTCTGTGCTGGCACAGTTTCTCCCTGCCAGACATAGTGGAAAAGCTTTCTGCTAAGATGTAGACTACAAAAGACGCTAGAGAACAAGGTACGATGCTCTCCGGAGCTAAGCGCCGCTCCCGGGCGTCTTTCGGCAGAAGCCGCGCTCCGGAGAGCACTGTGAGCGGCACAATCGTCTTTGCGCGAAGAAGCCGCTTCTTCGCCTCCGCCAGCCGGAGAGAGCGGCAGCTTCGGAAAGGTGAAGAAGGAAGCTGTACAACACTGGCATTGTGTGCGTAGCTTGCCAACTGATAGAAAGCAGTACCTTTGCACTCTCCTGCCTTTTCCAATCACATGAACATTCCATTGGAAGCTGTTTTGGACAACTTTCTCTCTCTTCTTGCAAAACACTCTGCACACCTTTCTGCAACCTCAAAAACACGATGGGAGATGTTTTCTGTGCTGGCACAGTTTCTCCCTGCCAGACATAGTGGAAAAGCTTTCTGCTAAGATGTAGACTACAAAAGACGCTAGAGACCAAGGTACGATGCTCTCCAGAGCTAAGCGCCGCTCCCGGGCGTCTTTCGGCAGAAGCCGCGCTAAGGAGAGCACTGTGAGCGGCACAATCGTCTTTGCGCGAAGAAGCCGCTTCTTCGCCTCCGCCAGCCGGAGAGAGCGGCAGCTTCGGAAAGGTGAAGAAGGAAGCTGTACAACACTGGCATTGTGTGCGCAGCTTGCCAACTGATAGAAAACAGTACCTTTGCACTCTCCTGCCTTTTCCAATCACATGAACATTCCATTGCAAGCTGTTTTGGACAACTTTCTCTCTCTTCTTGCAAAACACTCTGCACACCTTTCTGCAACCTCAAAAACACGATGGGAGATGTTTTCTGTGCTGGCACAGTTTCTCCCTGCCAGACATAGTGGAAAAGCTTTCTGCTAAGATGTAGACTACAAAAGACGCTAAAGACCAAGGCACGATGCTCTCCGGAGCTAAGCGCCGCTCCCGGGCGTCTTTCGGCAGAAGCCGCGCTCCGGAGAGCACTGTGAGCGGCACAATCGTCTTTGCGCGAAGAAGCAGCTTCTTCGCCTCCGCCAGCCGGAGAGAGCGGCAGCTTCGGAAAGGTGAAGAAGGAAGCTGTACAACACTGGCATTGTGTGCGCAACTTGCCAACTGATAGAAAACAGTACCTTTGCACTCTCCTGCCTTTTCCAATCACATGAACATTCCATTGCAAGCTGTTTTGGACAACTTTCTCTCTCTTCTTGCAAAACACTCTGCACACCTTTCTGCAACCTCCAAAACACGATGGGAGATGTTTTCTGTGCTGGCACAGTTTCTCCCTGCCAGACATAGTGGAAAAGCTTTCTGCTAAGATGTAGACTACAAAAGACGCTAGAGAACAAGGTACGATGCTCTCCGGAGCTAAGCGCCGCTCCCGGGCGTCTTTCGGCAGAAGCCGCGCTAAGGAGAGCCCTGTGAGCGGCACAATCGTCTTTGCGCGAAGAAGCCGCTTCTTCGCCTCCGCCAGCCGGAGAGAGCGGCAGCTTCGGAAAGGTGAAGAAGGAAGCTGTACAACACTGGCATTGTGTGCGCAGCTTGCCAACTGATAGACAACAGTACCTTTGCACTCTCCTGCCTTTTCCAATCACATGAACATTCCATTGCAAGCTGTTTTGGACAACTTTCTCTCTCTTCTTGCAAAACACTCGGCACACCTTTCTGCAACCTCCAAAACACGATGGGAGATGTTTTCTGTGCTGGCACAGTTTCTCCCTGCCAGACATAGTGGAAAAGCTTTCTGCTAAGATGTAGACTACAAAAGACGCTAGAGACCAAGGTACGATGCTCTCCGGAGCTAAGCGCCGCTCCCGGGCGTCTTTCGGCAGAAGCCGCGCTCCGGAGAGCACTGTGAGCGGCACAATCGTCTTTGCGCGAAGAAGCCGCTTTTTCGCCTCCGCCAGCCGGAGAGAGCGGCAGCTTCGGAAAGGTGAAGAAGGAAGCTGTACAACACTGGCATTGTGTGCGCAGCTTGCCAACTGATAGAAAACAGTACCTTTGCACTCTCCTGCCTTTTCCAATCACATGAACATTCCATTGGAAGCTGTTTTGGACAACTTTCTCTCTCTTCTTGCAAAACACTCTGCACACCTTTCTGCAACCTCAAAAACACGATGGGAGATGTTTTCTGTGCTGGCACAGTTTCTCCCTGCCAGACATAGTGGAAAAGCTTTCTGCTAAGATGTAGACTACAAAAGACGCTAAAGACCAAGGTACGATGCTCTCCGGAGCTAAGCGCCGCTCCCGGGCGTCTTTCGGCAGAAGCCGCGCTCCGGAGAGCACTGTGAGCGGCACAATCGTCTTTGCGCGAAGAAGCCGCTTCTTCGCCTCCGCCAGCCGGAGAGAGCGGCAGCTTCGGAAAGGTGAAGAAGGAAGCTGTACAACACTGGCATTGTGTGCGCAGCTTGCCAACTGATAGAAAACAGTACCTTTGCACTCTCCTGCCTTTTCCAATCACATGAACATTCCATTGCAAGCTGTTTTGGACAACTTTCTCTCTCTTCTTGCAAAACACTCTGCACACCTTTCTGCAACCTCAAAAACACGATGGGAGATGTTTTCTGTGCTGGCACAGTTTCTCCCTGCCAGACATAGTGGAAAAGCTTTCTGCTAAGATGTAGACTACAAAAGACGCTAAAGACCAAGGTACGATGCTCTCCGGAGCTAAGCGCCGCTCCCGGGCGTCTTTCGGCAGAAGCCGCGCTCCGGAGAGCACTGTGAGCGGCACAATCGTCTTTGCGCGAAGAAGCCGCTTCTTCGCCTCCGCCAGCCGGAGAGAGCGGCAGCTTCGGAAAGGTGAAGAAGGAAGCTGTACAACACTGGCATTGTGTGCGCAGCTTGCCAACTGATAGAAAACAGTACCTTTGCACTCTCCTGCCTTTTCCAATCACATGAACATTCCATTGCAAGCTGTTTTGGACAACTTTCTCTCTCTTCTTGCAAAACACTCGGCACACCTTTCTGCAACCTCCAAAACACGATGGGAGATGTTTTCTGTGCTGGCACAGTTTCTCCCTGCCAGACATAGTGGAAAAGCTTTCTGCTAAGATGTAGACTACAAAAGACGCTAAAGACCAAGGTACGATGCTCTCCGGAGCTAAGCGCCGCTCCCGGGCGTCTTTCGGCAGAAGCCGCGCTCCGGAGAGCACTGTGAGCGGCACAATCGTCTTTGCGCGAAGAAGCCGCTTCTTCGCCTCCGCCAGCCGGAGAGAGCGGCAGCTTCGGAAAGGTGAAGAAGGAAGCTGTACAACACTGGCATTGTGTGCGCAGCTTGCCAACTGATAAAAAACAGTACCTTTGCACTCTCCGGCCTTTTCCAATCACATGAACATTCCATTGCAAGCTGTTTTGGACAACTTTTCTTTCTTCATGCCAAACACTTGGCAGACCCCTATGCAACCTCAAAAACACGATGGGAGATGTTTTCTGTGCTGGCACAGTTTCTCCCTGCCAGACATAGTGGAAAAGCTTTCTGCTAAGATGTAGACTACAAAAGACGCTAGAGAACAAGGTACGATGCTCTCCGGAGCTAAGCGCCGCTCCCGGACGTCTTTCGGCAGAAGCCGCGCTCCGGAGAGCACTGTGAGCGGCACAATCGTCTTTGCGCGAAGAAGCCGCTTCTTCGCCTCCGCCAGCCGGAGAGAGCGGCAGCTTCGGAAAGGTGAAGAAGGAAGCTGTACAACACTGGCATTGTGTGCGTAGCTTGCCAACTGATAGAAAGCAGTACCTTTGCACTCTCCTGCCTTTTCCAATCACATGAACATTCCATTGGAAGCTGTTTTGGACAACTTTCTCTCTCTTCTTGCAAAACACTCTGCACACCTTTCTGCAACCTCCAAAACACGATGGGAGATGTTTTCTGTGCTGGCACAGTTTCTCCCTGCCAGACATAGTGGAAAAGCTTTCTGCTAAGATGTAGACTACAAAAGACGCTAGAGACCAAGGTACGATGCTCTCCAGAGCTAAGCGCCGCTCCCGGGCGTCTTTCGGCAGAAGCCGCGCTAAGGAGAGCACTGTGAGCGGCACAATCGTCTTTGCGCGAAGAAGCTGCTTCTTCGCCTCCGCCAGCCGGAGAGAGCGGCAGCTTCGGAAAGGTGAAGAAGGAAGCTGTACAACACTGGCATTGTGTGCGCAGCTTGCCAACTGATAGAAAACAGTACCTTTGCACTCTCCTGCCTTTTCCAATCACATGAACATTCCATTGCAAGCTGTTTTGGACAACTTTCTCTCTCTTCTTGCAAAACACTCTGCACACCTTTCTGCAACCTCAAAAACACGATGGGAGATGTTTTCTGTGCTGGCACAGTTTCTCCCTGCCAGACATAGTGGAAAAGCTTTCTGCTAAGATGTAGACTACAAAAGACGCTAAAGACCAAGGTACGATGCTCTCCGGAGCTAAGCGCCGCTCCCGGGCGTCTTTCGGCAGAAGCCGCGCTCCGGAGAGCACTGTGAGCGGCACAATCGTCTTTGCGCGAAGAAGCTGCTTCTTCGCCTCCGCCAGCCGGAGAGAGCGGCAGCTTCGGAAAGGTGAAGAAGGAAGCTGTACAACACTGGCATTGTGTGCGCAGCTTGCCAACTGATAGAAAGCAGTACCTTTGCACTCTCCTGCCTTTTCCAATCACATGAACATTCCATTGGAAGCTGTTTTGGACAACTTTCTCTCTCTTCTTGCAAAACACTCGGCACACCTTTCTGCAACCTCCAAAACACGATGGGAGATGTTTTCTGTGCTGGCACAGTTTCTCCCTGCCAGACATAGTGGAAAAGCTTTCTGCTAAGATGTAGACTACAAAAGACGCTAGAGAACAAGGTACGATGCTCTCCGGAGCTAAGCGCCGCTCCCGGGCGTCTTTCGGCAGAAGCCGCGCTAAGGAGAGCACTGTGAGCGGCACAATCGTCTTTGCGCGAAGAAGCCGCTTCTTCGCCTCCGCCAGCCGGAGAGAGCGGCAGCTTCGGAAAGGTGAAGAAGGAAGCTGTACAACACTGGCATTGTGTGCGCAGCTTGCTAACTGATAGAAAACAGTACCTTTGCACTCTCCTGCCTTTTCCAATCACATGAACATTCCATTGGAAGCTGTTTTGGACAACTTTCTCTCTCTTCTTGCAAAACACTCGGCACACCTTTCTGCAACCTCAAAAACACGATGGGAGATGTTTTCTGTGCTGGCACAGTTTCTCCCTGCCAGACATAGTGGAAAAGCTTTCTGCTAAGATGTAGACTACAAAAGACGCTAAAGACCAAGGCACGATGCTCTCCGGAGCTAAGCGCCGCTCCCGGGCGTCTTTCGGCAGAAGCCGCGCTCCGGAGAGCACTGTGAGCGGCACAATCGTCTTTGCGCGAAGAAGCCGCTTCTTCGCCTCCGCCAGCCGGAGAGAGCGGCAGCTTCGGAAAGGTGAAGAAGGAAGCTGTACAACACTGGCATTGTGTGCGCAGCTTGCCAACTGATAGAAAGCAGTACCTTTGCACTCTCCTGCCTTTTCCAATCACATGAACATTCCATTGCAAGCTGTTTTGGACAACTTTCTCTCTCTTCTTGCAAAACACTCTGCACACCTTTCTGCAACCTCAAAAACACGATGGGAGATGTTTTCTGTGCTGGCACAGTTTCTCCCTGCCAGACATAGTGGAAAAGCTTTCTGCTAAGATGTAGACTACAAAAGACGCTAAAGACCAAGGTACGATGCTCTCCGGAGCTAAGCGCCGCTCCCGGGCGTCTTTCGGCAGAAGCCGCGCTCCGGAGAGCACTGTGAGCGGCACAATCGTCTTTGCGCGAAGAAGCCGCTTCTTCGCCTCCGCCAGCCGGAGAGAGCGGCAGCTTCGGAAAGGTGAAGAAGGAAGCTGTACAACACTGGCATTGTGTGCGCAGCTTGCCAACTGATAGAAAACAGTACCTTTGCACTCTCCTGCCTTTTCCAATCACATGAACATTCCATTGCAAGCTGTTTTGGACAACTTTCTCTCTCTTCTTGCAAAACACTCTGCACACCTTTCTGCAACCTCAAAAACACGATGGGAGATGTTTTCTGTGCTGGCACAGTTTCTCCCTGCCAGACATAGTGGAAAAGCTTTCTGCTAAGATGTAGACTACAAAAGACGCTAAAGACCAAGGTACGATGCTCTCCGGAGCTAAGCGCCGCTCCCGGGCGTCTTTCGGCAGAAGCCGCGCTCCGGAGAGCACTGTGAGCGGCACAATCGTCTTTGCGCGAAGAAGCCGCTTCTTCGCCTCCGCCAGCCGGAGAGAGCGGCAGCTTCGGAAAGGTGAAGAAGGAAGCTGTACAACACTGGCATTGTGTGCGCAGCTTGCCAACTGATAGAAAACAGTACCTTTGCACTCTCCGGCCTTTTCCAATCACATGAACATTCCATTGCACGCTGTTTTGGACAACTTTTCTTTCTTCATGCCAAACACTTGGCAGACCCCTATGCAACCTCAAAAACACGATGGGAGATGTTTTCTGTGCTGGCACAGTTTCTCCCTGCCAGACATAGTGGAAAAGCTTTCTGCTAAGATGTAGACTACAAAAGACGCTAGAGAACAAGGTACGATGCTCTCCGGAGCTAAGCGCCGCTCCCGGGCGTCTTTCGGCAGAAGCCGCGCTCCGGAGAGCACTGTGAGCGGCACAATCGTCTTTGCGCGAAGAAGCCGCTTCTTCGCCTCCGCCAGCCGGAGAGAGCGGCAGCTTCGGAAAGGTGAAGAAGGAAGCTGTACAACACTGGCATTGTGTGCGTAGCTTGCCAACTGATAGAAAGCAGTACCTTTGCACTCTCCTGCCTTTTCCAATCACATGAACATTCCATTGCAAGCTGTTTTGGACAACTTTCCTTTCTTCATGCCAAACACTTGGCAGACCCCTATGCAACCTCAAAAACACGATGGGAGATGTTTTCTGTGCTGGCACAGTTTCTCCCTGCCAGACATAGTGGAAAAGCTTTCTGCTAAGATGTAGACTACAAAAGACGCTAGAGAACAAGGTACGATGCTCTCCGGAGCTAAGCGCCGCTCCCGGGCGTCTTTCGGCAGAAGCCGCGCTCCGGAGAGCACTGTGAGCGGCACAATCGTCTTTGCGCGAAGAAGCCGCTTCTTCGCCTCCGCCAGCCGGAGAGAGCGGCAGCTTCGGAAAGGTGAAGAAGGAAGCTGTACAACACTGGCATTGTGTGCGTAGCTTGCCAACTGATAGAAAGCAGTACCTTTGCACTCTCCTGCCTTTTCCAATCACATGAACATTCCATTGGAAGCTGTTTTGGACAACTTTCTCTCTCTTCTTGCAAAACACTCTGCACACCTTTCTGCAACCTCAAAAACACGATGGGAGATGTTTTCTGTGCTGGCACAGTTTCTCCCTGCCAGACATAGTGGAAAAGCTTTCTGCTAAGATGTAGACTACAAAAGACGCTAGAGACCAAGGTACGATGCTCTCCAGAGCTAAGCGCCGCTCCCGGGCGTCTTTCGGCAGAAGCCGCGCTAAGGAGAGCACTGTGAGCGGCACAATCGTCTTTGCGCGAAGAAGCCGCTTCTTCGCCTCCGCCAGCCGGAGAGAGCGGCAGCTTCGGAAAGGTGAAGAAGGAAGCTGTACAACACTGGCATTGTGTGCGCAGCTTGCCAACTGATAGAAAACAGTACCTTTGCACTCTCCTGCCTTTTCCAATCACATGAACATTCCATTGCAAGCTGTTTTGGACAACTTTCTCTCTCTTCTTGCAAAACACTCTGCACACATTTCTGCAACCTCAAAAACACGATGGGAGATGTTTTCTGTGCTGGCACAGTTTCTCCCTGCCAGACATAGTGGAAAAGCTTTCTGCTAAGATGTAGACTACAAAAGACGCTAAAGACCAAGGCACGATGCTCTCCGGAGCTAAGCGCCGCTCCCGGGCGTCTTTCGGCAGGAGCCGCGCTCCGGAGAGCACTGTGAGCGGCACAATCGTCTTTGCGCGAAGAAGCAGCTTCTTCGCCTCCGCCAGCCGGAGAGAGCGGCAGCTTCGGAAAGGTGAAGAAGGAAGCTGTACAACACTGGCATTGTGTGCGCAACTTGCCAACTGATAGAAAACAGTACCTTTGCACTCTCCTGCCTTTTCCAATCACATGAACATTCCATTGGAAGCTGTTTTGGACAACTTTCTCTCTCTTCTTGCAAAACACTCTGCACACCTTTCTGCAACCTCCAAAACACGATGGGAGATGTTTTCTGTGCTGGCACAGTTTCTCCCTGCCAGACATAGTGGAAAAGCTTTCTGCTAAGATGTAGACTACAAAAGACGCTAGAGAACAAGGTACGATGCTCTCCGGAGCTAAGCGCCGCTCCCGGGCGTCTTTCGGCAGAAGCCGCGCTCCGGAGAGCCCTGTGAGCGGCACAATCGTCTTTGCGCGAAGAAGCCGCTTCTTCGCCTCCGCCAGCCGGAGAGAGCGGCAGCTTCGGAAAGGTGAAGAAGGAAGCTGTACAACACTGGCATTGTGTGCGCAGCTTGCCAACTGATAGACAACAGTACCTTTGCACTCTCCTGCCTTTTCCAATCACATGAACATTCCATTGCAAGCTGTTTTGGACAACTTTCTCTCTCTTCTTGCAAAACACTCGGCACACCTTTCTGCAACCTCAAAAACACGATGGGAGATGTTTTCTGTGCTGGCACAGTTTCTCCCTGCCAGACATAGTGGAAAAGCTTTCTGCTAAGATGTAGACTACAAAAGACGCTAGAGACCAAGGTACGATGCTCTCCGGAGCTAAGCGCCGCTCCCGGGCGTCTTTCGGCAGAAGCCGCGCTAAGGAGAGCACTGGGAGTGGCACAATCGTCTTTGCGCGAAGAAGCCGCTTTTTCGCCTCCGCCAGCCGGAGAGAGCGGCAGCTTCGGAAAGGTGAAGAAGGAAGCTGTACAACACTGGCATTGTGTGCGCAGCTTGCCAACTGATAGAAAACAGTACCTTTGCACTCTCCTGCCTTTTCCAATCACATGAACATTCCATTGGAAGCTGTTTTGGACAACTTTCTCTCTCTTCTTGCAAAACACTCTGCACACCTTTCTGCAACCTCAAAAACACGATGGGAGATGTTTTCTGTGCTGGCACAGTTTCTCCCTGCCAGACATAGTGGAAAAGCTTTCTGCTAAGATGTAGACTACAAAAGACGCTAAAGACCAAGGTACGATGCTCTCCGGAGCTAAGCGCCGCTCCCGGGCGTCTTTCGGCAGAAGCCGCGCTCCGGAGAGCACTGTGAGCGGCACAATCGTCTTTGCGCGAAGAAGCCGCTTCTTCGCCTCCGCCAGCCGGAGAGAGCGGCAGCTTCGGAAAGGTGAAGAAGGAAGCTGTACAACACTGGCATTGTGTGCGCAGCTTGCCAACTGATAGAAAACAGTACCTTTGCACTCTCCTGCCTTTTCCAATCACATGAACATTCCATTGCAAGCTGTTTTGGACAACTTTCTCTCTCTTCTTGCAAAACACTCGGCACACCTTTCTGCAACCTCCAAAACACGATGGGAGATGTTTTCTGTGCTGGCACAGTTTCTCCCTGCCAGACATAGTGGAAAAGCTTTCTGCTAAGATGTAGACTACAAAAGACGCTAAAGACCAAGGTACGATGCTCTCCGGAGCTAAGCGCCGCTCCCGGGCGTCTTTCGGCAGAAGCCGCGCTCCGGAGAGCACTGTGAGCGGCACAATCGTCTTTGCGCGAAGAAGCCGCTTCTTCGCCTCCGCCAGCCGGAGAGAGCGGCAGCTTCGGAAAGGTGAAGAAGGAAGCTGTACAACACTGGCATTGTGTGCGCAGCTTGCCAACTGATAAAAAACAGTACCTTTGCACTCTCCGGCCTTTTCCAATCACATGAACATTCCATTGCAAGCTGTTTTGGACAACTTTTCTTTCTTCATGCCAAACACTTGGCAGACCCCTATGCAACCTCAAAAACACGATGGGAGATGTTTTCTGTGCTGGCACAGTTTCTCCCTGCCAGACATAGTGGAAAAGCTTTCTGCTAAGATGTAGACTACAAAAGACGCTAGAGAACAAGGTACGATGCTCTCCGGAGCTAAGCGCCGCTCCCGGACGTCTTTCGGCAGAAGCCGCGCTCCGGAGAGCACTGTGAGCGGCACAATCGTCTTTGCGCGAAGAAGCCGCTTCTTCGCCTCCGCCAGCCGGAGAGAGCGGCAGCTTCGGAAAGGTGAAGAAGGAAGCTGTACAACACTGGCATTGTGTGCGTAGCTTGCCAACTGATAGAAAGCAGTACCTTTGCACTCTCCTGCCTTTTCCAATCACATGAACATTCCATTGGAAGCTGTTTTGGACAACTTTCTCTCTCTTCTTGCAAAACACTCTGCACACCTTTCTGCAACCTCCAAAACACGATGGGAGATGTTTTCTGTGCTGGCACAGTTTCTCCCTGCCAGACATAGTGGAAAAGCTTTCTGCTAAGATGTAGACTACAAAAGACGCTAGAGACCAAGGTACGATGCTCTCCGGAGCTAAGCGCCGCTCCCGGGCGTCTTTCGGCAGAAGCCGCGCTAAGGAGAGCACTGGGAGTGGCACAATCGTCTTTGCGCGAAGAAGCCGCTTTTTCGCCTCCGCCAGCCGGAGAGAGCGGCAGCTTCGGAAAGGTGAAGAAGGAAGCTGTACAACACTGGCATTGTGTGCGCAGCTTGCCAACTGATAGAAAACAGTACCTTTGCACTCTCCTGCCTTTTCCAATCACATGAACATTCCATTGGAAGCTGTTTTGGACAACTTTCTCTCTCTTCTTGCAAAACACTCTGCACACCTTTCTGCAACCTCAAAAACACGATGGGAGATGTTTTCTGTGCTGGCACAGTTTCTCCCTGCCAGACATAGTGGAAAAGCTTTCTGCTAAGATGTAGACTACAAAAGACGCTAAAGACCAAGGTACGATGCTCTCCGGAGCTAAGCGCCGCTCCCGGGCGTCTTTCGGCAGAAGCCGCGCTCCGGAGAGCACTGTGAGCGGCACAATCGTCTTTGCGCGAAGAAGCCGCTTCTTCGCCTCCGCCAGCCGGAGAGAGCGGCAGCTTCGGAAAGGTGAAGAAGGAAGCTGTACAACACTGGCATTGTGTGCGCAGCTTGCCAACTGATAGAAAACAGTACCTTTGCACTCTCCTGCCTTTTCCAATCACATGAACATTCCATTGCAAGCTGTTTTGGACAACTTTCTCTCTCTTCTTGCAAAACACTCGGCACACCTTTCTGCAACCTCCAAAACACGATGGGAGATGTTTTCTGTGCTGGCACAGTTTCTCCCTGCCAGACATAGTGGAAAAGCTTTCTGCTAAGATGTAGACTACAAAAGACGCTAAAGACCAAGGTACGATGCTCTCCGGAGCTAAGCGCCGCTCCCGGGCGTCTTTCGGCAGAAGCCGCGCTCCGGAGAGCACTGTGAGCGGCACAATCGTCTTTGCGCGAAGAAGCCGCTTCTTCGCCTCCGCCAGCCGGAGAGAGCGGCAGCTTCGGAAAGGTGAAGAAGGAAGCTGTACAACACTGGCATTGTGTGCGCAGCTTGCCAACTGATAAAAAACAGTACCTTTGCACTCTCCGGCCTTTTCCAATCACATGAACATTCCATTGCAAGCTGTTTTGGACAACTTTTCTTTCTTCATGCCAAACACTTGGCAGACCCCTATGCAACCTCAAAAACACGATGGGAGATGTTTTCTGTGCTGGCACAGTTTCTCCCTGCCAGACATAGTGGAAAAGCTTTCTGCTAAGATGTAGACTACAAAAGACGCTAGAGAACAAGGTACGATGCTCTCCGGAGCTAAGCGCCGCTCCCGGACGTCTTTCGGCAGAAGCCGCGCTCCGGAGAGCACTGTGAGCGGCACAATCGTCTTTGCGCGAAGAAGCCGCTTCTTCGCCTCCGCCAGCCGGAGAGAGCGGCAGCTTCGGAAAGGTGAAGAAGGAAGCTGTACAACACTGGCATTGTGTGCGTAGCTTGCCAACTGATAGAAAGCAGTACCTTTGCACTCTCCTGCCTTTTCCAATCACATGAACATTCCATTGGAAGCTGTTTTGGACAACTTTCTCTCTCTTCTTGCAAAACACTCTGCACACCTTTCTGCAACCTCCAAAACACGATGGGAGATGTTTTCTGTGCTGGCACAGTTTCTCCCTGCCAGACATAGTGGAAAAGCTTTCTGCTAAGATGTAGACTACAAAAGACGCTAGAGACCAAGGTACGATGCTCTCCAGAGCTAAGCGCCGCTCCCGGGCGTCTTTCGGCAGAAGCCGCGCTAAGGAGAGCACTGTGAGCGGCACAATCGTCTTTGCGCGAAGAAGCTGCTTCTTCGCCTCCGCCAGCCGGAGAGAGCGGCAGCTTCGGAAAGGTGAAGAAGGAAGCTGTACAACACTGGCATTGTGTGCGCAGCTTGCCAACTGATAGAAAACAGTACCTTTGCACTCTCCTGCCTTTTCCAATCACATGAACATTCCATTGCAAGCTGTTTTGGACAACTTTCTCTCTCTTCTTGCAAAACACTCTGCACACCTTTCTGCAACCTCAAAAACACGATGGGAGATGTTTTCTGTGCTGGCACAGTTTCTCCCTGCCAGACATAGTGGAAAAGCTTTCTGCTAAGATGTAGACTACAAAAGACGCTAAAGACCAAGGTACGATGCTCTCCGGAGCTAAGCGCCGCTCCCGGGCGTCTTTCGGCAGAAGCCGCGCTCCGGAGAGCACTGTGAGCGGCACAATCGTCTTTGCGCGAAGAAGCTGCTTCTTCGCCTCCGCCAGCCGGAGAGAGCGGCAGCTTCGGAAAGGTGAAGAAGGAAGCTGTACAACACTGGCATTGTGTGCGCAGCTTGCCAACTGATAGAAAGCAGTACCTTTGCACTCTCCTGCCTTTTCCAATCACATGAACATTCCATTGGAAGCTGTTTTGGACAACTTTCTCTCTCTTCTTGCAAAACACTCGGCACACCTTTCTGCAACCTCCAAAACACGATGGGAGATGTTTTCTGTGCTGGCACAGTTTCTCCCTGCCAGACATAGTGGAAAAGCTTTCTGCTAAGATGTAGACTACAAAAGACGCTAGAGAACAAGGTACGATGCTCTCCGGAGCTAAGCGCCGCTCCCGGGCGTCTTTCGGCAGAAGCCGCGCTAAGGAGAGCACTGTGAGCGGCACAATCGTCTTTGCGCGAAGAAGCCGCTTCTTCGCCTCCGCCAGCCGGAGAGAGCGGCAGCTTCGGAAAGGTGAAGAAGGAAGCTGTACAACACTGGCATTGTGTGCGCAGCTTGCTAACTGATAGAAAACAGTACCTTTGCACTCTCCTGCCTTTTCCAATCACATGAACATTCCATTGGAAGCTGTTTTGGACAACTTTCTCTCTCTTCTTGCAAAACACTCGGCACACCTTTCTGCAACCTCAAAAACACGATGGGAGATGTTTTCTGTGCTGGCACAGTTTCTCCCTGCCAGACATAGTGGAAAAGCTTTCTGCTAAGATGTAGACTACAAAAGACGCTAAAGACCAAGGCACGATGCTCTCCGGAGCTAAGCGCCGCTCCCGGGCGTCTTTCGGCAGAAGCCGCGCTCCGGAGAGCACTGTGAGCGGCACAATCGTCTTTGCGCGAAGAAGCCGCTTCTTCGCCTCCGCCAGCCGGAGAGAGCGGCAGCTTCGGAAAGGTGAAGAAGGAAGCTGTACAACACTGGCATTGTGTGCGCAGCTTGCCAACTGATAGAAAGCAGTACCTTTGCACTCTCCTGCCTTTTCCAATCACATGAACATTCCATTGCAAGCTGTTTTGGACAACTTTCTCTCTCTTCTTGCAAAACACTCTGCACACCTTTCTGCAACCTCAAAAACACGATGGGAGATGTTTTCTGTGCTGGCACAGTTTCTCCCTGCCAGACATAGTGGAAAAGCTTTCTGCTAAGATGTAGACTACAAAAGACGCTAAAGACCAAGGTACGATGCTCTCCGGAGCTAAGCGCCGCTCCCGGGCGTCTTTCGGCAGAAGCCGCGCTCCGGAGAGCACTGTGAGCGGCACAATCGTCTTTGCGCGAAGAAGCCGCTTCTTCGCCTCCGCCAGCCGGAGAGAGCGGCAGCTTCGGAAAGGTGAAGAAGGAAGCTGTACAACACTGGCATTGTGTGCGCAGCTTGCCAACTGATAGAAAACAGTACCTTTGCACTCTCCTGCCTTTTCCAATCACATGAACATTCCATTGCAAGCTGTTTTGGACAACTTTCTCTCTCTTCTTGCAAAACACTCTGCACACCTTTCTGCAACCTCCAAAACACGATGGGAGATGTTTTCTGTGCTGGCACAGTTTCTCCCTGCCAGACATAGTGGAAAAGCTTTCTGCTAAGATGTAGACTACAAAAGACGCTAAAGACCAAGGTACGATGCTCTCCGGAGCTAAGCGCCGCTCCCGGGCGTCTTTCGGCAGAAGCCGCGCTCCGGAGAGCACTGTGAGCGGCACAATCGTCTTTGCGCGAAGAAGCCGCTTCTTCGCCTCCGCCAGCCGGAGAGAGCGGCAGCTTCGGAAAGGTGAAGAAGGAAGCTGTACAACACTGGCATTGTGTGCGCAGCTTGCCAACTGATAGAAAACAGTACCTTTGCACTCTCCGGCCTTTTCCAATCACATGAACATTCCATTGCACGCTGTTTTGGACAACTTTTCTTTCTTCATGCCAAACACTTGGCAGACCCCTATGCAACCTCAAAAACACGATGGGAGATGTTTTCTGTGCTGGCACAGTTTCTCCCTGCCAGACATAGTGGAAAAGCTTTCTGCTAAGATGTAGACTACAAAAGACGCTAGAGAACAAGGTACGATGCTCTCCGGAGCTAAGCGCCGCTCCCGGGCGTCTTTCGGCAGAAGCCGCGCTCCGGAGAGCACTGTGAGCGGCACAATCGTCTTTGCGCGAAGAAGCCGCTTCTTCGCCTCCGCCAGCCGGAGAGAGCGGCAGCTTCGGAAAGGTGAAGAAGGAAGCTGTACAACACTGGCATTGTGTGCGTAGCTTGCCAACTGATAGAAAGCAGTACCTTTGCACTCTCCTGCCTTTTCCAATCACATGAACATTCCATTGCAAGCTGTTTTGGACAACTTTCCTTTCTTCATGCCAAACACTTGGCAGACCCCTATGCAACCTCAAAAACACGATGGGAGATGTTTTCTGTGCTGGCACAGTTTCTCCCTGCCAGACATAGTGGAAAAGCTTTCTGCTAAGATGTAGACTACAAAAGACGCTAGAGAACAAGGTACGATGCTCTCCGGAGCTAAGCGCCGCTCCCGGGCGTCTTTCGGCAGAAGCCGCGCTCCGGAGAGCACTGTGAGCGGCACAATCGTCTTTGCGCGAAGAAGCCGCTTCTTCGCCTCCGCCAGCCGGAGAGAGCGGCAGCTTCGGAAAGGTGAAGAAGGAAGCTGTACAACACTGGCATTGTGTGCGTAGCTTGCCAACTGATAGAAAGCAGTACCTTTGCACTCTCCTGCCTTTTCCAATCACATGAACATTCCATTGGAAGCTGTTTTGGACAACTTTCTCTCTCTTCTTGCAAAACACTCTGCACACCTTTCTGCAACCTCAAAAACACGATGGGAGATGTTTTCTGTGCTGGCACAGTTTCTCCCTGCCAGACATAGTGGAAAAGCTTTCTGCTAAGATGTAGACTACAAAAGACGCTAGAGACCAAGGTACGATGCTCTCCGGAGCTAAGCGCCGCTCCCGGGCGTCTTTCGGCAGAAGCCGCGCTAAGGAGAGCACTGTGAGCGGCACAATCGTCTTTGCGCGAAGAAGCCGCTTCTTCGCCTCCGCCAGCCGGAGAGAGCGGCAGCTTCGGAAAGGTGAAGAAGGAAGCTGTACAACACTGGCATTGTGTGCGCAGCTTGCCAACTGATAGAAAACAGTACCTTTGCACTCTCCTGCCTTTTCCAATCACATGAACATTCCATTGCAAGCTGTTTTGGACAACTTTCTCTCTCTTCTTGCAAAACACTCTGCACACATTTCTGCAACCTCAAAAACACGATGGGAGATGTTTTCTGTGCTGGCACAGTTTCTCCCTGCCAGACATAGTGGAAAAGCTTTCTGCTAAGATGTAGACTACAAAAGACGCTAAAGACCAAGGTACGATGCTCTCCGGAGCTAAGCGCCGCTCCCGGGCGTCTTTCGGCAGAAGCCGCGCTCCGGAGAGCACTGTGAGCGGCACAATCGTCTTTGCGCGAAGAAGCCGCTTCTTCGCCTCCGCCAGCCGGAGAGAGCGGCAGCTTCGGAAAGGTGAAGAAGGAAGCTGTACAACACTGGCATTGTGTGCGCAGCTTGCCAACTGATAGAAAACAGTACCTTTGCACTCTCCTGCCTTTTCCAATCACATGAACATTCCATTGCAAGCTGTTTTGTACAACTTTCTCTCTCTTCTTGCAAAACACTCTGCACACCTTTCTGCAACCTCAAAAACACGATGGGAGATGTTTTCTGTGCTGGCACAGTTTCTCCCTGCCAGACATAGTGGAAAAGCTTTCTGCTAAGATGTAGACTACAAAAGACGCTAAAGACCAAGGTACGATGCTCTCCGGAGCTAAGCGCCGCTCCCGGGCGTCTTTCGGCAGAAGCCGCGCTCCGGAGAGCACTGTGAGCGGCACAATCGTCTTTGCGCGAAGAAGCCGCTTCTTCGCCTCCGCCAGCCGGAGAGAGCGGCAGCTTCGGAAAGGTGAAGAAGGAAGCTGTACAACACTGGCATTGTGTGCGCAGCTTGCCAACTGATAGAAAACAGTACCTTTGCACTCTCCTGCCTTTTCCAATCACATGAACATTCCATTGCAAGCTGTTTTGGACAACTTTCTCTCTCTTCTTGCAAAACACTCGGCACACCTTTCTGCAACCTCCAAAACACGATGGGAGATGTTTTCTGTGCTGGCACAGTTTCTCCCTGCCAGACATAGTGGAAAAGCTTTCTGCTAAGATGTAGACTACAAAAGACGCTAAAGACCAAGGTACGATGCTCTCCGGAGCTAAGCGCCGCTCCCGGGCGTCTTTCGGCAGAAGCCGCGCTCCGGAGAGCACTGTGAGCGGCACAATCGTCTTTGCGCGAAGAAGCCGCTTCTTCGCCTCCGCCAGCCGGAGAGAGCGGCAGCTTCGGAAAGGTGAAGAAGGAAGCTGTACAACACTGGCATTGTGTGCGCAGCTTGCCAACTGATAGAAAACAGTACCTTTGCACTCTCCGGCCTTTTCCAATCACATGAACATTCCATTGCAAGCTGTTTTGGACAACTTTTCTTTCTTCATGCCAAACACTTGGCAGACCCCTATGCAACCTCAAAAACACGATGGGAGATGTTTTCTGTGCTGGCACAGTTTCTCCCTGCCAGACATAGTGGAAAAGCTTTCTGCTAAGATGTAGACTACAAAAGACGCTAGAGAACAAGGTACGATGCTCTCCGGAGCTAAGCGCCGCTCCCGGGCGTCTTTCGGCAGAAGCCGCGCTCCGGAGAGCACTGTGAGCGGCACAATCGTCTTTGCGCGAAGAAGCCGCTTCTTCGCCTCCGCCAGCCGGAGAGAGCGGCAGCTTCGGAAAGGTGAAGAAGGAAGCTGTACAACACTGGCATTGTGTGCGTAGCTTGCCAACTGATAGAAAGCAGTACCTTTGCACTCTCCTGCCTTTTCCAATCACATGAACATTCCATTGGAAGCTGTTTTGGACAACTTTCTCTCTCTTCTTGCAAAACACTCTGCACACCTTTCTGCAACCTCCAAAACACGATGGGAGATGTTTTCTGTGCTGGCACAGTTTCTCCCTGCCAGACATAGTGGAAAAGCTTTCTGCTAAGATGTAGACTACAAAAGACGCTAGAGACCAAGGTACGATGCTCTCCAGAGCTAAGCGCCGCTCCCGGGCGTCTTTCGGCAGAAGCCGCGCTCCGGAGAGCACTGTGAGCGGCACAATCGTCTTTGCGCGAAGAAGCCGCTTCTTCGCCTCCGCCAGCCGGAGAGAGCGGCAGCTTCGGAAAGGTGAAGAAGGAAGCTGTACAACACTGGCATTGTGTGCGCAGCTTGCCAACTGATAGAAAACAGTACCTTTGCACTCTCCGGCCTTTTCCAATCACATGAACATTCCATTGCAAGCTGTTTTGGACAACTTTTCTTTCTTCATGCCTAACACTTGGCAGACCCCTATGCAACCTCAAAAACACGATGGGAGATGTTTTCTGTGCTGGCACAGTTTCTCCCTGCCAGACATAGTGGAAAAGCTTTCTGCTAAGATGTAGACTACAAAAGACGCTAAAGACCAAGGTACGATGCTCTCCGGAGCTAAGCGCCGCTCCCGGGCGTCTTTCGGCAGAAGCCGCGCTCCGGAGAGCACTGTGAGCGGCACAATCGTCTTTGCGCGAAGAAGCCGCTTCTTCGCCTCCGCCAGCCGGAGAGAGCGGCAGCTTCGGAAAGGTGAAGAAGGAAGCTGTACAACACTGGCATTGTGTGCGCAGCTTGCCAACTGATAGAAAACAGTACCTTTGCACTCTCCGGCCTTTTCCAATCACATGAACATTCCATTGCAAGCTGTTTTGGACAACTTTTCTTTCTTCATGCCAAACACTTGGCAGACCCCTATGCAACCTCAAAAACACGATGGGAGATGTTTTCTGTGCTGGCACAGTTTCTCCCTGCCAGACATAGTGGAAAAGCTTTCTGCTAAGATGTAGACTACAAAAGACGCTAAAGACCAAGGTACGATGCTCTCCGGAGCTAAGCGCCGCTCCCGGGCGTCTTTCGGCAGAAGCCGCGCTCCGGAGAGCACTGTGAGCGGCACAATCGTCTTTGCGCGAAGAAGCCGCTTCTTCGCCTCCGCCAGCCGGAGAGAGCGGCAGCTTCGGAAAGGTGAAGAAGGAAGCTGTACAACACTGGCATTGTGTGCGTAGCTTGCCAACTGATAGAAAGCAGTACCTTTGCACTCTCCTGCCTTTTCCAATCACATGAACATTCCATTGGAAGCTGTTTTGGACAACTTTCTCTCTCTTCTTGCAAAACACTCTGCACACCTTTCTGCAACCTCCAAAACACGATGGGAGATGTTTTCTGTGCTGGCACAGTTTCTCCCTGCCAGACATAGTGGAAAAGCTTTCTGCTAAGATGTAGACTACAAAAGACGCTAGAGACCAAGGTACGATGCTCTCCAGAGCTAAGCGCCGCTCCCGGCCGTCTTTCGGCAGAAGCCGCGCTCCGGAGAGCACTGTGAGCGGCACAATCGTCTTTGCGCGAAGAAGCCGCTTCTTCGCCTCCGCCAGCCGGAGAGAGCGGCAGCTTCGGAAAGGTGAAGAAGGAAGCTGTACAACACTGGCATTGTGTGCGCAGCTTGCCAACTGATAGAAAACAGTACCTTTGCACTCTCCGGCCTTTTCCAATCACATGAACATTCCATTGCAAGCTGTTTTGGACAACTTTTCTTTCTTCATGCCAAACACTTGGCAGACCCCTATGCAACCTCAAAAACACGATGGGAGATGTTTTCTGTGCTGGCACAGTTTCTCCCTGCCAGACATAGTGGAAAAGCTTTCTGCTAAGATGTAGACTACAAAAGACGCTAGAGAACAAGGTACGATGCTCTCCGGAGCTAAGCGCCGCTCCCGGGCGTCTTTCGGCAGAAGCCGCGCTCCGGAGAGCACTGTGAGCGGCACAATCGTCTTTGCGCGAAGAAGCCGCTTCTTCGCCTCCGCCAGCCGGAGAGAGCGGCAGCTTCGGAAAGGTGAAGAAGGAAGCTGTACAACACTGGCATTGTGTGCGTAGCTTGCCAACTGATAGAAAGCAGTACCTTTGCACTCTCCTGCCTTTTCCAATCACATGAACATTCCATTGGAAGCTGTTTTGGACAACTTTCTCTCTCTTCTTGCAAAACACTCTGCACACCTTTCTGCAACCTCAAAAACACGATGGGAGATGTTTTCTGTGCTGGCACAGTTTCTCCCTGCCAGACATAGTGGAAAAGCTTTCTGCTAAGATGTAGACTACAAAAGACGCTAGAGACCAAGGTACGATGCTCTCCAGAGCTAAGCGCCGCTCCCGGGCGTCTTTCGGCAGAAGCCGCGCTAAGGAGAGCACTGTGAGCGGCACAATCGTCTTTGCGCGAAGAAGCTGCTTCTTCGCCTCCGCCAGCCGGAGAGAGCGGCAGCTTCGGAAAGGTGAAGAAGGAAGCTGTACAACACTGGCATTGTGTGCGCAGCTTGCCAACTGATAGAAAACAGTACCTTTGCACTCTCCGGCCTTTTCCAATCACATGAACATTCCATTGCAAGCTGTTTTGGACAACTTTTCTTTCTTCATGCCAAACACTTGGCAGACCCCTATGCAACCTCAAAAACACGATGGGAGATGTTTTCTGTGCTGGCACAGTTTCTCCCTGCCAGACATAGTGGAAAAGCTTTCTGCTAAGATGTAGACTACAAAAGACGCTAGAGAACAAGGTACGATGCTCTCCGGAGCTAAGCGCCGCTCCCGGGCGTCTTTCGGCAGAAGCCGCGCTCCGGAGAGCACTGTGAGCGGCACAATCGTCTTTGCGCGAAGAAGCCGCTTCTTCGCCTCCGCCAGCCGGAGAGAGCGGCAGCTTCGGAAAGGTGAAGAAGGAAGCTGTACAACACTGGCATTGTGTGCGTAGCTTGCCAACTGATAGAAAGCAGTACCTTTGCACTCTCCTGCCTTTTCCAATCACATGAACATTCCATTGGAAGCTGTTTTGGACAACTTTCTCTCTCTTCTTGCAAAACACTCTGCACACCTTTCTGCAACCTCCAAAACACGATGGGAGATGTTTTCTGTGCTGGCACAGTTTCTCCCTGCCAGACATAGTGGAAAAGCTTTCTGCTAAGATGTAGACTACAAAAGACGCTAGAGACCAAGGTACGATGCTCTCCAGAGCTAAGCGCCGCTCCCGGGCGTCTTTCGGCAGAAGCCGCGCTCCGGAGAGCACTGTGAGCGGCACAATCGTCTTTGCGCGAAGAAGCCGCTTCTTCGCCTCCGCCAGCCGGAGAGAGCGGCAGCTTCGGAAAGGTGAAGAAGGAAGCTGTACAACACTGGCATTGTGTGCGCAGCTTGCCAACTGATAGAAAACAGTACCTTTGCACTCTCCGGCCTTTTCCAATCACATGAACATTCCATTGCAAGCTGTTTTGGACAACTTTTCTTTCTTCATGCCAAACACTTGGCAGACCCCTATGCAACCTCAAAAACACGATGGGAGATGTTTTCTGTGCTGGCACAGTTTCTCCCTGCCAGACATAGTGGAAAAGCTTTCTGCTAAGATGTAGACTACAAAAGACGCTAGAGAACAAGGTACGATGCTCTCCGGAGCTAAGCGCCGCTCCCGGGCGTCTTTCGGCAGAAGCCGCGCTAAGGAGAGCCCTGTGAGCGGCACAATCGTCTTTGCGCGAAGAAGCCGCTTCTTCGCCTCCGCCAGCCGGAGAGAGCGGCAGCTTCGGAAAGGTGAAGAAGGAAGCTGTACAACACTGGCATTGTGTGCGTAGCTTGCCAACTGATAGAAAGCAGTACCTTTGCACTCTCCTGCCTTTTCCAATCACATGAACATTCCATTGCAAGCTGTTTTGGACAACTTTCTCTCTCTTCTTGCAAAACACTCTGCACACCTTTCTGCAACCTCAAAAACACGATGGGAGATGTTTTCTGTGCTGGCACAGTTTCTCCCTGCCAGACATAGTGGAAAAGCTTTCTGCTAAGATGTAGACTACAAAAGACGCTAGAGACCAAGGTACGATGCTCTCCAGAGCTAAGCGCCGCTCCCGGGCGTCTTTCGGCAGAAGCCGCGCTAAGGAGAGCACTGTGAGCGGCACAATCGTCTTTGCGCGAAGAAGCTGCTTCTTCGCCTCCGCCAGCCGGAGAGAGCGGCAGCTTCGGAAAGGTGAAGAAGGAAGCTGTACAACACTGGCATTGTGTGCGCAGCTTGCCAACTGATAGAAAACAGTACCTTTGCACTCTCCTGCCTTTTCCAATCACATGAACATTCCATTGCAAGCTGTTTTGGACAACTTTCTCTCTCTTCTTGCAAAACACTCTGCACACCTTTCTGCAACCTCAAAAACACGATGGGAGATGTTTTCTGTGCTGGCACAGTTTCTCCCTGCCAGACATAGTGGAAAAGCTTTCTGCTAAGATGTAGACTACAAAAGACGCTAAAGACCAAGGTACGATGCTCTCCGGAGCTAAGCGCCGCTCCCGGGCGTCTTTCGGCAGAAGCCGCGCTCCGGAGAGCACTGTGAGCGGCACAATCGTCTTTGCGCGAAGAAGCTGCTTCTTCGCCTCCGCCAGCCGGAGAGAGCGGCAGCTTCGGAAAGGTGAAGAAGGAAGCTGTACAACACTGGCATTGTGTGCGCAGCTTGCCAACTGATAGAAAGCAGTACCTTTGCACTCTCCTGCCTTTTCCAATCACATGAACATTCCATTGGAAGCTGTTTTGGACAACTTTCTCTCTCTTCTTGCAAAACACTCGGCACACCTTTCTGCAACCTCCAAAACACGATGGGAGATGTTTTCTGTGCTGGCACAGTTTCTCCCTGCCAGACATAGTGGAAAAGCTTTCTGCTAAGATGTAGACTACAAAAGACGCTAGAGAACAAGGTACGATGCTCTCCGGAGCTAAGCGCCGCTCCCGGGCGTCTTTCGGCAGAAGCCGCGCTAAGGAGAGCACTGTGAGCGGCACAATCGTCTTTGCGCGAAGAAGCCGCTTCTTCGCCTCCGCCAGCCGGAGAGAGCGGCAGCTTCGGAAAGGTGAAGAAGGAAGCTGTACAACACTGGCATTGTGTGCGCAGCTTGCTAACTGATAGAAAGCAGTACCTTTGCACTCTCCTGCCTTTTCCAATCACATGAACATTCCATTGGAAGCTGTTTTGGACAACTTTCTCTCTCTTCTTGCAAAACACTCGGCACACCTTTCTGCAACCTCAAAAACACGATGGGAGATGTTTTCTGTGCTGGCACAGTTTCTCCCTGCCAGACATAGTGGAAAAGCTTTCTGCTAAGATGTAGACTACAAAAGACGCTAAAGACCAAGGCACGATGCTCTCCGGAGCAAAGCGCCGCTCCCGGGCGTCTTTCGGCAGAAGCCGCGCTCCGGAGAGCACTGTGAGCGGCACAATCGTCTTTGCGCGAAGAAGCCGCTTCTTCGCCTCCGCCAGCCGGAGAGAGCGGCAGCTTCGGAAAGGTGAAGAAGGAAGCTGTACAACACTGGCATTGTGTGCGCAGCTTGCCAACTGATAGAAAGCAGTACCTTTGCACTCTCCTGCCTTTTCCAATCACATGAACATTCCATTGCAAGCTGTTTTGGACAACTTTCTCTCTCTTCTTGCAAAACACTCTGCACACCTTTCTGCAACCTCAAAAACACGATGGGAGATGTTTTCTGTGCTGGCACAGTTTCTCCCTGCCAGACATAGTGGAAAAGCTTTCTGCTAAGATGTAGACTACAAAAGACGCTAGAGAGCAAGGCACGATGCTCTCCGGAGCTAAGCGCCGCTCCTGGGCGTCTTTCGGCAGAAGCGCCGCTCCGGAGAGCCCTGTGAGCGGCACAATCGTCTTTGCGCGAAGAAGCCGCTTCTTCGCCTCCGCCAGCCGGAGAGAGCGGCAGCTTCGGAAAGGTGAAGAAGGAAGCTGTACAACACTGGCATTGTGTGCGCAGCTTGCCAACTGATAGAAAACAGTACCTTTGCACTCTCCTGCCTTTTCCAATCACATGAACATTCCATTGCAAGCTGTTTTGGACAACTTTCTCTCTCTTCTTGCAAAACACTCTGCACACATTTCTGCAACCTCAAAAACACGATGGGAGATGTTTTCTGTGCTGGCACAGTTTCTCCCTGCCAGACATAGTGGAAAAGCTTTCTGCTAAGATGTAGACTACAAAAGACGCTAAAGACCAAGGCACGATGCTCTCCGGAGCTAAGCGCCGCTCCCGGGCGTCTTTCGGCAGAAGCCGCGCTCCGGAGAGCACTGTGAGCGGCACAATCGTCTTTGCGCGAAGAAGCCGCTTCTTCGCCTCCGCCAGCCGGAGAGAGCGGCAGCTTCGGAAAGGTGAAGAAGGAAGCTGTACAACACTGGCATTGTGTGCGCAACTTGCCAACTGATAGAAAACAGTACCTTTGCACTCTCCTGCCTTTTCCAATCACATGAACATTCCATTGCAAGCTGTTTTGGACAACTTTCTCTCTCTTCTTGCAAAACACTCGGCACACCTTTCTGCAACCTCCAAAACACGATGGGAGATGTTTTCTGTGCTGGCACAGTTTCTCCCTGCCAGACATAGTGGAAAAGCTTTCTGCTAAGATGTAGACTACAAAAGACGCTAAAGACCAAGGTACGATGCTCTCCGGAGCTAAGCGCCGCTCCCGGGCGTCTTTCGGCAGAAGCCGCGCTCCGGAGAGCACTGTGAGCGGCACAATCGTCTTTGCGCAAAGAAGCAGCTTCTTCGCCTCCGCCAGCCGGAGAGAGCGGCAGCTTCGGAAAGGTGAAGAAGGAAGCTGTACAACACTGGCATTGTGTGCGCAGCTTGCCAACTGATAGACAACAGTACCTTTGCACTCTCCTGCCTTTTCCAATCACATGAACATTCCATTGCAAGCTGTTTTGGACAACTTTCTCTCTCTTCTTGCAAAACACTCGGCACACCTTTCTGCAACCTCAAAAACACGATGGGAGATGTTTTCTGTGCTGGCACAGTTTCTCCCTGCCAGACATAGTGGAAAAGCTTTCTGCTAAGATGTAGACTACAAAAGACGCTAGAGAACAAGGTACGATGCTCTCCGGAGCTAAGCGCCGCTCCCGGGCGTCTTTCGGCAGAAGCCGCGCTAAGGAGAGCCCTGTGAGCGGCACAATCGTCTTTGCGCGAAGAAGCCGCTTCTTCGCCTCCGCCAGCCGGAGAGAGCGGCAGCTTCGGAAAGGTGAAGAAGGAAGCTGTACAACACTGGCATTGTGTGCGCAGCTTGCCAACTGATAGACAACAGTACCTTTGCACTCTCCTGCCTTTTCCAATCACATGAACATTCCATTGCAAGCTGTTTTGGACAACTTTCTCTCTCTTCTTGCAAAACACTCGGCACACCTTTCTGCAACCTCAAAAACACGATGGGAGATGTTTTCTGTGCTGGCACAGTTTCTCCCTGCCAGACATAGTGGAAAAGCTTTCTGCTAAGATGTAGACTACAAAAGACGCTAGAGACCAAGGTACGATCCTCTCCGGAGCTAAGCGCCGCTCCCGGGCGTCTTTCGGCAGAAGCCGCGCTAAGGAGAGCACTGTGAGTGGCACAATCGTCTTTGCGCGAAGAAGCCGCTTTTTCGCCTCCGCCAGCCGGAGAGAGCGGCAGCTTCGGAAAGGTGAAGAAGGAAGCTGTACAACACTGGCATTGTGTGCGCAGCTTGCCAACTGATAGAAAACAGTACCTTTGCACTCTCCTGCCTTTTCCAATCACATGAACATTCCATTGGAAGCTGTTTTGGACAACTTTCTCTCTCTTCTTGCAAAACACTCTGCACACCTTTCTGCAACCTCCAAAACACGATGGGAGATGTTTTCTGTGCTGGCACAGTTTCTCCCTGCCAGACATAGTGGAAAAGCTTTCTGCTAAGATGTAGACTACAAAAGACGCTAAAGACCAAGGTACGATGCTCTCCGGAGCTAAGCGCCGCTCCCGGGCGTCTTTCGGCAGAAGCCGCGCTCCGGAGAGCACTGTGAGCGGCACAATCGTCTTTGCGCGAAGAAGCCGCTTCTTCGCCTCCGCCAGCCGGAGAGAGCGGCAGCTTCGGAAAGGTGAAGAAGGAAGCTGTACAACACTGGCATTGTGTGCGCAGCTTGCCAACTGATAGAAAACAGTACCTTTGCACTCTCCTGCCTTTTCCAATCACATGAACATTCCATTGGAAGCTGTTTTGGACAACTTTCTCTCTCTTCTTGCAAAACACTCTGCACACCTTTCTGCAACCTCAAAAACACGATGGGAGATGTTTTCTGTGCTGGCACAGTTTCTCCCTGCCAGACATAGTGGAAAAGCTTTCTGCTAAGATGTAGACTACAAAAGACGCTAAAGACCAAGGTACGATGCTCTCCGGAGCTAAGCGCCGCTGCCGGGCGTCTTTCGGCAGAAGCCGCGCTAAGGAGAGCACTGGGAGTGGCACAATCGTCTTTGCGCGAAGAAGCCGCTTTTTCGCCTCCGCCAGCCGGAGAGAGCGGCAGCTTCGGAAAGGTGAAGAAGGAAGCTGTACAACACTGGCATTGTGTGCGCAGCTTGCCAACTGATAGAAAACAGTACCTTTGCACTCTCCTGCCTTTTCCAATCACATGAACATTCCATTGCAAGCTGTTTCGGACAACTTTCTCTCTCTTCTTGCAAAACACTCTGCACACCTTTCTGCAACCTCAAAAACACGATGGGAGATGTTTTCTGTGCTGGCACAGTTTCTCCCTGCCAGACATAGTGGAAAAGCTTTCTGCTAAGATGTAGACTACAAAAGACGCTAAAGACCAAGGTACGATGCTCTCCGGAGCTAAGCGCCGCTCCCGGGCGTCTTTCGGCAGAAGCCGCGCTCCGGACAGCACTGTGAGCGGCACAATCGTCTTTGCGCGAAGAAGCCGCTTCTTCGCCTCCGCCAGCCGGAGAGAGCGGCAGCTTCGGAAAGGTGAAGAAGGAAGCTGTACAACACTGGCATTGTGTGCGCAGCTTGCCAACTGATAGAAAGCAGTACCTTTGCACTCTCCTGCCTTTTCCAATCACATGAACATTCCATTGGAAGCTGTTTTGGACAACTTTCTCTCTCTTCTTGCAAAACACTCTGCACACCTTTCTGCAACCTCAAAAACATGATGGGAGATGTTTTCTGTGCTGGCACAGTTTCTCCCTGCCAGACATAGTGGAAAAGCTTTCTGCTAAGATGTAGACTACAAAAGACGCTAGAGACCAAGGTACGATGCTCTCCGGAGCTAAGCGCCGCTCCCGGGCGTCTTTCGGCAGAAGCCGCGCTCCGGAGAGCACTGTGAGCGGCACAATCGTCTTTGCGCGAAGAAGCCGCTTCTTCGCCTCCGCCAGCCGGAGAGAGCGGCAGCTTCGGAAAGGTGAAGAAGGAAGCTGTACAACACTGGCATTGTGTGCGCAGCTTGCCAACTGATAGACAACATTACCTTTGCACTCTCCTGCCTTTTCCAATCACATGAACATTCCATTGCAAGCTGTTTTGGACAACTTTCTCTCTCTTCTTGCAAAACACTCGGCACACCTTTCTGCAACCTCAAAAACACGATGGGAGATGTTTTCTGTGCTGGCACAGTTTCTCCCTGCCAGACATAGTGGAAAAGCTTTCTGCTAAGATGTAGACTACAAAAGACGCTAGAGAACAAGGTACGATGCTCTCCGGAGCTAAGCGCCGCTCCCGGGCGTCTTTCGGCAGAAGCCGCGCTAAGGAGAGCCCTGTGAGCGGCACAATCGTCTTTGCGCGAAGAAGCCGCTTCTTCGCCTCCGCCAGCCGGAGAGAGCGGCAGCTTCGGAAAGGTGAAGAAGGAAGCTGTACAACACTGGCATTGTGTGCGCAGCTTGCCAACTGATAGACAACAGTACCTTTGCACTCTCCTGCCTTTTCCAATCACATGAACATTCCATTGGAAGCTGTTTTGGACAACTTTCTCTCTCTTCTTGCAAAACACTCGGCACACCTTTCTGCAACCTCCAAAACACGATGGGAGATGTTTTCTGTGCTGGCACAGTTTCTCCCTGCCAGACATAGTGGAAAAGCTTTCTGCTAAGATGTAGACTACAAAAGACGCTAAAGACCAAGGTACGATGCTCTCCGGAGCTAAGCGCCGCTCCCGGGCGTCTTTCGGCAGAAGCCGCGCTCCGGAGAGCACTGTGAGCGGCACAATCGTCTTTGCGCGAAGAAGCAGCTTCTTCGCCTCCGCCAGCCGGAGAGAGCGGCAGCTTCGGAAAGGTGAAGAAGGAAGCTGTACAACACTGGCATTGTGTGCGCAGCTTGCCAACTGATAGAAAGCAGTACCTTTGCACTCTCCTGCCTTTTCCAATCACATGAACATTCCATTGGAAGCTGTTTTGGACAACTTTCTCTCTCTTCTTGCAAAACACTCGGCACACCTTTCTGCAACCTCAAAAACACGATGGGAGATGTTTTCTGTGCTGGCACAGTTTCTCCCTGCCAGACATAGTGGAAAAGCTTTCTGCTAAGATGTAGACTACAAAAGACGCTAGAGAACAAGGTACGTTGCTCTCCGGAGCTAAGCGCCGCTGCCGGGCGTCTTTCGGCAGAAGCCGCGCTCCGGAGAGCACTGTGAGCGGCACAATCGTCTTTGCGCGAAGAAGCCGCTTCTTCGCCTCCGCCAGCCGGAGAGAGCGGCAGCTTCGGAAAGGTGAAGAAGGAAGCTGTACAACACTGGCATTGTGTGCGCAGCTTGCCAACTGATAGAAAACAGTACCTTTGCACTCTCCTGCCTTTTCCAATCACATGAACATTCCATTGGAAGCTGTTTTGGACAACTTTCTCTCTCTTCTTGCAAAACACTCTGCACACCTTTCTGCAACCTCAAAAACACGATGGGAGATGTTTTCTGTGCTGGCACAGTTTCTCCCTGCCAGACATAGTGGAAAAGCTTTCTGCTAAGATGTAGACTACAAAAGACGCTAAAGACCAAGGTACGATGCTCTCCGGAGCTAAGCGCCGCTCCCGGGCGTCTTTCGGCAGAAGCCGCGCTCCGGAGAGCCCTGTGAGCGGCACAATCGTCTTTGCGCGAAGAAGCCGCTTCTTCGCCTCCGCCAGCCGGAGAGAGCGGCAGCTTCGGAAAGGTGAAGAAGGAAGCTGTACAACACTGGCATTGTGTGCGCAGCTTGCCAACTGATAGAAAACAGTACCTTTGCACTCTCCTGCCTTTTCCAATCACATGAACATTCCATTGGAAGCTGTTTTGGACAACTTTCTCTCTCTTCTTGCAAAACACTCGGCACACCTTTCTGCAACCTCAAAACCACGATGGGAGATGTTTTCTGTGCTGGCACAGTTTCTCCCTGCCAGACATAGTGGAAAAGCTTTCTGCTAAGATGTAGACTACAAAAGACGCTAAAGACCAAGGTACGATGCTCTCCGGAGCTAAGCGCCGCTGCCGGGCGTCTTTCGGCAGAAGCCGCGCTAAGGAGAGCACTGTGAGTGGCACAATCGTCTTTGCGCGAAGAAGCCGCTTCTTCGCCTCCGCCAGCCGGAGAGAGCGGCAGCTTCGGAAAGGTGAAGAAGGAAGCTGTACAACACTGGCATTGTGTGCGCAGCTTGCCAACTGATAGAAAACAGTACCTTTGCACTCTCCTGCCTTTTCCAATCACATGAACATTCCATTGGAAGCTGTTTTGGACAACTTTCTCTCTCTTCTTGCAAAACACTCTGCACACCTTTCTGCAACCTCAAAAACACGATGGGAGATGTTTTCTGTGCTGGCACAGTTTCTCCCTGCCAGACATAGTGGAAAAGCTTTCTGCTAAGATGTAGACTACAAAAGACGCTAAAGACCAAGGTACGATGCTCTCCGGAGCTAAGCGCCGCTCCCGGGCGTCTTTCGGCAGAAGCCGCGCTCCGGAGAGCACTGTGAGCGGCACAATCGTCTTTGCGCGAAGAAGCCGCTTCTTCGCCTCCGCCAGCCGGAGAGAGCGGCAGCTTCGGAAAGGTGAAGAAGGAAGCTGTACAACACTGGCATTGTGTGCGCAGCTTGCCAACTGATAGAAAGCAGTACCTTTGCACTCTCCTGCCTTTTCCAATCACATGAACATTCCATTGCAAGCTGTTTTGGACAACTTTCTCTCTCTTCTTGCAAAACACTCTGCACACCTTTCTGCAACCTCAAAAACACGATGGGAGATGTTTTCTGTGCTGGCACAGTTTCTCCCTGCCAGACATAGTGGAAAAGCTTTCTGCTAAGATGTAGACTACAAAAGACGCTAAAGACCAAGGTACGATGCTCTCCGGAGCTAAGCGCCGCTCCCGGGCGTCTTTCGGCAGAAGCCGCGCTAAGGAGAGCACTGTGAGCGGCACAATCGTCTTTGCGCGAAGAAGCCGCTTCTTCGCCTCCGCCAGCCGGAGAGAGCGGCAGCTTCGGAAAGGTGAAGAAGGAAGCTGTACAACACTGGCATTGTGTGCGCAGCTTGCCAACTGATAGACAACATTACCTTTGCACTCTCCTGCCTTTTCCAATCACATGAACATTCCATTGCAAGCTGTTTTGGACAACTTTCTCTCTCTTCTTGCAAAACACTCGGCACACCTTTCTGCAACCTCAAAAACACGATGGGAGATGTTTTCTGTGCTGGCACAGTTTCTCCCTGCCAGACATAGTGGAAAAGCTTTCTGCTAAGATGTAGACTACAAAAGACGCTAGAGACCAAGGTACGATGCTCTCCGGAGCTAAGCGCCGCTCCCGGGCGTCTTTCGGCAGAAGCCGCGCTAAGGAGAGCACTGGGAGTGGCACAATCGTCTTTGCGCGAAGAAGCCGCTTTTTCGCCTCCGCCAGCTGGAGAGAGCGGCAGCTTCGGAAAGGTGAAGAAGGAAGCTGTACAACACTGGCATTGTGTGCGCAGCTTGCCAACTGATAGAAAACAGTACCTTTGCACTCTCCTGCCTTTTCCAATCACATGAACATTCCATTGCAAGCTGTTTTGGACAACTTTCCTTTCTTCATGCCAAACACTTGGCAGACCCCTATGCAACCTCAAAAACACGATGGGAGATGTTTTCTGTGCTGGCACAGTTTCTCCCTGCCAGACATAGTGGAAAAGCTTTCTGCTAAGATGTAGACTACAAAAGACGCTAAAGACCAAGGCACGATGCTCTCCGGAGCTAAGCGCCGCTCCCGGGCGTCTTTCGGCAGAAGCCGCGCTCCGGAGAGCACTGTGAGCGGCACAATCGTCTTTGCGCGAAGAAGCCGCTTCTTCGCCTCCGCCAGCCGGAGAGAGCGGCAGCTTCGGAAAGGTGAAGAAGGAAGCTGTACAACACTGGCATTGTGTGCGCAACTTGCCAACTGATAGAAAACAGTACCTTTGCACTCTCCTGCCTTTTCCAATCACATGAACATTCCATTGGAAGCTGTTTTGGACAACTTTCTCTCTCTTCTTGCAAAACACTCTGCACACCTTTCTGCAACCTCAAAAACACGATGGGAGATGTTTTCTGTGCTGGCACAGTTTCTCCCTGCCAGACATAGTGGAAAAGCTTTCTGCTAAGATGTAGACTACAAAAGACGCTAAAGACCAAGGTACGATGCTCTCCGGAGCTAAGCGCCGCTGCCGGGCGTCTTTCGGCAGAAGCCGCGCTCCGGAGAGCACTGTGAGCGGCACAATCGTCTTTGCGCGAAGAAGCTGCTTCTTCGCCTCCGCCAGCCGGAGAGAGCGGCAGCTTCGGAAAGGTGAAGAAGGAAGCTGTACAACACTGGCATTGTGTGCGCAGCTTGCCAACTGATAGAAAGCAGTACCTTTGCACTCTCCTGCCTTTTCCAATCACATGAATATTCCATTGGAAGCTGTTTTGGACAACTTTCTCTCTCTTCTTGCAAAACACTCTGCACACCTTTCTGCAACCTCAAAAACACGATGGGAGATGTTTTCTGTGCTGGCACAGTTTCTCCCTGCCAGACATAGTGGAAAAGCTTTCTGCTAAGATGTAGACTACAAAAGACGCTAAAGACCAAGGTACGATGCTCTCCGGAGCTAAGCGCCGCTCCCGGGCGTCTTTCGGCAGAAGCCGCGCTCCGGAGAGCACTGTGAGCGGCACAATCGTCTTTGCGCGAAGAAGCTGCTTCTTCGCCTCCGCCAGCCGGAGAGAGTGGCAGCTTCGGAAAGGTGAAGAAGGAAGCTGTACAACACTGGCATTGTGTGCGCAGCTTGCCAACTGATAGAAAACAGTACCTTTGCACTCTCCTGCCTTTTCCAATCACATGAACATTCCATTGCAAGCTGTTTTGGACAACTTTCTCTCTCTTCTTGCAAAACACTCGGCACACCTTTCTGCAACCTCAAAAACACGATGGGAGATGTTTTCTGTGCTGGCACAGTTTCTCCCTGCCAGACATAGTGGAAAAGCTTTCTGCTAAGATGTAGACTACAAAAGACGCTAGAGAACAAGGTACGATGCTCTCCGGAGCTAAGCGCCGCTCCCGGGCGTCTTTCGGCAGAAGCCGCGCTAAGGAGAGCACTGTGAGCGGCACAATCGTCTTTGCGCGAAGAAGCCGCTTCTTCGCCTCCGCCAGCCGGAGAGAGCGGCAGCTTCGGAAAGGTGAAGAAGGAAGCTGTACAACACTGGCATTGTGTGCGCAGCTTGCCAACTGATAGACAACAGTACCTTTGCACTCTCCTGCCTTTTCCAATCACATGAACATTCCATTGGAAGCTGTTTTGGACAACTTTCTCTCTCTTCTTGCAAAACACTCGGCACACCTTTCTGCAACCTCAAAAACACGATGGGAGATGTTTTCTGTGCTGGCACAGTTTCTCCCTGCCAGACATAGTGGAAAAGCTTTCTGCTAAGATGTAGACTACAAAAGACGCTAGAGACCAAGGTACGATGCTCTCCGGAGCTAAGCGCCGCTCCCGGGCGTCTTTCGGCAGAAGCCGCGCTAAGGAGAGCACTGGGAGTGGCACAATCGTCTTTGCGCGAAGAAGCCGCTTTTTCGCCTCCGCCAGCCGGAGAGAGCGGCAGCTTCGGAAAGGTGAAGAAGGAAGCTGTACAACACTGGCATTGTGTGCGCAGCTTGCCAACTGATAGAAAACAGTACCTTTGCACTCTCCGGCCTTTTCCAATCACATGAACATTCCATTGCAATCTGTTTTGGACAACTTTCCTTTCTTCATGCCCAACACTTGGCAGACCCCTATGCAACCTCAAAAACACGATGGGAGATGTTTTCTGTGCTGGCACAGTTTCTCCCTGCCAGACATAGTGGAAAAGCTTTCTGCTAAGATGTAGACTACCAAAGACGCTAGAGAGCAAGGCACGATGCTCTCCGGAGCTAAGCGCCGCTCCCGGGCGTCTTTCGGCAGAAGCCGCGCTCCGGAGAGCACTGTGAGCGGCACAATCGTCTTTGCGCGAAGAAGCCGCTTCTTCGCCTCCGCCAGCCGGAGAGAGCGGCAGCTTCGGAAAGGTGAAGAAGGAAGCTGTACAACACTGGCATTGTGTGCGCAACTTGCCAACTGATAGAAAACAGTACCTTTGCACTCTCCTGCCTTTTCCAATCACATGAACATTCCATTGGAAGCTGTTTTGGACAACTTTCTCTCTCTTCTTGCAAAACACTCTGCACACCTTTCTGCAACCTCAAAAACACGATGGGAGATGTTTTCTGTGCTGGCACAGTTTCTCCCTGCCAGACATAGTGGAAAAGCTTTCTGCTAAGATGTAGACTACAAAAGACGCTAAAGACCAAGGTACGATGCTCTCCGGAGCTAAGCGCCGCTCCCGGGCGTCTTTCGGCAGAAGCCGCGCTCCGGAGAGCACTGTGAGCGGCACAATCGTCTTTGCGCGAAGAAGCCGCTTCTTCGCCTCCGCCAGCCGGAGAGAGCGGCAGCTTCGGAAAGGTGAAGAAGGAAGCTGTACAACACTGGCATTGTGTGCGCAGCTTGCCAACTGATAGACAACAGTACCTTTGCACTCTCCTGCCTTTTCCAATCACATGAACATTCCATTGCAAGCTGTTTTGGACAACTTTCTCTCTCTTCTTGCAAAACACTCTGCACACCTATCTGCAACCTCAAAAACACGATGGGAGATGTTTTCTGTGCTGGCACAGTTTCTCCCTGCCAGACATAGTGGAAAAGCTTTCTGCTAAGATGTAGACTACAAAAGACGCTAAAGACCAAGGCACGATGCTCTCCGGAGCTAAGCGCCGCTCCCGGGCGTCTTTCGGCAGAAGCCGCGCTCCGGAGAGCACTGTGAGCGGCACAATCGTCTTTGCGCGAAGAAGCCGCTTCTTCGCCTCCGCCAGCCGGAGAGAGCGGCAGCTTCGGAAAGGTGAAGAAGGAAGCTGTACAACACTGGCATTGTGTGCGCAGCTTGCCAACTGATAGAAAACAGTACCTTTGCACTCTCCTGCCTTTTCCAATCACATGAACATTCCATTGCAAGCTGTTTTGGACAACTTTCTCTCTCTTCTTGCAAAACACTCTGCACACCTTTCTGCAACCTCAAAAACACGATGGGAGATGTTTTCTGTGCTGGCACAGTTTCTCCCTGCCAGACATAGTGGAAAAGCTTTCTGCTAAGATGTAGACTACAAAAGACGCTAAAGACCAAGGTACGATGCTCTCCGGAGCTAAGCGCCGCTGCCGGGCGTCTTTCGGCAGAAGCCGCGCTCCGGAGAGCACTGTGAGCGGCACAATCGTCTTTGCGCGAAGAAGCCGCTTCTTCGCCTCCGCCAGCCGGAGAGAGCGGCAGCTTCGGAAAGGTGAAGAAGGAAGCTGTACAACACTGGCATTGTGTGCGCAGCTTGCCAACTGATAGAAAACAGTACCTTTGCACTCTCCTGCCTTTTCCAATCACATGAACATTCCATTGCAAGCTGTTTTGGACAACTTTCTCTCTCTTCTTGCAAAACACTCTGCACACCTTTCTGCAACCTCCAAAACACGATGGGAGATGTTTTCTGTGCTGGCACAGTTTCTCCCTGCCAGACATAGTGGAAAAGCTTTCTGCTAAGATGTAGACTACAAAAGACGCTAAAGACCAAGGTACGATGCTCTCCGGAGCTAAGCGCCGCTCCCGGGCGTCTTTCGGCAGAAGCCGCGCTCCGGAGAGCACTGTGAGCGGCACAATCGTCTTTGCGCGAAGAAGCTGCTTCTTCGCCTCCGCCAGCCGGAGAGAGCGGCAGCTTCGGAAAGGTGAAGAAGGAAGCTGTACAACACTGGCATTGTGTGCGCAGCTTGCCAACTGATAGAAAACAGTACCTTTGCACTCTCCTGCCTTTTCCAATCACATGAACATTCCATTGCAAGCTGTTTTGGACAACTTTCTCTCTCTTCTTGCAAAACACTCGGCACACCTTTCTGCAACCTCAAAAACACGATGGGAGATGTTTTCTGTGCTGGCACAGTTTCTCCCTGCCAGACATAGTGGAAAAGCTTTCTGCTAAGATGTAGACTACAAAAGACGCTAGAGAACAAGGTACGATGCTCTCCGCAGCTAAGCGCCGCTCCCGGGCGTCTTTCGGCAGAAGCCGCGCTAAGGAGAGCACTGTGAGCGGCACAATCGTCTTTGCGCGAAGAAGCCGCTTCTTCGCCTCCGCCAGCCGGAGAGAGCGGCAGCTTCGGAAAGGTGAAGAAGGAAGCTGTACAACACTGGCATTGTGTGCGCAGCTTGCCAACTGATAGACAACAGTACCTTTGCACTCTCCTGCCTTTTCCAATCACATGAACATTCCATTGCAAGCTGTTTTGGACAACTTTCTCTCTCTTCTTGCAAAACACTCGGCACACCTTTCTGCAACCTCAAAAACACGATGGGAGATGTTTTCTGTGCTGGCACAGTTTCTCCCTGCCAGACATAGTGGAAAAGCTTTCTGCTAAGATGTAGACTACAAAAGACGCTAGAGACCAAGGTACGATGCTCTCCGGAGCTAAGCGCCGCTCCCGGGCGTCTTTCGGCAGAAGCCGCGCTCCGGAGAGCCCTGTGAGCGGCACAATCGTCTTTGCGCGAAGAAGCCGCTTCTTCGCCTCCGCCAGCCGGAGAGAGCGGCAGCTTCGGAAAGGTGAAGAAGGAAGCTGTACAACACTGGCATTGTGTGCGCAGCTTGCCAACTGATAGAAAACAGTACCTTTGCACTCTCCTGCCTTTTCCAATCACATGAACATTCCATTGGAAGCTGTTTTGGACAACTTTCTCTCTCTTCTTGCAAAACACTCGGCACACCTTTCTGCAACCTCAAAACCACGATGGGAGATGTTTTCTGTGCTGGCACAGTTTCTCCCTGCCAGACATAGTGGAAAAGCTTTCTGCTAAGATGTAGACTACAAAAGACGCTAAAGACCAAGGTACGATGCTCTCCGGAGCTAAGCGCCGCTGCCGGGCGTCTTTCGGCAGAAGCCGCGCTAAGGAGAGCACTGTGAGTGGCACAATCGTCTTTGCGCGAAGAAGCCGCTTCTTCGCCTCCGCCAGCCGGAGAGAGCGGCAGCTTCGGAAAGGTGAAGAAGGAAGCTGTACAACACTGGCATTGTGTGCGCAGCTTGCCAACTGATAGAAAACAGTACCTTTGCACTCTCCTGCCTTTTCCAATCACATGAACATTCCATTGGAAGCTGTTTTGGACAACTTTCTCTCTCTTCTTGCAAAACACTCTGCACACCTTTCTGCAACCTCAAAAACACGATGGGAGATGTTTTCTGTGCTGGCACAGTTTCTCCCTGCCAGACATAGTGGAAAAGCTTTCTGCTAAGATGTAGACTACAAAAGACGCTAAAGACCAAGGTACGATGCTCTCCGGAGCTAAGCGCCGCTCCCGGGCGTCTTTCGGCAGAAGCCGCGCTCCGGAGAGCACTGTGAGCGGCACAATCGTCTTTGCGCGAAGAAGCCGCTTCTTCGCCTCCGCCAGCCGGAGAGAGCGGCAGCTTCGGAAAGGTGAAGAAGGAAGCTGTACAACACTGGCATTGTGTGCGCAGCTTGCCAACTGATAGAAAGCAGTACCTTTGCACTCTCCTGCCTTTTCCAATCACATGAACATTCCATTGCAAGCTGTTTTGGACAACTTTCTCTCTCTTCTTGCAAAACACTCTGCACACCTTTCTGCAACCTCAAAAACACGATGGGAGATGTTTTCTGTGCTGGCACAGTTTCTCCCTGCCAGACATAGTGGAAAAGCTTTCTGCTAAGATGTAGACTACAAAAGACGCTAGAGACCAAGGTACGATGCTCTCCGGAGCTAAGCGCCGCTCCCGGGCGTCTTTCGGCAGAAGCCGCGCTAAGGAGAGCACTGTGAGCGGCACAATCGTCTTTGCGCGAAGAAGCCGCTTCTTCGCCTCCGCCAGCCGGAGAGAGCGGCAGCTTCGGAAAGGTGAAGAAGGAAGCTGTACAACACTGGCATTGTGTGCGCAGCTTGCCAACTGATAGACAACATTACCTTTGCACTCTCCTGCCTTTTCCAATCACATGAACATTCCATTGCAAGCTGTTTTGGACAACTTTCTCTCTCTTCTTGCAAAACACTCGGCACACCTTTCTGCAACCTCAAAAACACGATGGGAGATGTTTTCTGTGCTGGCACAGTTTCTCCCTGCCAGACATAGTGGAAAAGCTTTCTGCTAAGATGTAGACTACAAAAGACGCTAGAGACCAAGGTACGATGCTCTCCGGAGCTAAGCGCCGCTCCCGGGCGTCTTTCGGCAGAAGCCGCGCTAAGGAGAGCACTGGGAGTGGCACAATCGTCTTTGCGCGAAGAAGCCGCTTTTTCGCCTCCGCCAGCTGGAGAGAGCGGCAGCTTCGGAAAGGTGAAGAAGGAAGCTGTACAACACTGGCATTGTGTGCGCAGCTTGCCAACTGATAGAAAACAGTACCTTTGCACTCTCCGGCCTTTTCCAATCACATGAACATTCCATTGCAAGCTGTTTTGGACAACTTTCCTTTCTTCATGCCAAACACTTGGCAGACCCCTATGCAACCTCAAAAACACGATGGGAGATGTTTTCTGTGCTGGCACAGTTTCTCCCTGCCAGACATAGTGGAAAAGCTTTCTGCTAAGATGTAGACTACAAAAGACGCTAAAGACCAAGGCACGATGCTCTCCGGAGCTAAGCGCCGCTCCCGGGCGTCTTTCGGCAGAAGCCGCGCTCCGGAGAGCACTGTGAGCGGCACAATCGTCTTTGCGCGAAGAAGCCGCTTCTTCGCCTCCGCCAGCCGGAGAGAGCGGCAGCTTCGGAAAGGTGAAGAAGGAAGCTGTACAACACTGGCATTGTGTGCGCAACTTGCCAACTGATAGAAAACAGTACCTTTGCACTCTCCTGCCTTTTCCAATCACATGAACATTCCATTGGAAGCTGTTTTGGACAACTTTCTCTCTCTTCTTGCAAAACACTCTGCACACCTTTCTGCAACCTCAAAAACACGATGGGAGATGTTTTCTGTGCTGGCACAGTTTCTCCCTGCCAGACATAGTGGAAAAGCTTTCTGCTAAGATGTAGACTACAAAAGACGCTAAAGACCAAGGTACGATGCTCTCCGGAGCTAAGCGCCGCTGCCGGGCGTCTTTCGGCAGAAGCCGCGCTCCGGAGAGCACTGTGAGCGGCACAATCGTCTTTGCGCGAAGAAGCTGCTTCTTCGCCTCCGCCAGCCGGAGAGAGCGGCAGCTTCGGAAAGGTGAAGAAGGAAGCTGTACAACACTGGCATTGTGTGCGCAGCTTGCCAACTGATAGAAAGCAGTACCTTTGCACTCTCCTGCCTTTTCCAATCACATGAATATTCCATTGGAAGCTGTTTTGGACAACTTTCTCTCTCTTCTTGCAAAACACTCTGCACACCTTTCTGCAACCTCAAAAACACGATGGGAGATGTTTTCTGTGCTGGCACAGTTTCTCCCTGCCAGACATAGTGGAAAAGCTTTCTGCTAAGATGTAGACTACAAAAGACGCTAAAGACCAAGGTACGATGCTCTCCGGAGCTAAGCGCCGCTCCCGGGCGTCTTTCGGCAGAAGCCGCGCTCCGGAGAGCACTGTGAGCGGCACAATCGTCTTTGCGCGAAGAAGCTGCTTCTTCGCCTCCGCCAGCCGGAGAGAGCGGCAGCTTCGGAAAGGTGAAGAAGGAAGCTGTACAACACTGGCATTGTGTGCGCAGCTTGCCAACTGATAGAAAACAGTACCTTTGCACTCTCCTGCCTTTTCCAATCACATGAACATTCCATTGCAAGCTGTTTTGGACAACTTTCTCTCTCTTCTTGCAAAACACTCGGCACACCTTTCTGCAACCTCAAAAACACGATGGGAGATGTTTTCTGTGCTGGCACAGTTTCTCCCTGCCAGACATAGTGGAAAAGCTTTCTGCTAAGATGTAGACTACAAAAGACGCTAGAGAACAAGGTACGATGCTCTCCGGAGCTAAGCGCCGCTCCCGGGCGTCTTTCGGCAGAAGCCGCGCTAAGGAGAGCACTGTGAGCGGCACAATCGTCTTTGCGCGAAGAAGCCGCTTCTTCGCCTCCACCAGCCGGAGAGAGCGGCAGCTTCGGAAAGGTGAAGAAGGAAGCTGTACAACACTGGCATTGTGTGCGCAGCTTGCCAACTGATAGACAACAGTACCTTTGCACTCTCCTGCCTTTTCCAATCACATGAACATTCCATTGGAAGCTGTTTTGGACAACTTTCTCTCTCTTCTTGCAAAACACTCGGCACACCTTTCTGCAACCTCAAAAACACGATGGGAGATGTTTTCTGTGCTGGCACAGTTTCTCCCTGCCAGACATAGTGGAAAAGCTTTCTGCTAAGATGTAGACTACAAAAGACGCTAGAGACCAAGGTACGATGCTCTCCGGAGCTAAGCGCCGCTCCCGGGCGTCTTTCGGCAGAAGCCGCGCTAAGGAGAGCACTGTGAGTGGCACAATCGTCTTTGCGCGAAGAAGCCGCTTTTTCGCCTCCGCCAGCCGGAGAGAGCGGCAGCTTCGGAAAGGTGAAGAAGGAAGCTGTACAACACTGGCATTGTGTGCGCAGCTTGCCAACTGATAGAAAACAGTACCTTTGCACTCTCCGGCCTTTTCCAATCACATGAACATTCCATTGCAATCTGTTTTGGACAACTTTCCTTTCTTCATGCCCAACACTTGGCAGACCCCTATGCAACCTCAAAAACACGATGGGAGATGTTTTCTGTGCTGGCACAGTTTCTCCCTGCCAGACATAGTGGAAAAGCTTTCTGCTAAGATGTAGACTACCAAAGACGCTAGAGAGCAAGGCACGATGCTCTCCGGAGCTAAGCGCCGCTCCCGGGCGTCTTTCGGCAGAAGCCGCGCTCCGGAGAGCACTGTGAGCGGCACAATCGTCTTTGCGCGAAGAAGCCGCTTCTTCGCCTCCGCCAGCCGGAGAGAGCGGCAGCTTCGGAAAGGTGAAGAAGGAAGCTGTACAACACTGGCATTGTGTGCGCAACTTGCCAACTGATAGAAAACAGTACCTTTGCACTCTCCTGCCTTTTCCAATCACATGAACATTCCATTGGAAGCTGTTTTGGACAACTTTCTCTCTCTTCTTGCAAAACACTCTGCACACCTTTCTGCAACCTCAAAAACACGATGGGAGATGTTTTCTGTGCTGGCACAGTTTCTCCCTGCCAGACATAGTGGAAAAGCTTTCTGCTAAGATGTAGACTACAAAAGACGCTAAAGACCAAGGTACGATGCTCTCCGGAGCTAAGCGCCGCTCCCGGGCGTCTTTCGGCAGAAGCCGCGCTCCGGAGAGCACTGTGAGCGGCACAATCGTCTTTGCGCGAAGAAGCCGCTTCTTCGCCTCCGCCAGCCGGAGAGAGCGGCAGCTTCGGAAAGGTGAAGAAGGAAGCTGTACAACACTGGCATTGTGTGCGCAGCTTGCCAACTGATAGACAACAGTACCTTTGCACTCTCCTGCCTTTTCCAATCACATGAACATTCCATTGCAAGCTGTTTTGGACAACTTTCTCTCTCTTCTTGCAAAACACTCTGCACACCTATCTGCAACCTCAAAAACACGATGGGAGATGTTTTCTGTGCTGGCACAGTTTCTCCCTGCCAGACATAGTGGAAAAGCTTTCTGCTAAGATGTAGACTACAAAAGACGCTAAAGACCAAGGCACGATGCTCTCCGGAGCTAAGCGCCGCTCCCGGGCGTCTTTCGGCAGAAGCCGCGCTCCGGAGAGCACTGTGAGCGGCACAATCGTCTTTGCGCGAAGAAGCCGCTTCTTCGCCTCCGCCAGCCGGAGAGAGCGGCAGCTTCGGAAAGGTGAAGAAGGAAGCTGTACAACACTGGCATTGTGTGCGCAGCTTGCCAACTGATAGAAAACAGTACCTTTGCACTCTCCTGCCTTTTCCAATCACATGAACATTCCATTGCAAGCTGTTTTGGACAACTTTCTCTCTCTTCTTGCAAAACACTCTGCACACCTTTCTGCAACCTCAAAAACACGATGGGAGATGTTTTCTGTGCTGGCACAGTTTCTCCCTGCCAGACATAGTGGAAAAGCTTTCTGCTAAGATGTAGACTACAAAAGACGCTAAAGACCAAGGTACGATGCTCTCCGGAGCTAAGCGCCGCTGCCGGGCGTCTTTCGGCAGAAGCCGCGCTCCGGAGAGCACTGTGAGCGGCACAATCGTCTTTGCGCGAAGAAGCCGCTTCTTCGCCTCCGCCAGCCGGAGAGAGCGGCAGCTTCGGAAAGGTGAAGAAGGAAGCTGTACAACACTGGCATTGTGTGCGCAGCTTGCCAACTGATAGAAAACAGTACCTTTGCACTCTCCTGCCTTTTCCAATCACATGAACATTCCATTGCAAGCTGTTTTGGACAACTTTCTCTCTCTTCTTGCAAAACACTCTGCACACCTTTCTGCAACCTCCAAAACACGATGGGAGATGTTTTCTGTGCTGGCACAGTTTCTCCCTGCCAGACATAGTGGAAAAGCTTTCTGCTAAGATGTAGACTACAAAAGACGCTAAAGACCAAGGTACGATGCTCTCCGGAGCTAAGCGCCGCTCCCGGGCGTCTTTCGGCAGAAGCCGCGCTCCGGAGAGCACTGTGAGCGGCACAATCGTCTTTGCGCGAAGAAGCTGCTTCTTCGCCTCCGCCAGCCGGAGAGAGCGGCAGCTTCGGAAAGGTGAAGAAGGAAGCTGTACAACACTGGCATTGTGTGCGCAGCTTGCCAACTGATAGAAAACAGTACCTTTGCACTCTCCTGCCTTTTCCAATCACATGAACATTCCATTGCAAGCTGTTTTGGACAACTTTCTCTCTCTTCTTGCAAAACACTCGGCACACCTTTCTGCAACCTCAAAAACACGATGGGAGATGTTTTCTGTGCTGGCACAGTTTCTCCCTGCCAGACATAGTGGAAAAGCTTTCTGCTAAGATGTAGACTACAAAAGACGCTAGAGAACAAGGTACGATGCTCTCCGGAGCTAAGCGCCGCTCCCGGGCGTCTTTCGGCAGAAGCCGCGCTAAGGAGAGCACTGTGAGCGGCACAATCGTCTTTGCGCGAAGAAGCCGCTTCTTCGCCTCCGCCAGCCGGAGAGAGCGGCAGCTTCGGAAAGGTGAAGAAGGAAGCTGTACAACACTGGCATTGTGTGCGCAGCTTGCCAACTGATAGACAACAGTACCTTTGCACTCTCCTGCCTTTTCCAATCACATGAACATTCCATTGCAAGCTGTTTTGGACAACTTTCTCTCTCTTCTTGCAAAACACTCGGCACACCTTTCTGCAACCTCAAAAACACGATGGGAGATGTTTTCTGTGCTGGCACAGTTTCTCCCTGCCAGACATAGTGGAAAAGCTTTCTGCTAAGATGTAGACTACAAAAGACGCTAGAGACCAAGGTACGATGCTCTCCGGAGCTAAGCGCCGCTCCCGGGCGTCTTTCGGCAGAAGCCGCGCTAAGGAGAGCACTGGGAGTGGCACAATCGTCTTTGCGCGAAGAAGCCGCTTTTTCGCCTCCGCCAGCCGGAGAGAGCGGCAGCTTCGGAAAGGTGAAGAAGGAAGCTGTACAACACTGGCATTGTGTGCGCAGCTTGCCAACTGATAGAAAACAGTACCTTTGCACTCTCCGGCCTTTTACAATCACATGAACATTCCATTGCAATCTGTTTTGGACAACTTTCCTTTCTTCATGCCAAACACTTGGCAGACCCCTATGCAACCTCAAAAACACGATGGGAGATGTTTTCTGTGCTGGCACAGTTTCTCCCTGCCAGACATAGTGGAAAAGCTTTCTGCTAAGATGTAGACTACAAAAGACGCTAGAGAGCAAGGCACGATGCTCTCCGGAGCTAAGCGCCGCTCCCGGGCGTCTTTCGGCAGAAGCCGCGCTCCGGAGAGCACTGTGAGCGGCACAATCGTCTTTGCGCGAAGAAGCCGCTTCTTCGCCTCCGCCAGCCGGAGAGAGCGGCAGCTTCGGAAAGGTGAAGAAGGAAGCTGTACAACACTGGCATTGTGTGCGCAACTTGCCAACTGATAGAAAACAGTACCTTTGCACTCTCCTGCCTTTTCCAATCACATGAACATTCCATTGGAAGCTGTTTTGGACAACTTTCTCTCTCTTCTTGCAAAACACTCTGCACACCTTTCTGCAACCTCCAAAACACGATGGGAGATGTTTTCTGTGCTGGCACAGTTTCTCCCTGCCAGACATAGTGGAAAAGCTTTCTGCTAAGATGTAGACTACAAAAGACGCTAAAGACCAAGGTACGATGCTCTCCGGAGCTAAGCGCCGCTCCCGGGCGTCTTTCGGCAGAAGCCGCGCTCCGGAGAGCACTGGGAGCGGCACAATCGTCTTTGCGCGAAGAAGCCGCTTCTTCGCCTCCGCCAGCCGGAGAGAGCGGCAGCTTCGGAAAGGTGAAGAAGGAAGCTGTACAACACTGGCATTGTGTGCGCAGCTTGCCAACTGATAGAAAACAGTACCTTTGCACTCTCCTGCCTTTTCCAATCACATGAACATTCCATTGCAAGCTGTTTTGGACAACTTTCTCTCTCTTCTTGCAAAACACTCGGCACACCTTTCTGCAACCTCAAAAACACGATGGGAGATGTTTTCTGTGCTGGCACAGTTTCTCCCTGCCAGACATAGTGGAAAAGCTTTCTGCTAAGATGTAGACTACAAAAGACGCTAAAGACCAAGGTACGATGCTCTCCGGAGCTAAGCGCCGCTCCCGGGCGTCTTTCGGCAGAAGCCGCGCTCCGGAGAGCACTGTGAGCGGCACAATCGTCTTTGCGCGAAGAAGCCGCTTCTTCGCCTCCGCCAGCCGGAGAGAGCGGCAGCTTCGGAAAGGTGAAGAAGGAAGCTGTACAACACTGGCATTGTGTGCGCAGCTTGCCAACTGATAGACAACAGTACCTTTGCACTCTCCTGCCTTTTCCAATCACATGAACATTCCATTGCAAGCTGTTTTGGACAACTTTCTCTCTCTTCTTGCAAAACACTCTGCACACCTATCTGCAACCTCAAAAACACGATGGGAGATGTTTTCTGTGCTGGCACAGTTTCTCCCTGCCAGACATAGTGGAAAAGCTTTCTGCTAAGATGTAGACTACAAAAGACGCTAAAGACCAAGGTACGATGCTCTCCGGAGCTAAGCGCCGCTCCCGGGCGTCTTTCGGCAGAAGCCGCGCTCCGGAGAGCACTGTGAGCGGCACAATCGTCTTTGCGCGAAGAAGCCGCTTCTTCGCCTCCGCCAGCCGGAGAGAGCGGCAGCTTCGGAAAGGTGAAGAAGGAAGCTGTACAACACTGGCATTGTGTGCGCAGCTTGCCAACTGATAGAAAACAGTACCTTTGCACTCTCCTGCCTTTTCCAATCACATGAACATTCCATTGCAAGCTGTTTTGGACAACTTTCTCTCTCTTCTTGCAAAACACTCTGCACACCTTTCTGCAACCTCAAAAACACGATGGGAGATGTTTTCTGTGCTGGCACAGTTTCTCCCTGCCAGACATAGTGGAAAAGCTTTCTGCTAAGATGTAGACTACAAAAGACGCTAAAGACCAAGGTACGATGCTCTCCGGAGCTAAGCGCCGCTCCCGGGCGTCTTTCGGCAGAAGCCGCGCTCCGGAGAGCACTGTGAGCGGCACAATCGTCTTTGCGCGAAGAAGCCGCTTCTTCGCCTCCGCCAGCCGGAGAGAGCGGCAGCTTCGGAAAGGTGAAGAAGGAAGCTGTACAACACTGGCATTGTGTGCGCAGCTTGCCAACTGATAGAAAACAGTACCTTTGCACTCTCCTGCCTTTTCCAATCACATGAACATTCCATTGGAAGCTGTTTTGGACAACTTTCTCTCTCTTCTTGCAAAACACTCGGCACACCTTTCTGCAACCTCAAAAACACGATGGGAGATGTTTTCTGTGCTGGCACAGTTTCTCCCTGCCAGACATAGTGGAAAAGCTTTCTGCTAAGATGTAGACTACAAAAGACGCTAGAGAACAAGGTACGATGCTCTCCGGAGCTAAGCGCCGCTCCCGGGCGTCTTTCGGCAGAAGCCGCGCTCCGGAGAGCACTGTGAGCGGCACAATCGTCTTTGCGCGAAGAAGCCGCTTCTTCGCCTCCGCCAGCCGGAGAGAGCGGCAGCTTCGGAAAGGTGAAGAAGGAAGCTGTACAACACTGGCATTGTGTGCGCAACTTGCCAACTGATAGAAAACAGTACCTTTGCACTCTCCTGCCTTTTCCAATCACATGAACATTCCATTGCAAGCTGTTTTGGACAACTTTCTCTCTCTTCTTGCAAAACACTCTGCACACCTTTCTGCAACCTCAAAAACACGATGGGAGATGTTTTCTGTGCTGGCACAGTTTCTCCCTGCCAGACATAGTGGAAAAGCTTTCTGCTAAGATGTAGACTACAAAAGACGCTAAAGACCAAGGTACGATGCTCTCCGGAGCTAAGCGCCGCTGCCGGGCGTCTTTCGGCAGAAGCCGCGCTAAGGAGAGCACTGTGAGTGGCACAATCGTCTTTGCGCGAAGAAGCCGCTTCTTCGCCTCCGCCAGCCGGAGAGAGCGGCAGCTTCGGAAAGGTGAAGAAGGAAGCTGTACAACACTGGCATTGTGTGCGCAGCTTGCCAACTGATAGAAAACAGTACCTTTGCACTCTCCTGCCTTTTCCAATCACATGAACATTCCATTGGAAGCTGTTTTGGACAACTTTCTCTCTCTTCTTGCAAAACACTCTGCACACCTTTCTGCAACCTCAAAAACACGATGGGAGATGTTTTCTGTGCTGGCACAGTTTCTCCCTGCCAGACATTGTGGAAAAGCTTTCTGCTAAGATGTAGACTACAAAAGACGCTAAAGACCAAGGTACGATGCTCTCCGGAGCTAAGCGCCGCTCCCGGGCGTCTTTCGGCAGAAGCCGCGCTCCGGACAGCACTGTGAGCGGCACAATCGTCTTTGCGCGAAGAAGCCGCTTCTTCGCCTCCGCCAGCCGGAGAGAGCGGCAGCTTCGGAAAGGTGAAGAAGGAAGCTGTACAACACTGGCATTGTGTGCGCAGCTTGCCAACTGATAGAAAGCAGTACCTTTGCACTCTCCTGCCTTTTCCAATCACATGAACATTCCATTGGAAGCTGTTTTGGACAACTTTCTCTCTCTTCTTGCAAAACACTCTGCACACCTTTCTGCAACCTCAAAAACACGATGGGAGATGTTTTCTGTGCTGGCACAGTTTCTCCCTGCCAGACATAGTGGAAAAGCTTTCTGCTAAGATGTAGACTACAAAAGACGCTAGAGACCAAGGTACGATGCTCTCCGGAGCTAAGCGCCGCTCCCGGGCGTCTTTCGGCAGAAGCCGCGCTAAGGAGAGCACTGTGAGCGGCACAATCGTCTTTGCGCGAAGAAGCCGCTTCTTCGCCTCCGCCAGCCGGAGAGAGCGGCAGCTTCGGAAAGGTGAAGAAGGAAGCTGTACAACACTGGCATTGTGTGCGCAGCTTGCCAACTGATAGACAACATTACCTTTGCACTCTCCTGCCTTTTCCAATCACATGAACATTCCATTGCAAGCTGTTTTGGACAACTTTCTCTCTCTTCTTGCAAAACACTCGGCACACCTTTCTGCAACCTCAAAAACACGATGGGAGATGTTTTCTGTGCTGGCACAGTTTCTCCCTGCCAGACATAGTGGAAAAGCTTTCTGCTAAGATGTAGACTACAAAAGACGCTAGAGACCAAGGTACGATGCTCTCCGGAGCTAAGCGCCGCTCCCGGGCGTCTTTCGGCAGAAGCCGCGCTAAGGAGAGCACTGGGAGTGGCACAATCGTCTTTGCGCGAAGAAGCCGCTTTTTCGCCTCCGCCAGCTGGAGAGAGCGGCAGCTTCGGAAAGGTGAAGAAGGAAGCTGTACAACACTGGCATTGTGTGCGCAGCTTGCCAACTGATAGAAAACAGTACCTTTGCACTCTCCTGCCTTTTCCAATCACATGAACATTCCATTGCAAGCTGTTTTGGACAACTTTCCTTTCTTCATGCCAAACACTTGGCAGACCCCTATGCAACCTCAAAAACACGATGGGAGATGTTTTCTGTGCTGGCACAGTTTCTCCCTGCCAGACATAGTGGAAAAGCTTTCTGCTAAGATGTAGACTACAAAAGACGCTAAAGACCAAGGCACGATGCTCTCCGGAGCTAAGCGCCGCTCCCGGGCGTCTTTCGGCAGAAGCCGCGCTCCGGAGAGCACTGTGAGCGGCACAATCGTCTTTGCGCGAAGAAGCCGCTTCTTCGCCTCCGCCAGCCGGAGAGAGCGGCAGCTTCGGAAAGGTGAAGAAGGAAGCTGTACAACACTGGCATTGTGTGCGCAACTTGCCAACTGATAGAAAACAGTACCTTTGCACTCTCCTGCCTTTTCCAATCACATGAACCTTCCATTGGAAGCTGTTTTGGACAACTTTCTCTCTCTTCTTGCAAAACACTCTGCACACCTTTCTGCAACCTCAAAAACACGATGGGAGATGTTTTCTGTGCTGGCACAGTTTCTCCCTGCCAGACATAGTGGAAAAGCTTTCTGCTAAGATGTAGACTACAAAAGACGCTAAAGACCAAGGTACGATGCTCTCCGGAGCTAAGCGCCGCTCCCGGGCGTCTTTCGGCAGAAGCCGCGCTCCGGAGAGCACTGTGAGCGGCACAATCGTCTTTGCGCGAAGAAGCAGCTTCTTCGCCTCCGCCAGCCGGAGAGAGCGGCAGCTTCGGAAAGGTGAAGAAGGAAGCTGTACAACACTGGCATTGTGTGCGCAGCTTGCCAACTGATAGAAAGCAGTACCTTTGCACTCTCCTGCCTTTTCCAATCACATGAACATTCCATTGGAAGCTGTTTTGGACAACTTTCTCTCTCTTCTTGCAAAACACTCTGCACACCTTTCTGCAACCTCAAAAACACGATGGGAGATGTTTTCTGTGCTGGCACAGTTTCTCCCTGCCAGACATAGTGGAAAAGCTTTCTGCTAAGATGTAGACTACAAAAGACGCTAAAGACCAAGGTACGATGCTCTCCGGAGCTAAGCGCCGCTCCCGGGCGTCTTTCGGCAGAAGCCGCGCTCCGGAGAGCACTGGGAGCGGCACAATCGTCTTTGCGCGAAGAAGCTGCTTCTTCGCCTCCGCCAGCCGGAGAGAGCGGCAGCTTCGGAAAGGTGAAGAAGGAAGCTGTACAACACTGGCATTGTGTGCGCAGCTTGCCAACTGATAGAAAACAGTACCTTTGCACTCTCCTGCCTTTTCCAATCACATGAACATTCCATTGCAAGCTGTTTTGGACAACTTTCTCTCTCTTCTTGCAAAACACTCGGCACACCTTTCTGCAACCTCAAAAACACGATGGGAGATGTTTTCTGTGCTGGCACAGTTTCTCCCTGCCAGACATAGTGGAAAAGCTTTCTGCTAAGATGTAGACTACAAAAGACGCTAGAGAACAAGGTACGATGCTCTCCGGAGCTAAGCGCCGCTCCCGGGCGTCTTTCGGCAGAAGCCGCGCTAAGGAGAGCACTGTGAGCGGCACAATCGTCTTTGCGCGAAGAAGCCGCTTCTTCGCCTCCGCCAGCCGGAGAGAGCGGCAGCTTCGGAAAGGTGAAGAAGGAAGCTGTACAACACTGGCATTGTGTGCGCAGCTTGCCAACTGATAGACAACAGTACCTTTGCACTCTCCTGCCTTTTCCAATCACATGAACATTCCATTGCAAGCTGTTTTGGACAACTTTCTCTCTCTTCTTGCAAAACACTCTGCACACCTTTCTGCAACCTCAAAAACACGATGGGAGATGTTTTCTGTGCTGGCACAGTTTCTCCCTGCCAGACATAGTGGAAAAGCTTTCTGCTAAGATGTAGACTACAAAAGACGCTAGAGACCAAGGTACGATGCTCTCCGGAGCTAAGCGCCGCTCCCGGGCGTCTTTCGGCAGAAGCCGCGCTAAGGAGAGCACTGGGAGTGGCACAATCGTCTTTGCGCGAAGAAGCCGCTTTTTCGCCTCCGCCAGCCGGAGAGAGCGGCAGCTTCGGAAAGGTGAAGAAGGAAGCTGTACAACACTGGCATTGTGTGCGCAGCTTGCCAACTGATAGAAAACAGTACCTTTGCACTCTCCGGCCTTTTCCAATCACATGAACATTCCATTGCAATCTGTTTTGGACAACTTTCCTTTCTTCATGCCAAACACTTGGCAGACCCCTATGCAACCTCAAAAACACGATGGGAGATGTTTTCTGTGCTGGCACAGTTTCTCCCTGCCAGACATAGTGGAAAAGCTTTCTGCTAAGATGTAGACTACCAAAGACGCTAGAGAGCAAGGCACGATGCTCTCCGGAGCTAAGCGCCGCTCCCGGGCGTCTTTCGGCAGAAGCCGCGCTCCGGAGAGCACTGTGAGCGGCACAATCGTCTTTGCGCGAAGAAGCCGCTTCTTCGCCTCCGCCAGCCGGAGAGAGCGGCAGCTTCGGAAAGGTGAAGAAGGAAGCTGTACAACACTGGCATTGTGTGCGCAACTTGCCAACTGATAGAAAACAGTACCTTTGCACTCTCCTGCCTTTTCCAATCACATGAACATTCCATTGGAAGCTGTTTTGGACAACTTTCTCTCTCTTCTTGCAAAACACTCTGCACACCTTTCTGCAACCTCAAAAACACGATGGGAGATGTTTTCTGTGCTGGCACAGTTTCTCCCTGCCAGACATAGTGGAAAAGCTTTCTGCTAAGATGTAGACTACAAAAGACGCTAAAGACCAAGGTACGATGCTCTCCGGAGCTAAGCGCCGCTCCCGGGCGTCTTTCGGCAGAAGCCGCGCTCCGGAGAGCACTGTGAGCGGCACAATCGTCTTTGCGCGAAGAAGCCGCTTCTTCGCCTCCGCCAGCCGGAGAGAGCGGCAGCTTCGGAAAGGTGAAGAAGGAAGCTGTACAACACTGGCATTGTGTGCGCAGCTTGCCAACTGATAGACAACAGTACCTTTGCACTCTCCTGCCTTTTCCAATCACATGAACATTCCATTGCAAGCTGTTTTGGACAACTTTCTCTCTCTTCTTGCAAAACACTCTGCACACATTTCTGCAACCTCCAAAACACGATGGGAGATGTTTTCTGTGCTGGCACAGTTTCTCCCTGCCAGACATAGTGGAAAAGCTTTCTGCTAAGATGTAGACTACAAAAGACGCTAGAGAACAAGGTACGATGCTCTCCGGAGCTAAGCGCCGCTCCCGGGCGTCTTTCGGCAGAAGCCGCGCTCCGGAGAGCACTGTGAGCGGCACAATCGTCTTTGCGCGAAGAAGCCGCTTCTTCGCCTCCGCCAGCCGGAGAGAGCGGCAGCTTCGGAAAGGTGAAGAAGGAAGCTGTACAACACTGGCATTGTGTGCGCAGCTTGCCAACTGATAGAAAGCAGTACCTTTGCACTCTCCTGCCTTTTCCAATCACATGAACATTCCATTGCAAGCTGTTTTGGACAACTTTCTCTCTCTTCTTGCAAAACACTCTGCACACCTTTCTGCAACCTCAAAAACACGATGGGAGATGTTTTCTGTGCTGGCACAGTTTCTCCCTGCCAGACATAGTGGAAAAGCTTTCTGCTAAGATGTAGACTACAAAAGACGCTAAAGACCAAGGTACGATGCTCTCCAGGGCTAAGCGCCGCTCCCGGGCGTCTTTCGGCAGAAGCCGCGCTCCGGAGAGCACTGGGAGCGGCACAATCGTCTTTGCGCGAAGAAGCCGCTTCTTCGCCTCCGCCAGCCGGAGAGAGCGGCAGCTTCGGAAAGGTGAAGAAGGAAGCTGTACAACACTGGCATTGTGTGCGCAGCTTGCCAACTGATAGAAAACAGTACCTTTGCACTCTCCTGCCTTTTCCAATCACATGAACATTCCATTGCAAGCTGTTTTGGACAACTTTCTCTCTCTTCTTGCAAAACACTCTGCACACATTTCTGCAACCTCCAAAACACGATGGGAGATGTTTTCTGTGCTGGCACAGTTTCTCCCTGCCAGACATAGTGGAAAAGCTTTCTGCTAAGATGTAGACTACAAAAGACGCTAAAGACCAAGGCACGATGCTCTCCGGAGCTAAGCGCCGCTCCCGGGCGTCTTTCGGCAGAAGCCGCGCTCCGGAGAGCACTGTGAGCGGCACAATCGTCTTTGCGCGAAGAAGCCGCTTCTTCGCCTCCGCCAGCCGGAGAGAGCGGCAGCTTCGGAAAGGTGAAGAAGGAAGCTGTACAACACTGGCATTGTGTGCGCAACTTGCCAACTGATAGAAAACAGTACCTTTGCACTCTCCTGCCTTTTCCAATCACATGAACATTCCATTGGAAGCTGTTTTGGACAACTTTCTCTCTCTTCTTGCAAAACACTCTGCACACCTTTCTGCAACCTCAAAAACACGATGGGAGATGTTTTCTGTGCTGGCACAGTTTCTCCCTGCCAGACATAGTGGAAAAGCTTTCTGCTAAGATGTAGACTACAAAAGACGCTAAAGACCAAGGTACGATGCTCTCCGGAGCTAAGCGCCGCTCCCGGGCGTCTTTCGGCAGAAGCCGCGCTCCGGAGAGCACTGGGAGCGGCACAATCGTCTTTGCGCGAAGAAGCCGCTTCTTCGCCTCCGCCAGCCGGAGAGAGCGGCAGCTTCGGAAAGGTGAAGAAGGAAGCTGTACAACACTGGCATTGTGTGCGCAGCTTGCCAACTGATAGAAAACAGTACCTTTGCACTCTCCTGCCTTTTCCAATCACATGAACATTCCATTGCAAGCTGTTTTGGACAACTTTCTCTCTCTTCTTGCAAAACACTCTGCACACATTTCTGCAACCTCCAAAACACGATGGGAGATGTTTTCTGTGCTGGCACAGTTTCTCCCTGCCAGACATAGTGGAAAAGCTTTCTGCTAAGATGTAGACTACCAAAGACGCTAGAGAACAAGGTACGATGCTCTCCAGAGCTAAGCGCCGCTCCCGGGCGTCTTTCGGCAGAAGCGCCGCTCCGGAGAGCACTGTGAGCGGCACAATCGTCTTTGCGCGAAGAAGCTGCTTCTTCGCCTCCGCCAGCCGGAGAGAGCGGCAGCTTCGGAAAGGTGAAGAAGGAAGCTGTACAACACTGGCATTGTGTGCGCAGCTTGCCAACTGATAGAAAACAGTACCTTTGCACTCTCCTGCCTTTTCCAATCACATGAACATTCCATTGCAAGCTGTTTTGGACAACTTTCTCTCTCTTCTTGCAAAACACTCTGCACACCTTTCTGCAACCTCCAAAACACGATGGGAGATGTTTTCTGTGCTGGCACAGTTTCTCCCTGCCAGACATAGTGGAAAAGCTTTCTGCTAAGATGTAGACTACAAAAGACGCTAAAGACCAAGGTACGATGCTCTCCGGAGCTAAACGCCGCTCCCGGGCGTCTTTCGGCAGAAGCCGCGCTCCGGAGAGCACTGTGAGCGGCACAATCGTCTTTGCGCGAAGAAGCCGCTTCTTCGCCTCCGCCAGCCGGAGAGAGCGGCAGCTTCGGAAAGGTGAAGAAGGAAGCTGTACAACACTGGCATTGTGTGCGCAGCTTGCCAACTGATAGAAAGCAGTACCTTTGCACTCTCCTGCCTTTTCCAATCACATGAACATTCCTTTGGAAGCTGTTTTGGACAACTTTCTCTCTCTTCTTGCAAAACACTCTGCACACCTTTCTGCAACCTCAAAAACACGATGGGAGATGTTTTCTGTGCTGGCACAGTTTCTCCCTGCCAGACATAGTGGAAAAGCTTTCTGCTAAGATGTAGACTACAAAAGACGCTAAAGACCAAGGTACGATGCTCTCCGGAGCTAAGCGCCGCTCCCGGGCGTCTTTCGGCAGAAGCCGCGCTCCGGAGAGCACTGTGAGCGGCACAATCGTCTTTGCGCGAAGAAGCTGCTTCTTCGCCTCCGCCAGCCGGAGAGAGCGGCAGCTTCGGAAAGGTGAAGAAGGAAGCTGTACAACACTGGCATTGTGTGCGCAGCTTGCCAACTGATAGAAAGCAGTACCTTTGCACTCTCCTGACTTTTCCAATCACATGAACATTCCATTGCAAGCTGTTTTGGACAACTTTCTCTCTCTTCTTGCAAAACACTCTGCACACCTTTCTGCAACCTCAAAAACACGATGGGAGATGTTTTCTGTGCTGGCACAGTTTCTCCCTGCCAGACATAGTGGAAAAGCTTTCTGCTAAGATGTAGACTACAAAAGACGCTAGAGAACAAGGTACGATGCTCTCCGGAGCTAAGCGCCGCTCCCGGGCGTCTTTCGGCAGAAGCCGCGCTAAGGAGAGCACTGTGAGCGGCACAATCGTCTTTGCGCGAAGAAGCCGCTTCTTCGCCTCCGCCAGCCGGAGAGAGCGGCAGCTTCGGAAAGGTGAAGAAGGAAGCTGTACAACACTGGCATTGTGTGCGCAGCTTGCCAACTGATAGACAACAGTACCTTTGCACTCTCCTGCCTTTTCCAATCACATGAACATTCCATTGCAAGCTGTTTTGGACAACTTTCTCTCTCTTCTTGCAAAACACTCGGCACACCTTTCTGCAACCTCAAAAACACGATGGGAGATGTTTTCTGTGCTGGCACAGTTTCTCCCTGCCAGACATAGTGGAAAAGCTTTCTGCTAAGATGTAGACTACAAAAGACGCTAAAGACCAAGGTACGATGCTCTCCGGAGCTAAGCGCCGCTCCCGGGCGTCTTTCGGCAGAAGCCACGCTAAGGAGAGCACTGGGAGTGGCACAATCGTCTTTGCGCGAAGAAGCCGCTTTTTCGCCTCCGCCAGCCGGAGAGAGCGGCAGCTTCGGAAAGGTGAAGAAGGAAGCTGTACAACACTGGCATTGTGTGCGCAGCTTGCCAACTGATAGAAAACAGTACCTTTGCACTCTCCTGCCTTTTCCAATCACATGAACATTCCATTGCAAGCTGTTTTGGACAACTTTCCTTTCTTCATGCCAAACACTTGGCAGACCCCTATGCAACCTCAAAAACACGATGGGAGATGTTTTCTGTGCTGGCACAATTTCTCCCTGCCAGACATAGTGGAAAAGCTTTCTGCTAAGATGTAGACTACAAAAGACGCTAAAGACCAAGGCACGATGCTCTCCGGAGCTAAGCGCCGCTCCCGGGCGTCTTTCGGCAGAAGCCGCGCTCCGGAGAGCACTGTGAGCGGCACAATCGTCTTTGCGCGTAGAAGCCGCTTCTTCGCCTCCGCCAGCCGGAGAGAGCGGCAGCTTCGGAAAGGTGAAGAAGGAAGCTGTACAACACTGGCATTGTGTGCGCAACTTGCCAACTGATAGAAAACAGTACCTTTGCACTCTCCTGCCTTTTCCAATCACATGAACATTCCATTGCAAGCTGTTTTGGACAACTTTCTCTCTCTTCTTGCAAAACACTCGGCACACCTTTCTGCAACCTCCAAAACACGATGGGAGATGTTTTCTGTGCTGGCACAGTTTCTCCCTGCCAGACATAGTGGAAAAGCTTTCTGCTAAGATGTAGACTACAAAAGACGCTAAAGACCAAGGTACGATGCTCTCCGGAGCTAAGCGCCGCTCCCGGGCGTCTTTCGGCAGAAGCCGCGCTCCGGAGAGCACTGTGAGCGGCACAATCGTCTTTGCGCGAAGAAGCCGCTTTTTCGCCTCCGCCAGCCGGAGAGAGCGGCAGCTTCGGAAAGGTGAAGAAGGAAGCTGTACAACACTGGCATTGTGTGCGCAGCTTGCCAACTGATAGAAAACAGTACCTTTGCACTCTCCGGCCTTTTCCAATCACATGAACATTCCATTGCAAGCTGTTTTGGACAACTTTCCTTTCTTCATGCCAAACACTTGGCAGACCCCTATGCAACCTCAAAAACACGATGGGAGATGTTTTCTGTGCTGGCACAGTTTCTCCCTGCCAGACATAGTGGAAAAGCTTTCTGCTAAGATGTAGACTACAAAAGACGCTAAAGACCAAGGCACGATGCTCTCCGGAGCTAAGCGCCGCTCCCGGGCGTCTTTCGGCAGAAGCGCCGCTCCGGAGAGCACTGTGAGCGGCACAATCGTCTTTGCGCGAAGAAGCCGCTTCTTCGCCTCCGCCAGCCGGAGAGAGCGGCAGCTTCGGAAAGGTGAAGAAGGAAGCTGTACAACACTGGCATTGTGTGCGCAACTTGCCAACTGATAGAAAGCAGTACCTTTGCACTCTCCTGCCTTTTCCAATCACATGAACATTCCATTGCAAGCTGTTTTGGACAACTTTCTCTCTCTTCTTGCAAAACACTCTGCACACCTTTCTGCAACCTCAAAAACACGATGGGAGATGTTTTCTGTGCTGGCACAGTTTCTCCCTGCCAGACATAGTGGAAAAGCTTTCTGCTAAGATGTAGACTACAAAAGACGCTAAAGACCAAGGTACGATGCTCTCCGGAGCTAAGCGCCGCTCCCGGGCGTCTTTCGGCAGAAGCCGCGCTCCGGAGAGCACTGTGAGCGGCACAATCGTCTTTGCGCGAAGAAGCCGCTTCTTCGCCTCCGCCAGCCGGAGAGAGCGGCAGCTTCGGAAAGGTGAAGAAGGAAGCTGTACAACACTGGCATTGTGTGCGCAGCTTGCCAACTGATAGAAAACAGTACCTTTGCACTCTCCTGCCTTTTCCAATCACATGAACATTCCATTGCAAGCTGTTTTGGACAACTTTCTCTCTCTTCTTGCAAAACACTCTGCACACCTTTCTGCAACCTCCAAAACACGATGGGAGATGTTTTCTGTGCTGGCACAGTTTCTCCCTGCCAGACATAGTGGAAAAGCTTTCTGCTAAGATGTAGACTACAAAAGACGCTAAAGACCAAGGTACGATGCTCTCCGGAGCTAAGCGCCGCTCCCGGGCGTCTTTCGGCAGAAGCCGCGCTCCGGAGAGCACTGTGAGCGGCACAATCGTCTTTGCGCGAAGAAGCCGCTTCTTCGCCTCCGCCAGCCGGAGAGAGCGGCAGCTTCGGAAAGGTGAAGAAGGAAGCTGTACAACACTGGCATTGTGTGCGCAGCTTGCCAACTGATAGAAAGCAGTACCTTTGCACTCTCCTGCCTTTTCCAATCACATGAACATTCCATTGGAAGCTGTTTTGGACAACTTTCTCTCTCTTCTTGCAAAAAACTCTGCACACCTTTCTGCAACCTCCAAAACACGATGGGAGATGTTTTCTGTGCTGGCACAGTTTCTCCCTGCCAGACATAGTGGAAAAGCTTTCTGCTAAGATGTAGACTACAAAAGACGCTAAAGACCAAGGTACGATGCTCTCCGGAGCTAAGCGCCGCTCCCGGGCGTCTTTCGGCAGAAGCCGCGCTCCGGAGAGCACTGTGAGCGGCACAATCGTCTTTGCGCGAAGAAGCCGCTTCTTCGCCTCCGCCAGCCGGAGAGAGCGGCAGCTTCGGAAAGGTGAAGAAGGAAGCTGTACAACACTGGCATTGTGTGCGCAGCTTGCCAACTGATAGAAAACAGTACCTTTGCACTCTCCTGCCTTTTCCAATCACATGAACATTCCATTGGAAGCTGTTTTGGACAACTTTCTCTCTCTTCTTGCAAAACACTCTGCACACCTTTCTGCAACCTCAAAAACACGATGGGAGATGTTTTCTGTGCTGGCACAGTTTCTCCCTGCCAGACATAGTGGAAAAGCTTTCTGCTAAGATGTAGACTACAAAAGACGCTAAAGACCAAGGCACGATGCTCTCCGGAGCTAAGCGCCGCTCCCGGGCGTCTTTCGGCAGAAGCCGCGCTCCGGAGAGCACTGTGAGCGGCACAATCGTCTTTGCGCGAAGAAGCCGCTTCTTCGCCTCCGCCAGCCGGAGAGAGCGGCAGCTTCGGAAAGGTGAAGAAGGAAGCTGTACAACACTGGCATTGTGTGCGCAGCTTGCCAACTGATAGAAAGCAGTACCTTTGCACTCTCCTGCCTTTTCCAATCACATGAACATTCCATTGGAAGCTGTTTTGGACAACTTTCTCTCTCTTCTTGCAAAACACTCGGCACACCTTTCTGCAACCTCAAAAACACGATGGGAGATGTTTTCTGTGCTGGCACAGTTTCTCCCTGCCAGACATAGTGGAAAAGCTTTCTGCTAAGATGTAGACTACAAAAGACGCTAGAGAACAAGGTACGATGCTCTCCGGAGCTAAGCGCCGCTCCCGGGCGTCTTTCGGCAGAAGCCGCGCTAAGGAGAGCACTGGGAGTGGCACAATCGTCTTTGCGCGAAGAAGCCGCTTTTTCGCCTCCGCCAGCCGGAGAGAGCGGCAGCTTCGGAAAGGTGAAGAAGGAAGCTGTACAACACTGGCATTGTGTGCGCAGCTTGCCAACTGATAGAAAACAGTACCTTTGCACTCTCCGGCCTTTTCCAATCACATGAACATTCCATTGCAAGCTGTTTTGGACAACTTTCCTTTCTTCATGCCAAACACTTGGCAGACCCCTATGCAACCTCAAAAACACGATGGGAGATGTTTTCTGTGCTGGCACAGTTTCTCCCTGCCAGACATAGTGGAAAAGCTTTCTGCTAAGATGTAGACTACAAAAGACGCTAAAGACCAAGGCACGATGCTCTCCGGAGCTAAGCGCCGCTCCCGGGCGTCTTTCGGCAGAAGCCGCGCTCCGGAGAGCACTGTGAGCGGCACAATCGTCTTTGCGCGAAGAAGCCGCTTCTTCGCCTCCGCCAGCCGGAGAGAGCGGCAGCTTCGGAAAGGTGAAGAAGGAAGCTGTACAACACTGGCATTGTGTGCGCAACTTGCCAACTGATAGAAAACAGTACCTTTGCACTCTCCTGCCTTTTCCAATCACATGAACATTCCATTGGAAGCTGTTTTGGACAACTTTCTCTCTCTTCTTGCAAAACACTCTGCACACCTTTCTGCAACCTCCAAAACACGATGGGAGATGTTTTCTGTGCTGGCACAGTTTCTCCCTGCCAGACATAGTGGAAAAGCTTTCTGCTAAGATGTAGACTACAAAAGACGCTAAAGACCAAGGTACGATGCTCTCCGGAGCTAAGCGCCGCTCCCGGGCGTCTTTCGGCAGAAGCCGCGCTCCGGAGAGCACTGTGAGCGGCACAATCGTCTTTGCGCGAAGAAGCCGCTTCTTCGCCTCCGCCAGCCGGAGAGAGCGGCAGCTTCGGAAAGGTGAAGAAGGAAGCTGTACAACACTGGCATTGTGTGCGCAGCTTGCCAACTGATAGAAAACAGGACCTTTGCACTCTCCTGCCTTTTCCAATCACATGAACATTCCATTGCAAGCTGTTTTGGACAACTTTCTCTCTCTTCTTGCAAAACACTCTGCACACATTTCTGCAACCTCCAAAACACGATGGGAGATGTTTTCTGTGCTGGCACAGTTTCTCCCTGCCAGACATAGTGGAAAAGCTTTCTGCTAAGATGTAGACTACAAAAGACGCTAAAGACCAAGGTACGATGCTCTCCGGAGCTAAGCGCCGCTCCCGGGCGTCTTTCGGCAGAAGCCGCGCTCCAGAGAGCACTGTGAGCGGCACAATCGTCTTTGCGCGAAGAAGCCGCTTCTTCGCCTCCGCCAGCCGGAGAGAGCGGCAGCTTCGGAAAGGTGAAGAAGGAAGCTGTACAACACTGGCATTGTTTGCGCAGCTTGCCAACTGATAGACAACAGTACCTTTGCACTCTCCGGCCTTTTCCAATCACATGAACATTCCATTGCAAGCTGTTTTGGACAACTTTCTCTCTCTTCTTGCAAAACACTCTGCACACCTTTCTGCAACCTCAAAAACACGATGGGAGATGTTTTCTGTGCTGGCACAGTTTCTCCCTGCCAGACATAGTGGAAAAGCTTTCTGCTAAGATGTAGACTACAAAAGACGCTAAAGACCAAGGTACGATGCTCTCCGGAGCTAAGCGCCGCTGCCGGGCGTCTTTCGGCAGAAGCCGCGCTCCGGAGAGCACTGTGAGCGGCACAATCGTCTTTGCGCGAAGAAGCAGCTTCTTCGCCTCCGCCAGCCGGAGAGAGCGGCAGCTTCGGAAAGGTGAAGAAGGAAGCTGTACAACACTGGCATTGTGTGCGCAGCTTGCCAACTGATAGAAAGCAGTACCTTTGCACTCTCCTGCCTTTTCCAATCACATGAACATTCCATTGGAAGCTGTTTTGGACAACTTTCTCTCTCTTCTTGCAAAACACTCGGCACACCTTTCTGCAACCTCAAAAACACGATGGGAGATGTTTTCTGTGCTGGCACAGTTTCTCCCTGCCAGACATAGTGGAAAAGCTTTCTGCTAAGATGTAGACTACAAAAGACGCTAGAGAACAAGGTACGATGCTCTCCGGAGCTAAGCGCCGCTCCCGGGCGTCTTTCGGCAGAAGCCGCGCTAAGGAGAGCACTGGGAGTGGCACAATCGTCTTTGCGCGAAGAAGCCGCTTTTTCGCCTCCGCCAGCCGGAGAGAGCGGCAGCTTCGGAAAGGTGAAGAAGGAAGCTGTACAACACTGGCATTGTGTGCGCAGCTTGCCAACTGATAGAAAACAGTACCTTTGCACTCTCCGGCCTTTTCCAATCACATGAACATTCCATTGCAAGCTGTTTTGGACAACTTTCCTTTCTTCATGCGAAACACTTGGCAGACCCCTATGCAACCTCAAAAACACGATGGGAGATGTTTTCTGTGCTGGCACAGTTTCTCCCTGCCAGACATAGTGGAAAAGCTTTCTGCTAAGATGTAGACTACAAAAGACGCTAAAGACCAAGGCACGATGCTCTCCGGAGCTAAGCGCCGCTCCCGGGCGTCTTTCGGCAGAAGCCGCGCTCCGGAGAGCACTGTGAGCGGCACAATCGTCTTTGCGCGAAGAAGCCGCTTCTTCGCCTCCGCCAGCCGGAGAGAGCGGCAGCTTCGGAAAGGTGAAGAAGGAAGCTGTACAACACTGGCATTGTGTGCGCAACTTGCCAACTGATAGAAAACAGTACCTTTGCACTCTCCTGCCTTTTCCAATCACATGAACATTCCATTGGAAGCTGTTTTGGACAACTTTCTCTCTCTTCTTGCAAAACACTCTGCACACCTTTCTGCAACCTCCAAAACACGATGGGAGATGTTTTCTGTGCTGGCACAGTTTCTCCCTGCCAGACATAGTGGAAAAGCTTTCTGCTAAGATGTAGACTACAAAAGACGCTAAAGACCAAGGTACGATGCTCTCCGGAGCTAAGCGCCGCTCCCGGGCGTCTTTCGGCAGAAGCCGCGCTCCGGAGAGCACTGTGAGCGGCACAATCGTCTTTGCGCGAAGAAGCCGCTTCTTCGCCTCCGCCAGCCGGAGAGAGCGGCAGCTTCGGAAAGGTGAAGAAGGAAGCTGTACAACACTGGCATTGTGTGCGCAGCTTGCCAACTGATAGAAAACAGTACCTTTGCACTCTCCTGCCTTTTCCAATCACATGAACATTCCATTGCAAGCTGTTTTGGACAACTTTCTCTCTCTTCTTGCAAAACACTCTGCACACATTTCTGCAACCTCCAAAACACGATGGGAGATGTTTTCTGTGCTGGCACAGTTTCTCCCTGCCAGACATAGTGGAAAAGCTTTCTGCTAAGATGTAGACTACAAAAGACGCTAAAGACCAAGGTACGATGCTCTCCGGAGCTAAGCGCCGCTCCCGGGCGTCTTTCGGCAGAAGCCGCGCTCCGGAGAGCACTGTGAGCGGCACAATCGTCTTTGCGCGAAGAAGCCGCTTCTTCGCCTCCGCCAGCCGGAGAGAGCGGCAGCTTCGGAAAGGTGAAGAAGGAAGCTGTACAACACTGGCATTGTGTGCGCAGCTTGCCAACTGATAGAAAACAGTACCTTTGCACTCTCCGGCCTTTTCCAATCACATGAACATTCCATTGGAAGCTGTTTTGGACAACTTTCTCTCTCTTCTTGCAAAACACTCTGCACACATTTCTGCAACCTCAAAAACACGATGGGAGATGTTTTCTGTGCTGGCACAGTTTCTCCCTGCCAGACATAGTGGAAAAGCTTTCTGCTAAGATGTAGACTACAAAAGACGCTAGAGAACAAGGTACGATGCTCTCCGGAGCTAAGCGCCGCTCCCGGGCGTCTTTCGGCAGAAGCCGCGCTCCGGAGAGCACTGTGAGCGGCACAATCGTCTTTGCGCGAAGAAGCCGCTTCTTCGCCTCCGCCAGCCGGAGAGAGCGGCAGCTTCGGAAAGGTGAAGAAGGAAGCTGTACAACACTGGCATTGTGTGCGCAGCTTGCCAACTGATAGAAAACAGTACCTTTGCACTCTCCGGCCTTTTCCAATCACATGAACATTCCATTGCAAGCTGTTTTGGACAACTTTCCTTTCTTCATGCCAAACACTTGGCAGACCCCTATGCAACCTCAAAAACACGATGGGAGATGTTTTCTGTGCTGGCACAGTTTCTCCCTGCCAGACATAGTGGAAAAGCTTTCTGCTAAGATGTAGACTACAAAAGACGCTAAAGACCAAGGCACGATGCTCTCCGGAGCTAAGCGCCGCTCCCGGGCGTCTTTCGGCAGAAGCCGCGCTCCGGAGAGCACTGTGAGCGGCACAATCGTCTTTGCGCGAAGAAGCCGCTTCTTCGCCTCCGCCAGCCGGAGAGAGCGGCAGCTTCGGAAAGGTGAAGAAGGAAGCTGTACAACACTGGCATTGTGTGCGCAACTTGCCAACTGATAGAAAACAGTACCTTTGCACTCTCCTGCCTTTTCCAATCACATGAACATTCCATTGGAAGCTGTTTTGGACAACTTTCTCTCTCTTCTTGCAAAACACTCTGCACACCTTTCTGCAACCTCAAAAACACGATGGGAGATGTTTTCTGTGCTGGCACAGTTTCTCCCTGCCAGACATAGTGGAAAAGCTTTCTGCTAAGATGTAGACTACAAAAGACGCTAAAGACCAAGGTACGATGCTCTCCGGAGCTAAGCGCCGCTCCCGGGCGTCTTTCGGCAGAAGCCGCGCTCCGGAGAGCACTGTGAGCGGCACAATCGTCTTTGCGCGAAGAAGCCGCTTCTTCGCCTCCGCCAGCCGGAGAGAGCGGCAGCTTCGGAAAGGTGAAGAAGGAAGCTGTACAACACTGGCATTGTGTGCGCAGCTTGCCAACTGATAGAAAACAGTACCTTTGCACTCTCCTGCCTTTTCCAATCACATGAACATTCCATTGCAAGCTGTTTTGGACAACTTTCTCTCTCTTCTTGCAAAACACTCTGCACACCTTTCTGCAACCTCCAAAACACGATGGGAGATGTTTTCTGTGCTGGCACAGTTTCTCCCTGCCAGACATAGTGGAAAAGCTTTCTGCTAAGATGTAGACTACAAAAGACGCTAAAGACCAAGGTACGATGCTCTCCGGAGCTAAGCGCCGCTCCCGGGCGTCTTTCGGCAGAAGCCGCGCTCCGGAGAGCACTGTGAGCAGCACAATCGTCTTTGCGCGAAGAAGCCGCTTCTTCGCCTCCGCCAGCCGGAGAGAGCGGCAGCTTCGGAAAGGTGAAGAAGGAAGCTGTACAACACTGGCATTGTGTGCGCAGCTTGCCAACTGATAGAAAGCAGTACCTTTGCACTCTCCTGCCTTTTCCAATCACATGAACATTCCATTGGAAGCTGTTTTGGACAACTTTCTCTCTCTTCTTGCAAAAAACTCTGCACACCTTTCTGCAACCTCCAAAACACGATGGGAGATGTTTTCTGTGCTGGCACAGTTTCTCCCTGCCAGACATAGTGGAAAAGCTTTCTGCTAAGATGTAGACTACAAAAGATGCTAAAGACCAAGGTACGATGCTCTCCGGAGCTAAGCGCCGCTCCCGGGCGTCTTTCGGCAGAAGCCGCGCTCCGGAGAGCACTGTGAGCGGCACAATCGTCTTTGCGCGAAGAAGCCGCTTCTTCGCCTCCGCCAGCCGGAGAGAGCGGCAGCTTCGGAAAGGTGAAGAAGGAAGCTGTACAACACTGGCATTGTGTGCGCAGCTTGCCAACTGATAGAAAACAGTACCTTTGCACTCTCCTGCCTTTTCCAATCACATGAACATTCCATTGGAAGCTGTTTTGGACAACTTTCTCTCTCTTCTTGCAAAACACTCTGCACACCTTTCTGCAACCTCAAAAACACGATGGGAGATGTTTTCTGTGCTGGCACAGTTTCTCCCTGCCAGACATAGTGGAAAAGCTTTCTGCTAAGATGTAGACTACAAAAGACGCTAGAGACCAAGGTACGATGCTCTCCGGAGCTAAGCGCCGCTCCCGGGCGTCTTTCGGCAGAAGCCGCGCTCCGGAGAGCACTGTGAGCGGCACAATCGTCTTTGCGCGAAGAAGCCGCTTCTTCGCCTCCGCCAGCCGGAGAGAGCGGCAGCTTCGGAAAGGTGAAGAAGGAAGCTGTACAACACTGGCATTGTGTGCGCAGCTTGCCAACTGATAGAAAGCAGTACCTTTGCACTCTCCTGCCTTTTCCAATCACATGAACATTCCATTGGAAGCTGTTTTGGACAACTTTCTCTCTCTTCTTGCAAAACACTCTGCACACCTTTCTGCAACCTCAAAAACACGATGGGAGATGTTTTCTGTGCTGGCACAGTTTCTCCCTGCCAGACATAGTGGAAAAGCTTTCTGCTAAGATGTAGACTACAAAAGACGCTAGAGACCAAGGTACGATGCTCTCCAGAGCTAAGCGCCGCTCCCGGGCGTCTTTCGGCAGAAGCGCCGCTCCGGAGAGCACTGTGAGCGGCACAATCGTCTTTGCGCGAAGAAGCTGCTTCTTCGCCTCCGCCAGCCGGAGAGAGCGGCAGCTTCGGAAAGGTGAAGAAGGAAGCTGTACAACACTGGCATTGTGTGCGCAGCTTGCCAACTGATAGAAAGCAGTACCTTTGCACTCTCCTGCCTTTTCCAATCACATGAACATTCCATTGCAAGCTGTTTTGGACAACTTTCTCTCTCTTCTTGCAAAACACTCTGCACACATTTCTGCAACCTCCAAAACACGATGGGAGATGTTTTCTGTGCTGGCACAGTTTCTCCCTGCCAGACATAGTGGAAAAGCTTTCTGCTAAGATGTAGACTACAAAAGACGCTAAAGACCAAGGTACGATGCTCTCCGGAGCTAAGCGCCGCTCCCGGGCGTCTTTCGGCAGAAGCCGCGCTCCGGAGAGCACTGTGAGCGGCACAATCGTCTTTGCGCGAAGAAGCCGCTTCTTCGCCTCCGCCAGCCGGAGAGAGCGGCAGCTTTGGAAAGGTGAAGAAGGAAGCTGTACAACACTGGCATTGTGTGCGCAGCTTGCCAACTGATAGAAAGCAGTACCTTTGCACTCTCCTGCCTTTTCCAATCACATGAACATTCCATTGGAAGCTGTTTTGGACAACTTTCTCTCTCTTCTTGCAAAACACTCGGCACACCTTTCTGCAACCTCAAAAACACGATGGGAGATGTTTTCTGTGCTGGCACAGTTTCTCCCTGCCAGACATAGTGGAAAAGCTTTCTGCTAAGATGTAGACTACAAAAGACGCTAGAGAACAAGGTACGATGCTCTCCGGAGCTAAGCGCCGCTCCCGGGCGTCTTTCGGCAGAAGCCGCGCTAAGGAGAGCACTGGGAGTGGCACAATCGTCTTTGCGCGAAGAAGCCGCTTTTTCGCCTCCGCCAGCCGGAGAGAGCGGCAGCTTCGGAAAGGTGAAGAAGGAAGCTGTACAACACTGGCATTATGTGCGCAGCTTGCCAACTGATAGAAAACAGTACCTTTGCACTCTCCGGCCTTTTCCAATCACATGAACATTCCATTGCAAGCTGTTTTGGACAACTTTCCTTTCTTCATGCCAAACACTTGGCAGACCCCTATGCAACCTCAAAAACACGATGGGAGATGTTTTCTGTGCTGGCACAGTTTCTCCCTGCCAGACATAGTGGAAAAGCTTTCTGCTAAGATGTAGACTACAAAAGACGCTAAAGACCAAGGCACGATGCTCTCCGGAGCTAAGCGCCGCTCCCGGGCGTCTTTCGGCAGAAGCCGCGCTCCGGAGAGCACTGTGAGCGGCACAATCGTCTTTGCGCGAAGAAGCCGCTTCTTCGCCTCCGCCAGCCGGAGAGAGCGGCAGCTTCGGAAAGGTGAAGAAGGAAGCTGTACAACACTGGCATTGTGTGCGCAACTTGCCAACTGATAGAAAACAGTACCTTTGCACTCTCCTGCCTTTTCCAATCACATGAACATTCCATTGGAAGCTGTTTTGGACAACTTTCTCTCTCTTCTTGCAAAACACTCTGCACACCTTTCTGCAACCTCCAAAACACGATGGGAGATGTTTTCTGTGCTGGCACAGTTTCTCCCTGCCAGACATAGTGGAAAAGCTTTCTGCTAAGATGTAGACTACAAAAGACGCTAAAGACCAAGGTACGATGCTCTCCGGAGCTAAGCGCCGCTCCCGGGCGTCTTTCGGCAGAAGCCGCGCTCCGGAGAGCACTGTGAGCGGCACAATCGTCTTTGCGCGAAGAAGCCGCTTCTTCGCCTCCGCCAGCCGGAGAGAGCGGCAGCTTCGGAAAGGTGAAGAAGGAAGCTGTACAACACTGGCATTGTGTGCGCAGCTTGCCAACTGATAGAAAACAGTACCTTTGCACTCTCCTGCCTTTTCCAATCACATGAACATTCCATTGCAAGCTGTTTTGGACAACTTTCTCTCTCTTCTTGCAAAACACTCTGCACACATTTCTGCAACCTCCAAAACACGATGGGAGATGTTTTCTGTGCTGGCACAGTTTCTCCCTGCCAGACATAGTGGAAAAGCTTTCTGCTAAGATGTAGACTACAAAAGACGCTAAAGACCAAGGTACGATGCTCTCCGGAGCTAAGCGCCGCTCCCGGGCGTCTTTCGGCAGAAGCCGCGCTCCGGAGAGCACTGTGAGCGGCACAATCGTCTTTGCGCGAAGAAGCCGCTTCTTCGCCTCCGCCAGCCGGAGAGAGCGGCAGCTTCGGAAAGGTGAAGAAGGAAGCTGTACAACACTGGCATTGTGTGCGCAGCTTGCCAACTGATAGAAAGCAGTACCTTTGCACTCTCCTGCCTTTTCCAATCACATGAACATTCCATTGGAAGCTGTTTTGGACAACTTTCTCTCTCTTCTTGCAAAACACTCGGCACACCTTTCTGCAACCTCAAAAACACGATGGGAGATGTTTTCTGTGCTGGCACAGTTTCTCCCTGCCAGACATAGTGGAAAAGCTTTCTGCTAAGATGTAGACTACAAAAGACGCTAGAGAACAAGGTACGATGCTCTCCGGAGCTAAGCGCCGCTCCCGGGCGTCTTTCGGCAGAAGCCGCGCTAAGGAGAGCACTGTGAGCGGCACAATCGTCTTTGCGCGAAGAAGCCGCTTTTTCGCCTCCGCCAGCCGGAGAGAGCGGCAGCTTCGGAAAGGTGAAGAAGGAAGCTGTACAACACTGGCATTGTGTGCGCAGCTTGCCAACTGATAGACAACAGTACCTTTGCACTCTCCTGCCTTTTCCAATCACATGAACATTCCATTGCAAGCTGTTTTGGACAACTTTCTCTCTCTTCTTGCAAAACACTCTGCACACCTTTCTGCAACCTCCAAAACACGATGGGAGATGTTTTCTGTGCTGGCACAGTTTCTCCCTGCCAGACATAGTGGAAAAGCTTTCTGCTAAGATGTAGACTACAAAAGACGCTAAAGACCAAGGTACGATGCTCTCCGGAGCTAAGCGCCGCTGCCGGGCGTCTTTCGGCAGAAGCCGCGCTCCGGAGAGCACTGGGAGCGGCACAATCGTCTTTGCGCGAAGAAGCCGCTTCTTCGCCTCCGCCAGCCGGAGAGAGCGGCAGCTTCGGAAAGGTGAAGAAGGAAGCTGTACAACACTGGCATTGTGTGCGCAGCTTGCCAACTGATAGAAAACAGTACCTTTGCACTCTCCTGCCTTTTCCAATCACATGAACATTCCATTGCAAGCTGTTTTGGACAACTTTCTCTCTCTTCTTGCAAAACACTCGGCACACCTTTCTGCAACCTCAAAAACACGATGGGAGATGTTTTCTGTGCTGGCACAGTTTCTCCCTGCCAGACATAGTGGAAAAGCTTTCTGCTAAGATGTAGACTACAAAAGACGCTAAAGACCAAGGTACGATGCTCTCCGGAGCTAAGCGCCGCTGCCGGGCGTCTTTCGGCAGAAGCCGCGCTCCGGACAGCACTGGTAGCCGCACAATCGTCTTTGCGCGAAGAAGCCGCTTCTTCGCCTCCGCCAGCCGGAGAGAGCGGCAGCTTCGGAAAGGTGAAGAAGGAAGCTGTACAACACTGGCATTGTGTGCGCAGCTTGCCAACTGATAGAAAACAGTACCTTTGCACTCTCCTGCCTTTTCCAATCACATGAACATTCCATTGCAAGCTGTTTTGGACAACTTTCTCTCTCTTCTTGCAAAACACTCGGCACACCTTTCTGCAACCTCAAAAACACGATGGGAGATGTTTTCTGTGCTGGCACAGTTTCTCCCTGCCAGACATAGTGGAAAAGCTTTCTGCTAAGATGTAGACTACAAAAGACGCTAAAGACCAAGGTACGATGCTCTCCGGAGCTAAGCGCCGCTCCCGGGCGTCTTTCGGCAGAAGCCGCGCTCCGGAGAGCACTGTGAGCGGCACAATCGTCTTTGCGCGAAGAAGCCGCTTCTTCGCCTCCGCCAGCCGGAGAGAGCGGCAGCTTCGGAAAGGTGAAGAAGGAAGCTGTACAACACTGGCATTGTGTGCGCAGCTTGCCAACTGATAGACAACAGTACCTTTGCACTCTCCTGCCTTTTCCAATCACATGAACATTCCATTGCAAGCTGTTTTGGACAACTTTCTCTCTCTTCTTGCAAAACACTCTGCACACCTTTCTGCAACCTCCAAAACACGATGGGAGATGTTTTCTGTGCTGGCACAGTTTCTCCCTGCCAGACATAGTGGAAAAGCTTTCTGCTAAGATGTAGACTACAAAAGACGCTAAAGACCAAGGTACGATGCTCTCCGGAGCTAAGCGCCGCTCCCGGGCGTCTTTCGGCAGAAGCCGCGCTCCGGAGAGCACTGGGAGCGGCACAATCGTCTTTGCGCGAAGAAGCCGCTTCTTCGCCTCCGCCAGCCGGAGAGAGCGGCAGCTTCGGAAAGGTGAAGAAGGAAGCTGTACAACACTGGCATTGTGTGCGCAGCTTGCCAACTGATAGAAAACAGTACCTTTGCACTCTCCTGCCTTTTCCAATCACATGAACATTCCATTGCAAGCTGTTTTGGACAACTTTCTCTCTCTTCTTGCAAAACACTCGGCACACCTTTCTGCAACCTCAAAAACACGATGGGAGATGTTTTCTGTGCTGGCACAGTTTCTCCCTGCCAGACATAGTGGAAAAGCTTTCTGCTAAGATGTAGACTACAAAAGACGCTAAAGACCAAGGTACGATGCTCTCCGGAGCTAAGCGCCGCTGCCGGGCGTCTTTCGGCAGAAGCCGCGCTCCGGAGAGCACTGTGAGCGGCACAATCGTCTTTGCGCGAAGAAGCCGCTTCTTCGCCTCCGCCAGCCGGAGAGAGCGGCAGCTTCGGAAAGGTGAAGAAGGAAGCTGTACAACACTGGCATTGTGTGCGCAGCTTGCCAACTGATAGAAAGCAGTACCTTTGCACTCTCCTGCCTTTTCCAATCACATGAACATTCCATTGCAAGCTGTTTTGGACAACTTTCTCTCTCTTCTTGCCAAACACTCTGCACACCTTTCTGGAACCTCCAAAACACGATGGGAGATGTTTTCTGTGCTGGCACAGTTTCTCCCTGCCAGACATAGTGGAAAAGCTTTCTGCTAAGATGTAGACTACAAAAGACGCTAAAGACCAAGGTACGATGCTCTCCGGAGCTAAGCGCCGCTGCCGGGCGTCTTTCGGCAGAAGCCGCGCTCCGGACAGCACTGGTAGCCGCACAATCGTCTTTGCGCGAAGAAGCCGCTTCTTCGCCTCCGCCAGCCGGAGAGAGCGGCAGCTTCGGAAAGGTGAAGAAGGAAGCTGTACAACACTGGCATTGTGTGCGCAGCTTGCCAACTGATAGAAAACAGTACCTTTGCACTCTCCTGCCTTTTCCAATCACATGAACATTCCATTGCAAGCTGTTTTGGACAACTTTCTCTCTCTTCTTGCAAAACACTCGGCACACCTTTCTGCAACCTCAAAAACACGATGGGAGATGTTTTCTGTGCTGGCACAGTTTCTCCCTGCCAGACATAGTGGAAAAGCTTTCTGCTAAGATGTAGACTACAAAAGACGCTAGAGACCAAGGTACGATGCTCTCCAGAGCTAAGCGCCGCTCCCGGGCGTCTTTCAGCAGAAGCGCCGCTCCGGAGAGCACTGTGAGCGGCACAATCGTCTTTGCGCGAAGAAGCTGCTTCTTCGCCTCCGCCAGCCGGAGAGAGCGGCAGCTTCGGAAAGGTGAAGAAGGAAGCTGTACAACACTGGCATTGTGTGCGCAGCTTGCCAACTGATAGAAAACAGTACCTTTGCACTCTCCTGCCTTTTCCAATCACATGAACATTCCATTGCAAGCTGTTTTGGACAACTTTCTCTCTCTTCTTGCAAAACACTCTGCACACATTTCTGCAACCTCAAAAACACGATGGGAGATGTTTTCTGTGCTGGCACAGTTTCTCCCTGCCAGACATAGTGGAAAAGCTTTCTGCTAAGATGTAGACTACAAAAGACGCTAAAGACCAAGGTACGATGCTCTCCGGAGCTAAGCGCCTCTCCCGGGCGTCTTTCGGCAGAAGCCGCGCTCCGGAGAGCACTGTGAGCGGCACAATCGTCTTTGCGCGAAGAAGCCGCTTCTTCGCCTCCGCCAGCCGGAGAGAGCGGCAGCTTCGGAAAGGTGAAGAAGGAAGCTGTACAACACTGGCATTGTGTGCGCAGCTTGCCAACTGATAGACAACAGTACCTTTGCACTCTCCTGCCTTTTCCAATCACATGAACATTCCATTGCAAGCTGTTTTGGACAACTTTCTCTCTCTTCTTGCAAAACACTCGGCACACCTTTCTGCAACCTCAAAAACACGATGGGAGATGTTTTCTGTGCTGGCACAGTTTCTCCCTGCCAGACATAGTGGAAAAGCTTTCTGCTAAGATGTAGACTACAAAAGACGCTAGAGAACAAGGTACGATGCTCTCCGGAGCTAAGCGCCGCTCCCGGGCGTCTTTCGGCAGAAGCCGCGCTAAGGAGAGCCCTGTGAGCGGCACAATCGTCTTTGCGCGAAGAAGCCGCTTCTTCGCCTCCGCCAGCCGGAGAGAGCGGCAGCTTTGGAAAGGTGAAGAAGGAAGCTGTACAACACTGGCATTGTGTGCGCAGCTTGCCAACTGATAGACAACAGTACCTTTGCACTCTCCTGCCTTTTCCAATCACATGAACATTCCATTGCAAGCTGTTTTGGACAACTTTCTCTCTCTTCTTGCAAAACACTCGGCACACCTTTCTGCAACCTCAAAAACACGATGGGAGATGTTTTCTGTGCTGGCACAGTTTCTCCCTGCCAGACATAGTGGAAAAGCTTTCTGCTAAGATGTAGACTACAAAAGACGCTAGAGACCAAGGTACGATGCTCTCCGGAGCTAAGCGCCGCTCCCGGGCGTCTTTCGGCAGAAGCCGCGCTAAGGAGAGCACTGGCAGTGGCACAATCGTGTTTGCGCGAAGAAGCCGCTTTTTCGCCTCCGCCAGCCGGAGAGAGCGGCAGCTTCGGAAAGGTGAAGAAGGAAGCTGTACAACACTGGCATTGTGTGCGCAGCTTGCCAACTGATAGAAAACAGTACCTTTGCACTCTCCGGCCTTTTCCAATCACATGAACATTCCATTGGAAGCTGTTTTGGACAACTTTCTCTCTCTTCTTGCAAAACACTCTGCACACCTTTCTGCAACCTCAAAAACACGATGGGAGATGTTTTCTGTGCTGGCACAGTTTCTCCCTGCCAGACATAGTGGAAAAGCTTTCTGCTAAGATGTAGACTACAAAAGACGCTAAAGACCAAGGTACGATGCTCTCCGGAGCTAAGCGCCGCTCCCGGGCGTCTTTCGGCAGAAGCCGCGCTCCGGAGAGCACTGTGAGCGGCACAATCGTCTTTGCGCGAAGAAGCCGCTTCTTCGCCTCCGCCAGCCGGAGAGAGCGGCAGCTTCGGAAAGGTGAAGAAGGAAGCTGTACAACACTGGCATTGTGTGCGCAGCTTGCCAACTGATAGAAAACAGTACCTTTGCACTCTCCTGCCTTTTCCAATCACATGAACATTCCATTGCAAGCTGTTTTGGACAACTTTCTCTCTCTTCTTGCAAAACACTCTGCACACCTTTCTGCAACCTCAAAAACACGATGGGAGATGTTTTCTGTGCTGGCACAGTTTCTCCCTGCCAGACATAGTGGAAAAGCTTTCTGCTAAGATGTAGACTACAAAAGACGCTAGAGAACAAGGTACGATGCTCTCCGGAGCTAAGCGCCGCTCCCGGGCGTCTTTCGGCAGAAGCCGCGCTCCGGAGAGCACTGTGAGCGGCACAATCGTCTTTGCGCGAAGAAGCCGCTTCTTCGCCTCCGCCAGCCGGAGAGAGCGGCAGCTTCGGAAAGGTGAAGAAGGAAGCTGTACAACACTGGCATTGTGTGCGCAGCTTGCCAACTGATAGAAAGCAGTACCTTTGCACTCTCCTGCCTTTTCCAATCACATGAACATTCCATTGCAAGCTGTTTTGGACAACTTTCTCTCTCTTCTTGCAAAACACTCTGCACACCTTTCTGCAACCTCCAAAACACGATGGGAGATGTTTTCTGTGCTGGCACAGTTTCTCCCTGCCAGACATAGTGGAAAAGCTTTCTGCTAAGATGTAGACTACAAAAGACGCTAAAGACCAAGGTACGATGCTCTCCAGAGCTAAGCGCCGCTCCCGGGCGTCTTTCGGCAGAAGCCGCGCTCCGGAGAGCACTGTGAGCGGCACAATCGTCTTTGCGCGAAGAAGCCGCTTCTTCGCCTCCGCCAGCCGGAGAGAGCGGCAGCTTCGGAAAGGTGAAGAAGGAAGCTGTACAACACTGGCATTGTGTGCGCAGCTTGCCAACTGATAGACAACAGTACCTTTGCACTCTCCTGCCTTTTCCAATCACATGAACATTCCATTGCAAGCTGTTTTGGACAACTTTCTCTCTCTTCTTGCAAAACACTCGGCACACCTTTCTGCAACCTCCAAAACACGATGGGAGATGTTTTCTGTGCTGGCACAGTTTCTCCCTGCCAGACATAGTGGAAAAGCTTTCTGCTAAGATGTAGACTACAAAAGACGCTAAAGACCAAGGTACGATGCTCTCCGGAGCTAAGCGCCGCTCCCGGGCGTCTTTCGGCAGAAGCCGCGCTCCGGAGAGCACTGTGAGCGGCACAATCGTCTTTGCGCGAAGAAGCCGCTTCTTCGCCTCCGCCAGCCGGAGAGAGCGGCAGCTTCGGAAAGGTGAAGAAGGAAGCTGTACAACACTGGCATTGTGTGCGCAGCTTGCCAACTGATAGAAAACAGTACCTTTGCACTCTCCGGCCTTTTCCAATCACATGAACATTCCATTGGAAGCTGTTTTGGACAACTTTCTCTCTCTTCTTGCAAAACACTCTGCACACCTTTCTGCAACCTCAAAAACACGATGGGAGATGTTTTCTGTGCTGGCACAGTTTCTCCCTGCCAGACATAGTGGAAAAGCTTTCTGCTAAGATGTAGACTACAAAAGACGCTAAAGACCAAGGTACGATGCTCTCCGGAGCTAAGCGCCGCTCCCGGGCGTCTTTCGGCAGAAGCCGCGCTCCGGAGAGCACTGTGAGCGGCACAATCGTCTTTGCGCGAAGAAGCTGCTTCTTCGCCTCCGCCAGCCGGAGAGAGCGGCAGCTTCGGAAAGGTGAAGAAGGAAGCTGTACAACACTGGCATTGTGTGCGCAGCTTGCCAACTGATAGAAAGCAGTACCTTTGCACTCTCCTGCCTTTTCCAATCACATGAACATTCCATTGCAAGCTGTTTTGGACAACTTTCTCTCTCTTCTTGCAAAACACTCGGCACACCTTTCTGCAACCTCAAAAACACGATGGGAGATGTTTTCTGTGCTGGCACAGTTTCTCCCTGCCAGACATAGTGGAAAAGCTTTCTGCTAAGATGTAGACTACAAAAGACGCTAGAGAACAAGGTACGATGCTCTCCGGAGCTAAGCGCCGCTCCCGGGCGTCTTTCGGCAGAAGCCGCGCTAAGGAGAGCACTGGGAGTGGCACAATCGTCTTTGCGCGAAGAAGCCGCTTTTTCGCCTCCGCCAGCCGGAGAGAGCGGCAGCTTCGGAAAGGTGAAGAAGGAAGCTGTACAACACTGGCATTGTGTGCGCAGCTTGCCAACTGATAGAAAACAGTACCTTTGCACTCTCCGGCCTTTTCCAATCACATGAACATTCCATTGCAAGCTGTTTTGGACAACTTTCTCTCTCTTCTTGCAAAACACTCTGCACACCTTTCTGCAACCTCAAAAACACGATGGGAGATGTTTTCTGTGCTGGCACAGTTTCTCCCTGCCAGACATAGTGGAAAAGCTTTCTGCTAAGATGTAGACTACAAAAGACGCTAGAGAACAAGGTACGATGCTCTCCGGAGCTAAGCGCCGCTCCCGGGCGTCTTTCGGCAGAAGCCGCGCTCCGGAGAGCACTGTGAGCGGCACAATCGTCTTTGCGCGAAGAAGCCGCTTCTTCGCCTCCGCCAGCCGGAGAGAGCGGCAGCTTCGGAAAGGTGAAGAAGGAAGCTGTACAACACTGGCATTGTGTGCGCAGCTTGCCAACTGATAGAAAGCAGTACCTTTGCACTCTCCTGCCTTTTCCAATCACATGAACATTCCATTGGAAGCTGTTTTGGACAACTTTCTCTCTCTTCTTGCAAAACACTCGGCACACCTTTCTGCAACCTCAAAAACACGATGGGAGATGTTTTCTGTGCTGGCACAGTTTCTCCCTGCCAGACATAGTGGAAAAGCTTTCTGCTAAGATGTAGACTACAAAAGACGCTAGAGACCAAGGTACGATGCTCTCCAGAGCTAAGCGCCGCTGCCGGGCGTCTTTCGGCAGAAGCGCCGCTCCGGAGAGCACTGTGAGCGGCACAATCGTCTTTGCGCGAAGAAGCTGCTTCTTCGCCTCCGCCAGCCGGAGAGAGCGGCAGCTTCGGAAAGGTGAAGAAGGAAGCTGTACAACACTGGCATTGTGTGCGCAGCTTGCCAACTGATAGAAAACAGTACCTTTGCACTCTCCTGCCTTTTCCAATCACATGAACATTCCATTGGAAGCTGTTTTGGACAACTTTCTCTCTCTTCTTGCAAAACACTCTGCACACCTTTCTGCAACCTCAAAAACACGATGGGAGATGTTTTCTGTGCTGGCACAGTTTCTCCCTGCCAGACATAGTGGAAAAGCTTTCTGCTAAGATGTAGACTACAAAAGACGCTAAAGACCAAGGTACGATGCTCTCCGGAGCTAAGCGCCGCTGCCGGGCGTCTTTCGGCAGAAGCCGCGCTCCGGAGAGCACTGTGAGCGGCACAATCGTCTTTGCGCGAAGAAGCCGCTTCTTCGCCTCCGCCAGCCGGAGAGAGCGGCAGCTTCGGAAAGGTGAAGAAGGAAGCTGTACAACACTGGCATTGTGTGCGCAGCTTGCCAACTGATAGAAAACAGTACCTTTGCACTCTCCTGCCTTTTCCAATCACATGAACATTCCATTGGAAGCTGTTTTGGACAACTTTCTCTCTCTTCTTGCAAAACACTCTGCACACCTTTCTGCAACCTCAAAAACACGATGGGAGATGTTTTCTGTGCTGGCACAGTTTCTCCCTGCCAGACATAGTGGAAAAGCTTTCTGCTAAGATGTAGACTACAAAAGACGCTAAAGACCAAGGTACGATGCTCTCCGGAGCTAAGCGCCGCTCCCGGGCGTCTTTCGGCAGAAGCCGCGCTCCGGAGAGCACTGTGAGCGGCACAATCGTCTTTGCGCGAAGAAGCTGCTTCTTCGCCTCCGCCAGCCGGAGAGAGCGGCAGCTTCGGAAAGGTGAAGAAGGAAGCTGTACAACACTGGCATTGTGTGCGCAGCTTGCCAACTGATAGAAAGCAGTACCTTTGCACTCTCCTGCCTTTTCCAATCACATGAACATTCCATTGCAAGCTGTTTTGGACAACTTTCTCTCTCTTCTTGCAAAACACTCGGCACACCTTTCTGCAACCTCAAAAACACGATGGGAGATGTTTTCTGTGCTGGCACAGTTTCTCCCTGCCAGACATAGTGGAAAAGCTTTCTGCTAAGATGTAGACTACAAAAGACGCTAGAGAACAAGGTACGATGCTCTCCGGAGCTAAGCGCCGCTCCCGGGCGTCTTTCGGCAGAAGCCGCGCTAAGGAGAGCACTGTGAGCGGCACAATCGTCTTTGCGCGAAGAAGCCGCTTCTTCGCCTCCGCCAGCCGGAGAGAGCGGCAGCTTCGGAAAGGTGAAGAAGGAAGCTGTACAACACTGGCATTGTGTGCGCAGCTTGCCAACTGATAGACAACAGTACCTTTGCACTCTCCTGCCTTTTCCAATCACATGAACATTCCATTGCAAGCTGTTTTGGACAACTTTCCTTTCTTCATGCCAAACACTTGGCAGACCCCTATGCAACCTCAAAAACACGATGGGAGATGTTTTCTGTGCTGGCACAGTTTCTCCCTGCCAGACATAGTGGAAAAGCTTTCTGCTAAGATGTAGACTACAAAAGACGCTAGAGAACAAGGTACGATGCTCTCCGGAGCTAAGAGCCGCTCCCAGGCGTCTTTCGGCAGAAGCCGCGCTCCGGAGAGCACTGTGAGCGGCACAATCGTCTTTGCGCGAAGAAGCCGCTTCTTCGCCTCCGCCAGCCGGAGAGAGCGGCAGCTTCGGAAAGGTGAAGAAGGAAGCTGTACAACACTGGCATTGTGTGCGCAGCTTGCCAACTGATAGAAAGCAGTACCTTTGCACTCTCCTGCCTTTTCCAATCACATGAACATTCCATTGCAAGCTGTTTTGGACAACTTTCTCTCTCTTCTTGCAAAACAATCTGCACACATTTCTGCAACCTCAAAAACACGATGGGAGATGTTTTCTGTGCTGGCACAGTTTCTCCCTGCCTGACATAGTGGAAAAGCTTTCTGCTAAGATGTAGACTACAAAAGACGCTAGAGACCAAGGTACGATGCTCTCCGGAGCTAAGCGCCGCTCCCGGGCGTCTTTCGGCAGAAGCCGCGCTAAGGAGAGCACTGTGAGCGGCACAATCGTCTTTGCGCGAAGAAGCCGCTTTTTCGCCTCCGCCAGACGGAGAGAGCGGCAGCTTCGGAAAGGTGAAGAAGGAAGCTGTACAACACTGGCATTGTGTGCGCAGCTTGCCAACTGATAGAAAACAGTACCTTTGCACTCTCCGGCCTTTTCCAATCACATGAACATTCCATTGCAAGCTGTTTTGGACAACTTTCCTTTCCTCATGCCAAACACTTGGCAGACCCCTATGCAACCTCAAAAACACGATGGGAGATGTTTTCTGTGCTGGCACAGTTTCTCCCTGCCAGACATAGTGGAAAAGCTTTCTGCTAAGATGTAGACTACAAAAGACGCTAAAGACCAAGGCACGATGCTCTCCGGAGCTAAGCGCCGCTCCCGGGCGTCTTTCGGCAGAAGCCGCGCTCCGGAGAGCACTGTGAGCGGCACAATCGTCTTTGCGCGAAGAAGCCGCTTCTTCGCCTCCGCCAGCCGGAGAGAGCGGCAGCTTCGGAAAGGTGAAGAAGGAAGCTGTACAACACTGGCATTGTGTGCGCAACTTGCCAACTGATAGAAAACAGTACCTTTGCACTCTCCTGCCTTTTCCAATCACATGAACATTCCATTGGAAGCTGTTTTGGACAACTTTCTCTCTCTTCTTGCAAAACACTCTGCACACCTTTCTGCAACCTCCAAAACACGATGGGAGATGTTTTCTGTGCTGGCACAGTTTCTCCCTGCCAGACATAGTGGAAAAGCTTTCTGCTAAGATGTAGACTACAAAAGACGCTAAAGACCAAGGTACGATGCTCTCCGGAGCTAAGCGCCGCTCCCGGGCGTCTTTCGGCAGAAGCCGCGCTAAGGAGAGCACTGGGAGTGGCACAATCGTCTTTGCGCGAAGAAGCCGCTTTTTCGCCTCCGCCAGCCGGAGAGAGCGGCAGCTTCGGAAAGGTGAAGAAGGAAGCTGTACAACACTGGCATTGTGTGCGCAGCTTGCCAACTGATAGAAAGCAGTACCTTTGCACTCTCCTGCCTTTTCCAATCACATGAACATTCCATTGGAAGCTGTTTTGGACAACTTTCTCTCTCTTCTTGCAAAACACTCTGCACACCTTTCTGCAACCTCCAAAACACGATGGGAGATGTTTTCTGTGCTGGCACAGTTTCTCCCTGCCAGACATAGTGGAAAAGCTTTCTGCTAAGATGTAGACTACAAAAGACGCTAAAGACCAAGGTACGATGCTCTCCGGAGCTAAGCGCCGCTCCCAGGCGTCTTTCGGCAGAAGCCGCGCTCCGGAGAGCACTGTGAGCGGCACAATCGTCTTTGCGCGAAGAAGCCGCTTCTTCGCCTCCGCCAGCCGGAGAGAGCGGCAGCTTCGGAAAGGTGAAGAAGGAAGCTGTACAACACTGGCATTGTGTGCGCAGCTTGCCAACTGATAGAAAACAGTACCTTTGCACTCTCCTGCCTTTTCCAATCACATGAACATTCCATTGCAAGCTGTTTTGGACAACTTTCTCTCTCTTCTTGCAAAACACTCTGCACACCTTTCTGCAACCTCCAAAACACGATGGGAGATGTTTTCTGTGCTGGCACAGTTTCTCCATGCCAGACATAGTGGAAAAGCTTTCTGCTAAGATGTAGACTACAAAAGACGCTAAAGACCAAGGTACGATGCTCTCCGGAGCTAAGCGCCGCTCCCGGGCGTCTTTCGGCAGAAGCCGCGCTCCGGAGAGCACTGTGAGCGGCACAATCGTCTTTGCGCGAAGAAGCTGCTTCTTCGCCTCCGCCAGCCGGAGAGAGCGGCAGCTTCGGAAAGGTGAAGAAGGAAGCTGTACAACACTGGCATTGTGTGCGCAGCTTGCCAACTGATAGAAAACAGTACCTTTGCACTCTCCTGCCTTTTCCAATCACATGAACATTCCATTGCAAGCTGTTTTGGACAACTTTCTCTCTCTTCTTGCAAAACACTCTGCACACCTTTCTGCAACCTCAAAAACACGATGGGAGATGTTTTCTGTGCTGGCACAGTTTCTCCCTGCCAGACATAGTGGAAAAGCTTTCTGCTAAGATGTAGACTACAAAAGACGCTAAAGACCAAGGTACGATGCTCTCCGGAGCTAAGCGCCGCTGCCGGGCGTCTTTCGGCAGAAGCCGCGCTCCGGAGAGCACTGTGAGCGGCACAATCGTCTTTGCGCGAAGAAGCCGCTTCTTCGCCTCCGCCAGCCGGAGAGAGCGGCAGCTTCGGAAAGGTGAAGAAGGAAGCTGTACAACACTGGCATTGTGTGCGCAGCTTGCCAACTGATAGAAAGCAGTACCTTTGCACTCTCCTGCCTTTTCCAATCACATGAACATTCCATTGCAAGCTGTTTTGGACAACTTTCTCTCTCTTCTTGCAAAACACTCGGCACACCTTTCTGCAACCTCAAAAACACGATGGGAGATGTTTTCTGTGCTGGCACAGTTTCTCCCTGCCAGACATAGTGGAAAAGCTTTCTGCTAAGATGTAGACTACAAAAGACGGTAGAGACCAAGGTACGATGCTCTCCGGAGCTAAGCGCCGCTCCCGGGCGTCTTTCTGCAGAAGCCGCGCTAAGGAGAGCACTGGGAGCGGCACAATCGTCTTTGCGCGAAAAAGCCGCTTCTTCGCCTCCGCCAGCCGGAGAGAGCGGCAGCTTCGGAAAGGTGAAGAAGGAAGCTGTACAACACTGGCATTGTGTGCGCAGCTTGCCAACTGATAGAAAGCAGTACCTTTGCACTCTCCTGCCTTTTCCAATCACATGAACATTCCATTGGAAGCTGTTTTGGACAACTTTCTCTCTCTTCTTGCAAAACACTCTGCACACCTTTCTGCAACCTCAAAAACACGATGGGAGATGTTTTCTGTGCTGGCACAGTTTCTCCCTGCCAGACATAGTGGAAAAGCTTTCTGCTAAGATGTAGACTACAAAAGACGCTAAAGACCAAGGTACGATGCTCTCCGGAGCTAAGCGCCGCTCCCGGGCGTCTTTCGGCAGAAGCCGCGCTCCGGAGAGCACTGTGAGCGGCACAATCGTCTTTGCGCGAAGAAGCCGCTTCTTCGCCTCCGCCAGACGGAGAGAGCGGCAGCTTCGGAAAGGTGAAGAAGGAAGCTGTACAACACTGGCATTGTGTGCGCAGCTTGCCAACTGATAGAAAGCAGTACCTTTGCACTCTCCTGCCTTTTCCAATCACATGAACATTCCATTGCAAGCTGTTTTGGACAACTTTCTCTCTCTTCTTGCAAAACAATCTGCACACATTTCTGCAACCTCAAAAACACGATGGGAGATGTTTTCTGTGCTGGCACAGTTTCTCCCTGCCTGACATAGTGGAAAAGCTTTCTGCTAAGATGTAGACTACAAAAGACGCTAGAGACCAAGGTACGATGCTCTCCGGAGCTAAGCGCCGCTCCCGGGCCTCTTTCGGCAGAAGCCGCGCTAAGGAGAGCACTGTGAGCGGCACAATCGTCTTTGCGCGAAGAAGCCGCTTTTTCGCCTCCGCCAGACGGAGAGAGCGGCAGCTTCGGAAAGGTGAAGAAGGAAGCTGTACAACACTGGCATTGTGTGCGCAGCTTGCCAACTGATAGAAAACAGTACCTTTGCACTCTCCGGCCTTTTCCAATCACATGAACATTCCATTGCAAGCTGTTTTGGACAACTTTCCTTTCCTCATGCCAAACACTTGGCAGACCCCTATGCAACCTCAAAAACACGATGGGAGATGTTTTCTGTGCTGGCACAGTTTCTCCCTGCCAGACATAGTGGAAAAGCTTTCTGCTAAGATGTAGACTACAAAAGACGCTAAAGACCAAGGCACGATGCTCTCCGGAGCTAAGCGCCGCTCCCGGGCGTCTTTCGGCAGAAGCCGCGCTCCGGAGAGCACTGTGAGCGGCACAATCGTCTTTGCGCGAAGAAGCCGCTTCTTCGCCTCCGCCAGCCGGAGAGAGCGGCAGCTTCGGAAAGGTGAAGAAGGAAGCTGTACAACACTGGCATTGTGTGCGCAACTTGCCAACTGATAGAAAACAGTACCTTTGCACTCTCCTGCCTTTTCCAATCACATGAACATTCCATTGGAAGCTGTTTTGGACAACTTTCTCTCTCTTCTTGCAAAACACTCTGCACACCTTTCTGCAACCTCCAAAACACGATGGGAGATGTTTTCTGTGCTGGCACAGTTTCTCCCTGCCAGACATAGTGGAAAAGCTTTCTGCTAAGATGTAGACTACAAAAGACGCTAAAGACCAAGGTACGATGCTCTCCGGAGCTAAGCGCCGCTCCCGGGCGTCTTTCGGCAGAAGCCGCGCTAAGGAGAGCACTGGGAGTGGCACAATCGTCTTTGCGCGAAGAAGCCGCTTTTTCGCCTCCGCCAGCCGGAGAGAGCGGCAGCTTCGGAAAGGTGAAGAAGGAAGCTGTACAACACTGGCATTGTGTGCGCAGCTTGCCAACTGATAGAAAGCAGTACCTTTGCACTCTCCTGCCTTTTCCAATCACATGAACATTCCATTGGAAGCTGTTTTGGACAACTTTCTCTCTCTTCTTGCAAAACACTCTGCACACCTTTCTGCAACCTCCAAAACACGATGGGAGATGTTTTCTGTGCTGGCACAGTTTCTCCCTGCCAGACATAGTGGAAAAGCTTTCTGCTAAGATGTAGACTACAAAAGACGCTAAAGACCAAGGTACGATGCTCTCCGGAGCTAAGCGCCGCTGCCGGGCGTCTTTCGGCAGAAGCCGCGCTCCGGAGAGCACTGTGAGCGGCACAATCGTCTTTGCGCGAAGAAGCCGCTTCTTCGCCTCCGCCAGCCGGAGAGAGCGGCAGCTTCGGAAAGGTGAAGAAGGAAGCTGTACAACACTGGCATTGTGTGCGCAGCTTGCCAACTGATAGAAAGCAGTACCTTTGCACTCTCCTGCCTTTTCCAATCACATGAACATTCCATTGCAAGCTGTTTTGGACAACTTTCTCTCTCTTCTTGCCAAACACTCTGCACACCTTTCTGGAACCTCCAAAACACGATGGGAGATGTTTTCTGTGCTGGCACAGTTTCTCCCTGCCAGACATAGTGGAAAAGCTTTCTGCTAAGATGTAGACTACAAAAGACGCTAAAGACCAAGGTACGATGCTCTCCGGAGCTAAGCGCCGCTGCCGGGCGTCTTTCGGCAGAAGCCGCGCTCCGGACAGCACTGGTAGCCGCACAATCGTCTTTGCGCGAAGAAGCCGCTTCTTCGCCTCCGCCAGCCGGAGAGAGCGGCAGCTTCGGAAAGGTGAAGAAGGAAGCTGTACAACACTGGCATTGTGTGCGCAGCTTGCCAACTGATAGAAAACAGTACCTTTGCACTCTCCTGCCTTTTCCAATCACATGAACATTCCATTGCAAGCTGTTTTGGACAACTTTCTCTCTCTTCTTGCAAAACACTCGGCACACCTTTCTGCAACCTCAAAAACACGATGGGAGATGTTTTCTGTGCTGGCACAGTTTCTCCCTGCCAGACATAGTGGAAAAGCTTTCTGCTAAGATGTAGACTACAAAAGACGCTAGAGACCAAGGTACGATGCTCTCCAGAGCTAAGCGCCGCTCCCGGGCGTCTTTCAGCAGAAGCGCCGCTCCGGAGAGCACTGTGAGCGGCACAATCGTCTTTGCGCGAAGAAGCTGCTTCTTCGCCTCCGCCAGCCGGAGAGAGCGGCAGCTTCGGAAAGGTGAAGAAGGAAGCTGTACAACACTGGCATTGTGTGCGCAGCTTGCCAACTGATAGAAAACAGTACCTTTGCACTCTCCTGCCTTTTCCAATCACATGAACATTCCATTGCAAGCTGTTTTGGACAACTTTCTCTCTCTTCTTGCAAAACACTCTGCACACATTTCTGCAACCTCAAAAACACGATGGGAGATGTTTTCTGTGCTGGCACAGTTTCTCCCTGCCAGACATAGTGGAAAAGCTTTCTGCTAAGATGTAGACTACAAAAGACGCTAAAGACCAAGGTACGATGCTCTCCGGAGCTAAGCGCCTCTCCCGGGCGTCTTTCGGCAGAAGCCGCGCTCCGGAGAGCACTGTGAGCGGCACAATCGTCTTTGCGCGAAGAAGCCGCTTCTTCGCCTCCGCCAGCCGGAGAGAGCGGCAGCTTCGGAAAGGTGAAGAAGGAAGCTGTACAACACTGGCATTGTGTGCGCAGCTTGCCAACTGATAGACAACAGTACCTTTGCACTCTCCTGCCTTTTCCAATCACATGAACATTCCATTGCAAGCTGTTTTGGACAACTTTCTCTCTCTTCTTGCAAAACACTCGGCACACCTTTCTGCAACCTCAAAAACACGATGGGAGATGTTTTCTGTGCTGGCACAGTTTCTCCCTGCCAGACATAGTGGAAAAGCTTTCTGCTAAGATGTAGACTACAAAAGACGCTAGAGAACAAGGTACGATGCTCTCCGGAGCTAAGCGCCGCTCCCGGGCGTCTTTCGGCAGAAGCCGCGCTAAGGAGAGCCCTGTGAGCGGCACAATCGTCTTTGCGCGAAGAAGCCGCTTCTTCGCCTCCGCCAGCCGGAGAGAGCGGCAGCTTTGGAAAGGTGAAGAAGGAAGCTGTACAACACTGGCATTGTGTGCGCAGCTTGCCAACTGATAGACAACAGTACCTTTGCACTCTCCTGCCTTTTCCAATCACATGAACATTCCATTGCAAGCTGTTTTGGACAACTTTCTCTCTCTTCTTGCAAAACACTCGGCACACCTTTCTGCAACCTCAAAAACACGATGGGAGATGTTTTCTGTGCTGGCACAGTTTCTCCCTGCCAGACATAGTGGAAAAGCTTTCTGCTAAGATGTAGACTACAAAAGACGCTAGAGACCAAGGTACGATGCTCTCCGGAGCTAAGCGCCGCTCCCGGGCGTCTTTCGGCAGAAGCCGCGCTAAGGAGAGCACTGGCAGTGGCACAATCGTGTTTGCGCGAAGAAGCCGCTTTTTCGCCTCCGCCAGCCGGAGAGAGCGGCAGCTTCGGAAAGGTGAAGAAGGAAGCTGTACAACACTGGCATTGTGTGCGCAGCTTGCCAACTGATAGAAAACAGTACCTTTGCACTCTCCGGCCTTTTCCAATCACATGAACATTCCATTGGAAGCTGTTTTGGACAACTTTCTCTCTCTTCTTGCAAAACACTCTGCACACCTTTCTGCAACCTCAAAAACACGATGGGAGATGTTTTCTGTGCTGGCACAGTTTCTCCCTGCCAGACATAGTGGAAAAGCTTTCTGCTAAGATGTAGACTACAAAAGACGCTAAAGACCAAGGTACGATGCTCTCCGGAGCTAAGCGCCGCTCCCGGGCGTCTTTCGGCAGAAGCCGCGCTCCGGAGAGCACTGTGAGCGGCACAATCGTCTTTGCGCGAAGAAGCCGCTTCTTCGCCTCCGCCAGCCGGAGAGAGCGGCAGCTTCGGAAAGGTGAAGAAGGAAGCTGTACAACACTGGCATTGTGTGCGCAGCTTGCCAACTGATAGAAAACAGTACCTTTGCACTCTCCTGCCTTTTCCAATCACATGAACATTCCATTGCAAGCTGTTTTGGACAACTTTCTCTCTCTTCTTGCAAAACACTCTGCACACCTTTCTGCAACCTCAAAAACACGATGGGAGATGTTTTCTGTGCTGGCACAGTTTCTCCCTGCCAGACATAGTGGAAAAGCTTTCTGCTAAGATGTAGACTACAAAAGACGCTAGAGAACAAGGTACGATGCTCTCCGGAGCTAAGCGCCGCTCCCGGGCGTCTTTCGGCAGAAGCCGCGCTCCGGAGAGCACTGTGAGCGGCACAATCGTCTTTGCGCGAAGAAGCCGCTTCTTCGCCTCCGCCAGCCGGAGAGAGCGGCAGCTTCGGAAAGGTGAAGAAGGAAGCTGTACAACACTGGCATTGTGTGCGCAGCTTGCCAACTGATAGAAAGCAGTACCTTTGCACTCTCCTGCCTTTTCCAATCACATGAACATTCCATTGCAAGCTGTTTTGGACAACTTTCTCTCTCTTCTTGCAAAACACTCTGCACACCTTTCTGCAACCTCCAAAACACGATGGGAGATGTTTTCTGTGCTGGCACAGTTTCTCCCTGCCAGACATAGTGGAAAAGCTTTCTGCTAAGATGTAGACTACAAAAGACGCTAAAGACCAAGGTACGATGCTCTCCAGAGCTAAGCGCCGCTCCCGGGCGTCTTTCGGCAGAAGCCGCGCTCCGGAGAGCACTGTGAGCGGCACAATCGTCTTTGCGCGAAGAAGCCGCTTCTTCGCCTCCGCCAGCCGGAGAGAGCGGCAGCTTCGGAAAGGTGAAGAAGGAAGCTGTACAACACTGGCATTGTGTGCGCAGCTTGCCAACTGATAGACAACAGTACCTTTGCACTCTCCTGCCTTTTCCAATCACATGAACATTCCATTGCAAGCTGTTTTGGACAACTTTCTCTCTCTTCTTGCAAAACACTCGGCACACCTTTCTGCAACCTCCAAAACACGATGGGAGATGTTTTCTGTGCTGGCACAGTTTCTCCCTGCCAGACATAGTGGAAAAGCTTTCTGCTAAGATGTAGACTACAAAAGACGCTAAAGACCAAGGTACGATGCTCTCCGGAGCTAAGCGCCGCTCCCGGGCGTCTTTCGGCAGAAGCCGCGCTCCGGAGAGCACTGTGAGCGGCACAATCGTCTTTGCGCGAAGAAGCCGCTTCTTCGCCTCCGCCAGCCGGAGAGAGCGGCAGCTTCGGAAAGGTGAAGAAGGAAGCTGTACAACACTGGCATTGTGTGCGCAGCTTGCCAACTGATAGAAAACAGTACCTTTGCACTCTCCGGCCTTTTCCAATCACATGAACATTCCATTGGAAGCTGTTTTGGACAACTTTCTCTCTCTTCTTGCAAAACACTCTGCACACCTTTCTGCAACCTCAAAAACACGATGGGAGATGTTTTCTGTGCTGGCACAGTTTCTCCCTGCCAGACATAGTGGAAAAGCTTTCTGCTAAGATGTAGACTACAAAAGACGCTAAAGACCAAGGTACGATGCTCTCCGGAGCTAAGCGCCGCTCCCGGGCGTCTTTCGGCAGAAGCCGCGCTCCGGAGAGCACTGTGAGCGGCACAATCGTCTTTGCGCGAAGAAGCTGCTTCTTCGCCTCCGCCAGCCGGAGAGAGCGGCAGCTTCGGAAAGGTGAAGAAGGAAGCTGTACAACACTGGCATTGTGTGCGCAGCTTGCCAACTGATAGAAAGCAGTACCTTTGCACTCTCCTGCCTTTTCCAATCACATGAACATTCCATTGCAAGCTGTTTTGGACAACTTTCTCTCTCTTCTTGCAAAACACTCGGCACACCTTTCTGCAACCTCAAAAACACGATGGGAGATGTTTTCTGTGCTGGCACAGTTTCTCCCTGCCAGACATAGTGGAAAAGCTTTCTGCTAAGATGTAGACTACAAAAGACGCTAGAGAACAAGGTACGATGCTCTCCGGAGCTAAGCGCCGCTCCCGGGCGTCTTTCGGCAGAAGCCGCGCTAAGGAGAGCACTGGGAGTGGCACAATCGTCTTTGCGCGAAGAAGCCGCTTTTTCGCCTCCGCCAGCCGGAGAGAGCGGCAGCTTCGGAAAGGTGAAGAAGGAAGCTGTACAACACTGGCATTGTGTGCGCAGCTTGCCAACTGATAGAAAACAGTACCTTTGCACTCTCCGGCCTTTTCCAATCACATGAACATTCCATTGCAAGCTGTTTTGGACAACTTTCTCTCTCTTCTTGCAAAACACTCTGCACACCTTTCTGCAACCTCAAAAACACGATGGGAGATGTTTTCTGTGCTGGCACAGTTTCTCCCTGCCAGACATAGTGGAAAAGCTTTCTGCTAAGATGTAGACTACAAAAGACGCTAGAGACCAAGGTACGATGCTCTCCAGAGCTAAGCGCCGCTCCCGGGCGTCTTTCAGCAGAAGCGCCGCTCCGGAGAGCACTGTGAGCGGCACAATCGTCTTTGCGCGAAGAAGCTGCTTCTTCGCCTCCGCCAGCCGGAGAGAGCGGCAGCTTCGGAAAGGTGAAGAAGGAAGCTGTACAACACTGGCATTGTGTGCGCAGCTTGCCAACTGATAGAAAACAGTACCTTTGCACTCTCCTGCCTTTTCCAATCACATGAACATTCCATTGCAAGCTGTTTTGGACAACTTTCTCTCTCTTCTTGCAAAACACTCTGCACACATTTCTGCAACCTCAAAAACACGATGGGAGATGTTTTCTGTGCTGGCACAGTTTCTCCCTGCCAGACATAGTGGAAAAGCTTTCTGCTAAGATGTAGACTACAAAAGACGCTAAAGACCAAGGTACGATGCTCTCCGGAGCTAAGCGCCTCTCCCGGGCGTCTTTCGGCAGAAGCCGCGCTCCGGAGAGCACTGTGAGCGGCACAATCGTCTTTGCGCGAAGAAGCCGCTTCTTCGCCTCCGCCAGCCGGAGAGAGCGGCAGCTTCGGAAAGGTGAAGAAGGAAGCTGTACAACACTGGCATTGTGTGCGCAGCTTGCCAACTGATAGACAACAGTACCTTTGCACTCTCCTGCCTTTTCCAATCACATGAACATTCCATTGCAAGCTGTTTTGGACAACTTTCTCTCTCTTCTTGCAAAACACTCGGCACACCTTTCTGCAACCTCAAAAACACGATGGGAGATGTTTTCTGTGCTGGCACAGTTTCTCCCTGCCAGACATAGTGGAAAAGCTTTCTGCTAAGATGTAGACTACAAAAGACGCTAGAGAACAAGGTACGATGCTCTCCGGAGCTAAGCGCCGCTCCCGGGCGTCTTTCGGCAGAAGCCGCGCTAAGGAGAGCCCTGTGAGCGGCACAATCGTCTTTGCGCGAAGAAGCCGCTTCTTCGCCTCCGCCAGCCGGAGAGAGCGGCAGCTTTGGAAAGGTGAAGAAGGAAGCTGTACAACACTGGCATTGTGTGCGCAGCTTGCCAACTGATAGACAACAGTACCTTTGCACTCTCCTGCCTTTTCCAATCACATGAACATTCCATTGCAAGCTGTTTTGGACAACTTTCTCTCTCTTCTTGCAAAACACTCGGCACACCTTTCTGCAACCTCAAAAACACGATGGGAGATGTTTTCTGTGCTGGCACAGTTTCTCCCTGCCAGACATAGTGGAAAAGCTTTCTGCTAAGATGTAGACTACAAAAGACGCTAGAGACCAAGGTACGATGCTCTCCGGAGCTAAGCGCCGCTCCCGGGCGTCTTTCGGCAGAAGCCGCGCTCCGGAGAGCACTGTGAGCGGCACAATCGTCTTTGCGCGAAGAAGCTGCTTCTTCGCCTCCGCCAGCCGGAGAGAGCGGCAGCTTCGGAAAGGTGAAGAAGGAAGCTGTACAACACTGGCATTGTGTGCGCAGCTTGCCAACTGATAGAAAGCAGTACCTTTGCACTCTCCTGCCTTTTCCAATCACATGAACATTCCATTGCAAGCTGTTTTGGACAACTTTCTCTCTCTTCTTGCAAAACACTCGGCACACCTTTCTGCAACCTCAAAAACACGATGGGAGATGTTTTCTGTGCTGGCACAGTTTCTCCCTGCCAGACATAGTGGAAAAGCTTTCTGCTAAGATGTAGACTACAAAAGACGCTAGAGAACAAGGTACGATGCTCTCCGGAGCTAAGCGCCGCTCCCGGGCGTCTTTCGGCAGAAGCCGCGCTAAGGAGAGCACTGGGAGTGGCACAATCGTCTTTGCGCGAAGAAGCCGCTTTTTCGCCTCCGCCAGCCGGAGAGAGCGGCAGCTTCGGAAAGGTGAAGAAGGAAGCTGTACAACACTGGCATTGTGTGCGCAGCTTGCCAACTGATAGAAAACAGTACCTTTGCACTCTCCGGCCTTTTCCAATCACATGAACATTCCATTGCAAGCTGTTTTGGACAACTTTCTCTCTCTTCTTGCAAAACACTCTGCACACCTTTCTGCAACCTCAAAAACACGATGGGAGATGTTTTCTGTGCTGGCACAGTTTCTCCCTGCCAGACATAGTGGAAAAGCTTTCTGCTAAGATGTAGACTACAAAAGACGCTAGAGAACAAGGTACGATGCTCTCCACAGCTAAGCGCCGCTCCCGGGCGTCTTTCGGCAGAAGCCGCGCTCCGCAGAGCACTGTGAGCGGCACAATCGTCTTTGCGCGAAGAAGCCGCTTCTTCGCCTCCGCCAGCCGGAGAGAGCGGCAGCTTCGGAAAGGTGAAGAAGGAAGCTGTACAACACTGGCATTGTGTGCGCAGCTTGCCAACTGATAGAAAACAGTACCTTTGCACTCTCCTGCCTTTTCCAATCACATGAACATTCCATTGGAAGCTGTTTTGGACAACTTTCTCTCTCTTCTTGCAAAACACTCTGCACACCTTTCTGCAACCTCAAAAACACGATGGGAGATGTTTTCTGTGCTGGCACAGTTTCTCCCTGCCAGACATAGTGGAAAAGCTTTCTGCTAAGATGTAGACTACAAAAGACGCTAAAGACCAAGGTACGATGCTCTCCGGAGCTAAGCGCCGCTCCCGGGCGTCTTTCGGCAGAAGCCGCGCTCCGGAGAGCACTGTGAGCGGCACAATCGTCTTTGCGCGAAGAAGCTGCTTCTTCGCCTCCGCCAGCCGGAGAGAGCGGCAGCTTCGGAAAGGTGAAGAAGGAAGCTGTACAACACTGGCATTGTGTGCGCAGCTTGCCAACTGATAGAAAGCAGTACCTTTGCACTCTCCTGCCTTTTCCAATCACATGAACATTCCATTGCAAGCTGTTTTGGACAACTTTCTCTCTCTTCTTGCAAAACACTCGGCACACCTTTCTGCAACCTCAAAAACACGATGGGAGATGTTTTCTGTGCTGGCACAGTTTCTCCCTGCCAGACATAGTGGAAAAGCTTTCTGCTAAGATGTAGACTACAAAAGACGCTAGAGAACAAGGTACGATGCTCTCCGGAGCTAAGCGCCGCTCCCGGGCGTCTTTCGGCAGAAGCCGCGCTAAGGAGAGCACTGTGAGCGGCACAATCGTCTTTGCGCGAAGAAGCCGCTTCTTCGCCTCCGCCAGCCGGAGAGAGCGGCAGCTTCGGAAAGGTGAAGAAGGAAGCTGTACAACACTGGCATTGTGTGCGCAGCTTGCCAACTGATAGACAACAGTACCTTTGCACTCTCCTGCCTTTTCCAATCACATGAACATTCCATTGCAAGCTGTTTTGGACAACTTTCCTTTCTTCATGCCAAACACTTGGCAGACCCCTATGCAACCTCAAAAACACGATGGGAGATGTTTTCTGTGCTGGCACAGTTTCTCCCTGCCAGACATAGTGGAAAAGCTTTCTGCTAAGATGTAGACTACAAAAGACGCTAAAGACCAAGGTACGATGCTCTCCGGAGCTAAGAGCCGCTCCCAGGCGTCTTTCGGCAGAAGCCGCGCTCCGGAGAGCACTGTGAGCGGCACAATCGTCTTTGCGCGAAGAAGCCGCTTCTTCGCCTCCGCCAGCCGGAGAGAGCGGCAGCTTCGGAAAGGTGAAGAAGGAAGCTGTACAACACTGGCATTGTGTGCGCAGCTTGCCAACTGATAGAAAGCAGTACCTTTGCACTCTCCTGCCTTTTCCAATCACATGAACATTCCATTGCAAGCTGTTTTGGACAACTTTCTCTCTCTTCTTGCAAAACAATCTGCACACATTTCTGCAACCTCAAAAACACGATGGGAGATGTTTTCTGTGCTGGCACAGTTTCTCCCTGCCTGACATAGTGGAAAAGCTTTCTGCTAAGATGTAGACTACAAAAGACGCTAGAGACCAAGGTACGATGCTCTCCGGAGCTAAGCGCCGCTCCCGGGCGTCTTTCGGCAGAAGCCGCGCTAAGGAGAGCACTGTGAGCGGCACAATCGTCTTTGCGCGAAGAAGCCGCTTTTTCGCCTCCGCCAGACGGAGAGAGCGGCAGCTTCGGAAAGGTGAAGAAGGAAGCTGTACAACACTGGCATTGTGTGCGCAGCTTGCCAACTGATAGAAAACAGTACCTTTGCACTCTCCGGCCTTTTCCAATCACATGAACATTCCATTGCAAGCTGTTTTGGACAACTTTCCTTTCCTCATGCCAAACACTTGGCAGACCCCTATGCAACCTCAAAAACACGATGGGAGATGTTTTCTGTGCTGGCACAGTTTCTCCCTGCCAGACATAGTGGAAAAGCTTTCTGCTAAGATGTAGACTACAAAAGACGCTAAAGACCAAGGCACGATGCTCTCCGGAGCTAAGCGCCGCTCCCGGGCGTCTTTCGGCAGAAGCCGCGCTCCGGAGAGCACTGTGAGCGGCACAATCGTCTTTGCGCAAAGAAGCCGCTTCTTCGCCTCCGCCAGCCGGAGAGAGCGGCAGCTTCGGAAAGGTGAAGAAGGAAGCTGTACAACACTGGCATTGTGTGCGCAACTTGCCAACTGATAGAAAACAGTACCTTTGCACTCTCCTGCCTTTTCCAATCACATGAACATTCCATTGGAAGCTGTTTTGGACAACTTTCTCTCTCTTCTTGCAAAACACTCTGCACACCTTTCTGCAACCTCCAAAACACGATGGGAGATGTTTTCTGTGCTGGCACAGTTTCTCCCTGCCAGACATAGTGGAAAAGCTTTCTGCTAAGATGTAGACTACAAAAGACGCTAAAGACCAAGGTACGATGCTCTCCGGAGCTAAGCGCCGCTCCCGGGCGTCTTTCGGCAGAAGCCGCGCTAAGGAGAGCACTGGGAGTGGCACAATCGTCTTTGCGCGAAGAAGCCGCTTTTTCGCCTCCGCCAGCCGGAGAGAGCGGCAGCTTCGGAAAGGTGAAGAAGGAAGCTGTACAACACTGGCATTGTGTGCGCAGCTTGCCAACTGATAGAAAGCAGTACCTTTGCACTCTCCTGCCTTTTCCAATCACATGAACATTCCATTGGAAGCTGTTTTGGACAACTTTCTCTCTCTTCTTGCAAAACACTCTGCACACCTTTCTGCAACCTCCAAAACACGATGGGAGATGTTTTCTGTGCTGGCACAGTTTCTCCCTGCCAGACATAGTGGAAAAGCTTTCTGCTAAGATGTAGACTACAAAAGACGCTAAAGACCAAGGTACGATGCTCTCCGGAGCTAAGCGCCGCTCCCAGGCGTCTTTCGGCAGAAGCCGCGCTCCGGAGAGCACTGTGAGCGGCACAATCGTCTTTGCGCGAAGAAGCCGCTTCTTCGCCTCCGCCAGCCGGAGAGAGCGGCAGCTTCGGAAAGGTGAAGAAGGAAGCTGTACAACACTGGCATTGTGTGCGCAGCTTGCCAACTGATAGAAAACAGTACCTTTGCACTCTCCTGCCTTTTCCAATCACATGAACATTCCATTGCAAGCTGTTTTGGACAACTTTCTCTCTCTTCTTGCAAAACACTCTGCACACCTTTCTGCAACCTCCAAAACACGATGGGAGATGTTTTCTGTGCTGGCACAGTTTCTCCATGCCAGACATAGTGGAAAAGCTTTCTGCTAAGATGTAGACTACAAAAGACGCTAAAGACCAAGGTACGATGCTCTCCGGAGCTAAGCGCCGCTCCCGGGCGTCTTTCGGCAGAAGCCGCGCTCCGGAGAGCACTGTGAGCGGCACAATCGTCTTTGCGCGAAGAAGCTGCTTCTTCGCCTCCGCCAGCCGGAGAGAGCGGCAGCTTCGGAAAGGTGAAGAAGGAAGCTGTACAACACTGGCATTGTGTGCGCAGCTTGCCAACTGATAGAAAACAGTACCTTTGCACTCTCCTGCCTTTTCCAATCACATGAACATTCCATTGCAAGCTGTTTTGGACAACTTTCTCTCTCTTCTTGCAAAACACTCTGCACACCTTTCTGCAACCTCCAAAACACGATGGGAGATGTTTTCTGTGCTGGCACAGTTTCTCCCTGCCAGACATAGTGGAAAAGCTTTCTGCTAAGATGTAGACTACAAAAGACGCTAAAGACCAAGGTACGATGCTCTCCGGAGCTAAGCGCCGCTGCCGGGCGTCTTTCGGCAGAAGCCGCGCTCCGGAGAGCACTGTGAGCGGCACAATCGTCTTTGCGCGAAGAAGCCGCTTCTTCGCCTCCGCCAGCCGGAGAGAGCGGCAGCTTCGGAAAGGTGAAGAAGGAAGCTGTACAACACTGGCATTGTGTGCGCAGCTTGCCAACTGATAGAAAGCAGTACCTTTGCACTCTCCTGCCTTTTCCAATCACATGAACATTCCATTGCAAGCTGTTTTGGACAACTTTCTCTCTCTTCTTGCAAAACACTCGGCACACCTTTCTGCAACCTCAAAAACACGATGGGAGATGTTTTCTGTGCTGGCACAGTTTCTCCCTGCCAGACATAGTGGAAAAGCTTTCTGCTAAGATGTAGACTACAAAAGACGGTAGAGACCAAGGTACGATGCTCTCCGGAGCTAAGCGCCGCTCCCGGGCGTCTTTCTGCAGAAGCCGCGCTAAGGAGAGCACTGGGAGCGGCACAATCGTCTTTGCGCGAAAAAGCCGCTTCTTCGCCTCCGCCAGCCGGAGAGAGCGGCAGCTTCGGAAAGGTGAAGAAGGAAGCTGTACAACACTGGCATTGTGTGCGCAGCTTGCCAACTGATAGAAAGCAGTACCTTTGCACTCTCCTGCCTTTTCCAATCACATGAACATTCCATTGGAAGCTGTTTTGGACAACTTTCTCTCTCTTCTTGCAAAACACTCTGCACACCTTTCTGCAACCTCAAAAACACGATGGGAGATGTTTTCTGTGCTGGCACAGTTTCTCCCTGCCAGACATAGTGGAAAAGCTTTCTGCTAAGATGTAGACTACAAAAGACGCTAAAGACCAAGGTACGATGCTCTCCGGAGCTAAGCGCCGCTCCCGGGCGTCTTTCGGCAGAAGCCGCGCTCCGGAGAGCACTGTGAGCGGCACAATCGTCTTTGCGCGAAGAAGCCGCTTCTTCGCCTCCGCCAGACGGAGAGAGCGGCAGCTTCGGAAAGGTGAAGAAGGAAGCTGTACAACACTGGCATTGTGTGCGCAGCTTGCCAACTGATAGAAAGCAGTACCTTTGCACTCTCCTGCCTTTTCCAATCACATGAACATTCCATTGCAAGCTGTTTTGGACAACTTTCTCTCTCTTCTTGCAAAACAATCTGCACACATTTCTGCAACCTCAAAAACACGATGGGAGATGTTTTCTGTGCTGGCACAGTTTCTCCCTGCCTGACATAGTGGAAAAGCTTTCTGCTAAGATGTAGACTACAAAAGACGCTAGAGACCAAGGTACGATGCTCTCCGGAGCTAAGCGCCGCTCCCGGGCGTCTTTCGGCAGAAGCCGCGCTAAGGAGAGCACTGTGAGCGGCACAATCGTCTTTGCGCGAAGAAGCCGCTTTTTCGCCTCCGCCAGACGGAGAGAGCGGCAGCTTCGGAAAGGTGAAGAAGGAAGCTGTACAACACTGGCATTGTGTGCGCAGCTTGCCAACTGATAGAAAACAGTACCTTTGCACTCTCCGGCCTTTTCCAATCACATGAACATTCCATTGCAAGCTGTTTTGGACAACTTTCCTTTCCTCATGCCAAACACTTGGCAGACCCCTATGCAACCTCAAAAACACGATGGGAGATGTTTTCTGTGCTGGCACAGTTTCTCCCTGCCAGACATAGTGGAAAAGCTTTCTGCTAAGATGTAGACTACAAAAGACGCTAAAGACCAAGGTACGATGCTCTCCGGAGCTAAGCGCCGCTCCCGGGCGTCTTTCGGCAGAAGCCGCGCTCCGGAGAGCACTGTGAGCGGCACAATCGTCTTTGCGCGAAGAAGCCGCTTCTTCGCCTCCGCCAGCCGGAGAGAGCGGCAGCTTCGGAAAGGTGAAGAAGGAAGCTGTACAACACTGGCATTGTGTGCGCAACTTGCCAACTGATAGAAAACAGTACCTTTGCACTCTCCTGCCTTTTCCAATCACATGAACATTCCATTGGAAGCTGTTTTGGACAACTTTCTCTCTCTTCTTGCAAAACACTCTGCACACCTTTCTGCAACCTCCAAAACACGATGGGAGATGTTTTCTGTGCTGGCACAGTTTCTCCCTGCCAGACATAGTGGAAAAGCTTTCTGCTAAGATGTAGACTACAAAAGACGCTAAAGACCAAGGTACGATGCTCTCCGGAGCTAAGCGCCGCTCCCGGGCGTCTTTCGGCAGAAGCCGCGCTAAGGAGAGCACTGGGAGTGGCACAATCGTCTTTGCGCGAAGAAGCCGCTTTTTCGCCTCCGCCAGCCGGAGAGAGCGGCAGCTTCGGAAAGGTGAAGAAGGAAGCTGTACAACACTGGCATTGTGTGCGCAGCTTGCCAACTGATAGAAAGCAGTACCTTTGCACTCTCCTGCCTTTTCCAATCACATGAACATTCCATTGGAAGCTGTTTTGGACAACTTTCTCTCTCTTCTTGCAAAACACTCTGCACACCTTTCTGCAACCTCCAAAACACGATGGGAGATGTTTTCTGTGCTGGCACAGTTTCTCCCTGCCAGACATAGTGGAAAAGCTTTCTGCTAAGATGTAGACTACAAAAGACGCTAAAGACCAAGGTACGATGCTCTCCGGAGCTAAGCGCCGCTCCCAGGCGTCTTTCGGCAGAAGCCGCGCTCCGGAGAGCACTGTGAGCGGCACAATCGTCTTTGCGCGAAGAAGCCGCTTCTTCGCCTCCGCCAGCCAGAGAGAGCGGCAGCTTCGGAAAGGTGAAGAAGGAAGCTGTACAACACTGGCATTGTGTGCGCAGCTTGCCAACTGATAGAAAACAGTACCTTTGCACTCTCCTGCCTTTTCCAATCACATGAACATTCCATTGCAAGCTGTTTTGGACAACTTTCTCTCTCTTCTTGCAAAACACTCTGCACACCTTTCTGCAACCTCCAAAACACGATGGGAGATGTTTTCTGTGCTGGCACAGTTTCTCCATGCCAGACATAGTGGAAAAGCTTTCTGCTAAGATGTAGACTACAAAAGACGCTAAAGACCAAGGTACGATGCTCTCCGGAGCTAAGCGCCGCTCCCGGGCGTCTTTCGGCAGAAGCCGCGCTCCGGAGAGCACTGTGAGCGGCACAGTCGTCTTTGCGCGAAGAAGCTGCTTCTTCGCCTCCGCCAGCCGGAGAGAGCGGCAGCTTCGGAAAGGTGAAGAAGGAAGCTGTACAACACTGGCATTGTGTGCGCAGCTTGCCAACTGATAGAAAACAGTACCTTTGCACTCTCCTGCCTTTTCCAATCACATGAACATTCCATTGCAAGCTGTTTTGGACAACTTTCTCTCTCTTCTTGCAAAACACTCTGCACACCTTTCTGCAACCTCAAAAACACGATGGGAGATGTTTTCTGTGCTGGCACAGTTTCTCCCTGCCAGACATAGTGGAAAAGCTTTCTGCTAAGATGTAGACTACAAAAGACGCTAAAGACCAAGGTACGATGCTCTCCGGAGCTAAGCGCCGCTGCCGGGCGTCTTTCGGCAGAAGCCGCGCTCCGGAGAGCACTGTGAGCGGCACAATCGTCTTTGCGCGAAGAAGCCGCTTCTTCGCCTCCGCCAGCCGGAGAGAGCGGCAGCTTCGGAAAGGTGAAGAAGGAAGCTGTACAACACTGGCATTGTGTGCGCAGCTTGCCAACTGATAGAAAGCAGTACCTTTGCACTCTCCTGCCTTTTCCAATCACATGAACATTCCATTGCAAGCTGTTTTGGACAACTTTCTCTCTCTTCTTGCAAAACACTCGGCACACCTTTCTGCAACCTCAAAAACACGATGGGAGATGTTTTCTGTGCTGGCACAGTTTCTCCCTGCCAGACATAGTGGAAAAGCTTTCTGCTAAGATGTAGACTACAAAAGACGCTAGAGACCAAGGTACGATGCTCTCCGGAGCTAAGCGCCGCTCCCGGGCGTCTTTCTGCAGAAGCCGCGCTAAGGAGAGCACTGGGAGCGGCACAATCGTCTTTGCGCGAAAAAGCCGCTTCTTCGCCTCCGCCAGCCGGAGAGAGCGGCAGCTTCGGAAAGGTGAAGAAGGAAGCTGTACAACACTGGCATTGTGTGCGCAGCTTGCCAACTGATAGAAAGCAGTACCTTTGCACTCTCCGGCCTTTTCCATCACATGAACATTCCATTGGAAGCTGTTTTGGACAACTTTCTCTCTCTTCTTGCAAAACACTCTGCACACCTTTCTGCAACCTCAAAAACACGATGGGAGATGTTTTCTGTGCTGGCACAGTTTCTCCCTGCCAGACATAGTGGAAAAGCTTTCTGCTAAGATGTAGACTACAAAAGACGCTAAAGACCAAGGTACGATGCTCTCCGGAGCTAAGCGCCGCTCCCGGGCGTCTTTCGGCAGAAGCCGCGCTCCGGAGAGCACTGTGAGCGGCACAATCGTCTTTGCGCGAAGAAGCCGCTTCTTCGCCTCCGCCAGCCGGAGAGAGCGGCAGCTTCGGAAAGGTGAAGAAGGAAGCTGTACAACACTGGCATTGTGTGCGCAGCTTGCCAACTGATAGAAAACAGTACCTTTGCACTCTCCTGCCTTTTCCAATCACATGAACATTCCATTGCAAGCTGTTTTGGACAACTTTCTCTCTCTTCTTGCAAAACACTCTGCACACCTTTCTGCAACCTCAAAAACACGATGGGAGATGTTTTCTGTGCTGGCACAGTTTCTCCCTGCCAGACATAGTGGAAAAGCTTTCTGCTAAGATGTAGACTACAAAAGACGCTAAAGACCAAGGTACGATGCTCTCCGGAGCTAAGCGCCGCTCCCGGGCGTCTTTCGGCAGAAGCCGCGCTCCGGAGAGCACTGTGAGCGGCACAATCGTCTTTGCGCGAAGAAGCTGCTTCTTCGCCTCCGCCAGCCGGAGAGAGCGGCAGCTTCGGAAAGGTGAAGAAGGAAGCTGTACAACACTGGCATTGTGTGCGCAGCTTGCCAACTGATAGAAAGCAGTACCTTTGCACTCTCCTGCCTTTTCCAATCACATGAACATTCCATTGGAAGCTGTTTTGGACAACTTTCTCTCTCTTCTTGCAGAACACTCTGCACACCTTTCTGCAACCTCCAAAACACGATGGGAGATGTTTTCTGTGCTGGCACAGTTTCTCCCTGCCAGACATAGTGGAAAAGCTTTCTGCTAAGATGTAGACTACAAAAGACGCTAAAGACCAAGGTACGATGCTCTCCGGAGCTAAGCGCCGCTCCCGGGCGTCTTTCGGCAGAAGCCGCGCTCCGGAGAGCACTGTGAGCGGCACAATCGTCTTTGCGCGAAGAAGCCGCTTCTTCGCCTCCGCCAGCCGGAGAGAGCGGCAGCTTCAGAAAGGTGAAGAAGGAAGCTGTACAACACTGGCATTGTGTGCGCAGCTTGCCAACTGATAGAAAGCAGTACCTTTGCACTCTCCTGCCTTTTCCAATCACATGAACATTCCATTGGAAGCTGTTTTGGACAACTTTCTCTCTCTTCTTGCAAAACACTCTGCACACCTTTCTGCAACCTCAAAAACACGATGGGAGATGTTTTCTGTGCTGGCACAGTTTCTCCCTGCCAGACATAGTGGAAAAGCTTTCTGCTAAGATGTAGACTACAAAAGACGCTAAAGACCAAGGTACGATGCTCTCCAGAGCTAAGCGCCGCTCCCGGGCGTCTTTCGGCAGAAGCCGCGCTCCGGAGAGCACTGTGAGCGGCACAATCGTCTTTGCGCGAAGAAGCTGCTTCTTCGCCTCCGCCAGCCGGAGAGAGCGGCAGCTTCGGAAAGGTGAAGAAGGAAGCTGTACAACACTGGCATTGTGTGCGCAGCTTGCCAACTGATAGAAAACAGTACCTTTGCACTCTCCTGCCTTTTCCAATCACATGAACATTCCATTGGAAGCTGTTTTGGACAACTTTCTCTCTCTTCTTGCAAAACACTCGGCACACCTTTCTGCAACCTCAAAAACACGATGGGAGATGTTTTCTGTGCTGGCACAGTTTCTCCCTGCCAGACATAGTGGAAAAGCTTTCTGCTAAGATGTAGACTACAAAAGACGCTAAAGACCAAGGTACGATGCTCTCCGGAGCTAAGCGCCGCTCCCGGGCGTCTTTCGGCAGAAGCCGCGCTCCGGAGAGCACTGTGAGCGGCACAATCGTCTTTGCGCAAAGAAGCCGCTTCTTCGCCTCCGCCAGCCGGAGAGAGCGGCAGCTTCGGAAAGGTGAAGAAGGAAGCTGTACAACACTGGCATTGTGTGCGCAGCTTGCCAACTGATAGAAAGCAGTACCTTTGCACTCTCCTGCCTTTTCCAATCACATGAACATTCCATTGGAAGCTGTTTTGGACAACTTTCTCTCTCTTCTTGCAAAACACTCTGCACACCTTTCTGCAACCTCCAAAACACGATGGGAGATGTTTTCTGTGCTGGCACAGTTTCTCCCTGCCAGACATAGTGGAAAAGCTTTCTGCTAAGATGTAGACTACAAAAGACGCTAGAGAACAAGGTACGATGCTCTCCGGAGCTAAGCGCCGCTCCCGGGCGTCTTTCGGCAGAAGCCGCGCTAAGGAGAGCACTGGCAGTGGCACAATCGTCTTTGCGCGAAGAAGCCGCTTTTTCGCCTCCGCCAGCCGGAGAGAGCGGCAGCTTCGGAAAGGTGAAGAAGGAAGCTGTACAACACTGGCATTGTGTGCGCAGCTTGCCAACTGATAGAAAACAGTACCTTTGCACTCTCCGGCCTTTTCCAATCACATGAACATTCCATTGGAAGCTGTTTTGGACAACTTTCTCTCTCTTCTTGCAAAACACTCTGCACACCTTTCTGCAACCTCAAAAACACGATGGGAGATGTTTTCTGTGCTGGCACAGTTTCTCCCTGCCAGACATAGTGGAAAAGCTTTCTGCTAAGATGTAGACTACAAAAGACGCTAGAGAACAAGGTACGATGCTCTCCAGAGCTAAGCGCCGCTCCCGGGCGTCTTTCGGCAGAAGCCGCGCTCCGGAGAGCACTGTGAGCGGCACAATCGTCTTTGCGCGAAGAAGCCGCTTCTTCGCCTCCGCCAGCCGGAGAGAGCGGCAGCTTCGGAAAGGTGAAGAAGGAAGCTGTACAACACTGGCATTGTGTGCGCAGCTTGCCAACTGATAGAAAGCAGTACCTTTGCACTCTCCTGCCTTTTCCAATCACATGAACATTCCATTGGAAGCTGTTTTGGACAACTTTCTCTCTCTTCTTGCAAAACACTCTGCACACCTTTCTGCAACCTCAAAAACACGATGGGAGATGTTTTCTGTGCTGGCACAGTTTCTCCCTGCCAGACATAGTGGAAAAGCTTTCTGCTAAGATGTAGACTACAAAAGACGCTAGAGACCAAGGTACGATGCTCTCCAGAGCTAAGCGCCGCTCCCGGGCGTCTTTCGGCAGAAGCGCCGCTCCGGAGAGCACTGTGAGCGGCACAATCGTCTTTGCGCGAAGAAGCCGCTTCTTCGCCTCCGCCAGCCGGAGAGAGCGGCAGCTTCGGAAAGGTGAAGAAGGAAGCTGTACAACACTGGCATTGTGTGCGCAGCTTGCCAACTGATAGAAAACAGTACCTTTGCACTCTCCTGCCTTTTCCAATCACATGAACATTCCATTGCAAGCTGTTTTGGACAACTTTCTCTCTCTTCTTGCAAAACACTCTGCACACCTTTCTGCAACCTCAAAAACACGATGGGAGATGTTTTCTGTGCTGGCACAGTTTCTCCCTGCCAGACATAGTGGAAAAGCTTTCTGCTAAGATGTAGACTACAAAAGACGCTAGAGAACAAGGTACGATGCTCTCCAGAGCTAAGCGCCGCTCCCGGGCGTCTTTCGGCAGAAGCCGCGCTCCGGAGAGCACTGTGAGCGGCACAATCGTCTTTGCGCGAAGAAGCCGCTTCTTCGCCTCCGCCAGCCGGAGAGAGCGGCAGCTTCGGAAAGGTGAAGAAGGAAGCTGTACAACACTGGCATTGTGTGCGCAGCTTGCCAACTGATAGAAAGCAGTACCTTTGCACTCTCCTGCCTTTTCCAATCACATGAACATTCCATTGGAAGCTGTTTTGGACAACTTTCTCTCTCTTCTTGCAAAACACTCTGCACACCTTTCTGCAACCTCCAAAACACGATGGGAGATGTTTTCTGTGCTGGCACAGTTTCTCCCTGCCAGACATAGTGGAAAAGCTTTCTGCTAAGATGTAGACTACAAAAGACGCTAAAGACCAAGGTACGATGCTCTCCGGAGCTAAGCGCCGCTCCCGGGCGTCTTTCGGCAGAAGCCGCGCTCCGGAGAGCACTGTGAGCGGCACAATCGTCTTTGCGCGAAGAAGCCGCTTCTTCGCCTCCGCCAGCCGGAGAGAGCGGCAGCTTCGGAAAGGTGAAGAAGGAAGCTGTACAACACTGGCATTGTGTGCGCAGCTTGCCAACTGATAGAAAACAGTACCTTTGCACTCTCCTGCCTTTTCCAATCACATGAACATTCCATTGCAAGCTGTTTTGGACAACTTTCTCTCTCTTCTTGCAAAACACTCTGCACACCTTTCTGCAACCTCAAAAACACGATGGGAGATGTTTTCTGTGCTGGCACAGTTTCTCCCTGCCAGACATAGTGGAAAAGCTTTCTGCTAAGATGTAGACTACAAAAGACGCTAAAGACCAAGGTACGATGCTCTCCGGAGCTAAGCGCCGCTCCCGGGCGTCTTTCGGCAGAAGCCGCGCTCCGGAGAGCACTGTGAGCGGCACAATCGTCTTTGCGCGAAGAAGCTGCTTCTTCGCCTCCGCCAGCCGGAGAGAGCGGCAGCTTCGGAAAGGTGAAGAAGGAAGCTGTACAACACTGGCATTGTGTGCGCAGCTTGCCAACTGATAGAAAGCAGTACCTTTGCACTCTCCTGCCTTTTCCAATCACATGACCATTCCATTGCAAGCTGTTTTGGACAACTTTCTCTCTCTTCTTGCAAAACACTCGGCACACCTTTCTGCAACCTCAAAAACACGATGGGAGATGTTTTCTGTGCTGGCACAGTTTCTCCCTGCCAGACATAGTGGAAAAGCTTTCTGCTAAGATGTAGACTACAAAAGACGCTAAAGACCAAGGTACGATGCTCTCCACAGCTAAGCGCCGCTCCCGGGCGTCTTTCGGCAGAAGCCGCGCTCCGGAGAGCACTGTGAGCGGCACAATCGTCTTTGCGCGAAGAAGCCGCTTCTTCGCCTCCGCCAGCCGGAGAGAGCGGCAGCTTCGGAAAGGTGAAGAAGGAAGCTGTACAACACTGGCATTGTGTGCGCAGCTTGCCAACTGATAGAAAACAGTACCTTTGCACTCTCCTGCCTTTTCCAATCACATGAACATTCCATTGGAAGCTGTTTTGGACAACTTTCTCTCTCTTCTTGCAAAACACTCTGCACACCTTTCTGCAACCTCAAAAACACGATGGGAGATGTTTTCTGTGCTGGCACAGTTTCTCCCTGCCAGACATAGTGGAAAAGCTTTCTGCTAAGATGTAGACTACAAAAGACGCTAAAGACCAAGGTACGATGCTCTCCGGAGCTAAGCGCCGCTCCCGGGCGTCTTTCGGCAGAAGCCGCGCTCCGGAGAGCACTGTGAGCGGCACAATCGTCTTTGCGCGAAGAAGCTGCTTCTTCGCCTCCGCCAGCCGGAGAGAGCGGCAGCTTCGGAAAGGTGAAGAAGGAAGCTGTACAACACTGGCATTGTGTGCGCAGCTTGCCAACTGATAGAAAGCAGTACCTTTGCACTCTCCTGCCTTTTCCAATCACATGAACATTCCATTGGAAGCTGTTTTGGACAACTTTCTCTCTCTTCTTGCAAAACACTCTGCACACCTTTCTGCAACCTCCAAAACACGATGGGAGATGTTTTCTGTGCTGGCACAGTTTCTCCCTGCCAGACATAGTGGAAAAGCTTTCTGCTAAGATGTAGACTACAAAAGACGCTAAAGACCAAGGTACGATGCTCTCCAGAGCTAAGCGCCGCTCCCGGGCGTCTTTCGGCAGAAGCCGCGCTCCGGAGAGCACTGTGAGCGGCACAATCGTCTTTGCGCGAAGAAGCTGCTTCTTCGCCTCCGCCAGCCGGAGAGAGCGGCAGCTTCGGAAAGGTGAAGAAGGAAGCTGTACAACACTGGCATTGTGTGCGCAGCTTGCCAACTGATAGAAAACAGTACCTTTGCACTCTCCTGCCTTTTCCAATCACATGAACATTCCATTGGAAGCTGTTTTGGACAACTTTCTCTCTCTTCTTGCAAAACACTCTGCACACCTTTCTGCAACCTCCAAAACACGATGGGAGATGTTTTCTGTGCTGGCACAGTTTCTCCCTGCCAGACATAGTGGAAAAGCTTTCTGCTAAGATGTAGACTACAAAAGACGCTAAAGACCAAGGTACGATGCTCTCCGGAGCTAAGCGCCGCTCCCGGGCGTCTTTCGGCAGAAGCCGCGCTAAGGAGAGCACTGGGAGTGGCACAATCGTCTTTGCGCGAAGAAGCCGCTTTTTCGCCTCCGCCAGCCGGAGAGAGCGGCAGCTTCGGAAAGGTGAAGAAGGAAGCTGTACAACACTGGCATTGTGTGCGCAGCTTGCCAACTGATAGAAAGCAGTACCTTTGCACTCTCCTGCCTTTTCCAATCACATGAACATTCCATTGCAAGCTGTTTTGGACAACTTTCTCTCTCTTCTTGCAAAACACTCTGCACACCTTTCTGCAACCTCCAAAACACGATGGGAGATGTTTTCTGTGCTGGCACAGTTTCTCCCTGCCAGACATAGTGGAAAAGCTTTCTGCTAAGATGTAGACTACAAAAGACGCTAGAGAACAAGGTACGATGCTCTCCGGAGCTAAGCGCCGCTCCCGGGCGTCTTTCGGCAGAAGCCGCGCTCCGGAGAGCACTGTGAGCGGCACAATCGTCTTTGCGCGAAGAAGCCGCTTCTTCGCCTCCGCCAGCCAGAGAGAGCGGCAGCTTCGGAAAGGTGAAGAAGGAAGCTGTACAACACTGGCATTGTGTGCGCAGCTTGCCAACTGATAGAAAACAGTACCTTTGCACTCTCCTGCCTTTTCCAATCACATGAACATTCCATTGCAAGCTGTTTTGGACAACTTTCTCTCTCTTCTTGCAAAACACTCTGCACACCTTTCTGCAACCTCCAAAACACGATGGGAGATGTTTTCTGTGCTGGCACAGTTTCTCCCTGCCAGACATAGTGGAAAAGCTTTCTGCTAAGATGTAGACTACAAAAGACGCTAAAGACCAAGGTACGATGCTCTCCGGAGCTAAGCGCCGCTCCCGGGCGTCTTTCGGCAGAAGCCGCGCTCCGGAGAGCACTGTGAGCGGCACAATCGTCTTTGCGCGAAGAAGCCGCTTCTTCGCCTCCGCCAGCCGGAGAGAGCGGCAGCTTCGGAAAGGTGAAGAAGGAAGCTGTACAACACTGGCATTGTGTGCGCAGCTTGCCAACTGATAGAAAACAGTACCTTTGCACTCTCCTGCCTTTTCCAATCACATGAACATTCCATTGCAAGCTGTTTTGGACAACTTTCTCTCTCTTCTTGCAAAACACTCTGCACACCTTTCTGCAACCTCAAAAACACGATGGGAGATGTTTTCTGTGCTGGCACAGTTTCTCCCTGCCAGACATAGTGGAAAAGCTTTCTGCTAAGATGTAGACTACAAAAGACGCTAAAGACCAAGGTACGATGCTCTCCGGAGCTAAGCGCCGCTCCCGGGCGTCTTTCGGCAGAAGCCGCGCTCCGGAGAGCACTGTGAGCGGCACAATCGTCTTTGCGCGAAGAAGTAGCTTCTTCGCCTCCGCCAGCCGGAGAGAGCGGCAGCTTCGGAAAGGTGAAGAAGGAAGCTGTACAACACTGGCATTGTGTGCGCAGCTTGCCAACTGATAGAAAGCAGTACCTTTGCACTCTCCTGCCTTTTCCAATCACATGAACATTCCATTGGAAGCTGTTTTGGACAACTTTCTCTCTCTTCTTGCAGAACACTCTGCACACCTTTCTGCAACCTCCAAAACACGATGGGAGATGTTTTCTGTGCTGGCACAGTTTCTCCCTGCCAGACATAGTGGAAAAGCTTTCTGCTAAGATGTAGACTACAAAAGACGCTAAAGACCAAGGTACGATGCTCTCCGGAGCTAAGCGCCGCTCCCGGGCGTCTTTCGGCAGAAGCCGCGCTCCGGAGAGCACTGTGAGCGGCACAATCGTCTTTGCGCGAAGAAGCCGCTTCTTCGCCTCCGCCAGCCGGAGAGAGCGGCAGCTTCGGAAAGGTGAAGAAGGAAGCTGTACAACACTGGCATTGTGTGCGCAGCTTGCCAACTGATAGAAAGCAGTACCTTTGCACTCTCCTGCCTTTTCCAATCACATGAACATTCCATTGCAAGCTGTTTTGGACAACTTTCTCTCTCTTCTTGCAAAACACTCTGCACACCTTTCTGCAACCTCCAAAACACGATGGGAGATGTTTTCTGTGCTGGCACAGTTTCTCCCTGCCAGACATAGTGGAAAAGCTTTCTGCTAAGATGTAGACTACAAAAGACGCTAAAGACCAAGGTACGATGCTCTCCAGAGCTAAGCGCCGCTCCCGGGCGTCTTTCGGCAGAAGCCGCGCTCCGGAGAGCACTGTGAGCGGCACAATCGTCTTTGCGCGAAGAAGCTGCTTCTTCGCCTCCGCCAGCCGGAGAGAGCGGCAGCTTCGGAAAGGTGAAGAAGGAAGCTGTACAACACTGGCATTGTGTGCGCAGCTTGCCAACTGATAGAAAACAGTACCTTTGCACTCTCCTGCCTTTTCCAATCACATGAACATTCCATTGGAAGCTGTTTTGGACAACTTTCTCTCTCTTCTTGCAGAACACTCTGCACACCTTTCTGCAACCTCAAAAACACGATGGGAGATGTTTTCTGTGCTGGCACAGTTTCTCCCTGCCAGACATAGTGGAAAAGCTTTCTGCTAAGATGTAGACTACAAAAGACGCTAAAGACCAAGGTACGATGCTCTCCGGAGCTAAGCGCCGCTCCCGGGCGTCTTTCGGCAGAAGCCGCGCTCCGGAGAGCACTGTGAGCGGCACAATCGTCTTTGCGCAAAGAAGCCGCTTCTTCGCCTCCGCCAGCCGGAGAGAGCGGCAGCTTCGGAAAGGTGAAGAAGGAAGCTGTACAACACTGGCATTGTGTGCGCAGCTTGCCAACTGATAGAAAGCAGTACCTTTGCACTCTCCTGCCTTTTCCAATCACATGAACATTCCATTGGAAGCTGTTTTGGACAACTTTCTCTCTCTTCTTGCAAAACACTCGGCACACCTTTCTGCAACCTCCAAAACACGATGGGAGATGTTTTCTGTGCTGGCACAGTTTCTCCCTGCCAGACATAGTGGAAAAGCTTTCTGCTAAGATGTAGACTACAAAAGACGCTAGAGACCAAGGTACGATGCTCTCCGGAGCTAAGCGCCGCTCCCGGGCGTCTTTCGGCAGAAGCCGCGCTAAGGAGAGCACTGGGAGTGGCACAATCGTCTTTGCGCGAAGAAGCCGCTTTTTCGCCTCCGCCAGCCGGAGAGAGCGGCAGCTTCGGAAAGGTGAAGAAGGAAGCTGTACAACACTGGCATTGTGTGCGCAGCTTGCCAACTGATAGAAAACAGTACCTTTGCACTCTCCGGCCTTTTCCAATCACATGAACATTCCATTGCAAGCTGTTTTGGACAACTTTCTCTCTCTTCTTGCAAAACACTCTGCACACCTTTCTGCAACCTCAAAAACACGATGGGAGATGTTTTCTGTGCTGGCACAGTTTCTCCCTGCCAGACATAGTGGAAAAGCTTTCTGCTAAGATGTAGACTACAAAAGACGCTAGAGAACAAGGTACGATGCTCTCCAGAGCTAAGCGCCGCTCCCGGGCGTCTTTCGGCAGAAGCCGCGCTCCGGAGAGCACTGTGAGCGGCACAATCGTCTTTGCGCGAAGAAGCCGCTTCTTCGCCTCCGCCAGCCGGAGAGAGCGGCAGCTTCGGAAAGGTGAAGAAGGAAGCTGTACAACACTGGCATTGTGTGCGCAGCTTGCCAACTGATAGAAAGCAGTACCTTTGCACTCTCCTGCCTTTTCCAATCACATGAACATTCCATTGGAAGCTGTTTTGGACAACTTTCTCTCTCTTCTTGCAAAACACTCTGCACACCTTTCTGCAACCTCAAAAACACGATGGGAGATGTTTTCTGTGCTGGCACAGTTTCTCCCTGCCAGACATAGTGGAAAAGCTTTCTGCTAAGATGTAGACTACAAAAGACGCTAGAGACCAAGGTACGATGCTCTCCAGAGCTAAGCGCCGCTCCCGGGCGTCTTTCGGCAGAAGCGCCGCTCCGGAGAGCACTGTGAGCGGCACAATCGTCTTTGCGCGAAGAAGCCGCTTCTTCGCCTCCGCCAGCCGGAGAGAGCGGCAGCTTCGGAAAGGTGAAGAAGGAAGCTGTACAACACTGGCATTGTGTGCGCAGCTTGCCAGCTGATAGAAAACAGTACCTTTGCACTCTCCTGCCTTTTCCAATCACATGAACATTCCATTGGAAGCTGTTTTGGACAACTTTCTCTCTCTTCTTGCAAAACACTCTGCACACCTTTCTGCAACCTCAAAAACACGATGGGAGATGTTTTCTGTGCTGGCACAGTTTCTCCCTGCCAGACATAGTGGAAAAGCTTTCTGCTAAGATGTAGACTACAAAAGACGCTAGAGAACAAGGTACGATGCTCTCCAGAGCTAAGCGCCGCTCCCGGGCGTCTTTCGGCAGAAGCCGCGCTCCGGAGAGCACTGTGAGCGGCACAATCGTCTTTGCGCGAAGAAGCCGCTTCTTCGCCTCCGCCAGCCGGAGAGAGCGGCAGCTTCGGAAAGGTGAAGAAGGAAGCTGTACAACACTGGCATTGTGTGCGCAGCTTGCCAACTGATAGAAAGCAGTACCTTTGCACTCTCCTGCCTTTTCCAATCACATGAACATTCCATTGGAAGCTGTTTTGGACAACTTTCTCTCTCTTCTTGCAAAACACTCTGCACACCTTTCTGCAACCTCCAAAACACGATGGGAGATGTTTTCTGTGCTGGCACAGTTTCTCCCTGCCAGACATAGTGGAAAAGCTTTCTGCTAAGATGTAGACTACAAAAGACGCTAAAGACCAAGGTACGATGCTCTCCGGAGCTAAGCGCCGCTCCCGGGCGTCTTTCGGCAGAAGCCGCGCTCCGGAGAGCACTGTGAGCGGCACAATCGTCTTTGCGCGAAGAAGCCGCTTCTTCGCCTCCGCCAGCCGGAGAGAGCGGCAGCTTCGGAAAGGTGAAGAAGGAAGCTGTACAACACTGGCATTGTGTGCGCAGCTTGCCAACTGATAGAAAACAGTACCTTTGCACTCTCCTGCCTTTTCCAATCACATGAACATTCCATTGCAAGCTGTTTTGGACAACTTTCTCTCTCTTCTTGCAAAACACTCTGCACACCTTTCTGCAACCTCAAAAACACGATGGGAGATGTTTTCTGTGCTGGCACAGTTTCTCCCTGCCAGACATAGTGGAAAAGCTTTCTGCTAAGATGTAGACTACAAAAGACGCTAAAGACCAAGGTACGATGCTCTCCGGAGCTAAGCGCCGCTCCCGGGCGTCTTTCGGCAGAAGCCGCGCTCCGGAGAGCACTGTGAGCGGCACAATCGTCTTTGCGCGAAGAAGCTGCTTCTTCGCCTCCGCCAGCCGGAGAGAGCGGCAGCTTCGGAAAGGTGAAGAAGGAAGCTGTACAACACTGGCATTGTGTGCGCAGCTTGCCAACTGATAGAAAGCAGTACCTTTGCACTCTCCTGCCTTTTCCAATCACATGACCATTCCATTGCAAGCTGTTTTGGACAACTTTCTCTCTCTTCTTGCAAAACACTCGGCACACCTTTCTGCAACCTCAAAAACACGATGGGAGATGTTTTCTGTGCTGGCACAGTTTCTCCCTGCCAGACATAGTGGAAAAGCTTTCTGCTAAGATGTAGACTACAAAAGACGCTAGAGAACAAGGTACGATGCTCTCCGGAGCTAAGCGCCGCTCCCGGGCGTCTTTCGGCAGAAGCCGCGCTCCGGAGAGCACTGTGAGCGGCACAATCGTCTTTGCGCAAAGAAGCCGCTTCTTCGCCTCCGCCAGCCGGAGAGAGCGGCAGCTTCGGAAAGGTGAAGAAGGAAGCTGTACAACACTGGCATTGTGTGCGCAGCTTGCCAACTGATAGAAAACAGTACCTTTGCACTCTCCTGCCTTTTCCAATCACATGAACATTCCATTGGAAGCTGTTTTGGACAACTTTCTCTCTCTTCTTGCAAAACACTCTGCACACCTTTCTGCAACCTCCAAAACACGATGGGAGATGTTTTCTGTGCTGGCACAGTTTCTCCCTGCCAGACATAGTGGAAAAGCTTTCTGCTAAGATGTAGACTACAAAAGACGCTAAAGACCAAGGTACGATGCTCTCCGGAGCTAAGCGCCGCTCCCGGGCGTCTTTCGGCAGAAGCCGCGCTCCGGAGAGCACTGTGAGCGGCACAATCGTCTTTGCGCGAAGAAGCTGCTTCTTCGCCTCCGCCAGCCGGAGAGAGCGGCAGCTTCGGAAAGGTGAAGAAGGAAGCTGTACAACACTGGCATTGTGTGCGCAGCTTGCCAACTGATAGAAAGCAGTACCTTTGCACTCTCCTGCCTTTTCCAATCACATGAACATTCCATTGCAAGCTGTTTTGGACAACTTTCTCTCTCTTCTTGCAAAACACTCTGCACACCTTTCTGCAACCTCCAAAACACGATGGGAGATGTTTTCTGTGCTGGCACAGTTTCTCCCTGCCAGACATAGTGGAAAAGCTTTCTGCTAAGATGTAGACTACAAAAGACGCTAAAGACCAAGGTACGATGCTCTCCAGAGCTAAGCGCCGCTCCCGGGCGTCTTTCGGCAGAAGCCGCGCTCCGGAGAGCACTGTGAGCGGCACAATCGTCTTTGCGCGAAGAAGCTGCTTCTTCGCCTCCGCCAGCCGGAGAGAGCGGCAGCTTCGGAAAGGTGAAGAAGGAAGCTGTACAACACTGGCATTGTGTGCGCAGCTTGCCAACCAATAGAAAACAGTACCTTTGCACTCTCCTGCCTTTTCCAATCACATGAACATTCCATTGGAAGCTGTTTTGGACAACTTTCTCTCTCTTCTTCCAAAACACTCTGCACACCTTTCTGCAACCTCAAAAACACAATGGGAGATGTTTTCTGTGCTGGCACAGTTTCTCCCTGCCAGACATAGTGGAAAAGCTTTCTGCTAAGATGTAGACTACAAAAGACGCTAGAGACCAAGGTACGATGCTCTCCGGAGCTAAGCGCCGCTCCCGGGCGTCTTTCGGCAGAAGCCGCGCTCCGGAGAGCACTGTGAGCGGCACAATCGTCTTTGCGCAAAGAAGCCGCTTCTTCGCCTCCGCCAGCCGGAGAGAGCGGCAGCTTCGGAAAGGTGAAGAAGGAAGCTGTACAACACTGGCATTGTGTGCGCAGCTTGCCAACTGATAGAAAGCAGTACCTTTGCACTCTCCTGCCTTTTCCAATCACATGAACATTCCATTGGAAGCTGTTTTGGACAACTTTCTCTCTCTTCTTGCAAAACACTCGGCACACCTTTCTGCAACCTCCAAAACACGATGGGAGATGTTTTCTGTGCTGGCACAGTTTCTCCCTGCCAGACATAGTGGAAAAGCTTTCTGCTAAGATGTAGACTACAAAAGACGCTAGAGAACAAGGTACGATGCTCTCCGGAGCTAAGCGCCGCTCCCGGGCGTCTTTCGGCAGAAGCCGCGCTAAGGAGAGCACTGGGAGTGGCACAATCGTCTTTGCGCGAAGAAGCCGCTTTTTCGCCTCCGCCAGCCGGAGAGAGCGGCAGCTTCGGAAAGGTGAAGAAGGAAGCTGTACAACACTGGCATTGTGTGCGCAGCTTGCCAACTGATAGAAAACAGTACCTTTGCACTCTCCGGCCTTTTCCAATCACATGAACATTCCATTGCAAGCTGTTTTGGACAACTTTCTCTCTCTTCTTGCAAAACACTCTGCACACCTTTCTGCAACCTCAAAAACACGATGGGAGATGTTTTCTGTGCTGGCACAGTTTCTCCCTGCCAGACATAGTGGAAAAGCTTTCTGCTAAGATGTAGATTACAAAAGACGCTAGAGAACAAGGTACGATGCTCTCCAGAGCTAAGCGCCGCTCCCGGGCGTCTTTCGGCAGAAGCCGCGCTCCGGAGAGCACTGTGAGCGGCACAATCGTCTTTGCGCGAAGAAGCCGCTTCTTCGCCTCCGCCAGCCGGAGAGAGCGGCAGCTTCGGAAAGGTGAAGAAGGAAGCTGTACAACACTGGCATTGTGTGCGCAGCTTGCCAACTGATAGAAAGCAGTACCTTTGCACTCTCCTGCCTTTTCCAATCACATGAACATTCCATTGGAAGCTGTTTTGGACAACTTTCTCTCTCTTCTTGCAAAACACTCTGCACACCTTTCTGCAACCTCAAAAACACGATGGGAGATGTTTTCTGTGCTGGCACAGTTTCTCCCTGCCAGACATAGTGGAAAAGCTTTCTGCTAAGATGTAGACTACAAAAGACGCTAGAGACCAAGGTACGATGCTCTCCAGAGCTAAGCGCCGCTCCCGGGCGTCTTTCGGCAGAAGCGCCGCTCCGGAGAGCACTGTGAGCGGCACAATCGTCTTTGCGCGAAGAAGCCGCTTCTTCGCCTCCGCCAGCCGGAGAGAGCGGCAGCTTCGGAAAGGTGAAGAAGGAAGCTGTACAACACTGGCATTGTGTGCGCAGCTTGCCAACTGATAGAAAACAGTACCTTTGCACTCTCCTGCCTTTTCCAATCACATGAACATTCCATTGGAAGCTGTTTTGGACAACTTTCTCTCTCTTCTTGCAAAACACTCTGCACACCTTTCTGCAACCTCAAAAACACGATGGGAGATGTTTTCTGTGCTGGCACAGTTTCTCCCTGCCAGACATAGTGGAAAAGCTTTCTGCTAAGATGTAGACTACAAAAGACGCTAGAGAACAAGGTACGATGCTCTCCAGAGCTAAGCGCCGCTCCCGGGCGTCTTTCGGCAGAAGCCGCGCTCCGGAGAGCACTGTGAGCGGCACAATCGTCTTTGCGCGAAGAAGCCGCTTCTTCGCCTCCGCCAGCCGGAGAGAGCGGCAGCTTCGGAAAGGTGAAGAAGGAAGCTGTACAACACTGGCATTGTGTGCGCAGCTTGCCAACTGATAGAAAGCAGTACCTTTGCACTCTCCTGCCTTTTCCAATCACATGAACATTCCATTGCAAGCTGTTTTGGACAACTTTCTCTCTCTTCTTGCAAAACACTCTGCACACCTTTCTGCAACCTCCAAAACACGATGGGAGATGTTTTCTGTGCTGGCACAGTTTCTCCCTGCCAGACATAGTGGAAAAGCTTTCTGCTAAGATGTAGACTACAAAAGACGCTAAAGACCAAGGTACGATGCTCTCCGGAGCTAAGCGCCGCTCCCGGGCGTCTTTCGGCAGAAGCCGCGCTCCGGAGAGCACTGTGAGCGGCACAATCGTCTTTGCGCGAAGAAGCCGCTTCTTCGCCTCCGCCAGCCGGAGAGAGCGGCAGCTTCGGAAAGGTGAAGAAGGAAGCTGTACAACACTGGCATTGTGTGCGCAGCTTGCCAACTGATAGAAAACAGTACCTTTGCACTCTCCTGCCTTTTCCAATCACATGAACATTCCATTGCAAGCTGTTTTGGACAACTTTCTCTCTCTTCTTGCAAAACACTCTGCACACCTTTCTGCAACCTCAAAAACACGATGGGAGATGTTTTCTGTGCTGGCACAGTTTCTCCCTGCCAGACATAGTGGAAAAGCTTTCTGCTAAGATGTAGACTACAAAAGACGCTAAAGACCAAGGTACGATGCTCTCCGGAGCTAAGCGCCGCTCCCGGGCGTCTTTCGGCAGAAGCCGCGCTCCGGAGAGCACTGTGAGCGGCACAATCGTCTTTGCGCGAAGAAGCTGCTTCTTCGCCTCCGCCAGCCGGAGAGAGCGGCAGCTTCGGAAAGGTGAAGAAGGAAGCTGTACAACACTGGCATTGTGTGCGCAGCTTGCCAACTGATAGAAAGCAGTACCTTTGCACTCTCCTGCCTTTTCCAATCACATGACCATTCCATTGCAAGCTGTTTTGGACAACTTTCTCTCTCTTCTTGCAAAACACTCGGCACACCTTTCTGCAACCTCAAAAACACGATGGGAGATGTTTTCTGTGCTGGCACAGTTTCTCCCTGCCAGACATAGTGGAAAAGCTTTCTGCTAAGATGTAGACTACAAAAGACGCTAAAGACCAAGGTACGATGCTCTCCGGAGCTAAGCGCCGCTCCCGGGCGTCTTTCGGCAGAAGCCGCGCTCCGGAGAGCACTGTGAGCGGCACAATCGTCTTTGCGCAAAGAAGCCGCTTCTTCGCCTCCGCCAGCCGGAGAGAGCGGCAGCTTCGGAAAGGTGAAGAAGGAAGCTGTACAACACTGGCATTGTGTGCGCAGCTTGCCAACTGATAGAAAACAGTACCTTTGCACTCTCCTGCCTTTTCCAATCACATGAACATTCCATTGGAAGCTGTTTTGGACAACTTTCTCTCTCTTCTTGCAAAACACTCTGCACACCTTTCAGCAACCTCAAAAACACGATGGGAGATGTTTTCTGTGCTGGCACAGTTTCTCCCTGCCAGACATAGTGGAAAAGCTTTCTGCTAAGATGTAGACTACAAAAGACGCTAAAGACCAAGGTACGATGCTCTCCGGAGCTAAGCGCCGCTCCCGGGCGTCTTTCGGCAGAAGCCGCGCTCCGGAGAGCACTGTGAGCGGCACAATCGTCTTTGCGCGAAGAAGCTGCTTCTTCGCCTCCGCCAGCCGGAGAGAGCGGCAGCTTCGGAAAGGTGAAGAAGGAAGCTGTACAACACTGGCATTGTGTGCGCAGCTTGCCAACTGATAGAAAGCAGTACCTTTGCACTCTCCTGCCTTTTCCAATCACATGAACATTCCATTGCAAGCTGTTTTGGACAACTTTCTCTCTCTTCTTGCAAAACACTCTGCACACCTTTCTGCAACCTCCAAAACACGATGGGAGATGTTTTCTGTGCTGGCACAGTTTCTCCCTGCCAGACATAGTGGAAAAGCTTTCTGCTAAGATGTAGACTACAAAAGACGCTAAAGACCAAGGTACGATGCTCTCCAGAGCTAAGCGCCGCTCCCGGGCGTCTTTCGGCAGAAGCCGCGCTCCGGAGAGCACTGTGAGCGGCACAATCGTCTTTGCGCGAAGAAGCCGCTTCTTCGCCTCCGCCAGCCGGAGAGAGCGGCAGCTTCGGAAAGGTGAAGAAGGAAGCTGTACAACACTGGCATTGTGTGCGCAGCTTGCCAACTGATAGAAAACAGTACCTTTGCACTCTCCTGCCTTTTCCAATCACATGAACATTCCATTGGAAGCTGTTTTGGACAACTTTCTCTCTCTTCTTGCAAAACACTCTGCACACCTTTCTGCAACCTCAAAAACACGATGGGAGATGTTTTCTGTGCTGGCACAGTTTCTCCCTGCCAGACATAGTGGAAAAGCTTTCTGCTAAGATGTAGACTACAAAAGACGCTAAAGACCAAGGCACGATGCTCTCCGGAGCTAAGCGCCGCTCCCGGGCGTCTTTCGGCAGAAGCCGCGCTCCGGAGAGCACTGTGAGCGGCACAATCGTCTTTGCGCGAAGAAGCCGCTTCTTCGCCTCCGCCAGCCGGAGAGAGCGGCAGCTTCGGAAAGGTGAAGAAGGAAGCTGTACAACACTGGCATTGTGTGCGCAACTTGCCAACTGATAGAAAACAGTACCTTTGCACTCTCCTGCCTTTTCCAATCACATGAACATTCCATTGCAAGCTGTTTTGGACAACTTTCTCTCTCTTCTTGCAAAACACTCTGCACACCTTTCTGCAACCTCCAAAACACGATGGGAGATGTTTTCTGTGCTGGCACAGTTTCTCCCTGCCAGACATAGTGGAAAAGCTTTCTGCTAAGATGTAGACTACAAAAGACGCTAAAGACCAAGGTACGATGCTCTCCGGAGCTAAGCGCCGCTCCCGGGCGTCTTTCGGCAGAAGCCGCGCTAAGGAGAGCACTGGGAGTGGCACAATCGTCTTTGCGCGAAGAAGCCGCTTTTGCGCCTCCGCCAGCCGGAGAGAGCGGCAGCTTCGGAAAGGTGAAGAAGGAAGCTGTACAACACTGGCATTGTGTGCGCAGCTTGCCAACTGATAGAAAGCAGTACCTTTGCACTCTCCTGCCTTTTCCAATCACATGAACATTCCATTGCAAGCTGTTTTGGACAACTTTCTCTCTCTTCTTGCAAAACACTCTGCACACCTTTCTGCAACCTCAAAAACACGATGGGAGATGTTTTCTGTGCTGGCACAGTTTCTCCCTGCCAGACATAGTGGAAAAGCTTTCTGCTAAGATGTAGACTACAAAAGACGCTAAAGACCAAGGTACGATGCTCTCCGGAGCTAAGCGCCGCTCCCGGGCGTCTTTCGGCAGAAGCCGCGCTCCGGAGAGCACTGTGAGCGGCACAATCGTCTTTGCGCGAAGAAGCCGCTTCTTCGCCTCCGCCAGCCAGAGAGAGCGGCAGCTTCGGAAAGGTGAAGAAGGAAGCTGTACAACACTGGCATTGTGTGCACAGCTTGCCAACTGATAGAAAACAGTACCTTTGCACTCTCCTGCCTTTTCCAATCACATGAACATTCCATTGCAAGCTGTTTTGGACAACTTTCTCTCTCTTCTTGCAAAACACTCTGCACACCTTTCTGCAACCTCCAAAACACGATGGGAGATGTTTTCTGTGCTGGCACAGTTTCTCCCTGCCAGACATAGTGGAAAAGCTTTCTGCTAAGATGTAGACTACAAAAGACGCTAAAGACCAAGGTACGATGCTCTCCGGAGCTAAGCGCCGCTCCCGGGCGTCTTTCGGCAGAAGCCGCGCTCCGGAGAGCACTGTGAGCGGCACAATCGTCTTTGCGCGAAGAAGCAGCTTCTTCGCCTCCGCCAGCCGGAGAGAGCGGCAGCTTCGGAAAGGTGAAGAAGGAAGCTGTACAACACTGGCATTGTGTGCGCAGCTTGCCAACTGATAGAAAACAGTACCTTTGCACTCTCCTGCCTTTTCCAATCACATGAACATTCCATTGCAAGCTGTTTTGGACAACTTTCTCTCTCTTCTTGCAAAACACTCTGCACACCTTTCTGCAACCTCAAAAACACAATGGGAGATGTTTTCTGTGCTGGCACAGTTTCTCCCTGCCAGACATAGTGGAAAAGCTTTCTGCTAAGATGTAGACTACAAAAGACGCTAAAGACCAAGGTACGATGCTCTCCGGAGCTAAGCGCCGCTCCCGGGCGTCTTTCGGCAGAAGCCGCGCTCCGGAGAGCACTGTGAGCGGCACAATCGTCTTTGCGCGAAGAAGCCGCTTCTTCGCCTCCGCCAGCCGGAGAGAGCGGCAGCTTCGGAAAGGTGAAGAAGGAAGCTGTACAACACTGGCATTGTGTGCGCAGCTTGCCAACTGATAGAAAGCAGTACCTTTGCACTCTCCTGCCTTTTCCAATCACATGAACATTCCATTGCAAGCTGTTTTGGACAACTTTCTCTCTCTTCTTGCAAAACACTCGGCACACCTTTCTGCAACCTCAAAAACACGATGGGAGATGTTTTCTGTGCTGGCACAGTTTCTCCCTGCCAGACATAGTGGAAAAGCTTTCTGCTAAGATGTAGACTACAAAAGACGCTAGAGACCAAGGTACGATGCTCTCCGGAGCTAAGCGCCGCTCCCGGGCGTCTTTCTGCAGAAGCCGCGCTAAGGAGAGCACTGTGAGCGGCACAATCGTCTTTGCGCGAAGAAGCCGCTTCTTCGCCTCCGCCAGCCGGAGAGAGCGGCAGCTTCGGAAAGGTGAAGAAGGAAGCTGTACAACACTGGCATTGTGTGCGCAGCTTGCCAACTGATAGAAAGCAGTACCTTTGCACTCTCCTGCCTTTTCCAATCACATGAACATTCCATTGGAAGCTGTTTTGGACAACTTTCTCTCTCTTCTTGCAAAACACTCTGCACACCTTTCTGCAACCTCAAAAACACGATGGGAGATGTTTTCTGTGCTGGCACAGTTTCTCCCTGCCAGACATAGTGGAAAAGCTTTCTGCTAAGATGTAGACTACAAAAGACGCTAAAGACCAAGGTACGATGCTCTCCGGAGCTAAGCGCCGCTCCCGGGCGTCTTTCGGCAGAAGCCGCGCTCCGCAGAGCACTGTGAGCGGCACAATCGTCTTTGCGCGAAGAAGCCGCTTCTTCGCCTCCGCCAGCCGGAGAGAGCGGCAGCTTCGGAAAGGTGAAGAAGGAAGCTGTACAACACTGGCATTGTGTGCGCAGCTTGCCAACTGATAGAAAACAGTACCTTTGCACTCTCCTGCCTTTTCCAATCACATGAACATTCCATTGGAAGCTGTTTTGGACAACTTTCTCTCTCTTCTTGCAAAACACTCTGCACACCTTTCTGCAACCTCCAAAACACGATGGGAGATGTTTTCTGTGCTGGCACAGTTTCTCCCTGCCAGACATAGTGGAAAAGCTTTCTGCTAAGATGTAGACTACAAAAGACGCTAAAGACCAAGGTACGATGCTCTCCGGAGCTAAGCGCCGCTCCCGGGCGTCTTTCGGCAGAAGCCGCGCTCCGGAGAGCACTGTGAGCGGCACAATCGTCTTTGCGCGAAGAAGCAGCTTCTTCGCCTCCGCCAGCCGGAGAGAGCGGCAGCTTCGGAAAGGTGAAGAAGGAAGCTGTACAACACTGGCATTGTGTGCGCAGCTTGCCAACTGATAGAAAGCAGTACCTTTGCACTCTCCTGCCTTTTCCAATCACATGAACATTCCATTGCAAGCTGTTTTGGACAACTTTCTCTCTCTTCTTGCAGAACACTCTGCACACCTTTCTGCAACCTCCAAAACACGATGGGAGATGTTTTCTGTGCTGGCACAGTTTCTCCCTGCCAGACATAGTGGAAAAGCTTTCTGCTAAGATGTAGACTACAAAAGACGCTAAAGACCAAGGTACGATGCTCTCCGGAGCTAAGCGCCGCTCCCGGGCGTCTTTCGGCAGAAGCCGCGCTCCGGAGAGCACTGTGAGCGGCACAATCGTCTTTGCGCGAAGAAGCCGCTTCTTCGCCTCCGCCAGCCGGAGAGAGCGGCAGCTTCGGAAAGGTGAAGAAGGAAGCTGTACAACACTGGCATTGTGTGCGCAGCTTGCCAACTGATAGAAAGCAGTACCTTTGCACTCTCCTGCCTTTTCCAATCACATGAACATTCCATTGCAAGCTGTTTTGGACAACTTTCTCTCTCTTCTTGCAAAACACTCTGCACACCTTTCTGCAACCTCCAAAACACGATGGGAGATGTTTTCTGTGCTGGCACAGTTTCTCCCTGCCAGACATAGTGGAAAAGCTTTCTGCTAAGATGTAGACTACAAAAGACGCTAAAGACCAAGGTACGATGCTCTCCAGAGCTAAGCGCCGCTCCCGGGCGTCTTTCGGCAGAAGCCGCGCTCCGGAGAGCACTGTGAGCGGCACAATCGTCTTTGCGCGAAGAAGCTGCTTCTTCGCCTCCGCCAGCCGGAGAGAGCGGCAGCTTCGGAAAGGTGAAGAAGGAAGCTGTACAACACTGGCATTGTGTGCGCAGCTTGCCAACTGATAGAAAACAGTACCTTTGCACTCTCCTGCCTTTTCCAATCACATGAACATTCCATTGGAAGCTGTTTTGGACAACTTTCTCTCTCTTCTTGCAAAACACTCTGCACACCTTTCTGCAACCTCCAAAACACGATGGGAGATGTTTTCTGTGCTGGCACAGTTTCTCCCTGCCAGACATAGTGGAAAAGCTTTCTGCTAAGATGTAGACTACAAAAGACGCTAAAGACCAAGGTACGATGCTCTCCGGAGCTAAGCGCCGCTCCCGGGCGTCTTTCGGCAGAAGCCGCGCTCCGGAGAGCACTGTGAGCGGCACAATCGTCTTTGCGCGAAGAAGCCGCTTCTTCGCCTCCGCCAGCCGGAGAGAGCGGCAGCTTCGGAAAGGTGAAGAAGGAAGCTGTACAACACTGGCATTGTGTGCGCAGCTTGCCAACTGATAGAAAGCAGTACCTTTGCACTCTCCTGCCTTTTCCAATCACATGAACATTCCATTGCAAGCTGTTTTGGACAACTTTCTCTCTCTTCTTGCAAAACACTCTGCACACCTTTCTGCAACCTCAAAAACACGATGGGAGATGTTTTCTGTGCTGGCACAGTTTCTCCCTGCCAGACATAGTGGAAAAGCTTTCTGCTAAGATGTAGACTACAAAAGACGCTAAAGACCAAGGTACGATGCTCTCCGGAGCTAAGCGCCGCTCCCGGGCGTCTTTCGGCAGAAGCCGCGCTCCGGAGAGCACTGTGAGCGGCACAATCGTCTTTGCGCGAAGAAGCCGCTTCTTCGCCTCCGCCAGCCGGAGAGAGCGGCAGCTTCGGAAAGGTGAAGAAGGAAGCTGTACAACACTGGCATTGTGTGCGCAGCTTGCCAACTGATAGAAAGCAGTACCTTTGCACTCTCCTGCCTTTTCCAATCACATGAACATTCCATTGCAAGCTGTTTTGGACAACTTTCTCTCTCTTCTTGCAAAACACTCGGCACACCTTTCTGCAACCTCAAAAACACGATGGGAGATGTTTTCTGTGCTGGCACAGTTTCTCCCTGCCAGACATAGTGGAAAAGCTTTCTGCTAAGATGTAGACTACAAAAGACGCTAGAGACCAAGGTACGATGCTCTCCGGAGCTAAGCGCCGCTCCCGGGCGTCTTTCTGCAGAAGCCGCGCTAAGGAGAGCACTGGGAGCGGCACAATCGTCTTTGCGCGAAGAAGCCGCTTCTTCGCCTCCGCCAGCCGGAGAGAGCGGCAGCTTCGGAAAGGTGAAGAAGGAAGCTGTACAACACTGGCATTGTGTGCGCAGCTTGCCAACTGATAGAAAGCAGTACCTTTGCACTCTCCTGCCTTTTCCAATCACATGAACATTCCATTGGAAGCTGTTTTGGACAACTTTCTCTCTCTTCTTGCAAAACACTCTGCACACCTTTCTGCAACCTCAAAAACACGATGGGAGATGTTTTCTGTGCTGGCACAGTTTCTCCCTGCCAGACATAGTGGAAAAGCTTTCTGCTAAGATGTAGACTACAAAAGACGCTAAAGACCAAGGTACGATGCTCTCCGGAGCTAAGCGCCGCTCCCGGGCGTCTTTCGGCAGAAGCCGCGCTCCGCAGAGCACTGTGAGCGGCACAATCGTCTTTGCGCGAAGAAGCCGCTTCTTCGCCTCCGCCAGCCGGAGAGAGCGGCAGCTTCGGAAAGGTGAAGAAGGAAGCTGTACAACACTGGCATTGTGTGCGCAGCTTGCCAACTGATAGAAAACAGTACCTTTGCACTCTCCTGCCTTTTCCAATCACATGAACATTCCATTGGAAGCTGTTTTGGACAACTTTCTCTCTCTTCTTGCAAAACACTCTGCACACCTTTCTGCAACCTCCAAAACACGATGGGAGATGTTTTCTGTGCTGGCACAGTTTCTCCCTGCCAGACATAGTGGAAAAGCTTTCTGCTAAGATGTAGACTACAAAAGACGCTAAAGACCAAGGTACGATGCTCTCCGGAGCTAAGCGCCGCTCCCGGGCGTCTTTCGGCAGAAGCCGCGCTCCGGAGAGCACTGTGAGCGGCACAATCGTCTTTGCGCGAAGAAGCAGCTTCTTCGCCTCCGCCAGCCGGAGAGAGCGGCAGCTTCGGAAAGGTGAAGAAGGAAGCTGTACAACACTGGCATTGTGTGCGCAGCTTGCCAACTGATAGAAAGCAGTACCTTTGCACTCTCCTGCCTTTTCCAATCACATGAACATTCCATTGGAAGCTGTTTTGGACAACTTTCTCTCTCTTCTTGCAGAACACTCTGCACACCTTTCTGCAACCTCCAAAACACGATGGGAGATGTTTTCTGTGCTGGCACAGTTTCTCCCTGCCAGACATAGTGGAAAAGCTTTCTGCTAAGATGTAGACTACAAAAGACGCTAAAGACCAAGGTACGATGCTCTCCGGAGCTAAGCGCCGCTCCCGGGCGTCTTTCGGCAGAAGCCGCGCTCCGGAGAGCACTGTGAGCGGCACAATCGTCTTTGCGCGAAGAAGCCGCTTCTTCGCCTCCGCCAGCCGGAGAGAGCGGCAGCTTCGGAAAGGTGAAGAAGGAAGCTGTACAACACTGGCATTGTGTGCGCAGCTTGCCAACTGATAGAAAGCAGTACCTTTGCACTCTCCTGCCTTTTCCAATCACATGAACATTCCATTGCAAGCTGTTTTGGACAACTTTCTCTCTCTTCTTGCAAAACACTCTGCACACCTTTCTGCAACCTCCAAAACACGATGGGAGATGTTTTCTGTGCTGGCACAGTTTCTCCCTGCCAGACATAGTGGAAAAGCTTTCTGCTAAGATGTAGACTACAAAAGACGCTAAAGACCAAGGTACGATGCTCTCCGGAGCTAAGCGCCGCTCCCGGGCGTCTTTCGGCAGAAGCCGCGCTCCGGAGAGCACTGTGAGCGGCACAATCGTCTTTGCGCGAAGAAGCAGCTTCTTCGCCTCCGCCAGCCGGAGAGAGCGGCAGCTTCGGAAAGGTGAAGAAGGAAGCTGTACAACACTGGCATTGTGTGCGCAGCTTGCCAACTGATAGAAAGCAGTACCTTTGCACTCTCCTGCCTTTTCCAATCACATGAACATTCCATTGGAAGCTGTTTTGGACAACTTTCTCTCTCTTCTTGCAGAACACTCTGCACACCTTTCTGCAACCTCCAAAACACGATGGGAGATGTTTTCTGTGCTGGCACAGTTTCTCCCTGCCAGACATAGTGGAAAAGCTTTCTGCTAAGATGTAGACTACAAAAGACGCTAAAGACCAAGGTACGATGCTCTCCAGAGCTAAGCGCCGCTCCCGGGCGTCTTTCGGCAGAAGCCGCGCTCCGGAGAGCACTGTGAGCGGCACAATCGTCTTTGCGCGAAGAAGCTGCTTCTTCGCCTCCGCCAGCCGGAGAGAGCGGCAGCTTCGGAAAGGTGAAGAAGGAAGCTGTACAACACTGGCATTGTGTGCGCAGCTTGCCAACTGATAGAAAACAGTACCTTTGCACTCTCCTGCCTTTTCCAATCACATGAACATTCCATTGGAAGCTGTTTTGGACAACTTTCTCTCTCTTCTTGCAAAACACTCTGCACACCTTTCTGCAACCTCCAAAACACGATGGGAGATGTTTTCTGTGCTGGCACAGTTTCTCCCTGCCAGACATAGTGGAAAAGCTTTCTGCTAAGATGTAGACTACAAAAGACGCTAAAGACCAAGGTACGATGCTCTCCGGAGCTAAGCGCCGCTCCCGGGCGTCTTTCGGCAGAAGCCGCGCTCCGGAGAGCACTGTGAGCGGCACAATCGTCTTTGCGCGAAGAAGCCGCTTCTTCGCCTCCGCCAGCCGGAGAGAGCGGCAGCTTCGGAAAGGTGAAGAAGGAAGCTGTACAACACTGGCATTGTGTGCGCAGCTTGCCAACTGATAGAAAACAGTACCTTTGCACTCTCCTGCCTTTTCCAATCACATGAACATTCCATTGCAAGCTGTTTTGGACAACTTTCTCTCTCTTCTTGCAAAACACTCTGCACACCTTTCTGCAACCTCAAAAACACGATGGGAGATGTTTTCTGTGCTGGCACAGTTTCTCCCTGCCAGACATAGTGGAAAAGCTTTCTGCTAAGATGTAGACTACAAAAGACGCTAAAGACCAAGGTACGATGCTCTCCGGAGCTAAGCGCCGCTCCCGGGCGTCTTTCGGCAGAAGCCGCGCTCCGGAGAGCACTGTGAGCGGCACAATCGTCTTTGCGCGAAGAAGCCGCTTCTTCGCCTCCGCCAGCCGGAGAGAGCGGCAGCTTCGGAAAGGTGAAGAAGGAAGCTGTACAACACTGGCATTGTGTGCGCAGCTTGCCAACTGATAGAAAGCAGTACCTTTGCACTCTCCTGCCTTTTCCAATCACATGAACATTCCATTGCAAGCTGTTTTGGACAACTTTCTCTCTCTTCTTGCAAAACACTCGGCACACCTTTCTGCAACCTCAAAAACACGATGGGAGATGTTTTCTGTGCTGGCACAGTTTCTCCCTGCCAGACATAGTGGAAAAGCTTTCTGCTAAGATGTAGACTACAAAAGACGCTAGAGACCAAGGTACGATGCTCTCCGGAGCTAAGCGCCGCTCCCGGGCGTCTTTCTGCAGAAGCCGCGCTAAGGAGAGCACTGGGAGCGGCACAATCGTCTTTGCGCGAAGAAGCCGCTTCTTCGCCTCCGCCAGCCGGAGAGAGCGGCAGCTTCGGAAAGGTGAAGAAGGAAGCTGTACAACACTGGCATTGTGTGCGCAGCTTGCCAACTGATAGAAAGCAGTACCTTTGCACTCTCCTGCCTTTTCCAATCACATGAACATTCCATTGGAAGCTGTTTTGGACAACTTTCTCTCTCTTCTTGCAAAACACTCTGCACACCTTTCTGCAACCTCAAAAACACGATGGGAGATGTTTTCTGTGCTGGCACAGTTTCTCCCTGCCAGACATAGTGGAAAAGCTTTCTGCTAAGATGTAGACTACAAAAGACGCTAAAGACCAAGGTACGATGCTCTCCGGAGCTAAGCGCCGCTCCCGGGCGTCTTTCGGCAGAAGCCGCGCTCCGCAGAGCACTGTGAGCGGCACAATCGTCTTTGCGCGAAGAAGCCGCTTCTTCGCCTCCGCCAGCCGGAGAGAGCGGCAGCTTCGGAAAGGTGAAGAAGGAAGCTGTACAACACTGGCATTGTGTGCGCAGCTTGCCAACTGATAGAAAACAGTACCTTTGCACTCTCCTGCCTTTTCCAATCACATGAACATTCCATTGGAAGCTGTTTTGGACAACTTTCTCTCTCTTCTTGCAAAACACTCTGCACACCTTTCTGCAACCTCCAAAACACGATGGGAGATGTTTTCTGTGCTGGCACAGTTTCTCCCTGCCAGACATAGTGGAAAAGCTTTCTGCTAAGATGTAGACTACAAAAGACGCTAAAGACCAAGGTACGATGCTCTCCGGAGCTAAGCGCCGCTCCCGGGCGTCTTTCGGCAGAAGCCGCGCTCCGGAGAGCACTGTGAGCGGCACAATCGTCTTTGCGCGAAGAAGCAGCTTCTTCGCCTCCGCCAGCCGGAGAGAGCGGCAGCTTCGGAAAGGTGAAGAAGGAAGCTGTACAACACTGGCATTGTGTGCGCAGCTTGCCAACTGATAGAAAGCAGTACCTTTGCACTCTCCTGCCTTTTCCAATCACATGAACATTCCATTGGAAGCTGTTTTGGACAACTTTCTCTCTCTTCTTGCAGAACACTCTGCACACCTTTCTGCAACCTCCAAAACACGATGGGAGATGTTTTCTGTGCTGGCACAGTTTCTCCCTGCCAGACATAGTGGAAAAGCTTTCTGCTAAGATGTAGACTACAAAAGACGCTAAAGACCAAGGTACGATGCTCTCCGGAGCTAAGCGCCGCTCCCGGGCGTCTTTCGGCAGAAGCCGCGCTCCGGAGAGCACTGTGAGCGGCACAATCGTCTTTGCGCGAAGAAGCCGCTTCTTCGCCTCCGCCAGCCGGAGAGAGCGGCAGCTTCGGAAAGGTGAAGAAGGAAGCTGTACAACACTGGCATTGTGTGCGCAGCTTGCCAACTGATAGAAAGCAGTACCTTTGCACTCTCCTGCCTTTTCCAATCACATGAACATTCCATTGCAAGCTGTTTTGGACAACTTTCTCTCTCTTCTTGCAAAACACTCTGCACACCTTTCTGCAACCTCCAAAACACGATGGGAGATGTTTTCTGTGCTGGCACAGTTTCTCCCTGCCAGACATAGTGGAAAAGCTTTCTGCTAAGATGTAGACTACAAAAGACGCTAAAGACCAAGGTACGATGCTCTCCAGAGCTAAGCGCCGCTCCCGGGCGTCTTTCGGCAGAAGCCGCGCTCCGGAGAGCACTGTGAGCGGCACAATCGTCTTTGCGCGAAGAAGCTGCTTCTTCGCCTCCGCCAGCCGGAGAGAGCGGCAGCTTCGGAAAGGTGAAGAAGGAAGCTGTACAACACTGGCATTGTGTGCGCAGCTTGCCAACTGATAGAAAACAGTACCTTTGCACTCTCCTGCCTTTTCCAATCACATGAACATTCCATTGGAAGCTGTTTTGGACAACTTTCTCTCTCTTCTTGCAAAACACTCTGCACACCTTTCTGCAACCTCCAAAACACGATGGGAGATGTTTTCTGTGCTGGCACAGTTTCTCCCTGCCAGACATAGTGGAAAAGCTTTCTGCTAAGATGTAGACTACAAAAGACGCTAAAGACCAAGGTACGATGCTCTCCGGAGCTAAGCGCCGCTCCCGGGCGTCTTTCGGCAGAAGCCGCGCTCCGGAGAGCACTGTGAGCGGCACAATCGTCTTTGCGCGAAGAAGCCGCTTCTTCGCCTCCGCCAGCCGGAGAGAGCGGCAGCTTCGGAAAGGTGAAGAAGGAAGCTGTACAACACTGGCATTGTGTGCGCAGCTTGCCAACTGATAGAAAACAGTACCTTTGCACTCTCCTGCCTTTTCCAATCACATGAACATTCCATTGCAAGCTGTTTTGGACAACTTTCTCTCTCTTCTTGCAAAACACTCTGCACACCTTTCTGCAACCTCAAAAACACGATGGGAGATGTTTTCTGTGCTGGCACAGTTTCTCCCTGCCAGACATAGTGGAAAAGCTTTCTGCTAAGATGTAGACTACAAAAGACGCTAAAGACCAAGGTACGATGCTCTCCGGAGCTAAGCGCCGCTCCCGGGCGTCTTTCGGCAGAAGCCGCGCTCCGGAGAGCACTGTGAGCGGCACAATCGTCTTTGCGCGAAGAAGCCGCTTCTTCGCCTCCGCCAGCCGGAGAGAGCGGCAGCTTCGGAAAGGTGAAGAAGGAAGCTGTACAACACTGGCATTGTGTGCGCAGCTTGCCAACTGATAGAAAGCAGTACCTTTGCACTCTCCTGCCTTTTCCAATCACATGAACATTCCATTGCAAGCTGTTTTGGACAACTTTCTCTCTCTTCTTGCAAAACACTCGGCACACCTTTCTGCAACCTCAAAAACACGATGGGAGATGTTTTCTGTGCTGGCACAGTTTCTCCCTGCCAGACATAGTGGAAAAGCTTTCTGCTAAGATGTAGACTACAAAAGACGCTAGAGACCAAGGTACGATGCTCTCCGGAGCTAAGCGCCGCTCCCGGGCGTCTTTCTGCAGAAGCCGCGCTAAGGAGAGCACTGGGAGCGGCACAATCGTCTTTGCGCGAAGAAGCCGCTTCTTCGCCTCCGCCAGCCGGAGAGAGCGGCAGCTTCGGAAAGGTGAAGAAGGAAGCTGTACAACACTGGCATTGTGTGCGCAGCTTGCCAACTGATAGAAAGCAGTACCTTTGCACTCTCCTGCCTTTTCCAATCACATGAACATTCCATTGGAAGCTGTTTTGGACAACTTTCTCTCTCTTCTTGCAAAACACTCTGCACACCTTTCTGCAACCTCAAAAACACGATGGGAGATGTTTTCTGTGCTGGCACAGTTTCTCCCTGCCAGACATAGTGGAAAAGCTTTCTGCTAAGATGTAGACTACAAAAGACGCTAAAGACCAAGGTACGATGCTCTCCGGAGCTAAGCGCCGCTCCCGGGCGTCTTTCGGCAGAAGCCGCGCTCCGGAGAGCACTGTGAGCGGCACAATCGTCTTTGCGCGAAGAAGCCGCTTCTTCGCCTCCGCCAGCCGGAGAGAGCGGCAGCTTCGGAAAGGTGAAGAAGGAAGCTGTACAACACTGGCATTGTGTGCGCAGCTTGCCAACTGATAGAAAACAGTACCTTTGCACTCTCCTGCCTTTTCCAATCACATGAACATTCCATTGCAAGCTGTTTTGGACAACTTTCTCTCTCTTCTTGCAAAACACTCTGCACACCTTTCTGCAACCTCAAAAACACGATGGGAGATGTTTTCTGTGCTGGCACAGTTTCTCCCTGCCAGACATAGTGGAAAAGCTTTCTGCTAAGATGTAGACTACAAAAGACGCTAAAGACCAAGGTACGATGCTCTCCGGAGCTAAGCGCCGCTCCCGGGCGTCTTTCGGCAGAAGCCGCGCTCCGGAGAGCACTGTGAGCGGCACAATCGTCTTTGCGCAAAGAAGCAGCTTCTTCGCCTCCGCCAGCCGGAGAGAGCGGCAGCTTCGGAAAGGTGAAGAAGGAAGCTGTACAACACTGGCATTGTGTGCGCAGCTTGCCAACTGATAGAAAGCAGTACCTTTGCACTCTCCTGCCTTTTCCAATCACATGAACATTCCATTGGAAGCTGTTTTGGACAACTTTCTCTCTCTTCTTGCAGAACACTCTGCACACCTTTCTGCAACCTCCAAAACACGATGGGAGATGTTTTCTGTGCTGGCACAGTTTCTCCCTGCCAGACATAGTGGAAAAGCTTTCTGCTAAGATGTAGACTACAAAAGACGCTAAAGACCAAGGTACGATGCTCTCCGGAGCTAAGCGCCGCTCCCGGGCGTCTTTCGGCAGAAGCCGCGCTCCGGAGAGCACTGTGAGCGGCACAATCGTCTTTGCGCGAAGAAGCCGCTTCTTCGCCTCCGCCAGCCGGAGAGAGCGGCAGCTTCGGAAAGGTGAAGAAGGAAGCTGTACAACACTGGCATTGTGTGCGCAGCTTGCCAACTGATAGAAAGCAGTACCTTTGCACTCTCCTGCCTTTTCCAATCACATGAACATTCCATTGCAAGCTGTTTTGGACAACTTTCTCTCTCTTCTTGCAAAACACTCTGCACACCTTTCTGCAACCTCCAAAACACGATGGGAGATGTTTTCTGTGCTGGCACAGTTTCTCCCTGCCAGACATAGTGGAAAAGCTTTCTGCTAAGATGTAGACTACAAAAGACGCTAAAGACCAAGGTACGATGCTCTCCAGAGCTAAGCGCCGCTCCCGGGCGTCTTTCGGCAGAAGCCGCGCTCCGGAGAGCACTGTGAGCGGCACAATCGTCTTTGCGCGAAGAAGCTGCTTCTTCGCCTCCGCCAGCCGGAGAGAGCGGCAGCTTCGGAAAGGTGAAGAAGGAAGCTGTACAACACTGGCATTGTGTGCGCAGCTTGCCAACTGATAGAAAACAGTACCTTTGCACTCTCCTGCCTTTTCCAATCACATGAACATTCCATTGGAAGCTGTTTTGGACAACTTTCTCTCTCTTCTTGCAAAACACTCTGCACACCTTTCAGCAACCTCAAAAACACGATGGGAGATGTTTTCTGTGCTGGCAGAGTTTCTCCCTGCCAGACATAGTGGAAAAGCTTTCTGCTAAGATGTAGACTACAAAAGACGCTAAAGACCAAGGTACGATGCTCTCCGGAGCTAAGCGCCGCTCCCGGGCGTCTTTCGGCAGAAGCCGCGCTCCGGAGAGCACTGTGAGCGGCACAATCGTCTTTGCGCGAAGAAGCCGCTTCTTCGCCTCCGCCAGCCGGAGAGAGCGGCAGCTTCGGAAAGGTGAAGAAGGAAGCTGTACAACACTGGCATTGTGTGCGCAGCTTGCCAACTGATAGAAAGCAGTACCTTTGCACTCTCCTGCCTTTTCCAATCACATGAACATTCCATTGGAAGCTGTTTTGGACAACTTTCTCTCTCTTCTTGCAAAACACTCTGCACACCTTTCTGCAACCTCCAAAACACGATGGGAGATGTTTTCTGTTCTGGCACAGTTTCTCCCTGCCAGACATAGTGGAAAAGCTTTCTGCTAAGATGTAGACTACAAAAGACGCTAGAGAACAAGGTACGATGCTCTCCGGAGCTAAGCGCCGCTCCCGGGCGTCTTTCGGCAGAAGCCGCGCTAAGGAGAGCACTGGGAGCGGCACAATCGTCTTTGCGCGAAGAAGCCGCTTTTTCGCCTCCGCCAGCCGGAGAGAGCGGCAGCTTCGGAAAGGTGAAGAAGGAAGCTTCACAACACTGGCATTGTGTGCGCAGCTTGCCAACTGATAGAAAACAGTACCTTTGCACTCTCCTGCCTTTTCCAATCACATGAACATTCCATTGGAAGCTGTTTTGGACAACTTTCTCTCTCTTCTTGCAAAACACTCTGCACACCTTTCTGCAACCTCCAAAACACGATGGGAGATGTTTTCTGTGCTGGCACAGTTTCTCCCTGCCAGACATAGTGGAAAAGCTTTCTGCTAAGATGTAGACTACAAAAGACGCTAAAGACCAAGGTACGATGCTCTCCGGAGCTAAGCGCCGCTCCCGGGCGTCTTTCGGCAGAAGCCGCGCTCCGGAGAGCACTGTGAGCGGCACAATCGTCTTTGCGCGAAGAAGCTGCTTCTTCGCCTCCGCCAGCCGGAGAGAGCGGCAGCTTCGGAAAGGTGAAGAAGGAAGCTGTACAACACTGGCATTGTGTGCGCAGCTTGCCAACTGATAGAAAGCAGTACCTTTGCACTCTCCTGCCTTTTCCAATCACATGAACATTCCATTGGAAGCTGTTTTGGACAACTTTCTCTCTCTTCTTGCAAAACACTCTGCACACCTTTCTGCAACCTCCAAAACACGATGGGAGATGTTTTCTGTGCTGGCACAGTTTCTCCCTGCCAGACATAGTGGAAAAGCTTTCTGCTAAGATGTAGACTACAAAAGACGCTAAAGACCAAGGTACGATGCTCTCCAGAGCTAAGCGCCGCTCCCGGGCGTCTTTCGGCAGAAGCCGCGCTCCGGAGAGCACTGTGAGCGGCACAATCGTCTTTGCGCGAAGAAGCTGCTTCTTCGCCTCCGCCAGCCGGAGAGAGCGGCAGCTTCGGAAAGGTGAAGAAGGAAGCTGTACAACACTGGCATTGTGTGCGCAGCTTGCCAACTGATAGAAAACAGTACCTTTGCACTCTCCTGCCTTTTCCAATCACATGAACATTCCATTGGAAGCTGTTTTGGACAACTTTCTCTCTCTTCTTGCAAAACACTCTGCACACCTTTCTGCAACCTCAAAAACACGATGGGAGATGTTTTCTGTGCTGGCACAGTTTCTCCCTGCCAGACATAGTGGAAAAGCTTTCTGCTAAGATGTAGACTACAAAAGACGCTAAAGACCAAGGCACGATGCTCTCCGGAGCTAAGCGCCGCTCCCGGGCGTCTTTCGGCAGAAGCCGCGCTCCGGAGAGCACTGTGAGCGGCACAATCGTCTTTGCGCGAAGAAGCCGCTTCTTCGCCTCCGCCAGCCGGAGAGAGCGGCAGCTTCGGAAAGGTGAAGAAGGAAGCTGTACAACACTGGCATTGTGTGCGCAACTTGCCAACTGATAGAAAACAGTACCTTTGCACTCTCCTGCCTTTTCCAATCACATGAACATTCCATTGGAAGCTGTTTTGGACAACTTTCTCTCTCTTCTTGCAAAACACTCTGCACACCTTTCTGCAACCTCCAAAACACGATGGGAGATGTTTTCTGTGCTGGCACAGTTTCTCCCTGCCAGACATAGTGGAAAAGCTTTCTGCTAAGATGTAGACTACAAAAGACGCTAGAGAACAAGGTACGATGCTCTCCGGAGCTAAGCGCCGCTCCCGGGCGTCTTTCGGCAGAAGCCGCGCTAAGGAGAGCACTGGGAGTGGCACAATCGTCTTTGCGCGAAGAAGCCGCTTCTTCGCCTCCGCCAGCCGGAGAGAGCGGCAGCTTCGGAAAGGTGAAGAAGGAAGCTGTACAACACTGGCATTGTGTGCGCAGCTTGCCAACTGATAGAAAGCAGTACCTTTGCACTCTCCTGCCTTTTCCAATCACATGAACATTCCATTGCAAGCTGTTTTGGACAACTTTCTCTCTCTTCTTGCAAAACACTCTGCACACCTTTCTGCAACCTCAAAAACACGATGGGAGATGTTTTCTGTGCTGGCACAGTTTCTCCCTGCCAGACATAGTGGAAAAGCTTTCTGCTAAGATGTAGACTACAAAAGACGCTAAAGACCAAGGTACGATGCTCTCCGGAGCTAAGCGCCGCTCCCGGGCGTCTTTCGGCAGAAGCCGCGCTCCGGAGAGCACTGTGAGCGGCACAATCGTCTTTGCGCGAAGAAGCCGCTTCTTCGCCTCCGCCAGCCAGAGAGAGCGGCAGCTTCGGAAAGGTGAAGAAGGAAGCTGTACAACACTGGCATTGTGTGCACAGCTTGCCAACTGATAGAAAACAGTACCTTTGCACTCTCCTGCCTTTTCCAATCACATGAACATTCCATTGGAAGCTGTTTTGGACAACTTTCTCTCTCTTCTTGCAAAACACTCTGCACACCTTTCTGCAACCTCAAAAACACGATGGGAGATGTTTTCTGTGCTGGCACAGTTTCTCCCTGCCAGACATAGTGGAAAAGCTTTCTGCTAAGATGTAGACTACAAAAGACGCTAAAGACCAAGGTACGATGCTCTCCGGAGCTAAGCGCCGCTCCCGGGCGTCTTTCGGCAGAAGCCGCGCTCCGGAGAGCACTGTGAGCGGCACAATCGTCTTTGCGCGAAGAAGCTGCTTCTTCGCCTCCGCCAGCCGGAGAGAGCGGCAGCTTCGGAAAGGTGAAGAAGGAAGCTGTACAACACTGGCATTGTGTGCGCAGCTTGCCAACTGATAGAAAACAGTACCTTTGCACTCTCCTGCCTTTTCCAATCACATGAACATTCCATTGCAAGCTGTTTTGGACAACTTTCTCTCTCTTCTTGCAAAACACTCTGCACACCTTTCTGCAACCTCAAAAACACGATGGGAGATGTTTTCTGTGCTGGCACAGTTTCTCCCTGCCAGACATAGTGGAAAAGCTTTCTGCTAAGATGTAGACTACAAAAGACGCTAAAGACCAAGGTACGATGCTCTCCGGAGCTAAGCGCCGCTCCCGGGCGTCTTTCGGCAGAAGCCGCGCTCCGGAGAGCACTGTGAGCGGCACAATCGTCTTTGCGCGAAGAAGCCGCTTCTTCGCCTCCGCCAGCCGGAGAGAGCGGCAGCTTCGGAAAGGTGAAGAAGGAAGCTGTACAACACTGGCATTGTGTGCGCAGCTTGCCAACTGATAGAAAGCAGTACCTTTGCACTCTCCTGCCTTTTCCAATCACATGAACATTCCATTGCAAGCTGTTTTGGACAACTTTCTCTCTCTTCTTGCAAAACACTCGGCACACCTTTCTGCAACCTCAAAAACACGATGGGAGATGTTTTCTGTGCTGGCACAGTTTCTCCCTGCCAGACATAGTGGAAAAGCTTTCTGCTAAGATGTAGACTACAAAAGACGCTAGAGACCAAGGTACGATGCTCTCCGGAGCTAAGCGCCGCTCCCGGGCGTCTTTCTGCAGAAGCCGCGCTAAGGAGAGCACTGGGAGCGGCACAATCGTCTTTGCGTGAAGAAGCCGCTTCTTCGCCTCCGCCAGCCGGAGAGAGCGGCAGCTTCGGAAAGGTGAAGAAGGAAGCTGTACAACACTGGCATTGTGTGCGCAGCTTGCCAACTGATAGAAAGCAGTACCTTTGCACTCTCCTGCCTTTTCCAATCACATGAACATTCCATTGGAAGCTGTTTTGGACAACTTTCTCTCTCTTCTTGCAAAACACTCTGCACACCTTTCTGCAACCTCAAAAACACGATGGGAGATGTTTTCTGTGCTGGCACAGTTTCTCCCTGCCAGACATAGTGGAAAAGCTTTCTGCTAAGATGTAGACTACAAAAGACGCTAAAGACCAAGGTACGATGCTCTCCGGAGCTAAGCGCCGCTCCCGGGCGTCTTTCGGCAGAAGCCGCGCTCCGGAGAGCACTGTGAGCGGCACAATCGTCTTTGCGCGAAGAAGCCGCTTCTTCGCCTCCGCCAGCCGGAGAGAGCGGCAGCTTCGGAAAGGTGAAGAAGGAAGCTGTACAACACTGGCATTGTGTGCGCAGCTTGCCAACTGATAGAAAGCAGTACCTTTGCACTCTCCTGCCTTTTCCAATCACATGAACATTCCATTGGAAGCTGTTTTGGACAACTTTCTCTCTCTTCTTGCAAAACACTCTGCACACCTTTCTGCAACCTCCAAAACACGATGGGAGATGTTTTCTGTTCTGGCACAGTTTCTCCCTGCCAGACATAGTGGAAAAGCTTTCTGCTAAGATGTAGACTACAAAAGACGCTAGAGAACAAGGTACGATGCTCTCCGGAGCTAAGCGCCGCTCCCGGGCGTCTTTCGGCAGAAGCCGCGCTAAGGAGAGCACTGGGAGTGGCACAATCGTCTTTGCGCGAAGAAGCCGCTTTTTCGCCTCCGCCAGCCGGAGAGAGCGGCAGCTTCGGAAAGGTGAAGAAGGAAGCTGTACAACACTGGCATTGTGTGCGCAACTTGCCAACTGATAGAAAACAGTACCTTTGCACTCTCCTGCCTTTTCCAATCACATGAACATTCCATTGCAAGCTGTTTTGGACAACTTTCTCTCTCTTCTTGCAAAACACTCTGCACACCTTTCTGCAACCTCAAAAACACGATGGGAGATGTTTTCTGTGCTGGCACAGTTTCTCCCTGCCAGACATAGTGGAAAAGCTTTCTGCTAAGATGTAGACTACAAAAGACGCTAAAGACCAAGGTACGATGCTCTCCGGAGCTAAGCGCCGCTCCCGGGCGTCTTTCGGCAGAAGCCGCGCTCCGGAGAGCACTGTGAGCGGCACAATCGTCTTTGCGCGAAGAAGCTGCTTCTTCGCCTCCGCCAGCCGGAGAGAGCGGCAGCTTCGGAAAGGTGAAGAAGGAAGCTGTACAACACTGGCATTGTGTGCGCAGCTTGCCAACTGATAGAAAGCAGTACCTTTGCACTCTCCTGCCTTTTCCAATCACATGAACATTCCATTGCAAGCTGTTTTGGACAACTTTCTCTCTCTTCTTGCAAAACACTCTGCACACCTTTCTGCAACCTCAAAAACACGATGGGAGATGTTTTCTGTGCTGGCACAGTTTCTCCCTGCCAGACATAGTGGAAAAGCTTTCTGCTAAGATGTAGACTACAAAAGACGCTAAAGACCAAGGTACGATGCTCTCCAGAGCTAAGCGCCGCTCCCGGGCGTCTTTCGGCAGAAGCCGCGCTCCGGAGAGCACTGTGAGCGGCACAATCGTCTTTGCGCGAAGAAGCTGCTTCTTCGCCTCCGCCAGCCGGAGAGAGCGGCAGCTTCGGAAAGGTGAAGAAGGAAGCTGTACAACACTGGCATTGTGTGCGCAGCTTGCCAACTGATAGAAAACAGTACCTTTGCACTCTCCTGCCTTTTCCAATCACATGAACATTCCATTGGAAGCTGTTTTGGACAACTTTCTCTCTCTTCTTGCAAAACACTCTGCACACCTTTCTGCAACCTCAAAAACACGATGGGAGATGTTTTCTGTGCTGGCACAGTTTCTCCCTGCCAGACATAGTGGAAAAGCTTTCTGCTAAGATGTAGACTACAAAAGACGCTAAAGACCAAGGCACGATGCTCTCCGGAGCTAAGCGCCGCTCCCGGGCGTCTTTCGGCAGAAGCCGCGCTCCGGAGAGCACTGTGAGCGGCACAATCGTCTTTGCGCGAAGAAGCCGCTTCTTCGCCTCCGCCAGCCGGAGAGAGCGGCAGCTTCGGAAAGGTGAAGAAGGAAGCTGTACAACACTGGCATTGTGTGCGCAACTTGCCAACTGATAGAAAACAGTACCTTTGCACTCTCCTGCCTTTTCCAATCACATGAACATTCCATTGGAAGCTGTTTTGGACAACTTTCTCTCTCTTCTTGCAAAACACTCTGCACACCTTTCTGCAACCTCCAAAACACGATGGGAGATGTTTTCTGTGCTGGCACAGTTTCTCCCTGCCAGACATAGTGGAAAAGCTTTCTGCTAAGATGTAGACTACAAAAGACGCTAGAGACCAAGGTACGATGCTCTCCGGAGCTAAGCGCCGCTCCCGGGCGTCTTTCGGCAGAAGCCGCGCTAAGGAGAGCACTGGGAGTGGCACAATCGTCTTTGCGCGAAGAAGCCGCTTTTTCGCCTCCGCCAGCCGGAGAGAGCGGCAGCTTCGGAAAGGTGAAGAAGGAAGCTGTACAACACTGGCATTGTGTGCGCAGCTTGCCAACTGATAGAAAGCAGTACCTTTGCACTCTCCTGCCTTTTCCAATCACATGAACATTCCATTGCAAGCTGTTTTGGACAACTTTCTCTCTCTTCTTGCAAAACACTCTGCACACCTTTCTGCAACCTCAAAAACACGATGGGAGATGTTTTCTGTGCTGGCACAGTTTCTCCCTGCCAGACATAGTGGAAAAGCTTTCTGCTAAGATGTAGACTACAAAAGACGCTAAAGACCAAGGTACGATGCTCTCCGGAGCTAAGCGCCGCTCCCGGGCGTCTTTCGGCAGAAGCCGCGCTCCGGAGAGCACTGTGAGCGGCACAATCGTCTTTGCGCGAAGAAGCCGCTTCTTCGCCTCCGCCAGCCGGAGAGAGCGGCAGCTTCGGAAAGGTGAAGAAGGAAGCTGTACAACACTGGCATTGTGTGCGCAGCTTGCCAACTGATAGAAAACAGTACCTTTGCACTCTCCTGCCTTTTCCAATCACATGAACATTCCATTGCAAGCTGTTTTGGACAACTTTCTCTCTCTTCTTGCAAAACACTCTGCACACCTTTCTGCAACCTCAAAAACACGATGGGAGATGTTTTCTGTGCTGGCACAGTTTCTCCCTGCCAGACATAGTGGAAAAGCTTTCTGCTAAGATGTAGACTACAAAAGACGCTAAAGACCAAGGTACGATGCTCTCCGGAGCTAAGCGCCGCTCCCGGGCGTCTTTCGGCAGAAGCCGCGCTCCGGAGAGCACTGTGAGCGGCACAATCGTCTTTGCGCGAAGAAGCTGCTTCTTCGCCTCCGCCAGCCGGAGAGAGCGGCAGCTTCGGAAAGGTGAAGAAGGAAGCTGTACAACACTGGCATTGTGTGCGCAGCTTGCCAACTGATAGAAAACAGTACCTTTGCACTCTCCTGCCTTTTCCAATCACATGAACATTCCATTGCAAGCTGTTTTGGACAACTTTCTCTCTCTTCTTGCAAAACACTCTGCACACCTTTCTGCAACCTCAAAAACACGATGGGAGATGTTTTCTGTGCTGGCACAGTTTCTCCCTGCCAGACATAGTGGAAAAGCTTTCTGCTAAGATGTAGACTACAAAAGACGCTAAAGACCAAGGTACGATGCTCTCCGGAGCTAAGCGCCGCTCCCGGGCGTCTTTCGGCAGAAGCCGCGCTCCGGAGAGCACTGTGAGCGGCACAATCGTCTTTGCGCGAAGAAGCCGCTTCTTCGCCTCCGCCAGCCGGAGAGAGCGGCAGCTTCGGAAAGGTGAAGAAGGAAGCTGTACAACACTGGCATTGTGTGCGCAGCTTGCCAACTGATAGAAAGCAGTACCTTTGCACTCTCCTGCCTTTTCCAATCACATGAACATTCCATTGCAAGCTGTTTTGGACAACTTTCTCTCTCTTCTTGCAAAACACTCGGCACACCTTTCTGCAACCTCAAAAACATGATGGGAGATGTTTTCTGTGCTGGCACAGTTTCTCCCTGCCAGACATAGTGGAAAAGCTTTCTGCTAAGATGTAGACTACAAAAGACGCTAGAGACCAAGGTACGATGCTCTCCGGAGCTAAGCGCCGCTCCCGGGCGTCTTTCTGCAGAAGCCGCGCTAAGGAGAGCACTGGGAGCGGCACAATCGTCTTTGCGCGAAGAAGCCGCTTCTTCGCCTCCGCCAGCCGGAGAGAGCGGCAGCTTCGGAAAGGTGAAGAAGGAAGCTGTACAACACTGGCATTGTGTGCGCAGCTTGCCAACTGATAGAAAACAGTACCTTTGCACTCTCCTGCCTTTTCCAATCACATGAACATTCCATTGGAAGCTGTTTTGGACAACTTTCTCTCTCTTCTTGCAAAACACTCTGCACACCTTTCTGCAACCTCAAAAACACGATGGGAGATGTTTTCTGTGCTGGCACAGTTTCTCCCTGCCAGACATAGTGGAAAAGCTTTCTGCTAAGATGTAGACTACAAAAGACGCTAAAGACCAAGGTACGATGCTCTCCGGAGCTAAGCGCCGCTCCCGGGCGTCTTTCGGCAGAAGCCGCGCTCCGGAGAGCACTGTGAGCGGCACAATCGTCTTTGCGCGAAGAAGCCGCTTCTTCGCCTCCGCCAGCCGGAGAGAGCGGCAGCTTCGGAAAGGTGAAGAAGGAAGCTGTACAACACTGGCATTGTGTGCGCAGCTTGCCAACTGATAGAAAACAGTACCTTTGCACTCTCCTGCCTTTTCCAATCACATGAACATTCCATTGCAAGCTGTTTTGGACAACTTTCTCTCTCTTCTTGCAAAACACTCTGCACACCTTTCTGCAACCTCAAAAACACGATGGGAGATGTTTTCTGTGCTGGCACAGTTTCTCCCTGCCAGACATAGTGGAAAAGCTTTCTGCTAAGATGTAGACTACAAAAGACGCTAAAGACCAAGGTACGATGCTCTCCGGAGCTAAGCGCCGCTCCCGGGCGTCTTTCGGCAGAAGCCGCGCTCCGGAGAGCACTGTGAGCGGCACAATCGTCTTTGCGCGAAGAAGCCGCTTCTTCGCCTCCGCCAGCCGGAGAGAGCGGCAGCTTCGGAAAGGTGAAGAAGGAAGCTGTACAACACTGGCATTGTGTGCGCAGCTTGCCAACTGATAGAAAGCAGTACCTTTGCACTCTCCTGCCTTTTCCAATCACATGAACATTCCATTGGAAGCTGTTTTGGACAACTTTCTCTCTCTTCTTGCAGAACACTCTGCACACCTTTCTGCAACCTCCAAAACACGATGGGAGATGTTTTCTGTGCTGGCACAGTTTCTCCCTGCCAGACATAGTGGAAAAGCTTTCTGCTAAGATGTAGACTACAAAAGACGCTAAAGACCAAGGTACGATGCTCTCCGGAGCTAAGCGCCGCTCCCGGGCGTCTTTCGGCAGAAGCCGCGCTCCGGAGAGCACTGTGAGCGGCACAATCGTCTTTGCGCGAAGAAGCCGCTTCTTCGCCTCCGCCAGCCGGAGAGAGCGGCAGCTTCGGAAAGGTGAAGAAGGAAGCTGTACAACACTGGCATTGTGTGCGCAGCTTGCCAACTGATAGAAAGCAGTACCTTTGCACTCTCCTGCCTTTTCCAATCACATGAACATTCCATTGCAAGCTGTTTTGGACAACTTTCTCTCTCTTCTTGCAAAACACTCTGCACACCTTTCTGCAACCTCCAAAACACGATGGGAGATGTTTTCTGTGCTGGCACAGTTTCTCCCTGCCAGACATAGTGGAAAAGCTTTCTGCTAAGATGTAGACTACAAAAGACGCTAAAGACCAAGGTACGATGCTCTCCAGAGCTAAGCGCCGCTCCCGGGCGTCTTTCGGCAGAAGCCGCGCTCCGGAGAGCACTGTGAGCGGCACAATCGTCTTTGCGCGAAGAAGCTGCTTCTTCGCCTCCGCCAGCCGGAGAGAGCGGCAGCTTCGGAAAGGTGAAGAAGGAAGCTGTACAACACTGGCATTGTGTGCGCAGCTTGCCAACTGATAGAAAACAGTACCTTTGCACTCTCCTGCCTTTTCCAATCACATGAACATTCCATTGGAAGCTGTTTTGGACAACTTTCTCTCTCTTCTTGCAAAACACTCTGCACACCTTTCTGCAACCTCAAAAACACGATGGGAGATGTTTTCTGTGCTGGCACAGTTTCTCCCTGCCAGACATAGTGGAAAAGCTTTCTGCTAAGATGTAGACTACAAAAGATGCTAAAGACCAAGGTACGATGCTCTCCGGAGCTAAGCGCCACTCCCGGGCGTCTTTCGGCAGAAGCCGCGCTCCGGAGAGCACTGTGAGCGGCACAATCGTCTTTGCGCGAAGAAGCCGCTTCTTCGCCTCCGCCAGCCGGAGAGAGCGGCAGCTTCGGAAAGGTGAAGAAGGAAGCTGTACAACACTGGCATTGTGTGCGCAGCTTGCCAACTGATAGAAAGCAGTACCTTTGCACTCTCCTGCCTTTTCCAATCACATGAACATTCCATTGGAAGCTGTTTTGGACAACTTTCTCTCTCTTCTTGCAAAACACTCTGCACACCTTTCTGCAACCTCCAAAACACGATGGGAGATGTTTTCTGTTCTGGCACAGTTTCTCCCTGCCAGACATAGTGGAAAAGCTTTCTGCTAAGATGTAGACTACAAAAGACGCTAGAGAACAAGGTACGATGCTCTCCTGAGCTAAGCGCCGCTCCCGGGCGTCTTTCGGCAGAAGCCGCGCTAAGGAGAGCACTGGGAGTGGCACAATCGTCTTTGCGCGAAGAAGCCGCTTTTTCGCCTCCGCCAGCCGGAGAGAGCGGCAGCTTCGGAAAGGTGAAGAAGGAAGCTGTACAACACTGGCATTGTGTGCGCAGCTTGCCAACTGATAGAAAACAGTACCTTTGCACTCTCCGGCCTTTTCCAATCACATGAACATTCCATTGGAAGCTGTTTTGGACAACTTTCTCTCTCTTCTTGCAAAACACTCTGCACACCTTTCTGCAACCTCAAAAACACGATGGGAGATGTTTTCTGTGCTGGCACAGTTTCTCCCTGCCAGACATAGTGGAAAAGCTTTCTGCTAAGATGTAGACTACAAAAGACGCTAGAGAACAAGGTACGATGCTCTCCAGAGCTAAGCGCCGCTCCCGGGCGTCTTTCGGCAGAAGCCGCGCTCCGGAGAGCACTGTGAGCGGCACAATCGTCTTTGCGCGAAGAAGCCGCTTCTTCGCCTCCGCCAGCCGGAGAGAGCGGCAGCTTCGGAAAGGTGAAGAAGGAAGCTGTACAACACTGGCATTGTGTGCGCAGCTTGCCAACTGATAGAAAGCAGTACCTTTGCACTCTCCTGCCTTTTCCAATCACATGAACATTCCATTGGAAGCTGTTTTGGACAACTTTCTCTCTCTTCTTGCAAAACACTCTGCACACCTTTCTGCAACCTCCAAAACACGATGGGAGATGTTTTCTGTGCTGGCACAGTTTCTCCCTGCCAGACATAGTGGAAAAGCTTTCTGCTAAGATGTAGACTACAAAAGACGCTAGAGACCAAGGTACGATGCTCTCCAGAGCTAAGCGCCGCTCCCGGGCGTCTTTCGGCAGAAGCGCCGCTCCGGAGAGCACTGGGAGCGGCACAATCGTCTTTGCGCGAAGAAGCCGCTTCTTCGCCTCCGCCAGCCGGAGAGAGCGGCAGCTTCGGAAAGGTGAAGAAGGAAGCTGTACAACACTGGCATTGTGTGCGCAGCTTGCCAACTGATAGAAAACAGTACCTTTGCACTCTCCTGCCTTTTCCAATCACATGAACATTCCATTGGAAGCTGTTTTGGACAACTTTCTCTCTCTTCTTGCAAAACACTCTGCACACCTTTCTGCAACCTCAAAAACACGATGGGAGATGTTTTCTGTGCTGGCACAGTTTCTCCCTGCCAGACATAGTGGAAAAGCTTTCTGCTAAGATGTAGACTACAAAAGACGCTAGAGAACAAGGTACGATGCTCTCCAGAGCTAAGCGCCGCTCCCGGGCGTCTTTCGGCAGAAGCCGCGCTCCGGAGAGCACTGTGAGCGGCACAATCGTCTTTGCGCGAAGAAGCCGCTTCTTCGCCTCCGCCAGCCGGAGAGAGCGGCAGCTTCGGAAAGGTGAAGAAGGAAGCTGTACAACACTGGCATTGTGTGCGCAGCTTGCCAACTGATAGAAAACAGTACCTTTGCACTCTCCTGCCTTTTCCAATCACATGAACATTCCATTGCAAGCTGTTTTGGACAACTTTCTCTCTCTTCTTGCAAAACACTCTGCACACCTTTCTGCAACCTCCAAAACACGATGGGAGATGTTTTCTGTGCTGGCACAGTTTCTCCCTGCCAGACATAGTGGAAAAGCTTTCTGCTAAGATGTAGACTACAAAAGACGCTAAAGACCAAGGTACGATGCTCTCCGGAGCTAAGCGCCGCTCCCGGGCGTCTTTCGGCAGAAGCCGCGCTCCGGAGAGCACTGTGAGCGGCACAATCGTCTTTGCGCGAAGAAGCCGCTTCTTCGCCTCCGCCAGCCGGAGAGAGCGGCAGCTTCGGAAAGGTGAAGAAGGAAGCTGTACAACACTGGCATTGTGTGCGCAGCTTGCCAACTGATAGAAAACAGTACCTTTGCACTCTCCTGCCTTTTCCAATCACATGAACATTCCATTGGAAGCTGTTTTGGACAACTTTCTCTCTCTTCTTGCAAAACACTCGGCACACCTTTCTGCAACCTCAAAAACACGATGGGAGATGTTTTCTGTGCTGGCACAGTTTCTCCCTGCCAGACATAGTGGAAAAGCTTTCTGCTAAGATGTAGACTACAAAAGACGCTAAAGACCAAGGTACGATGCTCTCCGGAGCTAAGCGCCGCTCCCGGGCGTCTTTCGGCAGAAGCCGCGCTCCGGAGAGCACTGTGAGCGGCACAATCGTCTTTGCGCGAAGAAGCCGCTTCTTCGCCTCCGCCAGCCGGAGAGAGCGGCAGCTTCGGAAAGGTGAAGAAGGAAGCTGTACAACACTGGCATTGTGTGCGCAGCTTGCCAACTGATAGAAAGCAGTACCTTTGCACTCTCCTGCCTTTTCCAATCACATGAACATTCCATTGCAAGCTGTTTTGGACAACTTTCTCTCTCTTCTTGCAAAACACTCGGCACACCTTTCTGCAACCTCAAAAACACGATGGGAGATGTTTTCTGTGCTGGCACAGTTTCTCCCTGCCAGACATAGTGGAAAAGCTTTCTGCTAAGATGTAGACTACAAAAGACGCTAGAGACCAAGGTACGATGCTCTCCGGAGCTAAGCGCCGCTCCCGGGCGTCTTTCGGCAGAAGCCGCGCTAAGGAGAGCACTGGGAGCGGCACAATCGTCTTTGCGCGAAGAAGCCGCTTCTTCGCCTCCGCCAGCCGGAGAGAGCGGCAGCTTCGGAAAGGTGAAGAAGGAAGCTGTACAACACTGGCATTGTGTGCGCAGCTTGCCAACTGATAGAAAACAGTACCTTTGCACTCTCCTGCCTTTTCCAATCACATGAACATTCCATTGGAAGCTGTTTTGGACAACTTTCTCTCTCTTCTTGCAAAACACTCTGCACACCTTTCTGCAACCTCCAAAACACGATGGGAGATGTTTTCTGTGCTGGCACAGTTTCTCCCTGCCAGACATAGTGGAAAAGCTTTCTGCTAAGATGTAGACTACAAAAGACGCTAGAGACCAAGGTACGATGCTCTCCGGAGCTAAGCGCCGCTCCCGGGCGTCTTTCGGCAGAAGCCGCGCTAAGGAGAGCACTGGGAGTGGCACAATCGTCTTTGCGCGAAGAAGCCGCTTTTTCGCCTCCGCCAGCCGGAGAGAGCGGCAGCTTCGGAAAGGTGAAGAAGGAAGCTGTACAACACTGGCATTGTGTGCGCAGCTTGCCAACTGATAGAAAACAGTACCTTTGCACTCTCCGGCCTTTTCCAATCACATGAACATTCCATTGCAAGCTGTTTTGGACAACTTTCTCTCTCTTCTTGCAAAACACTCTGCACACCTTTCTGCAACCTCAAAAACACGATGGGAGATGTTTTCTGTGCTGGCACAGTTTCTCCCTGCCAGACATAGTGGAAAAGCTTTCTGCTAAGATGTAGACTACAAAAGACGCTAAAGACCAAGGTACGATGCTCTCCAGAGCTAAGCGCCGCTCCCGGGCGTCTTTCGGCAGAAGCCGCGCTCCGGAGAGCACTGTGAGCGGCACAATCGTCTTTGCGCGAAGAAGCCGCTTCTTCGCCTCCGCCAGCCGGAGAGAGCGGCAGCTTCGGAAAGGTGAAGAAGGAAGCTGTACAACACTGGCATTGTGTGCGCAGCTTGCCAACTGATAGAAAGCAGTACCTTTGCACTCTCCTGCCTTTTCCAATCACATGAACATTCCATTGGAAGCTGTTTTGGACAACTTTCTCTCTCTTCTTGCAAAACACTCTGCACACCTTTCTGCAACCTCAAAAACACGATGGGAGATGTTTTCTGTGCTGGCACAGTTTCTCCCTGCCAGACATAGTGGAAAAGCTTTCTGCTAAGATGTAGACTACAAAAGACGCTAGAGACCAAGGTACGATGCTCTCCAGAGCTAAGCGCCGCTCCCGGGAGTCTTTCGGCAGAAGCGCCGCTCCGGAGAGCACTGTGAGCGGCACAATCGTCTTTGCGCGAAGAAGCCGCTTCTTCGCCTCCGCCAGCCGGAGAGAGCGGCAGCTTCGGAAAGGTGAAGAAGGAAGCTGTACAACACTGGCATTGTGTGCGCAGCTTGCCAACTGATAGAAAACAGTACCTTTGCACTCTCCTGCCTTTTCCAATCACATGAACATTCCATTGGAAGCTGTTTTGGACAACTTTCTCTCTCTTCTTGCAAAACACTCTGCACACCTTTCTGCAACCTCAAAAACACGATGGGAGATGTTTTCTGTGCTGGCACAGTTTCTCCCTGCCAGACATAGTGGAAAAGCTTTCTGCTAAGATGTAGACTACAAAAGACGCTAGAGAACAAGGTACGATGCTCTCCAGAGCTAAGCGCCGCTCCCGGGCGTCTTTCGGCAGAAGCCGCGCTCCGGAGAGCACTGTGAGCGGCACAATCGTCTTTGCGCGAAGAAGCCGCTTCTTCGCCTCCGCCAGCCGGAGAGAGCGGCAGCTTCGGAAAGGTGAAGAAGGAAGCTGTACAACACTGGCATTGTGTGCGCAGCTTGCCAACTGATAGAAAGCAGTACCTTTGCACTCTCCTGCCTTTTCCAATCACATGAACATTCCATTGGAAGCTGTTTTGGACAACTTTCTCTCTCTTCTTGCAAAACACTCTGCACACCTTTCTGCAACCTCCAAAACACGATGGGAGATGTTTTCTGTGCTGGCACAGTTTCTCCCTGCCAGACATAGTGGAAAAGCTTTCTGCTAAGATGTAGACTACAAAAGACGCTAAAGACCAAGGTACGATGCTCTCCGGAGCTAAGCGCCGCTCCCGGGCGTCTTTCGGCAGAAGCCGCGCTCCGGAGAGCACTGTGAGCGGCACAATCGTCTTTGCGCGAAGAAGCCGCTTCTTCGCCTCCGCCAGCCGGAGAGAGCGGCAGCTTCGGAAAGGTGAAGAAGGAAGCTGTACAACACTGGCATTGTGTGCGCAGCTTGCCAACTGATAGAAAACAGTACCTTTGCACTCTCCTGCCTTTTCCAATCACATGAACATTCCATTGGAAGCTGTTTTGGACAACTTTCTCTCTCTTCTTGCAAAACACTCTGCACACCTTTCTGCAACCTCAAAAACACGATGGGAGATGTTTTCTGTGCTGGCACAGTTTCTCCCTGCCAGACATAGTGGAAAAGCTTTCTGCTAAGATGTAGACTACAAAAGACGCTAGAGAGCAAGGTACGATGCTCTCCGGAGCTAAGCGCCGCTCCCGGGCGTCTTTCGGCAGAAGCCGCGCTCCGGAGAGCACTGTGAGCGGCACAATCGTCTTTGCGCGAAGAAGCTGCTTCTTCGCCTCCGCCAGCCGGAGAGAGCGGCAGCTTCGGAAAGGTGAAGAAGGAAGCTGTACAACACTGGCATTGTGTGCGCAGCTTGCCAACTGATAGAAAGCAGTACCTTTGCACTCTCCTGCCTTTTCCAATCACATGACCATTCCATTGCAAGCTGTTTTGGACAACTTTCTCTCTCTTCTTGCAAAACACTCGGCACACCTTTCTGCAACCTCAAAAACACGATGGGAGATGTTTTCTGTGCTGGCACAGTTTCTCCCTGCCAGACATAGTGGAAAAGCTTTCTGCTAAGATGTAGACTACAAAAGACGCTAGAGAACAAGGTACGATGCTCTCCGGAGCTAAGCGCCGCTCCCGGGCGTCTTTCGGCAGAAGCCGCGCTCCGGAGAGCACTGTGAGCGGCACAATCGTCTTTGCGCGAAGAAGCCGCTTCTTCGCCTCCGCCAGCCGGAGAGAGCGGCAGCTTCGGAAAGGTGAAGAAGGAAGCTGTACAACACTGGCATTGTGTGCGCAGCTTGCCAACTGATAGAAAACAGTACCTTTGCACTCTCCTGCCTTTTCCAATCACATGAACATTCCATTGGAAGCTGTTTTGGACAACTTTCTCTCTCTTCTTGCAAAACACTCTGCACACCTTTCTGCAACCTCAAAAACACGATGGGAGATGTTTTCTGTGCTGGCACAGTTTCTCCCTGCCAGACATAGTGGAAAAGCTTTCTGCTAAGATGTAGACTACAAAAGACGCTAAAGACCAAGGTACGATGCTCTCCGGAGCTAAGCGCCGCTCCCGGGCGTCTTTCGGCAGAAGCCGCGCTCCGGAGAGCACTGTGAGCGGCACAATCGTCTTTGCGCGAAGAAGCTGCTTCTTCGCCTCCGCCAGCCGGAGAGAGCGGCAGCTTCGGAAAGGTGAAGAAGGAAGCTGTACAACACTGGCATTGTGTGCGCAGCTTGCCAACTGATAGAAAGCAGTACCTTTGCACTCTCCTGCCTTTTCCAATCACATGAACATTCCATTGGAAGCTGTTTTGGACAACTTTCTCTCTCTTCTTGCAGAACACTCTGCACACCTTTCTGCAACCTCCAAAACACGATGGGAGATGTTTTCTGTGCTGGCACAGTTTCTCCCTGCCAGACATAGTGGAAAAGCTTTCTGCTAAGATGTAGACTACAAAAGACGCTAAAGACCAAGGTACGATGCTCTCCGGAGCTAAGCGCCGCTCCCGGGCGTCTTTCGGCAGAAGCCGCGCTCCGGAGAGCACTGTGAGCGGCACAATCGTCTTTGCGCGAAGAAGCCGCTTCTTCGCCTCCGCCAGCCGGAGAGAGCGGCAGCTTCGGAAAGGTGAAGAAGGAAGCTGTACAACACTGGCATTGTGTGCGCAGCTTGCCAACTGATAGAAAGCAGTACCTTTGCACTCTCCTGCCTTTTCCAATCACATGAACATTCCATTGCAAGCTGTTTTGGACAACTTTCTCTCTCTTCTTGCAAAACACTCTGCACACCTTTCTGCAACCTCCAAAACACGATGGGAGATGTTTTCTGTGCTGGCACAGTTTCTCCCTGCCAGACATAGTGGAAAAGCTTTCTGCTAAGATGTAGACTACAAAAGACGCTAAAGACCAAGGTACGATGCTCTCCAGAGCTAAGCGCCGCTCCCGGGCGTCTTTCGGCAGAAGCCGCGCTCCGGAGAGCACTGTGAGCGGCACAATCGTCTTTGCGCGAAGAAGCTGCTTCTTCGCCTCCGCCAGCCGGAGAGAGCGGCAGCTTCGGAAAGGTGAAGAAGGAAGCTGTACAACACTGGCATTGTGTGCGCAGCTTGCCAACTGATAGAAAACAGTACCTTTGCACTCTCCTGCCTTTTCCAATCACATGAACATTCCATTGGAAGCTGTTTTGGACAACTTTCTCTCTCTTCTTGCAAAACACTCTGCACACCTTTCTGCAACCTCAAAAACACGATGGGAGATGTTTTCTGTGCTGGCACAGTTTCTCCCTGCCAGACATAGTGGAAAAGCTTTCTGCTAAGATGTAGACTACAAAAGACGCTAAAGACCAAGGTACGATGCTCTCCGGAGCTAAGCGCCGCTCCCGGGCGTCTTTCGGCAGAAGCCGCGCTCCGGAGAGCACTGTGAGCGGCACAATCGTCTTTGCGCGAAGAAGCTGCTTCTTCGCCTCCGCCAGCCGGAGAGAGCGGCAGCTTCGGAAAGGTGAAGAAGGAAGCTGTACAACACTGGCATTGTGTGCGCAGCTTGCCAACTGATAGAAAGCAGTACCTTTGCACTCTCCTGCCTTTTCCAATCACATGAACATTCCATTGGAAGCTGTTTTGGACAACTTTCTCTCTCTTCTTGCAAAACACTCTGCACACCTTTCTGCAACCTCCAAAACACGATGGGAGATGTTTTCTGTGCTGGCACAGTTTCTCCCTGCCAGACATAGTGGAAAAGCTTTCTGCTAAGATGTAGACTACAAAAGACGCTAGAGAACAAGGTACGATGCTCTCCGGAGCTAAGCGCCGCTCCCGGGCGTCTTTCGGCAGAAGCCGCGCTAAGGAGAGCACTGGGAGTGGCACAATCGTCTTTGCGCGAAGAAGCCGCTTTTTCGCCTCCGCCAGCCGGAGAGAGCGGCAGCTTCGGAAAGGTGAAGAAGGAAGCTGTACAACACTGGCATTGTGTGCGCAGCTTGCCAACTGATAGAAAACAGTACCTTTGCACTCTCCGGCCTTTTCCAATCACATGAACATTCCATTGCAAGCTGTTTTGGACAACTTTCTCTCTCTTCTTGCAAAACACTCTGCACACCTTTCTGCAACCTCAAAAACACGATGGGAGATGTTTTCTGTGCTGGCACAGTTTCTCCCTGCCAGACATAGTGGAAAAGCTTTCTGCTAAGATGTAGACTACAAAAGACGCTAGAGAACAAGGTACGATGCTCTCCAGAGCTAAGCGCCGCTCCCGGGCGTCTTTCGGCAGAAGCCGCGCTCCGGAGAGCACTGTGAGCGGCACAATCGTCTTTGCGCGAAGAAGCCGCTTCTTCGCCTCCGCCAGCCGGAGAGAGCGGCAGCTTCGGAAAGGTGAAGAAGGAAGCTGTACAACACTGGCATTGTGTGCGCAGCTTGCCAACTGATAGAAAGCAGTACCTTTGCACTCTCCTGCCTTTTCCAATCACATGAACATTCCATTGGAAGCTGTTTTGGACAACTTTCTCTCTCTTCTTGCAAAACACTCTGCACACCTTTCTGCAACCTCAAAAACACGATGGGAGATGTTTTCTGTGCTGGCACAGTTACCCCCTGCCAGACATAGTGGAAAAGCTTTCTGCTAAGATGTAGACTACAAAAGACGCTAGAGACCAAGGTACGATGCTCTCCAGAGCTAAGCGCCGCTCCCGGGCGTCTTTCGGCAGAAGCGCCGCTCCGGAGAGCACTGTGAGCGGCACAATCGTCTTTGCGCGAAGAAGCCGCTTCTTCGCCTCCGCCAGCCGGAGAGAGCGGCAGCTTCGGAAAGGTGAAGAAGGAAGCTGTACAACACTGGCATTGTGTGCGCAGCTTGCCAACTGATAGAAAACAGTACCTTTGCACTCTCCTGCCTTTTCCAATCACATGAACATTCCATTGGAAGCTGTTTTGGACAACTTTCTCTCTCTTCTTGCAAAACACTCGGCACACCTTTCTGCAACCTCAAAAACACGATGGGAGATGTTTTCTGTGCTGGCACAGTTTCTCCCTGCCAGACATAGTGGAAAAGCTTTCTGCTAAGATGTAGACTACAAAAGACGCTAGAGAACAAGGTACGATGCTCTCTGGGGCTAAGCGCCGCTCCCGGGCGTCTTTCGGCAGAAGCCGCGCTCCGGAGAGCACTGTGAGCGGCACAATCGTCTTTGCGCGAAGAAGCCGCTTCTTCGCCTCCGCCAGCCGGAGAGAGCGGCAGCTTCGGAAAGGTGAAGAAGGAAGCTGTACAACACTGGCATTGTGTGCGCAGCTTGCCAACTGATAGAAAGCAGTACCTTTGCACTCTCCTGCCTTTTCCAATCACATGAACATTCCATTGGAAGCTGTTTTGGACAACTTTCTCTCTCTTCTTGCAAAACACTCTGCACACCTTTCTGCAACCTCAAAAACACGATGGGAGATGTTTTCTGTGCTGGCACAGTTTCTCCCTGCCAGACATAGTGGAAAAGCTTTCTGCTAAGATGTAGACTACAAAAGACGCTAAAGACCAAGGTACGATGCTCTCCGGAGCTAAGCGCCGCTCCCGGGCGTCTTTCGGCAGAAGCCGCGCTCCGGAGAGCACTGTGAGCGGCACAATCGTCTTTGCGCGAAGAAGCCGCTTCTTCGCCTCCGCCAGCCGGAGAGAGCGGCAGCTTCGGAAAGGTGAAGAAGGAAGCTGTACAACACTGGCATTGTGTGCGCAGCTTGCCAACTGATAGAAAACAGTACCTTTGCACTCTCCTGCCTTTTCCAATCACATGAACATTCCATTGGAAGCTGTTTTGGACAACTTTCTCTCTCTTCTTGCAAAACACTCTGCACACCTTTCTGCAACCTCAAAAACACGATGGGAGATGTTTTCTGTGCTGGCACAGTTTCTCCCTGCCAGACATAGTGGAAAAGCTTTCTGCTAAGATGTAGACTACAAAAGACGCTAAAGACCAAGGTACGATGCTCTCCGGAGCTAAGCGCCGCTCCCGGGCGTCTTTCGGCAGAAGCCGCGCTCCGGAGAGCACTGTGAGCGGCACAATCGTCTTTGCGCGAAGAAGCTGCTTCTTCGCCTCCGCCAGCCGGAGAGAGCGGCAGCTTCGGAAAGGTGAAGAAGGAAGCTGTACAACACTGGCATTGTGTGCGCAGCTTGCCAACTGATAGAAAGCAGTACCTTTGCACTCTCCTGCCTTTTCCAATCACATGACCATTCCATTGCAAGCTGTTTTGGACAACTTTCTCTCTCTTCTTGCAAAACACTCGGCACACCTTTCTGCAACCTCAAAAACACGATGGGAGATGTTTTCTGTGCTGGCACAGTTTCTCCCTGCCAGACATAGTGGAAAAGCTTTCTGCTAAGATGTAGACTACAAAAGACGCTAGAGACCAAGGTACGATGCTCTCCGGAGCTAAGCGCCGCTCCCGGGCGTCTTTCGGCAGAAGCGCCGCTCCGGAGAGCACTGTGAGCGGCACAATCGTCTTTGCGCGAAGAAGCCGCTTCTTCGCCTCCGCCAGCCGGAGAGAGCGGCAGCTTCGGAAAGGTGAAGAAGGAAGCTGTACAACACTGGCATTGTGTGCGCAGCTTGCCAACTGATAGAAAACAGTACCTTTGCACTCTCCTGCCTTTTCCAATCACATGAACATTCCATTGCAAGCTGTTTTGGACAACTTTCTCTCTCTTCTTGCAAAACACTCTGCACACCTTTCTGCAACCTCAAAAACACGATGGGAGATGTTTTCTGTGCTGGCACAGTTTCTCCCTGCCAGACATAGTGGAAAAGCTTTCTGCTAAGATGTAGACTACAAAAGACGCTAAAGACCAAGGTACGATGCTCTCCGGAGCTAAGCGCCGCTCCCGGGCGTCTTTCGGCAGAAGCCGCGCTCCGGAGAGCACTGTGAGCGGCACAATCGTCTTTGCGCGAAGAAGCTGCTTCTTCGCCTCCGCCAGCCGGAGAGAGCGGCAGCTTCGGAAAGGTGAAGAAGGAAGCTGTACAACACTGGCATTGTGTGCGCAGCTTGCCAACTGATAGAAAGCAGTACCTTTGCACTCTCCTGCCTTTTCCAATCACATGAACATTCCATTGGAAGCTGTTTTGGACAACTTTCTCTCTCTTCTTGCAGAACACTCTGCACACCTTTCTGCAACCTCCAAAACACGATGGGAGATGTTTTCTGTGCTGGCACAGTTTCTCCCTGCCAGACATAGTGGAAAAGCTTTCTGCTAAGATGTAGACTACAAAAGACGCTAAAGACCAAGGTACGATGCTCTCCGGAGCTAAGCGCCGCTCCCGGGCGTCTTTCGGCAGAAGCCGCGCTCCGGAGAGCACTGTGAGCGGCACAATCGTCTTTGCGCGAAGAAGCCGCTTCTTCGCCTCCGCCAGCCGGAGAGAGCGGCAGCTTCGGAAAGGTGAAGAAGGAAGCTGTACAACACTGGCATTGTGTGCGCAGCTTGCCAACTGATAGAAAGCAGTACCTTTGCACTCTCCTGCCTTTTCCAATCACATGAACATTCCATTGCAAGCTGTTTTGGACAACTTTCTCTCTCTTCTTGCAAAACACTCTGCACACCTTTCTGCAACCTCCAAAACACGATGGGAGATGTTTCCTGTGCTGGCACAGTTTCTCCCTGCCTGACATAGTGGAAAAGCTTTCTGCTAAGATGTAGACTACAAAAGACGCTAAAGACCAAGGTACGATGCTCTCCAGAGCTAAGCGCCGCTCCCGGGCGTCTTTCGGCAGAAGCCGCGCTCCGGAGAGCACTGTGAGCGGCACAATCGTCTTTGCGCGAAGAAGCTGCATCTTCGCCTCCGCCAGCCGGAGAGAGCGGCAGCTTCGGAAAGGTGAAGAAGGAAGCTGTACAACACTGGCATTGTGTGCGCAGCTTGCCAACTGATAGAAAACAGTACCTTTGCACTCTCCTGCCTTTTCCAATCACATGAACATTCCATTGGAAGCTGTTTTGGACAACTTTCTCTCTCTTCTTGCAAAACACTCTGCACACCTTTCTGCAACCTCAAAAACACGATGGGAGATGTTTTCTGTGCTGGCACAGTTTCTCCCTGCCAGACATAGTGGAAAAGCTTTCTGCTAAGATGTAGACTACAAAAGACGCTAGAGAGCAAGGTACGATGCTCTCCGGAGCTAAGCGCCGCTGCCGGGCGTCTTTCGGCAGAAGCCGCGCTCCGGAGAGCACTGTGAGCGGCACAATCGTCTTTGCGCGAAGAAGCCGCTTCTTCGCCTCCGCCAGCCGGAGAGAGCGGCAGCTTCGGAAAGGTGAAGAAGGAAGCTGTACAACACTGGCATTGTGTGCGCAGCTTGCCAACTGATAGAAAGCAGTACCTTTGCACTCTCCTGCCTTTTCCAATCACATGAACATTCCATTGGAAGCTGTTTTGGACAACTTTCTCTCTCTTCTTGCAAAACACTCTGCACACCTTTCTGCAACCTCAAAAACACGATGGGAGATGTTTTCTGTGCTGGCACAGTTTCTCCCTGCCAGACATAGTGGAAAAGCTTTCTGCTAAGATGTAGACTACAAAAGACGCTAGAGAACAAGGTACGATGCTCTCCGGAGCTAAGCGCCGCTCCCGGGCGTCTTTCGGCAGAAGCCGCGCTAAGGAGAGCACTGGGAGTGGCACAATCGTCTTTGCGCGAAGAAGCCGCTTTTTCGCCTCCGCCAGCCGGAGAGAGCGGCAGCTTCGGAAAGGTGAAGAAGGAAGCTGTACAACACTGGCATTGTGTGCGCAGCTTGCCAACTGATAGAAAACAGTACCTTTGCACTCTCCGGCCTTTTCCAATCACATGAACATTCCATTGGAAGCTGTTTTGGACAACTTTCTCTCTCTTCTTGCAAAACACTCTGCACACCTTTCTGCAACCTCAAAAACACGATGGGAGATGTTTTCTGTGCTGGCACAGTTTCTCCCTGCCAGACATAGTGGAAAAGCTTTCTGCTAAGATGTAGACTACAAAAGACGCTAGAGAACAAGGTACGATGCTCTCCAGAGCTAAGCGCCGCTCCCGGGCGTCTTTCGGCAGAAGCCGCGCTCCGGAGAGCACTGTGAGCGGCACAATCGTCTTTGCGCGAAGAAGCCGCTTCTTCGCCTCCGCCAGCCGGAGAGAGCGGCAGCTTCGGAAAGGTGAAGAAGGAAGCTGTACAACACTGGCATTGTGTGCGCAGCTTGCCAACTGATAGAAAGCAGTACCTTTGCACTCTCCTGCCTTTTCCAATCACATGAACATTCCATTGGAAGCTGTTTTGGACAACTTTCTCTCTCTTCTTGCAAAACACTCTGCACACCTTTCTGCAACCTCCAAAACACGATGGGAGATGTTTTCTGTGCTGGCACAGTTTCTCCCTGCCAGACATAGTGGAAAAGCTTTCTGCTAAGATGTAGACTACAAAAGACGCTAGAGACCAAGGTACGATGCTCTCCAGAGCTAAGCGCCGCTCCCGGGCGTCTTTCGGCAGAAGCGCCGCTCCGGAGAGCACTGTGAGCGGCACAATCGTCTTTGCGCGAAGAAGCCGCTTCTTCGCCTCCGCCAGCCGGAGAGAGCGGCAGCTTCGGAAAGGTGAAGGAGGAAGCTGTACAACACTGGCATTGTGTGCGCAGCTTGCCAACTGATAGAAAACAGTACCTTTGCACTCTCCTGCCTTTTCCAATCACATGAACATTCCATTGGAAGCTGTTTTGGACAACTTTCTCTCTCTTCTTGCAAAACACTCTGCACACCTTTCTGCAACCTCAAAAACACGATGGGAGATGTTTTCTGTGCTGGCACAGTTTCTCCCTGCCAGACATAGTGGAAAAGCTTTCTGCTAAGATGTAGACTACAAAAGACGCTAGAGAACAAGGTACGATGCTCTCCAGAGCTAAGCGCCGCTCCCGGGCGTCTTTCGGCAGAAGCCGCGCTCCGGAGAGCACTGTGAGCGGCACAATCGTCTTTGCGCGAAGAAGCCGCTTCTTCGCCTCCGCCAGCCGGAGAGAGCGGCAGCTTCGGAAAGGTGAAGAAGGAAGCTGTACAACACTGGCATTGTGTGCGCAGCTTGCCAACTGATAGACAACAGTACCTTTGCACTCTCCTGCCTTTTCCAATCACATGAACATTCCATTGGAAGCTGTTTTGGACAACTTTCTCTCTCTTCTTGCAAAACACTCTGCACACCTTTCTGCAACCTCCAAAACACGATGGGAGATGTTTTCTGTGCTGGCACAGTTTCTCCCTGCCAGACATAGTGGAAAAGCTTTCTGCTAAGATGTAGACTACAAAAGACGCTAAAGACCAAGGTACGATGCTCTCCGGAGCTAAGCGCCGCTCCCGGGCGTCTTTCGGCAGAAGCCGCGCTCCGGAGAGCACTGTGAGCGGCACAATCGTCTTTGCGCGAAGAAGCCGCTTCTTCGCCTCCGCCAGCCGGAGAGAGCGGCAGCTTCGGAAAGGTGAAGAAGGAAGCTGTACAACACTGGCATTGTGTGCGCAGCTTGCCAACTGATAGAAAACAGTACCTTTGCACTCTCCTGCCTTTTCCAATCACATGAACATTCCATTGGAAGCTGTTTTGGACAACTTTCTCTCTCTTCTTGCAAAACACTCTGCACACCTTTCTGCAACCTCAAAAACACGATGGGAGATGTTTTCTGTGCTGGCACAGTTTCTCCCTGCCAGACATAGTGGAAAAGCTTTCTGCTAAGATGTAGACTACAAAAGACGCTAAAGACCAAGGTACGATGCTCTCCGGAGCTAAGCGCCGCTCCCGGGCGTCTTTCGGCAGAAGCGCCGCTCCGGAGAGCACTGTGAGCGGCACAATCGTCTTTGCGCGAAGAAGCTGCTTCTTCGCCTCCGCCAGCCGGAGAGAGCGGCAGCTTCGGAAAGGTGAAGAAGGAAGCTGTACAACACTGGCATTGTGTGCGCAGCTTGCCAACTGATAGAAAGCAGTACCTTTGCACTCTCCTGCCTTTTCCAATCACATGAACATTCCATTGCAAGCTGTTTTGGACAACTTTCTCTCTCTTCTTGCAAAACACTCGGCACACCTTTCTGCAACCTCAAAAACACGATGGGAGATGTTTTCTGTGCTGGCACAGTTTCTCCCTGCCAGACATAGTGGAAAAGCTTTCTGCTAAGATGTAGACTACAAAAGACGCTAGAGAACAAGGTACGATGCTCTCCGGAGCTAAGCGCCGCTCCCGGGCGTCTTTCGGCAGAAGCCGCGCTAAGGAGAGCACTGCGAGCGGCACAATCGTCTTTGCGCGAAGAAGCCGCTTCTTCGCCTCCGCCAGCCGGAGAGAGCGGCAGCTTCGGAAAGGTGAAGAAGGAAGCTGTACAACACTGGCATTGTGTGCGCAGCTTGCCAACTGATAGACAACAGTACCTTTGCACTCTCCTGCCTTTTCCAATCACATGAACATTCCATTGCAAGCTGTTTTGGACAACTTTCCTTTCTTCATGCCAAACACTTGGCAGACCCCTATGCAACCTCAAAAACACGATGGGAGATGTTTTCTGTGCTGGCACAGTTTCTCCCTGCCAGACATAGTGGAAAAGCTTTCTGCTAAGATGTAGACTACAAAAGACGCTAAAGACCAAGGTACGATGCTCTCCGGAGCTAAGAGCCGCTCCCGGGCGTCTTTCGGCAGAAGCCGCGCTCCGGAGAGCACTGTGAGCGGCACAATCGTCTTTGCGCGAAGAAGCTGCTTCTTCGCCTCCGCCAGCCGGAGAGAGCGGCAGCTTTGGAAAGGTGAAGAAGGAAGCTGTACAACACTGGCATTGTGTGCGCAGCATGCCAACTGATAGAAAACAGTACCTTTGCACTCTCCTGCCTTTTCCAATCACATGAACATTCCATTGCAAGCTGTTTTGGACAACTTTCTCTCTCTTCTTGCAAAACAATCTGCACACATTTCTGCAACCTCAAAAACACGATGGGAGATGTTTTTTGTGCTGGCACAGTTTCTCCCTGCCTGACATAGTGGAAAAGCTTTCTGCTAAGATGTAGACTACAAAAGACGCTAGAGACCAAGGTACGATGCTCTCCGGAGCTAAGCGCCGCTCCCGGGCGTCTTTCGGCAGAAGCCGCGCTAAGGAGAGCACTGGGAGTGGCACAATCGTCTTTGCGCGAAGAAGCCGCTTTTTCGCCTCCGCCAGCCGGAGAGAGCGGCAGCTTCGGAAAGGTGAAGAAGGAAGCTGTACAACACTGGCATTGTGTGCGCAGCTTGCCAACTGATAGAAAACAGTACCTTTGCACTCTCCGGCCTTTTCCAATCACATGAACATTCCATTGCAAGCTGTTTTGGACAACTTTCCTTTCTTCATGCCAAACACTTGGCAGACCCCTATGCAACCTCAAAAACACGATGGGAGATGTTTTCTGTGCTGGCACAGTTTCTCCCTGCCAGACATAGTGGAAAAGCTTTCTGCTAAGATGTAGACTACAAAAGACGCTAAAGACCAAGGCACGATGCTCTCCGGAGCTAAGCGCCGCTCCCGGGCGTCTTTCGGCAGAAACCGCGCTAAGGAGAGCACTGTGAGCGGCACAATCGTCTTTGCGCGAAGAAGCCGCTTCTTCGCCTCCGCCAGCCGGAGAGAGCGGCAGCTTCGGAAAGGTGAAGAAGGAAGCTGTACAACACTGGCATTGTGTGCGCAACTTGCCAACTGATAGAAAACAGTACCTTTGCACTCTCCTGCCTTTTCCAATCACATGAACATTCCATTGGAAGCTGTTTTGGACAACTTTCTCTCTCTTCTTGCAAAACACTCTGCACACCTTTCTGCAACCTCCAAAACACGATGGGAGATGTTTTCTGTGCTGGCACAGTTTCTCCCTGCCAGACATAGTGGAAAAGCTTTCTGCTAAGATGTAGACTACAAAAGACGCTAAAGACCAAGGTACGATGCTCTCCGGAGCTAAGCGCCGCTCCCGGGCGTCTTTCGGCAGAAGCCGCGCTCCGGAGAGCACTGTGAGCGGCACAATCGTCTTTGCGCGAAGAAGCCGCTTCTTCGCCTCCGCCAGCCGGAGAGAGCGGCAGCTTCGGAAAGGTGAAGAAGGAAGCTGTACAACACTGGCATTGTGTGCGCAGCTTGCCAACTGATAGAAAACAGTACCTTTGCACTCTCCTGCCTTTTCCAATCACATGAACATTCCATTGCAAGCTGTTTTGGACAACTTTCTCTCTCTTCTTGCAAAACACTCTGCACACCTTTCTGCAACCTCCAAAACACGATGGGAGATGTTTTCTGTGCTGGCACAGTTTCTCCCTGCCAGACATAGTGGAAAAGCTTTCTGCTAAGATGTAGACTACAAAAGACGCTAAAGACCAAGGTACGATGCTCTCCGGAGCTAAGCGCCGCTCCCGGGCGTCTTTCGGCAGAAGCCGCGCTCCGGAGAGCACTGTGAGCGGCACAATCGTCTTTGCGCGAAGAAGCAGCTTCTTCGCCTCCGCCAGCCGGAGAGAGCGGCAGCTTCGGAAAGGTGAAGAAGGAAGCTGTACAACACTGGCATTGTGTGCGCAGCTTGCCAACTGATAGAAAACAGTACCTTTGCACTCTCCTGCCTTTTCCAATCACATGAACATTCCATTGCAAGCTGTTTTGGACAACTTTCTCTCTCTTCTTGCAAAACACTCGGCACACCTTTCTGCAACCTCAAAAACACGATGGGAGATGTTTTCTGTGCTGGCACAGTTTCTCCCTGCCAGACATAGTGGAAAAGCTTTCTGCTAAGATGTAGACTACAAAAGACGCTAGAGACCAAGGTACGATGCTCTCCGGAGCTAAGCGCCGCTCCCGGGCGTCTTTCGGCAGAAGCCGCGCTGAGAGCCCTGTGAGCGGCACAATCGTCTTTGCGCGAAGAAGCCGCTTCTTCGCCTCCGCCAGCCGGAGAGAGCGGCAGCTTCGGAAAGGTGAAGAAGGAAGCTGTACAACACTGGCATTGTGTGCGCAGCTTGCCAACTGATAGAAAACAGTACCTTTGCACTCTCCTGCCTTTTCCAATCACATGAACATTCCATTGCAAGCTGTTTTGGACAACTTTCTCTCTCTTCTTGCAAAACACTCTGCACACCTTTCTGCAACCTCAAAAACACGATGGGAGATGTTTTCTGTGCTGGCACAGTTTCTCCCTGCCAGACAGAGTGGAAAAGCTTTCTGCTAAGATGTAGACTACAAAAGACGCTAAAGACCAAGGTACGATGCTCTCCAGAGCTAAGCGCCGCTCCCGGGCGTCTTTCGGCAGAAGCCGCGCTCCGGAGAGCACTGTGAGCGGCACAATCGTCTTTGCGCGAAGAAGCTGCTTCTTCGCCTCCGCCAGCCGGAGAGAGCGGCAGCTTCGGAAAGGTGAAGAAGGAAGCTGTACAACACTGGCATTGTGTGCGCAGCTTGCCAACTGATAGAAAACAGTACCTTTGCACTCTCCTGCCTTTTCCAATCACATGAACATTCCATTGGAAGCTGTTTTGGACAACTTTCTCTCTCTTCTTGCAAAACACTCTGCACACCTTTCTGCAACCTCCAAAACACGATGGGAGATGTTTTCTGTGCTGGCACAGTTTCTCCCTGCCAGACATAGTGGAAAAGCTTTCTGCTAAGATGTAGACTACAAAAGACGCTAGAGAACAAGGTACGATGCTCTCCGGAGCTAAGCGCCGCTCCCGGGCGTCTTTCGGCAGAAGCCGCGCTAAGGAGAGCACTGTGAGCGGCACAATCGTCTTTGCGCGAAGAAGCCGCTTCTTCGCCTCCGCCAGCCGGAGAGAGCGGCAGCTTCGGAAAGGTGAAGAAGGAAGCTGTACAACACTGGCATTGTGTGCGCAGCTTGCCAACTGATAGACAACAGTACCTTTGCACTCTCCTGCCTTTTCCAATCACATGAACATTCCATTGCAAGCTGTTTTGGACAACTTTCCTTTCTTCATGCCAAACACTTGGCAGACCCCTATGCAACCTCAAAAACACGATGGGAGATGTTTTCTGTGCTGGCACAGTTTCTCCCTGCCAGACATAGTGGAAAAGCTTTCTGCTAAGATGTAGACTACAAAAGACGCTAAAGACCAAGGTACGATGCTCTCCGGAGCTAAGAGCCGCTCCCGGGCGTCTTTCGGCAGAAGCCGCGCTCCGGAGAGCACTGTGAGCGGCACAATCGTCTTTGCGCGAAGAAGCTGCTTCTTCGCCTCCGCCAGCCGGAGAGAGCGGCAGCTTCGGAAAGGTGAAGAAGGAAGCTGTACAACACTGGCATTGTGTGCGCAGCATGCCAACTGATAGAAAACAGTACCTTTGCACTCTCCTGCCTTTTCCAATCACATGAACATTCCATTGCAAGCTGTTTTGGACAACTTTCTCTCTCTTCTTGCAAAACAATCTGCACACATTTCTGCAACCTCAAAAACACGATGGGAGATGTTTTCTGTGCTGGCACAGTTTCTCCCTGCCTGACATAGTGGAAAAGCTTTCTGCTAAGATGTAGACTACAAAAGACGCTAGAGACCAAGGTACGATGCTCTCCGGAGCTAAGCGCCGCTCCCGGGCGTCTTTCGGCAGAAGCCGCGCTAAGGAGAGCACTGGGAGTGGCACAATCGTCTTTGCGCGAAGAAGCCGCTTTTTCGCCTCCGCCAGCCGGAGAGAGCGGCAGCTTCGGAAAGGTGAAGAAGGAAGCTGTACAACACTGGCATTGTGTGCGCAGCTTGCCAACTGATAGAAAACAGTACCTTTGCACTCTCCGGCCTTTTCCAATCACATGAACATTCCATTGGAAGCTGTTTTGGACAACTTTCCTTTCTTCATGCCAAACACTTGGCAGACCCCTATGCAACCTCAAAAACACGATGGGAGATGTTTTCTGTGCTGGCACAGTTTCTCCCTGCCAGACATAGTGGAAAAGCTTTCTGCTAAGATGTAGACTACAAAAGATGCTAAAGACCAAGGTACGATGCTCTCCGGAGCTAAGCGCCGCTCCCGGGCGTCTTTCGGCAGAAGCCGCGCTCCGGAGAGCACTGTGAGCAGCACAATCGTCTTTGCGCGAAGAAGCCGCTTCTTCGCCTCCGCCAGCCGGAGAGAGCGGCAGCTTCGGAAAGGTGAAGAAGGAAGCTGTACAACACTGGCATTGTGTGCGCAGCTTGCCAACTGATAGAAAACAGTACCTTTGCACTCTCCTGCCTTTTCCAATCACATGAACATTCCATTGCAAGCTGTTTTGGACAACTTTCTCTCTCTTCTTGCAAAACACTCTGCACACCTTTCTGCAACCTCCAAAACACGATGAGAGATGTTTTCTGTGCTGGCACAGTTTCTCCCTGCCAGACATAGTGGAAAAGCTTTCTGCTAAGATGTAGACTACAAAAGACGCTAAAGACCAAGGTACGATGCTCTCCGGAGCTAAGCGCCGCTCCCGGGCGTCTTTCGGCAGAAGCCGCGCTCCGGAGAGCACTGTGAGCGGCACAATCGTCTTTGCGCGAAGAAGCAGCTTCTTCGCCTCCGCCAGCCGGAGAGAGCGGCAGCTTCGGAAAGGTGAAGAAGGAAGCTGTACAACACTGGCATTGTGTGCGCAGCTTGCCAACTGATAGAAAACAGTACCTTTGCACTCTCCTGCCTTTTCCAATCACATGAACATTCCATTGGAAGCTGTTTTGGACAACTTTCTCTCTCTTCTTGCAAAACACTCGGCACACCTTTCTGCAACCTCAAAAACACGATGGGAGATGTTTTCTGTGCTGGCACAGTTTCTCCCTGCCAGACATAGTGGAAAAGCTTTCTGCTAAGATGTAGACTACAAAAGACGCTAGAGAACAAGGTACGATGCTCTCCGGAGCTAAGCGCCGCTCCCGGGCGTCTTTCGGCAGAAGCCGCGCTGAGAGCCCTGTGAGCGGCACAATCGTCTTTGCGCGAAGAAGCCGCTTCTTCGCCTCCGCCAGCCGGAGAGAGCGGCAGCTTCGGAAAGGTGAAGAAGGAAGCTGTACAACACTGGCATTGTGTGCGCAGCTTGCCAACTGATAGAAAACAGTACCTTTGCACTCTCCTGCCTTTTCCAATCACATGAACATTCCATTGCAAGCTGTTTTGGACAACTTTCTCTCTCTTCTTGCAAAACACTCGGCACACCTTTCTGCAACCTCAAAAACACGATGGGAGATGTTTTCTGTGCTGGCACAGTTTCTCCCTGCCAGACATAGTGGAAAAGCTTTCTGCTAAGATGTAGACTACAAAAGACGCTAAAGACCAAGGTACGATGCTCTCCGGAGCTAAGCGCCGCTCCCGGGCGTCTTTCGGCAGAAGCCGCGCTCCGGAGAGCACTGTGAGCGGCACAATCGTCTTTGCGCGAAGAAGCCGCTTCTTCGCCTCCGCCAGCCGGAGAGAGCGGCAGCTTCGGAAAGGTGAAGAAGGAAGCTGTACAACACTGGCATTGTGTGCGCAGCTTGCCAACTGATAGAAAGCAGTACCTTTGCACTCTCCTGCCTTTTCCAATCACATGAACATTCCATTGCAAGCTGTTTTGGACAACTTTCTCTCTCTTCTTGCAAAACACTCGGCACACCTTTCTGCAACCTCAAAAACACGATGGGAGATGTTTTCTGTGCTGGCACAGTTTCTCCCTGCCAGACATAGTGGAAAAGCTTTCTGCTAAGATGTAGACTACAAAAGACGCTAGAGAGCAAGGTACGATGCTCTCCGGAGCTAAGCGCCGCTCCCGGGCGTCTTTCGGCAGAAGCCGCGCTAAGGAGAGCACTGTGAGCGGCACAATCGTCTTTGCGCGAAGAAGCCGCTTCTTCGCCTCCGCCAGCCGGAGAGAGCGGCAGCTTCGGAAAGGTGAAGAAGGAAGCTGTACAACACTGGCATTGTGTGCGCAGCTTGCCAACTGATAGAAAGCAGTACCTTTGCACTCTCCTGCCTTTTCCAATCACATGAACATTCCATTGGAAGCTGTTTTGGACAACTTTCTCTCTCTTCTTGCAAAACACTCGGCACACCTTTCTGCAACCTCAAAAACACGATGGGAGATGTTTTCTGTGCTGGCACAGTTTCTCCCTGCCAGACACAGTGGAAAAGCTTTCTCCTAAGATGTAGACTACAAAAGACGCTAGAGACCAAGGTACGATGCTCTCCGGAGCTAAGCGCCGCTCCCGGGCGTCTTTCGGCAGAAGCCGCGCTAAGGAGAGCACTGGGAGTGGCACAATCGTCTTTGCGCGAAGAAGCCGCTTTTTCGCCTCCGCCAGCCGGAGAGAGCGGCAGCTTCGGAAAGGTGAAGAAGGAAGCTGTACAACACTGGCATTGTGTGCGCAGCTTGCCAACTGATAGAAAACAGTACCTTTGCACTCTCCTGCCTTTTCCAATCACATGAACATTCCATTGCAAGCTGTTTTGGACAACTTTCTCTCTCTTCTTGCAAAACACTCTGCACACCTTTCTGCAACCTCAAAAACACGATGGGAGATGTTTTCTGTGCTGGCACAGTTTCTCCCTGCCAGACATAGTGGAAAAGCTTTCTGCTAAGATGTAGACTACAAAAGACGCTAAAGACCAAGGTACGATGCTCTCCGGAGCTAAGCGCCGCTCCCGGGCGTCTTTCGGCAGAAGCGCCGCTCCGGAGAGCACTGTGAGCGGCACAATCGTCTTTGCGCGAAGAAGCCGCTTTTTCGCCTCCGCCAGCCGGAGAGAGCGGCAGCTTCGGAAAGGTGAAGAAGGAAGTTGTACAACACTGGCATTGTGTGCGCAGCTTGCCAACTGATAGAAAACAGTACCTTTGCACTCTCCTGCCTTTTCCAATCACATGAACATTCCATTGGAAGCTGTTTTGGACAACTTTCTCTCTCTTCTTGCAAAACACTCTGCACACCTTTCTGCAACCTCAAAAACACGATGGGAGATGTTTTCTGTGCTGGCACAGTTTCTCCCTGCCAGACATAGTGGAAAAGCTTTCTGCTAAGATGTAGACTACAAAAGACGCTAAAGACCAAGGTACGATGCTCTCCGGAGCTAAGCGCCGCTCCCGGGCGTCTTTCGGCAGAAGCCGCGCTCCGGAGAGCACTGTGAGCGGCACAATCGTCTTTGCGCGAAGAAGCCGCTTCTTCGCCTCCGCCAGCCGGAGAGAGCGGCAGCTTCGGAAAGGTGAAGAAGGAAGCTGTACAACACTGGCATTGTGTGCGCAGCTTGCCAACTGATAGAAAGCAGTACCTTTGCACTCTCCTGCCTTTTCCAATCACATGAACATTCCATTGGAAGCTGTTTTGGACAACTTTCTCTCTCTTCTTGCAAAACACTCTGCACACCTTTCTGCAACCTCAAAAACACGATGGGAGATGTTTTCTGTGCTGGCACAGTTTCTCCCTGCCAGACATAGTGGAAAAGCTTTCTGCTAAGATGTAGACTACAAAAGACGCTAAAGACCAAGGTACGATGCTCTCCGGAGCTAAGCGCCGCTCCCGGGCGTCTTTCGGCAGAAGCGCCGCTCCGGAGAGCACTGTGAGCGGCACAATCGTCTTTGCGCGAAGAAGCCGCTTCTTCGCCTCCGCCAGCCGGAGAGAGCGGCAGCTTCGGAAAGGTGAAGAAGGAAGCTGTACAACACTGGCATTGTGTGCGCAGCTTGCCAACTGATAGAAAACAGTACCTTTGCACTCTCCTGCCTTTTCCAATCACATGAACATTCCATTGCAAGCTGTTTTGGACAACTTTCTCTCTCTTCTTGCAAAACACTCTGCACACCTTTCTGCAACCTCAAAAACACGATGGGAGATGTTTTCTGTGCTGGCACAGTTTCTCCCTGCCAGACATAGTGGAAAAGCTTTCTGCTAAGATGTAGACTACAAAAGACGCTAAAGACCAAGGTACGATGCTCTCCGGAGCTAAGCGCCGCTCCCGGGCGTCTTTCGGCAGAAGCCGCGCTCCGGACAGCACTGTGAGCGGCACAATCGTCTTTGCGCGAAGAAGCTGCTTCTTCGCCTCCGCCAGCCGGAGAGAGCGGCAGCTTCGGAAAGGTGAAGAAGGAAGCTGTACAACACTGGCATTGTGTGCGCAGCTTGCCAACTGATAGAAAACAGTACCTTTGCACTCTCCTGCCTTTTCCAATCACATGAACATTCCATTGCAAGCTGTTTTGGACAACTTTCTCTCTCTTCTTGCAAAACACTCGGCACACCTTTCTGCAACCTCAAAAACACGATGGGAGATGTTTTCTGTGCTGGCACAGTTTCTCCCTGCCAGACATAGTGGAAAAGCTTTCTGCTAAGATGTAGACTACAAAAGACGCTAGAGAACAAGGTACGATGCTCTCCGGAGCTAAGCGCCGCTCCCGGGCGTCTTTCGGCAGAAGCCGCGCTCCGGAGAGCACTGTGAGCGGCACAATCGTCTTTGCGCGAAGAAGCCGCTTCTTCGCCTCCGCCAGCCGGAGAGAGCGGCAGCTTCGGAAAGGTGAAGAAGGAAGCTGTACAACACTGGCATTGTGTGCGCAGCTTGCCAACTGATAGACAACAGTACCTTTGCACTCTCCTGCCTTTTCCAATCACATGAACATTCCATTGCAAGCTGTTTTGGACAACTTTCCTTTCTTCATGCCAAACACTTGGCAGACCCCTATGCAACCTCAAAAACACGATGGGAGATGTTTTCTGTGCTGGCACAGTTTCTCCCTGCCAGACATAGTGGAAAAGCTTTCTGCTAAGATGTAGACTACAAAAGACGCTAAAGACCAAGGTACGATGCTCTCCGGAGCTAAGAGCCGCTCCCGGGCGTCTTTCGGCAGAAGCCGCGCTCCGGAGAGCACTGTGAGCGGCACAATCGTCTTTGCGCGAAGAAGCTGCTTCTTCGCCTCCGCCAGCCGGAGAGAGCGGCAGCTTCGGAAAGGTGAAGAAGGAAGCTGTACAACACTGGCATTGTGTGCGCAGCTTGCCAACTGATAGAAAACAGTACCTTTGCACTCTCCTGCCTTTTCCAATCACATGAACATTCCATTGGAAGCTGTTTTGGACAACTTTCTCTCTCTTCTTGCAAAACACTCTGCACACCTTTCTGCAACCTCAAAAACACGATGGGAGATGTTTTCTGTGCTGGCACAGTTTCTCCCTGCCAGACATAGTGGAAAAGCTTTCTGCTAAGATGTAGACTACAAAAGACGCTAGAGAACAAGGTACGATGCTCTCCGGAGCTAAGCGCCGCTCCCGGGCGTCTTTCGGCAGAAGCCGCGCTCCGGAGAGCACTGTGAGCGGCACAATCGTCTTTGCGCGAAGAAGCCGCTTCTTCGCCTCCGCCAGCCGGAGAGAGCGGCAGCTTCGGAAAGGTGAAGAAGGAAGCTGTACAACACTGGCATTGTGTGCGCAGCTTGCCAACTGATAGACAACAGTACCTTTGCACTCTCCTGCCTTTTCCAATCACATGAACATTCCATTGCAAGCTGTTTTGGACAACTTTCCTTTCTTCATGCCAAACACTTGGCAGACCCCTATGCAACCTCAAAAACACGATGGGAGATGTTTTCTGTGCTGGCACAGTTTCTCCCTGCCAGACATAGTGGAAAAGCTTTCTGCTAAGATGTAGACTACAAAAGACGCTAAAGACCAAGGTACGATGCTCTCCGGAGCTAAGAGCCGCTCCCGGGCGTCTTTCGGCAGAAGCCGCGCTCCGGAGAGCACTGTGAGCGGCACAATCGTCTTTGCGCGAAGAAGCTGCTTCTTCGCCTCCGCCAGCCGGAGAGAGCGGCAGCTTTGGAAAGGTGAAGAAGGAAGCTGTACAACACTGGCATTGTGTGCGCAGCATGCCAACTGATAGAAAACAGTACCTTTGCACTCTCCTGCCTTTTCCAATCACATGAACATTCCATTGCAAGCTGTTTTGGACAACTTTCTCTCTCTTCTTGCAAAACAATCTGCACACATTTCTGCAACCTCAAAAACACGATGGGAGATGTTTTCTGTGCTGGCACAGTTTCTCCCTGCCTGACATAGTGGAAAAGCTTTCTGCTAAGATGTAGACTACAAAAGACGCTAGAGACCAAGGTACGATGCTCTCCGGAGCTAAGCGCCGCTCCCGGGCGTCTTTCGGCAGAAGCCGCGCTAAGGAGAGCACTGGGAGTGGCACAATCGTCTTTGCGCGAAGAAGCCGCTTTTTCGCCTCCGCCAGCCGGAGAGAGCGGCAGCTTCGGAAAGGTGAAGAAGGAAGCTGTACAACACTGGCATTGTGTGCGCAGCTTGCCAACTGATAGAAAACAGTACCTTTGCACTCTCCGGCCTTTTCTAATCACATGAACATTCCATTGCAAGCTGTTTTGGACAACTTTCCTTTCTTCATGCCAAACACTTGGCAGACCCCTATGCAACCTCAAAAACACGATGGGAGATGTTTTCTGTGCTGGCACAGTTTCTCCCTGCCAGACATAGTGGAAAAGCTTTCTGCTAAGATGTAGACTACAAAAGATGCTAAAGACCAAGGTACGATGCTCTCCGGAGCTAAGCGCCGCTCCCGGGCGTCTTTCGGCAGAAGCCGCGCTCCGGAGAGCACTGTGAGCAGCACAATCGTCTTTGCGCGAAGAAGCCGCTTCTTCGCCTCCGCCAGCCGGAGAGAGCGGCAGCTTCGGAAAGGTGAAGAAGGAAGCTGTACAACACTGGCATTGTGTGCGCAGCTTGCCAACTGATAGAAAACAGTACCTTTGCACTCTCCTGCCTTTTCCAATCACATGAACATTCCATTGGAAGCTGTTTTGGACAACTTTCTCTCTCTTCTTGCAAAACACTCTGCACACCTTTCTGCAACCTCCAAAACACGATGGGAGATGTTTTCTGTGCTGGCACAGTTTCTCCCTGCCAGACATAGTGGAAAAGCTTTCTGCTAAGATGTAGACTACAAAAGACGCTAAAGACCAAGGTACGATGCTCTCCGGAGCTAAGCGCCGCTCCCGGGCGTCTTTCGGCAGAAGCCGCGCTCCGGAGAGCACTGTGAGCGGCACAATCGTCTTTGCACGAAGAAGCAGCTTCTTCGCCTCCGCCAGCCGGAGAGAGCGGCAGCTTCGGAAAGGTGAAGAAGGAAGCTGTACAACACTGGCATTGTGTGCGCAGCTTGCCAACTGATAGAAAACAGTACCTTTGCACTCTCCTGCCTTTTCCAATCACATGAACATTCCATTGGAAGCTGTTTTGGACAACTTTCTCTCTCTTCTTGCAAAACACTCGGCACACCTTTCTGCAACCTCAAAAACACGATGGGAGATGTTTTCTGTGCTGGCACAGTTTCTCCCTGCCAGACATAGTGGAAAAGCTTTCTGCTAAGATGTAGACTACAAAAGACGCTAGAGAACAAGGTACGATGCTCTCCGGAGCTAAGCGCCGCTCCCGGGCGTCTTTCGGCAGAAGCCGCGCTGAGAGCCCTGTGAGCGGCACAATCGTCTTTGCGCGAAGAAGCCGCTTCTTCGCCTCCGCCAGCCGGAGAGAGCGGCAGCTTCGGAAAGGTGAAGAAGGAAGCTGTACAACACTGGCATTGTGTGCGCAGCTTGCCAACTGATAGACAACAGTACCTTTGCACTCTCCTGCCTTTTCCAATCACATGAACATTCCATTGCAAGCTGTTTTGGACAACTTTCTCTCTCTTCTTGCAAAACACTCGGCACACCTTTCTGCAACCTCAAAAACACGATGGGAGATGTTTTCTGTGCTGGCACAGTTTCTCCCTGCCAGACATAGTGGAAAAGCTTTCTGCTAAGATGTAGACTACAAAAGACGCTAGAGACCAAGGTACGATGCTCTCCGGAGCTAAGCGCCGCTCCCGGGCGTCTTTCGGCAGAAGCCGCGCTAAGGAGAGCACTGGGAGTGGCACAATCGTCTTTGCGCGAAGAAGCCGCTTTTTCGCCTCCGCCAGCCGGAGAGAGCGGCAGCTTCGGAAAGGTGAAGAAGGAAGCTGTACAACACTGGCATTGTGTGCGCAGCTTGCCAACTGATAGAAAACAGTACCTTTGCACTCTCCTGCCTTTTCCAATCACATGAACATTCCATTGCAAGCTGTTTTGGACAACTTTCTCTCTCTTCTTGCAAAACACTCTGCACACCTTTCTGCAACCTCAAAAACACGATGGGAGATGTTTTCTGTGCTGGCACAGTTTCTCCCTGCCAGACATAGTGGAAAAGCTTTCTGCTAAGATGTAGACTACAAAAGACGCTAAAGACCAAGGTACGATGCTCTCCAGAGCTAAGCGCCGCTCCCGGGCGTCTTTCGGCAGAAGCCGCGCTCCGGAGAGCACTGTGAGCGGCACAATCGTCTTTGCGCGAAGAAGCTGCTTCTTCGCCTCCGCCAGCCGGAGAGAGCGGCAGCTTCGGAAAGGTGAAGAAGGAAGCTGTACAACACTGGCATTGTGTGCGCAGCTTGCCAACTGATAGAAAACAGTACCTTTGCACTCTCCTGCCTTTTCCAATCACATGAACATTCCATTGCAAGCTGTTTTGGACAACTTTCTCTCTCTTCTTGCAAAACACTCTGCACACATTTCTGCAACCTCAAAAACACGATGGGAGATGTTTTCTGTGCTGGCACAGTTTCTCCCTGCCAGACATAGTGGAAAAGCTTTCTGCTAAGATGTAGACTACAAAAGACGCTAAAGACCAAGGTACGATGCTCTCCGGAGCTAAGCGCCGCTCCCGGGCGTCTTTCGGCAGAAGCCGCGCTCCGGAGAGCACTGTGAGCGGCACAATCGTCTTTGCGCGAAGAAGCCGCTTCTTCGCCTCCGCCAGCCGGAGAGAGCGGCAGCTTCGGAAAGGTGAAGAAGGAAGCTGTACAACACTGGCATTGTGTGCGCAGCTTGCCAACTGATAGAAAACAGTACCTTTGCACTCTCCTGCCTTTTCCAATCACATGAACATTCCATTGCAAGCTGTTTTGGACAACTTTCTCTCTCTTCTTGCAAAACACTCGGCACACCTTTCTGCAACCTCAAAAACACGATGGGAGATGTTTTCTGTGCTGGCACAGTTTCTCCCTGCCAGACATAGTGGAAAAGCTTTCTGCTAAGATGTAGACTACAAAAGACGCTAGAGACCAAGGTACGATGCTCTCCGGAGCTAAGCGCCGCTCCCGGGCGTCTTTCGGCAGAAGCCGCGCTAAGGAGAGCACTGGGAGTGGCACAATCGTCTTTGCGCGAAGAAGCCGCTTTTTCGCCTCCGCCAGCCGGAGAGAGCGGCAGCTTCGGAAAGGTGAAGAAGGAAGCTGTACAACACTGGCATTGTGTGCGCAGCTTGCCAACTGATAGAAAACAGTACCTTTGCACTCTCCTGCCTTTTCCAATCACATGAACATTCCATTGGAAGCTGTTTTGGACAACTTTCTCTCTCTTCTTGCAAAACACTCTGCACACCTTTCTGCAACCTCAAAAACACGATGGGAGATGTTTTCTGTGCTGGCACAGTTTCTCCCTGCCAGACATAGTGGAAAAGCTTTCTGCTAAGATGTAGACTACAAAAGACGCTAAAGACCAAGGTACGATGCTCTCCAGAGCTAAGCGCCGCTCCCGGGCGTCTTTCGGCAGAAGCCGCGCTCCGGAGAGCACTGTGAGCGGCACAATCGTCTTTGCGCGAAGAAGCTGCTTCTTCGCCTCCGCCAGCCGGAGAGAGCGGCAGCTTCGGAAAGGTGAAGAAGGAAGCTGTACAACACTGGCATTGTGTGCGCAGCTTGCCAACTGATAGAAAACAGTACCTTTGCACTCTCCTGCCTTTTCCAATCACATGAACATTCCATTGCAAGCTGTTTTGGACAACTTTCTCTCTCTTCTTGCAAAACACTCTGCACACATTTCTGCAACCTCAAAAACACGATGGGAGATGTTTTCTGTGCTGGCACAGTTTCTCCCTGCCAGACATAGTGGAAAAGCTTTCTGCTAAGATGTAGACTACAAAAGACGCTAAAGACCAAGGTACGATGCTCTCCGGAGCTAAGCGCCGCTCCCGGGCGTCTTTCGGCAGAAGCCGCGCTCCGGAGAGCACTGTGAGCGGCACAATCGTCTTTGCGCGAAGAAGCCGCTTCTTCGCCTCCGCCAGCCGGAGAGAGCGGCAGCTTCGGAAAGGTGAAGAAGGAAGCTGTACAACACTGGCATTGTGTGCGCAGCTTGCCAACTGATAGAAAACAGTACCTTTGCACTCTCCTGCCTTTTCCAATCACATGAACATTCCATTGCAAGCTGTTTTGGACAACTTTCTCTCTCTTCTTGCAAAACACTCTGCACACCTTTCTGCAACCTCAAAAACACGATGGGAGATGTTTTCTGTGCTGGCACAGTTTCTCCCTGCCAGACATAGTGGAAAAGCTTTCTGCTAAGATGTAGACTACAAAAGATGCTAAAGACCAAGGTACGATGCTCTCCGGAGCTAAGCGCCGCTCCCGGGCGTCTTTCGGCAGAAGCCGCGCTCCGGAGAGCACTGTGAGCGGCACAATCGTCTTTGTGCGAAGAAGCTGCTTCTTCGCCTCCGCCAGCCGGAGAGAGCGGCAGCTTCGGAAAGGTGAAGAAGGAAGCTGTACAACACTGGCATTGTGTGCGCAGCTTGCCAACTGATAGAAAGCAGTACCTTTGCACTCTCCTGCCTTTTCCAATCACATGAACATTCCATTGGAAGCTGTTTTGGACAACTTTCTCTCTCTTCTTGCAAAACACTCGGCACACCTTTCTGCAACCTCAAAAACACGATGGGAGATGTTTTCTGTGCTGGCACAGTTTCTCCCTGCCAGACATAGTGGAAAAGCTTTCTGCTAAGATGTAGACTACAAAAGACGCTAGAGAGCAAGGTACGATGCTCTCCGGAGCTAAGCGCCGCTCCCGGGCGTCTTTCGGCAGAAGCCGCGCTAAGGAGAGCACTGTGAGCGGCACAATCGTCTTTGCGCGAAGAAGCCGCTTCTTCGCCTCCGCCAGCCGGAGAGAGCGGCAGCTTCGGAAAGGTGAAGAAGGAAGCTGTACAACACTGGCATTGTGTGCGCAGCTTGCCAACTGATAGAAAGCAGTACCTTTGCACTCTCCTGCCTTTTCCAATCACATGAACATTCCATTGGAAGCTGTTTTGGACAACTTTCTCTCTCTTCTTGCAAAACACTCGGCACACCTTTCTGCAACCTCAAAAACACGATGGGAGATGTTTTCTGTGCTGGCACAGTTTCTCCCTGCCAGACACAGTGGAAAAGCTTTCTCCTAAGATGTAGACTACAAAAGACGCTAGAGACCAAGGTACGATGCTCTCCGGAGCTAAGCGCCGCTCCCGGGCGTCTTTCGGCAGAAGCCGCGCTAAGGAGAGCACTGGGAGTGGCACAATCGTCTTTGCGCGAAGAAGCCGCTTTTTCGCCTCCGCCAGCCGGAGAGAGCGGCAGCTTCGGAAAGGTGAAGAAGGAAGCTGTACAACACTGGCATTGTGTGCGCAGCTTGCCAACTGATAGAAAACAGTACCTTTGCACTCTCCTGCCTTTTCCAATCACATGAACATTCCATTGGAAGCTGTTTTGGACAACTTTCTCTCTCTTCTTGCAAAACACTCTGCACACCTTTCTGCAACCTCCAAAACACGATGGGAGATGTTTTCTGTGCTGGCACAGTTTCTCCCTGCCAGACATAGTGGAAAAGCTTTCTGCTAAGATGTAGACTACAAAAGACGCTAAAGACCAAGGTACGATGCTCTCCGGAGCTAAGCGCCGCTCCCGGGCGTCTTTCGGCAGAAGCGCCGCTCCGGAGAGCACTGTGAGCGGCACAATCGTCTTAGCGCGAAGAAGCCGCTTTTTCGCCTCCGCCAGCCGGAGAGAGCGGCAGCTTCGGAAAGGTGAAGAAGGAAGTTGTACAACACTGGCATTGTGTGCGCAGCTTGCCAACTGATAGAAAACAGTACCTTTGCACTCTCCTGCCTTTTCCAATCACATGAACATTCCATTGGAAGCTGTTTTGGACAACTTTCTCTCTCTTCTTGCAAAACACTCTGCACACCTTTCTGCAACCTCAAAAACACGATGGGAGATGTTTTCTGTGCTGGCACAGTTTCTCCCTGCCAGACATAGTGGAAAAGCTTTCTGCTAAGATGTAGACTACAAAAGACGCTAAAGACCAAGGTACGATGCTCTCCGGAGCTAAGCGCCGCTCCCGGGCGTCTTTCGGCAGAAGCCGCGCTCCGGAGAGCACTGTGAGCGGCACAATCGTCTTTGCGCGAAGAAGCCGCTTCTTCGCCTCCGCCAGCCGGAGAGAGCGGCAGCTTCGGAAAGGTGAAGAAGGAAGCTGTACAACACTGGCATTGTGTGCGCAGCTTGCCAACTGATAGAAAGCAGTACCTTTGCACTCTCCTGCCTTTTCCAATCACATGAACATTCCATTGGAAGCTGTTTTGGACAACTTTCTCTCTCTTCTTGCAAAACACTCTGCACACCTTTCTGCAACCTCAAAAACACGATGGGAGATGTTTTCTGTGCTGGCACAGTTTCTCCCTGCCAGACATAGTGGAAAAGCTTTCTGCTAAGATGTAGACTACAAAAGACGCTAAAGACCAAGGTACGATGCTCTCCGGAGCTAAGCGCCGCTCCCGGGCGTCTTTCGGCAGAAGCGCCGCTCCGGAGAGCACTGTGAGCGGCACAATCGTCTTTGCGCGAAGAAGCCGCTTCTTCGCCTCCGCCAGCCGGAGAGAGCGGCAGCTTCGGAAAGGTGAAGAAGGAAGCTGTACAACACTGGCATTGTGTGCGCAGCTTGCCAACTGATAGAAAACAGTACCTTTGCACTCTCCTGCCTTTTCCAATCACATGAACATTCCATTGCAAGCTGTTTTGGACAACTTTCTCTCTCTTCTTGCAAAACACTCTGCACACCTTTCTGCAACCTCAAAAACACGATGGGAGATGTTTTCTGTGCTGGCACAGTTTCTCCCTGCCAGACATAGTGGAAAAGCTTTCTGCTAAGATGTAGACTACAAAAGACGCTAAAGACCAAGGTACGATGCTCTCCGGAGCTAAGCGCCGCTCCCGGGCGTCTTTCGGCAGAAGCCGCGCTCCGGACAGCACTGTGAGCGGCACAATCGTCTTTGCGCGAAGAAGCTGCTTCTTCGCCTCCGCCAGCCGGAGAGAGCGGCAGCTTCGGAAAGGTGAAGAAGGAAGCTGTACAACACTGGCATTGTGTGCGCAGCTTGCCAACTGATAGAAAACAGTACCTTTGCACTCTCCTGCCTTTTCCAATCACATGAACATTCCATTGCAAGCTGTTTTGGACAACTTTCTCTCTCTTCTTGCAAAACACTCGGCACACCTTTCTGCAACCTCAAAAACACGATGGGAGATGTTTTCTGTGCTGGCACAGTTTCTCCCTGCCAGACATAGTGGAAAAGCTTTCTGCTAAGATGTAGACTACAAAAGACGCTAGAGAACAAGGTACGATGCTCTCCGGAGCTAAGCGCCGCTCCCGGGCGTCTTTCGGCAGAAGCCGCGCTAAGGAGAGCACTGTGAGCGGCACAATCGTCTTTGCGCGAAGAAGCCGCTTCTTCGCCTCCGCCAGCCGGAGAGAGCGGCAGCTTCGGAAAGGTGAAGAAGGAAGCTGTACAACACTGGCATTGTGTGCGCAGCTTGCCAACTGATAGACAACAGTACCTTTGCACTCTCCTGCCTTTTCCAATCACATGAACATTCCATTGCAAGCTGTTTTGGACAACTTTCCTTTCTTCATGCCAAACACTTGGCAGACCCCTATGCAACCTCAAAAACACGATGGGAGATGTTTTCTGTGCTGGCACAGTTTCTCCCTGCCAGACATAGTGGAAAAGCTTTCTGCTAAGATGTAGACTACAAAAGACGCTAAAGACCAAGGTACGATGCTCTCCGGAGCTAAGAGCCGCTCCCGGGCGTCTTTCGGCAGAAGCCGCGCTCCGGAGAGCACTGTGAGCGGCACAATCGTCTTTGCGCGAAGAAGCTGCTTCTTCGCCTCCGCCAGCCGGAGAGAGCGGCAGCTTCGGAAAGGTGAAGAAGGAAGCTGTACAACACTGGCATTGTGTGCGCAGCTTGCCAACTGATAGAAAACAGTACCTTTGCACTCTCCTGCCTTTTCCAATCACATGAACATTCCATTGCAAGCTGTTTTGGACAACTTTCTCTCTCTTCTTGCAAAACACTCTGCACACCTTTCTGCAACCTCAAAAACACGATGGGAGATGTTTTCTGTGCTGGCACAGTTTCTCCCTGCCAGACATAGTGGAAAAGCTTTCTGCTAAGATGTAGACTACAAAAGACGCTAGAGAACAAGGTACGATGCTCTCCGGAGCTAAGCGCCGCTCCCGGGCGTCTTTCGGCAGAAGCCGCGCTCCGGAGAGCACTGTGAGCGGCACAATCGTCTTTGCGCGAAGAAGCCGCTTCTTCGCCTCCGCCAGCCGGAGAGAGCGGCAGCTTCGGAAAGGTGAAGAAGGAAGCTGTACAACACTGGCATTGTGTGCGCAGCTTGCCAACTGATAGACAACAGTACCTTTGCACTCTCCTGCCTTTTCCAATCACATGAACATTCCATTGCAAGCTGTTTTGGACAACTTTCCTTTCTTCATGCCAAACACTTGGCAGACCCCTATGCAACCTCAAAAACACGATGGGAGATGTTTTCTGTGCTGGCACAGTTTCTCCCTGCCAGACATAGTGGAAAAGCTTTCTGCTAAGATGTAGACTACAAAAGACGCTAAAGACCAAGGTACGATGCTCTCCGGAGCTAAGAGCCGCTCCCGGGCGTCTTTCGGCAGAAGCCGCGCTCCGGAGAGCACTGTGAGCGGCACAATCGTCTTTGCGCGAAGAAGCTGCTTCTTCGCCTCCGCCAGCCGGAGAGAGCGGCAGCTTTGGAAAGGTGAAGAAGGAAGCTGTACAACACTGGCATTGTGTGCGCAGCATGCCAACTGATAGAAAACAGTACCTTTGCACTCTCCTGCCTTTTCCAATCACATGAACATTCCATTGCAAGCTGTTTTGGACAACTTTCTCTCTCTTCTTGCAAAACAATCTGCACACATTTCTGCAACCTCAAAAACACGATGGGAGATGTTTTCTGTGCTGGCACAGTTTCTCCCTGCCTGACATAGTGGAAAAGCTTTCTGCTAAGATGTAGACTACAAAAGACGCTAGAGACCAAGGTACGATGCTCTCCGGAGCTAAGCGCCGCTCCCGGGCGTCTTTCGGCAGAAGCCGCGCTAAGGAGAGCACTGGGAGTGGCACAATCGTGTTTGCGCGAAGAAGCCGCTTTTTCGCCTCCGCCAGCCGGAGAGAGCGGCAGCTTCGGAAAGGTGAAGAAGGAAGCTGTACAACACTGGCATTGTGTGCGCAGCTTGCCAACTGATAGAAAACAGTACCTTTGCACTCTCCGGCCTTTTCTAATCACATGAACATTCCATTGCAAGCTGTTTTGGACAACTTTCCTTTCTTCATGCCAAACACTTGGCAGACCCCTATGCAACCTCAAAAACACGATGGGAGATGTTTTCTGTGCTGGCACAGTTTCTCCCTGCCAGACATAGTGGAAAAGCTTTCTGCTAAGATGTAGACTACAAAAGATGCTAAAGACCAAGGTACGATGCTCTCCGGAGCTAAGCGCCGCTCCCGGGCGTCTTTCGGCAGAAGCCGCGCTCCGGAGAGCACTGTGAGCAGCACAATCGTCTTTGCGCGAAGAAGCCGCTTCTTCGCCTCCGCCAGCCGGAGAGAGCGGCAGCTTCGGAAAGGTGAAGAAGGAAGCTGTACAACACTGGCATTGTGTGCGCAGCTTGCCAACTGATAGAAAACAGTACCTTTGCACTCTCCTGCCTTTTCCAATCACATGAACATTCCATTGGAAGCTGTTTTGGACAACTTTCTCTCTCTTCTTGCAAAACACTCTGCACACCTTTCTGCAACCTCCAAAACACGATGGGAGATGTTTTCTGTGCTGGCACAGTTTCTCCCTGCCAGACATAGTGGAAAAGCTTTCTGCTAAGATGTAGACTACAAAAGACGCTAAAGACCAAGGTACGATGCTCTCCGGAGCTAAGCGCCGCTCCCGGGCGTCTTTCGGCAGAAGCCGCGCTCCGGAGAGCACTGTGAGCGGCACAATCGTCTTTGCACGAAGAAGCAGCTTCTTCGCCTCCGCCAGCCGGAGAGAGCGGCAGCTTCGGAAAGGTGAAGAAGGAAGCTGTACAACACTGGCATTGTGTGCGCAGCTTGCCAACTGATAGAAAACAGTACCTTTGCACTCTCCTGCCTTTTCCAATCACATGAACATTCCATTGGAAGCTGTTTTGGACAACTTTCTCTCTCTTCTTGCAAAACACTCGGCACACCTTTCTGCAACCTCAAAAACACGATGGGAGATGTTTTCTGTGCTGGCACAGTTTCTCCCTGCCAGACATAGTGGAAAAGCTTTCTGCTAAGATGTAGACTACAAAAGACGCTAGAGAACAAGGTACGATGCTCTCCGGAGCTAAGCGCCGCTCCCGGGCGTCTTTCGGCAGAAGCCGCGCTGAGAGCCCTGTGAGCGGCACAATCGTCTTTGCGCGAAGAAGCCGCTTCTTCGCCTCCGCCAGCCGGAGAGAGCGGCAGCTTCGGAAAGGTGAAGAAGGAAGCTGTACAACACTGGCATTGTGTGCGCAGCTTGCCAACTGATAGACAACAGTACCTTTGCACTCTCCTGCCTTTTCCAATCACATGAACATTCCATTGCAAGCTGTTTTGGACAACTTTCTCTCTCTTCTTGCAAAACACTCGGCACACCTTTCTGCAACCTCAAAAACACGATGGGAGATGTTTTCTGTGCTGGCACAGTTTCTCCCTGCCAGACATAGTGGAAAAGCTTTCTGCTAAGATGTAGACTACAAAAGACGCTAGAGACCAAGGTACGATGCTCTCCGGAGCTAAGCGCCGCTCCCGGGCGTCTTTCGGCAGAAGCCGCGCTAAGGAGAGCACTGGGAGTGGCACAATCGTCTTTGCGCGAAGAAGCCGCTTTTTCGCCTCCGCCAGCCGGAGAGAGCGGCAGCTTCGGAAAGGTGAAGAAGGAAGCTGTACAACACTGGCATTGTGTGCGCAGCTTGCCAACTGATAGAAAACAGTACCTTTGCACTCTCCTGCCTTTTCCAATCACATGAACATTCCATTGCAAGCTGTTTTGGACAACTTTCTCTCTCTTCTTGCAAAACACTCTGCACACCTTTCTGCAACCTCAAAAACACGATGGGAGATGTTTTCTGTGCTGGCACAGTTTCTCCCTGCCAGACATAGTGGAAAAGATTTCTGCTAAGATGTAGACTACAAAAGACGCTAAAGACCAAGGTACGATGCTCTCCAGAGCTAAGCGCCGCTCCCGGGCGTCTTTCGGCAGAAGCCGCGCTCCGGAGAGCACTGTGAGCGGCACAATCGTCTTTGCGCGAAGAAGCTGCTTCTTCGCCTCCGCCAGCCGGAGAGAGCGGCAGCTTCGGAAAGGTGAAGAAGGAAGCTGTACAACACTGGCATTGTGTGCGCAGCTTGCCAACTGATAGAAAACAGTACCTTTGCACTCTCCTGCCTTTTCCAATCACATGAACATTCCATTGGAAGCTGTTTTGGACAACTTTCTCTCTCTTCTTGCAAAACACTCTGCACACATTTCTGCAACCTCAAAAACACGATGGGAGATGTTTTCTGTGCTGGCACAGTTTCTCCCTGCCAGACATAGTGGAAAAGCTTTCTGCTAAGATGTAGACTACAAAAGACGCTAAAGACCAAGGTACGATGCTCTCCGGAGCTAAGCGCCGCTCCCGGGCGTCTTTCGGCAGAAGCCGCGCTCCGGAGAGCACTGTGAGCGGCACAATCGTCTTTGCGCGAAGAAGCCGCTTCTTCGCCTCCGCCAGCCGGAGAGAGCGGCAGCTTCGGAAAGGTGAAGAAGGAAGCTGTACAACACTGGCATTGTGTGCGCAGCTTGCCAACTGATAGACAACAGTACCTTTGCACTCTCCTGCCTTTTCCAATCACATGAACATTCCATTGCAAGCTGTTTTGGACAACTTTCTCTCTCTTCTTGCAAAACACTCTGCACACCTTTCTGCAACCTCAAAAACACGATGGGAGATGTTTTCTGTGCTGGCACAGTTTCTCCCTGCCAGACATAGTGGAAAAGCTTTCTGCTAAGATGTAGACTACAAAAGATGCTAAAGACCAAGGTACGATGCTCTCCGGAGCTAAGCGCCGCTCCCGGGCGTCTTTCGGCAGAAGCCGCGCTCCGGAGAGCACTGTGAGCGGCACAATCGTCTTTGTGCGAAGAAGCTGCTTCTTCGCCTCCGCCAGCCGGAGAGAGCGGCAGCTTCGGAAAGGTGAAGAAGGAAGCTGTACAACACTGGCATTGTGTGCGCAGCTTGCCAACTGATAGAAAGCAGTACCTTTGCACTCTCCTGCCTTTTCCAATCACATGAACATTCCATTGCAAGCTGTTTTGGACAACTTTCTCTCTCTTCTTGCAAAACACTCGGCACACCTTTCTGCAACCTCAAAAACACGATGGGAGATGTTTTCTGTGCTGGCACAGTTTCTCCCTGCCAGACATAGTGGAAAAGCTTTCTGCTAAGATGTAGACTACAAAAGACGCTAGAGAGCAAGGTACGATGCTCTCCGGAGCTAAGCGCCGCTCCCGGGCGTCTTTCGGCAGAAGCCGCGCTCCGGAGAGCACTGTGAGCGGCACAATCGTCTTTGCGCGAAGAAGCCGCTTCTTCGCCTCCGCCAGCCGGAGAGAGCGGCAGCTTCGGAAAGGTGAAGAAGGAAGCTGTACAACACTGGCATTGTGTGCGCAGCTTGCCAACTGATAGACAACAGTACCTTTGCACTCTCCTGCCTTTTCCAATCACATGAACATTCCATTGCAAGCTGTTTTGGACAACTTTCTCTCTCTTCTTGCAAAACACTCGGCACACCTTTCTGCAACCTCAAAAACACGATGGGAGATGTTTTCTGTGCTGGCACAGTTTCTCCCTGCCAGACACAGTGGAAAAGCTTTCTCCTAAGATGTAGACTACAAAAGACGCTAGAGACCAAGGTACGATGCTCTCCGGAGCTAAGCGCCGCTCCCGGGCGTCTTTCGGCAGAAGCCGCGCTAAGGAGAGCCCTGTGAGCGGCACAATCGTCTTTGCGCGAAGAAGCCGCTTCTTCGCCTCCGCCAGCCGGAGAGAGCGGCAGCTTCGGAAAGGTGAAGAAGGAAGCTGTACAACACTGGCATTGTGTGCGCAGCTTGCCAACTGATAGACAACAGTACCTTTGCACTCTCCTGCCTTTTCCAATCACATGAACATTCCATTGCAAGCTGTTTTGGACAACTTTCCTTTCTTCATGCCAAACACTTGGCAGACCCCTATGCAACCTCAAAAACACGATGGGAGATGTTTTCTGTGCTGGCACAGTTTCTCCCTGCCAGACATAGTGGAAAAGCTTTCTGCTAAGATGTAGACTACAAAAGACGCTAAAGACCAAGGTACGATGCTCTCCGGAGCTAAGAGCCGCTCCCGGGCGTCTTTCGGCAGAAGCCGCGCTCCGGAGAGCACTGTGAGCGGCACAATCGTCTTTGCGCGAAGAAGCTGCTTCTTCGCCTCCGCCAGCCGGAGAGAGCGGCAGCTTTGGAAAGGTGAAGAAGGAAGCTGTACAACACTGGCATTGTGTGCGCAGCATGCCAACTGATAGAAAACAGTACCTTTGCACTCTCCTGCCTTTTCCAATCACATGAACATTCCATTGCAAGCTGTTTTGGACAACTTTCTCTCTCTTCTTGCAAAACAATCTGCACACATTTCTGCAACCTCAAAAACACGATGGGAGATGTTTTCTGTGCTGGCACAGTTTCTCCCTGCCTGACATAGTGGAAAAGCTTTCTGCTAAGATGTAGACTACAAAAGACGCTAGAGACCAAGGTACGATGCTCTCCGGAGCTAAGCGCCGCTCCCGGGCGTCTTTCGGCAGAAGCCGCGCTAAGGAGAGCACTGGGAGTGGCACAATCGTGTTTGCGCGAAGAAGCCGCTTTTTCGCCTCCGCCAGCCGGAGAGAGCGGCAGCTTCGGAAAGGTGAAGAAGGAAGCTGTACAACACTGGCATTGTGTGCGCAGCTTGCCAACTGATAGAAAACAGTACCTTTGCACTCTCCGGCCTTTTCTAATCACATGAACATTCCATTGCAAGCTGTTTTGGACAACTTTCCTTTCTTCATGCCAAACACTTGGCAGACCCCTATGCAACCTCAAAAACACGATGGGAGATGTTTTCTGTGCTGGCACAGTTTCTCCCTGCCAGACATAGTGGAAAAGCTTTCTGCTAAGATGTAGACTACAAAAGATGCTAAAGACCAAGGTACGATGCTCTCCGGAGCTAAGCGCCGCTCCCGGGCGTCTTTCGGCAGAAGCCGCGCTCCGGAGAGCACTGTGAGCAGCACAATCGTCTTTGCGCGAAGAAGCCGCTTCTTCGCCTCCGCCAGCCGGAGAGAGCGGCAGCTTCGGAAAGGTGAAGAAGGAAGCTGTACAACACTGGCATTGTGTGCGCAGCTTGCCAACTGATAGAAAACAGTACCTTTGCACTCTCCTGCCTTTTCCAATCACATGAACATTCCATTGGAAGCTGTTTTGGACAACTTTCTCTCTCTTCTTGCAAAACACTCTGCACACCTTTCTGCAACCTCCAAAACACGATGGGAGATGTTTTCTGTGCTGGCACAGTTTCTCCCTGCCAGACATAGTGGAAAAGCTTTCTGCTAAGATGTAGACTACAAAAGACGCTAAAGACCAAGGTACGATGCTCTCCGGAGCTAAGCGCCGCTCCCGGGCGTCTTTCGGCAGAAGCCGCGCTCCGGAGAGCACTGTGAGCGGCACAATCGTCTTTGCACGAAGAAGCAGCTTCTTCGCCTCCGCCAGCCGGAGAGAGCGGCAGCTTCGGAAAGGTGAAGAAGGAAGCTGTACAACACTGGCATTGTGTGCGCAGCTTGCCAACTGATAGAAAACAGTACCTTTGCACTCTCCTGCCTTTTCCAATCACATGAACATTCCATTGGAAGCTGTTTTGGACAACTTTCTCTCTCTTCTTGCAAAACACTCGGCACACCTTTCTGCAACCTCAAAAACACGATGGGAGATGTTTTCTGTGCTGGCACAGTTTCTCCCTGCCAGACATAGTGGAAAAGCTTTCTGCTAAGATGTAGACTACAAAAGACGCTAGAGAACAAGGTACGATGCTCTCCGGAGCTAAGCGCCGCTCCCGGGCGTCTTTCGGCAGAAGCCGCGCTGAGAGCCCTGTGAGCGGCACAATCGTCTTTGCGCGAAGAAGCCGCTTCTTCGCCTCCGCCAGCCGGAGAGAGCGGCAGCTTCGGAAAGGTGAAGAAGGAAGCTGTACAACACTGGCATTGTGTGCGCAGCTTGCCAACTGATAGACAACAGTACCTTTGCACTCTCCTGCCTTTTCCAATCACATGAACATTCCATTGCAAGCTGTTTTGGACAACTTTCTCTCTCTTCTTGCAAAACACTCGGCACACCTTTCTGCAACCTCAAAAACACGATGGGAGATGTTTTCTGTGCTGGCACAGTTTCTCCCTGCCAGACATAGTGGAAAAGCTTTCTGCTAAGATGTAGACTACAAAAGACGCTAGAGACCAAGGTACGATGCTCTCCGGAGCTAAGCGCCGCTCCCGGGCGTCTTTCGGCAGAAGCCGCGCTAAGGAGAGCACTGGGAGTGGCACAATCGTCTTTGCGCGAAGAAGCCGCTTCTTCGCCTCCGCCAGCCGGAGAGAGCGGCAGCTTCGGAAAGGTGAAGAAGGAAGCTGTACAACACTGGCATTGTGTGCGCAGCTTGCCAACTGATAGAAAACAGTACCTTTGCACTCTCCTGCCTTTTCCAATCACATGAACATTCCATTGCAAGCTGTTTTGGACAACTTTCTCTCTCTTCTTGCAAAACACTCTGCACACATTTCTGCAACCTCAAAAACACGATGGGAGATGTTTTCTGTGCTGGCACAGTTTCTCCCTGCCAGACATAGTGGAAAAGCTTTCTGCTAAGATGTAGACTACAAAAGACGCTAAAGACCAAGGTACGATGCTCTCCGGAGCTAAGCGCCGCTCCCGGGCGTCTTTCGGCAGAAGCCGCGCTCCGGAGAGCACTGTGAGCGGCACAATCGTCTTTGCGCGAAGAAGCCGCTTCTTCGCCTCCGCCAGCCGGAGAGAGCGGCAGCTTCGGAAAGGTGAAGAAGGAAGCTGTACAACACTGGCATTGTGTGCGCAGCTTGCCAACTGATAGACAACAGTACCTTTGCACTCTCCTGCCTTTTCCAATCACATGAACATTCCATTGCAAGCTGTTTTGGACAACTTTCTCTCTCTTCTTGCAAAACACTCTGCACACCTTTCTGCAACCTCAAAAACACGATGGGAGATGTTTTCTGTGCTGGCACAGTTTCTCCCTGCCAGACATAGTGGAAAAGCTTTCTGCTAAGATGTAGACTACAAAAGATGCTAAAGACCAAGGTACGATGCTCTCCGGAGCTAAGCGCCGCTCCCGGGCGTCTTTCGGCAGAAGCCGCGCTCCGGAGAGCACTGTGAGCGGCACAATCGTCTTTGTGCGAAGAAGCTGCTTCTTCGCCTCCGCCAGCCGGAGAGAGCGGCAGCTTCGGAAAGGTGAAGAAGGAAGCTGTACAACACTGGCATTGTGTGCGCAGCTTGCCAACTGATAGAAAGCAGTACCTTTGCACTCTCCTGCCTTTTCCAATCACATGAACATTCCATTGCAAGCTGTTTTGGACAACTTTCTCTCTCTTCTTGCAAAACACTCGGCACACCTTTCTGCAACCTCAAAAACACGATGGGAGATGTTTTCTGTGCTGGCACAGTTTCTCCCTGCCAGACATAGTGGAAAAGCTTTCTGCTAAGATGTAGACTACAAAAGACGCTAGAGAGCAAGGTACGATGCTCTCCGGAGCTAAGCGCCGCTCCCGGGCGTCTTTCGGCAGAAGCCGCGCTCCGGAGAGCACTGTGAGCGGCACAATCGTCTTTGCGCGAAGAAGCCGCTTCTTCGCCTCCGCCAGCCGGAGAGAGCGGCAGCTTCGGAAAGGTGAAGAAGGAAGCTGTACAACACTGGCATTGTGTGCGCAGCTTGCCAACTGATAGACAACAGTACCTTTGCACTCTCCTGCCTTTTCCAATCACATGAACATTCCATTGCAAGCTGTTTTGGACAACTTTCTCTCTCTTCTTGCAAAACACTCGGCACACCTTTCTGCAACCTCAAAAACACGATGGGAGATGTTTTCTGTGCTGGCACAGTTTCTCCCTGCCAGACACAGTGGAAAAGCTTTCTCCTAAGATGTAGACTACAAAAGACGCTAGAGACCAAGGTACGATGCTCTCCGGAGCTAAGCGCCGCTCCCGGGCGTCTTTCGGCAGAAGCCGCGCTAAGGAGAGCCCTGTGAGCGGCACAATCGTCTTTGCGCGAAGAAGCCGCTTCTTCGCCTCCGCCAGCCGGAGAGAGCGGCAGCTTCGGAAAGGTGAAGAAGGAAGCTGTACAACACTGGCATTGTGTGCGCAGCTTGCCAACTGATAGACAACAGTACCTTTGCACTCTCCTGCCTTTTCCAATCACATGAACATTCCATTGCAAGCTGTTTTGGACAACTTTCCTTTCTTCATGCCAAACACTTGGCAGACCCCTATGCAACCTCAAAAACACGATGGGAGATGTTTTCTGTGCTGGCACAGTTTCTCCCTGCCAGACATAGTGGAAAAGCTTTCTGCTAAGATGTAGACTACAAAAGACGCTAAAGACCAAGGTACGATGCTCTCCGGAGCTAAGAGCCGCTCCCGGGCGTCTTTCGGCAGAAGCCGCGCTCCGGAGAGCACTGTGAGCGGCACAATCGTCTTTGCGCGAAGAAGCTGCTTCTTCGCCTCCGCCAGCCGGAGAGAGCGGCAGCTTTGGAAAGGTGAAGAAGGAAGCTGTACAACACTGGCATTGTGTGCGCAGCATGCCAACTGATAGAAAACAGTACCTTTGCACTCTCCTGCCTTTTCCAATCACATGAACATTCCATTGCAAGCTGTTTTGGACAACTTTCTCTCTCTTCTTGCAAAACAATCTGCACACATTTCTGCAACCTCAAAAACACGATGGGAGATGTTTTCTGTGCTGGCACAGTTTCTCCCTGCCTGACATAGTGGAAAAGCTTTCTGCTAAGATGTAGACTACAAAAGACGCTAGAGACCAAGGTACGATGCTCTCCGGAGCTAAGCGCCGCTCCCGGGCGTCTTTCGGCAGAAGCCGCGCTAAGGAGAGCACTGGGAGTGGCACAATCGTGTTTGCGCGAAGAAGCCGCTTTTTCGCCTCCGCCAGCCGGAGAGAGCGGCAGCTTCGGAAAGGTGAAGAAGGAAGCTGTACAACACTGGCATTGTGTGCGCAGCTTGCCAACTGATAGAAAACAGTACCTTTGCACTCTCCGGCCTTTTCTAATCACATGAACATTCCATTGCAAGCTGTTTTGGACAACTTTCCTTTCTTCATGCCAAACACTTGGCAGACCCCTATGCAACCTCAAAAACACGATGGGAGATGTTTTCTGTGCTGGCACAGTTTCTCCCTGCCAGACATAGTGGAAAAGCTTTCTGCTAAGATGTAGACTACAAAAGATGCTAAAGACCAAGGTACGATGCTCTCCGGAGCTAAGCGCCGCTCCCGGGCGTCTTTCGGCAGAAGCCGCGCTCCGGAGAGCACTGTGAGCAGCACAATCGTCTTTGCGCGAAGAAGCCGCTTCTTCGCCTCCGCCAGCCGGAGAGAGCGGCAGCTTCGGAAAGGTGAAGAAGGAAGCTGTACAACACTGGCATTGTGTGCGCAGCTTGCCAACTGATAGAAAACAGTACCTTTGCACTCTCCTGCCTTTTCCAATCACATGAACATTCCATTGGAAGCTGTTTTGGACAACTTTCTCTCTCTTCTTGCAAAACACTCTGCACACCTTTCTGCAACCTCCAAAACACGATGGGAGATGTTTTCTGTGCTGGCACAGTTTCTCCCTGCCAGACATAGTGGAAAAGCTTTCTGCTAAGATGTAGACTACAAAAGACGCTAAAGACCAAGGTACGATGCTCTCCGGAGCTAAGCGCCGCTCCCGGGCGTCTTTCGGCAGAAGCCGCGCTCCGGAGAGCACTGTGAGCGGCACAATCGTCTTTGCACGAAGAAGCAGCTTCTTCGCCTCCGCCAGCCGGAGAGAGCGGCAGCTTCGGAAAGGTGAAGAAGGAAGCTGTACAACACTGGCATTGTGTGCGCAGCTTGCCAACTGATAGAAAACAGTACCTTTGCACTCTCCTGCCTTTTCCAATCACATGAACATTCCATTGGAAGCTGTTTTGGACAACTTTCTCTCTCTTCTTGCAAAACACTCTGCACACCTTTCTGCAACCTCAAAAACACGATGGGAGATGTTTTCTGTGCTGGCACAGTTTCTCCCTGCCAGACATAGTGGAAAAGCTTTCTGCTAAGATGTAGACTACAAAAGACGCTAGAGAACAAGGTACGATGCTCTCCGGAGCTAAGCGCCGCTCCCGGGCGTCTTTCGGCAGAAGCCGCGCTGAGAGCCCTGTGAGCGGCACAATCGTCTTTGCGCGAAGAAGCCGCTTCTTCGCCTCCGCCAGCCGGAGAGAGCGGCAGCTTCGGAAAGGTGAAGAAGGAAGCTGTACAACACTGGCATTGTGTGCGCAGCTTGCCAACTGATAGACAACAGTACCTTTGCACTCTCCTGCCTTTTCCAATCACATGAACATTCCATTGCAAGCTGTTTTGGACAACTTTCTCTCTCTTCTTGCAAAACACTCGGCACACCTTTCTGCAACCTCAAAAACACGATGGGAGATGTTTTCTGTGCTGGCACAGTTTCTCCCTGCCAGACATAGTGGAAAAGCTTTCTGCTAAGATGTAGACTACAAAAGACGCTAGAGACCAAGGTACGATGCTCTCCGGAGCTAAGCGCCGCTCCCGGGCGTCTTTCGGCAGAAGCCGCGCTAAGGAGAGCACTGGGAGTGGCACAATCGTCTTTGCGCGAAGAAGCCGCTTCTTCGCCTCCGCCAGCCGGAGAGAGCGGCAGCTTCGGAAAGGTGAAGAAGGAAGCTGTACAACACTGGCATTGTGTGCGCAGCTTGCCAACTGATAGAAAACAGTACCTTTGCACTCTCCTGCCTTTTCCAATCACATGAACATTCCATTGCAAGCTGTTTTGGACAACTTTCTCTCTCTTCTTGCAAAACACTCTGCACACCTTTCTGCAACCTCAAAAACACGATGGGAGATGTTTTCTGTGCTGGCACAGTTTCTCCCTGCCAGACATAGTGGAAAAGCTTTCTGCTAAGATGTAGACTACAAAAGACGCTAGAGACCAAGGTACGATGCTCTCCAGAGCTAAGCGCCGCTCCCGGGCGTCTTTCGGCAGAAGCCGCGCTCCGGAGAGCACTGTGAGCGGCACAATCGTCTTTGCGCGAAGAAGCTGCTTCTTCGCCTCCGCCAGCCGGAGAGAGCGGCAGCTTCGGAAAGGTGAAGAAGGAAGCTGTACAACACTGGCATTGTGTGCGCAGCTTGCCAACTGATAGAAAACAGTACCTTTGCACTCTCCTGCCTTTTCCAATCACATGAACATTCCATTGCAAGCTGTTTTGGACAACTTTCTCTCTCTTCTTGCAAAACACTCTGCACACATTTCTGCAACCTCAAAAACACGATGGGAGATGTTTTCTGTGCTGGCACAGTTTCTCCCTGCCAGACATAGTGGAAAAGCTTTCTGCTAAGATGTAGACTACAAAAGACGCTAAAGACCAAGGTACGATGCTCTCCGGAGCTAAGCGCCGCTCCCGGGCGTCTTTCGGCAGAAGCCGCGCTCCGGAGAGCACTGTGAGCGGCACAATCGTCTTTGCGCGAAGAAGCCGCTTCTTGGCCTCCGCCAGCCGGAGAGAGCGGCAGCTTCGGAAAGGTGAAGAAGGAAGCTGTACAACACTGGCATTGTGTGCGCAGCTTGCCAACTGATAGAAAACAGTACCTTTGCACTCTCCTGCCTTTTCCAATCACATGAACATTCCATTGCAAGCTGTTTTGGACAACTTTCTCTCTCTTCTTGCAAAACACTCTGCACACCTTTCTGCAACCTCAAAAACACGATGGGAGATGTTTTCTGTGCTGGCACAGTTTCTCCCTGCCAGACATAGTGGAAAAGCTTTCTGCTAAGATGTAGACTACAAAAGATGCTAAAGACCAAGGTACGATGCTCTCCGGAGCTAAGCGCCGCTCCCGGGCGTCTTTCGGCAGAAGCCGCGCTCCGGAGAGCACTGTGAGCGGCACAATCGTCTTTGCGCGAAGAAGCTGCTTCTTCGCCTCCGCCAGCCGGAGAGAGCGGCAGCTTCGGAAAGGTGAAGAAGGAAGCTGTACAACACTGGCATTGTGTGCGCAGCTTGCCAACTGATAGAAAACAGTACCTTTGCACTCTCCTGCCTTTTCCAATCACATGAACATTCCATTGCAAGCTGTTTTGGACAACTTTCTCTCTCTTCTTGCAAAACACTCTGCACACCTTTCTGCAACCTCAAAAACACGATGGGAGATGTTTTCTGTGCTGGCACAGTTTCTCCCTGCCAGACATAGTGGAAAAGCTTTCTGCTAAGATGTAGACTACAAAAGACGCTAAAGACCAAGGTACGATGCTCTCCGGAGCTAAGCGCCGCTCCCGGGCGTCTTTCGGCAGAAGCCGCGCTAAGGAGAGCACTGTGAGCGGCACAATCGTCTTTGCGCGAAGAAGCCGCTTCTTCGCCTCCGCCAGCCGGAGAGAGCGGCAGCTTCGGAAAGGTGAAGAAGGAAGCTGTACAACACTGGCATTGTGTGCGCAGCTTGCCAACTGATAGACAACAGTACCTTTGCACTCTCCTGCCTTTTCCAATCACATGAACATTCCATTGCAAGCTGTTTTGGACAACTTTCTCTCTCTTCTTGCAAAACACTCGGCACACCTTTCTGCAACCTCAAAAACACGATGGGAGATGTTTTCTGTGCTGGCACAGTTTCTCCCTGCCAGACACAGTGGAAAAGCTTTCTCCTAAGATGTAGACTACAAAAGACGCTAGAGACCAAGGTACGATGCTCTCCGGAGCTAAGCGCCGCTCCCGGGCGTCTTTCGGCAGAAGCCGCGCTAAGGAGAGCACTGGGAGTGGCACAATCGTCTTTGCGCGAAGAAGCCGCTTTTTCGCCTCCGCCAGCCGGAGAGAGCGGCAGCTTCGGAAAGGTGAAGAAGGAAGCTGTACAACACTGGCATTGTGTGCGCAGCTTGCCAACTGATAGAAAACAGTACCTTTGCACTCTCCTGCCTTTTCCAATCACATGAACATTCCATTGGAAGCTGTTTTGGACAACTTTCTCTCTCTTCTTGCAAAACACTCTGCACACCATTCTGCAACCTCAAAAACACGATGGGAGATGTTTTCTGTGCTGGCACAGTTTCTCCCTGCCAGACATAGTGGAAAAGCTTTCTGCTAAGATGTAGACTACAAAAGACGCTAGAGACCAAGGTACGATGCTCTCCGGAGCCAAGCGCCGCTCCCGGGCGTCTTTCGGCAGAAGCGCCGCTCCGGAGAGCACTGTGAGCGGCACAATCGTCTTTGCGCGAAGAAGCCGCTTCTTCGCCTCCGCCAGCCGGAGAGAGCGGCAGCTTCGGAAAGGTGAAGAAGGAAGCTGTACAACACTGGCATTGTGTGCGCAGCTTGCCAACTGATAGAAAACAGTACCTTTGCACTCTCCTGCCTTTTCCAATCACATGAACATTCCATTGGAAGCTGTTTTGGACAACTTTCTCTCTCTTCTTGCAAAACACTCTGCACACCTTTCTGCAACCTCAAAAACACGATGGGAGATGTTTTCTGTGCTGGCACAGTTTCTCCCTGCCAGACATAGTGGAAAAGCTTTCTGCTAAGATGTAGACTACAAAAGACGCTAAAGACCAAGGTACGATGCTCTCCGGAGCTAAGCGCCGCTCCCGGGCGTCTTTCGGCAGAAGCCGCGCTCCGGAGAGCACTGTGAGCGGCACAATCGTCTTTGCGCGAAGAAGCCGCTTCTTCGCCTCCGCCAGCCGGAGAGAGCGGCAGCTTCGGAAAGGTGAAGAAGGAAGCTGTACAACACTGGCATTGTGTGCGCAGCTTGCCAACTGATAGAAAGCAGTACCTTTGCACTCTCCTGCCTTTTCCAATCACATGAACATTCCATTGGAAGCTGTTTTGGACAACTTTCTCTCTCTTCTTGCAAAACACTCTGCACACCTTTCTGCAACCTCAAAAACACGATGGGAGATGTTTTCTGTGCTGGCACAGTTTCTCCCTGCCAGACATAGTGGAAAAGCTTTCTGCTAAGATGTAGACTACAAAAGACGCTAAAGACCAAGGCACGATGCTCTCCGGAGCTAAGCGCCGCTCCCGGGCGTCTTTCGGCAGAAGCCGCGCTCCGGAGAGCACTGTGAGCGGCACAATCGTCTTTGCGCGAAGAAGCCGCTTCTTCGCCTCCGCCAGCCGGAGAGAGCGGCAGCTTCGGAAAGGTGAAGAAGGAAGCTGTACAACACTGGCATTGTGTGCGCAGCTTGCCAACTGATAGAAAACAGTACCTTTGCACTCTCCTGCCTTTTCCAATCACATGAATATTCCATTGGAAGCTGTTTTGGACAACTTTCTCTCTCTTCTTGCAAAACACTCTGCACACCTTTCTGCAACCTCCAAAACACGATGGGAGATGTTTTCTGTGCTGGCACAGTTTCTCCCTGCCAGACATAGTGGAAAAGCTTTCTGCTAAGATGTAGACTACAAAAGACGCTAGAGACCAAGGTACGATGCTCTCCGGAGCTAAGCGCCGCTGCCGGGCGTCTTTCGGCAGAAGCCGCGCTAAGGAGAGCACTGGGAGTGGCACAATCGTCTTTGCGCGAAGAAGCCGCTTTTTCGCCTCCGCCAGCCGGAGAGAGCGGCAGCTTCGGAAAGGTGAAGAAGGAAGCTGTACAACACTGGCATTGTGTGCGCAGCTTGCCAACTGATAGAAAACAGTACCTTTGCACTCTCCGGCCTTTTCCAATCACATGAACATTCCATTGCAAGCTGTTTTGGACAACTTTCCTTTCTTCATGGCAAACACTTGGCAGACCCCTATGCAACCTCAAAAACACGATGGGAGATGTTTTCTGTGCTGGCACAGTTTCTCCCTGCCAGACATAGTGGAAAAGCTTTCTGCTAAGATGTAGACTACAAAAGACGCTAAAGACCAAGGCACGATGCTCTCCGGAGCTAAGCGCCGCTCCCGGGCGTCTTTCGGCAGAAGCCGCGCTCCGGAGAGCACTGTGAGCGGCACAATCGTCTTTGCGCGAAGAAGCCGCTTTTTCGCCTCCGCCAGCCGGAGAGAGCGGCAGCTTCGGAAAGGTGAAGAAGGAAGCTGTACAACACTGGCATTGTGTGCGCAGCTTGCCAACTGATAGAAAGCAGTACCTTTGCACTCTCCTGCCTTTTCCAATCACATGAACATTCCATTGGAAGCTGTTTTGGACAACTTTCTCTCTCTTCTTGCAAAACACTCTGCACACCTTTCTGCAACCTCAAAAACACGATGGGAGATGTTTTCTGTGCTGGCACAGTTTCTCCCTGCCAGACATAGTGGAAAAGCTTTCTGCTAAGATGTAGACTACAAAAGACGCTAAAGACCAAGGCACGATGCTCTCCGGAGCTAAGCGCCGCTCCCGGGCGTCTTTCGGCAGAAGCCGCGCTCCGGAGAGCACTGTGAGCGGCACAATCGTCTTTGCGCGAAGAAGCCGCTTCTTCGCCTCCGCCAGCCGGAGAGAGCGGCAGCTTCGGAAAGGTGAAGAAGGAAGCTGTACAACACTGGCATTGTGTGCGCAGCTTGCCAACTGATAGAAAACAGTACCTTTGCACTCTCCTGCCTTTTCCAATCACATGAATATTCCATTGGAAGCTGTTTTGGACAACTTTCTCTCTCTTCTTGCAAAACACTCTGCACACCTTTCTGCAACCTCCAAAACACGATGGGAGATGTTTTCTGTGCTGGCACAGTTTCTCCCTGCCAGACATAGTGGAAAAGCTTTCTGCTAAGATGTAGACTACAAAAGACGCTAGAGACCAAGGTACGATGCTCTCCGGAGCTAAGCGCCGCTCCCGGGCGTCTTTCGGCAGAAGCCGCGCTAAGGAGAGCACTGGGAGTGGCACAATCGTCTTTGCGCGAAGAAGCCGCTTCTTCGCCTCCGCCAGCCGGAGAGAGCGGCAGCTTCGGAAAGGTGAAGAAGGAAGCTGTACAACACTGGCATTGTGTGCGCAGCTTGCCAACTGATAGAATGCAGTACCTTTGCACTCTCCTGCCTTTTCCAATCACATGAACATTCCATTGCAAGCTGTTTTGGACAACTTTCTCTCTCTTCTTGCAAAACACTCGGCACACCTTTCTGCAACCTCCAAAACACGATGGGAGATGTTTTCTGTGCTGGCACAGTTTCTCCCTGCCAGACATAGTGGAAAAGCTTTCTGCTAAGATGTAGACTACAAAAGACGCTAGAGAACAAGGTACGATGCTCTCCGGAGCTAAGCGCCGCTCCCGGGCGTCTTTCGGCAGAAGCCGCGCTCCGGAGAGCACTGTGAGCGGCACAATCGTCTTTGCGCGAAGAAGCCGCTTCTTCGCCTCCGCCAGCCGGAGAGAGCGGCAGCTTCGGAAAGGTGAAGAAGGAAGCTGTACAACACTGGCATTGTGTGCGCAGCTTGCCAACTGATAGACAACAGTACCTTTGCACTCTCCTGCCTTTTCCAATCACATGAACATTCCATTGCAAGCTGTTTTGGACAACTTTCTCTCTCTTCTTGCAAAACACTCGGCACACCTTTCTGCAACCTCAAAAACACGATGGGAGATGTTTTCTGTGCTGGCACAGTTTCTCCCTGCCAGACATAGTGGAAAAGCTTTCTGCTAAGATGTAGACTACAAAAGACGCTAGAGACCAAGGTACGATGCTCTCCGGAGCTAAGCGCCGCTCCCGGGCGTCTTTCGGCAGAAGCCGCGCTAAGGAGAGCACTGGGAGTGGCACAATCGTCTTTGCGCGAAGAAGCCACTTTTTCGCCTCCGCCAGCCGGAGAGAGCGGCAGCTTCGGAAAGGTGAAGAAGGAAGCTGTACAACACTGGCATTGTGTGCGCAGCTTGCCAACTGATAGACAACAGTACCTTTGCACTCTCCTGCCTTTTCCAATCACATGAACATTCCATTGGAAGCTGTTTTGGACAACTTTCTCTCTCTTCTTGCAAAACACTCGGCACACCTTTCTGCAACCTCAAAAACACGATGGGAGATGTTTTCTGTGCTGGCACAGTTTCTCCCTGCCAGACATAGTGGAAAAGCTTTCTGCTAAGATGTAGACTACAAAAGACGCTAGAGACCAAGGTACGATGCTCTCCGGAGCTAAGCGCCGCTCCCGGGCGTCTTTCGGCAGAAGCCGCGCTAAGGAGAGCACTGGGAGTGGCACAATCGTCTTTGCGCGAAGAAGCCGCTTTTTCGCCTCCGCCAGCCGGAGAGAGCGGCAGCTTCGGAAAGGTGAAGAAGGAAGCTGTACAACACTGGCATTGTGTGCGCAGCTTGCCAACTGATAGAAAACAGTACCTTTGCACTCTCCTGCCTTTTCCAATCACATGAACATTCCATTGCAAGCTGTTTTGGACAACTTTCTCTCTCTTCTTGCAAAACACTCTGCACACCTTTCTGCAACCTCAAAAACACGATGGGAGATGTTTTCTGTGCTGGCACAGTTTCTCCCTGCCAGACATAGTGGAAAAGCTTTCTGCTAAGATGTAGACTACAAAAGACGCTAAAGACCAAGGTACGATGCTCTCCGGAGCTAAGCGCCGCTCCCGGGCGTCTTTCGGCAGAAGCCGCGCTCCGGAGAGCACTGTGAGCGGCACAATCGTCTTTGCGCGAAGAAGCCGCTTCTTCGCCTCCGCCAGCCGGAGAGAGCGGCAGCTTCGGAAAGGTGAAGAAGGAAGCTGTACAACACTGGCATTGTGTGCGCAGCTTGCCAACTGATAGACAACAGTACCTTTGCACTCTCCTGCCTTTTCCAATCACATGAACATTCCATTGCAAGCTGTTTTGGACAACTTTCTCTCTCTTCTTGCAAAACACTCGGCACACCTTTCTGCAACCTCAAAAACACGATGGGAGATGTTTTCTGTGCTGGCACAGTTTCTCCCTGCCAGACATAGTGGAAAAGCTTTCTGCTAAGATGTAGACTACAAAAGACGCTAAAGACCAAGGTACGATGCTCTCCGGAGCTAAGCACCGCTCCCGGGCGTCTTTCGGCAGAAGCCGCGCTCCGGAGAGCACTGGTAGCCGCACAATCGTCTTTGCGCGAAGAAGCCGCTTCTTCGCCTCCGCCAGCCGGAGAGAGCCGCAGCTTCGGAAAGGTGAAGAAGGAAGCTGTACAACACTGGCATTGTGTGCGCAGCTTGCCAACTGATAGAAAACAGTACCTTTGCACTCTCCTGCCTTTTCCAATCACATGAACATTCCATTGCAAGCTGTTTTGGACAACTTTCCTTTCTTCATGCCAAACACTTGGCAGACCCCTATGCAACCTCAAAAACACGATGGGAGATGTTTTCTGTGCTGGCACAGTTTCTCCCTGCCAGACATAGTGGAAAAGCTTTCTGCTAAGATGTAGACTACAAAAGACGCTAGAGAACAAGGTACGATGCTCTCCGGAGCTAAGCGCCGCTCCCGGGCGTCTTTCGGCAGAAGCCGCGCTCCGGAGAGCACTGTGAGCGGCACAATCGTCTTTGCGCGAAGAAGCCGCTTCTTCGCCTCCGCCAGCCGGAGAGAGCGGCAGCTTCGGAAAGGTGAAGAAGGAAGCTGTACAACACTGGCATTGTGTGCGCAGCTTGCCAACTGATAGAAAGCAGTACCTTTGCACTCTCCTGCCTTTTCCAATCACATGAACATTCCATTGGAAGCTGTTTTGGACAACTTTCTCTCTCTTCTTGCAAAACACTCTGCACACCTTTCTGCAACCTCCAAAACACGATGGGAGATGTTTTCTGTGCTGGCACAGTTTCTCCCTGCCAGACATAGTGGAAAAGCTTTCTGCTAAGATGTAGACTACAAAAGACGCTAAAGACCAAGGTACGATGCTCTCCGGAGCTAAGCGCCGCTCCCGGGCGTCTTTCGGCAGAAGCGCCGCTCCGGAGAGCACTGTGAGCGGCACAATCGTCTTTGCGCGAAGAAGCCGCTTCTTCGCCTCCGCCAGCCGGAGAGAGCGGCAGCTTCGGAAAGGTGAAGAAGGAAGCTGTACAACACTGGCATTGTGTGCGCAGCTTGCCAACTGATAGAAAACAGTACCTTTGCACTCTCCGGCCTTTTCCAATCACATGAACATTCCATTGCAAGCTGTTTTGGACAACTTTCCTTTCTTCATGCCAAACACTTGGCAGACCCCTATGCAACCTCAAAAACACGATGGGAGATGTTTTCTGTGCTGGCACAGTTTCTCCCTGCCAGACATAGTGGAAAAGCTTTCTGCTAAGATGTAGACTACAAAAGACGCTAAAGACCAAGGTACGATGCTCTCCGGAGCTAAGCGCCGCTCCCGGGCGTCTTTCGGCAGAAGCCGCGCTCCGGAGAGCACTGTGAGCGGCACAATCGTCTTTGCGCGAAGAAGCCGCTTCTTGGCCTCCGCCAGCCGGAGAGAGCGGCAGCTTCGGAAAGGTGAAGAAGGAAGCTGTACAACACTGGCATTGTGTGCGCAGCTTGCCAACTGATAGAAAACAGTACCTTTGCACTCTCCTGCCTTTTCCAATCACGTGAACATTCCATTGCAAGCTGTTTTGGACAACTTTCTCTCTCTTCTTGCAAAACACTCGGCACACCTTTCTGCAACCTCAAAAACACGATGGGAGATGTTTTCTGTGCTGGCACAGTTTCTCCCTGCCAGACACAGTGGAAAAGCTTTCTGCTAAGATGTAGACTACAAAAGACGCTAGAGACCAAGGTACGATGCTCTCCGGAGCTAAGCGCCGCTCCCGGGCGTCTTTCGGCAGAAGCCGCGCTAAGGAGAGCACTGGGAGTGGCACAATCGTCTTTGCGCGAAGAAGCCGCTTTTTCGCCTCCGCCAGCCGGAGAGAGCGGCAGCTTCGGAAAGGTGAAGAAGGAAGCTGTACAACACTGGCATTGTGTGCGCAGCTTGCCAACTGATAGAAAACAGTACCTTTGCACTCTCCTGCCTTTTCCAATCACATGAACATTCCATTGGAAGCTGTTTTGGACAACTTTCTCTCTCTTCTTGCAAAACACTCTGCACACCTTTCTGCAACCTCAAAAACACGATGGGAGATGTTTTCTGTGCTGGCACAGTTTCTCCCTGCCAGACATAGTGGAAAAGCTTTCTGCTAAGATGTAGACTACAAAAGACGCTAGAGACCAAGGTACGATGCTCTCCAGAGCTAAGCGCCGCTCCCGGGCGTCTTTCGGCAGAAGCCGCGCTCCGGAGAGCACTGTGAGCGGCACAATCGTCTTTGCGCGAAGAAGCTGCTTCTTCGCCTCCGCCAGCCGGAGAGAGCGGCAGCTTCGGAAAGGTGAAGAAGGAAGCTGTACAACACTGGCATTGTGTGCGCAGCTTGCCAACTGATAGAAAACAGTACCTTTGCACTCTCCGGCCTTTTCCAATCACATGAACATTCCATTGCAAGCTGTTTTGGACAACTTTCCTTTCTTCATGCCAAACACTTGGCAGACCCCTATGCAACCTCAAAAACACGATGGGAGATGTTTTCTGTGCTGGCACAGTTTCTCCCTGCCAGACATAGTGGAAAAGCTTTCTGCTAAGATGTAGACTACAAAAGACGCTAAAGACCAAGGTACGATGCTCTCCGGAGCTAAGCGCCGCTCCCGGGCGTCTTTCGGCAGAAGCCGCGCTCCGGAGAGCACTGTGAGCGGCACAATCGTCTTTGCGCGAAGAAGCCGCTTCTTCGCCTCCGCCAGCCGGAGAGAGCGGCAGCTTCGGAAAGGTGAAGAAGGAAGCTGTACAACACTGGCATTGTGTGCGCAGCTTGCCAACTGATAGAAAACAGTACCTTTGCACTCTCCTGCCTTTTCCAATCACATGAACATTCCATTGGAAGCTGTTTTGGACAACTTTCTCTCTCTTCTTGCAAAACACTCTGCACACCTTTCTGCAACCTCAAAAACACGATGGGAGATGTTTTCTGTGCTGGCACAGTTTCTCCCTGCCAGACATAGTGGAAAAGCTTTCTGCTAAGATGTAGACTACAAAAGACGCTAAAGACCAAGGTACGATGCTCTCCGGAGCTAAGCGCCGCTCCCGGGCGTCTTTCGGCAGAAGCCGCGCTCCGGAGAGCACTGTGAGCGGCACAATCATCTTTGCGCGAAGAAGCTGCTTCTTCGCCTCCGCCAGCCAGAGAGAGCGGCAGCTTCGGAAAGGTGAAGAAGGAAGCTGTACAACACTGGCATTGTGTGCGCAGCTTGCCAACTGATAGAAAGCAGTACCTTTGCACTCTCCTGCCTTTTCCAATCACATGAACATTCCATTGGAAGCTGTTTTGGACAACTTTCTCTCTCTTCTTGCAAAACACTCGGCACACCTTTCTGCAACCTCAAAAACACGATGGGAGATGTTTTCTGTGCTGGCACAGTTTCTCCCTGCCAGACATAGTGGAAAAGCTTTCTGCTAAGATGTAGACTACAAAAGACGCTAGAGACCAAGGTACGATGCTCTCCGGAGCTAAGCGCCGCTCCCGGGCGTCTTTCGGCAGAAGCCGCGCTAAGGAGAGCACTGTGAGCGGCACAATCGTCTTTGCGCGAAGAAGCCGCTTCTTCGCCTCCGCCAGCCGGAGAGAGCGGCAGCTTCGGAAAGGTGAAGAAGGAAGCTGTACAACACTGGCATTGTGTGCGCAGCTTGCCAACTGATAGACAACAGTACCTTTGCACTCTCCTGCCTTTTCCAATCACATGAACATTCCATTGGAAGCTGTTTTGGACAACTTTCTCTCTCTTCTTGCAAAACACTCGGCACACCTTTCTGCAACCTCAAAAACACGATGGGAGATGTTTTCTGTGCTGGCACAGTTTCTCCCTGCCAGACATAGTGGAAAAGCTTTCTGCTAAGATGTAGACTACAAAAGACGCTAGAGACCAAGGTACGATGCTCTCCGGAGCTAAGCGCCGCTCCCGGGCGTCTTTCGGCAGAAGCCGCGCTAAGGAGAGCACTGGGAGTGGCACAATCGTCTTTGCGCGAAGAAGCCGCTTCTTCGCCTCCGCCAGCCGGAGAGAGCGGCAGCTTCGGAAAGGTGAAGAAGGAAGCTGTACAACACTGGCATTGTGTGCGCAGCTTGCCAACTGATAGAAAACAGTATCTTTGCACTCTCCGGCCTTTTCCAATCACATGAACATTCCATTGGAAGCTGTTTTGGACAACTTTCTCTCTCTTCTTGCAAAACACTCTGCACACCTTTCTGCAACCTCAAAAACACGATGGGAGATGTTTTCTGTGCTGGCACAGTTTCTCCCTGCCAGACATAGTGGAAAAGCTTTCTGCTAAGATGTAGACTACAAAAGACGCTAAAGACCAAGGTACGATGCTCTCCGGAGCTAAGCGCCGCTCCCGGGCGTCTTTCGGCAGAAGCCGCGCTCCGGACAGCACTGTGAGCGGCACAATCGTCTTTGCGCGAAGAAGCCGCTTCTTCGCCTCCGCCAGCCGGAGAGAGCGGCAGCTTCGGAAAGGTGAAGAAGGAAGCTGTACAACACTGGCATTGTGTGCGCAGCTTGCCAACTGATAGAAAACAGTACCTTTGCACTCTCCTGCCTTTTCCAATCACATGAACATTCCATTGCAAGCTGTTTTGGACAACTTTCTCTCTCTTCTTGCAAAACACTCGGCACACCTTTCTGCAACCTCAAAAACACGATGGGAGATGTTTTCTGTGCTGGCACAGTTTCTCCCTGCCAGACATAGTGGAAAAGCTTTCTGCTAAGATGTAGACTACAAAAGACGCTAGAGACCAAGGTACGATGCTCTCCAGAGCTAAGCGCCGCTCCCGGGCGTCTTTCGGCAGAAGCCGCGCTCCGGAGAGCACTGTGAGCGGCACAATCGTCTTTGCGCGAAGAAGCCGCTTCTTCGCCTCCGCCAGCCGGAGAGAGCGGCAGCTTCGGAAAGGTGAAGAAGGAAGCTGTACAACACTGGCATTGCGTGCGCAGCTTGCCAACTGATAGAAAGCAGTACCTTTGCACTCTCCTGCCTTTTCCAATCACATGAACATTCCATTGGAAGCTGTTTTGGACAACTTTCTCTCTCTTCTTGCAAAACACTCTGCACACCTTTCTGCAACCTCCAAAACACGATGGGAGATGTTTTCTGTGCTGGCACAGTTTCTCCCTGCCAGACATAGTGGAAAAGCTTTCTGCTAAGATGTAGACTACAAAAGACGCTAAAGACCAAGGTACGATGCTCTCCGGAGCTAAGCGCCGCTCCCGGGCGTCTTTCGGCAGAAGCGCCGCACCGGAGAGCACTGTGAGCGGCACAATCGTCTTTGCGCGAAGAAGCCGCTTCTTCGCCTCCGCCAGCCGGAGAGAGCGGCAGCTTCGGAAAGGTGAAGAAGGAAGCTGTACAACACTGGCATTGTGTGCGCAGCTTGCCAACTGATAGAAAACAGTACCTTTGCACTCTCCTGCCTTTTCCAATCACATGAACATTCCATTGCAAGCTGTTTTGGACAACTTTCTCTCTCTTCTTGCAAAACACTCTGCACACCTTTCTGCAACCTCAAAAACACGATGGGAGATGTTTTCTGTGCTGGCACAGTTTCTCCCTGCCAGACATAGTGGAAAAGCTTTCTGCTAAGATGTAGACTACAAAAGACGCTAAAGACCAAGGTACGATGCTCTCCGGAGCTAAGCGCCGCTCCCGGGCGTCTTTCGGCAGAAGCCGCGCTCCGGAGAGCACTGTGAGCGGCACAATCGTCTTTGCGCGAAGAAGCTGCTTCTTCGCCTCCGCCAGCCGGAGAGAGCGGCAGCTTCGGAAAGGTGAAGAAGGAAGCTGTACAACACTGGCATTGTGTGCGCAGCTTGCCAACTGATAGAAAACAGTACCTTTGCACTCTCCTGCCTTTTCCAATCACATGAACATTCCATTGCAAGCTGTTTTGGACAACTTTCTCTCTCTTCTTGCAAAACACTCGGCACACCTTTCTGCAACCTCAAAAACACGATGGGAGATTTTTTCTGTGCTGGCACAGTTTCTCCCTGCCAGACATAGTGGAAAAGCTTTCTGCTAAGATGTAGACTACAAAAGACGCTAGAGAACAAGGTACGATGCTCTCCGGAGCTAAGCGCCGCTCCCGGGCGTCTTTCGGCAGAAGCCGCGCTAAGGAGAGCACTGGGAGTGGCACAATCGTCTTTGCGCGAAGAAGCCGCTTTTTCGCCTCCGCCAGCCGGAGAGAGCGGCAGCTTCGGAAAGGTGAAGAAGGAAGCTGTACAACACTGGCATTGTGTGCGCAGCTTGCCAACTGATAGAAAACAGTACCTTTGCACTCTCCGGCCTTTTCCAATCACATGAACATTCCATTGCAAGCTGTTTTGGACAACTTTCCTTTCTTCATGGCAAACACTTGGCAGACCCCTATGCAACCTCAAAAACACGATGGGAGATGTTTTCTGTGCTGGCACAGTTTCTCCCTGCCAGACATAGTGGAAAAGCTTTCTGCTAAGATGTAGACTACAAAAGACGCTAGAGACCAAGGTACGATGCTCTCCGGAGCTAAGCGCCGCTCCCGGGCGTCTTTCGGCAGAAGCCGCGCTCCGGAGAGCACTGTGAGCGGCACAATCGTCTTTGCGCGAAGAAGCCGCTTCTTCGCCTCCGCCAGCCGGAGAGAGCGGCAGCTTCGGAAAGGTGAAGAAGGAAGCTGTACAACACTGGCATTGTGTGCGCAGCTTGCCAACTGATAGACAACAGTACCTTTGCACTCTCCTGCCTTTTCCAATCACATGAACATTCCATTGCAAGCTGTTTTGGACAACTTTCTCTCTCTTCTTGCAAAACACTCGGCACACCTTTCTGCAACCTCAAAAACACGATGGGAGATGTTTTCTGTGCTGGCACAGTTTCTCCCTGCCAGACATAGTGGAAAAGCTTTCTGCTAAGATGTAGACTACAAAAGACGCTAGAGAACAAGGTACGATGCTCTCCGGAGCTAAGCGCCGCTCCCGGGCGTCTTTCGGCAGAAGCCGCGCTAAGGAGAGCCCTGTGAGCGGCACAATCGTCTTTGCGCGAAGAAGCCGCTTCTTCGCCTCCGCCAGCCGGAGAGAGCGGCAGCTTCGGAAAGGTGAAGAAGGAAGCTGTACAACACTGGCATTGTGTGCGCAGCTTGCCAACTGATAGAAAGCAGTACCTTTGCACTCTCCTGCCTTTTCCAATCACATGAACATTCCATTGGAAGCTGTTTTGGACAACTTTCTCTCTCTTCTTGCAAAACACTCTGCACACCTTTCTGCAACCTCAAAAACACGATGGGAGATGTTTTCTGTGCTGGCACAGTTTCTCCCTGCCAGACATAGTGGAAAAGCTTTCTGCTAAGATGTAGACTACAAAAGACGCTAAAGACCAAGGTACGATGCTCTCCAGAGCTAAGCGCCGCTCCCGGGCGTCTTTCGGCAGAAGCGCCGCTCCGGAGAGCACTGTGAGCGGCACAATCGTCTTTGCGCGAAGAAGCCGCTTCTTCGCCTCCGCCAGCCGGAGAGAGCGGCAGCTTCGGAAAGGTGAAGAAGGAAGCTGTACAACACTGGCATTGTGTGCGCAGCTTGCCAACTGATAGAAAACAGTACCTTTGCACTCTCCTGCCTTTTCCAATCACATGAACATTCCATTGCAAGCTGTTTTGGACAACTTTCTCTCTCTTCTTGCAAAACACTCTGCACACCTTTCTGCAACCTCAAAAACACGATGGGAGATGTTTTCTGTGCTGGCACAGTTTCTCCCTGCCAGACATAGTGGAAAAGCTTTCTGCTAAGATGTAGACTACAAAAGACGCTAAAGACCAAGGTACGATGCTCTCCGGAGCTAAGCGCCGCTCCCGGGCGTCTTTCGGCAGAAGCCGCGCTCCGGAGAGCACTGTGAGCGGCACAATCGTCTTTGCGCGAAGAAGCCGCTTCTTCGCCTCCGCCAGCCGGAGAGAGCGGCAGCTTCGGAAAGGTGAAGAAGGAAGCTGTACAACACTGGCATTGTGTGCGCAGCTTGCCAACTGATAGACAACAGTACCTTTGCACTCTCCTGCCTTTTCCAATCACATGAACATTCCATTGCAAGCTGTTTTGGACAACTTTCCTTTCTTCATGCCAAACACTTGGCAGACCCCTATGCAACCTCAAAAACACGATGGGAGATGTTTTCTGTGCTGGCACAGTTTCTCCCTGCCAGACATAGTGGAAAAGCTTTCTGCTAAGATGTAGACTACAAAAGACGCTAAAGACCAAGGTACGATGCTCTCCGGAGCTAAGAGCCGCTCCCGGGCGTCTTTCGGCAGAAGCCGCGCTCCGGAGAGCACTGTGAGCGGCACAATCGTCTTTGCGCGAAGAAGCTGCTTCTTCGCCTCCGCCAGCCGGAGAGAGCGGCAGCTTTGGAAAGGTGAAGAAGGAAGCTGTACAACACTGGCATTGTGTGCGCAGCTTGCCAACTGATAGAAAACAGTACCTTTGCACTCTCCTGCCTTTTCCAATCACATGAACATTCCATTGGAAGCTGTTTTGGACAACTTTCTCTCTCTTCTTGCAAAACAATCTGCACACATTTCTGCAACCTCAAAAACACGATGGGAGATGTTTTCTGTGCTGGCACAGTTTCTCCCTGCCTGAAATAGTGGAAAAGCTTTCTGCTAAGATGTAGACTACAAAAGACGCTAGAGACCAAGGTACGATGCTCTCCGGAGCTAAGCGCCGCTCCCGGGCGTCTTTCGGCAGAAGCCGTGCTAAGGAGAGCACTGTGAGCGGCACAATCGTCTTTGCGCGAAGAAGCCGCTTCTTCGCCTCCGCCAGCCGGAGAGAGCGGCAGCTTCGGAAAGGTGAAGAAGGAAGCTGTACAACACTGGCATTGTGTGCGCAGCTTGCCAACTGATAGAAAGCAGTACCTTTGCACTCTCCTGCCTTTTCCAATCACATGAACATTCCATTGCAAGCTGTTTTGGACAACTTTCTCTCTCTTCTTGCAAAACACTCTGCACACCTTTCTGCAACCTCAAAAACACGATGGGAGATGTTTTCTGTGCTGGCACAGTTTCTCCCTGCCAGACATAGTGGAAAAGCTTTCTGCTAAGATGTAGACTACAAAAGACGCTAGAGAACAAGGTACGATGCTCTCCGGAGCTAAGCGCCGCTCCCGGGCGTCTTTCGGCAGAAGCCGCGCTAAGGAGAGCACTGTGAGCGGCACAATCGTCTTTGCGCGAAGAAGCCGCTTCTTCGCCTCCGCCAGCCGGAGAGAGCGGCAGCTTCGGAAAGGTGAAGAAGGAAGCTGTACAACACTGGCATTGTGTGCGCAGCTTGCCAACTGATAGACAACAGTACCTTTGCACTCTCCGGCCTTTTCCAATCACATGAACATTCCATTGGAAGCTGTTTTGGACAACTTTCTCTCTCTTCTTGCAAAACACTCGGCACACCTTTCTGCAACCTCAAAAACACGATGGGAGATGTTTTCTGTGCTGGCACAGTTTCTCCCTGCCAGACATAGTGGAAAAGCTTTCTGCTAAGATGTAGACTACAAAAGACGCTAGAGACCAAGGTACGATGCTCTCCGGAGCTAAGCGCCGCTCCCGGGCGTCTTTCGGCAGAAGCGCCGCTCCGGAGAGCACTGTGAGCGGCACAATCGTCTTTGCGCGAAGAAGCCGCTTCTTCGCCTCCGCCAGCCGGAGAGAGCGGCAGCTTCGGAAAGGTGAAGAAGGAAGCTGTACAACACTGGCATTGTGTGCGCAGCTTGCCAACTGATAGAAAACAGTACCTTTGCACTCTCCGGCCTTTTCCAATCACATGAACATTCCATTGCAAGCTGTTTTGGACAACTTTCCTTTCTTCATGCCAAACACTTGGCAGACCCCTATGCAACCTCAAAAACACGATGGGAGATGTTTTCTGTGCTGGCACAGTTTCTCCCTGCCAGACATAGTGGAAAAGCTTTCTGCTAAGATGTAGACTACAAAAGACGCTAAAGACCAAGGTACGATGCTCTCCGGAGCTAAGCGCCGCTCCCGGGCGTCTTTCGGCAGAAGCCGCGCTAAGGACAGCACTGTGAGCGGCACAATCGTCTTTGCGCGAAGAAGCCGCTTCTTCGCCTCCGCCAGCCGGAGAGAGCGGCAGCTTCGGAAAGGTGAAGAAGGAAGCTGTACAACACTGGCATTGTGTGCGCAGCTTGCCAACTGATAGAAAACAGTACCTTTGCACTCTCCTGCCTTTTCCAATCACATGAACATTCCATTGCAAGCTGTTTTGGACAACTTTCTCTCTCTTCTTGCAAAACACTCGGCACACCTTTCTGCAACCTCAAAAACACGATGGGAGATGTTTTCTGTGCTGGCACAGTTTCTCCCTGCCAGACACAGTGGAAAAGCTTTCTGCTAAGATGTAGACTACAAAAGACGCTAGAGACCAAGGTACGATGCTCTCCGGAGCTAAGCGCCGCTCCCGGGCGTCTTTCGGCAGAAGCCGCGCTAAGGAGAGCACTGGGAGTGGCACAATCGTCTTTGCGCGAAGAAGCCGCTTTTTCGCCTCCGCCAGCCGGAGAGAGCGGCAGCTTCGGAAAGGTGAAGAAGGAAGCTGTACAACACTGGCATTGTGTGCGCAGCTTGCCAACTGATAGAAAACAGTACCTTTGCACTCTCCTGCCTTTTCCAATCACATGAACATTCCATTGGAAGCTGTTTTGGACAACTTTCTCTCTCTTCTTGCAAAACACTCTGCACACCTTTCTGCAACCTCAAAAACACGATGGGAGATGTTTTCTGTGCTGGCACAGTTTCTCCCTGCCAGACATAGTGGAAAAGCTTTCTGCTAAGATGTAGACTACAAAAGACGCTAGAGACCAAGGTACGATGCTCTCCAGAGCTAAGCGCCGCTCCCGGGCGTCTTTCGGCAGAAGCCGCGCTCCGGAGAGCACTGTGAGCGGCACAATCGTCTTTGCGCGAAGAAGCTGCTTCTTCGCCTCCGCCAGCCGGAGAGAGCGGCAGCTTCGGAAAGGTGAAGAAGGAAGCTGTACAACACTGGCATTGTGTGCGCAGCTTGCCAACTGATAGAAAACAGTACCTTTGCACTCTCCTGCCTTTTCCAATCACATGAACATTCCATTGCAAGCTGTTTTGGACAACTTTCTCTCTCTTCTTGCAAAACACTCTGCACACCTTTCTGCAACCTCCAAAACACGATGGGAGATGTTTTCTGTGCTGGCACAGTTTCTCCCTGCCAGACATAGTGGAAAAGCTTTCTGCTAAGATGTAGACTACAAAAGACGCTAAAGACCAAGGTACGATGCTCTCCGGAGCTAAGCGCCGCTCCCGGGCGTCTTTCGGCAGAAGCCGCGCTCCGGAGAGCACTGTGAGCGGCACAATCGTCTTTGCGCGAAGAAGCCGCTTCTTCGCCTCCGCCAGCCGGAGAGAGCGGCAGCTTCGGAAAGGTGAAGAAGGAAGCTGTACAACACTGGCATTGTGTGCGCAGCTTGCCAACTGATAGAAAACAGTACCTTTGCACTCTCCTGCCTTTTCCAATCACATGAACATTCCATTGGAAGCTGTTTTGGACAACTTTCTCTCTCTTCTTGCAAAACACTCTGCACACCTTTCTGCAACCTCAAAAACACGATGGGAGATGTTTTCTGTGCTGGCACAGTTTCTCCCTGCCAGACATAGTGGAAAAGCTTTCTGCTAAGATGTAGACTACAAAAGACGCTAAAGACCAAGGTACGATGCTCTCCGGAGCTAAGCGCCGCTCCCGGGCGTCTTTCGGCAGAAGCCGCGCTCCGGAGAGCACTGTGAGCGGCACAATCATCTTTGCGCGAAGAAGCTGCTTCTTCGCCTCCGCCAGCCAGAGAGAGCGGCAGCTTCGGAAAGGTGAAGAAGGAAGCTGTACAACACTGGCATTGTGTGCGCAGCTTGCCAACTGATAGAAAGCAGTACCTTTGCACTCTCCTGCCTTTTCCAATCACATGAACATTCCATTGGAAGCTGTTTTGGACAACTTTCTCTCTCTTCTTGCAAAACACTCGGCACACCTTTCTGCAACCTCAAAAACACGATGGGAGATGTTTTCTGTGCTGGCACAGTTTCTCCCTGCCAGACATAGTGGAAAAGCTTTCTGCTAAGATGTAGACTACAAAAGACGCTAGAGACCAAGGTACGATGCTCTCCGGAGCTAAGCGCCGCTCCCGGGCGTCTTTCGGCAGAAGCCGCGCTAAGGAGAGCACTGTGAGCGGCACAATCGTCTTTGCGCGAAGAAGCCGCTTCTTCGCCTCCGCCAGCCGGAGAGAGCGGCAGCTTCGGAAAGGTGAAGAAGGAAGCTGTACAACACTGGCATTGTGTGCGCAGCTTGCCAACTGATAGACAACAGTACCTTTGCACTCTCCTGCCTTTTCCAATCACATGAACATTCCATTGGAAGCTGTTTTGGACAACTTTCTCTCTCTTCTTGCAAAACACTCGGCACACCTTTCTGCAACCTCAAAAACACGATGGGAGATGTTTTCTGTGCTGGCACAGTTTCTCCCTGCCAGACATAGTGGAAAAGCTTTCTGCTAAGATGTAGACTACAAAAGACGCTAGAGACCAAGGTACGATGCTCTCCGGAGCTAAGCGCCGCTCCCGGGCGTCTTTCGGCAGAAGCCGCGCTAAGGAGAGCACTGGGAGTGGCACAATCGTCTTTGCGCGAAGAAGCCGCTTCTTCGCCTCCGCCAGCCGGAGAGAGCGGCAGCTTCGGAAAGGTGAAGAAGGAAGCTGTACAACACTGGCATTGTGTGCGCAGCTTGCCAACTGATAGAAAACAGTATCTTTGCACTCTCCGGCCTTTTCCAATCACATGAACATTCCATTGCAAGCTGTTTTGGACAACTTTCTCTCTCTTCTTGCAAAACACTCTGCACACCTTTCTGCAACCTCAAAAACACGATGGGAGATGTTTTCTGTGCTGGCACAGTTTCTCCCTGCCAGACATAGTGGAAAAGCTTTCTGCTAAGATGTAGACTACAAAAGACGCTAAAGACCAAGGTACGATGCTCTCCGGAGCTAAGCGCCGCTCCCGGGCGTCTTTCGGCAGAAGCCGCGCTCCGGACAGCACTGTGAGCGGCACAATCGTCTTTGCGCGAAGAAGCCGCTTCTTCGCCTCCGCCAGCCGGAGAGAGCGGCAGCTTCGGAAAGGTGAAGAAGGAAGCTGTACAACACTGGCATTGTGTGCGCAGCTTGCCAACTGATAGAAAACAGTACCTTTGCACTCTCCTGCCTTTTCCAATCACATGAACATTCCATTGCAAGCTGTTTTGGACAACTTTCTCTCTCTTCTTGCAAAACACTCGGCACACCTTTCTGCAACCTCAAAAACACGATGGGAGATGTTTTCTGTGCTGGCACAGTTTCTCCCTGCCAGACATAGTGGAAAAGCTTTCTGCTAAGATGTAGACTACAAAAGACGCTAGAGACCAAGGTACGATGCTCTCCAGAGCTAAGCGCCGCTCCCGGGCGTCTTTCGGCAGAAGCCGCGCTCCGGAGAGCACTGTGAGCGGCACAATCGTCTTTGCGCGAAGAAGCCGCTTCTTCGCCTCCGCCAGCCGGAGAGAGCGGCAGCTTCGGAAAGGTGAAGAAGGAAGCTGTACAACACTGGCATTGCGTGCGCAGCTTGCCAACTGATAGAAAGCAGTACCTTTGCACTCTCCTGCCTTTTCCAATCACATGAACATTCCATTGGAAGCTGTTTTGGACAACTTTCTCTCTCTTCTTGCAAAACACTCTGCACACCTTTCTGCAACCTCCAAAACACGATGGGAGATGTTTTCTGTGCTGGCACAGTTTCTCCCTGCCAGACATAGTGGAAAAGCTTTCTGCTAAGATGTAGACTACAAAAGACGCTAAAGACCAAGGTACGATGCTCTCCGGAGCTAAGCGCCGCTCCCGGGCGTCTTTCGGCAGAAGCGCCGCACCGGAGAGCACTGTGAGCGGCACAATCGTCTTTGCGCGAAGAAGCCGCTTCTTCGCCTCCGCCAGCCGGAGAGAGCGGCAGCTTCGGAAAGGTGAAGAAGGAAGCTGTACAACACTGGCATTGTGTGCGCAGCTTGCCAACTGATAGAAAACAGTACCTTTGCACTCTCCTGCCTTTTCCAATCACATGAACATTCCATTGCAAGCTGTTTTGGACAACTTTCTCTCTCTTCTTGCAAAACACTCTGCACACCTTTCTGCAACCTCAAAAACACGATGGGAGATGTTTTCTGTGCTGGCACAGTTTCTCCCTGCCAGACATAGTGGAAAAGCTTTCTGCTAAGATGTAGACTACAAAAGACGCTAAAGACCAAGGTACGATGCTCTCCGGAGCTAAGCGCCGCTCCCGGGCGTCTTTCGGCAGAAGCCGCGCTCCGGAGAGCACTGTGAGCGGCACAATCGTCTTTGCGCGAAGAAGCTGCTTCTTCGCCTCCGCCAGCCGGAGAGAGCGGCAGCTTCGGAAAGGTGAAGAAGGAAGCTGTACAACACTGGCATTGTGTGCGCAGCTTGCCAACTGATAGAAAACAGTACCTTTGCACTCTCCTGCCTTTTCCAATCACATGAACATTCCATTGCAAGCTGTTTTGGACAACTTTCTCTCTCTTCTTGCAAAACACTCGGCACACCTTTCTGCAACCTCAAAAACACGATGGGAGATTTTTTCTGTGCTGGCACAGTTTCTCCCTGCCAGACATAGTGGAAAAGCTTTCTGCTAAGATGTAGACTACAAAAGACGCTAGAGAACAAGGTACGATGCTCTCCGGAGCTAAGCGCCGCTCCCGGGCGTCTTTCGGCAGAAGCCGCGCTAAGGAGAGCACTGGGAGTGGCACAATCGTCTTTGCGCGAAGAAGCCGCTTTTTCGCCTCCGCCAGCCGGAGAGAGCGGCAGCTTCGGAAAGGTGAAGAAGGAAGCTGTACAACACTGGCATTGTGTGCGCAGCTTGCCAACTGATAGAAAACAGTACCTTTGCACTCTCCGGCCTTTTCCAATCACATGAACATTCCATTGCAAGCTGTTTTGGACAACTTTCCTTTCTTCATGGCAAACACTTGGCAGACCCCTATGCAACCTCAAAAACACGATGGGAGATGTTTTCTGTGCTGGCACAGTTTCTCCCTGCCAGACATAGTGGAAAAGCTTTCTGCTAAGATGTAGACTACAAAAGACGCTAGAGACCAAGGTACGATGCTCTCCGGAGCTAAGCGCCGCTCCCGGGCGTCTTTCGGCAGAAGCCGCGCTCCGGAGAGCACTGTGAGCGGCACAATCGTCTTTGCGCGAAGAAGCCGCTTCTTCGCCTCCGCCAGCCGGAGAGAGCGGCAGCTTCGGAAAGGTGAAGAAGGAAGCTGTACAACACTGGCATTGTGTGCGCAGCTTGCCAACTGATAGACAACAGTACCTTTGCACTCTCCTGCCTTTTCCAATCACATGAACATTCCATTGCAAGCTGTTTTGGACAACTTTCTCTCTCTTCTTGCAAAACACTCGGCACACCTTTCTGCAACCTCAAAAACACGATGGGAGATGTTTTCTGTGCTGGCACAGTTTCTCCCTGCCAGACATAGTGGAAAAGCTTTCTGCTAAGATGTAGACTACAAAAGACGCTAGAGAAAAAGGTACGATGCTCTCCGGAGCTAAGCGCCGCTCCCGGGCGTCTTTCGGCAGAAGCCGCGCTAAGGAGAGCCCTGTGAGCGGCACAATCGTCTTTGCGCGAAGAAGCCGCTTCTTCGCCTCCGCCAGCCGGAGAGAGCGGCAGCTTCGGAAAGGTGAAGAAGGAAGCTGTACAACACTGGCATTGTGTGCGCAGCTTGCCAACTGATAGAAAGCAGTACCTTTGCACTCTCCTGCCTTTTCCAATCACATGAACATTCCATTGGAAGCTGTTTTGGACAACTTTCTCTCTCTTCTTGCAAAACACTCTGCACACCTTTCTGCAACCTCAAAAACACGATGGGAGATGTTTTCTGTGCTGGCACAGTTTCTCCCTGCCAGACATAGTGGAAAAGCTTTCTGCTAAGATGTAGACTACAAAAGACGCTAAAGACCAAGGTACGATGCTCTCCAGACCTAAGCGCCGCTCCCGGGCGTCTTTCGGCAGAAGCGCCGCTCCGGAGAGCACTGTGAGCGGCACAATCGTCTTTGCACGAAGAAGCCGCTTCTTCGCCTCCGCCAGCCGGAGAGAGCGGCAGCTTCGGAAAGGTGAAGAAGGAAGCTGTACAACACTGGCATTGTGTGCGCAGCTTGCCAACTGATAGAAAACAGTACCTTTGCACTCTCCTGCCTTTTCCAATCACATGAACATTCCATTGCAAGCTGTTTTGGACAACTTTCTCTCTCTTCTTGCAAAACACTCGGCACACATTTCTGCAACCTCAAAAACACGATGGGAGATGTTTTCTGTGCTGGCACAGTTTCTCCCTGCCAGACATAGTGGAAAAGCTTTCTGCTAAGATGTAGACTACAAAAGACGCTAAAGACCAAGGTACGATGCTCTCCGGAGCTAAGCGCCGCTCCCGGGCGTCTTTCGGCAGAAGCCGCGCTCCGGAGAGCACTGTGAGCGGCACAATCGTCTTTGCGCGAAGAAGCCGCTTCTTCGCCTCCGCCAGCCGGAGAGAGCGGCAGCTTCGGAAAGGTGAAGAAGGAAGCTGTACAACACTGGCATTGTGTGCGCAGCTTGCCAACTGATAGAAAACAGTACCTTTGCACTCTCCTGCCTTTTCCAATCACATGAACATTCCATTGCAAGCTGTTTTGGACAACTTTCTCTCTCTTCTTGCAAAACACTCTGCACACCTTTCTGCAACCTCAAAAACACGATGGGAGATGTTTTCTGTGCTGGCACAGTTTCTCCCTGCCAGACATAGTGGAAAAGCTTTCTGCTAAGATGTAGACTACAAAAGACGCTAAAGACCAAGGTACGATGCTCTCCGGAGCTAAGCGCCGCTCCCGGGCGTCTTTCGGCAGAAGCCGCGCTCCGGAGAGCACTGTGAGCGGCACAATCGTCTTTGCGCGAAGAAGCCGCTTCTTCGCCTCCGCCAGCCGGAGAGAGCGGCAGCTTCGGAAAGGTGAAGAAGGAAGCTGTACAACACTGGCATTGTGTGCGCAGCTTGCCAACTGATAGACAACAGTACCTTTGCACTCTCCTGCCTTTTCCAATCACATGAACATTCCATTGCAAGCTGTTTTGGACAACTTTCCTTTCTTCATGCCAAACACTTGGCAGACCCCTATGCAACCTCAAAAACACGATGGGAGATGTTTTCTGTGCTGGCACAGTTTCTCCCTGCCAGACATAGTGGAAAAGCTTTCTGCTAAGATGTAGACTACAAAAGACGCTAAAGACCAAGGTACGATGCTCTCCGGAGCTAAGAGCCGCTCCCGGGCGTCTTTCGGCAGAAGCCGCGCTCCGGAGAGCACTGTGAGCGGCACAATCGTCTTTGCGCGAAGAAGCTGCTTCTTCGCCTCCGCCAGCCGGAGAGAGCGGCAGCTTTGGAAAGGTGAAGAAGGAAGCTGTACAACACTGGCATTGTGTGCGCAGCTTGCCAACTGATAGAAAACAGTACCTTTGCACTCTCCTGCCTTTTCCAATCACATGAACATTCCATTGGAAGCTGTTTTGGACAACTTTCTCTCTCTTCTTGCAAAACAATCTGCACACATTTCTGCAACCTCAAAAACACGATGGGAGATGTTTTCTGTGCTGGCACAGTTTCTCCCTGCCTGACATAGTGGAAAAGCTTTCTGCTAAGATGTAGACTACAAAAGACGCTAGAGACCAAGGTACGATGCTCTCCGGAGCTAAGCGCCGCTCCCGGGCGTCTTTCGGCAGAAGCCGTGCTAAGGAGAGCACTGTGAGCGGCACAATCGTCTTTGCGCGAAGAAGCCGCTTCTTCGCCTCCGCCAGCCGGAGAGAGCGGCAGCTTCGGAAAGGTGAAGAAGGAAGCTGTACAACACTGGCATTGTGTGCGCAGCTTGCCAACTGATAGAAAGCAGTACCTTTGCACTCTCCTGCCTTTTCCAATCACATGAACATTCCATTGCAAGCTGTTTTGGACAACTTTCTCTCTCTTCTTGCAAAACACTCTGCACACCTTTCTGCAACCTCAAAAACACGATGGGAGATGTTTTCTGTGCTGGCACAGTTTCTCCCTGCCAGACATAGTGGAAAAGCTTTCTGCTAAGATGTAGACTACAAAAGACGCTAGAGAACAAGGTACGATGCTCTCCGGAGCTAAGCGCCGCTCCCGGGCGTCTTTCGGCAGAAGCCGCGCTAAGGAGAGCACTGTGAGCGGCACAATCGTCTTTGCGCGAAGAAGCCGCTTCTTCGCCTCCGCCAGCCGGAGAGAGCGGCAGCTTCGGAAAGGTGAAGAAGGAAGCTGTACAACACTGGCATTGTGTGCGCAGCTTGCCAACTGATAGACAACAGTACCTTTGCACTCTCCGGCCTTTTCCAATCACATGAACATTCCATTGGAAGCTGTTTTGGACAACTTTCTCTCTCTTCTTGCAAAACACTCGGCACACCTTTCTGCAACCTCAAAAACACGATGGGAGATGTTTTCTGTGCTGGCACAGTTTCTCCCTGCCAGACATAGTGGAAAAGCTTTCTGCTAAGATGTAGACTACAAAAGACGCTAGAGACCAAGGTACGATGCTCTCCGGAGCTAAGCGCCGCTCCCGGGCGTCTTTCGGCAGAAGCCGCGCTAAGGAGAGCACTGGGAGTGGCACAATCGTCTTTGCGCGAAGAAGCCGCTTCTTCGCCTCCGCCAGCCGGAGAGAGCGGCAGCTTCGGAAAGGTGAAGAAGGAAGCTGTACAACACTGGCATTGTGTGCGCAGCTTGCCAACTGATAGAAAACAGTACCTTTGCACTCTCCGGCCTTTTCCAATCACATGAACATTCCATTGGAAGCTGTTTTGGACAACTTTCTCTCTCTTCTTGCAAAACACTCTGCACACCTTTCTGCAACCTCAAAAACACGATGGGAGATGTTTTCTGTGCTGGCACAGTTTCTCCCTGCCAGACATAGTGGAAAAGCTTTCTGCTAAGATGTAGACTACAAAAGACGCTAAAGACCAAGGTACGATGCTCTCCGGAGCTAAGCGCCGCTCCCGGGCGTCTTTCGGCAGAAGCCGCGCTCCGGAGAGCACTGTGAGCGGCACAATCGTCTTTGCGCGAAGAAGCCGCTTCTTCGCCTCCGCCAGCCGGAGAGAGCGGCAGCTTCGGAAAGGTGAAGAAGGAAGCTGTACAACACTGGCATTGTGTGCGCAGCTTGCCAACTGATAGAAAACAGTACCTTTGCACTCTCCTGCCTTTTCCAATCACATGAACATTCCATTGGAAGCTGTTTTGGACAACTTTCTCTCTCTTCTTGCAAAACACTCTGCACACCTTTCTGCAACCTCCAAAACACGATGGGAGATGTTTTCTGTGCTGGCACAGTTTCTCCCTGCCAGACATAGTGGAAAAGCTTTCTGCTAAGATGTAGACTACAAAAGACGCTAGAGAACAAGGTACGATGCTCTCCGGAGCTAAGCGCCGCTCCCGGGCGTCTTTCGGCAGAAGCCGCGCTAAGGAGAGCACTGTGAGCGGCACAATCGTCTTTGCGCGAAGAAGCCGCTTCTTCGCCTCCGCCAGCCGGAGAGAGCGGCAGCTTCGGAAAGGTGAAGAAGGAAGCTGTACAACACTGGCATTGTGTGCGCAGCTTGCCAACTGATAGACAACAGTACCTTTGCACTCTCCTGCCTTTTCCAATCACATGAACATTCCATTGGAAGCTGTTTTGGACAACTTTCTCTCTCTTCTTGCAAAACACTCTGCACACCTTTCTGCAACCTCCAAAACACGATGGGAGATGTTTTCTGTGCTGGCACAGTTTCTCCCTGCCAGACATAGTGGAAAAGCTTTCTGCTAAGATGTAGACTACAAAAGACGCTAGAGACCAAGGTACGATGCTCTCCGGAGCTAAGCGCCGCTCCCGGGCGTCTTTCGGCAGAAGCCGCGCTAAGGAGAGCACTGGGAGTGGCACAATCGTCTTTGCGCGAAGAAGCCGCTTTTTCGCCTCCGCCAGCCGGAGAGAGCGGCAGCTTCGGAAAGGTGAAGAAGGAAGCTGTACAACACTGGCATTGTGTGCGCAGCTTGCCAACTGATAGAAAACAGTACCTTTGCACTCTCCTGCCTTTTCCAATCACATGAACATTCCATTGCAAGCTGTTTTGGACAACTTTCCTTTCTTCATGCCAAACACTTGGCAGACCCCTATGCAACCTCAAAAACACGATGGGAGATGTTTTCTGTGCTGGCACAGTTTCTCCCTGCCAGACATAGTGGAAAAGCTTTCTGCTAAGATGTAGACTACAAAAGACGCTAAAGACCAAGGTACGATGCTCTCCGGAGCTAAGAGCCGCTCCCGGGCGTCTTTCGGCAGAAGCCGCGCTCCGGAGAGCACTGTGAGCGGCACAATCGTCTTTGCGCGAAGAAGCTGCTTCTTCGCCTCCGCCAGCCGGAGAGAGCGGCAGCTTTGGAAAGGTGAAGAAGGAAGCTGTACAACACTGGCATTGTGTGCGCAGCTTGCCAACTGATAGAAAACAGTACCTTTGCACTCTCCGGCCTTTTCCAATCACATGAACATTCCATTGCAAGCTGTTTTGGACAACTTTCTCTCGCTTCTTGCAAAACACTCGGCACACCTTTCTGCAACCTCAAAAACACGATGGGAGATGTTTTCTGTGCTGGCACAGTTTCTCCCTGCCAGACATAGTGGAAAAGCTTTCTGCTAAGATGTAGACTACAAAAGACGCTAAAGACCAAGGTACGATGCTCTCCGGAGCTAAGCGCCGCTCCCGGGCGTCTTTCGGCAGAAGCCGCGCTCCGGACAGCACTGTGAGCGGCACAATCGTCTTTGCGCGAAGAAGCCGCTTCTTCGCCTCCGCCAGCCGGAGAGAGCGGCAGCTTCGGAAAGGTGAAGAAGGAAGCTGTACAACACTGGCATTGTGTGCGCAGCTTGCCAACTGATAGAAAACAGTACCTTTGCACTCTCCTGCCTTTTCCAATCACATGAACATTCCATTGGAAGCTGTTTTGGACAACTTTCTCTCTCTTCTTGCAAAACACTCTGCACACCTTTCTGCAACCTCCAAAACACGATGGGAGATGTTTTCTGTGCTGGCACAGTTTCTCCCTGCCAGACATAGTGGAAAAGCTTTCTGCTAAGATGTAGACTACAAAAGACGCTAGAGAACAAGGTACGATGCTCTCCGGAGCTAAGCGCCGCTCCCGGGCGTCTTTCGGCAGAAGCCGCGCTAAGGAGAGCACTGTGAGCGGCACAATCGTCTTTGCGCGAAGAAGCCGCTTCTTCGCCTCCGCCAGCCGGAGAGAGCGGCAGCTTCGGAAAGGTGAAGAAGGAAGCTGTACAACACTGGCATTGTGTGCGCAGCTTGCCAACTGATAGACAACAGTACCTTTGCACTCTCCTGCCTTTTCCAATCACATGAACATTCCATTGCAAGCTGTTTTGGACAACTTTCTCTCTCTTCTTGCAAAACACTCTGCACACCTTTCTGCAACCTCAAAAACACGATGGGAGATGTTTTCTGTGCTGGCACAGTTTCTCCCTGCCAGACATAGTGGAAAAGCTTTCTGCTAAGATGTAGACTACAAAAGACGCTAGAGACCAAGGTACGATGCTCTCCGGAGCTAAGCGCCGCTCCCGGGCGTCTTTCGGCAGAAGCCGCGCTCCGGAGAGCACTGGGAGTGGCACAATCGTCTTTGCGCGAAGAAGCCGCTTTTTCGCCTCCGCCAGCCGGAGAGAGCGGCAGCTTCGGAAAGGTGAAGAAGGAAGCTGTACAACACTGGCATTGTGTGCGCAGCTTGCCAACTGATAGAAAACAGTACCTTTGCACTCTCCTGCCTTTTCCAATCACATGAACATTCCATTGCAAGCTGTTTTGGACAACTTTCTCTCTCTTCTTGCAAAACACTCTGCACACCTTTCTGCAACCTCAAAAACACGATGGGAGATGTTTTCTGTGCTGGCACAGTTTCTCCCTGCCAGACATAGTGGAAAAGCTTTCTGCTAAGATGTAGACTACAAAAGACGCTAGAGACCAAGGTACGATGCTCTCCGGAGCTAAGCGCCGCTCCCGGGCGTCTTTCGGCAGAAGCCGCGCTAAGGAGAGCACTGTGAGCGGCACAATCGTCTTTGCGCGAAGAAGCCGCTTCTTCGCCTCCGCCAGCCGGAGAGAGCGGCAGCTTCGGAAAGGTGAAGAAGGAAGCTGTACAACACTGGCATTGTGTGCGCAGCTTGCCAACTGATAGACAACAGTACCTTTGCACTCTCCGGCCTTTTCCAATCACATGAACATTCCATTGCAAGCTGTTTTGGACAACTTTCTCTCTCTTCTTGCAAAACACTCGGCACACCTTTCTGCAACCTCAAAAACACGATGGGAGATGTTTTCTGTGCTGGCACAGTTTCTCCCTGCCAGACATAGTGGAAAAGCTTTCTGCTAAGATGTAGACTACAAAAGACGCTAGAGACCAAGGTACGATGCTCTCCGGAGCTAAGCGCCGCTCCCGGGCGTCTTTCGGCAGAAGCCGCGCTAAGGAGAGCACTGGGAGTGGCACAATCGTCTTTGCGCGAAGAAGCTGCTTCTTCGCCTCCGCCAGCCGGAGAGAGCGGCAGCTTCGGAAAGGTGAAGAAGGAAGCTGTACAACACTGGCATTGTGTGCGCAGCTTGCCAACTGATAGAAAACAGTACCTTTGCACTCTCCGGCCTTTTCCAATCACATGAACATTCCATTGGAAGCTGTTTTGGACAACTTTCTCTCTCTTCTTGCAAAACACTCTGCACACCTTTCTGCAACCTCAAAAACACGATGGGAGATGTTTTCTGTGCTGGCACAGTTTCTCCCTGCCAGACATAGTGGAAAAGCTTTCTGCTAAGATGTAGACTACAAAAGACGCTAAAGACCAAGGTACGATGCTCTCCGGAGCTAAGCGCCGCTCCCGGGCGTCTTTCGGCAGAAGCCGCGCTCCGGAGAGCACTGTGAGCGGCACAATCGTCTTTGCGCGAAGAAGCCGCTTCTTCGCCTCCGCCAGCCGGAGAGAGCGGCAGCTTCGGAAAGGTGAAGAAGGAAGCTGTACAACACTGGCATTGTGTGCGCAGCTTGCCAACTGATAGACAACAGTACCTTTGCACTCTCCGGCCTTTTCCAATAACATGAACATTCCATTGCAAGCTGTTTTGGACAACTTTCTCTCTCTTCTTGCAAAACACTCTGCACACCTTTCTGCAACCTCAAAAACACGATGGGAGATGTTTTCTGTGCTGGCACAGTTTCTCCCTGCCAGACATAGTGGAAAAGCTTTCTGCTAAGATGTAGACTACAAAAGACGCTAGAGACCAAGGTACGATGCTCTCCGGAGCTAAGCGCCGCTCCCGGGCGTCTTTCGGCAGAAGCCGCGCTAAGGAGAGCACTGGGAGTGGCACAATCGTCTTTGCGCGAAGAAGCCGCTTTTTCGCCTCCGCCAGCCGGAGAGAGCGGCAGCTTCGGAAAGGTGAAGAAGGAAGCTGTACAACACTGGCATTGTGTGCGCAGCTTGCCAACTGATAGAAAACAGTACCTTTGCACTCTCCTGCCTTTTCCAATCACATGAACATTCCATTGCAAGCTGTTTTGGACAACTTTCCTTTCTTCATGCCAAACACTTGGCAGACCCCTATGCAACCTCAAAAACACGATGGGAGATGTTTTCTGTGCTGGCACAGTTTCTCCCTGCCAGACATAGTGGAAAAGCTTTCTGCTAAGATGTAGACTACAAAAGACGCTAAAGACCAAGGTACGATGCTCTCCGGAGCTAAGAGCCGCTCCCGGGCGTCTTTCGGCAGAAGCCGCGCTCCGGAGAGCACTGTGAGCGGCACAATCGTCTTTGCGCGAAGAAGCTGCTTCTTCGCCTCCGCCAGCCGGAGAGAGCGGCAGCTTTGGAAAGGTGAAGAAGGAAGCTGTACAACACTGGCATTGTGTTCGCAGCTTGCCAACTGATAGAAAACAGTACCTTTGCACTCTCCTGCCTTTTCCAATCACATGAACATTCCATTGCAAGCTGTTTTGGACAACTTTCTCTCTCTTCTTGCAAAACAATCTGCACACATTTCTGCAACCTCAAAAACACGATGGGAGATGTTTTCTGTGCTGGCACAGTTTCTCCCTGCCTGACATAGTGGAAAAGCTTTCTGCTAAGATGTAGACTACAAAAGACGCTAGAGACCAAGGTACGATGCTCTCCGGAGCTAAGCGCCGCTCCCGGGCGTCTTTCGGCAGAAGCCGTGCTAAGGAGAGCACTGTGAGCGGCACAATCGTCTTTGCGCGAAGAAGCCGCTTCTTCGCCTCCGCCAGCCGGAGAGAGCGGCAGCTTCGGAAAGGTGAAGAAGGAAGCTGTACAACACTGGCATTGTGTGCGCAGCTTGCCAACTGATAGAAAGCAGTACCTTTGCACTCTCCTGCCTTTTCCAATCACATGAACATTCCATTGCAAGCTGTTTTGGACAACTTTCTCTCTCTTCTTGCAAAACACTCTGCACACCTTTCTGCAACCTCCAAAACACGATGGGAGATGTTTTCTGTGCTGGCACAGTTTCTCCCTGCCAGACATAGTGGAAAAGCTTTCTGCTAAGATGTAGACTACAAAAGACGCTAGAGAACAAGGTACGATGCTCTCCGGAGCTAAGCGCCGCTCCCGGGCGTCTTTCGGCAGAAGCCGCGCTAAGGAGAGCACTGTGAGCGGCACAATCGTCTTTGCGCGAAGAAGCCGCTTCTTCGCCTCCGCCAGCCGGAGAGAGCGGCAGCTTCGGAAAGGTGAAGAAGGAAGCTGTACAACACTGGCATTGTGTGCGCAGCTTGCCAACTGATAGACAACAGTACCTTTGCACTCTCCGGCCTTTTCCAATCACATGAACATTCCATTGCAAGCTGTTTTGGACAACTTTCTCTCTCTTCTTGCAAAACACTCGGCACACCTTTCTGCAACCTCAAAAACACGATGGGAGATGTTTTCTGTGCTGGCACAGTTTCTCCCTGCCAGACATAGTGGAAAAGCTTTCTGCTAAGATGTAGACTACAAAAGACGCTAGAGACCAAGGTACGATGCTCTCCGGAGCTAAGCGCCGCTCCCGGGCGTCTTTCGGCAGAAGCCGCGCTAAGGAGAGCACTGGGAGTGGCACAATCGTCTTTGCGCGAAGAAGCCGCTTCTTCGCCTCCGCCAGCCGGAGAGAGCGGCAGCTTCGGAAAGGTGAAGAAGGAAGCTGTACAACACTGGCATTGTGTGCGCAGCTTGCCAACTGATAGAAAACAGTACCTTTGCACTCTCCGGCCTTTTCCAATCACATGAACATTCCATTGCAAGCTGTTTTGGACAACTTTCTCTCTCTTCTTGCAAAACACTCTGCACACCTTTCTGCAACCTCAAAAACACGATGGGAGATGTTTTCTGTGCTGGCACAGTTTCTCCCTGCCAGACATAGTGGAAAAGCTTTCTGCTAAGATGTAGACTACAAAAGACGCTAAAGACCAAGGTACGATGCTCTCCGGAGCTAAGCGCCGCTCCCGGGCGTCTTTCGGCAGAAGCCGCGCTCCGGAGAGCACTGTGAGCGGCACAATCGTCTTTGCGCGAAGAAGCCGCTTCTTCGCCTCCGCCAGCCGGAGAGAGCGGCAGCTTCGGAAAGGTGAAGAAGGAAGCTGTACAACACTGGCATTGTGTGCGCAGCTTGCCAACTGATAGAAAACAGTACCTTTGCACTCTCCTGCCTTTTCCAATCACATGAACATTCCATTGCAAGCTGTTTTGGACAACTTTCTCTCTCTTCTTGCAAAACACTCTGCACACCTTTCTGCAACCTCCAAAACACGATGGGAGATGTTTTCTGTGCTGGCACAGTTTCTCCCTGCCAGACATAGTGGAAAAGCTTTCTGCTAAGATGTAGACTACAAAAGACGCTAGAGAACAAGGTACGATGCTCTCCGGAGCTAAGCGCCGCTCCCGGGCGTCTTTCGGCAGAAGCCGCGCTAAGGAGAGCACTGTGAGCGGCACAATCGTCTTTGCGCGAAGAAGCCGCTTCTTCGCCTCCGCCAGCCGGAGAGAGCGGCAGCTTCGGAAAGGTGAAGAAGGAAGCTGTACAACACTGGCATTGTGTGCGCAGCTTGCCAACTGATAGACAACAGTACCTTTGCACTCTCCTGCCTTTTCCAATCACATGAACATTCCATTGCAAGCTGTTTTGGACAACTTTCTCTCTCTTCTTGCAAAACACTCTGCACACCTTTCTGCAACCTCAAAAACACGATGGGAGATGTTTTCTGTGCTGGCACAGTTTCTCCCTGCCAGACATAGTGGAAAAGCTTTCTGCTAAGATGTAGACTACAAAAGACGCTAGAGACCAAGGTACGATGCTCTCCGGAGCTAAGCGCCGCTCCCGGGCGTCTTTCGGCAGAAGCCGCGCTAAGGAGAGCACTGGGAGTGGCACAATCGTCTTTGCGCGAAGAAGCCGCTTTTTCGCCTCCGCCAGCCGGAGAGAGCGGCAGCTTCGGAAAGGTGAAGAAGGAAGCTGTACAACACTGGCATTGTGTGCGCAGCTTGCCAACTGATAGAAAACAGTACCTTTGCACTCTCCTGCCTTTTCCAATCACATGAACATTCCATTGCAAGCTGTTTTGGACAACTTTCTCTCTCTTCTTGCAAAACACTCTGCACACCTTTCTGCAACCTCAAAAACACGATGGGAGATGTTTTCTGTGCTGGCACAGTTTCTCCCTGCCAGACATAGTGGAAAAGCTTTCTGCTAAGATGTAGACTACAAAAGACGCTAGAGACCAAGGTACGATGCTCTCCGGAGCTAAGCGCCGCTCCCGGGCGTCTTTCGGCAGAAGCCGCGCTCCGGAGAGCACTGGGAGCGGCACAATCGTCTTTGCGCGAAGAAGCTGCTTCTTCGCCTCCGCCAGCCGGAGAGAGCGGCAGCTTTGGAAAGGTGAAGAAGGAAGCTGTACAACACTGGCATTGTGTGCGCAGCTTGCCAACTGATAGAAAACAGTACCTTTGCACTCTCCTGCCTTTTCCAATCACATGAACATTCCATTGCAAGCTGTTTTGGACAACTTTCTCTCTCTTCTTGCAAAACACTCGGCACACCTTTCTGCAACCTCCAAAACACGATGGGAGATGTTTTCTGTGCTGGCACAGTTTCTCCCTGCCAGACATAGTGGAAAAGCTTTCTGCTAAGATGTAGACTACAAAAGACGCTAAAGACCAAGGTACGATGCTCTCCGGAGCTAAGCGCCGCTCCCGGGCGTCTTTCGGCAGAAGCCGCGCTCCGGAGAGCACTGTGAGCGGCACAATCGTCTTTGCGCGAAGAAGCCGCTTCTTCGCCTCCGCCAGCCGGAGAGAGCGGCAGCTTCGGAAAGGTGAAGAAGGAAGCTGTACAACACTGGCATTGTGTGCGCAGCTTGCCAACTGATAGACAACAGTACCTTTGCACTCTCCTGCCTTTTCCAATCACATGAACATTCCATTGCAAGCTGTTTTGGACAACTTTCTCTCTCTTCTTGCAAAACACTCTGCACACCTTTCTGCAACCTCCAAAACACGATGGGAGATGTTTTCTGTGCTGGCACAGTTTCTCCCTGCCAGACATAGTGGAAAAGCTTTCTGCTAAGATGTAGACTACAAAAGACGCTAGAGAACAAGGTACGATGCTCTCCGGAGCTAAGCGCCGCTCCCGGGCGTCTTTCGGCAGAAGCCGCGCTCCGGAGAGCACTGTGAGCGGCACAATCGTCTTTGCGCGAAGAAGCCGCTTCTTCGCCTCCGCCAGCCGGAGAGAGCGGCAGCTTCGGAAAGGTGAAGAAGGAAGCTGTACAACACTGGCATTGTGTGCGCAGCTTGCCAACTGATAGACAACAGTACCTTTGCACTCTCCTGCCTTTTCCAATCACATGAACATTCCATTGCAAGCTGTTTTGGACAACTTTCTCTCTCTTCTTGCAAAACACTCGGCACACCTTTCTGCAACCTCAAAAACACGATGGGAGATGTTTTCTGTGCTGGCACAGTTTCTCCCTGCCAGACATAGTGGAAAAGCTTTCTGCTAAGATGTAGACTACAAAAGACGCTAGAGACCAAGGTACGATGCTCTCCGGAGCTAAGCGCCGCTCCCGGGCGTCTTTCGGCAGAAGCCGCGCTAAGGAGAGCACTGGGAGTGGCACAATCGTCTTTGCGCGAAGAAGCCGCTTCTTCGCCTCCGCCAGCCGGAGAGAGCGGCAGCTTCGGAAAGGTGAAGAAGGAAGCTGTACAACACTGGCATTGTGTGCGCAGCTTGCCAACTGATAGAAAACAGTACCTTTGCACTCTCCGGCCTTTTCCAATCACATGAACATTCCATTGCAAGCTGTTTTGGACAACTTTCTCTCTCTTCTTGCAAAACACTCTGCACACCTTTCTGCAACCTCAAAAACACGATGGGAGATGTTTTCTGTGCTGGCACAGTTTCTCCCTGCCAGACATAGTGGAAAAGCTTTCTGCTAAGATGTAGACTACAAAAGACGCTAAAGACCAAGGTACGATGCTCTCCGGAGCTAAGCGCCGCTCCCGGGCGTCTTTCGGCAGAAGCCGCGCTCCGGACAGCACTGTGAGCGGCACAATCGTCTTTGCGCGAAGAAGCCGCTTCTTCGCCTCCGCCAGCCGGAGAGAGCGGCAGCTTTGGAAAGGTGAAGAAGGAAGCTGTACAACACTGGCATTGTGTGCGCAGCTTGCCAACTGATAGAAAACAGTACCTTTGCACTCTCCTGCCTTTTCCAATCACATGAACATTCCATTGCAAGCTGTTTTGGACAACTTTCTCTCTCTTCTTGCAAAACACTCTGCACACCTTTCTGCAACCTCAAAAACACGATGGGAGATGTTTTCTGTGCTGGCACAGTTTCTCCCTGCCAGACATAGTGGAAAAGCTTTCTGCTAAGATGTAGACTACAAAAGACGCTAGAGAACAAGGTACGATGCTCTCCAGAGCTAAGCGCCGCTCCCGGGCGTCTTTCGGCAGAAGCCGCGCTCCGGAGAGCACTGTGAGCGGCACAATCGTCTTTGCGCGAAGAAGCCGCTTCTTCGCCTCCGCCAGCCGGAGAGAGCGGCAGCTTCGGAAAGGTGAAGAAGGAAGCTGTACAACACTGGCATTGTGTGCGCAGCTTGCCAACTGATAGAAAACAGTACCTTTGCACTCTCCTGCCTTTTCCAATCACATGAACATTCCATTGGAAGCTGTTTTGGACAACTTTCTCTCTCTTCTTGCAAAACACTCTGCACACCTTTCTGCAACCTCAAAAACACGATGGGAGATGTTTTCTGTGCTGGCACAGTTTCTCCCTGCCAGACATAGTGGAAAAGCTTTCTGCTAAGATGTAGACTACAAAAGACGCTAAAGACCAAGGTACGATGCTCTCCGGAGCTAAGCGCCGCTCCCGGGCGTCTTTCGGCAGAAGCCGCGCTCCGGAGAGCACTGTGAGCGGCACAATCGTCTTTGCGCGAAGAAGCCGCTTCTTCGCCTCCGCCAGCCGGAGAGAGCGGCAGCTTCGGAAAGGTGAAGAAGGAAGCTGTACAACACTGGCATTGTGTGCGCAGCTTGCCAACTGATAGAAAGCAGTACCTTTGCACTCTCCTGCCTTTTCCAATCACATGAACATTCCATTGCAAGCTGTTTTGGACAACTTTCTCTCTCTTCTTGCAAAACACTCTGCACACCTTTCTGCAACCTCAAAAACACGATGGGAGATGTTTTCTGTGCTGGCACAGTTTCTCCCTGCCAGACATAGTGGAAAAGCTTTCTGCTAAGATGTAGACTACAAAAGACGCTAGAGAACAAGGTACGATGCTCTCCGGAGCTAAGCGACGCTCCCGGGCGTCTTTCGGCATAAGCCGCGCTAAGGAGAGCACTGGGAGTGGCACAATCCTCTTTGCGCGAAGAAGCCGCTTCTTCGCCTCCGCCAGCCGGAGAGAGCGGCAGCTTCGGAAAGGTGAAGAAGGAAGCTGTACAACACTGGCATTGTGTGCGCAGCTTGCCAACTGATAGAAAACAGTACCTTTGCACTCTCCTGCCTTTTCCAATCACATGAACATTCCATTGCAAGCTGTTTTGGACAACTTTCTCTCTCTTCTTGCAAAACACTCTGCACACCTTTCTGCAACCTCAAAAACACGATGGGAGATGTTTTCTGTGCTGGCACAGTTTCTCCCTGCCAGACATAGTGGAAAAGCTTTCTGCTAAGATGTAGACTACAAAAGACGCTAGAGAACAAGGTACGATGCTCTCCGGAGCTAAGCGCCGCTCCCGGGCGTCTTTCGGCAGAAGCCGCGCTCCGGAGAGCACTGTGAGCGGCACAATCGTCTTTGCGCGAAGAAGCCGCTTCTTCGCCTCCGCCAGCCGGAGAGAGCGGCAGCTTCGGAAAGGTGAAGAAGGAAGCTGTACAACACTGGCATTGTGTGCGCAGCTTGCCAACTGATAGAAAGCAGTACCTTTGCACTCTCCTGCCTTTTCCAATCACATGAACATTCCATTGGAAGCTGTTTTGGACAACTTTCTCTCTCTTCTTGCAAAACACTCTGCACACCTTTCTGCAACCTCCAAAACACGATGGGAGATGTTTTCTGTGCTGGCACAGTTTCTCCCTGCCAGACATAGTGGAAAAGCTTTCTGCTAAGATGTAGACTACAAAAGACGCTAGAGAACAAGGTACGATGCTCTCCAGAGCTAAGCGCCGCTCCCGGGCGTCTTTCGGCAGAAGCGCCGCTCCGGAGAGCACTGTGAGCGGCACAATCGTCTTTGCGCGAAGAAGCCGCTTCTTCGCCTCCGCCAGCCGGAGAGAGCGGCAGCTTCGGAAAGGTGAAGAAGGAAGCTGTACAACACTGGCATTGTGTGCGCAGCTTGCCAACTGATAGAAAACAGTACCTTTGCACTCTCCTGCCTTTTCCAATCACATGAACATTCCATTGGAAGCTTTTTTGGTCAACTTTCTCTCTCTTCTTGCAAAACACTCGGCACACATTTCTGCAACCTCAAAAACACGATGGGAGATGTTTTCTGTGCTGGCACAGTTTCTCCCTGCCAGACATAGTGGAAAAGCTTTCTGCTAAGATGTAGACTACAAAAGACGCTAAAGACCAAGGTACGATGCTCTCCGGAGCTAAGCGCCGCTCCCGGGCGTCTTTCGGCAGAAGCCGCGCTCCGGAGAGCACTGTGAGCGGCACAATCGTCTTTGCGCGAAGAAGCCGCTTCTTCGCCTCCGCCCGCCGGAGAGAGCGGCAGCTTCGGAAAGGTGAAGAAGGAAGCTGTACAACACTGGCATTGTGTGCGCAGCTTGCCAACTGATAGAAAACAGTACCTTTGCACTCTCCTGCCTTTTCCAATCACATGAACATTCCATTGCAAGCTGTTTTGGACAACTTTCTCTCTCTTCTTGCAAAACACTCTGCACACCTTTCTGCAACCTCAAAAACACGATGGGAGATGTTTTCTGTGCTGGCACAGTTTCTCCCTGCCAGACATAGTGGAAAAGCTTTCTGCTAAGATGTAGACTACAAAAGACGCTAAAGACCAAGGTACGATGCTCTCCGGAGCTAAGCGCCGCTCCCGGGCGTCTTTCGGCAGAAGCCGCGCTCCGGAGAGCACTGTGAGCGGCACAATCGTCTTTGCGCGAAGAAGCCGCTTCTTCGCCTCCGCCAGCCGGAGAGAGCGGCAGCTTCGGAAAGGTGAAGAAGGAAGCTGTACAACACTGGCATTGTGTGCGCAGCTTGCCAACTGATAGACAACAGTACCTTTGCACTCTCCTGCCTTTTCCAATCACATGAACATTCCATTGCAAGCTGTTTTGGACAACTTTCCTTTCTTCATGCCAAACACTTGGCAGACCCCTATGCAACCTCAAAAACACGATGGGAGATGTTTTCTGTGCTGGCACAGTTTCTCCCTGCCAGACATAGTGGAAAAGCTTTCTGCTAAGATGTAGACTACAAAAGACGCTAAAGACCAAGGTACGATGCTCTCCGGAGCTAAGAGCCGCTCCCGGGCGTCTTTCGGCAGAAGCCGCGCTCCGGAGAGCACTGTGAGCGGCACAATCGTCTTTGCGCGAAGAAGCTGCTTCTTCGCCTCCGCCAGCCGGAGAGAGCGGCAGCTTTGGAAAGGTGAAGAAGGAAGCTGTACAACACTGGCATTGTGTGCGCAGCTTGCCAACTGATAGAAAACAGTACCTTTGCACTCATCCTGCCTTTTCCAATCACATGAACATTCCATTGGAAGCTGTTTTTGGACAACTTTCTCTCTCTTCTTGCAAAACAATCTGCACACATTTCTGCAACCTCAAAAACACGATGGGAGATGTTTTCTGTGCTGGCACAGTTTCTCCCTTGCCTGACATAGTGGAAAAGCTTTCTGCTAAGATGTAGGACTACAAAAGACGCTAGAGACCAAGGTACGATGCTCTCCGGAGCTAAGCGCCGCTCCCGGGCGTCTTTCGGCAGAAGCCGTGCTAAGGAGAGCACTGTGAGCGGCACAATCGTCTTTGCGCGAAGAAGCCGCTTCTTCGCCTCCGCCAGCCGGAGAGAGCGGCAGCTTCGGAAAGGTGAAGAAGGAAGCTGTACAACACTGGCATTGTGTGCGCAGCTTGCCAACTGATAGAAAGCAGTACCTTTGCACTCTCCTGCCTTTTCCAATCACATGAACATTCCATTGGAAGCTGTTTTGGACAACTTTCTCTCTCTTCTTGCAAAACACTCTGCACACCTTTCTGCAACCTCAAAAACACGATGGGAGATGTTTTCTGTGCTGGCACAGTTTCTCCCTGCCAGACATAGTGGAAAAGCTTTCTGCTAAGATGTAGACTACAAAAGACGCTAGAGAACAAGGTACGATGCTCTCCGGAGCTAAGCGCCGCTCCCGGGCGTCTTTCGGCAGAAGCCGCGCTAAGGAGAGCACTGTGAGCGGCACAATCGTCTTTGCGCGAAGAAGCCGCTTCTTCGCCTCCGCCAGCCGGAGAGAGCGGCAGCTTCGGAAAGGTGAAGAAGGAAGCTGTACAACACTGGCATTGTGTGCGCAGCTTGCCAACTGATAGACAACAGTACCTTTGCACTCTCCGGCCTTTTCCAATCACATGAACATTCCATTGCAAGCTGTTTTGGACAACTTTCTCTCTCTTCTTGCAAAACACTCGGCACACCTTTCTGCAACCTCAAAAACACGATGGGAGATGTTTTCTGTGCTGGCACAGTTTCTCCCTGCCAGACATAGTGGAAAAGCTTTCTGCTAAGATGTAGACTACAAAAGACGCTAGAGACCAAGGTACGATGCTCTCCGGAGCTAAGCGCCGCTCCGGGCGTCTTTCGGCAGAAGCCGCGCTAAGGAGAGCACTGGGAGTGGCACAATCGTCTTTGCGCGAAGAAGCCGCTTCTTCGCCTCCGCCAGCCGGAGAGAGCGGCAGCTTCGGAAAGGTGAAGAAGGAAGCTGTACAACACTGGCATTGTGTGCGCAGCTTGCCAACTGATAGAAAACAGTACCTTTGCACTCTCCGGCCTTTTCCAATCACATGAACATTCCATTGCAAGCTGTTTTGGACAACTTTCTCTCTCTTCTTGCAAAACACTCTGCACACCTTTCTGCAACCTCCAAAACACGATGGGAGATGTTTTCTGTGCTGGCACAGTTTTCTCCCTGCCAGACATAGTGGAAAAGCTTTCTGCTAAGATGTAGACTACAAAAGACGCTAAAGACCAAGGTACGATGCTCTCCGGAGCTAAGCGCCGCTCCCGGGGCGTCTTTCGGCAGAAGCCGCGCTCCGGAGAGCACTGTGAGCGGCACAATCGTCTTTGCGCGAAGAAGCCGCTTCTTCGCCTCCGCCAGCCGGAGAGAGCGGCAGCTTCGGAAAGGTGAAGAAGGAAGCTGTACAACACTGGCATTGTGTGCGCAGCTTGCCAACTGATAGAAAACAGTACCTTTGCACTCTCCTGCCTTTTCCAATCACATGAACATTTCCATTGCAAGCTGTTTTGGACAACTTTCTCTCTCTTCTTGCAAAACACTCTGCACACCTTTCTGCAACCTCAAAAACACGATGGGAGATGTTTTCTGTGCTGGCACAGTTTCTCCCTGCCAGACATAGTGGAAAAGCTTTCTGCTAAGATGTAGACTACAAAAGACGCTAAAGACCAAGGTACGATGCTCTCCGGAGCTAAGCGCCGCTGCCGGGCGTCTTTCGGCAGTAGCCGCGCTCCGGAGAGCACTGTGAGTGGCACAATCGTCTTTGCGCGAAGAAGCCGCTTCTTCGCCTTCCGCCAGCCGGAGAGAGCGGCAGCTTCGGAAAGGTGAAGAAGGAAGCTGTACAACACTGGCATTGTGTGCGCAGCTTGCCAACTGATAGAAAACAGTACCTTTGCACTCTCCGGCCTTTTCCAATCACATGAACATTCCATTGCAAGCTGTTTTGGACAACTTTCTCTCTCTTCTTGCAAAACACTCGGCACACCTTTCTCTGCAACCTCAAAAACACGATGGGAGATGTTTTCTGTGCTGGCACAGTTTCTCCCTGCCAGACATAGTGGAAAAGCTTTCTGCTAAGATGTAGACTACAAAAGACGCTAGAGACCAAGGTACGATGCTCTCCGGAGCTAAGCGCCGCTCCCGGGCGTCTTTCGGCAGAAGCCGCGCTAAGGAGAGCACTGGGAGTGGCACAATCGTGTTTGCGCGAAGAAGCCGCTTTTTCGCCTCCGCCAGCCGGAGAGAGCGGCAGCTTCGGAAAGGTGAAGAAGGAAGCTGTACAACACTGGCATTGTGTGCGCAGCTTGCCAACTGATAGAAAACAGTACCTTTGCACTCTCCTGCCTTTTCCAATCACATGAACATTCCATTGGAAGCTGTTTTGGACAACTTTCTCTCTCTTCTTGCAAAACACTCTGCACACCTTTCTGCAACCTCAAAAACACGATGGGAGATGTTTTCTGTGCTGGCACAGTTTCTCCCTGCCAGACATAGTGGAAAAGCTTTCTGCTAAGATGTAGACTACAAAAGACGCTAGAGACCAAGGTACGATGCTCTCCAGAGCTAAGCGCCGCTCCCCGGGCGTCTTTCGGCAGAAGCCGCGCTCCGGAGAGCACTGTGAGCGGCACAATCGTCTTTGCGCGAAGAAGCTGCTTCTTCGCCTCCGCCAGCCGGAGAGAGCGGCAGCTTCGGAAAGGTGAAGAAGGAAGCTGTACAACACTGGCATTGTGTGCGCAGCTTGCCAACTGATAGAAAGCAGTACCTTTGCACTCTCCTGCCTTTTCCAATCACATGAACATTCCATTGCAAGCTGTTTTGGACAACTTTCTCTCTCTTCTTGCAAAACACTCGGCACACCTTTCTGCAACCTCAAAAACACGATGGGAGATGTTTTCTGTGCTGGCACAGTTTCTCCCTGCCAGACATAGTGGAAAAGCTTTCTGCTAAGATGTAGACTACAAAAGACGCTAAAGACCAAGGTACGATGCTCTCCGGAGCTAAGCGCCGCTCCCGGGCGTCTTTCGGCAGAAGCCGCGCTCCGGAGAGCACTGTGAGTGGCACAATCGTCTTTGCGCGAAGAAGCCGCTTCTTCGCCTCCGCCAGCCGGAGAGAGCGGCAGCTTCGGAAAGGTGAAGAAGGAAGCTGTACAACACTGGCATTGTGTGCGCAGCTTGCCAACTGATAGAAAGCAGTACCTTTGCACTCTCCTGCCTTTTCCAATCACATGAACATTCCATTGCAAGCTGTTTTGGACAACTTTCTCTCTCTTCTTGCAAAACACTCGGCACACCTTTCTGCAACCTCCAAAACACGATGGGAGATGTTTTCTGTGCTGGCACAGTTTCTCCCTGCCAGACATAGTGGAAAAGCTTTCTGCTAAGATGTAGACTACAAAAGACGCTAGAGAACAAGGTACGATGCTCTCCGGAGCTAAGCGCCTCTCCCGGGCGTCTTTCGGCAGAAGCCGCGCTAAGGAGAGCACTGTGAGCGGCACAATCGTCTTTGCGCGAAGAAGCCGCTTCTTCGCCTCCGCCAGCCGGAGAGAGCGGCAGCTTCGGAAAGGTGAAGAAGGAAGCTGTACAACACTGGCATTGTGTGCGCAGCTTGCCAACTGATAGACAACAGTACCTTTGCACTCTCCTGCCTTTTCCAATCACATGAACATTCCATTGCAAGCTGTTTTGGACAACTTTCTCTCTCTTCTTGCAAAACACTCGGCACACCTTTCTGCAACCTCAAAAACACGATGGGAGATGTTTTCTGTGCTGGCACAGTTTCTCCCTGCCAGACATAGTGGAAAAGCTTTCTGCTAAGATGTAGACTACAAAAGACGCTAGAGACCAAGGTACGATGCTCTCCGGAGCTAAGCGCCGCTCCCGGGCGTCTTTCGGCAGAAGCCGCGCTAAGGAGAGCACTGGGAGTGGCACAATCGTCTTTGCGCGAAGAAGCCGCTTCTTCGCCTCCGCCAGCCGGAGAGAGCGGCAGCTTCGGAAAGGTGAAGAAGGAAGCTGTACAACACTGGCATTGTGTGCGCAGCTTGCCAACTGATAGAAAACAGTACCTTTGCACTCTCCGGCCTTTTCCAATCACATGAACATTCCATTGCAAGCTGTTTTGGACAACTTTCTCTCTCTTCTTGCAAAACACTCTGCACACCTTTCTGCAACCTCAAAAACACGATGGGAGATGTTTTCTGTGCTGGCACAGTTTCTCCCTGCCAGACATAGTGGAAAAGCTTTCTGCTAAGATGTAGACTACAAAAGACGCTAAAGACCAAGGTACGATGCTCTCCGGAGCTAAGCGCCGCTCCCGGGCGTCTTTCGGCAGAAGCCGCGCTCCGGAGAGCACTGTGAGCGGCACAATCGTCTTTGCGCGAAGAAGCCGCTTCTTCGCCTCCGCCAGCCGGAGAGAGCGGCAGCTTCGGAAAGGTGAAGAAGGAAGCTGTACAACACTGGCATTGTGTGCGCAGCTTGCCAACTGATAGAAAACAGTACCTTTGCACTCTCCTGCCTTTTCCAATCACATGAACATTCCATTGGAAGCTGTTTTGGACAACTTTCTCTCTCTTCTTGCAAAACACTCTGCACACCTTTCTGCAACCTCCAAAACACGATGGGAGATGTTTTCTGTGCTGGCACAGTTTCTCCCTGCCAGACATAGTGGAAAAGCTTTCTGCTAAGATGTAGACTACAAAAGACGCTAGAGAACAAGGTACGATGCTCTCCGGAGCTAAGCGCCGCTCCCGGGCGTCTTTCGGCAGAAGCCGCGCTAAGGAGAGCACTGTGAGCGGCACAATCGTCTTTGCGCGAAGAAGCCGCTTCTTCGCCTCCGCCAGCCGGAGAGAGCGGCAGCTTCGGAAAGGTGAAGAAGGAAGCTGTACAACACTGGCATTGTGTGCGCAGCTTGCCAACTGATAGACAACAGTACCTTTGCACTCTCCTGCCTTTTCCAATCACATGAACATTCCATTGCAAGCTGTTTTGGACAACTTTCTCTCTCTTCTTGCAAAACACTCTGCACACCTTTCTGCAACCTCAAAAACACGATGGGAGATGTCTTCTGTGCTGGCACAGTTTCTCCCTGCCAGACATAGTGGAAAAGCTTTCTGCTAAGATGTAGACTACAAAAGACGCTAGAGACCAAGGTACGATGCTCTCCGGAGCTAAGCGCCGCTCCCGGGCGTCTTTCGGCAGAAGCCGCGCTAAGGAGAGCACTGGGAGTGGCACAATCGTCTTTGCGCGAAGAAGCCGCTTTTTCGCCTCCGCCAGCCGGAGAGAGCGGCAGCTTCGGAAAGGTGAAGAAGGAAGCTGTACAACACTGGCATTGTGTGCGCAGCTTGCCAACTGATAGAAAACAGTACCTTTGCACTCTCCTGCCTTTTCCAATCACATGAACATTCCATTGGAAGCTGTTTTGGACAACTTTCTCTCTCTTCTTGCAAAACACTCTGCACACCTTTCTGCAACCTCAAAAACACGATGGGAGATGTTTTCTGTGCTGGCACAGTTTCTCCCTGCCAGACATAGTGGAAAAGCTTTCTGCTAAGATGTAGACTACAAAAGACGCTAGAGAACAAGGTACGATGCTCTCCAGAGCTAAGCGCCGCTCCCGGGCGTCTTTCGGCAGAAGCCGCGCTCCGGAGAGCACTGGGAGCGGCACAATCGTCTTTGCGCGAAGAAGCTGCTTCTTCGCCTCCGCCAGCCGGAGAGAGCGGCAGCTTCGGAAAGGTGAAGAAGGAAGCTGTACAACACTGGCATTGTGTGCGCAGCTTGCCAACTGATAGAAAACAGTACCTTTGCACTCTCCTGCCTTTTCCAATCACATGAACATTCCATTGGAAGCTGTTTTGGACAACTTTCTCTCTCTTCTTGCAAAACACTCTGCACACCTTTCTGCAACCTCCAAAACACGATGGGAGATGTTTTCTGTGCTGGCACAGTTTCTCCCTGCCAGACATAGTGGAAAAGCTTTCTGCTAAGATGTAGACTACAAAAGACGCTAGAGAACAAGGTACGATGCTCTCCGGAGCTAAGCGCCGCTCCCGGGCGTCTTTCGGCAGAAGCCGCGCTAAGGAGAGCACTGTGAGCGGCACAATCGTCTTTGCGCGAAGAAGCCGCTTCTTCGCCTCCGCCAGCCGGAGAGAGCGGCAGCTTCGGAAAGGTGAAGAAGGAAGCTGTACAACACTGGCATTGTGTGCGCAGCTTGCCAACTGATAGACAACAGTACCTTTGCACTCTCCTGCCTTTTCCAATCACATGAACATTCCATTGGAAGCTGTTTTGGACAACTTTCTCTCTCTTCTTGCAAAACACTCGGCACACCTTTCTGCAACCTCAAAAACACGATGGGAGATGTTTTCTGTGCTGGCACAGTTTCTCCCTGCCAGACATAGTGGAAAAGCTTTCTGCTAAGATGTAGACTACAAAAGACGCTAGAGAACAAGGTACGATGCTCTCCGGAGCTAAGCGCCGCTCCCGGGCGTCTTTCGGCAGAAGCCGCGCTAAGGAGAGCACTGGGAGTGGCACAATCGTCTTTGCGCGAAGAAGCCGCTTCTTCGCCTCCGCCAGCCGGAGAGAGCGGCAGCTTCGGAAAGGTGAAGAAGGAAGCTGTACAACACTGGCATTGTGTGCGCAGCTTGCCAACTGATAGACAACAGTACCTTTGCACTCTCCTGCCTTTTCCAATCACATGAACATTCCATTGGAAGCTGTTTTGGACAACTTTCTCTCTCTTCTTGCAAAACACTCGGCACACCTTTCTGCAACCTCAAAAACACGATGGGAGATGTTTTCTGTGCTGGCACAGTTTCTCCCTGCCAGACATAGTGGAAAAGCTTTCTGCTAAGATGTAGACTACAAAAGACGCTAGAGACCAAGGTACGATGCTCTCCGGAGCTAAGCGCCGCTCCCGGGCGTCTTTCGGCAGAAGCCGCGCTAAGGAGAGCACTGGGAGTGGCACAATCGTCTTTGCGCGAAGAAGCCGCTTCTTCGCCTCCGCCAGCCGGAGAGAGCGGCAGCTTCGGAAAGGTGAAGAAGGAAGCTGTACAACACTGGCATTGTGTGCGCAGCTTGCCAACTGATAGAAAACAGTATCTTTGCACTCTCCGGCCTTTTCCAATCACATGAACATTCCATTGCAAGCTGTTTTGGACAACTTTCTCTCTCTTCTTGCAAAACACTCTGCACACCTTTCTGCAACCTCAAAAACACGATGGGAGATGTTTTCTGTGCTGGCACAGTTTCTCCCTGCCAGACATAGTGGAAAAGCTTTCTGCTAAGATGTAGACTACAAAAGACGCTAAAGACCAAGGTACGATGCTCTCCGGAGCTAAGCGGCGCTCCCGGGCGTCTTTTGGCAGAAGCCGCGCTCCGGACAGCACTGTGAGCGGCACAATCGTCTTTGCGCGAAGAAGCCGCTTCTTCGCCTCCGCCAGCCGGAGAGAGCGGCAGCTTCGGAAAGGTGAAGAAGGAAGCTGTACAACACTGGCATTGTGTGCGCAGCTTGCCAACTGATAGAAAACAGTACCTTTGCACTCTCCTGCCTTTTCCAATCACATGAACATTCCATTGCAAGCTGTTTTGGACAACTTTCTCTCTCTTCTTGCAAAACACTCTGCACACCTTTCTGCAACCTCAAAAACACGATGGGAGATGTTTTCTGTGCTGGCACAGTTTCTCCCTGCCAGACATAGTGGAAAAGCTTTCTGCTAAGATGTAGACTACAAAAGACGCTAGAGACCAAGGTACGATGCTCTCCAGAGCTAAGCGCCGCTCCCGGGCGTCTTTCGGCAGAAGCCGCGCTCCGGAGAGCACTGTGAGCGGCACAATCGTCTTTGCGCGAAGAAGCCGCTTCTTCGCCTCCGCCAGCCGGAGAGAGCGGCAGCTTCGGAAAGGTGAAGAAGGAAGCTGTACAACACTGGCATTGCGTGCGCAGCTTGCCAACTGATAGAAAGCAGTACCTTTGCACTCTCCTGCCTTTTCCAATCACATGAACATTCCATTGCAAGCTGTTTTGGACAACTTTCTCTCTCTTCTTGCAAAACACTCTGCACACCTTTCTGCAACCTCCAAAACACGATGGGAGATGTTTTCTGTGCTGGCACAGTTTCTCCCTGCCAGACATAGTGGAAAAGCTTTCTGCTAAGATGTAGACTACAAAAGACGCTAAAGACCAAGGTACGATGCTCTCCGGAGCTAAGCGCCGCTCCCGGGCGTCTTTCGGCAGAAGCGCCGCTCCGGAGAGCACTGTGAGCGGCACAATCGTCTTTGCGCGAAGAAGCCGCTTCTTCGCCTCCGCCAGCCGGAGAGAGCGGCAGCTTCGGAAAGGTGAAGAAGGAAGCTGTACAACACTGGCATTGTGTGCGCAGCTTGCCAACTGATAGAAAACAGTACCTTTGCACTCTCCTGCCTTTTCCAATCACATGAACATTCCATTGCAAGCTGTTTTGGACAACTTTCTCTCTCTTCTTGCAAAACACTCGGCACACCTTTCTGCCACCTCAAAAACACGATGGGAGATTTTTTCTGTGCTGGCACAGTTTCTCCCTGCCAGACATAGTGGAAAAGCTTTCTGCTAAGATGTAGACTACAAAAGACGCTAGAGAACAAGGTACGATGCTCTCCGGAGCTAAGCGCCGCTCCCGGGCGTCTTTCGGCAGAAGCCGCGCTAAGGAGAGCACTGGGAGTGGCACAATCGTCTTTGCGCGAAGAAGCCGCTTCTTCGCCTCCGCCAGCCGGAGAGAGCGGCAGCTTCGGAAAGGTGAAGAAGGAAGCTGTACAACACTGGCATTGTGTGCGCAGCTTGCCAACTGATAGACAACAGTACCTTTGCACTCTCCTGCCTTTTCCAATCACATGAACATTCCATTGCAAGCTGTTTTGGACAACTTTCCTTTCTTCATGCCAAACACTTGGCAGACCCCTATGCAACCTCAAAAACACGATGGGAGATGTTTTCTGTGCTGGCACAGTTTCTCCCTGCCAGACATAGTGGAAAAGCTTTCTGCTAAGATGTAGACTACAAAAGACGCTAAAGACCAAGGTACGATGCTCTCCGGAGCTAAGAGCCGCTCCCGGGCGTCTTTCGGCAGAAGCCGCGCTCCGGAGAGCACTGTGAGCGGCACAATCGTCTTTGCGCGAAGAAGCTGCTTCTTCGCCTCCGCCAGCCGGAGAGAGCGGCAGCTTCGGAAAGGTGAAGAAGGAAGCTGTACAACACTGGCATTGTGTGCGCAGCTTGCCAACTGATAGAAAACAGTACCTTTGCACTCTCCTGCCTTTTCCAATCACATGAACATTCCATTGGAAGCTGTTTTGGACAACTTTCTCTCTCTTCTTGCAAAACAATCTGCACACATTTCTGCAACCTCAAAAACACGATGGGAGATGTTTTCTGTGCTGGCACAGTTTCTCCCTGCCAGACATAGTGGAAAAGCTTTCTGCTAAGATGTAGACTACAAAAGATGCTAGAGACCAAGGTACGATGCTCTCCGGAGCTAAGCGCCGCTCCCGGGCGTCTTTCGGCAGAAGCCGCGCTAAGGAGAGCACTGGGAGTGGCACAATCGTCTTTGCGCGAAGAAGCCGCTTTTTCGCCTCCGCCAGCCGGAGAGAGCGGCAGCTTCGGAAAGGTGAAGAAGGAAGCTGTACAACACTGGCATTGTGTGCGCAGCTTGCCAACTGATAGAAAACAGTACCTTTGCACTCTCCGGCCTTTTCCAATCACATGAACATTCCATTGCAAGCTGTTTTGGACAACTTTCCTTTCTTCATGGCAAACACTTGGCAGACCCCTATGCAACCTCAAAAACACGATGGGAGATGTTTTCTGTGCTGGCACAGTTTCTCCCTGCCAGACATAGTGGAAAAGCTTTCTGCTAAGATGTAGACTACAAAAGATGCTAAAGACCAAGGCACGATGCTCTCCGGAGCTAAGCGCCGCTCCCGGGCGTCTTTCGGCAGAAGCCGCGCTCCGGAGAGCACTGTGAGCGGCACAATCGTCTTTGCGCGAAGAAGCCGCTTCTTCGCCTCCGCCAGCCGGAGAGAGCGGCAGCTTCGGAAAGGTGAAGAAGGAAGCTGTACAACACTGGCATTGTGTGCGCAGCTTGCCAACTGATAGACAACAGTACCTTTGCACTCTCCTGCCTTTTCCAATCACATGAACATTCCATTGGAAGCTGTTTTGGACAACTTTCTCTCTCTTCTTGCAAAACACTCGGCACACCTTTCTGCAACCTCAAAAACACGATGGGAGATGTTTTCTGTGCTGGCACAGTTTCTCCCTGCCAGACATAGTGGAAAAGCTTTCTGCTAAGATGTAGACTACAAAAGACGCTAGAGAACAAGGTACGATGCTCTCCGGAGCTAAGCGCCGCTCCCGGGCGTCTTTCGGCAGAAGCCGCGCTAAGGAGAGCCCTGTGAGCGGCACAATCGTCTTTGCGCGAAGAAGCCGCTTCTTCGCCTCCGCCAGCCGGAGAGAGCGGCAGCTTCGGAAAGGTGAAGAAGGAAGCTGTACAACACTGGCATTGTGTGCGCAGCTTGCCAACTGATAGAAAGCAGTACCTTTGCACTCTCCTGCCTTTTCCAATCACATGAACATTCCATTGGAAGCTGTTTTGGACAACTTTCTCTCTCTTCTTGCAAAACACTCTGCACACCTTTCTGCAACCTCAAAAACACGATGGGAGATGTTTTCTGTGCTGGCACAGTTTCTCCCTGCCAGACATAGTGGAAAAGCTTTCTGCTAAGATGTAGACTACAAAAGACGCTAAAGACCAAGGTACGATGCTCTCCAGAGCTAAGCGCCGCTCCCGGGCGTCTTTCGGCAGAAGCGCCGCTCCGGAGAGCACTGTGAGCGGCACAATCGTCTTTGCGCGAAGAAGCCGCTTCTTCGCCTCCGCCAGCCGGAGAGAGCGGCAGCTTCGGAAAGGTGAAGAAGGAAGCTGTACAACACTGGCATTGTGTGCGCAGCTTGCCAACTGATAGAAAACAGTACCTTTGCACTCTCCTGCCTTTTCCAATCACATGAACATTCCATTGCAAGCTGTTTTGGACAACTTTCTCTCTCTTCTTGCAAAACACTCGGCACACATTTCTGCAACCTCAAAAACACGATGGGAGATGTTTTCTGTGCTGGCACAGTTTCTCCCTGCCAGACATAGTGGAAAAGCTTTCTGCTAAGATGTAGACTACAAAAGACGCTAAAGACCAAGGTACGATGCTCTCCGGAGCTAAGCGCCGCTCCCGGGCGTCTTTCGGCAGAAGCCGCGCTCAGGAGAGCACTGTGAGCGGCACAATCGTCTTTGCGCGAAGAAGCCGCTTCTTCGCCTCCGCCAGCCGGAGAGAGCGGCAGCTTCGGAAAGGTGAAGAAGGAAGCTGTACAACACTGGCATTGTGTGCGCAGCTTGCCAACTGATAGAAAACAGTACCTTTGCACTCTCCTGCCTTTTCCAATCACATGAACATTCCATTGCAAGCTGTTTTGGACAACTTTCTCTCTCTTCTTGCAAAACACTCTGCACACCTTTCTGCAACCTCAAAAACACGATGGGAGATGTTTTCTGTGCTGGCACAGTTTCTCCCTGCCAGACATAGTGGAAAAGCTTTCTGCTAAGATGTAGACTACAAAAGACGCTAAAGACCAAGGTACGATGCTCTCCGGAGCTAAGCGCCGCTCCCGGGCGTCTTTCGGCAGAAGCCGCGCTCCGGAGAGCACTGTGAGCGGCACAATCGTCTTTGCGCGAAGAAGCCGCTTCTTCGCCTCCGCCAGCCGGAGAGAGCGGCAGCTTCGGAAAGGTGAAGAAGGAAGCTGTACAACACTGGCATTGTGTGCGCAGCTTGCCAACTGATAGACAACAGTACCTTTGCACTCTCCTGCCTTTTCCAATCACATGAACATTCCATTGCAAGCTGTTTTGGACAACTTTCCTTTCTTCATGCCAAACACTTGGCAGACCCCTATGCAACCTCAAAAACACGATGGGAGATGTTTTCTGTGCTGGCACAGTTTCTCCCTGCCAGACATAGTGGAAAAGCTTTCTGCTAAGATGTAGACTACAAAAGACGCTAAAGACCAAGGTACGATGCTCTCCGGAGCTAAGAGCCGCTCCCGGGCGTCTTTCGGCAGAAGCCGCGCTCCGGAGAGCACTGTGAGCGGCACAATCGTCTTTGCGCGAAGAAGCTGCTTCTTCGCCTCCGCCAGCCGGAGAGAGCGGCAGCTTTGGAAAGGTGAAGAAGGAAGCTGTACAACACTGGCATTGTGTGCGCAGCTTGCCAACTGATAGAAAACAGTACCTTTGCACTCTCCTGCCTTTTCCAATCACATGAACATTCCATTGCAAGCTGTTTTGGACAACTTTCTCTCTCTTCTTGCAAAACAATCTGCACACATTTCTGAAACCCCAAAAACACGATGGGAGATGTTTTCTGTGCTGGCACAGTTTCTCCCTGCCTGACATAGTGGAAAAGCTTTCTGCTAAGATGTAGACTACAAAAGACGCTAGAGACCAAGGTACGATGCTCTCCGGAGCTAAGCGCCGCTCCCGGGCGTCTTTCGGCAGAAGCCGTGCTAAGGAGAGCACTGTGAGCGGCACAATCGTCTTTGCGCGAAGAAGCCGCTTCTTCGCCTCCGCCAGCCGGAGAGAGCGGCAGCTTCGGAAAGGTGAAGAAGGAAGCTGTACAACACTGGCATTGTGTGCGCAGCTTGCCAACTGATAGAAAGCAGTACCTTTGCACTCTCCTGCCTTTTCCAATCACATGAACATTCCATTGCAAGCTGTTTTGGACAACTTTCTCTCTCTTCTTGCAAAACACTCTGCACACCTTTCTGCAACCTCAAAAACACGATGGGAGATGTTTTCTGTGCTGGCACAGTTTCTCCCTGCCAGACATAGTGGAAAAGCTTTCTGCTAAGATGTAGACTACAAAAGACGCTAGAGAACAAGGTACGATGCTCTCCGGAGCTAAGCGCCGCTCCCGGGCGTCTTTCGGCAGAAGCCGCGCTAAGGAGAGCACTGTGAGCGGCACAATCGTCTTTGCGCGAAGAAGCCGCTTCTTCGCCTCCGCCAGCCGGAGAGAGCGGCAGCTTCGGAAAGGTGAAGAAGGAAGCTGTACAACACTGGCATTGTGTGCGCAGCTTGCCAACTGATAGACAACAGTACCTTTGCACTCTCCGGCCTTTTCCAATCACATGAACATTCCATTGCAAGCTGTTTTGGACAACTTTCTCTCTCTTCTTGCAAAACACTCGGCACACCTTTCTGCAACCTCAAAAACACGATGGGAGATGTTTTCTGTGCTGGCACAGTTTCTCCCTGCCAGACATAGTGGAAAAGCTTTCTGCTAAGATGTAGACTACAAAAGACGCTAGAGACCAAGGTACGATGCTCTCCGGAGCTAAGCGCCGCTCCCGGGCGTCTTTCGGCAGAAGCCGCGCTAAGGAGAGCACTGGGAGTGGCACAATCGTCTTTGCGCGAAGAAGCCGCTTCTTCGCCTCCGCCAGCCGGAGAGAGCGGCAGCTTCGGAAAGGTGAAGAAGGAAGCTGTACAACACTGGCATTGTGTGCGCAGCTTGCCAACTGATAGAAAACAGTACCTTTGCACTCTCCGGCCTTTTCCAATCACATGAACATTCCATTGGAAGCTGTTTTGGACAACTTTCTCTCTCTTCTTGCAAAACACTCTGCACACCTTTCTGCAACCTCAAAAACACGATGGGAGATGTTTTCTGTGCTGGCACAGTTTCTCCCTGCCAGACATAGTGGAAAAGCTTTCTGCTAAGATGTAGACTACAAAAGACGCTAAAGACCAAGGTACGATGCTCTCCGGAGCTAAGCGCCGCTCCCGGGCGTCTTTCGGCAGAAGCCGCGCTCCGGAGAGCACTGTGAGCGGCACAATCGTCTTTGCGCGAAGAAGCCGCTTCTTCGCCTCCGCCAGCCGGAGAGAGCGGCAGCTTCGGAAAGGTGAAGAAGGAAGCTGTACAACACTGGCATTGTGTGCGCAGCTTGCCAACTGATAGAAAACAGTACCTTTGCACTCTCCTGCCTTTTCCAATCACATGAACATTCCATTGGAAGCTGTTTTGGACAACTTTCTCTCTCTTCTTGCAAAACACTCTGCACACCTTTCTGCAACCTCCAAAACACGATGGGAGATGTTTTCTGTGCTGGCACAGTTTCTCCCTGCCAGACATAGTGGAAAAGCTTTCTGCTAAGATGTAGACTACAAAAGACGCTAGAGAACAAGGTACGATGCTCTCCGGAGCTAAGCGCCGCTCCCGGGCGTCTTTCGGCAGAAGCCGCGCTAAGGAGAGCACTGTGAGCGGCACAATCGTCTTTGCGCGAAGAAGCCGCTTCTTCGCCTCCGCCAGCCGGAGAGAGCGGCAGCTTCGGAAAGGTGAAGAAGGAAGCTGTACAACACTGGCATTGTGTGCGCAGCTTGCCAACTGATAGACAACAGTACCTTTGCACTCTCCTGCCTTTTCCAATCACATGAACATTCCATTGCAAGCTGTTTTGGACAACTTTCTCTCTCTTCTTGCAAAACACTCTGCACACCTTTCTGCAACCTCAAAAACACGATGGGAGATGTTTTCTGTGCTGGCACAGTTTCTCCCTGCCAGACATAGTGGAAAAGCTTTCTGCTAAGATGTAGACTACAAAAGACGCTAGAGACCAAGGTACGATGCTCTCCGGAGCTAAGCGCCGCTCCCGGGCGTCTTTCGGCAGAAGCCGCGCTAAGGAGAGCACTGGGAGTGGCACAATCGTCTTTGCGCGAAGAAGCCGCTTTTTCGCCTCCGCCAGCCGGAGAGAGCGGCAGCTTCGGAAAGGTGAAGAAGGAAGCTGTACAACACTGGCATTGTGTGCGCAGCTTGCCAACTGATAGAAAACAGTACCTTTGCACTCTCCTGCCTTTTCCAATCACATGAACATTCCATTGCAAGCTGTTTTGGACAACTTTCTCTCTCTTCTTGCAAAACACTCTGCACACCTTTCTGCAACCTCAAAAACACGATGGGAGATGTTTTCTGTGCTGGCACAGTTTCTCCCTGCCAGACATAGTGGAAAAGCTTTCTGCTAAGATGTAGACTACAAAAGACGCTAGAGACCAAGGTACGATGCTCTCCAGAGCTAAGCGCCGCTCCCGGGCGTCTTTCGGCAGAAGCCGCGCTCCGGAGAGCACTGGGAGCGGCACAATCGTCTTTGCGCGAAGAAGCTGCTTCTTCGCCTCCGCCAGCCGGAGAGAGCGGCAGCTTCGGAAAGGTGAAGAAGGAAGCTGTACAACACTGGCATTGTGTGCGCAGCTTGCCAACTGATAGAAAACAGTACCTTTGCACTCTCCTGCCTTTTCCAATCACATGAACATTCCATTGCAAGCTGTTTTGGACAACTTTCTCTCTCTTCTTGCAAAACACTCGGCACACCTTTCTGCAACCTCAAAAACACGATGGGAGATGTTTTCTGTGCTGGCACAGTTTCTCCCTGCCAGACATAGTGGAAAAGCTTTCTGCTAAGATGTAGACTACAAAAGACGCTAAAGACCAAGGTACGATGCTCTCCGGAGCTAAGCGCCGCTCCCGGGCGTCTTTCGGCAGAAGCCGCGCTCCGGAGAGCACTGTGAGCGGCACAATCGTCTTTGCGCGAAGAAGCCGCTTCTTCGCCTCCGCCAGCCGGAGAGAGCGGCAGCTTCGGAAAGGTGAAGAAGGAAGCTGTACAACACTGGCATTGTGTGCGCAGCTTGCCAACTGATAGAAAGCAGTACCTTTGCACTCTCCTGCCTTTTCCAATCACATGAACATTCCATTGGAAGCTGTTTTGGACAACTTTCTCTCTCTTCTTGCAAAACACTCTGCACACATTTCTGCAACCTCAAAAACACGATGGGAGATGTTTTCTGTGCTGGCACAGTTTCTCCCTGCCAGACATAGTGGAAAAGCTTTCTGCTAAGATGTAGACTACAAAAGACGCTAGAGAACAAGGTACGATGCTCTCCGGAGCTAAGCGCCGCTCCCGGGCGTCTTTCGGCAGAAGCCGCGCTAAGGAGAGCACTGTGAGCGGCACAATCGTCTTTGCGCGAAGAAGCCGCTTCTTCGCCTCCGCCAGCCGGAGAGAGCGGCAGCTTCGGAAAGGTGAAGAAGGAAGCTGTACAACACTGGCATTGTGTGCGCAGCTTGCCAACTGATAGACAACAGTACCTTTGCACTCTCCGGCCTTTTCCAATCACATGAACATTCCATTGCAAGCTGTTTTGGACAACTTTCTCTCTCTTCTTGCAAAACACTCGGCACACCTTTCTGCAACCTCAAAAACACGATGGGAGATGTTTTCTGTGCTGGCACAGTTTCTCCCTGCCAGACATAGTGGAAAAGCTTTCTGCTAAGATGTAGACTACAAAAGACGCTAGAGACCAAGGTACGATGCTCTCCGGAGCTAAGCGCCGCTCCCGGGCGTCTTTCGGCAGAAGCCGCGCTAAGGAGAGCACTGGGAGTGGCACAATCGTCTTTGCGCGAAGAAGCCGCTTCTTCGCCTCCGCCAGCCGGAGAGAGCGGCAGCTTCGGAAAGGTGAAGAAGGAAGCTGTACAACACTGGCATTGTGTGCGCAGCTTGCCAACTGATAGAAAACAGTACCTTTGCACTCTCCGGCCTTTTCCAATCACATGAACATTCCATTGCAAGCTGTTTTGGACAACTTTCTCTCTCTTCTTGCAAAACACTCTGCACACCTTTCTGCAACCTCAAAAACACGATGGGAGATGTTTTCTGTGCTGGCACAGTTTCTCCCTGCCAGACATAGTGGAAAAGCTTTCTGCTAAGATGTAGACTACAAAAGACGCTAAAGACCAAGGTACGATGCTCTCCGGAGCTAAGCGCCGCTCCCGGGCGTCTTTCGGCAGAAGCCGCGCTCCGGACAGCACTGTGAGCGGCACAATCGTCTTTGCGCGAAGAAGCCGCTTCTTCGCCTCCGCCAGCCGGAGAGAGCGGCAGCTTTGGAAAGGTGAAGAAGGAAGCTGTACAACACTGGCATTGTGTGCGCAGCTTGCCAACTGATAGAAAACAGTACCTTTGCACTCTCCTGCCTTTTCCAATCACATGAACATTCCATTGCAAGCTGTTTTGGACAACTTTCTCTCTCTTCTTGCAAAACACTCTGCACACCTTTCTGCAACCTCAAAAACACGATGGGAGATGTTTTCTGTGCTGGCACAGTTTCTCCCTGCCAGACATAGTGGAAAAGCTTTCTGCTAAGATGTAGACTACAAAAGACGCTAGAGAACAAGGTACGATGCTCTCCAGAGCTAAGCGCCGCTCCCGGGCGTCTTTCGGCAGAAGCCGCGCTCCGGAGAGCACTGTGAGCGGCACAATCGTCTTTGCGCGAAGAAGCCGCTTCTTCGCCTCCGCCAGCCGGAGAGAGCGGCAGCTTCGGAAAGGTGAAGAAGGAAGCTGTACAACACTGGCATTGTGTGCGCAGCTTGCCAACTGATAGAAAGCAGTACCTTTGCACTCTCCTGCCTTTTCCAATCACATGAACATTCCATTGGAAGCTGTTTTGGACAACTTTCTCTCTCTTCTTGCAAAACACTCTGCACACCTTTCTGCAACCTCAAAAACACGATGGGAGATGTTTTCTGTGCTGGCACAGTTTCTCCCTGCCAGACATAGTGGAAAAGCTTTCTGCTAAGATGTAGACTACAAAAGACGCTAAAGACCAAGGTACGATGCTCTCCGGAGCTAAGCGCCGCTCCCGGGCGTCTTTCGGCAGAAGCCTTGCTCCGGAGAGCACTGTGAGCGGCACAATCGTCTTTGCGCGAAGAAGCCGCTTCTTCGCCTCCGCCAGCCGGAGAGAGCGGCAGCTTCGGAAAGGTGAAGAAGGAAGCTGTACAACACTGGCATTGTGTGCGCAGCTTGCCAACTGATAGAAAGCAGTACCTTTGCACTCTCCTGCCTTTTCCAATCACATGAACATTCCATTGCAAGCTGTTTTGGACAACTTTCTCTCTCTTCTTGCAAAACACTCTGCACACCTTTCTGCAACCTCAAAAACACGATGGGAGATGTTTTCTGTGCTGGCACAGTTTCTCCCTGCCAGACATAGTGGAAAAGCTTTCTGCTAAGATGTAGACTACAAAAGACGCTAGAGAACAAGGTACGATGCTCTCCGGAGCTAAGCGCCGCTCCCGGGCGTCTTTCGGCAGAAGCCGCGCTAAGGAGAGCACTGGGAGTGGCACAATCCTCTTTGCGCGAAGAAGCCGCTTCTTCGCCTCCGCCAGCCGGAGAGAGCGGCAGCTTCGGAAAGGTGAAGAAGGAAGCTGTACAACACTGGCATTGTGTGCGCAGCTTGCCAACTGATAGAAAACAGTACCTTTGCACTCTCCTGCCTTTTCCAATCACATGAACATTCCATTGCAAGCTGTTTTGGACAACTTTCTCTCTCTTCTTGCAAAACACTCTGCACACCTTTCTGCAACCTCAAAAACACGATGGGAGATGTTTTCTGTGCTGGCACAGTTTCTCCCTGCCAGACATAGTGGAAAAGCTTTCTGCTAAGATGTAGACTACAAAAGACGCTAGAGAACAAGGTACGATGCTCTCCGGAGCTAAGCGCCGCTCCCGGGCGTCTTTCGGCAGAAGCCTTGCTCCGGAGAGCACTGTGAGCGGCACAATCGTCTTTGCGCGAAGAAGCCGCTTCTTCGCCTCCGCCAGCCGGAGAGAGCGGCAGCTTCGGAAAGGTGAAGAAGGAAGCTGTACAACACTGGCATTGTGTGCGCAGCTTGCCAACTGATAGAAAGCAGTACCTTTGCACTCTCCTGCCTTTTCCAATCACATGAACATTCCATTGGAAGCTGTTTTGGACAACTTTCTCTCTCTTCTTGCAAAACACTCTGCACACCTTTCTGCAACCTCCAAAACACGATGGGAGATGTTTTCTGTGCTGGCACAGTTTCTCCCTGCCAGACATAGTGGAAAAGCTTTCTGCTAAGATGTAGACTACAAAAGACGCTAGAGAACAAGGTACGATGCTCTCCAGAGCTAAGCGCCGCTCCCGGGCGTCTTTCGGCAGAAGCGCCGCTCCGGAGAGCACTGTGAGCGGCACAATCGTCTTTGCGCGAAGAAGCCGCTTCTTCGCCTCCGCCAGCCGGAGAGAGCGGCAGCTTCGGAAAGGTGAAGAAGGAAGCTGTACAACACTGGCATTGTGTGCGCAGCTTGCCAACTGATAGAAAACAGTACCTTTGCACTCTCCTGCCTTTTCCAATCACATGAACATTCCATTGCAAGCTGTTTTGGACAACTTTCTCTCTCTTCTTGCAAAACACTCGGCACACATTTCTGCAACCTCAAAAACACGATGGGAGATGTTTTCTGTGCTGGCACAGTTTCTCCCTGCCAGACATAGTGGAAAAGCTTTCTGCTAAGATGTAGACTACAAAAGACGCTAAAGACCAAGGTACGATGCTCTCCGGAGCTAAGCGCCGCTCCCGGGCGTCTTTCGGCAGAAGCCTTGCTCCGGAGAGCACTGTGAGCGGCACAATCGTCTTTGCGCGAAGAAGCCGCTTCTTCGCCTCCGCCAGCCGGAGAGAGCGGCAGCTTCGGAAAGGTGAAGAAGGAAGCTGTACAACACTGGCATTGTGTGCGCAGCTTGCCAACTGATAGACAACAGTACCTTTGCACTCTCCTGCCTTTTCCAATCACATGAACATTCCATTGCAAGCTGTTTTGGACAACTTTCCTTTCTTCATGCCAAACACTTGGCAGACCCCTATGCAACCTCAAAAACACGATGGGAGATGTTTTCTGTGCTGGCACAGTTTCTCCCTGCCAGACATAGTGGAAAAGCTTTCTGCTAAGATGTAGACTACAAAAGACGCTAAAGACCAAGGCACGATGCTCTCCGGAGCTAAGAGCCGCTCCCGGGCGTCTTTCGGCAGAAGCCGCGCTCCGGAGAGCACTGTGAGCGGCACAATCGTCTTTGCGCGAAGAAGCTGCTTCTTCGCCTCCGCCAGCCGGAGAGAGCGGCAGCTTTGGAAAGGTGAAGAAGGAAGCTGTACAACACTGGCATTGTGTGCGCAGCTTGCCAACTGATAGAAAACAGTACCTTTGCACTCTCCTGCCTTTTCCAATCACATGAACATTCCATTGGAAGCTGTTTTGGACAACTTTCTCTCTCTTCTTGCAAAACAATCTGCACACATTTCTGCAACCTCAAAAACACGATGGGAGATGTTTTCTGTGCTGGCACAGTTTCTCCCTGCCTGACATAGTGGAAAAGCTTTCTGCTAAGATGTAGACTACAAAAGACGCTAGAGACCAAGGTACGATGCTCTCCGGAGCTAAGCGCCGCTCCCGGGCGTCTTTCGGCAGAAGCCGTGCTAAGGAGAGCACTGTGAGCGGCACAATCGTCTTTGCGCGAAGAAGCCGCTTCTTCGCCTCCGCCAGCCGGAGAGAGCGGCAGCTTCGGAAAGGTGAAGAAGGAAGCTGTACAACACTGGCATTGTGTGCGCAGCTTGCCAACTGATAGACAACAGTACCTTTGCACTCTCCGGCCTTTTCCAATCACATGAACATTCCATTGGAAGCTGTTTTGGACAACTTTCTCTCTCTTCTTGCAAAACACTCGGCACACCTTTCTGCAACCTCCAAAACACGATGGGAGATGTTTTCTGTGCTGGCACAGTTTCTCCCTGCCAGACATAGTGGAAAAGCTTTCTGCTAAGATGTAGACTACAAAAGACGCTAGAGACCAAGGTACGATGCTCTCCGGAGCTAAGCGCCGCTCCCGGGCGTCTTTCGGCAGAAGCCGCGCTAAGGAGAGCACTGGGAGTGGCACAATCGTCTTTGCGCGAAGAAGCCGCTTCTTCGCCTCCGCCAGCCGGAGAGAGCGGCAGCTTCGGAAAGGTGAAGAAGGAAGCTGTACAACACTGGCATTGTGTGCGCAGCTTGCCAACTGATAGAAAACAGTACCTTTGCACTCTCCGGCCTTTTCCAATCACATGAACATTCCATTGCAAGCTGTTTTGGACAACTTTCTCTCTCTTCTTGCAAAACACTCTGCACACCTTTCTGCAACCTCCAAAACACGATGGGAGATGTTTTCTGTGCTGGCACAGTTTCTCCCTGCCAGACATAGTGGAAAAGCTTTCTGCTAAGATGTAGACTACAAAAGACGCTAAAGACCAAGGTACGATGCTCTCCGGAGCTAAGCGCCGCTCCCGGGCGTCTTTCGGCAGAAGCCGCGCTCCGGAGAGCACTGTGAGCGGCACAATCGTCTTTGCGCGAAGAAGCCGCTTCTTCGCCTCCGCCAGCCGGAGAGAGCGGCAGCTTCGGAAAGGTGAAGAAGGAAGCTGTACAACACTGGCATTGTGTGCGCAGCTTGCCAACTGATAGAAAACAGTACCTTTGCACTCTCCTGCCTTTTCCAATCACATGAACATTCCATTGCAAGCTGTTTTGGACAACTTTCTCTCTCTTCTTGCAAAACACTCTGCACACCTTTCTGCAACCTCAAAAACACGATGGGAGATGTTTTCTGTGCTGGCACAGTTTCTCCCTGCCAGACATAGTGGAAAAGCTTTCTGCTAAGATGTAGACTACAAAAGACGCTAAAGACCAAGGTACGATGCTCTCCGGAGCTAAGCGCCGCTGCCGGGCGTCTTTCGGCAGAAGCCGCGCTCCGGACAGCACTGTGAGTGGCACAATCGTCTTTGCGCGAAGAAGCCGCTTCTTCGCCTCCGCCAGCCGGAGAGAGCGGCAGCTTCGGAAAGGTGAAGAAGGAAGCTGTACAACACTGGCATTGTGTGCGCAGCTTGCCAACTGATAGACAACAGTACCTTTGCACTCTCCGGCCTTTTCCAATCACATGAACATTCCATTGCAAGCTGTTTTGGACAACTTTCTCTCTCTTCTTGCAAAACACTCGGCACACCTTTCTGCAACCTCAAAAACACGATGGGAGATGTTTTCTGTGCTGGCACAGTTTCTCCCTGCCAGACATAGTGGAAAAGCTTTCTGCTAAGATGTAGACTACAAAAGACGCTAGAGACCAAGGTACGATGCTCTCCGGAGCTAAGCGCCGCTCCCGGGCGTCTTTCGGCAGAAGCCGCGCTAAGGAGAGCACTGGGAGTGGCACAATCGTGTTTGCGCGAAGAAGCCGCTTTTTCGCCTCCGCCAGCCGGAGAGAGCGGCAGCTTCGGAAAGGTGAAGAAGGAAGCTGTACAACACTGGCATTGTGTGCGCAGCTTGCCAACTGATAGAAAACAGTACCTTTGCACTCTCCTGCCTTTTCCAATCACATGAACATTCCATTGGAAGCTGTTTTGGACAACTTTCTCTCTCTTCTTGCAAAACACTCTGCACACCTTTCTGCAACCTCAAAAACACGATGGGAGATGTTTTCTGTGCTGGCACAGTTTCTCCCTGCCAGACATAGTGGAAAAGCTTTCTGCTAAGATGTAGACTACAAAAGACGCTAGAGACCAAGGTACGATGCTCTCCAGAGCTAAGCGCCGCTCCCGGGCGTCTTTCGGCAGAAGCCGCGCTCCGGAGAGCACTGTGAGCGGCACAATCGTCTTTGCGCGAAGAAGCTGCTTCTTCGCCTCCGCCAGCCGGAGAGAGCGGCAGCTTCGGAAAGGTGAAGAAGGAAGCTGTACAACACTGGCATTGTGTGCGCAGCTTGCCAACTGATAGAAAACAGTACCTTTGCACTCTCCTGCCTTTTCCAATCACATGAACATTCCATTGCAAGCTGTTTTGGACAACTTTCTCTCTCTTCTTGCAAAACACTCGGCACACCTTTCTGCAACCTCAAAAACACGATGGGAGATGTTTTCTGTGCTGGCACAGTTTCTCCCTGCCAGACATAGTGGAAAAGCTTTCTGCTAAGATGTAGACTACAAAAGACGCTAAAGACCAAGGTACGATGCTCTCCGGAGCTAAGCGCCGCTCCCGGGCGTCTTTCGGCAGAAGCCGCGCTCCGGAGAGCACTGTGAGCGGCACAATCGTCTTTGCGCGAAGAAGCCGCTTCTTCGCCTCCGCCAGCCGGAGAGAGCGGCAGCTTCGGAAAGGTGAAGAAGGAAGCTGTACAACACTGGCATTGTGTGCGCAGCTTGCCAACTGATAGAAAGCAGTACCTTTGCACTCTCCTGCCTTTTCCAATCACATGAACATTCCATTGCAAGCTGTTTTGGACAACTTTCTCTCTCTTCTTGCAAAACACTCGGCACACCTTTCTGCAACCTCCAAAACACGATGGGAGATGTTTTCTGTGCTGGCACAGTTTCTCCCTGCCAGACATAGTGGAAAAGCTTTCTGCTAAGATGTAGACTACAAAAGACGCTAGAGAACAAGGTACGATGCTCTCCGGAGCTAAGCGCCTCTCCCGGGCGTCTTTCGGCAGAAGCCGCGCTAAGGAGAGCACTGTGAGCGGCACAATCGTCTTTGCGCGAAGAAGCCGCTTCTTCGCCTCCGCCAGCCGGAGAGAGCGGCAGCTTCGGAAAGGTGAAGAAGGAAGCTGTACAACACTGGCATTGTGTGCGCAGCTTGCCAACTGATAGACAACAGTACCTTTGCACTCTCCTGCCTTTTCCAATCACATGAACATTCCATTGCAAGCTGTTTTGGACAACTTTCTCTCTCTTCTTGCAAAACACTCGGCACACCTTTCTGCAACCTCAAAAACACGATGGGAGATGTTTTCTGTGCTGGCACAGTTTCTCCCTGCCAGACATAGTGGAAAAGCTTTCTGCTAAGATGTAGACTACAAAAGACGCTAGAGACCAAGGTACGATGCTCTCCGGAGCTAAGCGCCGCTCCCGGGCGTCTTTCGGCAGAAGCCGCGCTAAGGAGAGCACTGGGAGTGGCACAATCGTCTTTGCGCGAAGAAGCCGCTTCTTCGCCTCCGCCAGCCGGAGAGAGCGGCAGCTTCGGAAAGGTGAAGAAGGAAGCTGTACAACACTGGCATTGTGTGCGCAGCTTGCCAACTGATAGAAAACAGTACCTTTGCACTCTCCGGCCTTTTCCAATCACATGAACATTCCATTGGAAGCTGTTTTGGACAACTTTCTCTCTCTTCTTGCAAAACACTCTGCACACCTTTCTGCAACCTCAAAAACACGATGGGAGATGTTTTCTGTGCTGGCACAGTTTCTCCCTGCCAGACATAGTGGAAAAGCTTTCTGCTAAGATGTAGACTACAAAAGACGCTAAAGACCAAGGTACGATGCTCTCCGGAGCTAAGCGCCGCTCCCGGGCGTCTTTCGGCAGAAGCCGCGCTCCGGAGAGCACTGTGAGCGGCACAATCGTCTTTGCGCGAAGAAGCCGCTTCTTCGCCTCCGCCAGCCGGAGAGAGCGGCAGCTTCGGAAAGGTGAAGAAGGAAGCTGTACAACACTGGCATTGTGTGCGCAGCTTGCCAACTGATAGAAAACAGTACCTTTGCACTCTCCTGCCTTTTCCAATCACATGAACATTCCATTGGAAGCTGTTTTGGACAACTTTCTCTCTCTTCTTGCAAAACACTCTGCACACCTTTCTGCAACCTCCAAAACACGATGGGAGATGTTTTCTGTGCTGGCACAGTTTCTCCCTGCCAGACATAGTGGAAAAGCTTTCTGCTAAGATGTAGACTACAAAAGACGCTAGAGAACAAGGTACGATGCTCTCCGGAGCTAAGCGCCGCTCCCGGGCGTCTTTCGGCAGAAGCCGCGCTAAGGAGAGCACTGTGAGCGGCACAATCGTCTTTGCGCGAAGAAGCCGCTTCTTCGCCTCCGCCAGCCGGAGAGAGCGGCAGCTTCGGAAAGGTGAAGAAGGAAGCTGTACAACACTGGCATTGTGTGCGCAGCTTGCCAACTGATAGACAACAGTACCTTTGCACTCTCCTGCCTTTTCCAATCACATGAACATTCCATTGCAAGCTGTTTTGGACAACTTTCTCTCTCTTCTTGCAAAACACTCTGCACACCTTTCTGCAACCTCAAAAACACGATGGGAGATGTTTTCTGTGCTGGCACAGTTTCTCCCTGCCAGACATAGTGGAAAAGCTTTCTGCTAAGATGTAGACTACAAAAGACGCTAGAGACCAAGGTACGATGCTCTCCGGAGCTAAGCGCCGCTCCCGGGCGTCTTTCGGCAGAAGCCGCGCTAAGGAGAGCACTGGGAGTGGCACAATCGTCTTTGCGCGAAGAAGCCGCTTTTTCGCCTCCGCCAGCCGGAGAGAGCGGCAGCTTCGGAAAGGTGAAGAAGGAAGCTGTACAACACTGGCATTGTGTGCGCAGCTTGCCAACTGATAGAAAACAGTACCTTTGCACTCTCCTGCCTTTTCCAATCACATGAACATTCCATTGGAAGCTGTTTTGGACAACTTTCTCTCTCTTCTTGCAAAACACTCTGCACACCTTTCTGCAACCTCAAAAACACGATGGGAGATGTTTTCTGTGCTGGCACAGTTTCTCCCTGCCAGACATAGTGGAAAAGCTTTCTGCTAAGATGTAGACTACAAAAGACGCTAGAGAACAAGGTACGATGCTCTCCAGAGCTAAGCGCCGCTCCCGGGCGTCTTTCGGCAGAAGCCGCGCTCCGGAGAGCACTGGGAGCGGCACAATCGTCTTTGCGCGAAGAAGCTGCTTCTTCGCCTCCGCCAGCCGGAGAGAGCGGCAGCTTCGGAAAGGTGAAGAAGGAAGCTGTACAACACTGGCATTGTGTGCGCAGCTTGCCAACTGATAGACAACAGTACCTTTGCACTCTCCTGCCTTTTCCAATCACATGAACATTCCATTGCAAGCTGTTTTGGACAACTTTCTCTCTCTTCTTGCAAAACACTCTGCACACCTTTCTGCAACCTCAAAAACACGATGGGAGATGTTTTCTGTGCTGGCACAGTTTCTCCCTGCCAGACATAGTGGAAAAGCTTTCTGCTAAGATGTAGACTACAAAAGACGCTAAAGACCAAGGTACGATGCTCTCCGGAGCTAAGCGCCGCTCCCGGGCGTCTTTCGGCAGAAGCCGCGCTCCGGACAGCACTGTGAGCGGCACAATCGTCTTTGCGCGAAGAAGCCGCTTCTTCGCCTCCGCCAGCCGGAGAGAGCGGCAGCTTCGGAAAGGTGAAGAAGGAAGCTGTACAACACTGGGATTGTGTGCGCAGCTTGCCAACTGATAGAAAACAGTACCTTTGCACTCTCCTGCCTTTTCCAATCACATGAACATTCCATTGCAAGCTGTTTTGGACAACTTTCTCTCTCTTCTTGCAAAACACTCTGCACACCTTTCTGCAACCTCCAAAACACGATGGGAGATGTTTTCTGTGCTGGCACAGTTTCTCCCTGCCAGACATAGTGGAAAAGCTTTCTGCTAAGATGTAGACTACAAAAGACGCTAGAGAACAAGGTACGATGCTCTCCAGAGCTAAGCGCCGCTCCCGGGCGTCTTTCGGCAGAAGCCGCGCTCCGGAGAGCACTGTGAGCGGCACAATCGTCTTTGCGCGAAGAAGCCGCTTCTTCGCCTCCGCCAGCCGGAGAGAGCGGCAGCTTCGGAAAGGTGAAGAAGGAAGCTGTACAACACTGGCATTGTGTGCGCAGCTTGCCAACTGATAGAAAGCAGTACCTTTGCACTCTCCTGCCTTTTCCAATCACATGAACATTCCATTGGAAGCTGTTTTGGACAACTTTCTCTCTCTTCTTGCAAAACACTCTGCACACCTTTCTGCAACCTCAAAAACACGATGGGAGATGTTTTCTGTGCTGGCACAGTTTCTCCCTGCCAGACATAGTGGAAAAACTTTCTGCTAAGATGTAGACTACAAAAGACGCTAAAGACCAAGGTACGATGCTCTCCGGAGCTAAGCGCCGCTCCCGGGCGTCTTTCGGCAGAAGCCGCGCTCCGGAGAGCACTGTGAGCGGCACAATCGTCTTTGCGCGAAGAAGCCGCTTCTTCGCCTCCGCCAGCCGGAGAGAGCGGCAGCTTCGGAAAGGTGAAGAAGGAAGCTGTACAACACTGGCATTGTGTGCGCAGCTTGCCAACTGATAGAAAGCAGTACCTTTGCACTCTCCTGCCTTTTCCAATCACATGAACATTCCATTGCAAGCTGTTTTGGACAACTTTCTCTCTCTTCTTGCAAAACACTCTGCACACCTTTCTGCAACCTCAAAAACACGATGGGAGATGTTTTCTGTGCTGGCACAGTTTCTCCCTGCCAGACATAGTGGAAAAGCTTTCTGCTAAGATGTAGACTACAAAAGACGCTAAAGACCAAGGTACGATGCTCTCCAGAGCTAAGCGCCGCTCCCGGGCGTCTTTCGGCAGAAGCCGCGCTAAGGAGAGCACTGGGAGTGGCACAATCCTCTTTGCGCGAAGAAGCCGCTTCTTCGCCTCCGCCAGCCGGAGAGAGCGGCAGCTTCGGAAAGGTGAAGAAGGAAGCTGTACAACACTGGCATTGTGTGCGCAGCTTGCCAACTGATAGAAAACAGTACCTTTGCACTCTCCTGCCTTTTCCAATCACATGAACATTCCATTGCAAGCTGTTTTGGACAACTTTCTCTCTCTTCTTGCAAAACACTCTGCACACCTTTCTGCAACCTCAAAAACACGATGGGAGATGTTTTCTGTGCTGGCACAGTTTCTCCCTGCCAGACATAGTGGAAAAGCTTTCTGCTAAGATGTAGACTACAAAAGACGCTAGAGAACAAGGTACGATGCTCTCCGGAGCTAAGCGCCGCTCCCGGGCGTCTTTCGGCAGAAGCCTTGCTCCGGAGAGCACTGTGAGCGGCACAATCGTCTTTGCGCGAAGAAGCCGCTTCTTCGCCTCCGCCAGCCGGAGAGAGCGGCAGCTTCGGAAAGGTGAAGAAGGAAGCTGTACAACACTGGCATTGTGTGCGCAGCTTGCCAACTGATAGAAAGCAGTACCTTTGCACTCTCCTGCCTTTTCCAATCACATGAACATTCCATTGGAAGCTGTTTTGGACAACTTTCTCTCTCTTCTTGCAAAACACTCTGCACACCTTTCTGCAACCTCCAAAACACGATGGGAGATGTTTTCTGTGCTGGCACAGTTTCTCCCTGCCAGACATAGTGGAAAAGCTTTCTGCTAAGATGTAGACTACAAAAGACGCTAGAGAACAAGGTACGATGCTCTCCAGAGCTAAGCGCCGCTCCCGGGCGTCTTTCGGCAGAAGCCGCGCTCCGGAGAGCACTGTGAGCGGCACAATCGTCTTTGCGCGAAGAAGCCGCTTCTTCGCCTCCGCCAGCCGGAGAGAGCGGCAGCTTCGGAAAGGTGAAGAAGGAAGCTGTACAACACTGGCATTGTGTGCGCAGCTTGCCAACTGATAGAAAACAGTACCTTTGCACTCTCCTGCCTTTTCCAATCACATGAACATTCCATTGCAAGCTGTTTTGGACAACTTTCTCTCTCTTCTTGCAAAACACTCGGCACACCTTTCTGCAACCTCAAAAACACGATGGGAGATGTTTTCTGTGCTGGCACAGTTTCTCCCTGCCAGACATAGTGGAAAAGCTTTCTGCTAAGATGTAGACTACAAAAGACGCTAAAGACCAAGGTACGATGCTCTCCGGAGCTAAGCGCCGCTCCCGGGCGTCTTTCGGCAGAAGCCGCGCTCCGGAGAGCACTGTGAGCGGCACAATCGTCTTTGCGCGAAGAAGCCGCTTCTTCGCCTCCGCCAGCCGGAGAGAGCGGCAGCTTCGGAAAGGTGAAGAAGGAAGCTGTACAACACTGGCATTGTGTGCGCAGCTTGCCAACTGATAGAAAACAGTACCTTTGCACTCTCCGGCCTTTTCCAATCACATGAACATTCCATTGCAAGCTGTTTTGGACAACTTTCTCTCTCTTCTTGCAAAACACTCTGCACACCTTTCTGCAACCTCAAAAACACGATGGGAGATGTTTTCTGTGCTGGCACAGTTTCTCCCTGCCAGACATAGTGGAAAAGCTTTCTGCTAAGATGTAGACTACAAAAGACGCTAAAGACCAAGGTACGATGCTCTCCGGAGCTAAGCGCCGCTCCCGGGCGTCTTTCGGCAGAAGCCGCGCTCCGGAGAGCACTGTGAGCGGCACAATCGTCTTTGCGCGAAGAAGCCGCTTCTTCGCCTCCGCCAGCCGGAGAGAGCGGCAGCTTCGGAAAGGTGAAGAAGGAAGCTGTACAACACTGGCATTGTGTGCGCAGCTTGCCAACTGATAGACAACAGTACCTTTGCACTCTCCTGCCTTTTCCAATCACATGAACATTCCATTGCAAGCTGTTTTGGACAACTTTCCTTTCTTCATGCCAAACACTTGGCAGACCCCTATGCAAACTCAAAAACACGATGGGAGATGTTTTCTGTGCTGGCACAGTTTCTCCCTGCCAGACATAGTGGAAAAGCTTTCTGCTAAGATGTAGACTACAAAAGACGCTAAAGACCAAGGTACGATGCTCTCCGGAGCTAAGAGCCGCTCCCGGGCGTCTTTCGGCAGAAGCCGCGCTCCGGAGAGCACTGTGAGCGGCACAATCGTCTTTGCGCGAAGAAGCTGCTTCTTCGCCTCCGCCAGCCGGAGAGAGCGGCAGCTTTGGAAAGGTGAAGAAGGAAGCTGTACAACACTGGCATTGTGTGCGCAGCTTGCCAACTGATAGAAAACAGTACCTTTGCACTCTCCTGCCTTTTCCAATCACATGAACATTCCATTGGAAGCTGTTTTGGACAACTTTCTCTCTCTTCTTGCAAAACAATCTGCACACCTTTCTGCAACCTCAAAAACACGATGGGAGATGTTTTCTGTGCTGGCACAGTTTCTCCCTGCCTGACATAGTGGAAAAGCTTTCTGCTAAGATGTAGACTACAAAAGACGCTAGAGACCAAGGTACGATGCTCTCCGGAGCTAAGCGCCGCTCCCGGGCGTCTTTCGGCAGAAGCCGTGCTAAGGAGAGCACTGTGAGCGGCACAATCGTCTTTGCGCGAAGAAGCCGCTTCTTCGCCTCCGCCAGCCGGAGAGAGCGGCAGCTTCGGAAAGGTGAAGAAGGAAGCTGTACAACACTGGCATTGTGTGCGCAGCTTGCCAACTGATAGAAAGCAGTACCTTTGCACTCTCCTGCCTTTTCCAATCACATGAACATTCCATTGGAAGCTGTTTTGGACAACTTTCTCTCTCTTCTTGCAAAACACTCTGCACACCTTTCTGCAACCTCAAAAACACGATGGGAGATGTTTTCTGTGCTGGCACAGTTTCTCCCTGCCAGACATAGTGGAAAAGCTTTCTGCTAAGATGTAGACTACAAAAGACGCTAGAGAACAAGGTACGATGCTCTCCGGAGCTAAGCGCCGCTCCCGGGCGTCTTTCGGCAGAAGCCGCGCTAAGGAGAGCCCTGTGAGCGGCACAATCGTCTTTGCGCGAAGAAGCCGCTTCTTCGCCTCCGCCAGCCGGAGAGAGCGGCAGCTTCGGAAAGGTGAAGAAGGAAGCTGTACAACACTGGCATTGTGTGCGCAGCTTGCCAACTGATAGACAACAGTACCTTTGCACTCTCCGGCCTTTTCCAATCACATGAACATTCCATTGCAAGCTGTTTTGGACAACTTTCTCTCTCTTCTTGCAAAACACTCTGCACACCTTTCTGCAACCTCAAAAACACGATGGGAGATGTTTTCTGTGCTGGCACAGTTTCTCCCTGCCAGACATAGTGGAAAAGCTTTCTGCTAAGATGTAGACTACAAAAGACGCTAGAGACCAAGGTACGATGCTCTCCGGAGCTAAGCGCCGCTCCCGGGCGTCTTTCGGCAGAAGCCGCGCTAAGGAGAGCACTGGGAGTGGCACAATCGTCTTTGCGCGAAGAAGCCGCTTCTTCGCCTCCGCCAGCCGGAGAGAGCGGCAGCTTCGGAAAGGTGAAGAAGGAAGCTGTACAACACTGGCATTGTGTGCGCAGCTTGCCAACTGATAGAAAACAGTACCTTTGCACTCTCCGGCCTTTTCCAATCACATGAACATTCCATTGCAAGCTGTTTTGGACAACTTTCTCTCTCTTCTTGCAAAACACTCTGCACACCTTTCTGCAACCTCCAAAACACGATGGGAGATGTTTTCTGTGCTGGCACAGTTTCTCCCTGCCAGACATAGTGGAAAAGCTTTCTGCTAAGATGTAGACTACAAAAGACGCTAAAGACCAAGGTACGATGCTCTCCGGAGCTAAGCGCCGCTCCCGGGCGTCTTTCGGCAGAAGCCGCGCTCCGGAGAGCACTGTGAGCGGCACAATCGTCTTTGCGCGAAGAAGCCGCTTCTTCGCCTCCGCCAGCCGGAGAGAGCGGCAGCTTCGGAAAGGTGAAGAAGGAAGCTGTACAACACTGGCATTGTGTGCGCAGCTTGCCAACTGATAGAAAACAGTACCTTTGCACTCTCCTGCCTTTTCCAATCACATGAACATTCCATTGCAAGCTGTTTTGGACAACTTTCTCTCTCTTCTTGCAAAACACTCGGCACACCTTTCTGCAACCTCAAAAACACGATGGGAGATGTTTTCTGTGCTGGCACAGTTTCTCCCTGCCAGACATAGTGGAAAAGCTTTCTGCTAAGATGTAGACTACAAAAGACGCTAGAGACCAAGGTACGATGCTCTCCGGAGCTAAGCGCCGCTCCCGGGCGTCTTTCGGCAGAAGCCGCGCTAAGGAGAGCACTGGGAGTGGCACAATCGTCTTTGCGCGAAGAAGCCGCTTCTTCGCCTCCGCCAGCCGGAGAGAGCGGCAGCTTCGGAAAGGTGAAGAAGGAAGCTGTACAACACTGGCATTGTGTGCGCAGCTTGCCAACTGATAGAAAACAGTACCTTTGCACTCTCCGGCCTTTTCCAATCACATGAACATTCCATTGCAAGCTGTTTTGGACAACTTTCTCTCTCTTCTTGCAAAACACTCTGCACACCTTTCTGCAACCTCAAAAACACGATGGGAGATGTTTTCTGTGCTGGCACAGTTTCTCCCTGCCAGACATAGTGGAAAAGCTTTCTGCTAAGATGTAGACTACAAAAGACGCTAAAGACCAAGGTACGATGCTCTCCGGAGCTAAGCGCCGCTCCCGGGCGTCTTTCGGCAGAAGCCGCGCTCCGGACAGCACTGTGAGCGGCACAATCGTCTTTGCGCGAAGAAGCCGCTTCTTCGCCTCCGCCAGCCGGAGAGAGCGGCAGCTTTGGAAAGGTGAAGAAGGAAGCTGTACAACACTGGCATTGTGTGCGCAGCTTGCCAACTGATAGAAAACAGTACCTTTGCACTCTCCTGCCTTTTCCAATCACATGAACATTCCATTGCAAGCTGTTTTGGACAACTTTCTCTCTCTTCTTGCAAAACACTCTGCACACCTTTCTGCAACCTCAAAAACACGATGGGAGATGTTTTCTGTGCTGGCACAGTTTCTCCCTGCCAGACATAGTGGAAAAGCTTTCTGCTAAGATGTAGACTACAAAAGACGCTAGAGAACAAGGTACGATGCTCTCCAGAGCTAAGCGCCGCTCCCGGGCGTCTTTCGGCAGAAGCCGCGCTCCGGAGAGCACTGTGAGCGGCACAATCGTCTTTGCGCGAAGAAGCCGCTTCTTCGCCTCCGCCAGCCGGAGAGAGCGGCAGCTTCGGAAAGGTGAAGAAGGAAGCTGTACAACACTGGCATTGTGTGCGCAGCTTGCCAACTGATAGAAAGCAGTACCTTTGCACTCTCCTGCCTTTTCCAATCACATGAACATTCCATTGGAAGCTGTTTTGGACAACTTTCTCTCTCTTCTTGCAAAACACTCTGCACACCTTTCTGCAACCTCAAAAACACGATGGGAGATGTTTTCTGTGCTGGCACAGTTTCTCCCTGCCAGACATAGTGGAAAAGCTTTCTGCTAAGATGTAGACTACAAAAGACGCTAAAGACCAAGGTACGATGCTCTCCGGAGCTAAGCGCCGCTCCCGGGCGTCTTTCGGCAGAAGCCGCGCTCCGGAGAGCACTGTGAGCGGCACAATCGTCTTTGCGCGAAGAAGCCGCTTCTTCGCCTCCGCCAGCCGGAGAGAGCGGCAGCTTCGGAAAGGTGAAGAAGGAAGCTGTACAACACTGGCATTGTGTGCGCAGCTTGCCAACTGATAGAAAGCAGTACCTTTGCACTCTCCTGCCTTTTCCAATCACATGAACATTCCATTGCAAGCTGTTTTGGACAACTTTCTCTCTCTTCTTGCAAAACACTCGGCACACCTTTCTGCAACCTCAAAAACACGATGGGAGATGTTTTCTGTGCTGGCACAGTTTCTCCCTGCCAGACATAGTGGAAAAGCTTTCTGCTAAGATGTAGACTACAAAAGACGCTAGAGAACAAGGTACGATGCTCTCCGGAGCTAAGCGCCGCTCCCGGGCGTCTTTCGGCAGAAGCCGCGCTAAGGAGAGCACTGGGAGTGGCACAATCCTCTTTGCGCGAAGAAGCCGCTTCTTCGCCTCCGCCAGCCGGAGAGAGCGGCAGCTTCGGAAAGGTGAAGAAGGAAGCTGTACAACACTGGCATTGTGTGCGCAGCTTGCCAACTGATAGAAAACAGTACCTTTGCACTCTCCTGCCTTTTCCAATCACATGAACATTCCATTGCAAGCTGTTTTGGACAACTTTCTCTCTCTTCTTGCAAAACACTCTGCACACCTTTCTGCAACCTCAAAAACACGATGGGAGATGTTTTCTGTGCTGGCACAGTTTCTCCCTGCCAGACATAGTGGAAAAGCTTTCTGCTAAGATGTAGACTACAAAAGACGCTAGAGAACAAGGTACGATGCTCTCCGGAGCTAAGCGCCGCTCCCGGGCGTCTTTCGGCAGAAGCCTTGCTCCGGAGAGCACTGTGAGCGGCACAATCGTCTTTGCGCGAAGAAGCCGCTTCTTCGCCTCCGCCAGCCGGAGAGAGCGGCAGCTTCGGAAAGGTGAAGAAGGAAGCTGTACAACACTGGCATTGTGTGCGCAGCTTGCCAACTGATAGAAAGCAGTACCTTTGCACTCTCCTGCCTTTTCCAATCACATGAACATTCCATTGGAAGCTGTTTTGGACAACTTTCTCTCTCTTCTTGCAAAACACTCTGCACACCTTTCTGCAACCTCCAAAACACGATGGGAGATGTTTTCTGTGCTGGCACAGTTTCTCCCTGCCAGACATAGTGGAAAAGCTTTCTGCTAAGATGTAGACTACAAAAGACGCTAGAGAACAAGGTACGATGCTCTCCAGAGCTAAGCGCCGCTCCCGGGCGTCTTTCGGCAGAAGCGCCGCTCCGGAGAGCACTGTGAGCGGCACAATCGTCTTTGCGCGAAGAAGCCGCTTCTTCGCCTCCGCCAGCCGGAGAGAGCGGCAGCTTCGGAAAGGTGAAGAAGGAAGCTGTACAACACTGGCATTGTGTGCGCAGCTTGCCAACTGATAGAAAACAGTACCTTTGCACTCTCCGGCCTTTTCCAATCACATGAACATTCCATTGCAAGCTGTTTTGGACAACTTTCTCTCTCTTCTTGCAAAACACTCGGCACACATTTCTGCAACCTCAAAAACACGATGGGAGATGTTTTCTGTGCTGGCACAGTTTCTCCCTGCCAGACATAGTGGAAAAGCTTTCTGCTAAGATGTAGACTACAAAAGACGCTAAAGACCAAGGTACGATGCTCTCCGGAGCTAAGCGCCGCTCCCGGGCGTCTTTCGGCAGAAGCCGCGCTCCGGAGAGCACTGTGAGCGGCACAATCGTCTTTGCGCGAAGAAGCCGCTTCTTCGCCTCCGCCAGCCGGAGAGAGCGGCAGCTTCGGAAAGGTGAAGAAGGAAGCTGTACAACACTGGCATTGTGTGCGCAGCTTGCCAACTGATAGAAAACAGTACCTTTGCACTCTCCGGCCTTTTCCAATCACATGAACATTCCATTGCAAGCTGTTTTGGACAACTTTCTCTCTCTTCTTGCAAAACACTCTGCACACCTTTCTGCAACCTCAAAAACACGATGGGAGATGTTTTCTGTGCTGGCACAGTTTCTCCCTGCCAGACATAGTGGAAAAGCTTTCTGCTAAGATGTAGACTACAAAAGACGCTAAAGACCAAGGTACGATGCTCTCCGGAGCTAAGCGCCGCTCCCGGGCGTCTTTCGGCAGAAGCCGCGCTCCGGAGAGCACTGTGAGCGGCACAATCGTCTTTGCGCGAAGAAGCCGCTTCTTCGCCTCCGCCAGCCGGAGAGAGCGGCAGCTTCGGAAAGGTGAAGAAGGAAGCTGTACAACACTGGCATTGTGTGCGCAGCTTGCCAACTGATAGACAACAGTACCTTTGCACTCTCCTGCCTTTTCCAATCACATGAACATTCCATTGCAAGCTGTTTTGGACAACTTTCCTTTCTTCATGCCAAACACTTGGCAGACCCCTATGCAACCTCAAAAACACGATGGGAGATGTTTTCTGTGCTGGCACAGTTTCTCCCTGCCAGACATAGTGGAAAAGCTTTCTGCTAAGATGTAGACTACAAAAGACGCTAAAGACCAAGGTACGATGCTCTCCGGAGCTAAGAGCCGCTCCCGGGCGTCTTTCGGCAGAAGCCGCGCTCCGGAGAGCACTGTGAGCGGCACAATCGTCTTTGCGCGAAGAAGCTGCTTCTTCGCCTCCGCCAGCCGGAGAGAGCGGCAGCTTTGGAAAGGTGAAGAAGGAAGCTGTACAACACTGGCATTGTGTGCGCAGCTTGCCAACTGATAGAAAACAGTACCTTTGCACTCTCCTGCCTTTTCCAATCACATGAACATTCCATTGGAAGCTGTTTTGGACAACTTTCTCTCTCTTCTTGCAAAACAATCTGCACACATTTCTGCAACCTCAAAAACACGATGGGAGATGTTTTCTGTGCTGGCACAGTTTCTCCCTGCCTGACATAGTGGAAAAGCTTTCTGCTAAGATGTAGACTACAAAAGACGCTAGAGACCAAGGTACGATGCTCTCCGGAGCTAAGCGCCGCTCCCGGGCGTCTTTCGGCAGAAGCCGTGCTAAGGAGAGCACTGTGAGCGGCACAATCGTCTTTGCGCGAAGAAGCCGCTTCTTCGCCTCCGCCAGCCGGAGAGAGCGGCAGCTTCGGAAAGGTGAAGAAGGAAGCTGTACAACACTGGCATTGTGTGCGCAGCTTGCCAACTGATAGAAAGCAGTACCTTTGCACTCTCCTGCCTTTTCCAATCACATGAACATTCCATTGGAAGCTGTTTTGGACAACTTTCTCTCTCTTCTTGCAAAACACTCTGCACACCTTTCTGCAACCTCAAAAACACGATGGGAGATGTTTTCTGTGCTGGCACAGTTTCTCCCTGCCAGACATAGTGGAAAAGCTTTCTGCTAAGATGTAGACTACAAAAGACGCTAAAGACCAAGGTACGATGCTCTCCGGAGCTAAGCGCCGCTCCCGGGCGTCTTTCGGCAGAAGCCGCGCTCCGGACAGCACTGTGAGCGGCACAATCGTCTTTGCGCGAAGAAGCCGCTTCTTCGCCTCCGCCAGCCGGAGAGAGCGGCAGCTTCGGAAAGGTGAAGAAGGAAGCTGTACAACACTGGCATTGTGTGCGCAGCTTGCCAACTGATAGAAAACAGTACCTTTGCACTCTCCTGCCTTTTCCAATCACATGAACATTCCATTGCAAGCTGTTTTGGACAACTTTCTCTCTCTTCTTGCAAAACACTCGGCACACATTTCTGCAACCTCAAAAACACGATGGGAGATGTTTTCTGTGCTGGCACAGTTTCTCCCTGCCAGACATAGTGGAAAAGCTTTCTGCTAAGATGTAGACTACAAAAGACGCTAAAGACCAAGGTACGATGCTCTCCGGAGCTAAGCGCCGCTCCCGGGCGTCTTTCGGCAGAAGCCGCGCTCCGGAGAGCACTGTGAGCGGCACAATCGTCTTTGCGCGAAGAAGCCGCTTCTTCGCCTCCGCCAGCCGGAGAGAGCGGCAGCTTCGGAAAGGTGAAGAAGGAAGCTGTACAACACTGGCATTGTGTGCGCAGCTTGCCAACTGATAGAAAACAGTACCTTTGCACTCTCCGGCCTTTTCCAATCACATGAACATTCCATTGCAAGCTGTTTTGGACAACTTTCTCTCTCTTCTTGCAAAACACTCTGCACACCTTTCTGCAACCTCAAAAACACGATGGGAGATGTTTTCTGTGCTGGCACAGTTTCTCCCTGCCAGACATAGTGGAAAAGCTTTCTGCTAAGATGTAGACTACAAAAGACGCTAAAGACCAAGGTACGATGCTCTCCGGAGCTAAGCGCCGCTCCCGGGCGTCTTTCGGCAGAAGCCGCGCTCCGGAGAGCACTGTGAGCGGCACAATCGTCTTTGCGCGAAGAAGCCGCTTCTTCGCCTCCGCCAGCCGGAGAGAGCGGCAGCTTCGGAAAGGTGAAGAAGGAAGCTGTACAACACTGGCATTGTGTGCGCAGCTTGCCAACTGATAGAAAACAGTACCTTTGCACTCTCCTGCCTTTTCCAATCACATGAACATTCCATTGCAAGCTGTTTTGGACAACTTTCCTTTCTTCATGCCAAACACTTGGCAGACCCCTATGCAACCTCAAAAACACGATGGGAGATGTTTTCTGTGCTGGCACAGTTTCTCCCTGCCAGACATAGTGGAAAAGCTTTCTGCTAAGATGTAGACTACAAAAGACGCTAAAGACCAAGGTACGATGCTCTCCGGAGCTAAGAGCCGCTCCCGGGCGTCTTTCGGCAGAAGCCGCGCTCCGGACAGCACTGTGAGCGGCACAATCGTCTTTGCGCGAAGAAGCTGCTTCTTCGCCTCCGCCAGCCGGAGAGAGCGGCAGCTTTGGAAAGGTGAAGAAGGAAGCTGTACAACACTGGCATTGTGTGCGCAGCTTGCCAACTGATAGAAAACAGTACCTTTGCACTCTCCTGCCTTTTCCAATCACATGAACATTCCATTGGAAGCTGTTTTGGACAACTTTCTCTCTCTTCTTGCAAAACAATCTGCACACATTTCTGCAACCTCAAAAACACGATGGGAGATGTTTTCTGTGCTGGCACAGTTTCTCCCTGCCTGACATAGTGGAAAAGCTTTCTGCTAAGATGTAGACTACAAAAGACGCTAGAGACCAAGGTACGATGCTCTCCGGAGCTAAGCGCCGCTCCCGGGCGTCTTTCGGCAGAAGCCGTGCTAAGGAGAGCACTGTGAGCGGCACAATCGTCTTTGCGCGAAGAAGCCGCTTCTTCGCCTCCGCCAGCCGGAGAGAGCGGCAGCTTCGGAAAGGTGAAGAAGGAAGCTGTACAACACTGGCATTGTGTGCGCAGCTTGCCAACTGATAGAAAGCAGTACCTTTGCACTCTCCTGCCTTTTCCAATCACATGAACATTCCATTGGAAGCTGTTTTGGACAACTTTCTCTCTCTTCTTGCAAAACACTCTGCACACCTTTCTGCAACCTCAAAAACACGATGGGAGATGTTTTCTGTGCTGGCACAGTTTCTCCCTGCCAGACATAGTGGAAAAGCTTTCTGCTAAGATGTAGACTACAAAAGACGCTAGAGAACAAGGTACGATGCTCTCCGGAGCTAAGCGCCGCTGCCGGGCGTCTTTCGGCAGAAGCCGCGCTAAGGAGAGCCCTGTGAGCGGCACAATCGTCTTTGCGCGAAGAAGCCGCTTCTTCGCCTCCGCCAGCCGGAGAGAGCGGCAGCTTCGGAAAGGTGAAGAAGGAAGCTGTACAACACTGGCATTGTGTGCGCAGCTTGCCAACTGATAGACAACAGTACCTTTGCACTCTCCGGCCTTTTCCAATCACATGAACATTCCATTGCAAGCTGTTTTGGACAACTTTCTCTCTCTTCTTGCAAAACACTCGGCACACCTTTCTGCAACCTCAAAAACACGATGGGAGATGTTTTCTGTGCTGGCACAGTTTCTCCCTGCCAGACATAGTGGAAAAGCTTTCTGCTAAGATGTAGACTACAAAAGACGCTAGAGACCAAGGTACGATGCTCTCCGGAGCTAAGCGCCGCTCCCGGGCGTCTTTCGGCAGAAGCCGCGCTAAGGAGAGCACTGGGAGTGGCACAATCGTCTTTGCGCGAAGAAGCCGCTTCTTCGCCTCCGCCAGCCGGAGAGAGCGGCAGCTTCGGAAAGGTGAAGAAGGAAGCTGTACAACACTGGCATTGTGTGCGCAGCTTGCCAACTGATAGAAAACAGTACCTTTGCACTCTCCGGCCTTTTCCAATCACATGAACATTCCATTGCAAGCTGTTTTGGACAACTTTCTCTCTCTTCTTGCAAAACACTCTGCACACCTTTCTGCAACCTCAAAAACACGATGGGAGATGTTTTCTGTGCTGGCACAGTTTCTCCCTGCCAGACATAGTGGAAAAGCTTTCTGCTAAGATGTAGACTACAAAAGACGCTAGAGAACAAGGTACGATGCTCTCCGGAGCTAAGCGCCGCTCCCGGGCGTCTTTCGGCAGAAGCCTTGCTCCGGAGAGCACTGTGAGCGGCACAATCGTCTTTGCGCGAAGAAGCCGCTTCTTCGCCTCCGCCAGCCGGAGAGAGCGGCAGCTTCGGAAAGGTGAAGAAGGAAGCTGTACAACACTGGCATTGTGTGCGCAGCTTGCCAACTGATAGAAAGCAGTACCTTTGCACTCTCCTGCCTTTTCCAATCACATGAACATTCCATTGCAAGCTGTTTTGGACAACTTTCTCTCTCTTCTTGCAAAACACTCGGCACACCTTTCTGCAACCTCAAAAACACGATGGGAGATGTTTTCTGTGCTGGCACAGTTTCTCCCTGCCAGACATAGTGGAAAAGCTTTCTGCTAAGATGTAGACTACAAAAGACGCTAAAGACCAAGGTACGATGCTCTCCGGAGCTAAGCGCCGCTCCCGGGCGTCTTTCGGCAGAAGCCGCGCTCCGGACAGCACTGTGAGCGGCACAATCGTCTTTGCGCGAAGAAGCCGCTTCTTCGCCTCCGCCAGCCGGAGAGAGCGGCAGCTTTGGAAAGGTGAAGAAGGAAGCTGTACAACACTGGCACTGTGTGCGCAGCTTGCCAACTGATAGAAAACAGTACCTTTGCACTCTCCTGCCTTTTCCAATCACATGAACATTCCATTGCAAGCTGTTTTGGACAACTTTCTCTCTCTTCTTGCAAAACACTCTGCACACCTTTCTGCAACCTCAAAAACACGATGGGAGATGTTTTCTGTGCTGGCACAGTTTCTCCCTGCCAGACATAGTGGAAAAGCTTTCTGCTAAGATGTAGACTACAAAAGACGCTAGAGAACAAGGTACGATGCTCTCCAGAGCTAAGCGCCGCTCCCGGGCGTCTTTCGGCAGAAGCCGCGCTCCGGAGAGCACTGTGAGCGGCACAATCGTCTTTGCGCGAAGAAGCCGCTTCTTCGCCTCCGCCAGCCGGAGAGAGCGGCAGCTTCGGAAAGGTGAAGAAGGAAGCTGTACAACACTGGCATTGTGTGCGCAGCTTGCCAACTGATAGAAAGCAGTACCTTTGCACTCTCCTGCCTTTTCCAATCACATGAACATTCCATTGGAAGCTGTTTTGGACAACTTTCTCTCTCTTCTTGCAAAACACTCTGCACACCTTTCTGCAACCTCCAAAACACGATGGGAGATGTTTTCTGTGCTGGCACAGTTTCTCCCTGCCAGACATAGTGGAAAAGCTTTCTGCTAAGATGTAGACTACAAAAGACGCTAAAGACCAAGGTACGATGCTCTCCGGAGCTAAGCGCCGCTCCCGGGCGTCTTTCGGCAGAAGCCGCGCTCCGGAGAGCACTGTGAGCGGCACAATCGTCTTTGCGCGAAGAAGCCGCTTCTTCGCCTCCGCCAGCCGGAGAGAGCGGCAGCTTCGGAAAGGTGAAGAAGGAAGCTGTACAACACTGGCATTGTGTGCGCAGCTTGCCAACTGATAGAAAGCAGTACCTTTGCACTCTCCTGCCTTTTCCAATCACATGAACATTCCATTGGAAGCTGTTTTGGACAACTTTCTCTCTCTTCTTGCAAAACACTCTGCACACCTTTCTGCAACCTCAAAAACACGATGGGAGATGTTTTCTGTGCTGGCACAGTTTCTCCCTGCCAGACATAGTGGAAAAGCTTTCTGCTAAGATGTAGACTACAAAAGACGCTAGAGAACAAGGTACGATGCTCTCCGGAGCTAAGCGCCGCTCCCGGGCGTCTTTCGGCAGAAGCCGCGCTAAGGAGAGCACTGGGAGTGGCACAATCCTCTTTGCGCGAAGAAGCCGCTTCTTCGCCTCCGCCAGCCGGAGAGAGCGGCAGCTTCGGAAAGGTGAAGAAGGAAGCTGTACAACACTGGCATTGTGTGCGCAGCTTGCCAACTGATAGAAAACTACCTTTGCACTCTCCTGCCTTTTCCAATCACATGAACATTCCATTGCAAGCTGTTTTGGACAACTTTCTCTCTCTTCTTGCAAAACACTCTGCACACCTTTCTGCAACCTCAAAAACACGATGGGAGATGTTTTCTGTGCTGGCACAGTTTCTCCCTGCCAGACATAGTGGAAAAGCTTTCTGCTAAGATGTAGACTACAAAAGACGCTAGAGAACAAGGTACGATGCTCTCCGGAGCTAAGCGCCGCTCCCGGGCGTCTTTCGGCAGAAGCCTTGCTCCGGAGAGCACTGTGAGCGGCACAATCGTCTTTGCGCGAAGAAGCCGCTTCTTCGCCTCCGCCAGCCGGAGAGAGCGGCAGCTTCGGAAAGGTGAAGAAGGAAGCTGTACAACACTGGCATTGTGTGCGCAGCTTGCCAACTGATAGAAAGCAGTACCTTTGCACTCTCCTGCCTTTTCCAATCACATGAACATTCCATTGCAAGCTGTTTTGGACAACTTTCTCTCTCTTCTTGCAAAACACTCTGCACACCTTTCTGCAACCTCCAAAACACGATGGGAGATGTTTTCTGTGCTGGCACAGTTTCTCCCTGCCAGACATAGTGGAAAAGCTTTCTGCTAAGATGTAGACTACAAAAGACGCTAGAGAACAAGGTACGATGCTCTCCAGAGCTAAGCGCCGCTCCCGGGCGTCTTTCGGCAGAAGCGCCGCTCCGGAGAGCACTGTGAGCGGCACAATCGTCTTTGCGCGAAGAAGCCGCTTCTTCGCCTCCGCCAGCCGGAGAGAGCGGCAGCTTCGGAAAGGTGAAGAAGGAAGCTGTACAACACTGGCATTGTGTGCGCAGCTTGCCAACTGATAGAAAACAGTACCTTTGCACTCTCCTGCCTTTTCCAATCACATGAACATTCCATTGCAAGCTGTTTTGGACAACTTTCTCTCTCTTCTTGCAAAACACTCGGCATACCTTTCTGCAACCTCAAAAACACGATGGGAGATGTTTTCTGTGCTGGCACAGTTTCTCCCTGCCAGACATAGTGGAAAAGCTTTCTGCTAAGATGTAGACTACAAAAGACGCTAAAGACCAAGGTACGATGCTCTCCGGAGCTAAGCGCCGCTCCCGGGCGTCTTTCGGCAGAAGCCGCGCTCCGGAGAGCACTGTGAGCGGCACAATCGTCTTTGCGCGAAGAAGCCGCTTCTTCGCCTCCGCCAGCCGGAGAGAGCGGCAGCTTCGGAAAGGTGAAGAAGGAAGCTGTACAACACTGGCATTGTGTGCGCAGCTTGCCAACTGATAGAAAACAGTACCTTTGCACTCTCCGGCCTTTTCCAATCACATGAACATTCCATTGCAAGCTGTTTTGGACAACTTTCTCTCTCTTCTTGCAAAACACTCTGCACACCTTTCTGCAACCTCAAAAACACGATGGGAGATGTTTTCTGTGCTGGCACAGTTTCTCCCTGCCAGACATAGTGGAAAAGCTTTCTGCTAAGATGTAGACTACAAAAGACGCTAAAGACCAAGGTACGATGCTCTCCGGAGCTAAGCGCCGCTCCCGGGCGTCTTTCGGCAGAAGCCGCGCTCCGGAGAGCACTGTGAGCGGCACAATCGTCTTTGCGCGAAGAAGCCGCTTCTTCGCCTCCGCCAGCCGGAGAGAGCGGCAGCTTCGGAAAGGTGAAGAAGGAAGCTGTACAACACTGGCATTGTGTGCGCAGCTTGCCAACTGATAGACAACAGTACCTTTGCACTCTCCTGCCTTTTCCAATCACATGAACATTCCATTGCAAGCTGTTTTGGACAACTTTCCTTTCTTCATGCCAAACACTTGGCAGACCCCTATGCAACCTCAAAAACACGATGGGAGATGTTTTCTGTGCTGGCACAGTTTCTCCCTGCCAGACATAGTGGAAAAGCTTTCTGCTAAGATGTAGACTACAAAAGACGCTAAAGACCAAGGTACGATGCTCTCCGGAGCTAAGAGCCGCTCCCGGGCGTCTTTCGGCAGAAGCCGCGCTCCGGAGAGCACTGTGAGCGGCACAATCGTCTTTGCGCGAAGAAGCTGCTTCTTCGCCTCCGCCAGCCGGAGAGAGCGGCAGCTTTGGAAAGGTGAAGAAGGAAGCTGTACAACACTGGCATTGTGTGCGCAGCTTGCCAACTGATAGAAAACAGTACCTTTGCACTCTCCTGCCTTTTCCAATCACATGAACATTCCATTGGAAGCTGTTTTGGACAACTTTCTCTCTCTTCTTGCAAAACAATCTGCACACATTTCTGCAACCTCAAAAACACGATGGGAGATGTTTTCTGTGCTGGCACAGTTTCTCCCTGCCTGACATAGTGGAAAAGCTTTCTGCTAAGATGTAGACTACAAAAGACGCTAGAGACCAAGGTACGATGCTCTCCGGAGCTAAGCGCCGCTCCCGGGCGTCTTTCGGCAGAAGCCGTGCTAAGGAGAGCACTGTGAGCGGCACAATCGTCTTTGCGCGAAGAAGCCGCTTCTTCGCCTCCGCCAGCCGGAGAGAGCGGCAGCTTCGGAAAGGTGAAGAAGGAAGCTGTACAACACTGGCATTGTGTGCGCAGCTTGCCAACTGATAGAAAGCAGTACCTTTGCACTCTCCTGCCTTTTCCAATCACATGAACATTCCATTGGAAGCTGTTTTGGACAACTTTCTCTCTCTTCTTGCAAAACACTCTGCACACCTTTCTGCAACCTCAAAAACACGATGGGAGATGTTTTCTGTGCTGGCACAGTTTCTCCCTGCCAGACATAGTGGAAAAGCTTTCTGCTAAGATGTAGACTACAAAAGACGCTAGAGAACAAGGTACGATGCTCTCCGGAGCTAAGCGCCGCTCCCGGGCGTCTTTCGGCAGAAGCCGCGCTAAGGAGAGCCCTGTGAGCGGCACAATCGTCTTTGCGCGAAGAAGCCGCTTCTTCGCCTCCGCCAGCCGGAGAGAGCGGCAGCTTCGGAAAGGTGAAGAAGGAAGCTGTACAACACTGGCATTGTGTGCGCAGCTTGCCAACTGATAGACAACAGTACCTTTGCACTCTCCGGCCTTTTCCAATCACATGAACATTCCATTGCAAGCTGTTTTGGACAACTTTCTCTCTCTTCTTGCAAAACACTCGGCACACCTTTCTGCAACCTCAAAAACACGATGGGAGATGTTTTCTGTGCTGGCACAGTTTCTCCCTGCCAGACATAGTGGAAAAGCTTTCTGCTAAGATGTAGACTACAAAAGACGCTAGAGACCAAGGTACGATGCTCTCCGGAGCTAAGCGCCGCTCCCGGGCGTCTTTCGGCAGAAGCCGCGCTAAGGAGAGCACTGGGAGTGGCACAATCGTCTTTGCGCGAAGAAGCCGCTTCTTCGCCTCCGCCAGCCGGAGAGAGCGGCAGCTTCGGAAAGGTGAAGAAGGAAGCTGTACAACACTGGCATTGTGTGCGCAGCTTGCCAACTGATAGAAAACAGTACCTTTGCACTCTCCGGCCTTTTCCAATCACATGAACATTCCATTGCAAGCTGTTTTGGACAACTTTCTCTCTCTTCTTGCAAAACACTCTGCACACCTTTCTGCAACCTCCAAAACACGATGGGAGATGTTTTCTGTGCTGGCACAGTTTCTCCCTGCCAGACATAGTGGAAAAGCTTTCTGCTAAGATGTAGACTACAAAAGACGCTAAAGACCAAGGTACGATGCTCTCCGGAGCTAAGCGCCGCTCCCGGGCGTCTTTCGGCAGAAGCCGCGCTAAGGAGAGCACTGTGAGCGGCACAATCGTCTTTGCGCGAAGAAGCCGCTTCTTCGCCTCCGCCAGCCGGAGAGAGCGGCAGCTTCGGAAAGGTGAAGAAGGAAGCTGTACAACACTGGCATTGTGTGCGCAGCTTGCCAACTGATAGAAAACAGTACCTTTGCACTCTCCTGCCTTTTCCAATCACATGAACATTCCATTGCAAGCTGTTTTGGACAACTTTCTCTCTCTTCTTGCAAAACACTCGGCACACCTTTCTGCAACCTCAAAAACACGATGGGAGATGTTTTCTGTGCTGGCACAGTTTCTCCCTGCCAGACATAGTGGAAAAGCTTTCTGCTAAGATGTAGACTACAAAAGACGCTAAAGACCAAGGTACGCTGCTCTCCGGAGCTAAGCGCCGCTCCCGGGCGTCTTTCGGCAGAAGCCGCGCTCCGGAGAGCACTGTGAGCGGCACAATCGTCTTTGCGCGAAGAAGCCGCTTCTTCGCCTCCGCCAGCCGGAGAGAGCGGCAGCTTCGGAAAGGTGAAGAAGGAAGCTGTACAACACTGGCATTGTGTGCGCAGCTTGCCAACTGATAGAAAGCAGTACCTTTGCACTCTCCTGCCTTTTCCAATCACATGAACATTCCATTGGAAGCTGTTTTGGACAACTTTCTCTCTCTTCTTGCAAAACACTCGGCACACCTTTCTGCAACCTCCAAAACACGATGGGAGATGTTTTCTGTGCTGGCACAGTTTCTCCCTGCCAGACATAGTGGAAAAGCTTTCTGCTAAGATGTAGACTACAAAAGACGCTAGAGAACAAGGTACGATGCTCTCCGGAGCTAAGCGCCTCTCCCGGGCGTCTTTCGGCAGAAGCCGCGCTAAGGAGAGCACTGTGAGCGGCACAATCGTCTTTGCGCGAAGAAGCCGCTTCTTCGCCTCCGCCAGCCGGAGAGAGCGGCAGCTTCGGAAAGGTGAAGAAGGAAGCTGTACAACACTGGCATTGTGTGCGCAGCTTGCCAACTGATAGACAACAGTACCTTTGCACTCTCCTGCCTTTTCCAATCACATGAACATTCCATTGCAAGCTGTTTTGGACAACTTTCTCTCTCTTCTTGCAAAACACTCGGCACACCTTTCTGCAACCTCAAAAACACGATGGGAGATGTTTTCTGTGCTGGCACAGTTTCTCCCTGCCAGACATAGTGGAAAAGCTTTCTGCTAAGATGTAGACTACAAAAGACGCTAAAGACCAAGGTACGATGCTCTCCGGAGCTAAGCGCCGCTCCCGGGCGTCTTTCGGCAGAAGCCGCGCTCCGGACAGCACTGTGAGCGGCACAATCGTCTTTGCGCGAAGAAGCCGCTTCTTCGCCTCCGCCAGCCGGAGAGAGCGGCAGCTTTGGAAAGGTGAAGAAGGAAGCTGTACAACACTGGCATTGTGTGCGCAGCTTGCCAACTGATAGAAAACAGTACCTTTGCACTCTCCTGCCTTTTCCAATCACATGAACATTCCATTGCAAGCTGTTTTGGACAACTTTCTCTCTCTTCTTGCAAAACACTCGGCACACCTTTCTGCAACCTCAAAAACACGATGGGAGATGTTTTCTGTGCTGGCACAGTTTCTCCCTGCCAGACATAGTGGAAAAGCTTTCTGCTAAGATGTAGACTACAAAAGACGCTAAAGACCAAGGTACGATGCTCTCCGGAGCTAAGCGCCGCTCCCGGGCGTCTTTCGGCAGAAGCCGCGCTCCGGAGAGCACTGGGAGTGGCACAATCGTCTTTGCGCGAAGAAGCCGCTTCTTCGCCTCCGCCAGCCGGAGAGAGCGGCAGCTTCGGAAAGGTGAAGAAGGAAGCTGTACAACACTGGCATTGTGTGCGCAGCTTGCCAACTGATAGACAACAGTACCTTTGCACTCTCCTGCCTTTTCCAATCACATGAACATTCCATTGCAAGCTGTTTTGGACAACTTTCTCTCTCTTCTTGCAAAACACTCTGCACACCTTTCTGCAACCTCCAAAACACGATGGGAGATGTTTTCTGTGCTGGCACAGTTTCTCCCTGCCAGACATAGTGGAAAAGCTTTCTGCTAAGATGTAGACTACAAAAGACGCTAGAGACCAAGGTACGATGCTCTCCGGAGCTAAGCGCCGCTCCCGGGCGTCTTTCGGCAGAAGCCGCGCTCCGGAGAGCACTGTGAGCGGCACAATCGTCTTTGCGCGAAGAAGCCGCTTCTTCGCCTCCGCCAGCCGGAGAGAGCGGCAGCTTCGGAAAGGTGAAGAAGGAAGCTGTACAACACTGGCATTGTGTGCGCAGCTTGCCAACTGATAGAAAACAGTACCTTTGCACTCTCCTGCCTTTTCCAATCACATGAACATTCCATTGCAAGCTGTTTTGGACAACTTTCTCTCTCTTCTTGCAAAACACTCGGCACACCTTTCTGCAACCTCAAAAACACGATGGGAGATGTTTTCTGTGCTGGCACAGTTTCTCCCTGCCAGACATAGTGGAAAAGCTTTCTGCTAAGATGTAGACTACAAAAGACGCTAGAGAACAAGGTACGATGCTCTCCGGAGCTAAGCGCCGCTCCCGGGCGTCTTTCGGCAGAAGCCGCGCTAAGGAGAGCCCTGTGAGCGGCGCAATCGTCTTTGCGCGAAGAAGCTGCTTCTTCGCCTCCGCCAGCCGGAGAGAGCGGCAGCTTCGGAAAGGTGAAGAAGGAAGCTGTACAACACTGGCATTGTGTGCGCAGCTTGCCAACTGATAGAAAACAGTACCTTTGCACTCTCCTGCCTTTTCCAATCACATGAACATTCCATTGGAAGCTGTTTTGGACAACTTTCTCTCTCTTCTTGCAAAACACTCGGCACACCTTTCTGCAACCTCAAAAACACGATGGGAGATGTTTTCTGTGCTGGCACAGTTTCTCCCTGCCAGACATAGTGGAAAAGCTTTCTGCTAAGATGTAGACTACAAAAGACGCTAAAGACCAAGGTACGATGCTCTCCGGAGCTAAGCGCCGCTCCCGGGCGTCTTTCGGCAGAAGCCGCGCTCCGGAGAGCACTGGGAGCGGCACAATCGTCTTTGCGCGAAGAAGCCGCTTCTTCGCCTCCGCCAGCCGGAGAGAGCGGCAGCTTCGGAAAGGTGAAGAAGGAAGCTGTACAACACTGGCATTGTGTGCGCAGCTTGCCAACTGATAGAAAGCAGTACCTTTGCACTCTCCTGCCTTTTCCAATCACATGAACATTCCATTGGAAGCTGTTTTGGACAACTTTCTCTCTCTTCTTGCAAAACACTCGGCACACCTTTCTGCAACCTCAAAAACACGATGGGAGATGTTTTCTGTGCTGGCACAGTTTCTCCCTGCCAGACATAGTGGAAAAGCTTTCTGCTAAGATGTAGACTACAAAAGACGCTAGAGAACAAGGTACGATGCTCTCCGGAGCTAAGCGCCGCTCCCGGGCGTCTTTCGGCAGAAGCCGCGCTAAGGAGAGCCCTGTGAGCGGCACAATCGTCTTTGCGCGAAGAAGCCGCTTCTTCGCCTCCGCCAGCCGGAGAGAGCGGCAGCTTCGGAAAGGTGAAGAAGGAAGCTGTACAACACTGGCATTGTGTGCGCAGCTTGCCAACTGATAGACAACAGTACCTTTGCACTCTCCTGCCTTTTCCAATCACATGAACATTCCATTGGAAGCTGTTTTGGACAACTTTCTCTCTCTTCTTGCAAAACAATCTGCACACATTTCTGCAACCTCAAAAACACGATGGGAGATGTTTTCTGTGCTGGCACAGTTTCTCCCTGCCTGACATAGTGGAAAAGCTTTCTGCTAAGATGTAGACTACAAAAGACGCTAGAGACCAAGGTACGATGCTCTCCGGAGCTAAGCGCCGCTCCCGGGCGTCTTTCGGCAGAAGCCGTGCTAAGGAGAGCACTGTGAGCGGCACAATCGTCTTTGCGCGAAGAAGCCGCTTCTTCGCCTCCGCCAGCCGGAGAGAGCGGCAGCTTCGGAAAGGTGAAGAAGGAAGCTGTACAACACTGGCATTGTGTGCGCAGCTTGCCAACTGATAGAAAGCAGTACCTTTGCACTCTCCTGCCTTTTCCAATCACATGAACATTCCATTGGAAGCTGTTTTGGACAACTTTCTCTCTCTTCTTGCAAAACACTCTGCACACCTTTCTGCAACCTCAAAAACACGATGGGAGATGTTTTCTGTGCTGGCACAGTTTCTCCCTGCCAGACATAGTGGAAAAGCTTTCTGCTAAGATGTAGACTACAAAAGACGCTAAAGACCAAGGTACGATGCTCTCCGGAGCTAAGCGCCGCTCCCGGGCGTCTTTCGGCAGAAGCCGCGCTCCGGACAGCACTGTGAGCGGCACAATCGTCTTTGCGCGAAGAAGCCGCTTCTTCGCCTCCGCCAGCCGGAGAGAGCGGCAGCTTCGGAAAGGTGAAGAAGGAAGCTGTACAACACTGGCATTGTGTGCGCAGCTTGCCAACTGATAGAAAACAGTACCTTTGCACTCTCCTGCCTTTTCCAATCACATGAACATTCCATTGCAAGCTGTTTTGGACAACTTTCTCTCTCTTCTTGCAAAACACTCGGCACACATTTCTGCAACCTCAAAAACACGATGGGAGATGTTTTCTGTGCTGGCACAGTTTCTCCCTGCCAGACATAGTGGAAAAGCTTTCTGCTAAGATGTAGACTACAAAAGACGCTAAAGACCAAGGTACGATGCTCTCCGGAGCTAAGCGCCGCTGCCGGGCGTCTTTCGGCAGAAGCCGCGCTCCGGAGAGCACTGTGAGCGGCACAATCGTCTTTGCGCGAAGAAGCCGCTTCTTCGCCTCCGCCAGCCGGAGAGAGCGGCAGCTTCGGAAAGGTGAAGAAGGAAGCTGTACAACACTGGCATTGTGTGCGCAGCTTGCCAACTGATAGAAAACAGTACCTTTGCACTCTCCGGCCTTTTCCAATCACATGAACATTCCATTGCAAGCTGTTTTGGACAACTTTCTCTCTCTTCTTGCAAAACACTCTGCACACCTTTCTGCAACCTCAAAAACACGATGGGAGATGTTTTCTGTGCTGGCACAGTTTCTCCCTGCCAGACATAGTGGAAAAGCTTTCTGCTAAGATGTAGACTACAAAAGACGCTAAAGACCAAGGTACGATGCTCTCCGGAGCTAAGCGCCGCTCCCGGGCGTCTTTCGGCAGAAGCCGCGCTCCGGAGAGCACTGTGAGCGGCACAATCGTCTTTGCGCGAAGAAGCCGCTTCTTCGCCTCCGCCAGCCGGAGAGAGCGGCAGCTTCGGAAAGGTGAAGAAGGAAGCTGTACAACACTGGCATTGTGTGCGCAGCTTGCCAACTGATAGACAACAGTACCTTTGCACTCTCCTGCCTTTTCCAATCACATGAACATTCCATTGCAAGCTGTTTTGGACAACTTTCCTTTCTTCATGCCAAACACTTGGCAGACCCCTATGCAACCTCAAAAACACGATGGGAGATGTTTTCTGTGCTGGCACAGTTTCTCCCTGCCAGACATAGTGGAAAAGCTTTCTGCTAAGATGTAGACTACAAAAGACGCTAAAGACCAAGGTACGATGCTCTCCGGAGCTAAGAGCCGCTCCCGGGCGTCTTTCGGCAGAAGCCGCGCTCCGGAGAGCACTGTGAGCGGCACAATCGTCTTTGCGCGAAGAAGCTGCTTCTTCGCCTCCGCCAGCCGGAGAGAGCGGCAGCTTTGGAAAGGTGAAGAAGGAAGCTGTACAACACTGGCATTGTGTGCGCAGCTTGCCAACTGATAGAAAACAGTACCTTTGCACTCTCCTGCCTTTTCCAATCACATGAACATTCCATTGGAAGCTGTTTTGGACAACTTTCTCTCTCTTCTTGCAAAACAATCTGCACACATTTCTGCAACCTCAAAAACACGATGGGAGATGTTTTCTGTGCTGGCACAGTTTCTCCCTGCCAGACATAGTGGAAAAGCTTTCTGCTAAGATGTAGACTACAAAAGACGCTAGAGACCAAGGTACGATGCTCTCCGGAGCTAAGCGCCGCTCCCGGGCGTCTTTCGGCAGAAGCCGTGCTAAGGAGAGCACTGTGAGCGGCACAATCGTCTTTGCGCGAAGAAGCCGCTTCTTCGCCTCCGCCAGCCGGAGAGAGCGGCAGCTTCGGAAAGGTGAAGAAGGAAGCTGTACAACACTGGCATTGTGTGCGCAGCTTGCCAACTGATAGAAAGCAGTACCTTTGCACTCTCCTGCCTTTTCCAATCACATGAACATTCCATTGGAAGCTGTTTTGGACAACTTTCTCTCTCTTCTTGCAAAACACTCTGCACACCTTTCTGCAACCTCAAAAACACGATGGGAGATGTTTTCTGTGCTGGCACAGTTTCTCCCTGCCAGACATAGTGGAAAAGCTTTCTGCTAAGATGTAGACTACAAAAGACGCTAGAGACCAAGGTACGATGCTCTCCGGAGCTAAGCGCCGCTCCCGGGCGTCTTTCGGCAGAAGCCGCGCTAAGGAGAGCACTGGGAGTGGCACAATCGTCTTTGCGCGAAGAAGCCGCTTCTTCGCCTCCGCCAGCCGGAGAGAGCGGCAGCTTCGGAAAGGTGAAGAAGGAAGCTGTACAACACTGGCATTGTGTGCGCAGCTTGCCAACTGATAGAAAACAGTACCTTTGCACTCTCCGGCCTTTTCCAATCACATGAACATTCCATTGCAAGCTGTTTTGGACAACTTTCTCTCTCTTCTTGCAAAACACTCTGCACACCTTTCTGCAACCTCAAAAACACGATGGGAGATGTTTTCTGTGCTGGCACAGTTTCTCCCTGCCAGACATAGTGGAAAAGCTTTCTGCTAAGATGTAGACTACAAAAGACGCTAAAGACCAAGGTACGATGCTCTCCGGAGCTAAGCGCCGCTCCCGGGCGTCTTTCGGCAGAAGCCGCGCTCCGGAGAGCACTGTGAGCGGCACAATCGTCTTTGCGCGAAGAAGCCGCTTCTTCGCCTCCGCCAGCCGGAGAGAGCGGCAGCTTCGGAAAGGTGAAGAAGGAAGCTGTACAACACTGGCATTGTGTGCGCAGCTTGCCAACTGATAGAAAGCAGTACCTTTGCACTCTCCTGCCTTTTCCAATCACATGAACATTCCATTGCAAGCTGTTTTGGACAACTTTCTCTCTCTTCTTGCAAAACACTCGGCACACCTTTCTGCAACCTCAAAAACACGATGGGAGATGTTTTCTGTGCTGGCACAGTTTCTCCCTGCCAGACATAGTGGAAAAGCTTTCTGCTAAGATGTAGACTACAAAAGACGCTAAAGACCAAGGTACGATGCTCTCCGGAGCTAAGCGCCGCTCCCGGGCGTCTTTCGGCAGAAGCCGCGCTCCGGACAGCACTGTGAGCGGCACAATCGTCTTTGCGCGAAGAAGCCGCTTCTTCGCCTCCGCCAGCCGGAGAGAGCGGCAGCTTTGGAAAGGTGAAGAAGGAAGCTGTACAACACTGGCATTGTGTGCGCAGCTTGCCAACTGATAGAAAACAGTACCTTTGCACTCTCCTGCCTTTTCCAATCACATGAACATTCCATTGCAAGCTGTTTTGGACAACTTTCTCTCTCTTCTTGCAAAACACTCTGCACACCTTTCTGCAACCTCAAAAACACGATGGGAGATGTTTTCTGTGCTGGCACAGTTTCTCCCTGCCAGACATAGTGGAAAAGCTTTCTGCTAAGATGTAGACTACAAAAGACGCTAGAGAACAAGGTACGATGCTCTCCAGAGCTAAGCGCCGCTCCCGGGCGTCTTTCGGCAGAAGCCGCGCTCCGGAGAGCACTGTGAGCGGCACAATCGTCTTTGCGCGAAGAAGCCGCTTCTTCGCCTCCGCCAGCCGGAGAGAGCGGCAGCTTCGGAAAGGTGAAGAAGGAAGCTGTACAACACTGGCATTGTGTGCGCAGCTTGCCAACTGATAGAAAACAGTACCTTTGCACTCTCCTGCCTTTTCCAATCACATGAACATTCCATTGGAAGCTGTTTTGGACAACTTTCTCTCTCTTCTTGCAAAACACTCTGCACACCTTTCTGCAACCTCCAAAACACGATGGGAGATGTTTTCTGTGCTGGCACAGTTTCTCCCTGCCAGACATAGTGGAAAAGCTTTCTGCTAAGATGTAGACTACAAAAGACGCTAAAGACCAAGGTACGATGCTCTCCGGAGCTAAGCGCCGCTCCCGGGCGTCTTTCGGCAGAAGCCGCGCTCCGGAGAGCACTGTGAGCGGCACAATCGTCTTTGCGCGAAGAAGCCGCTTCTTCGCCTCCGCCAGCCGGAGAGAGCGGCAGCTTCGGAAAGGTGAAGAAGGAAGCTGTACAACACTGGCATTGTGTGCGCAGCTTGCCAACTGATAGAAAGCAGTACCTTTGCACTCTCCTGCCTTTTCCAATCACATGAACATTCCATTGCAAGCTGTTTTGGACAACTTTCTCTCTCTTCTTGCAAAACACTCTGCACACCTTTCTGCAACCTCCAAAACACGATGGGAGATGTTTTCTGTGCTGGCACAGTTTCTCCCTGCCAGACATAGTGGAAAAGCTTTCTGCTAAGATGTAGACTACAAAAGACGCTAGAGAACAAGGTACGATGCTCTCCAGAGCTAAGCGCCGCTCCCGGGCGTCTTTCGGCAGAAGCGCCGCTCCGGAGAGCACTGTGAGCGGCACAATCGTCTTTGCGCGAAGAAGCCGCTTCTTCGCCTCCGCCAGCCGGAGAGAGCGGCAGCTTCGGAAAGGTGAAGAAGGAAGCTGTACAACACTGGCATTGTGTGCGCAGCTTGCCAACTGATAGAAAACAGTACCTTTGCACTCTCCTGCCTTTTCCAATCACATGAACATTCCATTGCAAGCTGTTTTGGACAACTTTCTCTCTCTTCTTGCAAAACACTCGGCACACCTTTCTGCAACCTCAAAAACACGATGGGAGATGTTTTCTGTGCTGGCACAGTTTCTCCCTGCCAGACATAGTGGAAAAGCTTTCTGCTAAGATGTAGACTACAAAAGACGCTAAAGACCAAGGTACGATGCTCTCCGGAGCTAAGCGCCGCTCCCGGGCGTCTTTCGGCAGAAGCCGCGCTCCGGAGAGCACTGTGAGCGGCACAATCGTCTTTGCGCGAAGAAGCCGCTTCTTCGCCTCCGCCAGCCGGAGAGAGCGGCAGCTTCGGAAAGGTGAAGAAGGAAGCTGTACAACACTGGCATTGTGTGCGCAGCTTGCCAACTGATAGAAAACAGTACCTTTGCACTCTCCTGCCTTTTCCAATCACATGAACATTCCATTGCAAGCTGTTTTGGACAACTTTCTCTCTCTTCTTGCAAAACACTCTGCACACCTTTCTGCAACCTCAAAAACACGATGGGAGATGTTTTCTGTGCTGGCACAGTTTCTCCCTGCCAGACATAGTGGAAAAGCTTTCTGCTAAGATGTAGACTACAAAAGACGCTAAAGACCAAGGTACGATGCTCTCCGGAGCTAAGCGCCGCTCCCGGGCGTCTTTCGGCAGAAGCCGCGCTCCGGAGAGCACTGTGAGCGGCACAATCGTCTTTGCGCGAAGAAGCCGCTTCTTCGCCTCCGCCAGCCGGAGAGAGCGGCAGCTTCGGAAAGGTGAAGAAGGAAGCTGTACAACACTGGCATTGTGTGCGCAGCTTGCCAACTGATAGACAACAGTACCTTTGCACTCTCCTGCCTTTTCCAATCACATGAACATTCCATTGCAAGCTGTTTTGGACAACTTTCCTTTCTTCATGCCAAACACTTGGCAGACCCCTATGCAACCTCAAAAACACGATGGGAGATGTTTTCTGTGCTGGCACAGTTTCTCCCTGCCAGACATAGTGGAAAAGCTTTCTGCTAAGATGTAGACTACAAAAGACGCTAAAGACCAAGGTACGATGCTCTCCGGAGCTAAGAGCCGCTCCCGGGCGTCTTTCGGCAGAAGCCGCGCTCCGGAGAGCACTGTGAGCGGCACAATCGTCTTTGCGCGAAGAAGCTGCTTCTTCGCCTCCGCCAGCCGGAGAGAGCGGCAGCTTTGGAAAGGTGAAGAAGGAAGCTGTACAACACTGGCATTGTGTGCGCAGCTTGCCAACTGATAGAAAACAGTACCTTTGCACTCTCCTGCCTTTTCCAATCACATGAACATTCCATTGGAAGCTGTTTTGGACAACTTTCTCTCTCTTCTTGCAAAACAATCTGCACACATTTCTGCAACCTCAAAAACACGATGGGAGATGTTTTCTGTGCTGGCACAGTTTCTCCCTGCCAGACATAGTGGAAAAGCTTTCTGCTAAGATGTAGACTACAAAAGACGCTAGAGAACAAGGTACGATGCTCTCCGGAGCTAAGCGCCGCTCCCGGGCGTCTTTCGGCAGAAGCCGCGCTAAGGAGAGCCCTGTGAGCGGCACAATCGTCTTTGCGCGAAGAAGCCGCTTCTTCGCCTCCGCCAGCCGGAGAGAGCGGCAGCTTCGGAAAGGTGAAGAAGGAAGCTGTACAACACTGGCATTGTGTGCGCAGCTTGCCAACTGATAGACAACAGTACCTTTGCACTCTCCGGCCTTTTCCAATCACATGAACATTCCATTGCAAGCTGTTTTGGACAACTTTCTCTCTCTTCTTGCAAAACACTCGGCACACCTTTCTGCAACCTCAAAAACACGATGGGAGATGTTTTCTGTGCTGGCACAGTTTCTCCCTGCCAGACATAGTGGAAAAGCTTTCTGCTAAGATGTAGACTACAAAAGACGCTAGAGACCAAGGTACGATGCTCTCCGGAGCTAAGCGCCGCTCCCGGGCGTCTTTCGGCAGAAGCCGCGCTAAGGAGAGCACTGGGAGTGGCACAATCGTCTTTGCGCGAAGAAGCCGCTTCTTCGCCTCCGCCAGCCGGAGAGAGCGGCAGCTTCGGAAAGGTGAAGAAGGAAGCTGTACAACACTGGCATTGTGTGCGCAGCTTGCCAACTGATAGAAAACAGTACCTTTGCACTCTCCGGCCTTTTCCAATCACATGAACATTCCATTGCAAGCTGTTTTGGACAACTTTCTCTCTCTTCTTGCAAAACACTCTGCACACCTTTCTGCAACCTCCAAAACACGATGGGAGATGTTTTCTGTGCTGGCACAGTTTCTCCCTGCCAGACATAGTGGAAAAGCTTTCTGCTAAGATGTAGACTACAAAAGACGCTAAAGACCAAGGTACGATGCTCTCCGGAGCTAAGCGCCGCTCCCGGGCGTCTTTCGGCAGAAGCCGCGCTAAGGAGAGCACTGTGAGCGGCACAATCGTCTTTGCGCGAAGAAGCCGCTTCTTCGCCTCCGCCAGCCGGAGAGAGCGGCAGCTTCGGAAAGGTGAAGAAGGAAGCTGTACAACACTGGCATTGTGTGCGCAGCTTGCCAACTGATAGAAAACAGTACCTTTGCACTCTCCTGCCTTTTCCAATCACATGAACATTCCATTGCAAGCTGTTTTGGACAACTTTCTCTCTCTTCTTGCAAAACACTCGGCACACCTTTCTGCAACCTCAAAAACACGATGGGAGATGTTTTCTGTGCTGGCACAGTTTCTCCCTGCCAGACATAGTGGAAAAGCTTTCTGCTAAGATGTAGACTACAAAAGACGCTAAAGACCAAGGTACGCTGCTCTCCGGAGCTAAGCGCCGCTCCCGGGCGTCTTTCGGCAGAAGCCGCGCTCCGGAGAGCACTGTGAGCGGCACAATCGTCTTTGCGCGAAGAAGCCGCTTCTTCGCCTCCGCCAGCCGGAGAGAGCGGCAGCTTCGGAAAGGTGAAGAAGGAAGCTGTACAACACTGGCATTGTGTGCGCAGCTTGCCAACTGATAGAAAGCAGTACCTTTGCACTCTCCTGCCTTTTCCAATCACATGAACATTCCATTGGAAGCTGTTTTGGACAACTTTCTCTCTCTTCTTGCAAAACACTCGGCACACCTTTCTGCAACCTCCAAAACACGATGGGAGATGTTTTCTGTGCTGGCACAGTTTCTCCCTGCCAGACATAGTGGAAAAGCTTTCTGCTAAGATGTAGACTACAAAAGACGCTAGAGAACAAGGTACGATGCTCTCCGGAGCTAAGCGCCTCTCCCGGGCGTCTTTCGGCAGAAGCCGCGCTAAGGAGAGCACTGTGAGCGGCACAATCGTCTTTGCGCGAAGAAGCCGCTTCTTCGCCTCCGCCAGCCGGAGAGAGCGGCAGCTTCGGAAAGGTGAAGAAGGAAGCTGTACAACACTGGCATTGTGTGCGCAGCTTGCCAACTGATAGACAACAGTACCTTTGCACTCTCCTGCCTTTTCCAATCACATGAACATTCCATTGCAAGCTGTTTTGGACAACTTTCTCTCTCTTCTTGCAAAACACTCGGCACACCTTTCTGCAACCTCAAAAACACGATGGGAGATGTTTTCTGTGCTGGCACAGTTTCTCCCTGCCAGACATAGTGGAAAAGCTTTCTGCTAAGATGTAGACTACAAAAGACGCTAGAGACCAAGGTACGATGCTCTCCGGAGCTAAGCGCCGCTCCCGGGCGTCTTTCGGCAGAAGCCGCGCTAAGGAGAGCACTGTGAGCGGCACAATCGTCTTTGCGCGAAGAAGCCGCTTCTTCGCCTCCGCCAGCCGGAGAGAGCGGCAGCTTCGGAAAGGTGAAGAAGGAAGCTGTACAACACTGGCATTGTGTGCGCAGCTTGCCAACTGATAGAAAACAGTACCTTTGCACTCTCCGGCCTTTTCCAATCACATGAACATTCCATTGCAAGCTGTTTTGGACAACTTTCTCTCTCTTCTTGCAAAACACTCTGCACACCTTTCTGCAACCTCAAAAACACGATGGGAGATGTTTTCTGTGCTGGCACAGTTTCTCCCTGCCAGACATAGTGGAAAAGCTTTCTGCTAAGATGTAGACTACAAAAGACGCTAAAGACCAAGGTACGATGCTCTCCGGAGCTAAGCGCCGCTCCCGGGCGTCTTTCGGCAGAAGCCGCGCTCCGGACAGCACTGTGAGCGGCACAATCGTCTTTGCGCGAAGAAGCCGCTTCTTCGCCTCCGCCAGCCGGAGAGAGCGGCAGCTTTGGAAAGGTGAAGAAGGAAGCTGTACAACACTGGCATTGTGTGCGCAGCTTGCCAACTGATAGAAAACAGTACCTTTGCACTCTCCTGCCTTTTCCAATCACATGAACATTCCATTGCAAGCTGTTTTGGACAACTTTCTCTCTCTTCTTGCAAAACACTCGGCACACCTTTCTGCAACCTCAAAAACACGATGGGAGATGTTTTCTGTGCTGGCACAGTTTCTCCCTGCCAGACATAGTGGAAAAGCTTTCTGCTAAGATGTAGACTACAAAAGACGCTAAAGACCAAGGTACGATGCTCTCCGGAGCTAAGCGCCGCTCCCGGGCGTCTTTCGGCAGAAGCCGCGCTCCGGAGAGCACTGGGAGTGGCACAATCGTCTTTGCGCGAAGAAGCCGCTTCTTCGCCTCCGCCAGCCGGAGAGAGCGGCAGCTTCGGAAAGGTGAAGAAGGAAGCTGTACAACACTGGCATTGTGTGCGCAGCTTGCCAACTGATAGACAACAGTACCTTTGCACTCTCCTGCCTTTTCCAATCACATGAACATTCCATTGCAAGCTGTTTTGGACAACTTTCTCTCTCTTCTTGCAAAACACTCTGCACACCTTTCTGCAACCTCCAAAACACGATGGGAGATGTTTTCTGTGCTGGCACAGTTTCTCCCTGCCAGACATAGTGGAAAAGCTTTCTGCTAAGATGTAGACTACAAAAGACGCTAGAGACCAAGGTACGATGCTCTCCGGAGCTAAGCGCCGCTCCCGGGCGTCTTTCGGCAGAAGCCGCGCTCCGGAGAGCACTGTGAGCGGCACAATCGTCTTTGCGCGAAGAAGCCGCTTCTTCGCCTCCGCCAGCCGGAGAGAGCGGCAGCTTCGGAAAGGTGAAGAAGGAAGCTGTACAACACTGGCATTGTGTGCGCAGCTTGCCAACTGATAGAAAACAGTACCTTTGCACTCTCCTGCCTTTTCCAATCACATGAACATTCCATTGCAAGCTGTTTTGGACAACTTTCTCTCTCTTCTTGCAAAACACTCGGCACACCTTTCTGCAACCTCAAAAACACGATGGGAGATGTTTTCTGTGCTGGCACAGTTTCTCCCTGCCAGACATAGTGGAAAAGCTTTCTGCTAAGATGTAGACTACAAAAGACGCTAGAGAACAAGGTACGATGCTCTCCGGAGCTAAGCGCCGCTCCCGGGCGTCTTTCGGCAGAAGCCGCGCTAAGGAGAGCCCTGTGAGCGGCGCAATCGTCTTTGCGCGAAGAAGCCGCTTCTTCGCCTCCGCCAGCCGGAGAGAGCGGCAGCTTCGGAAAGGTGAAGAAGGAAGCTGTACAACACTGGCATTGTGTGCGCAGCTTGCCAACTGATAGAAAACAGTACCTTTGCACTCTCCTGCCTTTTCCAATCACATGAACATTCCATTGCAAGCTGTTTTGGACAACTTTCTCTCTCTTCTTGCAAAACACTCGGCACACCTTTCTGCAACCTCAAAAACACGATGGGAGATGTTTTCTGTGCTGGCACAGTTTCTCCCTGCCAGACATAGTGGAAAAGCTTTCTGCTAAGATGTAGACTACAAAAGACGCTAAAGACCAAGGTACGATGCTCTCCGGAGCTAAGCGCCGCTCCCGGGCGTCTTTCGGCAGAAGCCGCGCTCCGGAGAGCACTGTGAGCGGCACAATCGTCTTTGCGCGAAGAAGCCGCTTCTTCGCCTCCGCCAGCCGGAGAGAGCGGCAGCTTCGGAAAGGTGAAGAAGGAAGCTGTACAACACTGGCATTGTGTGCGCAGCTTGCCAACTGATAGAAAGCAGTACCTTTGCACTCTCCTGCCTTTTCCAATCACATGAACATTCCATTGGAAGCTGTTTTGGACAACTTTCTCTCTCTTCTTGCAAAACACTCGGCACACCTTTCTGCAACCTCAAAAACACGATGGGAGATGTTTTCTGTGCTGGCACAGTTTCTCCCTGCCAGACATAGTGGAAAAGCTTTCTGCTAAGATGTAGACTACAAAAGACGCTAGAGAACAAGGTACGATGCTCTCCGGAGCTAAGCGCCGCTCCCGGGCGTCTTTCGGCAGAAGCCGCGCTAAGGAGAGCCCTGTGAGCGGCACAATCGTCTTTGCGCGAAGAAGCCGCTTCTTCGCCTCCGCCAGCCGGAGAGAGCGGCAGCTTCGGAAAGGTGAAGAAGGAAGCTGTACAACACTGGCATTGTGTGCGCAGCTTGCCAACTGATAGACAACAGTACCTTTGCACTCTCCTGCCTTTTCCAATCACATGAACATTCCATTGCAAGCTGTTTTGGACAACTTTCTCTCTCTTCTTGCAAAACACTCTGCACACCTTTCTGCAACCTCAAAAACACGATGGGAGATGTTTTCTGTGCTGGCACAGTTTCTCCCTGCCAGACATAGTGGAAAAGCTTTCTGCTAAGATGTAGACTACAAAAGACGCTAGAGAACAAGGTACGATGCTCTCCGGAGCTAAGCGCCGCTCCCGGGCGTCTTTCGGCAGAAGCCGCGCTAAGGAGAGCACTGGGAGTGGCACAATCGTCTTTGCGCGAAGAAGCCGCTTTTTCGCCTCCGCCAGCCGGAGAGAGCGGCAGCTTCGGAAAGGTGAAGAAGGAAGCTGTACAACACTGGCATTGTGTGCGCAGCTTGCCAACTGATAGAAAACAGTACCTTTGCACTCTCCTGCCTTTTCCAATCACATGAACATTCCATTGGAAGCTGTTTTGGACAACTTTCTCTCTCTTCTTGCAAAACACTCTGCACACCTTTCTGCAACCTCAAAAACACGATGGGAGATGTTTTCTGTGCTGGCACAGTTTCTCCCTGCCTGACATAGTGGAAAAGCTTTCTGCTAAGATGTAGACTACAAAAGACGCTAAAGACCAAGGTACGATGCTCTCCGGAGCTAAGCGCCGCTGCCGGGCGTCTTTCGGCAGAAGCCGCGCTCCGGAGAGCACTGTGAGTGGCACAATCGTCTTTGCGCGAAGAAGCCGCTTCTTCGCCTCCGCCAGCCGGAGAGAGCGGCAGCTTCGGAAAGGTGAAGAAGGAAGCTGTACAACACTGGCATTGTGTGCGCAGCTTGCCAACTGATAGAAAGCAGTACCTTTGCACTCTCCTGCCTTTTCCAATCACATGAACATTCCATTGGAAGCTGTTTTGGACAACTTTCTCTCTCTTCTTGCAAAACACTCGGCACACCTTTCTGCAACCTCCAAAACACGATGGGAGATGTTTTCTGTGCTGGCACAGTTTCTCCCTGCCAGACATAGTGGAAAAGCTTTCTGCTAAGATGTAGACTACAAAAGACGCTAGAGAACAAGGTACGATGCTCTCCGGAGCTAAGCGCCTCTCCCGGGCGTCTTTCGGCAGAAGCCGCGCTAAGGAGAGCCCTGTGAGCGGCACAATCGTCTTTGCGCGAAGAAGCCGCTTCTTCGCCTCCGCCAGCCGGAGAGAGCGGCAGCTTCGGAAAGGTGAAGAAGGAAGCTGTACAACACTGGCATTGTGTGCGCAGCTTGCCAACTGATAGACAACAGTACCTTTGCACTCTCCTGCCTTTTCCAATCACATGAACATTCCATTGCAAGCTGTTTTGGACAACTTTCTCTCTCTTCTTGCAAAACACTCTGCACACCTTTCTGCAACCTCAAAAACACGATGGGAGATGTTTTCTGTGCTGGCACAGTTTCTCCCTGCCAGACATAGTGGAAAAGCTTTCTGCTAAGATGTAGACTACAAAAGACGCTAGAGAACAAGGTACGATGCTCTCCGGAGCTAAGCGCCGCTCCCGGGCGTCTTTCGGCAGAAGCCGCGCTAAGGAGAGCCCTGTGAGCGGCACAATCGTCTTTGCGCGAAGAAGCCGCTTCTTCGCCTCCGCCAGCCGGAGAGAGCGGCAGCTTCGGAAAGGTGAAGAAGGAAGCTGTACAACACTGGCATTGTGTGCGCAGCTTGCCAACTGATAGACAACAGTACCTTTGCACTCTCCTGCCTTTTCCAATCACATGAACATTCCATTGCAAGCTGTTTTGGACAACTTTCTCTCTCTTCTTGCAAAACACTCGGCACACCTTTCTGCAACCTCAAAAACACGATGGGAGATGTTTTCTGTGCTGGCACAGTTTCTCCCTGCCAGACATAGTGGAAAAGCTTTCTGCTAAGATGTAGACTACAAAAGACGCTAGAGACCAAGGTACGATGCTCTCCGGAGCTAAGCGCCGCTCCCGGGCGTCTTTCGGCAGAAGCCGCGCTAAGGAGAGCACTGGGAGTGGCACAATCGTCTTTGCGCGAAGAAGCCGCTTCTTCGCCTCCGCCAGCCGGAGAGAGCGGCAGCTTCGGAAAGGTGAAGAAGGAAGCTGTACAACACTGGCATTGTGTGCGCAGCTTGCCAACTGATAGAAAACAGTACCTTTGCACTCTCCTGCCTTTTCCAATCACATGAACATTCCATTGGAAGCTGTTTTGGACAACTTTTTCTCTCTTCTTGCAAAACACTCTGCACACCTTTCTGCAACCTCAAAAACACGATGGGAGATGTTTTCTGTGCTGGCACAGTTTCTCCCTGCCAGACATAGTGGAAAAGCTTTCTGCTAAGATGTAGACTACAAAAGACGCTAGAGAACAAGGTACGATGCTCTCCGGAGCTAAGCGCCGCTCCCGGGCGTCTTTCGGCAGAAGCCGCGCTAAGGAGAGCACTGTGAGCGGCACAATCGTCTTTGCGCGAAGAAGCCGCTTCTTCGCCTCCGCCAGCCGGAGAGAGCGGCAGCTTCGGAAAGGTGAAGAAGGAAGCTGTACAACACTGGCATTGTGTGCGCAGCTTGCCAACTGATAGAAAACAGTACCTTTGCACTCTCCTGCCTTTTCCAATCACATGAACATTCCATTGCAAGCTGTTTTGGACAACTTTCTCTCTCTTCTTGCAAAACACTCGGCACACCTTTCTGCAACCTCAAAAACACGATGGGAGATGTTTTCTGTGCTGGCACAGTTTCTCCCTGCCAGACATAGTGGAAAAGCTTTCTGCTAAGATGTAGACTACAAAAGACGCTAGAGAACAAGGTACGATGCTCTCCGGAGCTAAGCGCCGCTCCCGGGCGTCTTTCGGCAGAAGCCGCGCTAAGGAGAGCCCTGTGAGCGGCACAATCGTCTTTGCGCGAAGAAGCCGCTTCTTGGGCTCCGGGAGCCGGAGAGAGCGGTAGCATGGGAAAGGTGAAGAAGGAAGCTGTACAACACTGGCATTGTGTGCGCAGCTTGCCAACTGATAGACAACAGTACCTTTGCACTCTCCTGCCTTTTCCAATCACATGAACATTCCATTGCAAGCTGTTTTGGACAACTTTCTCTCTCTTCTTGCAAAACACTCGGCACACCTTTCTGCAACCTCAAAAACACGATGGGAGATGTTTTCTGTGCTGGCACAGTTTCTCCCTGCCAGACATAGTGGAAAAGCTTTCTGCTAAGATATAGACTACAAAAGACGCTAGAGACCAAGGTACGATGCTCTCCGGAGCTAAGCGCCGCTCCCGGGCGTCTTTCGGCAGAAGCCGCGCTAAGGAGAGCACTGTGAGCGGCACAATCGTCTTTGCGCGAAGAAGCCGCTTCTTCGCCTCCGCCAGCCGGAGAGAGCGGCAGCTTCGGAAAGGTGAAGAAGGAAGCTGTACAACACTGGCATTGTGTGCGCAGCTTGCCAACTGATAGACAACAGTACCTTTGCACTCTCCTGCCTTTTCCAATCACATGAACATTCCATTGCAAGCTGTTTTGGACAACTTTCTCTCTCTTCTTGCAAAACACTCGGCACACCTTTCTGCAACCTCAAAAACACGATGGGAGATGTTTTCTGTGCTGGCACAGTTTCTCCCTGCCAGACATAGTGGAAAAGCTTTCTGCTAAGATGTAGACTACAAAAGACGCTAGAGAACAAGGTACGATGCTCTCCGGAGCTAAGCGCCGCTCCCGGGCGTCTTTCGGCAGAAGCCGCGCTAAGGAGAGCACTGGGAGTGGCACAATCGTCTTTGCGCGAAGAAGCCGCTTCTTCGCCTCCGCCAGCCGGAGAGAGCGGCAGCTTCGGAAAGGTGAAGAAGGAAGCTGTACAACACTGGCATTGTGTGCGCAGCTTGCCAACTGATAGAAAACAGTACCTTTGCACTCTCCGGCCTTTTCCAATCACATGAACATTCCATTGGAAGCTGTTTTGGACAACTTTCTCTCTCTTCTTGCAAAACACTCTGCACACCTTTCTGCAACCTCAAAAACACGATGGGAGATGTTTTCTGTGCTGGCACAGTTTCTCCCTGCCTGACATAGTGGAAAAGCTTTCTGCTAAGATGTAGACTACAAAAGACGCTAAAGACCAAGGTACGATGCTCTCCGGAGCTAAGCGCCGCTCCCGGGCGTCTTTCGGCAGAAGCCGCGCTCCGGAGAGCACTGTGAGCGGCACAATCGTCTTTGCGCGAAGAAGCCGCTTCTTCGCCTCCGCCAGCCGGAGAGAGCGGCAGCTTCGGAAAGGTGAAGAAGGAAGCTGTACAACACTGGCATTGTGTGCGCAGCTTGCCAACTGATAGAAAACAGTACCTTTGCACTCTCCTGCCTTTTCCAATCACATGAACATTCCATTGGAAGCTGTTTTGGACAACTTTCTCTCTCTTCTTGCAAAACACTCTGCACACATTTCTGCAACCTCAAAAACACGATGGGAGATGTTTTCTGTGCTGGCACAGTTTCTCCCTGCCAGACATAGTGGAAAAGCTTTCTGCTAAGATGTAGACTACAAAAGACGCTAAAGACCAAGGTACGATGCTCTCCGGAGCTAAGCGCCGCTCCCGGGCGTCTTTCGGCAGAAGCCGCGCTCCGGAGAGCACTGTGAGCGGCACAATCGTCTTTGCGCGAAGAAGCCGCTTCTTCGCCTCCGCCAGCCGGAGAGAGCGGCAGCTTCGGAAAGGTGAAGAAGGAAGCTGTACAACACTGGCATTGTGTGCGCAGCTTGCCAACTGATAGAAAGCAGTACCTTTGCACTCTCCTGCCTTTTCCAATCACATGAACATTCCATTGCAAGCTGTTTTGGACAACTTTCTCTCTCTTCTTGCAAAACACTCGGCACACCTTTCTGCAACCTCAAAAACACGATGGGAGATGTTTTCTGTGCTGGCACAGTTTCTCCCTGCCAGACATAGTGGAAAAGCTTTCTGCTAAGATGTAGACTACAAAAGACGCTAGAGAACAAGGTACGATGCTCTCCGGAGCTAAGCGCCGCTCCCGGGCGTCTTTCGGCAGAAGCCGCGCTAAGGAGAGCCCTGTGAGCGGCACAATCGTCTTTGCGCGAAGAAGCTGCTTCTTCGCCTCCGCCAGCCGGAGAGAGCGGCAGCTTCGGAAAGGTGAAGAAGGAAGCTGTACAACACTGGCATTGTGTGCGCAGCTTGCCAACTGATAGACAACAGTACCTTTGCACTCTCCTGCCTTTTCCAATCACATGAACATTCCATTGCAAGCTGTTTTGGACAACTTTCTCTCTCTTCTTGCAAAACACTCGGCACACCTTTCTGCAACCTCAAAAACACGATGGGAGATGTTTTCTGTGCTGGCACAGTTTCTCCCTGCCAGACATAGTGGAAAAGCTTTCTGCTAAGATATAGACTACAAAAGACGCTAGAGACCAAGGTACGATGCTCTCCGGAGCTAAGCGCCGCTCCCGGGCGTCTTTCGGCAGAAGCCGCGCTAAGGAGAGCACTGTGAGCGGCACAATCGTCTTTGCGCGAAGAAGCCGCTTCTTCGCCTCCGCCAGCCGGAGAGAGCGGCAGCTTCGGAAAGGTGAAGAAGGAAGCTGTACAACACTGGCATTGTGTGCGCAGCTTGCCAACTGATAGAAAGCAGTACCTTTGCACTCTCCTGCCTTTTCCAATCACATGAACATTCCATTGGAAGCTGTTTTGGACAACTTTCTCTCTCTTCTTGCAAAACACTCGGCACACCTTTCTGCAACCTCAAAAACACGATGGGAGATGTTTTCTGTGCTGGCACAGTTTCTCCCTGCCAGACATAGTGGAAAAGCTTTCTGCTAAGATGTAGACTACAAAAGACGCTAGAGAACAAGGTACGATGCTCTCCGGAACTAAGCGCCGCTCCCGGGCGTCTTTCGGCAGAAGCGCCGCTCCGGAGAGCCCTGTGAGCGGCACAATCGTCTTTGCGCGAAGAAGCCGCTTCTTCGCCTCCGCCAGCCGGAGAGAGCGGCAGCTTCGGAAAGGTGAAGAAGGAAGCTGTACAACACTGGCATTGTGTGCGCAGCTTGCCAACTGATAGACAACAGTACCTTTGCACTCTCCTGCCTTTTCCAATCACATGAACATTCCATTGGAAGCTGTTTTGGACAACTTTCTCTCTCTTCTTGCAAAACACTCTGCACACCTTTCTGCAACCTCAAAAACACGATGGGAGATGTTTTCTGTGCTGGCACAGTTTCTCCCTGCCTGACATAGTGGAAAAGCTTTCTGCTAAGATGTAGACTACAAAAGACGCTAAAGACCAAGGTACGATGCTCTCCGGAGCTAAGCGCCGCTCCCGGGCGTCTTTCGGCAGAAGCCGCGCTCCGGAGAGCACTGTGAGCGGCACAATCGTCTTTGCGCGAAGAAGCCGCTTCTTCGCCTCCGCCAGCCGGAGAGAGCGGCAGCTTCGGAAAGGTGAAGAAGGAAGCTGTACAACACTGGCATTGTGTGCGCAGCTTGCCAACTGATAGAAAGCAGTACCTTTGCACTCTCCTGCCTTTTCCAATCACATGAACATTCCATTGCAAGCTGTTTTGGACAACTTTCTCTCTCTTCTTGCAAAACACTCGGCACACCTTTCTGCAACCTCAAAAACACGATGGGAGATGTTTTCTGTGCTGGCACAGTTTCTCCCTGCCAGACATAGTGGAAAAGCTTTCTGCTAAGATGTAGACTACAAAAGACGCTAGAGAACAAGGTACGATGCTCTCCGGAGCTAAGCGCCGCTCCCGGGCGTCTTTCGGCAGAAGCCGCGCTAAGGAGAGCCCTGTGAGCGGCACAATCGTCTTTGCGCGAAGAAGCCGCTTCTTGGGCTCCGGGAGCCGGAGAGAGCGGCAGCATGGGAAAGGTGAAGAAGGAAGCTGTACAACACTGGCATTGTGTGCGCAGCTTGCCAACTGATAGACAACAGTACCTTTGCACTCTCCTGCCTTTTCCAATCACATGAACATTCCATTGCAAGCTGTTTTGGACAACTTTCTCTCTCTTCTTGCAAAACACTCTGCACACCTTTCTGCAACCTCAAAAACACGATGGGAGATGTTTTCTGTGCTGGCACAGTTTCTCCCTGCCTGACATAGTGGAAAAGCTTTCTGCTAAGATGTAGACTACAAAAGACGCTAAAGACCAAGGTACGATGCTCTCCGGAGCTAAGCGCCGCTCCCGGGCGTCTTTCGGCAGAAGCCGCGCTCCGGAGAGCACTGTGAGCGGCACAATCGTCTTTGCGCGAAGAAGCCGCTTCTTCGCCTCCGCCAGCCGGAGAGAGCGGCAGCTTCGGAAAGGTGAAGAAGGAAGCTGTGCAACACTGGCATTGTGTGCGCAGCTTGCCAACTGATAGAAAGCAGTACCTTTGCACTCTCCTGCCTTTTCCAATCACATGAACATTCCATTGCAAGCTGTTTTGGACAACTTTGTCTCTCTTCTTGCAAAACACTCGGCACACCTTTCTGCAACCTCAAAAACACGATGGGAGATGTTTTCTGTGCTGGCACAGTTTCTCCCTGCCAGACATAGTGGAAAAGCTTTCTGCTAAGATGTAGACTACAAAAGACGCTAGAGAACAAGGTACGATGCTCTCCGGAGCTAAGCGCCGCTCCCGGGCGTCTTTCGGCAGAAGCCGCGCTAAGGAGAGCCCTGTGAGCGGCACAATCGTCTTTGCGCGAAGAAGCCGCTTCTTGGGCTCCGGGAGCCGGAGAGAGCGGCAGCATGGGAAAGGTGAAGAAGGAAGCTGTACAACACTGGCATTGTGTGCGCAGCTTGCCAACTGATAGACAACAGTACCTTTGCACTCTCCTGCCTTTTCCAATCACATGAACATTCCATTGGAAGCTGTTTTGGACAACTTTCTCTCTCTTCTTGCAAAACACTCTGCACACCTTTCTGCAACCTCCAAAACACGATGGGAGATGTTTTCTGTGCTGGCACAGTTTCTCCCTGCCAGACATAGTGGAAAAGCTTTCTGCTAAGATGTAGACTACAAAAGACGCTAGAGACCAAGGTACGATGCTCTCCGGAGCTAAGCGCCGCTCCCGGGCGTCTTTCGGCAGAAGCCGCGCTAAGGAGAGCACTGGGAGTGGCACAATCGTCTTTGCGCGAAGAAGCCGCTTTTTCGCCTCCGCCAGCCGGAGAGAGCGGCAGCTTCGGAAAGGTGAAGAAGGAAGCTGTACAACACTGGCATTGTGTGCGCAGCTTGCCAACTGATAGAAAACAGTACCTTTGCACTCTCCTGCCTTTTCCAATCACATGAACATTCCATTGGAAGCTGTTTTGGACAACTTTCTCTCTCTTCTTGCAAAACACTCTGCACACCTTTCTGCAACCTCAAAAACACGATGGGAGATGTTTTCTTTGCTGGCACAGTTTCTCCCTGCCAGACATAGTGGAAAAGCTTTCTGCTAAGATGTAGACTACAAAAGACGCTAAAGACCAAGGTACGATGCTCTCCGGAGCTAAGCGCCGCTCCCGGGCGTCTTTCGGCAGAAGCCGCGCTCCGGACAGCACTGTGAGCGGCACAATCGTCTTTGCGCGAAGAAGCTGCTTCTTCGCCTCCGCCAGCCGGAGAGAGCGGCAGCTTCGGAAAGGTGAAGAAGGAAGCTGTACAACACTGGCATTGTGTGCGCAGCTTGCCAACTGATAGAAAGCAGTACCTTTGCACTCTCCTGCCTTTTCCAATCACATGAACATTCCATTGCAAGCTGTTTTGGACAACTTTCTCTCTCTTCTTGCAAAACACTCGGCACACCTTTCTGCAACCTCAAAAACACGATGGGAGATGTTTTCTGTGCTGGCACAGTTTCTCCCTGCCAGACATAGTGGAAAAGCTTTCTGCTAAGATGTAGACTACAAAAGACGCTAGAGAACAAGGTACGATGCTCTCCGGAGCTAAGCGCCGCTCCCGGGCGTCTTTCGGCAGAAGCCGCGCTAAGGAGAGCCCTGTGAGCGGCACAATCGTCTTTGCGCGAAGAAGCCGCTTCTTCGCCTCCGCCAGCCGGAGAGAGCGGCAGCTTCGGAAAGGTGAAGAAGGAAGCTGTACAACACTGGCATTGTGTGCGCAGCTTGCCAACTGATAGACAACAGTACCTTTGCACTCTCCTGCCTTTTCCAATCACATGAACATTCCATTGCAAGCTGTTTTGGACAACTTTCTCTCTCTTCTTGCAAAACACTCGGCACACCTTTCTGCAACCTCAAAAACACGATGGGAGATGTTTTCTGTGCTGGCACAGTTTCTCCCTGCCAGACATAGTGGAAAAGCTTTCTGCTAAGATGTAGACTACAAAAGACGCTAGAGAACAAGGTACGATGCTCTCCGGAGCTAAGCGCCGCTCCCGGGCGTCTTTCGGCAGAAGCCGCGCTAAGGAGAGCACTGGGAGTGGCACAATCGTCTTTGCGCGAAGAAGCCGCTTCTTCGCCTCCGCCAGCCGGAGAGAGCGGCAGCTTCGGAAAGGTGAAGAAGGAAGCTGTACAACACTGGCATTGTGTGCGCAGCTTGCCAACTGATAGAAAACAGTACCTTTGCACTCTCCGGCCTTTTCCAATCACATGAACATTCCATTGGAAGCTGTTTTGGACAACTTTCTCTCTCTTCTTGCAAAACACTCTGCACACCTTTCTGCAACCTCAAAAACACGATGGGAGATGTTTTCTGTGCTGGCACAGTTTCTCCCTGCCTGACATAGTGGAAAAGCTTTCTGCTAAGATGTAGACTACAAAAGACGCTAAAGACCAAGGTACGATGCTCTCCGGAGCTAAGCGCCGCTCCCGGGCGTCTTTCGGCAGAAGCCGCGCTCCGGAGAGCACTGTGAGCGGCACAATCGTCTTTGCGCGAAGAAGCCGCTTCTTCGCCTCCGCCAGCCGGAGAGAGCGGCAGCTTCGGAAAGGTGAAGAAGGAAGCTGTACAACACTGGCATTGTGTGCGCAGCTTGCCAACTGATAGAAAACAGTACCTTTGCACTCTCCTGCCTTTTCCAATCACATGAACATTCCATTGGAAGCTGTTTTGGACAACTTTCTCTCTCTTCTTGCAAAACACTCTGCACACATTTCTGCAACCTCAAAAACACGATGGGAGATGTTTTCTGTGCTGGCACAGTTTCTCCCTGCCAGACATAGTGGAAAAGCTTTCTGCTAAGATGTAGACTACAAAAGACGCTAAAGACCAAGGTACGATGCTCTCCGGAGCTAAGCGCCGCTCCCGGGCGTCTTTCGGCAGAAGCCGCGCTCCGGAGAGCACTGTGAGCGGCACAATCGTCTTTGCGCGAAGAAGCCGCTTCTTCGCCTCCGCCAGCCGGAGAGAGCGGCAGCTTCGGAAAGGTGAAGAAGGAAGCTGTACAACACTGGCATTGTGTGCGCAGCTTGCCAACTGATAGAAAGCAGTACCTTTGCACTCTCCTGCCTTTTCCAATCACATGAACATTCCATTGCAAGCTGTTTTGGACAACTTTCTCTCTCTTCTTGCAAAACACTCGGCACACCTTTCTGCAACCTCAAAAACACGATGGGAGATGTTTTCTGTGCTGGCACAGTTTCTCCCTGCCAGACATAGTGGAAAAGCTTTCTGCTAAGATGTAGACTACAAAAGACGCTAGAGAACAAGGTACGATGCTCTCCGGAGCTAAGCGCCGCTCCCGGGCGTCTTTCGGCAGAAGCCGCGCTAAGGAGAGCCCTGTGAGCGGCACAATCGTCTTTGCGCGAAGAAGCCGCTTCTTCGCCTCCGCCAGCCGGAGAGAGCGGCAGCTTCGGAAAGGTGAAGAAGGAAGCTGTACAACACTGGCATTGTGTGCGCAGCTTGCCAACTGATAGACAACAGTACCTTTGCACTCTCCTGCCTTTTCCAATCACATGAACATTCCATTGCAAGCTGTTTTGGACAACTTTCTCTCTCTTCTTGCAAAACACTCGGCACACCTTTCTGCAACCTCAAAAACACGATGGGAGATGTTTTCTGTGCTGGCACAGTTTCTCCCTGCCAGACATAGTGGAAAAGCTTTCTGCTAAGATATAGACTACAAAAGACGCTAGAGAACAAGGTACGATGCTCTCCGGAGCTAAGCGCCGCTCCCGGGCGTCTTTCGGCAGAAGCCGCGCTCCGGAGAGCACTGTGAGCGGCACAATCGTCTTTGCGCGAAGAAGCCGCTTCTTCGCCTCCGCCAGCCGGAGAGAGCGGCAGCTTCGGAAAGGTGAAGAAGGAAGCTGTACAACACTGGCATTGTGTGCGCAGCTTGCCAACTGATAGAAAGCAGTACCTTTGCACTCTCCTGCCTTTTCCAATCACATGAACATTCCATTGGAAGCTGTTTTGGACAACTTTCTCTCTCTTCTTGCAAAACACTCGGCACACATTTCTGCAACCTCAAAAACACGATGGGAGATGTTTTCTGTGCTGGCACAGTTTCTCCCTGCCAGACATAGTGGAAAAGCTTTCTGCTAAGATGTAGACTACAAAAGACGCTAGAGAACAAGGTACGATGCTCTCCGGAACTAAGCGCCGCTCCCGGGCGTCTTTCGGCAGAAGCCGCGCTCAGGAGAGCACTGTGAGCGGCACAATCGTCTTTGCGCGAAGAAGCCGCTTCTTCGCCTCCGCCAGCCGGAGAGAGCGGCAGCTTCGGAAAGGTGAAGAAGGAAGCTGTACAACACTGGCATTGTGTGCGCAGCTTGCCAACTGATAGACAACAGTACCTTTGCACTCTCCTGCCTTTTCCAATCACATGAACATTCCATTGGAAGCTGTTTTGGACAACTTTCTCTCTCTTCTTGCAAAACACTCTGCACACCTTTCTGCAACCTCAAAAACACGATGGGAGATGTTTTCTGTGCTGGCACAGTTTCTCCCTGCCTGACATAGTGGAAAAGCTTTCTGCTAAGATGTAGACTACAAAAGACGCTAAAGACCAAGGTACGATGCTCTCCGGAGCTAAGCGCCGCTCCCGGGCGTCTTTCGGCAGAAGCCGCGCTCCGGAGAGCACTGTGAGCGGCACAATCGTCTTTGCGCGAAGAAGCCGCTTCTTCGCCTCCGCCAGCCGGAGAGAGCGGCAGCTTCGGAAAGGTGAAGAAGGAAGCTGTACAACACTGGCATTGTGTGCGCAGCTTGCCAACTGATAGACAACAGTACCTTTGCACTCTCCTGCCTTTTCCAATCACATGAACATTCCATTGCAAGCTGTTTTGGACAACTTTCTCTCTCTTCTTGCAAAACACTCGGCACACCTTTCTGCAACCTCAAAAACACGATGGGAGATGTTTTCTGTGCTGGCACAGTTTCTCCCTGCCAGACATAGTGGAAAAGCTTTCTGCTAAGATGTAGACTACAAAAGACGCTAGAGAACAAGGTACGATGCTCTCCGGAGCTAAGCGCCGCTCCCGGGCGTCTTTCGGCAGAAGCCGCGCTAAGGAGAGCCCTGTGAGCGGCACAATCGTCTTTGCGCGAAGAAGCCGCTTCTTCGCCTCCGCCAGCCGGAGAGAGCGGCAGCATGGGAAAGGTGAAGAAGGAAGCTGTACAACACTGGCATTGTGTGCGCAGCTTGCCAACTGATAGACAACAGTACCTTTGCACTCTCCTGCCTTTTCCAATCACATGAACATTCCATTGCAAGCTGTTTTGGACAACTTTCTCTCTCTTCTTGCAAAACACTCTGCACACCTTTCTGCAACCTCCAAAACACGATGGGAGATGTTTTCTGTGCTGGCACAGTTTCTCCCTGCCAGACATAGTGGAAAAGCTTTCTGCTAAGATGTAGACTACAAAAGACGCTAGAGACCAAGGTACGATGCTCTCCGGAGCTAAGCGCCGCTCCCGGGCGTCTTTCGGCAGAAGCCGCGCTAAGGAGAGCACTGGGAGTGGCACAATCGTCTTTGCGCGAAGAAGCCGCTTTTTCGCCTCCGCCAGCCGGAGAGAGCGGCAGCTTCGGAAAGGTGAAGAAGGAAGCTGTACAACACTGGCATTGTGTGCGCAGCTTGCCAACTGATAGAAAACAGTACCTTTGCACTCTCCTGCCTTTTCCAATCACATGAACATTCCATTGCAAGCTGTTTTGGACAACTTTCTCTCTCTTCTTGCAAAACACTCGGCACACCTTTCTGCAACCTCAAAAACACGATGGGAGATGTTTTCTTTGCTGGCACAGTTTCTCCCTGCCAGACATAGTGGAAAAGCTTTCTGCTAAGATGTAGACTACAAAAGACGCTAAAGACCAAGGTACGATGCTCTCCGGAGCTAAGCGCCGCTCCCGGGCGTCTTTCGGCAGAAGCCGCGCTCCGGACAGCACTGTGAGCGGCACAATCGTCTTTGCGCGAAGAAGCTGCTTCTTCGCCTCCGCCAGCCGGAGAGAGCGGCAGCTTCGGAAAGGTGAAGAAGGAAGCTGTACAACACTGGCATTGTGTGCGCAGCTTGCCAACTGATAGAAAGCAGTACCTTTGCACTCTCCTGCCTTTTCCAATCACATGAACATTCCATTGCAAGCTGTTTTGGACAACTTTCTCTCTCTTCTTGCAAAACACTCGGCACACCTTTCTGCAACCTCAAAAACACGATGGGAGATGTTTTCTGTGCTGGCACAGTTTCTCCCTGCCAGACATAGTGGAAAAGCTTTCTGCTAAGATGTAGACTACAAAAGACGCTAGAGAACAAGGTACGATGCTCTCCGGAGCTAAGCGCCGCTCCCGGGCGTCTTTCGGCAGAAGCGCCGCTCCGGAGAGCCCTGTGAGCGGCACAATCGTCTTTGCGCGAAGAAGCCGCTTCTTCGCCTCCGCCAGCCGGAGAGAGCGGCAGCTTCGGAAAGGTGAAGAAGGAAGCTGTACAACACTGGCATTGTGTGCGCAGCTTGCCAACTGATAGACAACAGTACCTTTGCACTCTCCTGCCTTTTCCAATCACATGAACATTCCATTGCAAGCTGTTTTGGACAACTTTCTCTCTCTTCTTGCAAAACACTCGGCACACCTTTCTGCAACCTCAAAAACACGATGGGAGATGTTTTCTGTGCTGGCACAGTTTCTCCCTGCCAGACATAGTGGAAAAGCTTTCTGCTAAGATGTAGACTACAAAAGACGCTAGAGAACAAGGTACGATGCTCTCCGGAGCTAAGCGCCGCTCCCGGGCGTCTTTCGGCAGAAGCCGCGCTAAGGAGAGCACTGGGAGTGGCACAATCGTCTTTGCGCGAAGAAGCCGCTTCTTCGCCTCCGCCAGCCGGAGAGAGCGGCAGCTTCGGAAAGGTGAAGAAGGAAGCTGTACAACACTGGCATTGTGTGCGCAGCTTGCCAACTGATAGAAAACAGTACCTTTGCACTCTCCGGCCTTTTCCAATCACATGAACATTCCATTGGAAGCTGTTTTGGACAACTTTCTCTCTCTTCTTGCAAAACACTCTGCACACCTTTCTGCAACCTCAAAAACACGATGGGAGATGTTTTCTGTGCTGGCACAGTTTCTCCCTGCCTGACATAGTGGAAAAGCTTTCTGCTAAGATGTAGACTACAAAAGACGCTAAAGACCAAGGTACGATGCTCTCCGGAGCTAAGCGCCGCTCCCGGGCGTCTTTCGGCAGAAGCCGCGCTCCGGAGAGCACTGTGAGCGGCACAATCGTCTTTGCGCGAAGAAGCCGCTTCTTCGCCTCCGCCAGCCGGAGAGAGCGGCAGCTTCGGAAAGGTGAAGAAGGAAGCTGTACAACACTGGCATTGTGTGCGCAGCTTGCCAACTGATAGAAAACAGTACCTTTGCACTCTCCTGCCTTTTCCAATCACATGAACATTCCATTGGAAGCTGTTTTGGACAACTTTCTCTCTCTTCTTGCAAAACACTCTGCACACATTTCTGCAACCTCAAAAACACGATGGGAGATGTTTTCTGTGCTGGCACAGTTTCTCCCTGCCAGACATAGTGGAAAAGCTTTCTGCTAAGATGTAGACTACAAAAGACGCTAAAGACCAAGGTACGATGCTCTCCGGAGCTAAGCGCCGCTCCCGGGCGTCTTTCGGCAGAAGCCGCGCTCCGGAGAGCACTGTGAGCGGCACAATCGTCTTTGCGCGAAGAAGCCGCTTCTTCGCCTCCGCCAGCCGGAGAGAGCGGCAGCTTCGGAAAGGTGAAGAAGGAAGCTGTACAACACTGGCATTGTGTGCGCAGCTTGCCAACTGATAGAAAGCAGTACCTTTGCACTCTCCTGCCTTTTCCAATCACATGAACATTCCATTGGAAGCTGTTTTGGACAACTTTCTCTCTCTTCTTGCAAAACACTCTGCACACCTTTCTGCAACCTCAAAAACACGATGGGAGATGTTTTCTGTGCTGGCACAGTTTCTCCCTGCCAGACATAGTGGAAAAGCTTTCTGCTAAGATGTAGACTACAAAAGACGCTAGAGAACAAGGTACGATGCTCTCCGGAGCTAAGCGCCGCTCCCGGGCGTCTTTCGGCAGAAGCGCCGCTCCGGAGAGCCCTGTGAGCGGCACAATCGTCTTTGCGCGAAGAAGCCGCTTCTTCGCCTCCGCCAGCCGGAGAGAGCGGCAGCTTCGGAAAGGTGAAGAAGGAAGCTGTACAACACTGGCATTGTGTGCGCAGCTTGCCAACTGATAGAAAGCAGTACCTTTGCACTCTCCTGCCTTTTCCAATCACATGAACATTCCATTGCAAGCTGTTTTGGACAACTTTCTCTCTCTTCTTGCAAAACACTCGGCACACCTTTCTGCAACCTCAAAAACACGATGGGAGATGTTTTCTGTGCTGGCACAGTTTCTCCCTGCCAGACATAGTGGAAAAGCTTTCTGCTAAGATGTAGACTACAAAAGACGCTAGAGAACAAGGTACGATGCTCTCCGGAGCTAAGCGCCGCTCCCGGGCGTCTTTCGGCAGAAGCCGCGCTAAGGAGAGCCCTGTGAGCGGCACAATCGTCTTTGCGCGAAGAAGCTGCTTCTTCGCCTCCGCCAGCCGGAGAGAGCGGCAGCTTCGGAAAGGTGAAGAAGGAAGCTGTACAACACTGGCATTGTGTGCGCAGCTTGCCAACTGATAGACAACAGTACCTTTGCACTCTCCTGCCTTTTCCAATCACATGAACATTCCATTGCAAGCTGTTTTGGACAACTTTCTCTCTCTTCTTGCAAAACACTCGGCACACCTTTCTGCAACCTCAAAAACACGATGGGAGATGTTTTCTGTGCTGGCACAGTTTCTCCCTGCCAGACATAGTGGAAAAGCTTTCTGCTAAGATATAGACTACAAAAGACGCTAGAGACCAAGGTACGATGCTCTCCGGAGCTAAGCGCCGCTCCCGGGCGTCTTTCGGCAGAAGCCGCGCTCCGGAGAGCACTGTGAGCGGCACAATCGTCTTTGCGCGAAGAAGCCGCTTCTTCGCCTCCGCCAGCCGGAGAGAGCGGCAGCTTCGGAAAGGTGAAGAAGGAAGCTGTACAACACTGGCATTGTGTGCGCAGCTTGCCAACTGATAGAAAGCAGTACCTTTGCACTCTCCTGCCTTTTCCAATCACATGAACATTCCATTGGAAGCTGTTTTGGACAACTTTCTCTCTCTTCTTGCAAAACACTCGGCACACCTTTCTGCAACCTCAAAAACACGATGGGAGATGTTTTCTGTGCTGGCACAGTTTCTCCCTGCCAGACATAGTGGAAAAGCTTTCTGCTAAGATGTAGACTACAAAAGACGCTAGAGAACAAGGTACGATGCTCTCCGGAACTAAGCGCCGCTCCCGGGCGTCTTTCGGCAGAAGCCGCGCTAAGGAGAGCCCTGTGAGCGGCACAATCGTCTTTGCGCGAAGAAGCCGCTTCTTCGCCTCCGCCAGCCGGAGAGAGCGGCAGCTTCGGAAAGGTGAAGAAGGAAGCTGTACAACACTGGCATTGTGTGCGCAGCTTGCCAACTGATAGACAACAGTACCTTTGCACTCTCCTGCCTTTTCCAATCACATGAACATTCCATTGGAAGCTGTTTTGGACAACTTTCTCTCTCTTCTTGCAAAACACTCTGCACACCTTTCTGCAACCTCAAAAACACGATGGGAGATGTTTTCTGTGCTGGCACAGTTTCTCCCTGCCTGACATAGTGGAAAAGCTTTCTGCTAAGATGTAGACTACAAAAGACGCTAAAGACCAAGGTACGATGCTCTCCGGAGCTAAGCGCCGCTCCCGGGCGTCTTTCGGCAGAAGCCGCGCTCCGGAGAGCACTGTGAGCGGCACAATCGTCTTTGCGCGAAGAAGCCGCTTCTTCGCCTCCGCCAGCCGGAGAGAGCGGCAGCTTCGGAAAGGTGAAGAAGGAAGCTGTACAACACTGGCATTGTGTGCGCAGCTTGCCAACTGATAGAAAGCAGTACCTTTGCACTCTCCTGCCTTTTCCAATCACATGAACATTCCATTGCAAGCTGTTTTGGACAACTTTGTCTCTCTTCTTGCAAAACACTCGGCACACCTTTCTGCAACCTCAAAAACACGATGGGAGATGTTTTCTGTGCTGGCACAGTTTCTCCCTGCCAGACATAGTGGAAAAGCTTTCTGCTAAGATGTAGACTACAAAAGACGCTAGAGAACAAGGTACGATGCTCTCCGGAGCTAAGCGCCGCTCCCGGGCGTCTTTCGGCAGAAGCCGCGCTAAGGAGAGCCCTGTGAGCGGCACAATCGTCTTTGCGCGAAGAAGCCGCTTCTTCGCCTCCGCCAGCCGGAGAGAGCGGCAGCTTCGGAAAGGTGAAGAAGGAAGCTGTACAACACTGGCATTGTGTGCGCAGCTTGCCAACTGATAGACAACAGTACCTTTGCACTCTCCTGCCTTTTCCAATCACATGAACATTCCATTGCAAGCTGTTTTGGACAACTTTCTCTCTCTTCTTGCAAAACACTCTGCACACCTTTCTGCAACCTCCAAAACACGATGGGAGATGTTTTCTGTGCTGGCACAGTTTCTCCCTGCCAGACATAGTGGAAAAGCTTTCTGCTAAGATGTAGACTACAAAAGACGCTAGAGACCAAGGTACGATGCTCTCCGGAGCTAAGCGCCGCTCCCGGGCGTCTTTCGGCAGAAGCCGCGCTAAGGAGAGCACTGGGAGTGGCACAATCGTCTTTGCGCGAAGAAGCCGCTTTTTCGCCTCCGCCAGCCGGAGAGAGCGGCAGCTTCGGAAAGGTGAAGAAGGAAGCTGTACAACACTGGCATTGTGTGCGCAGCTTGCCAACTGATAGAAAACAGTACCTTTGCACTCTCCTGCCTTTTCCAATCACATGAACATTCCATTGGAAGCTGTTTTGGACAACTTTCTCTCTCTTCTTGCAAAACACTCTGCACACCTTTCTGCAACCTCAAAAACACGATGGGAGATGTTTTCTTTGCTGGCACAGTTTCTCCCTGCCAGACATAGTGGAAAAGCTTTCTGCTAAGATGTAGACTACAAAAGACGCTAAAGACCAAGGTACGATGCTCTCCGGAGCTAAGCGCCGCTCCCGGGCGTCTTTCGGCAGAAGCCGCGCTCCGGACAGCACTGTGAGCGGCACAATCGTCTTTGCGCGAAGAAGCTGCTTCTTCGCCTCCGCCAGCCGGAGAGAGCGGCAGCTTCGGAAAGGTGAAGAAGGAAGCTGTACAACACTGGCATTGTGTGCGCAGCTTGCCAACTGATAGAAAACAGTACCTTTGCACTCTCCTGCCTTTTCCAATCACATGAACATTCCATTGCAAGCTGTTTTGGACAACTTTCTCTCTCTTCTTGCAAAACACTCTGCACACCTTTCTGCAACCTCAAAAACACGATGGGAGATGTTTTCTGTGCTGGCACAGTTTCTCCCTGCCAGACATAGTGGAAAAGCTTTCTGCTAAGATGTAGACTACAAAAGACGCTAGAGAACAAGGTACGATGCTCTCCGGAGCTAAGCGCCGCTCCCGGGCGTCTTTCGGCAGAAGCGCCGCTCCGGAGAGCCCTGTGAGCGGCACAATCGTCTTTGCGCGAAGAAGCCGCTTCTTCGCCTCCGCCAGCCGGAGAGAGCGGCAGCTTCGGAAAGGTGAAGAAGGAAGCTGTACAACACTGGCATTGTGTGCGCAGCTTGCCAACTGATAGAAAGCAGTACCTTTGCACTCTCCTGCCTTTTCCAATCACATGAACATTCCATTGCAAGCTGTTTTGGACAACTTTCTCTCTCTTCTTGCAAAACACTCGGCACACCTTTCTGCAACCTCAAAAACACGATGGGAGATGTTTTCTGTGCTGGCACAGTTTCTCCCTGCCAGACATAGTGGAAAAGCTTTCTGCTAAGATGTAGACTACAAAAGACGCTAGAGAACAAGGTACGATGCTCTCCGGAGCTAAGCGCCGCTCCCGGGCGTCTTTCGGCAGAAGCCGCGCTAAGGAGAGCCCTGTGAGCGGCACAATCGTCTTTGCGCGAAGAAGCTGCTTCTTCGCCTCCGCCAGCCGGAGAGAGCGGCAGCTTCGGAAAGGTGAAGAAGGAAGCTGTACAACACTGGCATTGTGTGCGCAGCTTGCCAACTGATAGACAACAGTACCTTTGCACTCTCCTGCCTTTTCCAATCACATGAACATTCCATTGCAAGCTGTTTTGGACAACTTTCTCTCTCTTCTTGCAAAACACTCGGCACACCTTTCTGCAACCTCAAAAACACGATGGGAGATGTTTTCTGTGCTGGCACAGTTTCTCCCTGCCAGACATAGTGGAAAAGCTTTCTGCTAAGATATAGACTACAAAAGACGCTAGAGACCAAGGTACGATGCTCTCCGGAGCTAAGCGCCGCTCCCGGGCGTCTTTCGGCAGAAGCCGCGCTCCGGAGAGCACTGTGAGCGGCACAATCGTCTTTGCGCGAAGAAGCCGCTTCTTCGCCTCCGCCAGCCGGAGAGAGCGGCAGCTTCGGAAAGGTGAAGAAGGAAGCTGTACAACACTGGCATTGTGTGCGCAGCTTGCCAACTGATAGAAAGCAGTACCTTTGCACTCTCCTGCCTTTTCCAATCACATGAACATTCCATTGGAAGCTGTTTTGGACAACTTTCTCTCTCTTCTTGCAAAACACTCGGCACACCTTTCTGCAACCTCAAAAACACGATGGGAGATGTTTTCTGTGCTGGCACAGTTTCTCCCTGCCAGACATAGTGGAAAAGCTTTCTGCTAAGATGTAGACTACAAAAGACGCTAGAGAACAAGGTACGATGCTCTCCGGAACTAAGCGCCGCTCCCGGGCGTCTTTCGGCAGAAGCCGCGCTAAGGAGAGCCCTGTGAGCGGCACAATCGTCTTTGCGCGAAGAAGCCGCTTCTTCGCCTCCGCCAGCCGGAGAGAGCGGCAGCTTCGGAAAGGTGAAGAAGGAAGCTGTACAACACTGGCATTGTGTGCGCAGCTTGCCAACTGATAGACAACAGTACCTTTGCACTCTCCTGCCTTTTCCAATCACATGAACATTCCATTGGAAGCTGTTTTGGACAACTTTCTCTCTCTTCTTGCAAAACACTCTGCACACCTTTCTGCAACCTCAAAAACACGATGGGAGATGTTTTCTGTGCTGGCACAGTTTCTCCCTGCCTGACATAGTGGAAAAGCTTTCTGCTAAGATGTAGACTACAAAAGACGCTAAAGACCAAGGTACGATGCTCTCCGGAGCTAAGCGCCGCTCCCGGGCGTCTTTCGGCAGAAGCCGCGCTCCGGAGAGCACTGTGAGCGGCACAATCGTCTTTGCGCGAAGAAGCCGCTTCTTCGCCTCCGCCAGCCGGAGAGAGCGGCAGCTTCGGAAAGGTGAAGAAGGAAGCTGTACAACACTGGCATTGTGTGCGCAGCTTGCCAACTGATAGAAAGCAGTACCTTTGCACTCTCCTGCCTTTTCCAATCACATGAACATTCCATTGCAAGCTGTTTTGGACAACTTTGTCTCTCTTCTTGCAAAACACTCGGCACACCTTTCTGCAACCTCAAAAACACGATGGGAGATGTTTTCTGTGCTGGCACAGTTTCTCCCTGCCAGACATAGTGGAAAAGCTTTCTGCTAAGATGTAGACTACAAAAGACGCTAGAGAACAAGGTACGATGCTCTCCGGAGCTAAGCGCCGCTCCCGGGCGTCTTTCGGCAGAAGCCGCGCTAAGGAGAGCCCTGTGAGCGGCACAATCGTCTTTGCGCGAAGAAGCCGCTTCTTCGCCTCCGCCAGCCGGAGAGAGCGGCAGCTTCGGAAAGGTGAAGAAGGAAGCTGTACAACACTGGCATTGTGTGCGCAGCTTGCCAACTGATAGACAACAGTACCTTTGCACTCTCCTGCCTTTTCCAATCACATGAACATTCCATTGCAAGCTGTTTTGGACAACTTTCTCTCTCTTCTTGCAAAACACTCTGCACACCTTTCTGCAACCTCCAAAACACGATGGGAGATGTTTTCTGTGCTGGCACAGTTTCTCCCTGCCAGACATAGTGGAAAAGCTTTCTGCTAAGATGTAGACTACAAAAGACGCTAGAGACCAAGGTACGATGCTCTCCGGAGCTAAGCGCCGCTCCCGGGCGTCTTTCGGCAGAAGCCGCGCTAAGGAGAGCACTGGGAGTGGCACAATCGTCTTTGCGCGAAGAAGCCGCTTTTTCGCCTCCGCCAGCCGGAGAGAGCGGCAGCTTCGGAAAGGTGAAGAAGGAAGCTGTACAACACTGGCATTGTGTGCGCAGCTTGCCAACTGATAGAAAACAGTACCTTTGCACTCTCCTGCCTTTTCCAATCACATGAACATTCCATTGGAAGCTGTTTTGGACAACTTTCTCTCTCTTCTTGCAAAACACTCTGCACACCTTTCTGCAACCTCAAAAACACGATGGGAGATGTTTTCTTTGCTGGCACAGTTTCTCCCTGCCAGACATAGTGGAAAAGCTTTCTGCTAAGATGTAGACTACAAAAGACGCTAAAGACCAAGGTACGATGCTCTCCGGAGCTAAGCGCCGCTCCCGGGCGTCTTTCGGCAGAAGCCGCGCTCCGGACAGCACTGTGAGCGGCACAATCGTCTTTGCGCGAAGAAGCTGCTTCTTCGCCTCCGCCAGCCGGAGAGAGCGGCAGCTTCGGAAAGGTGAAGAAGGAAGCTGTACAACACTGGCATTGTGTGCGCAGCTTGCCAACTGATAGAAAGCAGTACCTTTGCACTCTCCTGCCTTTTCCAATCACATGAACATTCCATTGCAAGCTGTTTTGGACAACTTTCTCTCTCTTCTTGCAAAACACTCGGCACACCTTTCTGCAACCTCAAAAACACGATGGGAGATGTTTTCTGTGCTGGCACAGTTTCTCCCTGCCAGACATAGTGGAAAAGCTTTCTGCTAAGATGTAGACTACAAAAGACGCTAGAGAACAAGGTACGATGCTCTCCGGAGCTAAGCGCCGCTCCCGGGCGTCTTTCGGCAGAAGCCGCGCTAAGGAGAGCCCTGTGAGCGGCACAATCGTCTTTGCGCGAAGAAGCCGCTTCTTCGCCTCCGCCAGCCGGAGAGAGCGGCAGCTTCGGAAAGGTGAAGAAGGAAGCTGTACAACACTGGCATTGTGTGCGCAGCTTGCCAACTGATAGACAACAGTACCTTTGCACTCTCCTGCCTTTTCCAATCACATGAACATTCCATTGCAAGCTGTTTTGGACAACTTTCTCTCTCTTCTTGCAAAACACTCGGCACACCTTTCTGCAACCTCAAAAACACGATGGGAGATGTTTTCTGTGCTGGCACAGTTTCTCCCTGCCAGACATAGTGGAAAAGCTTTCTGCTAAGATGTAGACTACAAAAGACGCTAGAGAACAAGGTACGATGCTCTCCGGAGCTAAGCGCCGCTCCCGGGCGTCTTTCGGCAGAAGCCGCGCTAAGGAGAGCACTGGGAGTGGCACAATCGTCTTTGCGCGAAGAAGCCGCTTCTTCGCCTCCGCCAGCCGGAGAGAGCGGCAGCTTCGGAAAGGTGAAGAAGGAAGCTGTACAACACTGGCATTGTGTGCGCAGCTTGCCAACTGATAGAAAACAGTACCTTTGCACTCTCCGGCCTTTTCCAATCACATGAACATTCCATTGGAAGCTGTTTTGGACAACTTTCTCTCTCTTCTTGCAAAACACTCTGCACACCTTTCTGCAACCTCAAAAACACGATGGGAGATGTTTTCTGTGCTGGCACAGTTTCTCCCTGCCTGACATAGTGGAAAAGCTTTCTGCTAAGATGTAGACTACAAAAGACGCTAAAGACCAAGGTACGATGCTCTCCGGAGCTAAGCGCCGCTCCCGGGCGTCTTTCGGCAGAAGCCGCGCTCCGGAGAGCACTGTGAGCGGCACAATCGTCTTTGCGCGAAGAAGCCGCTTCTTCGCCTCCGCCAGCCGGAGAGAGCGGCAGCTTCGGAAAGGTGAAGAAGGAAGCTGTACAACACTGGCATTGTGTGCGCAGCTTGCCAACTGATAGAAAACAGTACCTTTGCACTCTCCTGCCTTTTCCAATCACATGAACATTCCATTGGAAGCTGTTTTGGACAACTTTCTCTCTCTTCTTGCAAAACACTCTGCACACATTTCTGCAACCTCAAAAACACGATGGGAGATGTTTTCTGTGCTGGCACAGTTTCTCCCTGCCAGACATAGTGGAAAAGCTTTCTGCTAAGATGTAGACTACAAAAGACGCTAAAGACCAAGGTACGATGCTCTCCGGAGCTAAGCGCCGCTCCCGGGCGTCTTTCGGCAGAAGCCGCGCTCCGGAGAGCACTGTGAGCGGCACAATCGTCTTTGCGCGAAGAAGCCGCTTCTTCGCCTCCGCCAGCCGGAGAGAGCGGCAGCTTCGGAAAGGTGAAGAAGGAAGCTGTACAACACTGGCATTGTGTGCGCAGCTTGCCAACTGATAGAAAGCAGTACCTTTGCACTCTCCTGCCTTTTCCAATCACATGAACATTCCATTGCAAGCTGTTTTGGACAACTTTCTCTCTCTTCTTGCAAAACACTCGGCACACCTTTCTGCAACCTCAAAAACACGATGGGAGATGTTTTCTGTGCTGGCACAGTTTCTCCCTGCCAGACATAGTGGAAAAGCTTTCTGCTAAGATGTAGACTACAAAAGACGCTAGAGAACAAGGTACGATGCTCTCCGGAGCTAAGCGCCGCTCCCGGGCGTCTTTCGGCAGAAGCCGCGCTAAGGAGAGCCCTGTGAGCGGCACAATCGTCTTTGCGCGAAGAAGCCGCTTCTTCGCCTCCGCCAGCCGGAGAGAGCGGCAGCTTCGGAAAGGTGAAGAAGGAAGCTGTACAACACTGGCATTGTGTGCGCAGCTTGCCAACTGATAGACAACAGTACCTTTGCACTCTCCTGCCTTTTCCAATCACATGAACATTCCATTGCAAGCTGTTTTGGACAACTTTCTCTCTCTTCTTGCAAAACACTCGGCACACCTTTCTGCAACCTCAAAAACACGATGGGAGATGTTTTCTGTGCTGGCACAGTTTCTCCCTGCCAGACATAGTGGAAAAGCTTTCTGCTAAGATATAGACTACAAAAGACGCTAGAGACCAAGGTACGATGCTCTCCGGAGCTAAGCGCCGCTCCCGGGCGTCTTTCGGCAGAAGCCGCGCTCCGGAGAGCACTGTGAGCGGCACAATCGTCTTTGCGCGAAGAAGCCGCTTCTTCGCCTCCGCCAGCCGGAGAGAGCGGCAGCTTCGGAAAGGTGAAGAAGGAAGCTGTACAACACTGGCATTGTGTGCGCAGCTTGCCAACTGATAGAAAGCAGTACCTTTGCACTCTCCTGCCTTTTCCAATCACATGAACATTCCATTGGAAGCTGTTTTGGACAACTTTCTCTCTCTTCTTGCAAAACACTCGGCACACCTTTCTGCAACCTCAAAAACACGATGGGAGATGTTTTCTGTGCTGGCACAGTTTCTCCCTGCCAGACATAGTGGAAAAGCTTTCTGCTAAGATGTAGACTACAAAAGACGCTAGAGAACAAGGTACGATGCTCTCCGGAACTAAGCGCCGCTCCCGGGCGTCTTTCGGCAGAAGCCGCGCTCAGGAGAGCACTGTGAGCGGCACAATCGTCTTTGCGCGAAGAAGCCGCTTCTTCGCCTCCGCCAGCCGGAGAGAGCGGCAGCTTCGGAAAGGTGAAGAAGGAAGCTGTACAACACTGGCATTGTGTGCGCAGCTTGCCAACTGATAGACAACAGTACCTTTGCACTCTCCTGCCTTTTCCAATCACATGAACATTCCATTGGAAGCTGTTTTGGACAACTTTCTCTCTCTTCTTGCAAAACACTCTGCACACCTTTCTGCAACCTCAAAAACACGATGGGAGATGTTTTCTGTGCTGGCACAGTTTCTCCCTGCCTGACATAGTGGAAAAGCTTTCTGCTAAGATGTAGACTACAAAAGACGCTAAAGACCAAGGTACGATGCTCTCCGGAGCTAAGCGCCGCTCCCGGGCGTCTTTCGGCAGAAGCCGCGCTCCGGAGAGCACTGTGAGCGGCACAATCGTCTTTGCGCGAAGAAGCCGCTTCTTCGCCTCCGCCAGCCGGAGAGAGCGGCAGCTTCGGAAAGGTGAAGAAGGAAGCTGTACAACACTGGCATTGTGTGCGCAGCTTGCCAACTGATAGACAACAGTACCTTTGCACTCTCCTGCCTTTTCCAATCACATGAACATTCCATTGCAAGCTGTTTTGGACAACTTTCTCTCTCTTCTTGCAAAACACTCGGCACACCTTTCTGCAACCTCAAAAACACGATGGGAGATGTTTTCTGTGCTGGCACAGTTTCTCCCTGCCAGACATAGTGGAAAAGCTTTCTGCTAAGATGTAGACTACAAAAGACGCTAGAGAACAAGGTACGATGCTCTCCGGAGCTAAGCGCCGCTCCCGGGCGTCTTTCGGCAGAAGCCGCGCTAAGGAGAGCCCTGTGAGCGGCACAATCGTCTTTGCGCGAAGAAGCCGCTTCTTGGGCTCCGGGAGCCGGAGAGAGCGGCAGCATGGGAAAGGTGAAGAAGGAAGCTGTACAACACTGGCATTGTGTGCGCAGCTTGCCAACTGATAGACAACAGTACCTTTGCACTCTCCTGCCTTTTCCAATCACATGAACATTCCATTGCAAGCTGTTTTGGACAACTTTCTCTCTCTTCTTGCAAAACACTCTGCACACCTTTCTGCAACCTCCAAAACACGATGGGAGATGTTTTCTGTGCTGGCACAGTTTCTCCCTGCCAGACATAGTGGAAAAGCTTTCTGCTAAGATGTAGACTACAAAAGACGCTAGAGACCAAGGTACGATGCTCTCCGGAGCTAAGCGCCGCTCCCGGGCGTCTTTCGGCAGAAGCCGCGCTAAGGAGAGCACTGGGAGTGGCACAATCGTCTTTGCGCGAAGAAGCCGCTTTTTCGCCTCCGCCAGCCGGAGAGAGCGGCAGCTTCGGAAAGGTGAAGAAGGAAGCTGTACAACACTGGCATTGTGTGCGCAGCTTGCCAACTGATAGAAAACAGTACCTTTGCACTCTCCTGCCTTTTCCAATCACATGAACATTCCATTGCAAGCTGTTTTGGACAACTTTCTCTCTCTTCTTGCAAAACACTCGGCACACCTTTCTGCAACCTCAAAAACACGATGGGAGATGTTTTCTTTGCTGGCACAGTTTCTCCCTGCCAGACATAGTGGAAAAGCTTTCTGCTAAGATGTAGACTACAAAAGACGCTAAAGACCAAGGTACGATGCTCTCCGGAGCTAAGCGCCGCTCCCGGGCGTCTTTCGGCAGAAGCCGCGCTCCGGACAGCACTGTGAGCGGCACAATCGTCTTTGCGCGAAGAAGCTGCTTCTTCGCCTCCGCCAGCCGGAGAGAGCGGCAGCTTCGGAAAGGTGAAGAAGGAAGCTGTACAACACTGGCATTGTGTGCGCAGCTTGCCAACTGATAGAAAGCAGTACCTTTGCACTCTCCTGCCTTTTCCAATCACATGAACATTCCATTGCAAGCTGTTTTGGACAACTTTCTCTCTCTTCTTGCAAAACACTCGGCACACCTTTCTGCAACCTCAAAAACACGATGGGAGATGTTTTCTGTGCTGGCACAGTTTCTCCCTGCCAGACATAGTGGAAAAGCTTTCTGCTAAGATGTAGACTACAAAAGACGCTAGAGAACAAGGTACGATGCTCTCCGGAGCTAAGCGCCGCTCCCGGGCGTCTTTCGGCAGAAGCCGCGCTAAGGAGAGCCCTGTGAGCGGCACAATCGTCTTTGCGCGAAGAAGCCGCTTCTTCGCCTCCGCCAGCCGGAGAGAGCGGCAGCTTCGGAAAGGTGAAGAAGGAAGCTGTACAACACTGGCATTGTGTGCGCAGCTTGCCAACTGATAGACAACAGTACCTTTGCACTCTCCTGCCTTTTCCAATCACATGAACATTCCATTGCAAGCTGTTTTGGACAACTTTCTCTCTCTTCTTGCAAAACACTCGGCACACCTTTCTGCAACCTCAAAAACACGATGGGAGATGTTTTCTGTGCTGGCACAGTTTCTCCCTGCCAGACATAGTGGAAAAGCTTTCTGCTAAGATGTAGACTACAAAAGACGCTAGAGAACAAGGTACGATGCTCTCCGGAGCTAAGCGCCGCTCCCGGGCGTCTTTCGGCAGAAGCCGCGCTAAGGAGAGCACTGGGAGTGGCACAATCGTCTTTGCGCGAAGAAGCCGCTTCTTCGCCTCCGCCAGCCGGAGAGAGCGGCAGCTTCGGAAAGGTGAAGAAGGAAGCTGTACAACACTGGCATTGTGTGCGCAGCTTGCCAACTGATAGAAAACAGTACCTTTGCACTCTCCGGCCTTTTCCAATCACATGAACATTCCATTGGAAGCTGTTTTGGACAACTTTCTCTCTCTTCTTGCAAAACACTCTGCACACCTTTCTGCAACCTCAAAAACACGATGGGAGATGTTTTCTGTGCTGGCACAGTTTCTCCCTGCCTGACATAGTGGAAAAGCTTTCTGCTAAGATGTAGACTACAAAAGACGCTAAAGACCAAGGTACGATGCTCTCCGGAGCTAAGCGCCGCTCCCGGGCGTCTTTCGGCAGAAGCCGCGCTCCGGAGAGCACTGTGAGCGGCACAATCGTCTTTGCGCGAAGAAGCCGCTTCTTCGCCTCCGCCAGCCGGAGAGAGCGGCAGCTTCGGAAAGGTGAAGAAGGAAGCTGTACAACACTGGCATTGTGTGCGCAGCTTGCCAACTGATAGAAAACAGTACCTTTGCACTCTCCTGCCTTTTCCAATCACATGAACATTCCATTGGAAGCTGTTTTGGACAACTTTCTCTCTCTTCTTGCAAAACACTCTGCACACATTTCTGCAACCTCAAAAACACGATGGGAGATGTTTTCTGTGCTGGCACAGTTTCTCCCTGCCAGACATAGTGGAAAAGCTTTCTGCTAAGATGTAGACTACAAAAGACGCTAAAGACCAAGGTACGATGCTCTCCGGAGCTAAGCGCCGCTCCCGGGCGTCTTTCGGCAGAAGCCGCGCTCCGGAGAGCACTGTGAGCGGCACAATCGTCTTTGCGCGAAGAAGCCGCTTCTTCGCCTCCGCCAGCCGGAGAGAGCGGCAGCTTCGGAAAGGTGAAGAAGGAAGCTGTACAACACTGGCATTGTGTGCGCAGCTTGCCAACTGATAGAAAGCAGTACCTTTGCACTCTCCTGCCTTTTCCAATCACATGAACATTCCATTGCAAGCTGTTTTGGACAACTTTCTCTCTCTTCTTGCAAAACACTCTGCACACCTTTCTGCAACCTCAAAAACACGATGGGAGATGTTTTCTGTGCTGGCACAGTTTCTCCCTGCCAGACATAGTGGAAAAGCTTTCTGCTAAGATGTAGACTACAAAAGACGCTAGAGAACAAGGTACGATGCTCTCCGGAGCTAAGCGCCGCTCCCGGGCGTCTTTCGGCAGAAGCCGCGCTAAGGAGAGCCCTGTGAGCGGCACAATCGTCTTTGCGCGAAGAAGCCGCTTCTTCGCCTCCGCCAGCCGGAGAGAGCGGCAGCTTCGGAAAGGTGAAGAAGGAAGCTGTACAACACTGGCATTGTGTGCGCAGCTTGCCAACTGATAGACAACAGTACCTTTGCACTCTCCTGCCTTTTCCAATCACATGAACATTCCATTGCAAGCTGTTTCGGACAACTTTCTCTCTCTTCTTGCAAAACACTCGGCACACCTTTCTGCAACCTCCAAAACACGATGGGAGATGTTTTCTGTGCTGGCACAGTTTCTCCCTGCCAGACATAGTGGAAAAGCTTTCTGCTAAGATATAGACTACAAAAGACGCTAGAGACCAAGGTACGATGCTCTCCGGAGCTAAGCGCCGCTCCCGGGCGTCTTTCGGCAGAAGCCGCGCTCCGGAGAGCACTGTGAGCGGCACAATCGTCTTTGCGCGAAGAAGCCGCTTCTTCGCCTCCGCCAGCCGGAGAGAGCGGCAGCTTCGGAAAGGTGAAGAAGGAAGCTGTACAACACTGGCATTGTGTGCGCAGCTTGCCAACTGATAGAAAGCAGTACCTTTGCACTCTCCTGCCTTTTCCAATCACATGAACATTCCATTGGAAGCTGTTTTGGACAACTTTCTCTCTCTTCTTGCAAAACACTCGGCACACCTTTCTGCAACCTCAAAAACACGATGGGAGATGTTTTCTGTGCTGGCACAGTTTCTCCCTGCCAGACATAGTGGAAAAGCTTTCTGCTAAGATGTAGACTACAAAAGACGCTAGAGAACAAGGTACGATGCTCTCCGGAACTAAGCGCCGCTCCCGGGCGTCTTTCGGCAGAAGCCGCGCTAAGGAGAGCCCTGTGAGCGGCACAATCGTCTTTGCGCGAAGAAGCCGCTTCTTCGCCTCCGCCAGCCGGAGAGAGCGGCAGCTTCGGAAAGGTGAAGAAGGAAGCTGTACAACACTGGCATTGTGTGCGCAGCTTGCCAACTGATAGACAACAGTACCTTTGCACTCTCCTGCCTTTTCCAATCACATGAACATTCCATTGCAAGCTGTTTTGGACAACTTTCTCTCTCTTCTTGCAAAACACTCTGCACACCTTTCTGCAACCTCAAAAACACGATGGGAGATGTTTTCTGTGCTGGCACAGTTTCTCCCTGCCTGACATAGTGGAAAAGCTTTCTGCTAAGATGTAGACTACAAAAGACGCTAAAGACCAAGGTACGATGCTCTCCGGAGCTAAGCGCCGCTCCCGGGCGTCTTTCGGCAGAAGCCGCGCTCCGGAGAGCACTGTGAGCGGCACAATCGTCTTTGCGCGAAGAAGCCGCTTCTTCGCCTCCGCCAGCCGGAGAGAGCGGCAGCTTCGGAAAGGTGAAGAAGGAAGCTGTACAACACTGGCATTGTGTGCGCAGCTTGCCAACTGATAGAAAGCAGTACCTTTGCACTCTCCTGCCTTTTCCAATCACATGAACATTCCATTGCAAGCTGTTTTGGACAACTTTCTCTCTCTTCTTGCAAAACACTCGGCACACCTTTCTGCAACCTCAAAAACACGATGGGAGATGTTTTCTGTGCTGGCACAGTTTCTCCCTGCCAGACATAGTGGAAAAGCTTTCTGCTAAGATGTAGACTACAAAAGACGCTAGAGAACAAGGTACGATGCTCTCCGGAGCTAAGCGCCGCTCCCGGGCGTCTTTCGGCAGAAGCCGCGCTAAGGAGAGCCCTGTGAGCGGCACAATCGTCTTTGCGCGAAGAAGCCGCTTCTTGGGCTCCGGGAGCCGGAGAGAGCGGCAGCATGGGAAAGGTGAAGAAGGAAGCTGTACAACACTGGCATTGTGTGCGCAGCTTGCCAACTGATAGACAACAGTACCTTTGCACTCTCCTGCCTTTTCCAATCACATGAACATTCCATTGGAAGCTGTTTTGGACAACTTTCTCTCTCTTCTTGCAAAACACTCTGCACACCTTTCTGCAACCTCCAAAACACGATGGGAGATGTTTTCTGTGCTGGCACAGTTTCTCCCTGCCAGACATAGTGGAAAAGCTTTCTGCTAAGATGTAGACTACAAAAGACGCTAGAGACCAAGGTACGATGCTCTCCGGAGCTAAGCGCCGCTCCCGGGCGTCTTTCGGCAGAAGCCGCGCTAAGGAGAGCACTGGGAGTGGCACAATCGTCTTTGCGCGAAGAAGCCGCTTTTTCGCCTCCGCCAGCCGGAGAGAGCGGCAGCTTCGGAAAGGTGAAGAAGGAAGCTGTACAACACTGGCATTGTGTGCGCAGCTTGCCAACTGATAGAAAACAGTACCTTTGCACTCTCCTGCCTTTTCCAATCACATGAACATTCCATTGGAAGCTGTTTTGGACAACTTTCTCTCTCTTCTTGCAAAACACTCTGCACACCTTTCTGCAACCTCAAAAACACGATGGGAGATGTTTTCTTTGCTGGCACAGTTTCTCCCTGCCAGACATAGTGGAAAAGCTTTCTGCTAAGATGTAGACTACAAAAGACGCTAAAGACCAAGGTACGATGCTCTCCGGAGCTAAGCGCCGCTCCCGGGCGTCTTTCGGCAGAAGCCGCGCTCCGGACAGCACTGTGAGCGGCACAATCGTCTTTGCGCGAAGAAGCTGCTTCTTCGCCTCCGCCAGCCGGAGAGAGCGGCAGCTTCGGAAAGGTGAAGAAGGAAGCTGTACAACACTGGCATTGTGTGCGCAGCTTGCCAACTGATAGAAAACAGTACCTTTGCACTCTCCTGCCTTTTCCAATCACATGAACATTCCATTGGAAGCTGTTTTGGACAACTTTCTCTCTCTTCTTGCAAAACACTCTGCACACATTTCTGCAACCTCAAAAACACGATGGGAGATGTTTTCTGTGCTGGCACAGTTTCTCCCTGCCAGACATAGTGGAAAAGCTTTCTGCTAAGATGTAGACTACAAAAGACGCTAAAGACCAAGGTACGATGCTCTCCGGAGCTAAGCGCCGCTCCCGGGCGTCTTTCGGCAGAAGCCGCGCTCCGGACAGCACTGTGAGCGGCACAATCGTCTTTGCGCGAAGAAGCCGCTTCTTCGCCTCCGCCAGCCGGAGAGAGCGGCAGCTTCGGAAAGGTGAAGAAGGAAGCTGTACAACACTGGCATTGTGTGCGCAGCTTGCCAACTGATAGACAACAGTACCTTTGCACTCTCCTGCCTTTTCCAATCACATGAACATTCCATTGCAAGCTGTTTTGGACAACTTTCTCTCTCTTCTTGCAAAACACTCGGCACACCTTTCTGCAACCTCAAAAACACGATGGGAGATGTTTTCTGTGCTGGCACAGTTTCTCCCTGCCAGACATAGTGGAAAAGCTTTCTGCTAAGATGTAGACTACAAAAGACGCTAGAGAACAAGGTACGATGCTCTCCGGAGCTAAGCGCCGCTCCCGGGCGTCTTTCGGCAGAAGCCGCGCTAAGGAGAGCCCTGTGAGCGGCACAATCGTCTTTGCGCGAAGAAGCCGCTTCTTGGGCTCCGGGAGCCGGAGAGAGCGGCAGCATGGGAAAGGTGAAGAAGGAAGCTGTACAACACTGGCATTGTGTGCGCAGCTTGCCAACTGATAGACAACAGTACCTTTGCACTCTCCTGCCTTTTCCAATCACATGAACATTCCATTGCAAGCTGTTTTGGACAACTTTCTCTCTCTTCTTGCAAAACACTCGGCACACCTTTCTGCAACCTCAAAAACACGATGGGAGATGTTTTCTGTGCTGGCACAGTTTCTCCCTGCCAGACATAGTGGAAAAGCTTTCTGCTAAGATGTAGACTACAAAAGACGCTAGAGAACAAGGTACGATGCTCTCCGGAACTAAGCGCCGCTCCCGGGCGTCTTTCGGCAGAAGCCGCGCTAAGGAGAGCCCTGTGAGCGGCACAATCGTCTTTGCGCGAAGAAGCCGCTTCTTCGCCTCCGCCAGCCGGAGAGAGCGGCAGCTTCGGAAAGGTGAAGAAGGAAGCTGTACAACACTGGCATTGTGTGCGCAGCTTGCCAACTGATAGACAACAGTACCTTTGCACTCTCCTGCCTTTTCCAATCACATGAACATTCCATTGCAAGCTGTTTTGGACAACTTTCTCTCTCTTCTTGCAAAACACTCTGCACACCTTTCTGCAACCTCAAAAACACGATGGGAGATGTTTTCTGTGCTGGCACAGTTTCTCCCTGCCAGACATAGTGGAAAAGCTTTCTGCTAAGATGTAGACTACAAAAGACGCTAGAGACCAAGGTACGATGCTCTCCGGAGCTAAGCGCCGCTCCCGGGCGTCTTTCGGCAGAAGCCGCGCTAAGGAGAGCACTGTGAGCGGCACAATCGTCTTTGCGCGAAGAAGCCGCTTCTTCGCCTCCGCCAGCCGGAGAGAGCGGCAGCTTCGGAAAGGTGAAGAAGGAAGCTGTACAACACTGGCATTGTGTGCGCAGCTTGCCAACTGATAGACAACAGTACCTTTGCACTCTCCTGCCTTTTCCAATCACATGAACATTCCATTGCAAGCTGTTTTGGACAACTTTCTCTCTCTTCTTGCAAAACACTCGGCACACCTTTCTGCAACCTCAAAAACACGATGGGAGATGTTTTCTGTGCTGGCACAGTTTCTCCCTGCCAGACATAGTGGAAAAGCTTTCTGCTAAGATGTAGACTACAAAAGACGCTAGAGACCAAGGTACGATGCTCTCCGGAGCTAAGCGCCGCTCCCGGGCGTCTTTCGGCAGAAGCCGCGCTAAGGAGAGCACTGGGAGTGGCACAATCGTCTTTGCGCGAAGAAGCCGCTTCTTCGCCTCCGCCAGCCGGAGAGAGCGGCAGCTTCGGAAAGGTGAAGAAGGAAGCTGTACAACACTGGCATTGTGTGCGCAGCTTGCCAACTGATAGAAAACAGTACCTTTGCACTCTCCGGCCTTTTCCAATCACATGAACATTCCATTGGAAGCTGTTTTGGACAACTTTCTCTCTCTTCTTGCAAAACACTCTGCACACCTTTCTGCAACCTCAAAAACACGATGGGAGATGTTTTCTGTGCTGGCACAGTTTCTCCCTGCCTGACATAGTGGAAAATCTTTCTGCTAAGATGTAGACTACAAAAGACGCTAAAGACCAAGGTACGATGCTCTCCGGAGCTAAGCGCCGCTCCCGGGCGTCTTTCGGCAGAAGCCGCGCTCCGGAGAGCACTGTGAGCGGCACAATCGTCTTTGCGCGAAGAAGCCGCTTCTTCGCCTCCGCCAGCCGGAGAGAGCGGCAGCTTCGGAAAGGTGAAGAAGGAAGCTGTACAACACTGGCATTGTGTGCGCAGCTTGCCAACTGATAGAAAACAGTACCTTTGCACTCTCCTGCCTTTTCCAATCACATGAACATTCCATTGGAAGCTGTTTTGGACAACTTTCTCTCTCTTCTTGCAAAACACTCTGCACACCTTTCTGCAACCTCAAAAACACGATGGGAGATGTTTTCTGTGCTGGCACAGTTTCTCCCTGCCAGACATAGTGGAAAAGCTTTCTGCTAAGTTGTAGACTACAAAAGACGCTAAAGACCAAGGTACGATGCTCTCCGGAGCTAAGCGCCGCTCCCGGGCGTCTTTCGGCAGAAGCCGCGCTCCGGAGAGCACTGTGAGTGGCACAATCGTCTTTGCGCGAAGAAGCCGCTTCTTCGCCTCCGCCAGCCGGAGAGAGCGGCAGCTTCGGAAAGGTGAAGAAGGAAGCTGTACAACACTGGCATTGTGTGCGCAGCTTGCCAACTGATAGAAAGCAGTACCTTTGCACTCTCCTGCCTTTTCCAATCACATGAACATTCCATTGGAAGCTGTTTTGGACAACTTTCTCTCTCTTCTTGCAAAACACTCGGCACACCTTTCTGCAACCTCAAAAACACGATGGGAGATGTTTTCTGTGCTGGCACAGTTTCTCCCTGCCAGACATAGTGGAAAAGCTTTCTGCTAAGATGTAGACTACAAAAGACGCTAGAGAACAAGGTACGATGCTCTCCGGAACTAAGCGCCGCTCCCGGGCGTCTTTCGGCAGAAGCCGCGCTAAGGAGAGCCCTGTGAGCGGCACAATCGTCTTTGCGCGTAGAAGCCGCTTCTTCGCCTCCGCCAGCCGGAGAGAGCGGCAGCTTCGGAAAGGTGAAGAAGGAAGCTGTACAACACTGGCATTGTGTGCGCAGCTTGCCAACTGATAGACAACAGTACCTTTGCACTCTCCTGCCTTTTCCAATCACATGAACATTCCATTGCAAGCTGTTTTGGACAACTTTCTCTCTCTTCTTGCAAAACACTCTGCACACCTTTCTGCAACCTCAAAAACACGATGGGAGATGTTTTCTGTGCTGGCACAGTTTCTCCCTGCCTGACATAGTGGAAAAGCTTTCTGCTAAGATGTAGACTACAAAAGACGCTAAAGACCAAGGTACGATGCTCTCCGGAGCTAAGCGCCGCTCCCGGGCGTCTTTCGGCAGAAGCCGCGCTCCGGAGAGCACTGTGAGCGGCACAATCGTCTTTGCGCGAAGAAGCCGCTTCTTCGCCTCCGCCAGCCGGAGAGAGCGGCAGCTTCGGAAAGGTGAAGAAGGAAGCTGTACAACACTGGCATTGTGTGCGCAGCTTGCCAACTGATAGAAAACAGTACCTTTGCACTCTCCTGCCTTTTCCAATCACATGAACATTCCATTGCAAGCTGTTTTGGACAACTTTCTCTCTCTTCTTGCAAAACACTCTGCACACCTTTCTGCAACCTCCAAAACACGATGGGAGATGTTTTCTGTGCTGGCACAGTTTCTCCCTGCCAGACATAGTGGAAAAGCTTTCTGCTAAGTTGTAGACTACAAAAGACGCTAAAGACCAAGGTACGATGCTCTCCGGAGCTAAGCGCCGCTCCCGGGCGTCTTTCGGCAGAAGCGCCGCTCCGGAGAGCACTGTGAGTGGCACAATCGTCTTTGCGCGAAGAAGCCGCTTCTTCGCCTCCGCCAGCCGGAGAGAGCGGCAGCTTCGGAAAGGTGAAGAAGGAAGCTGTACAACACTGGCATTGTGTGCGCAGCTTGCCAACTGATAGAAAGCAGTACCTTTGCACTCTCCTGCCTTTTCCAATCACATGAACATTCCATTGGAAGCTGTTTTGGACAACTTTCTCTCTCTTCTTGCAAAACACTCGGCACACCTTTCTGCAACCTCAAAAACACGATGGGAGATGTTTTCTGTGCTGGCACAGTTTCTCCCTGCCAGACATAGTGGAAAAGCTTTCTGCTAAGATGTAGACTACAAAAGACGCTAAAGACCAAGGTACGATGCTCTCCGGAACTAAGCGCCGCTCCCGGGCGTCTTTCGGCAGAAGCCGCGCTAAGGAGAGCCCTGTGAGCGGCACAATCGTCTTTGCGCGAAGAAGCCGCTTCTTCGCCTCCGCCAGCCGGAGAGAGCGGCAGCTTCGGAAAGGTGAAGAAGGAAGCTGTACAACACTGGCATTGTGTGCGCAGCTTGCCAACTGATAGACAACAGTACCTTTGCACTCTCCTGCCTTTTCCAATCACATGAACATTCCATTGCAAGCTGTTTTGGACAACTTTCTCTCTCTTCTTGCAAAACACTCTGCACACCTTTCTGCAACCTCAAAAACACGATGGGAGATGTTTTCTGTGCTGGCACAGTTTCTCCCTGCCTGACATAGTGGAAAAGCTTTCTGCTAAGATGTAGACTACAAAAGACGCTAAAGACCAAGGTACGATGCTCTCCGGAGCTAAGCGCCGCTCCCGGGCGTCTTTCGGCAGAAGCCGCGCTCCGGAGAGCACTGTGAGCGGCACAATCGTCTTTGCGCGAAGAAGCCGCTTCTTCGCCTCCGCCAGCCGGAGAGAGCGGCAGCTTCGGAAAGGTGAAGAAGGAAGCTGTACAACACTAGCATTGTGTGCGCAGCTTGCCAACTGATAGAAAGCAGTACCTTTGCACTCTCCTGCCTTTTCCAATCACATGAACATTCCATTGCAAGCTGTTTTGGACAACTTTCTCTCTCTTCTTGCAAAACACTCTGCACACCTTTCTGCAACCTCAAAAACACGATGGGAGATGTTTTCTGTGCTGGCACAGTTTCTCCCTGCCAGACATAGTGGAAAAGCTTTCTGCTAAGTTGTAGACTACAAAAGACGCTAAAGACCAAGGTACGATGCTCTCCGGAGCTAAGCGCCGCTCCCGGGCGTCTTTCGGCAGAAGCCGCGCTAAGGAGAGCACTGGGAGTGGCACAATCGTCTTTGCGCGAAGAAGCCGCTTCTTCGCCTCCGCCAGCCGGAGAGAGCGGCAGCTTCGGAAAGGTGAAGAAGGAAGCTGTACAACACTGGCATTGTGTGCGCAGCTTGCCAACTGATAGAAAGCAGTACCTTTGCACTCTCCTGCCTTTTCCAATCACATGAACATTCCATTGGAAGCTGTTTTGGACAACTTTCTCTCTCTTCTTGCAAAACACTCGGCACACCTTTCTGCAACCTCAAAAACACGATGGGAGATGTTTTCTGTGCTGGCACAGTTTCTCCCTGCCAGACATAGTGGAAAAGCTTTCTGCTAAGTTGTAGACTACAAAAGACGCTAAAGACCAAGGTACGATGCTCTCCGGAGCTAAGCGCCGCTCCCGGGCGTCTTTCGGCAGAAGCCGCGCTCCGGAGAGCACTGTGAGCGGCACAATCGTCTTTGCGCGAAGAAGCCGCTTCTTCGCCTCCGCCAGCCGGAGAGAGCGGCAGCTTCGGAAAGGTGAAGAAGGAAGCTGTACAACACTGGCATTGTGTGCGCAGCTTGCCAACTGATAGAAAGCAGTACCTTTGCACTCTCCTGCCTTTTCCAATCACATGAACATTCCATTGGAAGCTGTTTTGGACAACTTTCTCTCTCTTCTTGCAAAACACTCGGCACACCTTTCTGCAACCTCAAAAACACGATGGGAGATGTTTTCTGTGCTGGCACAGTTTCTCCCTGCCAGACATAGTGGAAAAGCTTTCTGCTAAGATGTAGACTACAAAAGACGCTAGAGAACAAGGTACGATGCTCTCCGGAACTAAGCGCCGCTCCCGGGCGTCTTTCGGCAGAAGCCGCGCTAAGGAGAGCCCTGTGAGCGGCACAATCGTCTTTGCGCGAAGAAGCCGCTTCTTCGCCTCCGCCAGCCGGAGAGAGCGGCAGCTTCGGAAAGGTGAAGAAGGAAGCTGTACAACACTGGCATTGTGTGCGCAGCTTGCCAACTGATAGACAACAGTACCTTTGCACTCTCCTGCCTTTTCCAATCACATGAACATTCCATTGGAAGCTGTTTTGGACAACTTTCTCTCTCTTCTTGCAAAACACTCTGCACACCTTTCTGCAACCTCAAAAACACGATGGGAGATGTTTTCTGTGCTGGCACAGTTTCTCCCTGCCAGACATAGTGGAAAAGCTTTCTGCTAAGATGTAGACTACAAAAGACGCTAAAGACCAAGGTACGATGCTCTCCGGAGCTAAGCGCCGCTCCCGGGCGTCTTTCGGCAGAAGCCGCGCTCCGGAGAGCACTGTGAGCGGCACAATCGTCTTTGCGCGAAGAAGCCGCTTCTTCGCCTCCGCCAGCCGGAGAGAGCGGCAGCTTCGGAAAGGTGAAGAAGGAAGCTGTACAACACTGGCATTGTGTGCGCAGCTTGCCAACTGATAGAAAGCAGTACCTTTGCACTCTCCTGCCTTTTCCAATCACATGAACATTCCATTGCAAGCTGTTTTGGACAACTTTCTCTCTCTTCTTGCAAAACACTCTGCACACCTTTCTGCAACCTCCAAAACACGATGGGAGATGTTTTCTGTGCTGGCACAGTTTCTCCCTGCCAGACATAGTGGAAAAGCTTTCTGCTAAGTTGTAGACTACAAAAGACGCTAAAGACCAAGGTACGATGCTCTCCGGAGCTAAGCGCCGCTCCCGGGCGTCTTTCGGCAGAAGCCGCGCTCCGGAGAGCACTGTGAGTGGCACAATCGTCTTTGCGCGAAGAAGCCGCTTCTTCGCCTCCGCCAGCCGGAGAGAGCGGCAGCTTCGGAAAGGTGAAGAAGGAAGCTGTACAACACTGGCATTGTGTGCGCAGCTTGCCAACTGATAGAAAGCAGTACCTTTGCACTCTCCTGCCTTTTCCAATCACATGAACATTCCATTGGAAGCTGTTTTGGACAACTTTCTCTCTCTTCTTGCAAAACACTCGGCACACATTTCTGCAACCTCCAAAACACGATGGGAGATGTTTTCTGTGCTGGCACAGTTTCTCCCTGCCAGACATAGTGGAAAAGCTTTCTGCTAAGATGTAGACTACAAAAGACGCTAGAGAACAAGGTACGATGCTCTCCGGAACTAAGCGCCGCTCCCGGGCGTCTTTCGGCAGAAGCCGCGCTAAGGAGAGCCCTGTGAGCGGCACAATCGTCTTTGCGCGAAGAAGCCGCTTCTTCGCCTCCGCCAGCCGGAGAGAGCGGCAGCTTCGGAAAGGTGAAGAAGGAAGCTGTACAACACTGGCATTGTGTGCGCAGCTTGCCAACTGATAGACAACAGTACCTTTGCACTCTCCTGCCTTTTCCAATCACATGAACATTCCATTGCAAGCTGTTTTGGACAACTTTCTCTCTCTTCTTGCAAAACACTCTGCACACCTTTCTGCAACCTCAAAAACACGATGGGAGATGTTTTCTGTGCTGGCACAGTTTCTCCCTGCCTGACATAGTGGAAAAGCTTTCTGCTAAGATGTAGACTACAAAAGACGCTAAAGACCAAGGTACGATGCTCTCCGGAGCTAAGCGCCGCTCCCGGGCGTCTTTCGGCAGAAGCCGCGCTCCGGAGAGCACTGTGAGCGGCACAATCGTCTTTGCGCGAAGAAGCCGCTTCTTCGCCTCCGCCAGCCGGAGAGAGCGGCAGCTTCGGAAAGGTGAAGAAGGAAGCTGTACAACACTGGCATTGTGTGCGCAGCTTGCCAACTGATAGAAAGCAGTACCTTTGCACTCTCCTGCCTTTTCCAATCACATGAACATTCCATTGCAAGCTGTTTTGGACAACTTTCTCTCTCTTCTTGCAAAACACTCTGCACACCTTTCTGCAACCTCAAAAACACGATGGGAGATGTTTTCTGTGCTGGCACAGTTTCTCCCTGCCAGACATAGTGGAAAAGCTTTCTGCTAAGTTGTAGACTACAAAAGACGCTAAAGACCAAGGTACGATGCTCTCCGGAGCTAAGCGCCGCTCCCGGGCGTCTTTCGGCAGAAGCCGCGCTCCGGAGAGCACTGTGAGTGGCACAATCGTCTTTGCGCGAAGAAGCCGCTTCTTCGCCTCCGCCAGCCGGAGAGAGCGGCAGCTTCGGAAAGGTGAAGAAGGAAGCTGTACAACACTGGCATTGTGTGCGCAGCTTGCCAACTGATAGAAAGCAGTACCTTTGCACTCTCCTGCCTTTTCCAATCACATGAACATTCCATTGGAAGCTGTTTTGGACAACTTTCTCTCTCTTCTTGCAAAACACTCGGCACACCTTTCTGCAACCTCAAAAACACGATGGGAGATGTTTTCTGTGCTGGCACAGTTTCTCCCTGCCAGACATAGTGGAAAAGCTTTCTGCTAAGATGTAGACTACAAAAGACGCTAGAGAACAAGGTACGATGCTCTCCGGAACTAAGCGCCGCTCCCGGGCGTCTTTCGGCAGAAGCCGCGCTAAGGAGAGCCCTGTGAGCGGCACAATCGTCTTTGCGCGAAGAAGCCGCTTTTTCGCCTCCGCCAGCCGGAGAGAGCGGCAGCTTCGGAAAGGTGAAGAAGGAAGCTGTACAACACTGGCATTGTGTGCGCAGCTTGCCAACTGATAGACAACAGTACCTTTGCACTCTCCTGCCTTTTCCAATCACATGAACATTCCATTGCAAGCTGTTTTGGACAACTTTCTCTCTCTTCTTGCAAAACACTCGGCACACCTTTCTGCAACCTCAAAAACACGATGGGAGATGTTTTCTGTGCTGGCACAGTTTCTCCCTGCCAGACATAGTGGAAAAGCTTTCTGCTAAGATGTAGACTACAAAAGACGCTAGAGACCAAGGTACGATGCTCTCCGGAGCTAAGCGCCGCTCCCGGGCGTCTTTCGGCAGAAGCCGCGCTCCGGAGAGCACTGTGAGCGGCACAATCGTCTTTGCGCGAAGAAGCCGCTTTTTCGCCTCCGCCAGCCGGAGAGAGCGGCAGCTTCGGAAAGGTGAAGAAGGAAGCTGTACAACACTGGCATTGTGTGCGCAGCTTGCCAACTGATAGAAAACAGTACCTTTGCACTCTCCTGCCTTTTCCAATCACATGAACATTCCATTGCAAGCTGTTTTGGACAACTTTCTCTCTCTTCTTGCAAAACACTCTGCACACCTTTCTGCAACCTCAAAAACACGATGGGAGATGTTTTCTGTGCTGGCACAGTTTCTCCCTGCCAGACATAGTGGAAAAGCTTTCTGCTAAGATGTAGACTACAAAAGACGCTAAAGACCAAGGTACGATGCTCTCCAGAGCTAAGCGCCGCTCCCGGGCGTCTTTCGGCAGAAGCCGCGCTCCGGACAGCACTGTGAGCGGCACAATCGTCTTTGCGCGAAAAAGCTGCTTCTTCGCCTCCGCCAGCCGGAGAGAGCGGCAGCTTCGGAAAGGTGAAGAAGGAAGCTGTACAACACTGGCATTGTGTGCGCAGCTTGCCAACTGATAGAAAACAGTACCTTTGCACTCTCCGGCCTTTTCCAATCACATGAACATTCCATTGGAAGCTGTTTTGGACAACTTTCTCTCTCTTCTTGCAAAACACTCTGCACACATTTCTGCAACCTCAAAAACACGATGGGAGATGTTTTCTGTGCTGGCACAGTTTCTCCCTGCCAGACATAGTGGAAAAGCTTTCTGCTAAGATGTAGACTACAAAAGACGCTAAAGACCAAGGTACGATGCTCTCCGGAGCTAAGCGCCGCTCCCGGGCGTCTTTCGGCAGAAGCCGCGCTCCGGAGAGCACTGTGAGCGGCACAATCGTCTTTGCGCGAAGAAGCCGCTTCTTCGCCTCCGCCAGCCGGAGAGAGCGGCAGCTTCGGAAAGGTGAAGAAGGAAGCTGTACAACACTGGCATTGTGTGCGCAGCTTGCCAACTGATAGAAAGCAGTACCTTTGCACTCTCCTGCCTTTTCCAATCACATGAACATTCCATTGGAAGCTGTTTTGGACAACTTTCTCTCTCTTCTTGCAAAACACTCGGCACACCTTTCTGCAACCTCAAAAACACGATGGGAGATGTTTTCTGTGCTGGCACAGTTTCTCCCTGCCAGACATAGTGGAAAAGCTTTCTGCTAAGATGTAGACTACAAAAGACGCTAGAGAACAAGGTACGATGCTCTCCGGAGCTAAGCGCCGCTCCCGGGCGTCTTTCGGCAGAAGCCGCGCTAAGGAGAGCCCTGTGAGCGGCACAATCGTCTTTGCGCGAAGAAGCCGCTTCTTGGGCTCCGGGAGCCGGAGAGAGCGGCAGCTTCGGAAAGGTGAAGAAGGAAGCTGTACAACACTGGCATTGTGTGCGCAGCTTGCCAACTGATAGACAACAGTACCTTTGCACTCTCCTGCCTTTTCCAATCACATGAACATTCCATTGCAAGCTGTTTTGGACAACTTTCTCTCTCTTCTTGCAAAACACTCTGCACACCTTTCTGCAACCTCAAAAACACGATGGGAGATGTTTTCTGTGCTGGCACAGTTTCTCCCTGCCAGACATAGTGGAAAAGCTTTCTGCTAAGATGTAGACTACAAAAGACGCTAGAGACCAAGGTACGATGCTCTCCGGAGCTAAGCGCCGCTCCCGGGCGTCTTTCGGCAGAAGCCGCGCTAAGGAGAGCACTGGGAGTGGCACAATCGTCTTTGCGCGAAGAAGCCGCTTCTTCGCCTCCGCCAGCCGGAGAGAGCGGCAGCTTCGGAAAGGTGAAGAAGGAAGCTGTACAACACTGGCATTGTGTGCGCAGCTTGCCAACTGATAGACAACAGTACCTTTGCACTCTCCTGCCTTTTCCAATCACATGAACATTCCATTGCAAGCTGTTTTGGACAACTTTCTCTCTCTTCTTGCAAAACACTCGGCACACCTTTCTGCAACCTCAAAAACACGATGGGAGATGTTTTCTGTGCTGGCACAGTTTCTCCCTGCCAGACATAGTGGAAAAGCTTTCTGCTAAGATGTAGACTACAAAAGACGCTAGAGAGCAAGGCACGATGCTCTCCGGAGCTAAGCGCCGCTCCCGGGCGTCTTTCGGCAGAAGCCGCGCTAAGGAGAGCACTGGGAGTGGCACAATCGTCTTTGCGCGAAGAAGCCGCTTTTTCGCCTCCGCCAGCCGGAGAGAGCGGCAGCTTCGGAAAGGTGAAGAAGGAAGCTGTACAACACTGGCATTGTGTGCGCAGCTTGCCAACTGATAGAAAACAGTACCTTTGCACTCTCCTGCCTTTTCCAATCACATGAACATTCCATTGCAAGCTGTTTTGGACAACTTTCTCTCTCTTCTTGCAAAACACTCTGCACACCTTTCTGCAACCTCAAAAACACGATGGGAGATGTTTTCTGTGCTGGCACAGTTTCTCCCTGCCTGACATAGTGGAAAAGCTTTCTGCTAAGATGTAGACTACAAAAGACGCTAAAGACCAAGGTACGATGCTCTCCGGAGCTAAGCGCCGCTCCCGGGCGTCTTTCGGCAGAAGCCGCGCTCCGGAGAGCACTGGGAGTGGCACAATCGTCTTTGCGCGAAGAAGCCGCTTCTTCGCCTCCGCCAGCCGGAGAGAGCGGCAGCTTCGGAAAGGTGAAGAAGGAAGCTGTACAACACTGGCATTGTGTGCGCAGCTTGCCAACTGATAGAAAACAGTACCTTTGCACTCTCCGGCCTTTTCCAATCACATGAACATTCCATTGGAAGCTGTTTTGGACAACTTTCTCTCTCTTCTTGCAAAACACTCTGCACACCTTTCTGCAACCTCAAAAACACGATGGGAGATGTTTTCTGTGCTGGCACAGTTTCTCCCTGCCAGACATAGTGGAAAAGCTTTCTGCTAAGATGTAGACTACAAAAGACGCTAGAGACCAAGGTACGATGCTCTCCGGAGCTAAGCGCCGCTCCCGGGCGTCTTTCGGCAGAAGCCGCGCTAAGGAGAGCACTGGGAGTGGCACAATCGTCTTTGCGCGAAGAAGCCGCTTTTTCGCCTCCGCCAGCCGGAGAGAGCGGCAGCTTCGGAAAGGTGAAGAAGGAAGCTGTACAACACTGGCATTGTGTGCGCAGCTTGCCAACTGATAGAAAACAGTACCTTTGCACTCTCCTGCCTTTTCCAATCACATGAACATTCCATTGGAAGCTGTTTTGGACAACTTTCTCTCTCTTCTTGCAAAACACTCTGCACACCTTTCTGCAACCTCAAAAACACGATGGGAGATGTTTTCTGTGCTGGCACAGTTTCTCCCTGCCTGACATAGTGGAAAAGCTTTCTGCTAAGATGTAGACTACAAAAGACGCTAAAGACCAAGGTACGATGCTCTCCGGAGCTAAGCGCCGCTCCCGGGCGTCTTTCGGCAGAAGCCGCGCTCCGGAGAGCACTGTGAGCGGCACAATCGTCTTTGCGCGAAGAAGCCGCTTCTTCGCCTCCGCCAGCCGGAGAGAGCGGCAGCTTCGGAAAGGTGAAGAAGGAAGCTGTACAACACTGGCATTGTGTGCGCAGCTTGCCAACTGATAGAAAACAGTACCTTTGCACTCTCCTGCCTTTTCCAATCACATGAACATTCCATTGCAAGCTGTTTTGGACAACTTTCTCTCTCTTCTTGCAAAACACTCTGCACACATTTCTGCAACCTCAAAAACACGATGGGAGATGTTTTCTGTGCTGGCACAGTTTCTCCCTGCCAGACATAGTGGAAAAGCTTTCTGCTAAGATGTAGACTACAAAAGACGCTAAAGACCAAGGTACGATGCTCTCCGGAGCTAAGCGCCGCTCCCGGGCGTCTTTCGGCAGAAGCCGCGCTCCGGAGAGCACTGTGAGCGGCACAATCGTCTTTGCGCGAAGAAGCCGCTTCTTCGCCTCCGCCAGCCGGAGAGAGCGGCAGCTTCGGAAAGGTGAAGAAGGAAGCTGTACAACACTGGCATTGTGTGCGCAGCTTGCCAACTGATAGAAAGCAGTACCTTTGCACTCTCCTGCCTTTTCCAATCACATGAACATTCCATTGGAAGCTGTTTTGGACAACTTTCTCTCTCTTCTTGCAAAACACTCGGCACACCTTTCTGCAACCTCAAAAACACGATGGGAGATGTTTTCTGTGCTGGCACAGTTTCTCCCTGCCAGACATAGTGGAAAAGCTTTCTGCTAAGATGTAGACTACAAAAGACGCTAGAGAACAAGGTACGATGCTCTCCGGAGCTAAGCGCCGCTCCCGGGCGTCTTTCGGCAGAAGCCGCGCTAAGGAGAGCCCTGTGAGCGGCACAATCGTCTTTGCGCGAAGAAGCCGCTTCTTCGCCTCCGCCAGCCGGAGAGAGCGGCAGCTTCGGAAAGGTGAAGAAGGAAGCTGTACAACACTGGCATTGTGTGCGCAGCTTGCCAACTGATAGACAACAGTACCTTTGCACTCTCCTGCCTTTTCCAATCACATGAACATTCCATTGCAAGCTGTTTTGGACAACTTTCTCTCTCTTCTTGCAAAACACTCTGCACACCTTTCTGCAACCTCAAAAACACGATGGGAGATGTTTTCTGTGCTGGCACAGTTTCTCCCTGCCTGACATAGTGGAAAAGCTTTCTGCTAAGATGTAGACTACAAAAGACGCTAAAGACCAAGGTACGATGCTCTCCGGAGCTAAGCGCCGCTCCCGGGCGTCTTTCGGCAGAAGCCGCGCTCCGGAGAGCACTGTGAGCGGCACAATCGTCTTTGCGCGAAGAAGCCGCTTCTTCGCCTCCGCCAGCCGGAGAGAGCGGCAGCTTCGGAAAGGTGAAGAAGGAAGCTGTACAACACTGGCATTGTGTGCGCAGCTTGCCAACTGATAGACAACAGTACCTTTGCACTCTCCTGCCTTTTCCAATCACATGAACATTCCATTGCAAGCTGTTTTGGACAACTTTCTCTCTCTTCTTGCAAAACACTCTGCACACATTTCTGCAACCTCAAAAACACGATGGGAGATGTTTTCTGTGCTGGCACAGTTTCTCCCTGCCTGACATAGTGGAAAAGCTTTCTGCTAAGATGTAGACTACAAAAGACGCTAAAGACCAAGGTACGATGCTCTCCGGAGCTAAGCGCCGCTCCCGGGCGTCTTTCGGCAGAAGCCGCGCTCCGGAGAGCACTGTGAGCGGCACAATCGTCTTTGCGCGAAGAAGCCGCTTCTTCGCCTCCGCCAGCCGGAGAGAGCGGCAGCTTCGGAAAGGTGAAGAAGGAAGCTGTACAACACTGGCATTGTGTGCGCAGCTTGCCAACTGATAGAAAACAGTACCTTTGCACTCTCCGGCCTTTTCCAATCACATGAACATTCCATTGGAAGCTGTTTTGGACAACTTTCTCTCTCTTCTTGCAAAACACTCGGCACACCTTTCTGCAACCTCAAAAACACGATGGGAGATGTTTTCTGTGCTGGCACAGTTTCTCCCTGCCAGACATAGTGGAAAAGCTTTCTGCTAAGATGTAGACTACAAAAGACGCTAGAGACCAAGGTACGATGCTCTCCGGAGCTAAGCGCCGCTCCCGGGCGTCTTTCGGCAGAAGCCGCGCTAAGGAGAGCCCTGTGAGCGGCACAATCGTCTTTGCGCGAAGAAGCCGCTTCTTCGCCTCCGCCAGCCGGAGAGAGCGGCAGCTTCGGAAAGGTGAAGAAGGAAGCTGTACAACACTGGCATTGTGTGCGCAGCTTGCCAACTGATAGACAACAGTACCTTTGCACTCTCCTGCCTTTTCCAATCACATGAACATTCCATTGCAAGCTGTTTTGGACAACTTTCTCTCTCTTCTTGCAAAACACTCGGCACACCTTTCTGCAACCTCCAAAACACGATGGGAGATGTTTTCTGTGCTGGCACAGTTTCTCCCTGCCAGACATAGTGGAAAAGCTTTCTGCTAAGATGTAGACTACAAAAGACGCTAGAGAACAAGGTACGATGCTCTCCGGAGCTAAGCGCCGCTCCCGGGCGTCTTTCGGCAGAAGCCGCGCTAAGGAGAGCCCTGTGAGCGGCACAATCGTCTTTGCGCGAAGAAGCCGCTTCTTGGGCTCCGGGAGCCGGAGAGAGCGGCAGCATGGGAAAGGTGAAGAAGGAAGCTGTACAACACTGGCATTGTGTGCGCAGCTTGCCAACTGATAGACAACAGTACCTTTGCACTCTCCTGCCTTTTCCAATCACATGAACATTCCATTGCAAGCTGTTTTGGACAACTTTCTCTCTCTTCTTGCAAAACACTCTGCACACCTTTCTGCAACCTCCAAAACACGATGGGAGATGTTTTCTGTGCTGGCACAGTTTCTCCCTGCCAGACATAGTGGAAAAGCTTTCTGCTAAGATGTAGACTACAAAAGACGCTAGAGACCAAGGTACGATGCTCTCCGGAGCTAAGCGCCGCTCCCGGGCGTCTTTCGGCAGAAGCCGCGCTAAGGAGAGCACTGGGAGTGGCACAATCGTCTTTGCGCGAAGAAGCCGCTTTTTCGCCTCCGCCAGCCGGAGAGAGCGGCAGCTTCGGAAAGGTGAAGAAGGAAGCTGTACAACACTGGCATTGTGTGCGCAGCTTGCCAACTGATAGAAAACAGTACCTTTGCACTCTCCTGCCTTTTCCAATCACATGAACATTCCATTGGAAGCTGTTTTGGACAACTTTCTCTCTCTTCTTGCAAAACACTCTGCACACCTTTCTGCAACCTCAAAAACACGATGGGAGATGTTTTCTTTGCTGGCACAGTTTCTCCCTGCCAGACATAGTGGAAAAGCTTTCTGCTAAGATGTAGACTACAAAAGACGCTAAAGACCAAGGTACGATGCTCTCCGGAGCTAAGCGCCGCTCCCGGGCGTCTTTCGGCAGAAGCCGCGCTCCGGACAGCACTGTGAGCGGCACAATCGTCTTTGCGCGAAGAAGCTGCTTCTTCGCCTCCGCCAGCCGGAGAGAGCGGCAGCTTCGGAAAGGTGAAGAAGGAAGCTGTACAACACTGGCATTGTGTGCGCAGCTTGCCAACTGATAGACAACAGTACCTTTGCACTCTCCTGCCTTTTCCAATCACATGAACATTCCATTGCAAGCTGTTTTGGACAACTTTCTCTCTCTTCTTGCAAAACACTCGGCACACCTTTCTGCAACCTCAAAAACACGATGGGAGATGTTTTCTGTGCTGGCACAGTTTCTCCCTGCCAGACATAGTGGAAAAGCTTTCTGCTAAGATATAGACTACAAAAGACGCTAGAGACCAAGGTACGATGCTCTCCGGAGCTAAGCGCCGCTCCCGGGCGTCTTTCGGCAGAAGCCGCGCTAAGGAGAGCACTGTGAGCGGCACAATCGTCTTTGCGCGAAGAAGCCGCTTCTTCGCCTCCGCCAGCCGGAGAGAGCGGCAGCTTCGGAAAGGTGAAGAAGGAAGCTGTACAACACTGGCATTGTGTGCGCAGCTTGCCAACTGATAGACAACAGTACCTTTGCACTCTCCTGCCTTTTCCAATCACATGAACATTCCATTGCAAGCTGTTTTGGACAACTTTCTCTCTCTTCTTGCAAAACACTCGGCACACCTTTCTGCAACCTCAAAAACACGATGGGAGATGTTTTCTGTGCTGGCACAGTTTCTCCCTGCCAGACATAGTGGAAAAGCTTTCTGCTAAGATGTAGACTACAAAAGACGCTAGAGACCAAGGTACGATGCTCTCCGGAGCTAAGCGCCGCTCCCGGGCGTCTTTCGGCAGAAGCCGCGCTCCGGAGAGCACTGTGAGCGGCACAATCGTCTTTGCGCGAAGAAGCCGCTTCTTCGCCTCCGCCAGCCGGAGAGAGCGGCAGCTTCGGAAAGGTGAAGAAGGAAGCTGTACAACACTGGCATTGTGTGCGCAGCTTGCCAACTGATAGAAAACAGTACCTTTGCACTCTCCGGCCTTTTCCAATCACATGAACATTCCATTGGAAGCTGTTTTGGACAACTTTCTCTCTCTTCTTGCAAAACACTCGGCACACCTTTCTGCAACCTCAAAAACACGATGGGAGATGTTTTCTGTGCTGGCACAGTTTCTCCCTGCCAGACATAGTGGAAAAGCTTTCTGCTAAGATGTAGACTACAAAAGACGCTAGAGACCAAGGTACGATGCTCTCCGGAGCTAAGCGCCGCTCCCGGGCGTCTTTCGGCAGAAGCCGCGCTAAGGAGAGCCCTGTGAGCGGCACAATCGTCTTTGCGCGAAGAAGCCGCTTCTTCGCCTCCGCCAGCCGGAGAGAGCGGCAGCTTCGGAAAGGTGAAGAAGGAAGCTGTACAACACTGGCATTGTGTGCGCAGCTTGCCAACTGATAGACAACAGTACCTTTGCACTCTCCTGCCTTTTCCAATCACATGAACATTCCATTGCAAGCTGTTTTGGACAACTTTCTCTCTCTTCTTGCAAAACACTCTGCACACCTTTCTGCAACCTCCAAAACACGATGGGAGATGTTTTCTGTGCTGGCACAGTTTCTCCCTGCCAGACATAGTGGAAAAGCTTTCTGCTAAGATGTAGACTACAAAAGACGCTAGAGACCAAGGTACGATGCTCTCCGGAGCTAAGCGCCGCTCCCGGGCGTCTTTCGGCAGAAGCCGCGCTAAGGAGAGCACTGGGAGTGGCACAATCGTCTTTGCGCGAAGAAGCCGCTTTTTCGCCTCCGCCAGCCGGAGAGAGCGGCAGCTTCGGAAAGGTGAAGAAGGAAGCTGTACAACACTGGCATTGTGTGCGCAGCTTGCCAACTGATAGAAAACAGTACCTTTGCACTCTCCTGCCTTTTCCAATCACATGAACATTCCATTGGAAGCTGTTTTGGACAACTTTCTCTCTCTTCTTGCAAAACACTCTGCACACCTTTCTGCAACCTCAAAAACACGATGGGAGATGTTTTCTTTGCTGGCACAGTTTCTCCCTGCCAGACATAGTGGAAAAGCTTTCTGCTAAGATGTAGACTACAAAAGACGCTAAAGACCAAGGTACGATGCTCTCCGGAGCTAAGCGCCGCTCCCGGGCGTCTTTCGGCAGAAGCCGCGCTCCGGACAGCACTGTGAGCGGCACAATCGTCTTTGCGCGAAGAAGCTGCTTCTTCGCCTCCGCCAGCCGGAGAGAGCGGCAGCTTCGGAAAGGTGAAGAAGGAAGCTGTACAACACTGGCATTGTGTGCGCAGCTTGCCAACTGATAGACAACAGTACCTTTGCACTCTCCTGCCTTTTCCAATCACATGAACATTCCATTGCAAGCTGTTTTGGACAACTTTCTCTCTCTTCTTGCAAAACACTCGGCACACCTTTCTGCAACCTCAAAAACACGATGGGAGATGTTTTCTGTGCTGGCACAGTTTCTCCCTGCCAGACATAGTGGAAAAGCTTTCTGCTAAGATATAGACTACAAAAGACGCTAGAGACCAAGGTACGATGCTCTCCGGAGCTAAGCGCCGCTCCCGGGCGTCTTTCGGCAGAAGCCGCGCTAAGGAGAGCACTGTGAGCGGCACAATCGTCTTTGCGCGAAGAAGCCGCTTCTTCGCCTCCGCCAGCCGGAGAGAGCGGCAGCTTCGGAAAGGTGAAGAAGGAAGCTGTACAACACTGGCATTGTGTGCGCAGCTTGCCAACTGATAGACAACAGTACCTTTGCACTCTCCTGCCTTTTCCAATCACATGAACATTCCATTGCAAGCTGTTTTGGACAACTTTCTCTCTCTTCTTGCAAAACACTCGGCACACCTTTCTGCAACCTCAAAAACACGATGGGAGATGTTTTCTGTGCTGGCACAGTTTCTCCCTGCCAGACATAGTGGAAAAGCTTTCTGCTAAGATGTAGACTACAAAAGACGCTAGAGACCAAGGTACGATGCTCTCCGGAGCTAAGCGCCGCTCCCGGGCGTCTTTCGGCAGAAGCCGCGCTAAGGAGAGCACTGGGAGTGGCACAATCGTATTTGCGCGAAGAAGCCGCTTCTTCGCCTCCGCCAGCCGGAGAGAGCGGCAGCTTCGGAAAGGTGAAGAAGGAAGCTGTACAACACTGGCATTGTGTGCGCAGCTTGCCAACTGATAGACAACAGTACCTTTGCACTCTCCTGCCTTTTCCAATCACATGAACATTCCATTGCAAGCTGTTTTGGACAACTTTCTCTCTCTTCTTGCAAAACACTCTGCACACCTTTCTGCAACCTCAAAAACACGATGGGAGATGTTTTCTGTGCTGGCACAGTTTCTCCCTGCCTGACATAGTGGAAAAGCTTTCTGCTAAGATGTAGACTACAAAAGACGCTAAAGACCAAGGTACGATGCTCTCCGGAGCTAAGCGCCGCTCCCGGGCGTCTTTCGGCAGAAGCCGCGCTCCGGAGAGCACTGTGAGCGGCACAATCGTCTTTGCGCGAAGAAGCCGCTTCTTCGCCTCCGCCAGCCGGAGAGAGCGGCAGCTTCGGAAAGGTGAAGAAGGAAGCTGTACAACACTGGCATTGTGTGCGCAGCTTGCCAACTGATAGAAAGCAGTACCTTTGCACTCTCCTGCCTTTTCCAATCACATGAACATTCCATTGCAAGCTGTTTTGGACAACTTTCTCTCTCTTCTTGCAAAACACTCTGCACACCTTTCTGCAACCTCAAAAACACGATGGGAGATGTTTTCTGTGCTGGCACAGTTTCTCCCTGCCAGACATAGTGGAAAAGCTTTCTGCTAAGATGTAGACTACAAAAGACGCTAAAGACCAAGGTACGATGCTCTCCGGAGCTAAGCGCCGCTCCCGGGCGTCTTTCGGCAGAAGCCGCGCTCCGGAGAGCACTGGGAGTGGCACAATCGTCTTTGCGCGAAGAAGCCGCTTCTTCGCCTCCGCCAGCCGGAGAGAGCGGCAGCTTTGGAAAGGTGAAGAAGGAAGCTGTACAACACTGGCATTGTGTGCGCAGCTTGCCAACTGATAGAAAGCAGTACCTTTGCACTCTCCTGCCTTTTCCAATCACATGAACATTCCATTGGAAGCTGTTTTGGACAACTTTCTCTCTCTTCTTGCAAAACACTCGGCACACCTTTCTGCAACCTCAAAAACACGATGGGAGATGTTTTCTGTGCTGGCACAGTTTCTCCCTGCCAGACATAGTGGAAAAGCTTTCTGCTAAGATGTAGACTACAAAAGACGCTAGAGAACAAGGTACGATGCTCTCCGGAACTAAGCGCCGCTCCCGGGCGTCTTTCGGCAGAAGCCGCGCTAAGGAGAGCCCTGTGAGCGGCACAATCGTCTTTGCGCGAAGAAGCCGCTTCTTCGCCTCCGCCAGCCGGAGAGAGCGGCAGCTTCGGAAAGGTGAAGAAGGAAGCTGTACAACACTGGCATTGTGTGCGCAGCTTGCCAACTGATAGACAACAGTACCTTTGCACTCTCCTGCCTTTTCCAATCACATGAACATTCCATTGCAAGCTGTTTTGGACAACTTTCTCTCTCTTCTTGCAAAACACTCTGCACACCTTTCTGCAACCTCAAAAACACGATGGGAGATGTTTTCTGTGCTGGCACAGTTTCTCCCTGCCTGACATAGTGGAAAAGCTTTCTGCTAAGATGTAGACTACAAAAGACGCTAAAGACCAAGGTACGATGCTCTCCGGAGCTAAGCGCCGCTCCCGGGCGTCTTTCGGCAGAAGCCGCGCTCCGGAGAGCACTGTGAGCGGCACAATCGTCTTTGCGCGAAGAAGCCGCTTCTTCGCCTCCGCCAGCCGGAGAGAGCGGCAGCTTCGGAAAGGTGAAGAAGGAAGCTGTACAACACTGGCATTGTGTGCGCAGCTTGCCAACTGATAGAAAGCAGTACCTTTGCACTCTCCTGCCTTTTCCAATCACATGAACATTCCATTGGAAGCTGTTTTGGACAACTTTCTCTCTCTTCTTGCAAAACACTCTGCACACCTTTCTGCAACCTCAAAAACACGATGGGAGATGTTTTCTGTGCTGGCACAGTTTCTCCCTGCCAGACATAGTGGAAAAGCTTTCTGCTAAGTTGTAGACTACAAAAGACGCTAAAGACCAAGGTACGATGCTCTCCGGAGCTAAGCGCCGCTCCCGGGCGTCTTTCGGCAGAAGCCGCGCTCCGGAGAGCACTGTGAGCGGCACAATCGTCTTTGCGCGAAGAAGCCGCTTCTTCGCCTCCGCCAGCCGGAGAGAGCGGCAGCTTCGGAAAGGTGAAGAAGGAAGCTGTACAACACTGGCATTGTGTGCGCAGCTTGCCAACTGATAGAAAGCAGTACCTTTGCACTCTCCTGCCTTTTCCAATCACATGAACATTCCATTGGAAGCTGTTTTGGACAACTTTCTCTCTCTTCTTGCAAAACACTCGGCACACCTTTCTGCAACCTCAAAAACACGATGGGAGATGTTTTCTGTGCTGGCACAGTTTCTCCCTGCCAGACATAGTGGAAAAGCTTTCTGCTAAGATGTAGACTACAAAAGACGCTAGAGACCAAGGTACGATGCTCTCCGGAGCTAAGCGCCGCTCCCGGGCGTCTTTCGGCAGAAGCCGCGCTAAGGAGAGCACTGGGAGTGGCACAATCGTCTTTGCGCGAAGAAGCCGCTTCTTCGCCTCCGCCAGCCGGAGAGAGCGGCAGCTTCGGAAAGGTGAAGAAGGAAGCTGTACAACACTGGCATTGTGTGCGCAGCTTGCCAACTGATAGACAACAGTACCTTTGCACTCTCCTGCCTTTTCCAATCACATGAACATTCCATTGCAAGCTGTTTTGGACAACTTTCTCTCTCTTCTTGCAAAACACTCTGCACACCTTTCTGCAACCTCAAAAACACGATGGGAGATGTTTTCTGTGCTGGCACAGTTTCTCCCTGCCTGACATAGTGGAAAAGCTTTCTGCTAAGATGTAGACTACAAAAGACGCTAAAGACCAAGGTACGATGCTCTCCGGAGCTAAGCGCCGCTGCCGGGCGTCTTTCGGCAGAAGCCGCGCTCCGGAGAGCACTGTGAGTGGCACAATCGTCTTTGCGCGAAGAAGCCGCTTCTTCGCCTCCGCCAGCCGGAGAGAGCGGCAGCTTCGGAAAGGTGAAGAAGGAAGCTGTACAACACTGGCATTGTGTGCGCAGCTTGCCAACTGATAGAAAGCAGTACCTTTTCACTCTCCTGCCTTTTCCAATCACATGAACATTCCATTGGAAGCTGTTTTGGACAACTTTCTCTCTCTTCTTGCAAAACACTCGGCACACCTTTCTGCAACCTCCAAAACACGATGGGAGATGTTTTCTGTGCTGGCACAGTTTCTCCCTGCCAGACATAGTGGAAAAGCTTTCTGCTAAGATGTAGACTACAAAAGACGCTAGAGAACAAGGTACGATGCTCTCCGGAGCTAAGCGCCTCTCCCGGGCGTCTTTCGGCAGAAGCCGCGCTAAGGAGAGCCCTGTGAGCGGCACAATCGTCTTTGCGCGAAGAAGCCGCTTCTTCGCCTCCGCCAGCCGGAGAGAGCGGCAGCTTCGGAAAGGTGAAGAAGGAAGCTGTACAACACTGGCATTGTGTGCGCAGCTTGCCAACTGATAGACAACAGTACCTTTGCACTCTCCTGCCTTTTCCAATCACATGAACATTCCATTGCAAGCTGTTTTGGACAACTTTCTCTCTCTTCTTGCAAAACACTCTGCACACCTTTCTGCAACCTCCAAAACACGATGGGAGATGTTTTCTGTGCTGGCACAGTTTCTCCCTGCCAGACATAGTGGAAAAGCTTTCTGCTAAGATGTAGACTACAAAAGACGCTAGAGACCAAGGTACGATGCTCTCCGGAGCTAAGCGCCGCTCCCGGGCGTCTTTCGGCAGAAGCCGCGCTAAGGAGAGCACTGGGAGTGGCACAATCGTCTTTGCGCGAAGAAGCCGCTTCTTCGCCTCCGCCAGCCGGAGAGAGCGGCAGCTTCGGAAAGGTGAAGAAGGAAGCTGTACAACACTGGCATTGTGTGCGCGGCTTGCCAACTGATAGAAAACAGTACCTTTGCACTCTCCTGCCTTTTCCAATCACATGAACATTCCATTGGAAGCTGTTTTGGACAACTTTCTCTCTCTTCTTGCAAAACACTCGGCACACCTTTCTGCAACCTCAAAAACACGATGGGAGATGTTTTCTGTGCTGGCACAGTTTCTCCCTGCCAGACATAGTGGAAAAGCTTTCTGCTAAGATGTAGACTACAAAAGACGCTAGAGAACAAGGTACGATGCTCTCCGGAGCTAAGCGCCGCTCCCGGGCGTCTTTCGGCAGAAGCCGCGCTAAGGAGAGCCCTGTGAGCGGCACAATCGTCTTTGCGCGAAGAAGCCGCTTCTTCGCCTCCGCCAGCCGGAGAGAGCGGCAGCTTCGGAAAGGTGAAGAAGGAAGCTGTACAACACTGGCATTGTGTGCGCAGCTTGCCAACTGATAGACAACAGTACCTTTGCACTCTCCTGCCTTTTCCAATCACATGAACATTCCATTGCAAGCTGTTTTGGACAACTTTCTCTCTCTTCTTGCAAAACACTCGGCACACCTTTCTGCAACCTCAAAAACACGATGGGAGATGTTTTCTGTGCTGGCACAGTTTCTCCCTGCCAGACATAGTGGAAAAGCTTTCTGCTAAGATGTAGACTACAAAAGACGCTAGAGACCAAGGTACGATGCTCTCCGGAGCTAAGCGCCGCTCCCGGGCGTCTTTCGGCAGAAGCCGCGCTAAGGAGAGCACTGGGAGTGGCACAATCGTCATTGCGCGAAGAAGCCGCTTCTTCGCCTCCGCCAGCCGGAGAGAGCGGCAGCTTCGGAAAGGTGAAGAAGGAAGCTGTACAACACTGGCATTGTGTGCGCAGCTTGCCAACTGATAGAAAACAGTACCTTTGCACTCTCCTGCCTTTTCCAATCACATGAACATTCCATTGCAAGCTGTTTTGGACAACTTTCTCTCTCTTCTTGCAAAACACTCTGCACACCTTTCTGCAACCTCCAAAACACGATGGGAGATGTTTTCTGTGCTGGCACAGTTTCTCCCTGCCAGACATAGTGGAAAAGCTTTCTGCTAAGATGTAGACTACAAAAGACGCTAAAGACCAAGGTACGATGCTCTCCGGAGCTAAGCGCCGCTCCCGGGCGTCTTTCGGCAGAAGCCGCGCTCCGGAGAGCACTGTGAGCGGCACAATCGTCTTTGCGCGAAGAAGCCGCTTCTTCGCCTCCGCCAGCCGGAGAGAGCGGCAGCTTCGGAAAGGTGAAGAAGGAAGCTGTACAACACTGGCATTGTGTGCGCAGCTTGCCAACTGATAGAAAACAGTACCTTTGCACTCTCCTGCCTTTTCCAATCACATGAACATTCCATTGGAAGCTGTTTTGGACAACTTTCTCTCTCTTCTTGCAAAACACTCTGCACACATTTCTGCAACCTCAAAAACACGATGGGAGATGTTTTCTGTGCTGGCACAGTTTCTCCCTGCCAGACATAGTGGAAAAGCTTTCTGCTAAGATGTAGACTACAAAAGACGCTAAAGACCAAGGTACGATGCTCTCCGGAGCTAAGCGCCGCTCCCGGGCGTCTTTCGGCAGAAGCCGCGCTCCGGAGAGCACTGTGAGCGGCACAATCGTCTTTGCGCGAAGAAGCCGCTTCTTCGCCTCCGCCAGCCGGAGAGAGCGGCAGCTTCGGAAAGGTGAAGAAGGAAGCTGTACAACACTGGCATTGTGTGCGCAGCTTGCCAACTGATAGAAAGCAGTACCTTTGCACTCTCCTGCCTTTTCCAATCACATGAACATTCCATTGCAAGCTGTTTTGGACAACTTTCTCTCTCTTCTTGCAAAACACTCGGCACACCTTTCTGCAACCTCAAAAACACGATGGGAGATGTTTTCTGTGCTGGCACAGTTTCTCCCTGCCAGACATAGTGGAAAAGCTTTCTGCTAAGATGTAGACTACAAAAGACGCTAGAGAACAAGGTACGATGCTCTCCGGAGCTAAGCGCCGCTCCCGGGCGTCTTTCGGCAGAAGCCGCGCTAAGGAGAGCCCTGTGAGCGGCACAATCGTCTTTGCGCGAAGAAGCCGCTTCTTCGCCTCCGCCAGCCGGAGAGAGCGGCAGCTTCGGAAAGGTGAAGAAGGAAGCTGTACAACACTGGCATTGTGTGCGCAGCTTGCCAACTGATAGACAACAGTACCTTTGCACTCTCCTGCCTTTTCCAATCACATGAACATTCCATTGCAAGCTGTTTTGGACAACTTTCTCTCTCTTCTTGCAAAACACTCGGCACACCTTTCTGCAACCTCAAAAACACGATGGGAGATGTTTTCTGTGCTGGCACAGTTTCTCCCTGCCAGACATAGTGGAAAAGCTTTCTGCTAAGATATAGACTACAAAAGACGCTAGAGACCAAGGTACGATGCTCTCCGGAGCTAAGCGCCGCTCCCGGGCGTCTTTCGGCAGAAGCCGCGCTCCGGAGAGCACTGTGAGCGGCACAATCGTCTTTGCGCGAAGAAGCCGCTTCTTCGCCTCCGCCAGCCGGAGAGAGCGGCAGCTTCGGAAAGGTGAAGAAGGAAGCTGTACAACACTGGCATTGTGTGCGCAGCTTGCCAACTGATAGAAAGCAGTACCTTTGCACTCTCCTGCCTTTTCCAATCACATGAACATTCCATTGGAAGCTGTTTTGGACAACTTTCTCTCTCTTCTTGCAAAACACTCGGCACACCTTTCTGCAACCTCCAAAACACGATGGGAGATGTTTTCTGTGCTGGCACAGTTTCTCCCTGCCAGACATAGTGGAAAAGCTTTCTGCTAAGATGTAGACTACAAAAGACGCTAGAGAACAAGGTACGATGCTCTCCGGAACTAAGCGCCGCTCCCGGGCGTCTTTCGGCAGAAGCCGCGCTCAGGAGAGCACTGTGAGCGGCACAATCGTCTTTGCGCGAAGAAGCCGCTTCTTCGCCTCCGCCAGCCGGAGAGAGCGGCAGCTTCGGAAAGGTGAAGAAGGAAGCTGTACAACACTGGCATTGTGTGCGCAGCTTGCCAACTGATAGACAACAGTACCTTTGCACTCTCCTGCCTTTTCCAATCACATGAACATTCCATTGGAAGCTGTTTTGGACAACTTTCTCTCTCTTCTTGCAAAACACTCTGCACACCTTTCTGCAACCTCAAAAACACGATGGGAGATGTTTTCTGTGCTGGCACAGTTTCTCCCTGCCTGACATAGTGGAAAAGCTTTCTGCTAAGATGTAGACTACAAAAGACGCTAAAGACCAAGGTACGATGCTCTCCGGAGCTAAGCGCCGCTCCCGGGCGTCTTTCGGCAGAAGCCGCGCTCCGGAGAGCACTGTGAGCGGCACAATCGTCTTTGCGCGAAGAAGCCGCTTCTTCGCCTCCGCCAGCCGGAGAGAGCGGCAGCTTCGGAAAGGTGAAGAAGGAAGCTGTACAACACTGGCATTGTGTGCGCAGCTTGCCAACTGATAGACAACAGTACCTTTGCACTCTCCTGCCTTTTCCAATCACATGAACATTCCATTGCAAGCTGTTTTGGACAACTTTCTCTCTCTTCTTGCAAAACACTCGGCACACCTTTCTGCAACCTCAAAAACACGATGGGAGATGTTTTCTGTGCTGGCACAGTTTCTCCCTGCCAGACATAGTGGAAAAGCTTTCTGCTAAGATGTAGACTACAAAAGACGCTAGAGAACAAGGTACGATGCTCTCCGGAGCTAAGCGCCGCTCCCGGGCGTCTTTCGGCAGAAGCCGCGCTAAGGAGAGCCCTGTGAGCGGCACAATCGTCTTTGCGCGAAGAAGCCGCTTCTTGGGCTCCGGGAGCCGGAGAGAGCGGCAGCATGGGAAAGGTGAAGAAGGAAGCTGTACAACACTGGCATTGTGTGCGCAGCTTGCCAACTGATAGACAACAGTACCTTTGCACTCTCCTGCCTTTTCCAATCACATGAACATTCCATTGCAAGCTGTTTTGGACAACTTTCTCTCTCTTCTTGCAAAACACTCTGCACACCTTTCTGCAACCTCCAAAACACGATGGGAGATGTTTTCTGTGCTGGCACAGTTTCTCCCTGCCAGACATAGTGGAAAAGCTTTCTGCTAAGATGTAGACTACAAAAGACGCTAGAGACCAAGGTACGATGCTCTCCGGAGCTAAGCGCCGCTCCCGGGCGTCTTTCGGCAGAAGCCGCGCTAAGGAGAGCACTGGGAGTGGCACAATCGTCTTTGCGCGAAGAAGCCGCTTTTTCGCCTCCGCCAGCCGGAGAGAGCGGCAGCTTCGGAAAGGTGAAGAAGGAAGCTGTACAACACTGGCATTGTGTGCGCAGCTTGCCAACTGATAGAAAACAGTACCTTTGCACTCTCCTGCCTTTTCCAATCACATGAACATTCCATTGCAAGCTGTTTTGGACAACTTTCTCTCTCTTCTTGCAAAACACTCGGCACACCTTTCTGCAACCTCAAAAACACGATGGGAGATGTTTTCTTTGCTGGCACAGTTTCTCCCTGCCAGACATAGTGGAAAAGCTTTCTGCTAAGATGTAGACTACAAAAGACGCTAAAGACCAAGGTACGATGCTCTCCGGAGCTAAGCGCCGCTCCCGGGCGTCTTTCGGCAGAAGCCGCGCTCCGGACAGCACTGTGAGCGGCACAATCGTCTTTGCGCGAAGAAGCTGCTTCTTCGCCTCCGCCAGCCGGAGAGAGCGGCAGCTTCGGAAAGGTGAAGAAGGAAGCTGTACAACACTGGCATTGTGTGCGCAGCTTGCCAACTGATAGAAAGCAGTACCTTTGCACTCTCCTGCCTTTTCCAATCACATGAACATTCCATTGCAAGCTGTTTTGGACAACTTTCTCTCTCTTCTTGCAAAACACTCGGCACACCTTTCTGCAACCTCAAAAACACGATGGGAGATGTTTTCTGTGCTGGCACAGTTTCTCCCTGCCAGACATAGTGGAAAAGCTTTCTGCTAAGATGTAGACTACAAAAGACGCTAGAGAACAAGGTACGATGCTCTCCGGAGCTAAGCGCCGCTCCCGGGCGTCTTTCGGCAGAAGCCGCGCTAAGGAGAGCCCTGTGAGCGGCACAATCGTCTTTGCGCGAAGAAGCCGCTTCTTCGCCTCCGCCAGCCGGAGAGAGCGGCAGCTTCGGAAAGGTGAAGAAGGAAGCTGTACAACACTGGCATTGTGTGCGCAGCTTGCCAACTGATAGACAACAGTACCTTTGCACTCTCCTGCCTTTTCCAATCACATGAACATTCCATTGGAAGCTGTTTTGGACAACTTTCTCTCTCTTCTTGCAAAACACTCGGCACACCTTTCTGCAACCTCAAAAACACGATGGGAGATGTTTTCTGTGCTGGCACAGTTTCTCCCTGCCAGACATAGTGGAAAAGCTTTCTGCTAAGATGTAGACTACAAAAGACGCTAGAGAACAAGGTACGATGCTCTCCGGAGCTAAGCGCCGCTCCCGGGCGTCTTTCGGCAGAAGCCGCGCTAAGGAGAGCACTGGGAGTGGCACAATCGTCTTTGCGCGAAGAAGCCGCTTCTTCGCCTCCGCCAGCCGGAGAGAGCGGCAGCTTCGGAAAGGTGAAGAAGGAAGCTGTACAACACTGGCATTGTGTGCGCAGCTTGCCAACTGATAGAAAACAGTACCTTTGCACTCTCCGGCCTTTTCCAATCACATGAACATTCCATTGGAAGCTGTTTTGGACAACTTTCTCTCTCTTCTTGCAAAACACTCTGCACACCTTTCTGCAACCTCAAAAACACGATGGGAGATGTTTTCTGTGCTGGCACAGTTTCTCCCTGCCTGACATAGTGGAAAAGCTTTCTGCTAAGATGTAGACTACAAAAGACGCTAAAGACCAAGGTACGATGCTCTCCGGAGCTAAGCGCCGCTCCCGGGCGTCTTTCGGCAGAAGCCGCGCTCCGGAGAGCACTGTGAGCGGCACAATCGTCTTTGCGCGAAGAAGCCGCTTCTTCGCCTCCGCCAGCCGGAGAGAGCGGCAGCTTCGGAAAGGTGAAGAAGGAAGCTGTACAACACTGGCATTGTGTGCGCAGCTTGCCAACTGATAGACAACAGTACCTTTGCACTCTCCTGCCTTTTCCAATCACATGAACATTCCATTGGAAGCTGTTTTGGACAACTTTCTCTCTCTTCTTGCAAAACACTCTGCACACCTTTCTGCAACCTCCAAAACACGATGGGAGATGTTTTCTGTGCTGGCACAGTTTCTCCCTGCCAGACATAGTGGAAAAGCTTTCTGCTAAGATGTAGACTACAAAAGACGCTAGAGACCAAGGTACGATGCTCTCCGGAGCTAAGCGCCGCTCCCGGGCGTCTTTCGGCAGAAGCCGCGCTAAGGAGAGCACTGGGAGTGGCACAATCGTCTTTGCGCGAAGAAGCCGCTTTTTCGCCTCCGCCAGCCGGAGAGAGCGGCAGCTTCGGAAAGGTGAAGAAGGAAGCTGTACAACACTGGCATTGTGTGCGCAGCTTGCCAACTGATAGAAAACAGTACCTTTGCACTCTCCTGCCTTTTCCAATCACATGAACATTCCATTGGAAGCTGTTTTGGACAACTTTCTCTCTCTTCTTGCAAAACACTCTGCACACCTTTCTGCAACCTCAAAAACACGATGGGAGATGTTTTCTTTGCTGGCACAGTTTCTCCCTGCCAGACATAGTGGAAAAGCTTTCTGCTAAGATGTAGACTACAAAAGACGCTAAAGACCAAGGTACGATGCTCTCCGGAGCTAAGCGCCGCTCCCGGGCGTCTTTCGGCAGAAGCCGCGCTCCGGACAGCACTGTGAGCGGCACAATCGTCTTTGCGCGAAGAAGCTGCTTCTTCGCCTCCGCCAGCCGGAGAGAGCGGCAGCTTCGGAAAGGTGAAGAAGGAAGCTGTACAACACTGGCATTGTGTGCGCAGCTTGCCAACTGATAGAAAACAGTACCTTTGCACTCTCCTGCCTTTTCCAATCACATGAACATTCCATTGGAAGCTGTTTTGGACAACTTTCTCTCTCTTCTTGCAAAACACTCTGCACACATTTCTGCAACCTCAAAAACACGATGGGAGATGTTTTCTGTGCTGGCACAGTTTCTCCCTGCCAGACATAGTGGAAAAGCTTTCTGCTAAGATGTAGACTACAAAAGACGCTAAAGACCAAGGTACGATGCTCTCCGGAGCTAAGCGCCGCTCCCGGGCGTCTTTCGGCAGAAGCCGCGCTCCGGAGAGCACTGTGAGCGGCACAATCGTCTTTGCGCGAAGAAGCCGCTTCTTCGCCTCCGCCAGCCGGAGAGAGCGGCAGCTTCGGAAAGGTGAAGAAGGAAGCTGTACAACACTGGCATTGTGTGCGCAGCTTGCCAACTGATAGAAAGCAGTACCTTTGCACTCTCCTGCCTTTTCCAATCACATGAACATTCCATTGGAAGCTGTTTTGGACAACTTTCTCTCTCTTCTTGCAAAACACTCGGCACACCTTTCTGCAACCTCAAAAACACGATGGGAGATGTTTTCTGTGCTGGCACAGTTTCTCCCTGCCAGACATAGTGGAAAAGCTTTCTGCTAAGATGTAGACTACAAAAGACGCTAGAGAACAAGGTACGATGCTCTCCGGAGCTAAGCGCCGCTCCCGGGCGTCTTTCGGCAGAAGCCGCGCTAAGGAGAGCCCTGTGAGCGGCACAATCGTCTTTGCGCGAAGAAGCCGCTTCTTGGGCTCCGGGAGCCGGAGAGAGCGGCAGCATGGGAAAGGTGAAGAAGGAAGCTGTACAACACTGGCATTGTGTGCGCAGCTTGCCAACTGATAGACAACAGTACCTTTGCACTCTCCTGCCTTTTCCAATCACATGAACATTCCATTGCAAGCTGTTTTGGACAACTTTCTCTCTCTTCTTGCAAAACACTCGGCACACCTTTCTGCAACCTCAAAAACACGATGGGAGATGTTTTCTGTGCTGGCACAGTTTCTCCCTGCCAGACATAGTGGAAAAGCTTTCTGCTAAGATGTAGACTACAAAAGACGCTAGAGAACAAGGTACGATGCTCTCCGGAACTAAGCGCCGCTCCCGGGCGTCTTTCGGCAGAAGCCGCGCTAAGGAGAGCCCTGTGAGCGGCACAATCGTCTTTGCGCGAAGAAGCCGCTTCTTCGCCTCCGCCAGCCGGAGAGAGCGGCAGCTTCGGAAAGGTGAAGAAGGAAGCTGTACAACACTGGCATTGTGTGCGCAGCTTGCCAACTGATAGACAACAGTACCTTTGCACTCTCCTGCCTTTTCCAATCACATGAACATTCCATTGCAAGCTGTTTTGGACAACTTTCTCTCTCTTCTTGCAAAACACTCTGCACACCTTTCTGCAACCTCAAAAACACGATGGGAGATGTTTTCTGTGCTGGCACAGTTTCTCCCTGCCAGACATAGTGGAAAAGCTTTCTGCTAAGATGTAGACTACAAAAGACGCTAGAGACCAAGGTACGATGCTCTCCGGAGCTAAGCGCCGCTCCCGGGCGTCTTTCGGCAGAAGCCGCGCTAAGGAGAGCACTGTGAGCGGCACAATCGTCTTTGCGCGAAGAAGCCGCTTCTTCGCCTCCGCCAGCCGGAGAGAGCGGCAGCTTCGGAAAGGTGAAGAAGGAAGCTGTACAACACTGGCATTGTGTGCGCAGCTTGCCAACTGATAGACAACAGTACCTTTGCACTCTCCTGCCTTTTCCAATCACATGAACATTCCATTGGAAGCTGTTTTGGACAACTTTCTCTCTCTTCTTGCAAAACACTCGGCACACCTTTCTGCAACCTCAAAAACACGATGGGAGATGTTTTCTGTGCTGGCACAGTTTCTCCCTGCCAGACATAGTGGAAAAGCTTTCTGCTAAGATGTAGACTACAAAAGACGCTAAAGACCAAGGTACGATGCTCTCCGGAGCTAAGCGCCGCTCCCGGGCGTCTTTCGGCAGAAGCCGCGCTCCGGAGAGCACTGTGAGCGGCACAATCGTCTTTGCGCGAAGAAGCCGCTTCTTCGCCTCCGCCAGCCGGAGAGAGCGGCAGCTTCGGAAAGGTGAAGAAGGAAGCTGTACAACACTGGCATTGTGTGCGCAGCTTGCCAACTGATAGAAAACAGTACCTTTGCACTCTCCTGCCTTTTCCAATCACATGAACATTCCATTGCAAGCTGTTTTGGACAACTTTCTCTCTCTTCTTGCAAAACACTCTGCACACCTTTCTGCAACCTCCAAAACACGATGGGAGATGTTTTCTGTGCTGGCACAGTTTCTCCCTGCCAGACATAGTGGAAAAGCTTTCTGCTAAGTTGTAGACTACAAAAGACGCTAAAGACCAAGGTACGATGCTCTCCGGAGCTAAGCGCCGCTCCCGGGCGTCTTTCGGCAGAAGCCGCGCTCCGGAGAGCACTGTGAGTGGCACAATCGTCTTTGCGCGAAGAAGCCGCTTCTTCGCCTCCGCCAGCCGGAGAGAGCGGCAGCTTCGGAAAGGTGAAGAAGGAAGCTGTACAACACTGGCATTGTGTGCGCAGCTTGCCAACTGATAGAAAGCAGTACCTTTGCACTCTCCTGCCTTTTCCAATCACATGAACATTCCATTGGAAGCTGTTTTGGACAACTTTCTCTCTCTTCTTGCAAAACACTCGGCACACCTTTCTGCAACCTCAAAAACACGATGGGAGATGTTTTCTGTGCTGGCACAGTTTCTCCCTGCCAGACATAGTGGAAAAGCTTTCTGCTAAGATGTAGACTACAAAAGACGCTAAAGACCAAGGTACGATGCTCTCCGGAACTAAGCGCCGCTCCCGGGCGTCTTTCGGCAGAAGCCGCGCTAAGGAGAGCCCTGTGAGCGGCACAGTCGTCTTTGCGCGAAGAAGCCGCTTCTTCGCCTCCGCCAGCCGGAGAGAGCGGCAGCTTCGGAAAGGTGAAGAAGGAAGCTGTACAACACTGGCATTGTGTGCGCAGCTTGCCAACTGATAGACAACAGTACCTTTGCACTCTCCTGCCTTTTCCAATCACATGAACATTCCATTGCAAGCTGTTTTGGACAACTTTCTCTCTCTTCTTGCAAAACACTCTGCACACCTTTCTGCAACCTCCAAAACACGATGGGAGATGTTTTCTGTGCTGGCACAGTTTCTCCGTGCCAGACATAGTGGAAAAGCTTTCTGCTAAGATGTAGACTACAAAAGACGCTAAAGACCAAGGTACGATGCTCTCCGGAGCTAAGCGCCGCTCCCGGGCGTCTTTCGGCAGAAGCCGCGCTCCGGAGAGCACTGTGAGCGGCACAATCGTCTTTGCGCGAAGAAGCCGCTTCTTCGCCTCCGCCAGCCGGAGAGAGCGGCAGCTTCGGAAAGGTGAAGAAGGAAGCTGTACAACACTGGCATTGTGTGCGCAGCTTGCCAACTGATAGAAAACAGTACCTTTGCACTCTCCTGCCTTTTCCAATCACATGAACATTCCATTGGAAGCTGTTTTGGACAACTTTCTCTCTCTTCTTGCAAAACACTCTGCACACCTTTCTGCAACCTCAAAAACACGATGGGAGATGTTTTCTGTGCTGGCACAGTTTCTCCCTGCCAGACATAGTGGAAAAGCTTTCTGCTAAGTTGTAGACTACAAAAGACGCTAAAGACCAAGGTACGATGCTCTCCGGAGCTAAGCGCCGCTCCCGGGCGTCTTTCGGCAGAAGCCGCGCTAAGGAGAGCACTGGGAGTGGCACAATCGTCTTTGCGCGAAGAAGCCGCTTCTTCGCCTCCGCCAGCCGGAGAGAGCGGCAGCTTCGGAAAGGTGAAGAAGGAAGCTGTACAACACTGGCATTGTGTGCGCAGCTTGCCAACTGATAGAAAGCAGTACCTTTGCACTCTCCTGCCTTTTCCAATCACATGAACATTCCATTGGAAGCTGTTTTGGACAACTTTCTCTCTCTTCTTGCAAAACACTCGGCACACCTTTCTGCAACCTCAAAAACACGATGGGAGATGTTTTCTGTGCTGGCACAGTTTCTCCCTGCCAGACATAGTGGAAAAGCTTTCTGCTAAGTTGTAGACTACAAAAGACGCTAAAGACCAAGGTACGATGCTCTCCGGAGCTAAGCGCCGCTCCCGGGCGTCTTTCGGCAGAAGCCGCGCTCCGGAGAGCACTGTGAGCGGCACAATCGTCTTTGCGCGAAGAAGCCGCTTCTTCGCCTCCGCCAGCCGGAGAGAGCGGCAGCTTCGGAAAGGTGAAGAAGGAAGCTGTACAACACTGGCATTGTGTGCGCAGCTTGCCAACTGATAGAAAGCAGTACCTTTGCACTCTCCTGCCTTTTCCAATCACATGAACATTCCATTGCAAGCTGTTTTGGACAACTTTCTCTCTCTTCTTGCAAAACACTCGGCACACCTTTCTGCAACCTCAAAAACACGATGGGAGATGTTTTCTGTGCTGGCACAGTTTCTCCCTGCCAGACATAGTGGAAAAGCTTTCTGCTAAGATGTAGACTACAAAAGACGCTAGAGAACAAGGTACGATGCTCTCCGGAACTAAGCGCCGCTCCCGGGCGTCTTTCGGCAGAAGCCGCGCTAAGGAGAGCCCTGTGAGCGGCACAATCGTCTTTGCGCGAAGAAGCCGCTTCTTCGCCTCCGCCAGCCGGAGAGAGCGGCAGCTTCGGAAAGGTGAAGAAGGAAGCTGTACAACACTGGCATTGTGTGCGCAGCTTGCCAACTGATAGACAACAGTACCTTTGCACTCTCCTGCCTTTTCCAATCACATGAACATTCCATTGCAAGCTGTTTTGGACAACTTTCTCTCTCTTCTTGCAAAACACTCTGCACACCTTTCTGCAACCTCAAAAACACGATGGGAGATGTTTTCTGTGCTGGCACAGTTTCTCCCTGCCTGACATAGTGGAAAAGCTTTCTGCTAAGATGTAGACTACAAAAGACGCTAAAGACCAAGGTACGATGCTCTCCGGAGCTAAGCGCCGCTCCCGGGCGTCTTTCGGCAGAAGCCGCGCTCCGGAGAGCACTGTGAGCGGCACAATCGTCTTTGCGCGAAGAAGCCGCTTCTTCGCCTCCGCCAGCCGGAGAGAGCGGCAGCTTCGGAAAGGTGAAGAAGGAAGCTGTACAACACTGGCATTGTGTGCGCAGCTTGCCAACTGATAGAAAGCAGTACCTTTGCACTCTCCTGCCTTTTCCAATCACATGAACATTCCATTGCAAGCTGTTTTGGACAACTTTCTCTCTCTTCTTGCAAAACACTCGGCACACCTTTCTGCAACCTCAAAAACACGATGGGAGATGTTTTCTGTGCTGGCACAGTTTCTCCCTGCCAGACATAGTGGAAAAGCTTTCTGCTAAGATGTAGACTACAAAAGACGCTAGAGAACAAGGTACGATGCTCTCCGGAGCTAAGCGCCGCTCCCGGGCGTCTTTCGGCAGAAGCCGCGCTAAGGAGAGCCCTGTGAGCGGCACAATCGTCTTTGCGCGAAGAAGCCGCTTCTTGGGCTCCGGGAGCCGGAGAGAGCGGCAGCATGGGAAAGGTGAAGAAGGAAGCTGTACAACACTGGCATTGTGTGCGCAGCTTGCCAACTGATAGACAACAGTACCTTTGCACTCTCCTGCCTTTTCCAATCACATGAACATTCCATTGGAAGCTGTTTTGGACAACTTTCTCTCTCTTCTTGCAAAACACTCTGCACACCTTTCTGCAACCTCAAAAACACGATGGGAGATGTTTTCTGTGCTGGCACAGTTTCTCCCTGCCTGACATAGTGGAAAAGCTTTCTGCTAAGATGTAGACTACAAAAGACGCTAAAGACCAAGGTACGATGCTCTCCGGAGCTAAGCGCCGCTCCCGGGCGTCTTTCGGCAGAAGCCGCGCTCCGGAGAGCACTGTGAGCGGCACAATCGTCTTTGCGCGAAGAAGCCGCTTCTTCGCCTCCGCCAGCCGGAGAGAGCGGCAGCTTCGGAAAGGTGAAGAAGGAAGCTGTACAACACTGGCATTGTGTGCGCAGCTTGCCAACTGATAGAAAGCAGTACCTTTGCACTCTCCTGCCTTTTCCAATCACATGAACATTCCATTGCAAGCTGTTTTGGACAACTTTGTCTCTCTTCTTGCAAAACACTCGGCACACCTTTCTGCAACCTCAAAAACACGATGGGAGATGTTTTCTGTGCTGGCACAGTTTCTCCCTGCCAGACATAGTGGAAAAGCTTTCTGCTAAGATGTAGACTACAAAAGACGCTAGAGAACAAGGTACGATGCTCTCCGGAGCTAAGCGCCGCTCCCGGGCGTCTTTCGGCAGAAGCCGCGCTAAGGAGAGCCCTGTGAGCGGCACAATCGTCTTTGCGCGAAGAAGCCGCTTCTTGGGCTCCGGGAGCCGGAGAGAGCGGCAGCATGGGAAAGGTGAAGAAGGAAGCTGTACAACACTGGCATTGTGTGCGCAGCTTGCCAACTGATAGACAACAGTACCTTTGCACTCTCCTGCCTTTTCCAATCACATGAACATTCCATTGGAAGCTGTTTTGGACAACTTTCTCTCTCTTCTTGCAAAACACTCTGCACACCTTTCTGCAACCTCCAAAACACGATGGGAGATGTTTTCTGTGCTGGCACAGTTTCTCCCTGCCAGACATAGTGGAAAAGCTTTCTGCTAAGATGTAGACTACAAAAGACGCTAGAGACCAAGGTACGATGCTCTCCGGAGCTAAGCGCCGCTCCCGGGCGTCTTTCGGCAGAAGCCGCGCTAAGGAGAGCACTGGGAGTGGCACAATCGTCTTTGCGCGAAGAAGCCGCTTTTTCGCCTCCGCCAGCCGGAGAGAGCGGCAGCTTCGGAAAGGTGAAGAAGGAAGCTGTACAACACTGGCATTGTGTGCGCAGCTTGCCAACTGATAGAAAACAGTACCTTTGCACTCTCCTGCCTTTTCCAATCACATGAACATTCCATTGGAAGCTGTTTTGGACAACTTTCTCTCTCTTCTTGCAAAACACTCTGCACACCTTTCTGCAACCTCAAAAACACGATGGGAGATGTTTTCTTTGCTGGCACAGTTTCTCCCTGCCAGACATAGTGGAAAAGCTTTCTGCTAAGATGTAGACTACAAAAGACGCTAAAGACCAAGGTACGATGCTCTCCGGAGCTAAGCGCCGCTCCCGGGCGTCTTTCGGCAGAAGCCGCGCTCCGGACAGCACTGTGAGCGGCACAATCGTCTTTGCGCGAAGAAGCTGCTTCTTCGCCTCCGCCAGCCGGAGAGAGCGGCAGCTTCGGAAAGGTGAAGAAGGAAGCTGTACAACACTGGCATTGTGTGCGCAGCTTGCCAACTGATAGAAAACAGTACCTTTGCACTCTCCTGCCTTTTCCAATCACATGAACATTCCATTGGAAGCTGTTTTGGACAACTTTCTCTCTCTTCTTGCAAAACACTCGGCACACCTTTCTGCAACCTCCAAAACACGATGGGAGATGTTTTCTGTGCTGGCACAGTTTCTCCCTGCCAGACATAGTGGAAAAGCTTTCTGCTAAGATGTAGACTACAAAAGACGCTAAAGACCAAGGTACGATGCTCTCCGGAGCTAAGCGCCGCTCCCGGGCGTCTTTCGGCAGAAGCCGCGCTCCGGAGAGCACTGTGAGCGGCACAATCGTCTTTGCGCGAAGAAGCCGCTTCTTCGCCTCCGCCAGCCGGAGAGAGCGGCAGCTTCGGAAAGGTGAAGAAGGAAGCTGTACAACACTGGCATTGTGTGCGCAGCTTGCCAACTGATAGAAAGCAGTACCTTTGCACTCTCCTGCCTTTTCCAATCACATGAACATTCCATTGCAAGCTGTTTTGGACAACTTTCTCTCTCTTCTTGCAAAACACTCGGCACACCTTTCTGCAACCTCAAAAACACGATGGGAGATGTTTTCTGTGCTGGCACAGTTTCTCCCTGCCAGACATAGTGGAAAAGCTTTCTGCTAAGATGTAGACTACAAAAGACGCTAGAGAACAAGGTACGATGCTCTCCGGAGCTAAGCGCCGCTCCCGGGCGTCTTTCGGCAGAAGCCGCGCTAAGGAGAGCCCTGTGAGCGGCACAATCGTCTTTGCGCGAAGAAGCCGCTTCTTGGGCTCCGGGAGCCGGAGAGAGCGGCAGCATGGGAAAGGTGAAGAAGGAAGCTGTACAACACTGGCATTGTGTGCGCAGCTTGCCAACTGATAGACAACAGTACCTTTGCACTCTCCTGCCTTTTCCAATCACATGAACATTCCATTGCAAGCTGTTTTGGACAACTTTCTCTCTCTTCTTGCAAAACACTCGGCACACCTTTCTGCAACCTCAAAAACACGATGGGAGATGTTTTCTGTGCTGGCACAGTTTCTCCCTGCCAGACATAGTGGAAAAGCTTTCTGCTAAGATGTAGACTACAAAAGACGCTAGAGAACAAGGTACGATGCTCTCCGGAACTAAGCGCCGCTCCCGGGCGTCTTTCGGCAGAAGCCGCGCTAAGGAGAGCCCTGTGAGCGGCACAATCGTCTTTGCGCGAAGAAGCCGCTTCTTCGCCTCCGCCAGCCGGAGAGAGCGGCAGCTTCGGAAAGGTGAAGAAGGAAGCTGTACAACACTGGCATTGTGTGCGCAGCTTGCCAACTGATAGACAACAGTACCTTTGCACTCTCCTGCCTTTTCCAATCACATGAACATTCCATTGCAAGCTGTTTTGGACAACTTTCTCTCTCTTCTTGCAAAACACTCTGCACACCTTTCTGCAACCTCAAAAACACGATGGGAGATGTTTTCTGTGCTGGCACAGTTTCTCCCTGCCAGACATAGTGGAAAAGCTTTCTGCTAAGATGTAGACTACAAAAGACGCTAGAGACCAAGGTACGATGCTCTCCGGAGCTAAGCGCCGCTCCCGGGCGTCTTTCGGCAGAAGCCGCGCTAAGGAGAGCACTGTGAGCGGCACAATCGTCTTTGCGCGAAGAAGCCGCTTCTTCGCCTCCGCCAGCCGGAGAGAGCGGCAGCTTCGGAAAGGTGAAGAAGGAAGCTGTACAACACTGGCATTGTGTGCGCAGCTTGCCAACTGATAGACAACAGTACCTTTGCACTCTCCTGCCTTTTCCAATCACATGAACATTCCATTGCAAGCTGTTTTGGACAACTTTCTCTCTCTTCTTGCAAAACACTCGGCACACCTTTCTGCAACCTCAAAAACACGATGGGAGATGTTTTCTGTGCTGGCACAGTTTCTCCCTGCCAGACATAGTGGAAAAGCTTTCTGCTAAGATGTAGACTACAAAAGACGCTAGAGAACAAGGTACGATGCTCTCCGGAGCTAAGCGCCGCTCCCGGGCGTCTTTCGGCAGAAGCCGCGCTCCGGAGAGCACTGTGAGCGGCACAATCGTCTTTGCGCGAAGAAGCCGCTTCTTCGCCTCCGCCAGCCGGAGAGAGCGGCAGCTTCGGAAAGGTGAAGAAGGAAGCTGTACAACACTGGCATTGTGTGCGCAGCTTGCCAACTGATAGAAAGCAGTACCTTTGCACTCTCCTGCCTTTTCCAATCACATGAACATTCCATTGGAAGCTGTTTTGGACAACTTTCTCTCTCTTCTTGCAAAACACTCGGCACACCTTTCTGCAACCTCAAAAACACGATGGGAGATGTTTTCTGTGCTGGCACAGTTTCTCCCTGCCAGACATAGTGGAAAAGCTTTCTGCTAAGATGTAGACTACAAAAGACGCTAGAGAACAAGGTACGATGCTCTCCGGAACTAAGCGCCGCTCCCGGGCGTCTTTCGGCAGAAGCCGCGCTAAGGAGAGCCCTGTGAGCGGCACAATCGTCTTTGCGCGAAGAAGCCGCTTCTTCGCCTCCGCCAGCCGGAGAGAGCGGCAGCTTCGGAAAGGTGAAGAAGGAAGCTGTACAACACTGGCATTGTGTGCGCAGCTTGCCAACTGATAGACAACAGTACCTTTGCACTCTCCTGCCTTTTCCAATCACATGAACATTCCATTGCAAGCTGTTTTGGACAACTTTCTCTCTCTTCTTGCAAAACACTCTGCACACCTTTCTGCAACCTCAAAAACACGATGGGAGATGTTTTCTGTGCTGGCACAGTTTCTCCCTGCCTGACATAGTGGAAAAGCTTTCTGCTAAGATGTAGACTACAAAAGACGCTAAAGACCAAGGTACGATGCTCTCCGGAGCTAAGCGCCGCTCCCGGGCGTCTTTCGGCAGAAGCCGCGCTCCGGAGAGCACTGTGAGCGGCACAATCGTCTTTGCGCGAAGAAGCCGCTTCTTCGCCTCCGCCAGCCGGAGAGAGCGGCAGCTTCGGAAAGGTGAAGAAGGAAGCTGTACAACACTGGCATTGTGTGCGCAGCTTGCCAACTGATAGAAAACAGTACCTTTGCACTCTCCTGCCTTTTCCAATCACATGAACATTCCATTGCAAGCTGTTTTGGACAACTTTCTCTCTCTTCTTGCAAAACACTCTGCACACCTTTCTGCAACCTCCAAAACACGATGGGAGATGTTTTCTGTGCTGGCACAGTTTCTCCCTGCCAGACATAGTGGAAAAGCTTTCTGCTAAGTTGTAGACTACAAAAGACGCTAAAGACCAAGGTACGATGCTCTCCGGAGCTAAGCGCCGCTCCCGGGCGTCTTTCGGCAGAAGCCGCGCTCCGGAGAGCACTGTGAGTGGCACAATCGTCTTTGCGCGAAGAAGCCGCTTCTTCGCCTCCGCCAGCCGGAGAGAGCGGCAGCTTCGGAAAGGTGAAGAAGGAAGCTGTACAACACTGGCATTGTGTGCGCAGCTTGCCAACTGATAGAAAACAGTACCTTTGCACTCTCCTGCCTTTTCCAATCACATGAACATTCCATTGGAAGCTGTTTTGGACAACTTTCTCTCTCTTCTTGCAAAACACTCGGCACACCTTTCTGCAACCTCAAAAACACGATGGGAGATGTTTTCTGTGCTGGCACAGTTTCTCCCTGCCAGACATAGTGGAAAAGCTTTCTGCTAAGATGTAGACTACAAAAGACGCTAAAGACCAAGGTACGATGCTCTCCGGAACTAAGCGCCGCTCCCGGGCGTCTTTCGGCAGAAGCCGCGCTAAGGAGAGCCCTGTGAGCGGCACAATCGTCTTTGCGCGAAGAAGCCGCTTCTTCGCCTCCGCCAGCCGGAGAGAGCGGCAGCTTCGGAAAGGTGAAGAAGGAAGCTGTACAACACTGGCATTGTGTGCGCAGCTTGCCAACTGATAGACAACAGTACCTTTGCACTCTCCTGCCTTTTCCAATCACATGAACATTCCATTGCAAGCTGTTTTGGACAACTTTCTCTCTCTTCTTGCAAAACACTCTGCACACCTTTCTGCAACCTCCAAAACACGATGGGAGATGTTTTCTGTGCTGGCACAGTTTCTCCGTGCCAGACATAGTGGAAAAGCTTTCTGCTAAGATGTAGACTACAAAAGACGCTAAAGACCAAGGTACGATGCTCTCCGGAGCTAAGCGCCGCTCCCGGGCGTCTTTCGGCAGAAGCCGCGCTCCGGAGAGCACTGTGAGCGGCACAATCGTCTTTGCGCGAAGAAGCCGCTTCTTCGCCTCCGCCAGCCGGAGAGAGCGGCAGCTTCGGAAAGGTGAAGAAGGAAGCTGTACAACACTGGCATTGTGTGCGCAGCTTGCCAACTGATAGAAAGCAGTACCTTTGCACTCTCCTGCCTTTTCCAATCACATGAACATTCCATTGCAAGCTGTTTTGGACAACTTTCTCTCTCTTCTTGCAAAACACTCTGCACACCTTTCTGCAACCTCAAAAACACGATGGGAGATGTTTTCTGTGCTGGCACAGTTTCTCCCTGCCAGACATAGTGGAAAAGCTTTCTGCTAAGTTGTAGACTACAAAAGACGCTAAAGACCAAGGTACGATGCTCTCCGGAGCTAAGCGCCGCTCCCGGGCGTCTTTCGGCAGAAGCCGCGCTAAGGAGAGCACTGGGAGTGGCACAATCGTCTTTGCGCGAAGAAGCCGCTTCTTCGCCTCCGCCAGCCGGAGAGAGCGGCAGCTTCGGAAAGGTGAAGAAGGAAGCTGTACAACACTGGCATTGTGTGCGCAGCTTGCCAACTGATAGAAAGCAGTACCTTTGCACTCTCCTGCCTTTTCCAATCACATGAACATTCCATTGGAAGCTGTTTTGGACAACTTTCTCTCTCTTCTTGCAAAACACTCGGCACACCTTTCTGCAACCTCAAAAACACGATGGGAGATGTTTTCTGTGCTGGCACAGTTTCTCCCTGCCAGACATAGTGGAAAAGCTTTCTGCTAAGTTGTAGACTACAAAAGACGCTAAAGACCAAGGTACGATGCTCTCCGGAGCTAAGCGCCGCTCCCGGGCGTCTTTCGGCAGAAGCCGCGCTCCGGAGAGCACTGTGAGCGGCACAATCGTCTTTGCGCGAAGAAGCCGCTTCTTCGCCTCCGCCAGCCGGAGAGAGCGGCAGCTTCGGAAAGGTGAAGAAGGAAGCTGTACAACACTGGCATTGTGTGCGCAGCTTGCCAACTGATAGAAAGCAGTACCTTTGCACTCTCCTGCCTTTTCCAATCACATGAACATTCCATTGCAAGCTGTTTTGGACAACTTTCTCTCTCTTCTTGCAAAACACTCGGCACACCTTTCTGCAACCTCAAAAACACGATGGGAGATGTTTTCTGTGCTGGCACAGTTTCTCCCTGCCAGACATAGTGGAAAAGCTTTCTGCTAAGATGTAGACTACAAAAGACGCTAGAGAACAAGGTACGATGCTCTCCGGAACTAAGCGCCGCTCCCGGGCGTCTTTCGGCAGAAGCCGCGCTAAGGAGAGCCCTGTGAGCGGCACAATCGTCTTTGCGCGAAGAAGCCGCTTCTTCGCCTCCGCCAGCCGGAGAGAGCGGCAGCTTCGGAAAGGTGAAGAAGGAAGCTGTACAACACTGGCATTGTGTGCGCAGCTTGCCAACTGATAGACAACAGTACCTTTGCACTCTCCTGCCTTTTCCAATCACATGAACATTCCATTGGAAGCTGTTTTGGACAACTTTCTCTCTCTTCTTGCAAAACACTCTGCACACCTTTCTGCAACCTCAAAAACACGATGGGAGATGTTTTCTGTGCTGGCACAGTTTCTCCCTGCCAGACATAGTGGAAAAGCTTTCTGCTAAGATGTAGACTACAAAAGACGCTAAAGACCAAGGTACGATGCTCTCCGGAGCTAAGCGCCGCTCCCGGGCGTCTTTCGGCAGAAGCCGCGCTCCGGAGAGCACTGTGAGCGGCACAATCGTCTTTGCGCGAAGAAGCCGCTTCTTCGCCTCCGCCAGCCGGAGAGAGCGGCAGCTTCGGAAAGGTGAAGAAGGAAGCTGTACAACACTGGCATTGTGTGCGCAGCTTGCCAACTGATAGAAAACAGTACCTTTGCACTCTCCTGCCTTTTCCAATCACATGAACATTCCATTGCAAGCTGTTTTGGACAACTTTCTCTCTCTTCTTGCAAAACACTCTGCACACCTTTCTGCAACCTCAAAAACACGATGGGAGATGTTTTCTGTGCTGGCACAGTTTCTCCCTGCCAGACATAGTGGAAAAGCTTTCTGCTAAGATGTAGACTACGAAAGACGCTAAAGACCAAGGTACGATGCTCTCCGGAGCTAAGCGCCGCTCCCGGGCGTCTTTCGGCAGAAGCCGCGCTCCGGAGAGCACTGTGAGTGGCACAATCGTCTTTGCGCGAAGAAGCCGCTTCTTCGCCTCCGCCAGCCGGAGAGAGCGGCAGCTTCGGAAAGGTGAAGAAGGAAGCTGTACAACACTGGCATTGTGTGCGCAGCTTGCCAACTGATAGAAAGCAGTACCTTTGCACTCTCCTGCCTTTTCCAATCACATGAACATTCCATTGCAAGCTGTTTTGGACAACTTTCTCTCTCTTCTTGCAAAACACTCGGCACACATTTCTGCAACCTCAAAAACACGATGGGAGATGTTTTCTGTGCTGGCACAGTTTCTCCCTGCCAGACATAGTGGAAAAGCTTTCTGCTAAGATGTAGACTACAAAAGACGCTAGAGAACAAGGTACGATGCTCTCCGGAACTAAGCGCCGCTCCCGGGCGTCTTTCGGCAGAAGCCGCGCTAAGGAGAGCCCTGTGAGCGGCACAATCGTCTTTGCGCGAAGAAGCCGCTTCTTCGCCTCCGCCAGCCGGAGAGAGCGGCAGCTTCGGAAAGGTGAAGAAGGAAGCTGTACAACACTGGCATTGTGTGCGCAGCTTGCCAACTGATAGACAACAGTACCTTTGCACTCTCCTGCCTTTTCCAATCACATGAACATTCCATTGCAAGCTGTTTTGGACAACTTTCTCTCTCTTCTTGCAAAACACTCTGCACACCTTTCTGCAACCTCAAAAACACGATGGGAGATGTTTTCTGTGCTGGCACAGTTTCTCCCTGCCTGACATAGTGGAAAAGCTTTCTGCTAAGATGTAGACTACAAAAGACGCTAAAGACCAAGGTACGATGCTCTCCGGAGCTAAGCGCCGCTCCCGGGCGTCTTTCGGCAGAAGCCGCGCTCCGGAGAGCACTGTGAGCGGCACAATCGTCTTTGCGCGAAGAAGCCGCTTCTTCGCCTCCGCCAGCCGGAGAGAGCGGCAGCTTCGGAAAGGTGAAGAAGGAAGCTGTACAACACTGGCATTGTGTGCGCAGCTTGCCAACTGATAGAAAGCAGTACCTTTGCACTCTCCTGCCTTTTCCAATCACATGAACATTCCATTGCAAGCTGTTTTGGACAACTTTCTCTCTCTTCTTGCAAAACACTCTGCACACCTTTCTGCAACCTCAAAAACACGATGGGAGATGTTTTCTGTGCTGGCACAGTTTCTCCCTGCCAGACATAGTGGAAAAGCTTTCTGCTAAGTTGTAGACTACAAAAGACGCTAAAGACCAAGGTACGATGCTCTCCGGAGCTAAGCGCCGCTCCCGGGCGTCTTTCGGCAGAAGCCGCGCTCCGGAGAGCACTGTGAGTGGCACAATCGTCTTTGCGCGAAGAAGCCGCTTTTTCGCCTCCGCCAGCCGGAGAGAGCGGCAGCTTCGGAAAGGTGAAGAAGGAAGCTGTACAACACTGGCATTGTGTGCGCAGCTTGCCAACTGATAGAAAGCAGTACCTTTGCACTCTCCTGCCTTTTCCAATCACATGAACATTCCATTGGAAGCTGTTTTGGACAACTTTCTCTCTCTTCTTGCAAAACACTCGGCACACCTTTCTGCAACCTCAAAAACACGATGGGAGATGTTTTCTGTGCTGGCACAGTTTCTCCCTGCCAGACATAGTGGAAAAGCTTTCTGCTAAGATGTAGACTACAAAAGACGCTAGAGAACAAGGTACGATGCTCTCCGGAACTAAGCGCCGCTCCCGGGCGTCTTTCGGCAGAAGCCGCGCTAAGGAGAGCCCTGTGAGCGGCACAATCGTCTTTGCGCGAAGAAGCCGCTTTTTCGCCTCCGCCAGCCGGAGAGAGCGGCAGCTTCGGAAAGGTGAAGAAGGAAGCTGTACAACACTGGCATTGTGTGCGCAGCTTGCCAACTGATAGACAACAGTACCTTTGCACTCTCCTGCCTTTTCCAATCACATGAACATTCCATTGGAAGCTGTTTTGGACAACTTTCTCTCTCTTCTTGCAAAACACTCGGCACACCTTTCTGCAACCTCAAAAACACGATGGGAGATGTTTTCTGTGCTGGCACAGTTTCTCCCTGCCAGACATAGTGGAAAAGCTTTCTGCTAAGATGTAGACTACAAAAGACGCTAGAGACCAAGGTACGATGCTCTCCGGAGCTAAGCGCCGCTCCCGGGCGTCTTTCGGCAGAAGCCGCGCTCCGGAGAGCACTGTGAGCGGCACAATCGTCTTTGCGCGAAGAAGCCGCTTTTTCGCCTCCGCCAGCCGGAGAGAGCGGCAGCTTCGGAAAGGTGAAGAAGGAAGCTGTACAACACTGGCATTGTGTGCGCAGCTTGCCAACTGATAGAAAGCAGTACCTTTGCACTCTCCTGCCTTTTCCAATCACATGAACATTCCATTGGAAGCTGTTTTGGACAACTTTCTCTCTCTTCTTGCAAAACACTCGGCACACATTTCTGCAACCTCCAAAACACGATGGGAGATGTTTTCTGTGCTGGCACAGTTTCTCCCTGCCAGACATAGTGGAAAAGCTTTCTGCTAAGATGTAGACTACAAAAGACGCTAGAGAACAAGGTACGATGCTCTCCGGAACTAAGCGCCGCTCCCGGGCGTCTTTCGGCAGAAGCCGCGCTAAGGAGAGCCCTGTGAGCGGCACAATCGTCTTTGCGCGAAGAAGCCGCTTCTTCGCCTCCGCCAGCCGGAGAGAGCGGCAGCTTCGGAAAGGTGAAGAAGGAAGCTGTACAACACTGGCATTGTGTGCGCAGCTTGCCAACTGATAGACAACAGTACCTTTGCACTCTCCTGCCTTTTCCAATCACATGAACATTCCATTGCAAGCTGTTTTGGACAACTTTCTCTCTCTTCTTGCAAAACACTCTGCACACCTTTCTGCAACCTCAAAAACACGATGGGAGATGTTTTCTGTGCTGGCACAGTTTCTCCCTGCCTGACATAGTGGAAAAGCTTTCTGCTAAGATGTAGACTACAAAAGACGCTAAAGACCAAGGTACGATGCTCTCCGGAGCTAAGCGCCGCTCCCGGGCGTCTTTCGGCAGAAGCCGCGCTCCGGAGAGCACTGTGAGCGGCACAATCGTCTTTGCGCGAAGAAGCCGCTTCTTCGCCTCCGCCAGCCGGAGAGAGCGGCAGCTTCGGAAAGGTGAAGAAGGAAGCTGTACAACACTGGCATTGTGTGCGCAGCTTGCCAACTGATAGAAAGCAGTACCTTTGCACTCTCCTGCCTTTTCCAATCACATGAACATTCCATTGCAAGCTGTTTTGGACAACTTTCTCTCTCTTCTTGCAAAACACTCTGCACACCTTTCTGCAACCTCAAAAACACGATGGGAGATGTTTTCTGTGCTGGCACAGTTTCTCCCTGCCAGACATAGTGGAAAAGCTTTCTGCTAAGTTGTAGACTACAAAAGACGCTAAAGACCAAGGTACGATGCTCTCCGGAGCTAAGCGCCGCTCCCGGGCGTCTTTCGGCAGAAGCCGCGCTCCGGAGAGCACTGTGAGTGGCACAATCGTCTTTGCGCGAAGAAGCCGCTTTTTCGCCTCCGCCAGCCGGAGAGAGCGGCAGCTTCGGAAAGGTGAAGAAGGAAGCTGTACAACACTGGCATTGTGTGCGCAGCTTGCCAACTGATAGAAAGCAGTACCTTTGCACTCTCCTGCCTTTTCCAATCACATGAACATTCCATTGGAAGCTGTTTTGGACAACTTTCTCTCTCTTCTTGCAAAACACTCGGCACACCTTTCTGCAACCTCAAAAACACGATGGGAGATGTTTTCTGTGCTGGCACAGTTTCTCCCTGCCAGACATAGTGGAAAAGCTTTCTGCTAAGATGTAGACTACAAAAGACGCTAGAGAACAAGGTACGATGCTCTCCGGAACTAAGCGCCGCTCCCGGGCGTCTTTCGGCAGAAGCCGCGCTAAGGAGAGCCCTGTGAGCGGCACAATCGTCTTTGCGCGAAGAAGCCGCTTTTTCGCCTCCGCCAGCCGGAGAGAGCGGCAGCTTCGGAAAGGTGAAGAAGGAAGCTGTACAACACTGGCATTGTGTGCGCAGCTTGCCAACTGATAGACAACAGTACCTTTGCACTCTCCTGCCTTTTCCAATCACATGAACATTCCATTGGAAGCTGTTTTGGACAACTTTCTCTCTCTTCTTGCAAAACACTCGGCACACCTTTCTGCAACCTCAAAAACACGATGGGAGATGTTTTCTGTGCTGGCACAGTTTCTCCCTGCCAGACATAGTGGAAAAGCTTTCTGCTAAGATGTAGACTACAAAAGACGCTAGAGACCAAGGTACGATGCTCTCCGGAGCTAAGCGCCGCTCCCGGGCGTCTTTCGGCAGAAGCCGCGCTCCGGAGAGCACTGTGAGCGGCACAATCGTCTTTGCGCGAAGAAGCCGCTTTTTCGCCTCCGCCAGCCGGAGAGAGCGGCAGCTTCGGAAAGGTGAAGAAGGAAGCTGTACAACACTGGCATTGTGTGCGCAGCTTGCCAACTGATAGAAAACAGTACCTTTGCACTCTCCTGCCTTTTCCAATCACATGAACATTCCATTGCAAGCTGTTTTGGACAACTTTCTCTCTCTTCTTGCAAAACACTCTGCACACCTTTCTGCAACCTCAAAAACACGATGGGAGATGTTTTCTGTGCTGGCACAGTTTCTCCCTGCCAGACATAGTGGAAAAGCTTTCTGCTAAGATGTAGACTACAAAAGACGCTAAAGACCAAGGTACGATGCTCTCCGGAGCTAAGCGCCGCTCCCGGGCGTCTTTCGGCAGAAGCCGCGCTCCGGACAGCACTGTGAGCGGCACAATCGTCTTTGCGCGAAGAAGCCGCTTCTTCGCCTCCGCCAGCCGGAGAGAGCGGCAGCTTCGGAAAGGTGAAGAAGGAAGCTGTACAACACTGGCATTGTGTGCGCAGCTTGCCAACTGATAGAAAGCAGTACCTTTGCACTCTCCTGCCTTTTCCAATCACATGAACATTCCATTGGAAGCTGTTTTGGACAACTTTCTCTCTCTTCTTGCAAAACACTCGGCACACATTTCTGCAACCTCCAAAACACGATGGGAGATGTTTTCTGTGCTGGCACAGTTTCTCCCTGCCAGACATAGTGGAAAAGCTTTCTGCTAAGATGTAGACTACAAAAGACGCTAGAGAACAAGGTACGATGCTCTCCGGAACTAAGCGCCGCTCCCGGGCGTCTTTCGGCAGAAGCCGCGCTAAGGAGAGCCCTGTGAGCGGCACAATCGTCTTTGCGCGAAGAAGCCGCTTCTTCGCCTCCGCCAGCCGGAGAGAGCGGCAGCTTCGGAAAGGTGAAGAAGGAAGCTGTACAACACTGGCATTGTGTGCGCAGCTTGCCAACTGATAGACAACAGTACCTTTGCACTCTCCTGCCTTTTCCAATCACATGAACATTCCATTGCAAGCTGTTTTGGACAACTTTCTCTCTCTTCTTGCAAAACACTCTGCACACCTTTCTGCAACCTCAAAAACACGATGGGAGATGTTTTCTGTGCTGGCACAGTTTCTCCCTGCCTGACATAGTGGAAAAGCTTTCTGCTAAGATGTAGACTACAAAAGACGCTAAAGACCAAGGTACGATGCTCTCCGGAGCTAAGCGCCGCTCCCGGGCGTCTTTCGGCAGAAGCCGCGCTCCGGAGAGCACTGTGAGCGGCACAATCGTCTTTGCGCGAAGAAGCCGCTTCTTCGCCTCCGCCAGCCGGAGAGAGCGGCAGCTTCGGAAAGGTGAAGAAGGAAGCTGTACAACACTGGCATTGTGTGCGCAGCTTGCCAACTGATAGAAAGCAGTACCTTTGCACTCTCCTGCCTTTTCCAATCACATGAACATTCCATTGCAAGCTGTTTTGGACAACTTTCTCTCTCTTCTTGCAAAACACTCTGCACACCTTTCTGCAACCTCAAAAACACGATGGGAGATGTTTTCTGTGCTGGCACAGTTTCTCCCTGCCAGACATAGTGGAAAAGCTTTCTGCTAAGTTGTAGACTACAAAAGACGCTAAAGACCAAGGTACGATGCTCTCCGGAGCTAAGCGCCGCTCCCGGGCGTCTTTCGGCAGAAGCCGCGCTCCGGAGAGCACTGTGAGTGGCACAATCGTCTTTGCGCGAAGAAGCCGCTTTTTCGCCTCCGCCAGCCGGAGAGAGCGGCAGCTTCGGAAAGGTGAAGAAGGAAGCTGTACAACACTGGCATTGTGTGCGCAGCTTGCCAACTGATAGAAAGCAGTACCTTTGCACTCTCCTGCCTTTTCCAATCACATGAACATTCCATTGGAAGCTGTTTTGGACAACTTTCTCTCTCTTCTTGCAAAACACTCGGCACACCTTTCTGCAACCTCAAAAACACGATGGGAGATGTTTTCTGTGCTGGCACAGTTTCTCCCTGCCAGACATAGTGGAAAAGCTTTCTGCTAAGATGTAGACTACAAAAGACGCTAGAGAACAAGGTACGATGCTCTCCGGAACTAAGCGCCGCTCCCGGGCGTCTTTCGGCAGAAGCCGCGCTAAGGAGAGCCCTGTGAGCGGCACAATCGTCTTTGCGCGAAGAAGCCGCTTTTTCGCCTCCGCCAGCCGGAGAGAGCGGCAGCTTCGGAAAGGTGAAGAAGGAAGCTGTACAACACTGGCATTGTGTGCGCAGCTTGCCAACTGATAGACAACAGTACCTTTGCACTCTCCTGCCTTTTCCAATCACATGAACATTCCATTGGAAGCTGTTTTGGACAACTTTCTCTCTCTTCTTGCAAAACACTCGGCACACCTTTCTGCAACCTCAAAAACACGATGGGAGATGTTTTCTGTGCTGGCACAGTTTCTCCCTGCCAGACATAGTGGAAAAGCTTTCTGCTAAGATGTAGACTACAAAAGACGCTAGAGACCAAGGTACGATGCTCTCCGGAGCTAAGCGCCGCTCCCGGGCGTCTTTCGGCAGAAGCCGCGCTCCGGAGAGCACTGTGAGCGGCACAATCGTCTTTGCGCGAAGAAGCCGCTTTTTCGCCTCCGCCAGCCGGAGAGAGCGGCAGCTTCGGAAAGGTGAAGAAGGAAGCTGTACAACACTGGCATTGTGTGCGCAGCTTGCCAACTGATAGAAAACAGTACCTTTGCACTCTCCTGCCTTTTCCAATCACATGAACATTCCATTGCAAGCTGTTTTGGACAACTTTCTCTCTCTTCTTGCAAAACACTCTGCACACCTTTCTGCAACCTCAAAAACACGATGGGAGATGTTTTCTGTGCTGGCACAGTTTCTCCCTGCCAGACATAGTGGAAAAGCTTTCTGCTAAGATGTAGACTACAAAAGACGCTAAAGACCAAGGTACGATGCTCTCCGGAGCTAAGCGCCGCTCCCGGGCGTCTTTCGGCAGAAGCCGCGCTCCGGACAGCACTGTGAGCGGCACAATCGTCTTTGCGCGAAAAAGCTGCTTCTTCGCCTCCGCCAGCCGGAGAGAGCGGCAGCTTCGGAAAGGTGAAGAAGGAAGCTGTACAACACTGGCATTGTGTGCGCAGCTTGCCAACTGATAGAAAACAGTACCTTTGCACTCTCCGGCCTTTTCCAATCACATGAACATTCCATTGGAAGCTGTTTTGGACAACTTTCTCTCTCTTCTTGCAAAACACTCTGCACACATTTCTGCAACCTCAAAAACACGATGGGAGATGTTTTCTGTGCTGGCACAGTTTCTCCCTGCCAGACATAGTGGAAAAGCTTTCTGCTAAGATGTAGACTACAAAAGACGCTAAAGACCAAGGTACGATGCTCTCCGGAGCTAAGCGCCGCTCCCGGGCGTCTTTCGGCAGAAGCCGCGCTCCGGAGAGCACTGTGAGCGGCACAATCGTCTTTGCGCGAAGAAGCCGCTTCTTCGCCTCCGCCAGCCGGAGAGAGCGGCAGCTTCGGAAAGGTGAAGAAGGAAGCTGTACAACACTGGCATTGTGTGCGCAGCTTGCCAACTGATAGAAAGCAGTACCTTTGCACTCTCCTGCCTTTTCCAATCACATGAACATTCCATTGGAAGCTGTTTTGGACAACTTTCTCTCTCTTCTTGCAAAACACTCGGCACACCTTTCTGCAACCTCAAAAACACGATGGGAGATGTTTTCTGTGCTGGCACAGTTTCTCCCTGCCAGACATAGTGGAAAAGCTTTCTGCTAAGATGTAGACTACAAAAGACGCTAGAGAACAAGGTACGATGCTCTCCGGAGCTAAGCGCCGCTCCCGGGCGTCTTTCGGCAGAAGCCGCGCTAAGGAGAGCCCTGTGAGCGGCACAATCGTCTTTGCGCGAAGAAGCCGCTTCTTGGGCTCCGGGAGCCGGAGAGAGCGGCAGCTTCGGAAAGGTGAAGAAGGAAGCTGTACAACACTGGCATTGTGTGCGCAGCTTGCCAACTGATAGACAACAGTACCTTTGCACTCTCCTGCCTTTTCCAATCACATGAACATTCCATTGCAAGCTGTTTTGGACAACTTTCTCTCTCTTCTTGCAAAACACTCTGCACACCTTTCTGCAACCTCAAAAACACGATGGGAGATGTTTTCTGTGCTGGCACAGTTTCTCCCTGCCAGACATAGTGGAAAAGCTTTCTGCTAAGATGTAGACTACAAAAGACGCTAGAGACCAAGGTACGATGCTCTCCGGAGCTAAGCGCCGCTCCCGGGCGTCTTTCGGCAGAAGCCGCGCTAAGGAGAGCACTGGGAGTGGCACAATCGTCTTTGCGCGAAGAAGCCGCTTCTTCGCCTCCGCCAGCCGGAGAGAGCGGCAGCTTCGGAAAGGTGAAGAAGGAAGCTGTACAACACTGGCATTGTGTGCGCAGCTTGCCAACTGATAGACAACAGTACCTTTGCACTCTCCTGCCTTTTCCAATCACATGAACATTCCATTGCAAGCTGTTTTGGACAACTTTCTCTCTCTTCTTGCAAAACACTCGGCACACCTTTCTGCAACCTCAAAAACACGATGGGAGATGTTTTCTGTGCTGGCACAGTTTCTCCCTGCCAGACATAGTGGAAAAGCTTTCTGCTAAGATGTAGACTACAAAAGACGCTAGAGAGCAAGGCACGATGCTCTCCGGAGCTAAGCGCCGCTCCCGGGCGTCTTTCGGCAGAAGCCGCGCTAAGGAGAGCACTGGGAGTGGCACAATCGTCTTTGCGCGAAGAAGCCGCTTTTTCGCCTCCGCCAGCCGGAGAGAGCGGCAGCTTCGGAAAGGTGAAGAAGGAAGCTGTACAACACTGGCATTGTGTGCGCAGCTTGCCAACTGATAGACAACAGTACCTTTGCACTCTCCTGCCTTTTCCAATCACATGAACATTCCATTGCAAGCTGTTTTGGACAACTTTCTCTCTCTTCTTGCAAAACACTCTGCACACCTTTCTGCAACCTCAAAAACACGATGGGAGATGTTTTCTGTGCTGGCACAGTTTCTCCCTGCCTGACATAGTGGAAAAGCTTTCTGCTAAGATGTAGACTACAAAAGACGCTAAAGCCCAAGGTACGATGCTCTCCGGAGCTAAGCGCCGCTCCCGGGCGTCTTTCGGCAGAAGCCGCGCTCCGGAGAGCACTGGGAGTGGCACAATCGTCTTTGCGCGAAGAAGCCGCTTCTTCGCCTCCGCCAGCCGGAGAGAGCGGCAGCTTCGGAAAGGTGAAGAAGGAAGCTGTACAACACTGGCATTGTGTGCGCAGCTTGCCAACTGATAGAAAACAGTACCTTTGCACTCTCCGGCCTTTTCCAATCACATGAACATTCCATTGGAAGCTGTTTTGGACAACTTTCTCTCTCTTCTTGCAAAACACTCTGCACACCTTTCTGCAACCTCAAAAACACGATGGGAGATGTTTTCTGTGCTGGCACAGTTTCTCCCTGCCAGACATAGTGGAAAAGCTTTCTGCTAAGATGTAGACTACAAAAGACGCTAGAGACCAAGGTACGATGCTCTCCGGAGCTAAGCGCCGCTCCCGGGCGTCTTTCGGCAGAAGCCGCGCTAAGGAGAGCACTGGGAGTGGCACAATCGTCTTTGCGCGAAGAAGCCGCTTTTTCGCCTCCGCCAGCCGGAGAGAGCGGCAGCTTCGGAAAGGTGAAGAAGGAAGCTGTACAACACTGGCATTGTGTGCGCAGCTTGCCAACTGATAGAAAACAGTACCTTTGCACTCTCCTGCCTTTTCCAATCACATGAACATTCCATTGGAAGCTGTTTTGGACAACTTTCTCTCTCTTCTTGCAAAACACTCTGCACACCTTTCTGCAACCTCAAAAACACGATGGGAGATGTTTTCTGTGCTGGCACAGTTTCTCCCTGCCTGACATAGTGGAAAAGCTTTCTGCTAAGATGTAGACTACAAAAGACGCTAAAGACCAAGGTACGATGCTCTCCGGAGCTAAGCGCCGCTCCCGGGCGTCTTTCGGCAGAAGCCGCGCTCCGGAGAGCACTGTGAGCGGCACAATCGTCTTTGCGCGAAGAAGCCGCTTCTTCGCCTCCGCCAGCCGGAGAGAGCGGCAGCTTCGGAAAGGTGAAGAAGGAAGCTGTACAACACTGGCATTGTGTGCGCAGCTTGCCAACTGATAGAAAACAGTACCTTTGCACTCTCCTGCCTTTTCCAATCACATGAACATTCCATTGCAAGCTGTTTTGGACAACTTTCTCTCTCTTCTTGCAAAACACTCTGCACACATTTCTGCAACCTCAAAAACACGATGGGAGATGTTTTCTGTGCTGGCACAGTTTCTCCCTGCCAGACATAGTGGAAAAGCTTTCTGCTAAGATGTAGACTACAAAAGACGCTAAAGACCAAGGTACGATGCTCTCCGGAGCTAAGCGCCGCTCCCGGGCGTCTTTCGGCAGAAGCCGCGCTCCGGAGAGCACTGTGAGCGGCACAATCGTCTTTGCGCGAAGAAGCCGCTTCTTCGCCTCCGCCAGCCGGAGAGAGCGGCAGCTTCGGAAAGGTGAAGAAGGAAGCTGTACAACACTGGCATTGTGTGCGCAGCTTGCCAACTGATAGAAAGCAGTACCTTTGCACTCTCCTGCCTTTTCCAATCACATGAACATTCCATTGGAAGCTGTTTTGGACAACTTTCTCTCTCTTCTTGCAAAACACTCGGCACACCTTTCTGCAACCTCAAAAACACGATGGGAGATGTTTTCTGTGCTGGCACAGTTTCTCCCTGCCAGACATAGTGGAAAAGCTTTCTGCTAAGATGTAGACTACAAAAGACGCTAGAGAACAAGGTACGATGCTCTCCGGAGCTAAGCGCCGCTCCCGGGCGTCTTTCGGCAGAAGCCGCGCTAAGGAGAGCCCTGTGAGCGGCACAATCGTCTTTGCGCGAAGAAGCCGCTTCTTCGCCTCCGCCAGCCGGAGAGAGCGGCAGCTTCGGAAAGGTGAAGAAGGAAGCTGTACAACACTGGCATTGTGTGCGCAGCTTGCCAACTGATAGACAACAGTACCTTTGCACTCTCCTGCCTTTTCCAATCACATGAACATTCCATTGCAAGCTGTTTTGGACAACTTTCTCTCTCTTCTTGCAAAACACTCGGCACACCTTTCTGCAACCTCAAAAACACGATGGGAGATGTTTTCTGTGCTGGCACAGTTTCTCCCTGCCTGACATAGTGGAAAAGATTTCTGCTAAGATGTAGACTACAAAAGACGCTAAAGACCAAGGTACGATGCTCTCCGGAGCTAAGCGCCGCTCCCGGGCGTCTTTCGGCAGAAGCCGCGCTCCGGAGAGCACTGTGAGCGGCACAATCGTCTTTGCGCGAAGAAGCCGCTTCTTCGCCTCCGCCAGCCGGAGAGAGCGGCAGCTTCGGAAAGGTGAAGAAGGAAGCTGTACAACACTGGCATTGTGTGCGCAGCTTGCCAACTGATAGACAACAGTACCTTTGCACTCTCCTGCCTTTTCCAATCACATGAACATTCCATTGCAAGCTGTTTTGGACAACTTTCTCTCTCTTCTTGCAAAACACTCTGCACACATTTCTGCAACCTCAAAAACACGATGGGAGATGTTTTCTGTGCTGGCACAGTTTCTCCCTGCCAGACATAGTGGAAAAGCTTTCTGCTAAGATGTAGACTACAAAAGACGCTAAAGACCAAGGTACGATGCTCTCCGGAGCTAAGCGCCGCTCCCGGGCGTCTTTCGGCAGAAGCCGCGCTCCGGAGAGCACTGTGAGCGGCACAATCGTCTTTGCGCGAAGAAGCCGCTTCTTCGCCTCCGCCAGCCGGAGAGAGCGGCAGCTTCGGAAAGGTGAAGAAGGAAGCTGTACAACACTGGCATTGTGTGCGCAGCTTGCCAACTGATAGAAAACAGTACCTTTGCACTCTCCGGCCTTTTCCAATCACATGAACATTCCATTGGAAGCTGTTTTGGACAACTTTCTCTCTCTTCTTGCAAAACACTCGGCACACCTTTCTGCAACCTCAAAAACACGATGGGAGATGTTTTCTGTGCTGGCACAGTTTCTCCCTGCCAGACATAGTGGAAAAGCTTTCTGCTAAGATGTAGACTACAAAAGACGCTAGAGACCAAGGTACGATGCTCTCCGGAGCTAAGCGCCGCTCCCGGGCGTCTTTCGGCAGAAGCCGCGCTAAGGAGAGCCCTGTGAGCGGCACAATCGTCTTTGCGCGAAGAAGCCGCTTCTTCGCCTCCGCCAGCCGGAGAGAGCGGCAGCTTCGGAAAGGTGAAGAAGGAAGCTGTACAACACTGGCATTGTGTGCGCAGCTTGCCAACTGATAGACAACAGTACCTTTGCACTCTCCTGCCTTTTCCAATCACATGAACATTCCATTGCAAGCTGTTTTGGACAACTTTCTCTCTCTTCTTGCAAAACACTCGGCACACCTTTCTGCAACCTCCAAAACACGATGGGAGATGTTTTCTGTGCTGGCACAGTTTCTCCCTGCCAGACATAGTGGAAAAGCTTTCTGCTAAGATGTAGACTACAAAAGACGCTAGAGAACAAGGTACGATGCTCTCCGGAGCTAAGCGCCGCTCCCGGGCGTCTTTCGGCAGAAGCCGCGCTAAGGAGAGCCCTGTGAGCGGCACAATCGTCTTTGCGCGAAGAAGCCGCTTCTTGGGCTCCGGGAGCCGGAGAGAGCGGCAGCATGGGAAAGGTGAAGAAGGAAGCTGTACAACACTGGCATTGTGTGCGCAGCTTGCCAAATGATAGACAACAGTACCTTTGCACTCTCCTGCCTTTTCCAATCACATGAACATTCCATTGCAAGCTGTTTTGGACAACTTTCTCTCTCTTCTTGCAAAACACTCTGCACACCTTTCTGCAACCTCCAAAACACGATGGGAGATGTTTTCTGTGCTGGCACAGTTTCTCCCTGCCAGACATAGTGGAAAAGCTTTCTGCTAAGATGTAGACTACAAAAGACGCTAGAGACCAAGGTACGATGCTCTCCGGAGCTAAGCGCCGCTCCCGGGCGTCTTTCGGCAGAAGCCGCGCTAAGGAGAGCACTGGGAGTGGCACAATCGTCTTTGCGCGAAGAAGCCGCTTTTTCGCCTCCGCCAGCCGGAGAGAGCGGCAGCTTCGGAAAGGTGAAGAAGGAAGCTGTACAACACTGGCATTGTGTGCGCAGCTTGCCAACTGATAGAAAACAGTACCTTTGCACTCTCCTGCCTTTTCCAATCACATGAACATTCCATTGGAAGCTGTTTTGGACAACTTTCTCTCTCTTCTTGCAAAACACTCTGCACACCTTTCTGCAACCTCAAAAACACGATGGGAGATGTTTTCTTTGCTGGCACAGTTTCTCCCTGCCAGACATAGTGGAAAAGCTTTCTGCTAAGATGTAGACTACAAAAGACGCTAAAGACCAAGGTACGATGCTCTCCGGAGCTAAGCGCCGCTCCCGGGCGTCTTTCGGCAGAAGCCGCGCTCCGGACAGCACTGTGAGCGGCACAATCGTCTTTGCGGGAAGAAGCTGCTTCTTCGCCTCCGCCAGCCGGAGAGAGCGGCAGCTTCGGAAAGGTGAAGAAGGAAGCTGTACAACACTGGCATTGTGTGCGCAGCTTGCCAACTGATAGACAACAGTACCTTTGCACTCTCCTGCCTTTTCCAATCACATGAACATTCCATTGGAAGCTGTTTTGGACAACTTTCTCTCTCTTCTTGCAAAACACTCTGCACACATTTCTGCAACCTCAAAAACACGATGGGAGATGTTTTCTGTGCTGGCACAGTTTCTCCCTGCCAGACATAGTGGAAAAGCTTTCTGCTAAGATGTAGACTACAAAAGACGCTAAAGACCAAGGTACGATGCTCTCCGGAGCTAAGCGCCGCTCCCGGGCGTCTTTCGGCAGAAGCCGCGCTCCGGAGAGCACTGTGAGCGGCACAATCGTCTTTGCGCGAAGAAGCCGCTTCTTCGCCTCCGCCAGCCGGAGAGAGCGGCAGCTTCGGAAAGGTGAAGAAGGAAGCTGTACAACACTGGCATTGTGTGCGCAGCTTGCCAACTGATAGAAAGCAGTACCTTTGCACTCTCCTGCCTTTTCCAATCACATGAACATTCCATTGCAAGCTGTTTTGGACAACTTTCTCTCTCTTCTTGCAAAACACTCGGCACACCTTTCTGCAACCTCAAAAACACGATGGGAGATGTTTTCTGTGCTGGCACAGTTTCTCCCTGCCAGACATAGTGGAAAAGCTTTCTGCTAAGATGTAGACTACAAAAGACGCTAGAGAACAAGGTACGATGCTCTCCGGAGCTAAGCGCCGCTCCCGGGCGTCTTTCGGCAGAAGCCGCGCTAAGGAGAGCCCTGTGAGCGGCACAATCGTCTTTGCGCGAAGAAGCCGCTTCTTGGGCTCCGGGAGCCGGAGAGAGCGGCAGCATCGGAAAGGTGAAGAAGGAAGCTGTACAACACTGGCATTGTGTGCGCAGCTTGCCAACTGATAGACAACAGTACCTTTGCACTCTCCTGCCTTTTCCAATCACATGAACATTCCATTGGAAGCTGTTTTGGACAACTTTCTCTCTCTTCTTGCAAAACACTCGGCACACCTTTCTGCAACCTCAAAAACACGATGGGAGATGTTTTCTGTGCTGGCACAGTTTCTCCCTGCCAGACATAGTGGAAAAGCTTTCTGCTAAGATATAGACTACAAAAGACGCTAGAGAACAAGGTACGATGCTCTCCGGAGCTAAGCGCCGCTCCCGGGCGTCTTTCGGCAGAAGCCGCGCTAAGGAGAGCACTGTGAGCGGCACAATCGTCTTTGCGCGAAGAAGCCGCTTCTTCGCCTCCGCCAGCCGGAGAGAGCGGCAGCTTCGGAAAGGTGAAGAAGGAAGCTGTACAACACTGGCATTGTGTGCGCAGCTTGCCAACTGATAGACAACAGTACCTTTGCACTCTCCTGCCTTTTCCAATCACATGAACATTCCATTGCAAGCTGTTTTGGACAACTTTCTCTCTCTTCTTGCAAAACACTCGGCACACCTTTCTGCAACCTCAAAAACACGATGGGAGATGTTTTCTGTGCTGGCACAGTTTCTCCCTGCCAGACATAGTGGAAAAGCTTTCTGCTAAGATGTAGACTACAAAAGACGCTAGAGACCAAGGTACGATGCTCTCCGGAGCTAAGCGCCGCTCCCGGGCGTCTTTCGGCAGAAGCCGCGCTAAGGAGAGCACTGGGAGTGGCACAATCGTATTTGCGCGAAGAAGCCGCTTCTTCGCCTCCGCCAGCCGGAGAGAGCGGCAGCTTCGGAAAGGTGAAGAAGGAAGCTGTACAACACTGGCATTGTGTGCGCAGCTTGCCAACTGATAGACAACAGTACCTTTGCACTCTCCTGCCTTTTCCAATCACATGAACATTCCATTGCAAGCTGTTTTGGACAACTTTCTCTCTCTTCTTGCAAAACACTCTGCACACCTTTCTGCAACCTCAAAAACACGATGGGAGATGTTTTCTGTGCTGGCACAGTTTCTCCCTGCCTGACATAGTGGAAAAGCTTTCTGCTAAGATGTAGACTACAAAAGACGCTAAAGACCAAGGTACGATGCTCTCCGGAGCTAAGCGCCGCTCCCGGGCGTCTTTCGGCAGAAGCCGCGCTCCGGAGAGCACTGTGAGCGGCACAATCGTCTTTGCGCGAAGAAGCCGCTTCTTCGCCTCCGCCAGCCGGAGAGAGCGGCAGCTTCGGAAAGGTGAAGAAGGAAGCTGTACAACACTGGCATTGTGTGCGCAGCTTGCCAACTGATAGAAAGCAGTACCTTTGCACTCTCCTGCCTTTTCCAATCACATGAACATTCCATTGCAAGCTGTTTTGGACAACTTTCTCTCTCTTCTTGCAAAACACTCTGCACACCTTTCTGCAACCTCAAAAACACGATGGGAGATGTTTTCTGTGCTGGCACAGTTTCTCCCTGCCAGACATAGTGGAAAAGCTTTCTGCTAAGATGTAGACTACAAAAGACGCTAAAGACCAAGGTACGATGCTCTCCGGAGCTAAGCGCCGCTCCCGGGCGTCTTTCGGCAGAAGCCGCGCTCCGGAGAGCACTGGGAGTGGCACAATCGTCTTTGCGCGAAGAAGCCGCTTCTTCGCCTCCGCCAGCCGGAGAGAGCGGCAGCATGGGAAAGGTGAAGAAGGAAGCTGTACAACACTGGCATTGTGTGCGCAGCTTGCCAACTGATAGAAAGCAGTACCTTTGCACTCTCCTGCCTTTTCCAATCACATGAACATTCCATTGGAAGCTGTTTTGGACAACTTTCTCTCTCTTCTTGCAAAACACTCGGCACACCTTTCTGCAACCTCAAAAACACGATGGGAGATGTTTTCTGTGCTGGCACAGTTTCTCCCTGCCAGACATAGTGGAAAAGCTTTCTGCTAAGATGTAGACTACAAAAGACGCTAGAGAACAAGGTACGATGCTCTCCGGAACTAAGCGCCGCTCCCGGGCGTCTTTCGGCAGAAGCCGCGCTAAGGAGAGCCCTGTGAGCGGCACAATCGTCTTTGCGCGAAGAAGCCGCTTCTTCGCCTCCGCCAGCCGGAGAGAGCGGCAGCTTCGGAAAGGTGAAGAAGGAAGCTGTACAACACTGGCATTGTGTGCGCAGCTTGCCAACTGATAGACAACAGTACCTTTGCACTCTCCTGCCTTTTCCAATCACATGAACATTCCATTGCAAGCTGTTTTGGACAACTTTCTCTCTCTTCTTGCAAAACACTCTGCACACCTTTCTGCAACCTCAAAAACACGATGGGAGATGTTTTCTGTGCTGGCACAGTTTCTCCCTGCCTGACATAGTGGAAAAGCTTTCTGCTAAGATGTAGACTACAAAAGACGCTAAAGACCAAGGTACGATGCTCTCCGGAGCTAAGCGCCGCTCCCGGGCGTCTTTCGGCAGAAGCCGCGCTCCGGAGAGCACTGTGAGCGGCACAATCGTCTTTGCGCGAAGAAGCCGCTTCTTCGCCTCCGCCAGCCGGAGAGAGCGGCAGCTTCGGAAAGGTGAAGAAGGAAGCTGTACAACACTGGCATTGTGTGCGCAGCTTGCCAACTGATAGAAAGCAGTACCTTTGCACTCTCCTGCCTTTTCCAATCACATGAACATTCCATTGGAAGCTGTTTTGGACAACTTTCTCTCTCTTCTTGCAAAACACTCTGCACACCTTTCTGCAACCTCAAAAACACGATGGGAGATGTTTTCTGTGCTGGCACAGTTTCTCCCTGCCAGACATAGTGGAAAAGCTTTCTGCTAAGTTGTAGACTACAAAAGACGCTAAAGACCAAGGTACGATGCTCTCCGGAGCTAAGCGCCGCTCCCGGGCGTCTTTCGGCAGAAGCCGCGCTCCGGAGAGCACTGTGAGCGGCACAATCGTCTTTGCGCGAAGAAGCCGCTTCTTCGCCTCCGCCAGCCGGAGAGAGCGGCAGCTTCGGAAAGGTGAAGAAGGAAGCTGTACAACACTGGCATTGTGTGCGCAGCTTGCCAACTGATAGAAAGCAGTACCTTTGCACTCTCCTGCCTTTTCCAATCACATGAACATTCCATTGGAAGCTGTTTTGGACAACTTTCTCTCTCTTCTTGCAAAACACTCGGCACACCTTTCTGCAACCTCAAAAACACGATGGGAGATGTTTTCTGTGCTGGCACAGTTTCTCCCTGCCAGACATAGTGGAAAAGCTTTCTGCTAAGATGTAGACTACAAAAGACGCTAGAGACCAAGGTACGATGCTCTCCGGAGCTAAGCGCCGCTCCCGGGCGTCTTTCGGCAGAAGCCGCGCTAAGGAGAGCACTGGGAGTGGCACAATCGTCTTTGCGCGAAGAAGCCGCTTCTTCGCCTCCGCCAGCCGGAGAGAGCGGCAGCTTCGGAAAGGTGAAGAAGGAAGCTGTACAACACTGGCATTGTGTGCGCAGCTTGCCAACTGATAGACAACAGTACCTTTGCACTCTCCTGCCTTTTCCAATCACATGAACATTCCATTGCAAGCTGTTTTGGACAACTTTCTCTCTCTTCTTGCAAAACACTCTGCACACCTTTCTGCAACCTCAAAAACACGATGGGAGATGTTTTCTGTGCTGGCACAGTTTCTCCCTGCCAGACATAGTGGAAAAGCTTTCTGCTAAGATGTAGACTACAAAAGACGCTAGAGACCAAGGTACGATGCTCTCCGGAGCTAAGCGCCGCTCCCGGGCGTCTTTCGGCAGAAGCCGCGCTAAGGAGAGCACTGGGAGTGGCACAATCGTCTTTGCGCGAAGAAGCCGCTTCTTCGCCTCCGCCAGCCGGAGAGAGCGGCAGCTTCGGAAAGGTGAAGAAGGAAGCTGTACAACACTGGCATTGTGTGCGCGGCTTGCCAACTGATAGAAAACAGTACCTTTGCACTCTCCTGCCTTTTCCAATCACATGAACATTCCATTGGAAGCTGTTTTGGACAACTTTCTCTCTCTTCTTGCAAAACACTCGGCACACCTTTCTGCAACCTCAAAAACACGATGGGAGATGTTTTCTGTGCTGGCACAGTTTCTCCCTGCCAGACATAGTGGAAAAGCTTTCTGCTAAGATGTAGACTACAAAAGACGCTAGAGAACAAGGTACGATGCTCTCCGGAGCTAAGCGCCGCTCCCGGGCGTCTTTCGGCAGAAGCCGCGCTAAGGAGAGCCCTGTGAGCGGCACAATCGTCTTTGCGCGAAGAAGCCGCTTCTTCGCCTCCGCCAGCCGGAGAGAGCGGCAGCTTCGGAAAGGTGAAGAAGGAAGCTGTACAACACTGGCATTGTGTGCGCAGCTTGCCAACTGATAGAAAGCAGTACCTTTGCACTCTCCTGCCTTTTCCAATCACATGAACATTCCATTGCAAGCTGTTTTGGACAACTTTGTCTCTCTTCTTGCAAAACACTCGGCACACCTTTCTGCAACCTCAAAAACACGATGGGAGATGTTTTCTGTGCTGGCACAGTTTCTCCCTGCCAGACATAGTGGAAAAGCTTTCTGCTAAGATGTAGACTACAAAAGACGCTAGAGACCAAGGTACGATGCTCTCCGGAGCTAAGCGCCGCTCCCGGGCGTCTTTCGGCAGAAGCCGCGCTAAGGAGAGCACTGGGAGTGGCACAATCGTCTTTGCGCGAAGAAGCCGCTTCTTCGCCTCCGCCAGCCGGAGAGAGCGGCAGCTTCGGAAAGGTGAAGAAGGAAGCTGTACAACACTGGCATTGTGTGCGCAGCTTGCCAACTGATAGAAAACAGTACCTTTGCACTCTCCTGCCTTTTCCAATCACATGAACATTCCATTGCAAGCTGTTTTGGACAACTTTCTCTCTCTTCTTGCAAAACACTCTGCACACCTTTCTGCAACCTCCAAAACACGATGGGAGATGTTTTCTGTGCTGGCACAGTTTCTCCCTGCCAGACATAGTGGAAAAGCTTTCTGCTAAGATGTAGACTACAAAAGACGCTAAAGACCAAGGTACGATGCTCTCCGGAGCTAAGCGCCGCTCCCGGGCGTCTTTCGGCAGAAGCCGCGCTCCGGAGAGCACTGTGAGCGGCACAATCGTCTTTGCGCGAAGAAGCCGCTTCTTCGCCTCCGCCAGCCGGAGAGAGCGGCAGCTTCGGAAAGGTGAAGAAGGAAGCTGTACAACACTGGCATTGTGTGCGCAGCTTGCCAACTGATAGACAACAGTACCTTTGCACTCTCCTGCCTTTTCCAATCACATGAACATTCCATTGGAAGCTGTTTTGGACAACTTTCTCTCTCTTCTTGCAAAACACTCGGCACACCTTTCTGCAACCTCAAAAACACGATGGGAGATGTTTTCTGTGCTGGCACAGTTTCTCCCTGCCAGACATAGTGGAAAAGCTTTCTGCTAAGATGTAGACTACAAAAGACGCTAGAGAACAAGGTACGATGCTCTCCGGAGCTAAGCGCCGCTCCCGGGCGTCTTTCGGCAGAAGCCGCGCTAAGGAGAGCACTGTGAGCGGCACAATCGTCTTTGCGCGAAGAAGCCGCTTCTTCGCCTCCGCCAGCCGGAGAGAGCGGCAGCTTCGGAAAGGTGAAGAAGGAAGCTGTACAACACTGGCATTGTGTGCGCAGCTTGCCAACTGATAGAAAACAGTACCTTTGCACTCTCCTGCCTTTTCCAATCACATGAACATTCCATTGGAAGCTGTTTTGGACAACTTTTTCTCTCTTCTTGCAAAACACTCTGCACACCTTTCTGCAACCTCAAAAACACGATGGGAGATGTTTTCTGTGCTGGCACAGTTTCTCCCTGCCAGACATAGTGGAAAAGCTTTCTGCTAAGATGTAGACTACAAAAGACGCTAGAGAACAAGGTACGATGCTCTCCGGAGCTAAGCGCCGCTCCCGGGCGTCTTTCGGCAGAAGCCGCGCTAAGGAGAGCCCTGTGAGCGGCACAATCGTCTTTGCGCGAAGAAGCCGCTTCTTCGCCTCCGCCAGCCGGAGAGAGCGGCAGCTTCGGAAAGGTGAAGAAGGAAGCTGTACAACACTGGCATTGTGTGCGCAGCTTGCCAACTGATAGACAACAGTACCTTTGCACTCTCCTGCCTTTTCCAATCACATGAACATTCCATTGCAAGCTGTTTTGGACAACTTTCTCTCTCTTCTTGCAAAACACTCGGCACACCTTTCTGCAACCTCAAAAACACGATGGGAGATGTTTTCTGTGCTGGCACAGTTTCTCCCTGCCAGACATAGTGGAAAAGCTTTCTGCTAAGATGTAGACTACAAAAGACGCTAGAGAACAAGGTACGATGCTCTCCGGAGCTAAGCGCCGCTCCCGGGCGTCTTTCGGCAGAAGCCGCGCTAAGGAGAGCCCTGTGAGCGGCACAATCGTCTTTGCGCGAAGAAGCCGCTTCTTGGGCTCCGGGAGCCGGAGAGAGCGGCAGCATGGGAAAGGTGAAGAAGGAAGCTGTACAACACTGGCATTGTGTGCGCAGCTTGCCAACTGATAGAAAACAGTACCTTTGCACTCTCCGGCCTTTTCCAATCACATGAACATTCCATTGCAAGCTGTTTTGGACAACTTTCTCTCTCTTCTTGCAAAACACTCTGCACACCTTTCTGCAACCTCCAAAACACGATGGGAGATGTTTTCTGTGCTGGCACAGTTTCTCCCTGCCTGACATAGTGGAAAAGCTTTCTGCTAAGATGTAGACTACAAAAGACGCTAAAGACCAAGGTACGATGCTCTCCGGAGCTAAGCGCCGCTCCCGGGCGTCTTTCGGCAGAAGCCGCGCTCCGGAGAGCACTGTGAGCGGCACAATCGTCTTTGCGCGAAGAAGCCGCTTCTTCGCCTCCGCCAGCCGGAGAGAGCGGCAGCTTCGGAAAGGTGAAGAAGGAAGCTGTACAACACTGGCATTGTGTGCGCAGCTTGCCAACTGATAGACAACAGTACCTTTGCACTCTCCTGCCTTTTCCAATCACATGAACATTCCATTGGAAGCTGTTTTGGACAACTTTCTCTCTCTTCTTGCAAAACACTCTGCACACCTTTCTGCAACCTCAAAAACACGATGGGAGATGTTTTCTGTGCTGGCACAGTTTCTCCCTGCCAGACATAGTGGAAAAGCTTTCTGCTAAGATGTAGACTACAAAAGACGCTAAAGACCAAGGTACGATGCTCTCCGGAGCTAAGCGCCGCTCCCGGGCGTCTTTCGGCAGAAGCCGCGCTCCGGAGAGCACTGTGAGCGGCACAATCGTCTTTGCGCGAAGAAGCCGCTTCTTCGCCTCCGCCAGCCGGAGAGAGCGGCAGCTTCGGAAAGGTGAAGAAGGAAGCTGTACAACACTGGCATTGTGTGCGCAGCTTGCCAACTGATAGAAAGCAGTACCTTTGCACTCTCCTGCCTTTTCCAATCACATGAACATTCCATTGCAAGCTGTTTTGGACAACTTTCTCTCTCTTCTTGCAAAACACTCGGCACACCTTTCTGCAACCTCAAAAACACGATGGGAGATGTTTTCTGTGCTGGCACAGTTTCTCCCTGCCAGACATAGTGGAAAAGCTTTCTGCTAAGATGTAGACTACAAAAGACGCTAGAGAACAAGGTACGATGCTCTCCGGAGCTAAGCGCCGCTCCCGGGCGTCTTTCGGCAGAAGCCGCGCTAAGGAGAGCCCTGTGAGCGGCACAATCGTCTTTGCGCGAAGAAGCCGCTTCTTGGGCTCCGGGAGCCGGAGAGAGCGGCAGCATGGGAAAGGTGAAGAAGGAAGCTGTACAACACTGGCATTGTGTGCGCAGCTTGCCAACTGATAGACAACAGTACCTTTGCACTCTCCTGCCTTTTCCAATCACATGAACATTCCATTGCAAGCTGTTTTGGACAACTTTCTCTCTCTTCTTGCAAAACACTCGGCACACCTTTCTGCAACCTCAAAAACACGATGGGAGATGTTTTCTGTGCTGGCACAGTTTCTCCCTGCCAGACATAGTGGAAAAGCTTTCTGCTAAGATATAGACTACAAAAGACGCTAGAGACCAAGGTACGATGCTCTCCGGAGCTAAGCGCCGCTCCCGGGCGTCTTTCGGCAGAAGCCGCGCTAAGGAGAGCACTGTGAGCGGCACAATCGTCTTTGCGCGAAGAAGCCGCTTCTTCGCCTCCGCCAGCCGGAGAGAGCGGCAGCTTCGGAAAGGTGAAGAAGGAAGCTGTACAACACTGGCATTGTGTGCGCAGCTTGCCAACTGATAGACAACAGTACCTTTGCACTCTCCTGCCTTTTCCAATCACATGAACATTCCATTGCAAGCTGTTTTGGACAACTTTGTCTCTCTTCTTGCAAAACACTCGGCACACCTTTCTGCAACCTCCAAAACACGATGGGAGATGTTTTCTGTGCTGGCACAGTTTCTCCCTGCCAGACATAGTGGAAAAGCTTTCTGCTAAGATGTAGACTACAAAAGACGCTAGAGAACAAGGTACGATGCTCTCCGGAGCTAAGCGCCGCTCCCGGGCGTCTTTCGGCAGAAGCCGCGCTAAGGAGAGCACTGGGAGTGGCACAATCGTCTTTGCGCGAAGAAGCCGCTTCTTCGCCTCCGCCAGCCGGAGAGAGCGGCAGCTTCGGAAAGGTGAAGAAGGAAGCTGTACAACACTGGCATTGTGTGCGCAGCTTGCCAACTGATAGAAAACAGTACCTTTGCACTCTCCGGCCTTTTCCAATCACATGAACATTCCATTGGAAGCTGTTTTGGACAACTTTCTCTCTCTTCTTGCAAAACACTCTGCACACCTTTCTGCAACCTCAAAAACACGATGGGAGATGTTTTCTGTGCTGGCACAGTTTCTCCCTGCCTGACATAGTGGAAAAGCTTTCTGCTAAGATGTAGACTACAAAAGACGCTAAAGACCAAGGTACGATGCTCTCCGGAGCTAAGCGCCGCTCCCGGGCGTCTTTCGGCAGAAGCCGCGCTCCGGAGAGCACTGTGAGCGGCACAATCGTCTTTGCGCGAAGAAGCCGCTTCTTCGCCTCCGCCAGCCGGAGAGAGCGGCAGCTTCGGAAAGGTGAAGAAGGAAGCTGTACAACACTGGCATTGTGTGCGCAGCTTGCCAACTGATAGAAAACAGTACCTTTGCACTCTCCTGCCTTTTCCAATCACATGAACATTCCATTGGAAGCTGTTTTGGACAACTTTCTCTCTCTTCTTGCAAAACACTCTGCACACATTTCTGCAACCTCAAAAACACGATGGGAGATGTTTTCTGTGCTGGCACAGTTTCTCCCTGCCAGACATAGTGGAAAAGCTTTCTGCTAAGATGTAGACTACAAAAGACGCTAAAGACCAAGGTACGATGCTCTCCGGAGCTAAGCGCCGCTCCCGGGCGTCTTTCGGCAGAAGCCGCGCTCCGGAGAGCACTGTGAGCGGCACAATCGTCTTTGCGCGAAGAAGCCGCTTCTTCGCCTCCGCCAGCCGGAGAGAGCGGCAGCTTCGGAAAGGTGAAGAAGGAAGCTGTACAACACTGGCATTGTGTGCGCAGCTTGCCAACTGATAGAAAGCAGTACCTTTGCACTCTCCTGCCTTTTCCAATCACATGAACATTCCATTGCAAGCTGTTTTGGACAACTTTCTCTCTCTTCTTGCAAAACACTCGGCACACCTTTCTGCAACCTCAAAAACACGATGGGAGATGTTTTCTGTGCTGGCACAGTTTCTCCCTGCCAGACATAGTGGAAAAGCTTTCTGCTAAGATGTAGACTACAAAAGACGCTAGAGAACAAGGTACGATGCTCTCCGGAGCTAAGCGCCGCTCCCGGGCGTCTTTCGGCAGAAGCCGCGCTAAGGAGAGCCCTGTGAGCGGCACAATCGTCTTTGCGCGAAGAAGCCGCTTCTTCGCCTCCGCCAGCCGGAGAGAGCGGCAGCTTCGGAAAGGTGAAGAAGGAAGCTGTACAACACTGGCATTGTGTGCGCAGCTTGCCAACTGATAGACAACAGTACCTTTGCACTCTCCTGCCTTTTCCAATCACATGAACATTCCATTGCAAGCTGTTTTGGACAACTTTCTCTCTCTTCTTGCAAAACACTCGGCACACCTTTCTGCAACCTCAAAAACACGATGGGAGATGTTTTCTGTGCTGGCACAGTTTCTCCCTGCCAGACATAGTGGAAAAGCTTTCTGCTAAGATATAGACTACAAAAGACGCTAGAGACCAAGGTACGATGCTCTCCGGAGCTAAGCGCCGCTCCCGGGCGTCTTTCGGCAGAAGCCGCGCTAAGGAGAGCACTGTGAGCGGCACAATCGTCTTTGCGCGAAGAAGCCGCTTCTTCGCCTCCGCCAGCCGGAGAGAGCGGCAGCTTCGGAAAGGTGAAGAAGGAAGCTGTACAACACTGGCATTGTGTGCGCAGCTTGCCAACTGATAGAAAGCAGTACCTTTGCACTCTCCTGCCTTTTCCAATCACATGAACATTCCATTGGAAGCTGTTTTGGACAACTTTCTCTCTCTTCTTGCAAAACACTCGGCACACCTTTCTGCAACCTCAAAAACACGATGGGAGATGTTTTCTGTGCTGGCACAGTTTCTCCCTGCCAGACATAGTGGAAAAGCTTTCTGCTAAGATGTAGACTACAAAAGACGCTAGAGAACAAGGTACGATGCTCTCCGGAACTAAGCGTCGCTCCCGGGCGTCTTTCGGCAGAAGCCGCGCTAAGGAGAGCCCTGTGAGCGGCACAATCGTCTTTGCGCGAAGAAGCCGCTTCTTCGCCTCCGCCAGCCGGAGAGAGCGGCAGCTTCGGAAAGGTGAAGAAGGAAGCTGTACAACACTGGCATTGTGTGCGCAGCTTGCCAACTGATAGACAACAGTACCTTTTCACTCTCCTGCCTTTTCCAATCACATGAACATTCCATTGCAAGCTGTTTTGGACAACTTTCTCTCTCTTCTTGCAAAACACTCTGCACACCTTTCTGCAACCTCAAAAACACGATGGGAGATGTTTTCTGTGCTGGCACAGTTTCTCCCTGCCTGACATAGTGGAAAAGCTTTCTGCTAAGATGTAGACTACAAAAGACGCTAAAGACCAAGGTACGATGCTCTCCGGAGCTAAGCGCCGCTCCCGGGCGTCTTTCGGCAGAAGCCGCGCTCCGGAGAGCACTGTGAGCGGCACAATCGTCTTTGCGCGAAGAAGCCGCTTCTTCGCCTCCGCCAGCCGGAGAGAGCGGCAGCTTCGGAAAGGTGAAGAAGGAAGCTGTACAACACTGGCATTGTGTGCGCAGCTTGCCAACTGATAGACAACAGTACCTTTGCACTCTCCTGCCTTTTCCAATCACATGAACATTCCATTGCAAGCTGTTTTGGACAACTTTCTCTCTCTTCTTGCAAAACACTCTGCACACCTTTCTGCAACCTCAAAAACACGATGGGAGATGTTTTCTGTGCTGGCACAGTTTCTCCCTGCCTGACATAGTGGAAAAGCTTTCTGCTAAGATGTAGACTACAAAAGACGCTAAAGACCAAGGTACGATGCTCTCCGGAGCTAAGCGCCGCTCCCGGGCGTCTTTCGGCAGAAGCCGCGCTCCGGAGAGCACTGTGAGCGGCACAATCGTCTTTGCGCGAAGAAGCCGCTTCTTCGCCTCCGCCAGCCGGAGAGAGCGGCAGCTTCGGAAAGGTGAAGAAGGAAGCTGTACAACACTGGCATTGTGTGCGCAGCTTGCCAACTGATAGAAAACAGTACCTTTGCACTCTCCTGCCTTTTCCAATCACATGAACATTCCATTGGAAGCTGTTTTGGACAACTTTCTCTCTCTTCTTGCAAAACACTCTGCACACATTTCTGCAACCTCAAAAACACGATGGGAGATGTTTTCTGTGCTGGCACAGTTTCTCCCTGCCAGACATAGTGGAAAAGCTTTCTGCTAAGATGTAGACTACAAAAGACGCTAAAGACCAAGGTACGATGCTCTCCGGAGCTAAGCGCCGCTCCCGGGCGTCTTTCGGCAGAAGCCGCGCTCCGGAGAGCACTGTGAGCGGCACAATCGTCTTTGCGCGAAGAAGCCGCTTCTTCGCCTCCGCCAGCCGGAGAGAGCGGCAGCTTCGGAAAGGTGAAGAAGGAAGCTGTACAACACTGGCATTGTGTGCGCAGCTTGCCAACTGATAGAAAGCAGTACCTTTGCACTCTCCTGCCTTTTCCAATCACATGAACATTCCATTGCAAGCTGTTTTGGACAACTTTCTCTCTCTTCTTGCAAAACACTCGGCACACCTTTCTGCAACCTCAAAAACACGATGGGAGATGTTTTCTGTGCTGGCACAGTTTCTCCCTGCCAGACATAGTGGAAAAGCTTTCTGCTAAGATGTAGACTACAAAAGACGCTAGAGAACAAGGTACGATGCTCTCCGGAGCTAAGCGCCGCTCCCGGGCGTCTTTCGGCAGAAGCCGCGCTAAGGAGAGCCCTGTGAGCGGCACAATCGTCTTTGCGCGAAGAAGCCGCTTCTTCGCCTCCGCCAGCCGGAGAGAGCGGCAGCTTCGGAAAGGTGAAGAAGGAAGCTGTACAACACTGGCATTGTGTGCGCAGCTTGCCAACTGATAGACAACAGTACCTTTGCACTCTCCTGCCTTTTCCAATCACATGAACATTCCATTGCAAGCTGTTTTGGACAACTTTCTCTCTCTTCTTGCAAAACACTCGGCACACCTTTCTGCAACCTCAAAAACACGATGGGAGATGTTTTCTGTGCTGGCACAGTTTCTCCCTGCCAGACATAGTGGAAAAGCTTTCTGCTAAGATGTAGACTACAAAAGACGCTAGAGAACAAGGTACGATGCTCTCCGGAGCTAAGCGCCGCTCCCGGGCGTCTTTCGGCAGAAGCCGCGCTAAGGAGAGCACTGTGAGCGGCACAATCGTCTTTGCGCGAAGAAGCCGCTTCTTCGCCTCCGCCAGCCGGAGAGAGCGGCAGCTTCGGAAAGGTGAAGAAGGAAGCTGTACAACACTGGCATTGTGTGCGCAGCTTGCCAACTGATAGAAAGCAGTACCTTTGCACTCTCCTGCCTTTTCCAATCACATGAACATTCCATTGGAAGCTGTTTTGGACAACTTTCTCTCTCTTCTTGCAAAACACTCGGCACACCTTTCTGCAACCTCAAAAACACGATGGGAGATGTTTTCTGTGCTGGCACAGTTTCTCCCTGCCAGACATAGTGGAAAAGCTTTCTGCTAAGATGTAGACTACAAAAGACGCTAGAGAACAAGGTACGATGCTCTCCGGAACTAAGCGCCGCTCCCGGGCGTCTTTCGGCAGAAGCCGCGCTAAGGAGAGCCCTGTGAGCGGCACAATCGTCTTTGCGCGAAGAAGCCGCTTCTTCGCCTCCGCCAGCCGGAGAGAGCGGCAGCTTCGGAAAGGTGAAGAAGGAAGCTGTACAACACTGGCATTGTGTGCGCAGCTTGCCAACTGATAGACAACAGTACCTTTGCACTCTCCTGCCTTTTCCAATCACATGAACATTCCATTGGAAGCTGTTTTGGACAACTTTCTCTCTCTTCTTGCAAAACACTCTGCACACCTTTCTGCAACCTCAAAAACACGATGGGAGATGTTTTCTGTGCTGGCACAGTTTCTCCCTGCCAGACATAGTGGAAAAGCTTTCTGCTAAGATGTAGACTACAAAAGACGCTAAAGACCAAGGTACGATGCTCTCCGGAGCTAAGCGCCGCTCCCGGGCGTCTTTCGGCAGAAGCCGCGCTCCGGAGAGCACTGTGAGCGGCACAATCGTCTTTGCGCGAAGAAGCCGCTTCTTCGCCTCCGCCAGCCGGAGAGAGCGGCAGCTTCGGAAAGGTGAAGAAGGAAGCTGTACAACACTGGCATTGTGTGCGCAGCTTGCCAACTGATAGAAAGCAGTACCTTTGCACTCTCCTGCCTTTTCCAATCACATGAACATTCCATTGCAAGCTGTTTTGGACAACTTTCTCTCTCTTCTTGCAAAACACTCGGCACACCTTTCTGCAACCTCAAAAACACGATGGGAGATGTTTTCTGTGCTGGCACAGTTTCTCCCTGCCAGACATAGTGGAAAAGCTTTCTGCTAAGATGTAGACTACAAAAGACGCTAGAGAACAAGGTACGATGCTCTCCGGAGCTAAGCGCCGCTCCCGGGCGTCTTTCGGCAGAAGCCGCGCTAAGGAGAGCCCTGTGAGCGGCACAATCGTCTTTGCGCGAAGAAGCCGCTTCTTGGGCTCCGGGAGCCGGAGAGAGCGGCAGCATGGGAAAGGTGAAGAAGGAAGCTGTACAACACTGGCATTGTGTGCGCAGCTTGCCAACTGATAGACAACAGTACCTTTGCACTCTCCTGCCTTTTCCAATCACATGAACATTCCATTGCAAGCTGTTTTGGACAACTTTCTCTCTCTTCTTGCAAAACACTCGGCACACCTTTCTGCAACCTCAAAAACACGATGGGAGATGTTTTCTGTGCTGGCACAGTTTCTCCCTGCCAGACATAGTGGAAAAGCTTTCTGCTAAGATATAGACTACAAAAGACGCTAGAGACCAAGGTACGATGCTCTCCGGAGCTAAGCGCCGCTCCCGGGCGTCTTTCGGCAGAAGCCGCGCTAAGGAGAGCACTGTGAGCGGCACAATCGTCTTTGCGCGAAGAAGCCGCTTCTTCGCCTCCGCCAGCCGGAGAGAGCGGCAGCTTCGGAAAGGTGAAGAAGGAAGCTGTACAACACTGGCATTGTGTGCGCAGCTTGCCAACTGATAGACAACAGTACCTTTGCACTCTCCTGCCTTTTCCAATCACATGAACATTCCATTGCAAGCTGTTTTGGACAACTTTCTCTCTCTTCTTGCAAAACACTCGGCACACCTTTCTGCAACCTCAAAAACACGATGGGAGATGTTTTCTGTGCTGGCACAGTTTCTCCCTGCCAGACATAGTGGAAAAGCTTTCTGCTAAGATGTAGACTACAAAAGACGCTAGAGACCAAGGTACGATGCTCTCCGGAGCTAAGCGCCGCTCCCGGGCGTCTTTCGGCAGAAGCCGCGCTAAGGAGAGCACTGGGAGTGGCACAATCGTATTTGCGCGAAGAAGCCGCTTCTTCGCCTCCGCCAGCCGGAGAGAGCGGCAGCTTCGGAAAGGTGAAGAAGGAAGCTGTACAACACTGGCATTGTGTGCGCAGCTTGCCAACTGATAGACAACAGTACCTTTGCACTCTCCTGCCTTTTCCAATCACATGAACATTCCATTGCAAGCTGTTTTGGACAACTTTCTCTCTCTTCTTGCAAAACACTCTGCACACCTTTCTGCAACCTCAAAAACACGATGGGAGATGTTTTCTGTGCTGGCACAGTTTCTCCCTGCCTGACATAGTGGAAAAGCTTTCTGCTAAGATGTAGACTACAAAAGACGCTAAAGACCAAGGTACGATGCTCTCCGGAGCTAAGCGCCGCTCCCGGGCGTCTTTCGGCAGAAGCCGCGCTCCGGAGAGCACTGTGAGCGGCACAATCGTCTTTGCGCGAAGAAGCCGCTTCTTCGCCTCCGCCAGCCGGAGAGAGCGGCAGCTTCGGAAAGGTGAAGAAGGAAGCTGTACAACACTGGCATTGTGTGCGCAGCTTGCCAACTGATAGAAAGCAGTACCTTTGCACTCTCCTGCCTTTTCCAATCACATGAACATTCCATTGCAAGCTGTTTTGGACAACTTTCTCTCTCTTCTTGCAAAACACTCTGCACACCTTTCTGCAACCTCAAAAACACGATGGGAGATGTTTTCTGTGCTGGCACAGTTTCTCCCTGCCAGACATAGTGGAAAAGCTTTCTGCTAAGATGTAGACTACAAAAGACGCTAAAGACCAAGGTACGATGCTCTCCGGAGCTAAGCGCCGCTCCCGGGCGTCTTTCGGCAGAAGCCGCGCTCCGGAGAGCACTGGGAGTGGCACAATCGTCTTTGCGCGAAGAAGCCGCTTCTTCGCCTCCGCCAGCCGGAGAGAGCGGCAGCATGGGAAAGGTGAAGAAGGAAGCTGTACAACACTGGCATTGTGTGCGCAGCTTGCCAACTGATAGAAAGCAGTACCTTTGCACTCTCCTGCCTTTTCCAATCACATGAACATTCCATTGGAAGCTGTTTTGGACAACTTTCTCTCTCTTCTTGCAAAACACTCGGCACACCTTTCTGCAACCTCAAAAACACGATGGGAGATGTTTTCTGTGCTGGCACAGTTTCTCCCTGCCAGACATAGTGGAAAAGCTTTCTGCTAAGATGTAGACTACAAAAGACGCTAGAGAACAAGGTACGATGCTCTCCGGAACTAAGCGCCGCTCCCGGGCGTCTTTCGGCAGAAGCCGCGCTAAGGAGAGCCCTGTGAGCGGCACAATCGTCTTTGCGCGAAGAAGCCGCTTCTTCGCCTCCGCCAGCCGGAGAGAGCGGCAGCTTCGGAAAGGTGAAGAAGGAAGCTGTACAACACTGGCATTGTGTGCGCAGCTTGCCAACTGATAGACAACAGTACCTTTGCACTCTCCTGCCTTTTCCAATCACATGAACATTCCATTGCAAGCTGTTTTGGACAACTTTCTCTCTCTTCTTGCAAAACACTCTGCACACCTTTCTGCAACCTCAAAAACACGATGGGAGATGTTTTCTGTGCTGGCACAGTTTCTCCCTGCCTGACATAGTGGAAAAGCTTTCTGCTAAGATGTAGACTACAAAAGACGCTAAAGACCAAGGTACGATGCTCTCCGGAGCTAAGCGCCGCTCCCGGGCGTCTTTCGGCAGAAGCCGCGCTCCGGAGAGCACTGTGAGCGGCACAATCGTCTTTGCGCGAAGAAGCCGCTTCTTCGCCTCCGCCAGCCGGAGAGAGCGGCAGCTTCGGAAAGGTGAAGAAGGAAGCTGTACAACACTGGCATTGTGTGCGCAGCTTGCCAACTGATAGAAAGCAGTACCTTTGCACTCTCCTGCCTTTTCCAATCACATGAACATTCCATTGGAAGCTGTTTTGGACAACTTTCTCTCTCTTCTTGCAAAACACTCTGCACACCTTTCTGCAACCTCAAAAACACGATGGGAGATGTTTTCTGTGCTGGCACAGTTTCTCCCTGCCAGACATAGTGGAAAAGCTTTCTGCTAAGTTGTAGACTACAAAAGACGCTAAAGACCAAGGTACGATGCTCTCCGGAGCTAAGCGCCGCTCCCGGGCGTCTTTCGGCAGAAGCCGCGCTCCGGAGAGCACTGTGAGCGGCACAATCGTCTTTGCGCGAAGAAGCCGCTTCTTCGCCTCCGCCAGCCGGAGAGAGCGGCAGCTTCGGAAAGGTGAAGAAGGAAGCTGTACAACACTGGCATTGTGTGCGCAGCTTGCCAACTGATAGAAAGCAGTACCTTTGCACTCTCCTGCCTTTTCCAATCACATGAACATTCCATTGGAAGCTGTTTTGGACAACTTTCTCTCTCTTCTTGCAAAACACTCGGCACACCTTTCTGCAACCTCAAAAACACGATGGGAGATGTTTTCTGTGCTGGCACAGTTTCTCCCTGCCAGACATAGTGGAAAAGCTTTCTGCTAAGATGTAGACTACAAAAGACGCTAGAGACCAAGGTACGATGCTCTCCGGAGCTAAGCGCCGCTCCCGGGCGTCTTTCGGCAGAAGCCGCGCTAAGGAGAGCACTGGGAGTGGCACAATCGTCTTTGCGCGAAGAAGCCGCTTCTTCGCCTCCGCCAGCCGGAGAGAGCGGCAGCTTCGGAAAGGTGAAGAAGGAAGCTGTACAACACTGGCATTGTGTGCGCAGCTTGCCAACTGATAGACAACAGTACCTTTGCACTCTCCTGCCTTTTCCAATCACATGAACATTCCATTGCAAGCTGTTTTGGACAACTTTCTCTCTCTTCTTGCAAAACACTCTGCACACCTTTCTGCAACCTCAAAAACACGATGGGAGATGTTTTCTGTGCTGGCACAGTTTCTCCCTGCCTGACATAGTGGAAAAGCTTTCTGCTAAGATGTAGACTACAAAAGACGCTAAAGACCAAGGTACGATGCTCTCCGGAGCTAAGCGCCGCTGCCGGGCGTCTTTCGGCAGAAGCCGCGCTCCGGAGAGCACTGTGAGTGGCACAATCGTCTTTGCGCGAAGAAGCCGCTTCTTCGCCTCCGCCAGCCGGAGAGAGCGGCAGCTTCGGAAAGGTGAAGAAGGAAGCTGTACAACACTGGCATTGTGTGCGCAGCTTGCCAACTGATAGAAAGCAGTACCTTTTCACTCTCCTGCCTTTTCCAATCACATGAACATTCCATTGGAAGCTGTTTTGGACAACTTTCTCTCTCTTCTTGCAAAACACTCGGCACACCTTTCTGCAACCTCCAAAACACGATGGGAGATGTTTTCTGTGCTGGCACAGTTTCTCCCTGCCAGACATAGTGGAAAAGCTTTCTGCTAAGATGTAGACTACAAAAGACGCTAGAGAACAAGGTACGATGCTCTCCGGAGCTAAGCGCCTCTCCCGGGCGTCTTTCGGCAGAAGCCGCGCTAAGGAGAGCCCTGTGAGCGGCACAATCGTCTTTGCGCGAAGAAGCCGCTTCTTCGCCTCCGCCAGCCGGAGAGAGCGGCAGCTTCGGAAAGGTGAAGAAGGAAGCTGTACAACACTGGCATTGTGTGCGCAGCTTGCCAACTGATAGACAACAGTACCTTTGCACTCTCCTGCCTTTTCCAATCACATGAACATTCCATTGCAAGCTGTTTTGGACAACTTTCTCTCTCTTCTTGCAAAACACTCTGCACACCTTTCTGCAACCTCCAAAACACGATGGGAGATGTTTTCTGTGCTGGCACAGTTTCTCCCTGCCAGACATAGTGGAAAAGCTTTCTGCTAAGATGTAGACTACAAAAGACGCTAGAGACCAAGGTACGATGCTCTCCGGAGCTAAGCGCCGCTCCCGGGCGTCTTTCGGCAGAAGCCGCGCTAAGGAGAGCACTGGGAGTGGCACAATCGTCTTTGCGCGAAGAAGCCGCTTCTTCGCCTCCGCCAGCCGGAGAGAGCGGCAGCTTCGGAAAGGTGAAGAAGGAAGCTGTACAACACTGGCATTGTGTGCGCGGCTTGCCAACTGATAGAAAACAGTACCTTTGCACTCTCCTGCCTTTTCCAATCACATGAACATTCCATTGGAAGCTGTTTTGGACAACTTTCTCTCTCTTCTTGCAAAACACTCGGCACACCTTTCTGCAACCTCAAAAACACGATGGGAGATGTTTTCTGTGCTGGCACAGTTTCTCCCTGCCAGACATAGTGGAAAAGCTTTCTGCTAAGATGTAGACTACAAAAGACGCTAGAGAACAAGGTACGATGCTCTCCGGAGCTAAGCGCCGCTCCCGGGCGTCTTTCGGCAGAAGCCGCGCTAAGGAGAGCCCTGTGAGCGGCACAATCGTCTTTGCGCGAAGAAGCCGCTTCTTCGCCTCCGCCAGCCGGAGAGAGCGGCAGCTTCGGAAAGGTGAAGAAGGAAGCTGTACAACACTGGCATTGTGTGCGCAGCTTGCCAACTGATAGAAAGCAGTACCTTTGCACTCTCCTGCCTTTTCCAATCACATGAACATTCCATTGCAAGCTGTTTTGGACAACTTTCTCTCTCTTCTTGCAAAACACTCGGCACACCTTTCTGCAACCTCAAAAACACGATGGGAGATGTTTTCTGTGCTGGCACAGTTTCTCCCTGCCAGACATAGTGGAAAAGCTTTCTGCTAAGATGTAGACTACAAAAGACGCTAGAGACCAAGGTACGATGCTCTCCGGAGCTAAGCGCCGCTCCCGGGCGTCTTTCGGCAGAAGCCGCGCTAAGGAGAGCACTGGGAGTGGCACAATCGTCTTTGCGCGAAGAAGCCGCTTCTTCGCCTCCGCCAGCCGGAGAGAGCGGCAGCTTCGGAAAGGTGAAGAAGGAAGCTGTACAACACTGGCATTGTGTGCGCAGCTTGCCAACTGATAGAAAACAGTACCTTTGCACTCTCCTGCCTTTTCCAATCACATGAACATTCCATTGGAAGCTGTTTTGGACAACTTTCTCTCTCTTCTTGCAAAACACTCGGCACACCTTTCTGCAACCTCCAAAACACGATGGGAGATGTTTTCTGTGCTGGCACAGTTTCTCCCTGCCAGACATAGTGGAAAAGCTTTCTGCTAAGATGTAGACTACAAAAGACGCTAAAGACCAAGGTACGATGCTCTCCGGAGCTAAGCGCCGCTCCCGGGCGTCTTTCGGCAGAAGCCGCGCTCCGGAGAGCACTGTGAGCGGCACAATCGTCTTTGCGCGAAGAAGCCGCTTCTTCGCCTCCGCCAGCCGGAGAGAGCGGCAGCTTCGGAAAGGTGAAGAAGGAAGCTGTACAACACTGGCATTGTGTGCGCAGCTTGCCAACTGATAGAAAACAGTACCTTTGCACTCTCCTGCCTTTTCCAATCACATGAACATTCCATTGGAAGCTGTTTTGGACAACTTTCTCTCTCTTCTTGCAAAACACTCTGCACACATTTCTGCAACCTCAAAAACACGATGGGAGATGTTTTCTGTGCTGGCACAGTTTCTCCCTGCCAGACATAGTGGAAAAGCTTTCTGCTAAGATGTAGACTACAAAAGACGCTAAAGACCAAGGTACGATGCTCTCCGGAGCTAAGCGCCGCTCCCGGGCGTCTTTCGGCAGAAGCCGCGCTCCGGAGAGCACTGTGAGCGGCACAATCGTCTTTGCGCGAAGAAGCCGCTTCTTCGCCTCCGCCAGCCGGAGAGAGCGGCAGCTTCGGAAAGGTGAAGAAGGAAGCTGTACAACACTGGCATTGTGTGCGCAGCTTGCCAACTGATAGAAAGCAGTACCTTTGCACTCTCCTGCCTTTTCCAATCACATGAACATTCCATTGCAAGCTGTTTTGGACAACTTTCTCTCTCTTCTTGCAAAACACTCGGCACACCTTTCTGCAACCTCAAAAACACGATGGGAGATGTTTTCTGTGCTGGCACAGTTTCTCCCTGCCAGACATAGTGGAAAAGCTTTCTGCTAAGATGTAGACTACAAAAGACGCTAGAGAACAAGGTACGATGCTCTCCGGAGCTAAGCGCCGCTCCCGGGCGTCTTTCGGCAGAAGCCGCGCTAAGGAGAGCCCTGTGAGCGGCACAATCGTCTTTGCGCGAAGAAGCCGCTTCTTCGCCTCCGCCAGCCGGAGAGAGCGGCAGCTTCGGAAAGGTGAAGAAGGAAGCTGTACAACACTGGCATTGTGTGCGCAGCTTGCCAACTGATAGACAACAGTACCTTTGCACTCTCCTGCCTTTTCCAATCACATGAACATTCCATTGCAAGCTGTTTTGGACAACTTTCTCTCTCTTCTTGCAAAACACTCGGCACACCTTTCTGCAACCTCAAAAACACGATGGGAGATGTTTTCTGTGCTGGCACAGTTTCTCCCTGCCAGACATAGTGGAAAAGCTTTCTGCTAAGATGTAGACTACAAAAGACGCTAGAGAACAAGGTACGATGCTCTCCGGAGCTAAGCGCCGCTCCCGGGCGTCTTTCGGCAGAAGCCGCGCTAAGGAGAGCACTGTGAGCGGCACAATCGTCTTTGCGCGAAGAAGCCGCTTCTTCGCCTCCGCCAGCCGGAGAGAGCGGCAGCTTCGGAAAGGTGAAGAAGGAAGCTGTACAACACTGGCATTGTGTGCGCAGCTTGCCAACTGATAGAAAGCAGTACCTTTGCACTCTCCTGCCTTTTCCAATCACATGAACATTCCATTGGAAGCTGTTTTGGACAACTTTCTCTCTCTTCTTGCAAAACACTCGGCACACCTTTCTGCAACCTCAAAAACACGATGGGAGATGTTTTCTGTGCTGGCACAGTTTCTCCCTGCCAGACATAGTGGAAAAGCTTTCTGCTAAGATGTAGACTACAAAAGACGCTAGAGAACAAGGTACGATGCTCTCCGGAACTAAGCGCCGCTCCCGGGCGTCTTTCGGCAGAAGCCGCGCTAAGGAGAGCCCTGTGAGCGGCACAATCGTCTTTGCGCGAAGAAGCCGCTTCTTCGCCTCCGCCAGCCGGAGAGAGCGGCAGCTTCGGAAAGGTGAAGAAGGAAGCTGTACAACACTGGCATTGTGTGCGCAGCTTGCCAACTGATAGACAACAGTACCTTTGCACTCTCCTGCCTTTTCCAATCACATGAACATTCCATTGGAAGCTGTTTTGGACAACTTTCTCTCTCTTCTTGCAAAACACTCTGCACACCTTTCTGCAACCTCCAAAACACGATGGGAGATGTTTTCTGTGCTGGCACAGTTTCTCCCTGCCAGACATAGTGGAAAAGCTTTCTGCTAAGATATAGACTACAAAAGACGCTAGAGACCAAGGTACGATGCTCTCCGGAGCTAAGCGCCGCTCCCGGGCGTCTTTCGGCAGAAGCCGCGCTAAGGAGAGCACTGTGAGCGGCACAATCGTCTTTGCGCGAAGAAGCCGCTTCTTCGCCTCCGCCAGCCGGAGAGAGCGGCAGCTTCGGAAAGGTGAAGAAGGAAGCTGTACAACACTGGCATTGTGTGCGCGGCTTGCCAACTGATAGAAAACAGTACCTTTGCACTCTCCTGCCTTTTCCAATCACATGAACATTCCATTGGAAGCTGTTTTGGACAACTTTCTCTCTCTTCTTGCAAAACACTCGGCACACCTTTCTGCAACCTCAAAAACACGATGGGAGATGTTTTCTGTGCTGGCACAGTTTCTCCCTGCCAGACATAGTGGAAAAGCTTTCTGCTAAGATGTAGACTACAAAAGACGCTAGAGAACAAGGTACGATGCTCTCCGGAGCTAAGCGCCGCTCCCGGGCGTCTTTCGGCAGAAGCCGCGCTAAGGAGAGCCCTGTGAGCGGCACAATCGTCTTTGCGCGAAGAAGCCGCTTCTTCGCCTCCGCCAGCCGGAGAGAGCGGCAGCTTCGGAAAGGTGAAGAAGGAAGCTGTACAACACTGGCATTGTGTGCGCAGCTTGCCAACTGATAGAAAGCAGTACCTTTGCACTCTCCTGCCTTTTCCAATCACATGAACATTCCATTGCAAGCTGTTTTGGACAACTTTCTCTCTCTTCTTGCAAAACACTCGGCACACCTTTCTGCAACCTCAAAAACACGATGGGAGATGTTTTCTGTGCTGGCACAGTTTCTCCCTGCCAGACATAGTGGAAAAGCTTTCTGCTAAGATGTAGACTACAAAAGACGCTAGAGACCAAGGTACGATGCTCTCCGGAGCTAAGCGCCGCTCCCGGGCGTCTTTCGGCAGAAGCCGCGCTAAGGAGAGCACTGGGAGTGGCACAATCGTCTTTGCGCGAAGAAGCCGCTTCTTCGCCTCCGCCAGCCGGAGAGAGCGGCAGCTTCGGAAAGGTGAAGAAGGAAGCTGTACAACACTGGCATTGTGTGCGCAGCTTGCCAACTGATAGAAAACAGTACCTTTGCACTCTCCTGCCTTTTCCAATCACATGAACATTCCATTGGAAGCTGTTTTGGACAACTTTCTCTCTCTTCTTGCAAAACACTCGGCACACCTTTCTGCAACCTCCAAAACACGATGGGAGATGTTTTCTGTGCTGGCACAGTTTCTCCCTGCCAGACATAGTGGAAAAGCTTTCTGCTAAGATGTAGACTACAAAAGACGCTAAAGACCAAGGTACGATGCTCTCCGGAGCTAAGCGCCGCTCCCGGGCGTCTTTCGGCAGAAGCCGCGCTCCGGAGAGCACTGTGAGCGGCACAATCGTCTTTGCGCGAAGAAGCCGCTTCTTCGCCTCCGCCAGCCGGAGAGAGCGGCAGCTTCGGAAAGGTGAAGAAGGAAGCTGTACAACACTGGCATTGTGTGCGCAGCTTGCCAACTGATAGAAAACAGTACCTTTGCACTCTCCTGCCTTTTCCAATCACATGAACATTCCATTGGAAGCTGTTTTGGACAACTTTCTCTCTCTTCTTGCAAAACACTCTGCACACATTTCTGCAACCTCAAAAACACGATGGGAGATGTTTTCTGTGCTGGCACAGTTTCTCCCTGCCAGACATAGTGGAAAAGCTTTCTGCTAAGATGTAGACTACAAAAGACGCTAAAGACCAAGGTACGATGCTCTCCGGAGCTAAGCGCCGCTCCCGGGCGTCTTTCGGCAGAAGCCGCGCTCCGGAGAGCACTGTGAGCGGCACAATCGTCTTTGCGCGAAGAAGCCGCTTCTTCGCCTCCGCCAGCCGGAGAGAGCGGCAGCTTCGGAAAGGTGAAGAAGGAAGCTGTACAACACTGGCATTGTGTGCGCAGCTTGCCAACTGATAGAAAGCAGTACCTTTGCACTCTCCTGCCTTTTCCAATCACATGAACATTCCATTGCAAGCTGTTTTGGACAACTTTCTCTCTCTTCTTGCAAAACACTCGGCACACCTTTCTGCAACCTCAAAAACACGATGGGAGATGTTTTCTGTGCTGGCACAGTTTCTCCCTGCCAGACATAGTGGAAAAGCTTTCTGCTAAGATGTAGACTACAAAAGACGCTAGAGAACAAGGTACGATGCTCTCCGGAGCTAAGCGCCGCTCCCGGGCGTCTTTCGGCAGAAGCCGCGCTAAGGAGAGCCCTGTGAGCGGCACAATCGTCTTTGCGCGAAGAAGCCGCTTCTTCGCCTCCGCCAGCCGGAGAGAGCGGCAGCTTCGGAAAGGTGAAGAAGGAAGCTGTACAACACTGGCATTGTGTGCGCAGCTTGCCAACTGATAGACAACAGTACCTTTGCACTCTCCTGCCTTTTCCAATCACATGAACATTCCATTGCAAGCTGTTTTGGACAACTTTCTCTCTCTTCTTGCAAAACACTCGGCACACCTTTCTGCAACCTCAAAAACACGATGGGAGATGTTTTCTGTGCTGGCACAGTTTCTCCCTGCCAGACATAGTGGAAAAGCTTTCTGCTAAGATGTAGACTACAAAAGACGCTAGAGAACAAGGTACGATGCTCTCCGGAGCTAAGCGCCGCTCCCGGGCGTCTTTCGGCAGAAGCCGCGCTAAGGAGAGCACTGTGAGCGGCACAATCGTCTTTGCGCGAAGAAGCCGCTTCTTCGCCTCCGCCAGCCGGAGAGAGCGGCAGCTTCGGAAAGGTGAAGAAGGAAGCTGTACAACACTGGCATTGTGTGCGCAGCTTGCCAACTGATAGAAAGCAGTACCTTTGCACTCTCCTGCCTTTTCCAATCACATGAACATTCCATTGGAAGCTGTTTTGGACAACTTTCTCTCTCTTCTTGCAAAACACTCGGCACACCTTTCTGCAACCTCAAAAACACGATGGGAGATGTTTTCTGTGCTGGCACAGTTTCTCCCTGCCAGACATAGTGGAAAAGCTTTCTGCTAAGATGTAGACTACAAAAGACGCTAGAGAACAAGGTACGATGCTCTCCGGAACTAAGCGCCGCTCCCGGGCGTCTTTCGGCAGAAGCCGCGCTAAGGAGAGCCCTGTGAGCGGCACAATCGTCTTTGCGCGAAGAAGCCGCTTCTTCGCCTCCGCCAGCCGGAGAGAGCGGCAGCTTCGGAAAGGTGAAGAAGGAAGCTGTACAACACTGGCATTGTGTGCGCAGCTTGCCAACTGATAGACAACAGTACCTTTGCACTCTCCTGCCTTTTCCAATCACATGAACATTCCATTGGAAGCTGTTTTGGACAACTTTCTCTCTCTTCTTGCAAAACACTCTGCACACCTTTCTGCAACCTCAAAAACACGATGGGAGATGTTTTCTGTGCTGGCACAGTTTCTCCCTGCCAGACATAGTGGAAAAGCTTTCTGCTAAGATGTAGACTACAAAAGACGCTAAAGACCAAGGTACGATGCTCTCCGGAGCTAAGCGCCGCTCCCGGGCGTCTTTCGGCAGAAGCCGCGCTCCGGAGAGCACTGTGAGCGGCACAATCGTCTTTGCGCGAAGAAGCCGCTTCTTCGCCTCCGCCAGCCGGAGAGAGCGGCAGCTTCGGAAAGGTGAAGAAGGAAGCTGTACAACACTGGCATTGTGTGCGCAGCTTGCCAACTGATAGAAAGCAGTACCTTTGCACTCTCCTGCCTTTTCCAATCACATGAACATTCCATTGCAAGCTGTTTTGGACAACTTTCTCTCTCTTCTTGCAAAACACTCGGCACACCTTTCTGCAACCTCAAAAACACGATGGGAGATGTTTTCTGTGCTGGCACAGTTTCTCCCTGCCAGACATAGTGGAAAAGCTTTCTGCTAAGATGTAGACTACAAAAGACGCTAGAGAACAAGGTACGATGCTCTCCGGAGCTAAGCGCCGCTCCCGGGCGTCTTTCGGCAGAAGCCGCGCTAAGGAGAGCCCTGTGAGCGGCACAATCGTCTTTGCGCGAAGAAGCCGCTTCTTGGGCTCCGGGAGCCGGAGAGAGCGGCAGCATGGGAAAGGTGAAGAAGGAAGCTGTACAACACTGGCATTGTGTGCGCAGCTTGCCAACTGATAGACAACAGTACCTTTGCACTCTCCTGCCTTTTCCAATCACATGAACATTCCATTGCAAGCTGTTTTGGACAACTTTCTCTCTCTTCTTGCAAAACACTCGGCACACCTTTCTGCAACCTCAAAAACACGATGGGAGATGTTTTCTGTGCTGGCACAGTTTCTCCCTGCCAGACATAGTGGAAAAGCTTTCTGCTAAGATATAGACTACAAAAGACGCTAGAGACCAAGGTACGATGCTCTCCGGAGCTAAGCGCCGCTCCCGGGCGTCTTTCGGCAGAAGCCGCGCTAAGGAGAGCACTGTGAGCGGCACAATCGTCTTTGCGCGAAGAAGCCGCTTCTTCGCCTCCGCCAGCCGGAGAGAGCGGCAGCTTCGGAAAGGTGAAGAAGGAAGCTGTACAACACTGGCATTGTGTGCGCAGCTTGCCAACTGATAGACAACAGTACCTTTGCACTCTCCTGCCTTTTCCAATCACATGAACATTCCATTGCAAGCTGTTTTGGACAACTTTCTCTCTCTTCTTGCAAAACACTCGGCACACCTTTCTGCAACCTCAAAAACACGATGGGAGATGTTTTCTGTGCTGGCACAGTTTCTCCCTGCCAGACATAGTGGAAAAGCTTTCTGCTAAGATGTAGACTACAAAAGACGCTAGAGACCAAGGTACGATGCTCTCCGGAGCTAAGCGCCGCTCCCGGGCGTCTTTCGGCAGAAGCCGCGCTAAGGAGAGCACTGGGAGTGGCACAATCGTATTTGCGCGAAGAAGCCGCTTCTTCGCCTCCGCCAGCCGGAGAGAGCGGCAGCTTCGGAAAGGTGAAGAAGGAAGCTGTACAACACTGGCATTGTGTGCGCAGCTTGCCAACTGATAGACAACAGTACCTTTGCACTCTCCTGCCTTTTCCAATCACATGAACATTCCATTGCAAGCTGTTTTGGACAACTTTCTCTCTCTTCTTGCAAAACACTCTGCACACCTTTCTGCAACCTCAAAAACACGATGGGAGATGTTTTCTGTGCTGGCACAGTTTCTCCCTGCCTGACATAGTGGAAAAGCTTTCTGCTAAGATGTAGACTACAAAAGACGCTAAAGACCAAGGTACGATGCTCTCCGGAGCTAAGCGCCGCTCCCGGGCGTCTTTCGGCAGAAGCCGCGCTCCGGAGAGCACTGTGAGCGGCACAATCGTCTTTGCGCGAAGAAGCCGCTTCTTCGCCTCCGCCAGCCGGAGAGAGCGGCAGCTTCGGAAAGGTGAAGAAGGAAGCTGTACAACACTGGCATTGTGTGCGCAGCTTGCCAACTGATAGAAAGCAGTACCTTTGCACTCTCCTGCCTTTTCCAATCACATGAACATTCCATTGCAAGCTGTTTTGGACAACTTTCTCTCTCTTCTTGCAAAACACTCTGCACACCTTTCTGCAACCTCAAAAACACGATGGGAGATGTTTTCTGTGCTGGCACAGTTTCTCCCTGCCAGACATAGTGGAAAAGCTTTCTGCTAAGATGTAGACTACAAAAGACGCTAAAGACCAAGGTACGATGCTCTCCGGAGCTAAGCGCCGCTCCCGGGCGTCTTTCGGCAGAAGCCGCGCTCCGGAGAGCACTGGGAGTGGCACAATCGTCTTTGCGCGAAGAAGCCGCTTCTTCGCCTCCGCCAGCCGGAGAGAGCGGCAGCATGGGAAAGGTGAAGAAGGAAGCTGTACAACACTGGCATTGTGTGCGCAGCTTGCCAACTGATAGAAAGCAGTACCTTTGCACTCTCCTGCCTTTTCCAATCACATGAACATTCCATTGGAAGCTGTTTTGGACAACTTTCTCTCTCTTCTTGCAAAACACTCGGCACACCTTTCTGCAACCTCAAAAACACGATGGGAGATGTTTTCTGTGCTGGCACAGTTTCTCCCTGCCAGACATAGTGGAAAAGCTTTCTGCTAAGATGTAGACTACAAAAGACGCTAGAGAACAAGGTACGATGCTCTCCGGAACTAAGCGCCGCTCCCGGGCGTCTTTCGGCAGAAGCCGCGCTAAGGAGAGCCCTGTGAGCGGCACAATCGTCTTTGCGCGAAGAAGCCGCTTCTTCGCCTCCGCCAGCCGGAGAGAGCGGCAGCTTCGGAAAGGTGAAGAAGGAAGCTGTACAACACTGGCATTGTGTGCGCAGCTTGCCAACTGATAGACAACAGTACCTTTGCACTCTCCTGCCTTTTCCAATCACATGAACATTCCATTGCAAGCTGTTTTGGACAACTTTCTCTCTCTTCTTGCAAAACACTCTGCACACCTTTCTGCAACCTCAAAAACACGATGGGAGATGTTTTCTGTGCTGGCACAGTTTCTCCCTGCCTGACATAGTGGAAAAGCTTTCTGCTAAGATGTAGACTACAAAAGACGCTAAAGACCAAGGTACGATGCTCTCCGGAGCTAAGCGCCGCTCCCGGGCGTCTTTCGGCAGAAGCCGCGCTCCGGAGAGCACTGTGAGCGGCACAATCGTCTTTGCGCGAAGAAGCCGCTTCTTCGCCTCCGCCAGCCGGAGAGAGCGGCAGCTTCGGAAAGGTGAAGAAGGAAGCTGTACAACACTGGCATTGTGTGCGCAGCTTGCCAACTGATAGAAAGCAGTACCTTTGCACTCTCCTGCCTTTTCCAATCACATGAACATTCCATTGGAAGCTGTTTTGGACAACTTTCTCTCTCTTCTTGCAAAACACTCTGCACACCTTTCTGCAACCTCAAAAACACGATGGGAGATGTTTTCTGTGCTGGCACAGTTTCTCCCTGCCAGACATAGTGGAAAAGCTTTCTGCTAAGTTGTAGACTACAAAAGACGCTAAAGACCAAGGTACGATGCTCTCCGGAGCTAAGCGCCGCTCCCGGGCGTCTTTCGGCAGAAGCCGCGCTCCGGAGAGCACTGTGAGCGGCACAATCGTCTTTGCGCGAAGAAGCCGCTTCTTCGCCTCCGCCAGCCGGAGAGAGCGGCAGCTTCGGAAAGGTGAAGAAGGAAGCTGTACAACACTGGCATTGTGTGCGCAGCTTGCCAACTGATAGAAAGCAGTACCTTTGCACTCTCCTGCCTTTTCCAATCACATGAACATTCCATTGGAAGCTGTTTTGGACAACTTTCTCTCTCTTCTTGCAAAACACTCGGCACACCTTTCTGCAACCTCAAAAACACGATGGGAGATGTTTTCTGTGCTGGCACAGTTTCTCCCTGCCAGACATAGTGGAAAAGCTTTCTGCTAAGATGTAGACTACAAAAGACGCTAGAGACCAAGGTACGATGCTCTCCGGAGCTAAGCGCCGCTCCCGGGCGTCTTTCGGCAGAAGCCGCGCTAAGGAGAGCACTGGGAGTGGCACAATCGTCTTTGCGCGAAGAAGCCGCTTCTTCGCCTCCGCCAGCCGGAGAGAGCGGCAGCTTCGGAAAGGTGAAGAAGGAAGCTGTACAACACTGGCATTGTGTGCGCAGCTTGCCAACTGATAGACAACAGTACCTTTGCACTCTCCTGCCTTTTCCAATCACATGAACATTCCATTGCAAGCTGTTTTGGACAACTTTCTCTCTCTTCTTGCAAAACACTCTGCACACCTTTCTGCAACCTCAAAAACACGATGGGAGATGTTTTCTGTGCTGGCACAGTTTCTCCCTGCCTGACATAGTGGAAAAGCTTTCTGCTAAGATGTAGACTACAAAAGACGCTAAAGACCAAGGTACGATGCTCTCCGGAGCTAAGCGCCGCTGCCGGGCGTCTTTCGGCAGAAGCCGCGCTCCGGAGAGCACTGTGAGTGGCACAATCGTCTTTGCGCGAAGAAGCCGCTTCTTCGCCTCCGCCAGCCGGAGAGAGCGGCAGCTTCGGAAAGGTGAAGAAGGAAGCTGTACAACACTGGCATTGTGTGCGCAGCTTGCCAACTGATAGAAAGCAGTACCTTTTCACTCTCCTGCCTTTTCCAATCACATGAACATTCCATTGGAAGCTGTTTTGGACAACTTTCTCTCTCTTCTTGCAAAACACTCGGCACACCTTTCTGCAACCTCCAAAACACGATGGGAGATGTTTTCTGTGCTGGCACAGTTTCTCCCTGCCAGACATAGTGGAAAAGCTTTCTGCTAAGATGTAGACTACAAAAGACGCTAGAGAACAAGGTACGATGCTCTCCGGAGCTAAGCGCCTCTCCCGGGCGTCTTTCGGCAGAAGCCGCGCTAAGGAGAGCCCTGTGAGCGGCACAATCGTCTTTGCGCGAAGAAGCCGCTTCTTCGCCTCCGCCAGCCGGAGAGAGCGGCAGCTTCGGAAAGGTGAAGAAGGAAGCTGTACAACACTGGCATTGTGTGCGCAGCTTGCCAACTGATAGACAACAGTACCTTTGCACTCTCCTGCCTTTTCCAATCACATGAACATTCCATTGCAAGCTGTTTTGGACAACTTTCTCTCTCTTCTTGCAAAACACTCTGCACACCTTTCTGCAACCTCCAAAACACGATGGGAGATGTTTTCTGTGCTGGCACAGTTTCTCCCTGCCAGACATAGTGGAAAAGCTTTCTGCTAAGATGTAGACTACAAAAGACGCTAGAGACCAAGGTACGATGCTCTCCGGAGCTAAGCGCCGCTCCCGGGCGTCTTTCGGCAGAAGCCGCGCTAAGGAGAGCACTGGGAGTGGCACAATCGTCTTTGCGCGAAGAAGCCGCTTCTTCGCCTCCGCCAGCCGGAGAGAGCGGCAGCTTCGGAAAGGTGAAGAAGGAAGCTGTACAACACTGGCATTGTGTGCGCGGCTTGCCAACTGATAGAAAACAGTACCTTTGCACTCTCCTGCCTTTTCCAATCACATGAACATTCCATTGGAAGCTGTTTTGGACAACTTTCTCTCTCTTCTTGCAAAACACTCGGCACACCTTTCTGCAACCTCAAAAACACGATGGGAGATGTTTTCTGTGCTGGCACAGTTTCTCCCTGCCAGACATAGTGGAAAAGCTTTCTGCTAAGATGTAGACTACAAAAGACGCTAGAGAACAAGGTACGATGCTCTCCGGAGCTAAGCGCCGCTCCCGGGCGTCTTTCGGCAGAAGCCGCGCTAAGGAGAGCCCTGTGAGCGGCACAATCGTCTTTGCGCGAAGAAGCCGCTTCTTCGCCTCCGCCAGCCGGAGAGAGCGGCAGCTTCGGAAAGGTGAAGAAGGAAGCTGTACAACACTGGCATTGTGTGCGCAGCTTGCCAACTGATAGAAAGCAGTACCTTTGCACTCTCCTGCCTTTTCCAATCACATGAACATTCCATTGCAAGCTGTTTTGGACAACTTTCTCTCTCTTCTTGCAAAACACTCGGCACACCTTTCTGCAACCTCAAAAACACGATGGGAGATGTTTTCTGTGCTGGCACAGTTTCTCCCTGCCAGACATAGTGGAAAAGCTTTCTGCTAAGATGTAGACTACAAAAGACGCTAGAGACCAAGGTACGATGCTCTCCGGAGCTAAGCGCCGCTCCCGGGCGTCTTTCGGCAGAAGCCGCGCTAAGGAGAGCACTGGGAGTGGCACAATCGTCTTTGCGCGAAGAAGCCGCTTCTTCGCCTCCGCCAGCCGGAGAGAGCGGCAGCTTCGGAAAGGTGAAGAAGGAAGCTGTACAACACTGGCATTGTGTGCGCAGCTTGCCAACTGATAGAAAACAGTACCTTTGCACTCTCCTGCCTTTTCCAATCACATGAACATTCCATTGGAAGCTGTTTTGGACAACTTTCTCTCTCTTCTTGCAAAACACTCGGCACACCTTTCTGCAACCTCCAAAACACGATGGGAGATGTTTTCTGTGCTGGCACAGTTTCTCCCTGCCAGACATAGTGGAAAAGCTTTCTGCTAAGATGTAGACTACAAAAGACGCTAAAGACCAAGGTACGATGCTCTCCGGAGCTAAGCGCCGCTCCCGGGCGTCTTTCGGCAGAAGCCGCGCTCCGGAGAGCACTGTGAGCGGCACAATCGTCTTTGCGCGAAGAAGCCGCTTCTTCGCCTCCGCCAGCCGGAGAGAGCGGCAGCTTCGGAAAGGTGAAGAAGGAAGCTGTACAACACTGGCATTGTGTGCGCAGCTTGCCAACTGATAGACAACAGTACCTTTGCACTCTCCTGCCTTTTCCAATCACATGAACATTCCATTGGAAGCTGTTTTGGACAACTTTCTCTCTCTTCTTGCAAAACACTCGGCACACCTTTCTGCAACCTCAAAAACACGATGGGAGATGTTTTCTGTGCTGGCACAGTTTCTCCCTGCCAGACATAGTGGAAAAGCTTTCTGCTAAGATGTAGACTACAAAAGACGCTAGAGAACAAGGTACGATGCTCTCCGGAGCTAAGCGCCGCTCCCGGGCGTCTTTCGGCAGAAGCCGCGCTAAGGAGAGCACTGTGAGCGGCACAATCGTCTTTGCGCGAAGAAGCCGCTTCTTCGCCTCCGCCAGCCGGAGAGAGCGGCAGCTTCGGAAAGGTGAAGAAGGAAGCTGTACAACACTGGCATTGTGTGCGCAGCTTGCCAACTGATAGAAAACAGTACCTTTGCACTCTCCTGCCTTTTCCAATCACATGAACATTCCATTGGAAGCTGTTTTGGACAACTTTTTCTCTCTTCTTGCAAAACACTCTGCACACCTTTCTGCAACCTCAAAAACACGATGGGAGATGTTTTCTGTGCTGGCACAGTTTCTCCCTGCCAGACATAGTGGAAAAGCTTTCTGCTAAGATGTAGACTACAAAAGACGCTAGAGAACAAGGTACGATGCTCTCCGGAGCTAAGCGCCGCTCCCGGGCGTCTTTCGGCAGAAGCCGCGCTAAGGAGAGCCCTGTGAGCGGCACAATCGTCTTTGCGCGAAGAAGCCGCTTCTTCGCCTCCGCCAGCCGGAGAGAGCGGCAGCTTCGGAAAGGTGAAGAAGGAAGCTGTACAACACTGGCATTGTGTGCGCAGCTTGCCAACTGATAGACAACAGTACCTTTGCACTCTCCTGCCTTTTCCAATCACATGAACATTCCATTGCAAGCTGTTTTGGACAACTTTCTCTCTCTTCTTGCAAAACACTCGGCACACCTTTCTGCAACCTCAAAAACACGATGGGAGATGTTTTCTGTGCTGGCACAGTTTCTCCCTGCCAGACATAGTGGAAAAGCTTTCTGCTAAGATGTAGACTACAAAAGACGCTAGAGAACAAGGTACGATGCTCTCCGGAGCTAAGCGCCGCTCCCGGGCGTCTTTCGGCAGAAGCCGCGCTAAGGAGAGCCCTGTGAGCGGCACAATCGTCTTTGCGCGAAGAAGCCGCTTCTTCGCCTCCGCCAGCCGGAGAGAGCGGCAGCTTCGGAAAGGTGAAGAAGGAAGCTGTACAACACTGGCATTGTGTGCGCAGCTTGCCAACTGATAGAAAACAGTACCTTTGCACTCTCCGGCCTTTTCCAATCACATGAACATTCCATTGCAAGCTGTTTTGGACAACTTTCTCTCTCTTCTTGCAAAACACTCTGCACACCTTTCTGCAACCTCCAAAACACGATGGGAGATGTTTTCTGTGCTGGCACAGTTTCTCCCTGCCTGACATAGTGGAAAAGCTTTCTGCTAAGATGTAGACTACAAAAGACGCTAAAGACCAAGGTACGATGCTCTCCGGAGCTAAGCGCCGCTCCCGGGCGTCTTTCGGCAGAAGCCGCGCTCCGGAGAGCACTGTGAGCGGCACAATCGTCTTTGCGCGAAGAAGCCGCTTCTTCGCCTCCGCCAGCCGGAGAGAGCGGCAGCTTCGGAAAGGTGAAGAAGGAAGCTGTACAACACTGGCATTGTGTGCGCAGCTTGCCAACTGATAGACAACAGTACCTTTGCACTCTCCTGCCTTTTCCAATCACATGAACATTCCATTGGAAGCTGTTTTGGACAACTTTCTCTCTCTTCTTGCAAAACACTCTGCACACCTTTCTGCAACCTCAAAAACACGATGGGAGATGTTTTCTGTGCTGGCACAGTTTCTCCCTGCCAGACATAGTGGAAAAGCTTTCTGCTAAGATGTAGACTACAAAAGACGCTAAAGACCAAGGTACGATGCTCTCCGGAGCTAAGCGCCGCTCCCGGGCGTCTTTCGGCAGAAGCCGCGCTCCGGAGAGCACTGTGAGCGGCACAATCGTCTTTGCGCGAAGAAGCCGCTTCTTCGCCTCCGCCAGCCGGAGAGAGCGGCAGCTTCGGAAAGGTGAAGAAGGAAGCTGTACAACACTGGCATTGTGTGCGCAGCTTGCCAACTGATAGAAAGCAGTACCTTTGCACTCTCCTGCCTTTTCCAATCACATGAACATTCCATTGCAAGCTGTTTTGGACAACTTTCTCTCTCTTCTTGCAAAACACTCGGCACACCTTTCTGCAACCTCAAAAACACGATGGGAGATGTTTTCTGTGCTGGCACAGTTTCTCCCTGCCAGACATAGTGGAAAAGCTTTCTGCTAAGATGTAGACTACAAAAGACGCTAGAGAACAAGGTACGATGCTCTCCGGAGCTAAGCGCCGCTCCCGGGCGTCTTTCGGCAGAAGCCGCGCTAAGGAGAGCCCTGTGAGCGGCACAATCGTCTTTGCGCGAAGAAGCCGCTTCTTGGGCTCCGGGAGCCGGAGAGAGCGGCAGCATGGGAAAGGTGAAGAAGGAAGCTGTACAACACTGGCATTGTGTGCGCAGCTTGCCAACTGATAGACAACAGTACCTTTGCACTCTCCTGCCTTTTCCAATCACATGAACATTCCATTGCAAGCTGTTTTGGACAACTTTCTCTCTCTTCTTGCAAAACACTCGGCACACCTTTCTGCAACCTCAAAAACACGATGGGAGATGTTTTCTGTGCTGGCACAGTTTCTCCCTGCCAGACATAGTGGAAAAGCTTTCTGCTAAGATATAGACTACAAAAGACGCTAGAGACCAAGGTACGATGCTCTCCGGAGCTAAGCGCCGCTCCCGGGCGTCTTTCGGCAGAAGCCGCGCTAAGGAGAGCACTGTGAGCGGCACAATCGTCTTTGCGCGAAGAAGCCGCTTCTTCGCCTCCGCCAGCCGGAGAGAGCGGCAGCTTCGGAAAGGTGAAGAAGGAAGCTGTACAACACTGGCATTGTGTGCGCAGCTTGCCAACTGATAGACAACAGTACCTTTGCACTCTCCTGCCTTTTCCAATCACATGAACATTCCATTGCAAGCTGTTTTGGACAACTTTCTCTCTCTTCTTGCAAAACACTCGGCACACCTTTCTGCAACCTCAAAAACACGATGGGAGATGTTTTCTGTGCTGGCACAGTTTCTCCCTGCCAGACATAGTGGAAAAGCTTTCTGCTAAGATGTAGACTACAAAAGACGCTAGAGACCAAGGTACGATGCTCTCCGGAGCTAAGCGCCGCTCCCGGGCGTCTTTCGGCAGAAGCCGCGCTAAGGAGAGCACTGGGAGTGGCACAATCGTATTTGCGCGAAGAAGCCGCTTCTTCGCCTCCGCCAGCCGGAGAGAGCGGCAGCTTCGGAAAGGTGAAGAAGGAAGCTGTACAACACTGGCATTGTGTGCGCAGCTTGCCAACTGATAGACAACAGTACCTTTGCACTCTCCTGCCTTTTCCAATCACATGAACATTCCATTGCAAGCTGTTTTGGACAACTTTCTCTCTCTTCTTGCAAAACACTCTGCACACCTTTCTGCAACCTCAAAAACACGATGGGAGATGTTTTCTGTGCTGGCACAGTTTCTCCCTGCCTGACATAGTGGAAAAGCTTTCTGCTAAGATGTAGACTACAAAAGACGCTAAAGACCAAGGTACGATGCTCTCCGGAGCTAAGCGCCGCTCCCGGGCGTCTTTCGGCAGAAGCCGCGCTCCGGAGAGCACTGTGAGCGGCACAATCGTCTTTGCGCGAAGAAGCCGCTTCTTCGCCTCCGCCAGCCGGAGAGAGCGGCAGCTTCGGAAAGGTGAAGAAGGAAGCTGTACAACACTGGCATTGTGTGCGCAGCTTGCCAACTGATAGAAAGCAGTACCTTTGCACTCTCCTGCCTTTTCCAATCACATGAACATTCCATTGCAAGCTGTTTTGGACAACTTTCTCTCTCTTCTTGCAAAACACTCTGCACACCTTTCTGCAACCTCAAAAACACGATGGGAGATGTTTTCTGTGCTGGCACAGTTTCTCCCTGCCAGACATAGTGGAAAAGCTTTCTGCTAAGATGTAGACTACAAAAGACGCTAAAGACCAAGGTACGATGCTCTCCGGAGCTAAGCGCCGCTCCCGGGCGTCTTTCGGCAGAAGCCGCGCTCCGGAGAGCACTGGGAGTGGCACAATCGTCTTTGCGCGAAGAAGCCGCTTCTTCGCCTCCGCCAGCCGGAGAGAGCGGCAGCATGGGAAAGGTGAAGAAGGAAGCTGTACAACACTGGCATTGTGTGCGCAGCTTGCCAACTGATAGAAAGCAGTACCTTTGCACTCTCCTGCCTTTTCCAATCACATGAACATTCCATTGGAAGCTGTTTTGGACAACTTTCTCTCTCTTCTTGCAAAACACTCGGCACACCTTTCTGCAACCTCAAAAACACGATGGGAGATGTTTTCTGTGCTGGCACAGTTTCTCCCTGCCAGACATAGTGGAAAAGCTTTCTGCTAAGATGTAGACTACAAAAGACGCTAGAGAACAAGGTACGATGCTCTCCGGAACTAAGCGCCGCTCCCGGGCGTCTTTCGGCAGAAGCCGCGCTAAGGAGAGCCCTGTGAGCGGCACAATCGTCTTTGCGCGAAGAAGCCGCTTCTTCGCCTCCGCCAGCCGGAGAGAGCGGCAGCTTCGGAAAGGTGAAGAAGGAAGCTGTACAACACTGGCATTGTGTGCGCAGCTTGCCAACTGATAGACAACAGTACCTTTGCACTCTCCTGCCTTTTCCAATCACATGAACATTCCATTGCAAGCTGTTTTGGACAACTTTCTCTCTCTTCTTGCAAAACACTCTGCACACCTTTCTGCAACCTCAAAAACACGATGGGAGATGTTTTCTGTGCTGGCACAGTTTCTCCCTGCCTGACATAGTGGAAAAGCTTTCTGCTAAGATGTAGACTACAAAAGACGCTAAAGACCAAGGTACGATGCTCTCCGGAGCTAAGCGCCGCTCCCGGGCGTCTTTCGGCAGAAGCCGCGCTCCGGAGAGCACTGTGAGCGGCACAATCGTCTTTGCGCGAAGAAGCCGCTTCTTCGCCTCCGCCAGCCGGAGAGAGCGGCAGCTTCGGAAAGGTGAAGAAGGAAGCTGTACAACACTGGCATTGTGTGCGCAGCTTGCCAACTGATAGAAAGCAGTACCTTTGCACTCTCCTGCCTTTTCCAATCACATGAACATTCCATTGGAAGCTGTTTTGGACAACTTTCTCTCTCTTCTTGCAAAACACTCTGCACACCTTTCTGCAACCTCAAAAACACGATGGGAGATGTTTTCTGTGCTGGCACAGTTTCTCCCTGCCAGACATAGTGGAAAAGCTTTCTGCTAAGTTGTAGACTACAAAAGACGCTAAAGACCAAGGTACGATGCTCTCCGGAGCTAAGCGCCGCTCCCGGGCGTCTTTCGGCAGAAGCCGCGCTCCGGAGAGCACTGTGAGCGGCACAATCGTCTTTGCGCGAAGAAGCCGCTTCTTCGCCTCCGCCAGCCGGAGAGAGCGGCAGCTTCGGAAAGGTGAAGAAGGAAGCTGTACAACACTGGCATTGTGTGCGCAGCTTGCCAACTGATAGAAAGCAGTACCTTTGCACTCTCCTGCCTTTTCCAATCACATGAACATTCCATTGGAAGCTGTTTTGGACAACTTTCTCTCTCTTCTTGCAAAACACTCGGCACACCTTTCTGCAACCTCAAAAACACGATGGGAGATGTTTTCTGTGCTGGCACAGTTTCTCCCTGCCAGACATAGTGGAAAAGCTTTCTGCTAAGATGTAGACTACAAAAGACGCTAGAGACCAAGGTACGATGCTCTCCGGAGCTAAGCGCCGCTCCCGGGCGTCTTTCGGCAGAAGCCGCGCTAAGGAGAGCACTGGGAGTGGCACAATCGTCTTTGCGCGAAGAAGCCGCTTCTTCGCCTCCGCCAGCCGGAGAGAGCGGCAGCTTCGGAAAGGTGAAGAAGGAAGCTGTACAACACTGGCATTGTGTGCGCAGCTTGCCAACTGATAGACAACAGTACCTTTGCACTCTCCTGCCTTTTCCAATCACATGAACATTCCATTGCAAGCTGTTTTGGACAACTTTCTCTCTCTTCTTGCAAAACACTCTGCACACCTTTCTGCAACCTCAAAAACACGATGGGAGATGTTTTCTGTGCTGGCACAGTTTCTCCCTGCCTGACATAGTGGAAAAGCTTTCTGCTAAGATGTAGACTACAAAAGACGCTAAAGACCAAGGTACGATGCTCTCCGGAGCTAAGCGCCGCTGCCGGGCGTCTTTCGGCAGAAGCCGCGCTCCGGAGAGCACTGTGAGTGGCACAATCGTCTTTGCGCGAAGAAGCCGCTTCTTCGCCTCCGCCAGCCGGAGAGAGCGGCAGCTTCGGAAAGGTGAAGAAGGAAGCTGTACAACACTGGCATTGTGTGCGCAGCTTGCCAACTGATAGAAAGCAGTACCTTTTCACTCTCCTGCCTTTTCCAATCACATGAACATTCCATTGGAAGCTGTTTTGGACAACTTTCTCTCTCTTCTTGCAAAACACTCGGCACACCTTTCTGCAACCTCCAAAACACGATGGGAGATGTTTTCTGTGCTGGCACAGTTTCTCCCTGCCAGACATAGTGGAAAAGCTTTCTGCTAAGATGTAGACTACAAAAGACGCTAGAGAACAAGGTACGATGCTCTCCGGAGCTAAGCGCCTCTCCCGGGCGTCTTTCGGCAGAAGCCGCGCTAAGGAGAGCCCTGTGAGCGGCACAATCGTCTTTGCGCGAAGAAGCCGCTTCTTCGCCTCCGCCAGCCGGAGAGAGCGGCAGCTTCGGAAAGGTGAAGAAGGAAGCTGTACAACACTGGCATTGTGTGCGCAGCTTGCCAACTGATAGACAACAGTACCTTTGCACTCTCCTGCCTTTTCCAATCACATGAACATTCCATTGCAAGCTGTTTTGGACAACTTTCTCTCTCTTCTTGCAAAACACTCTGCACACCTTTCTGCAACCTCCAAAACACGATGGGAGATGTTTTCTGTGCTGGCACAGTTTCTCCCTGCCAGACATAGTGGAAAAGCTTTCTGCTAAGATGTAGACTACAAAAGACGCTAGAGACCAAGGTACGATGCTCTCCGGAGCTAAGCGCCGCTCCCGGGCGTCTTTCGGCAGAAGCCGCGCTAAGGAGAGCACTGGGAGTGGCACAATCGTCTTTGCGCGAAGAAGCCGCTTCTTCGCCTCCGCCAGCCGGAGAGAGCGGCAGCTTCGGAAAGGTGAAGAAGGAAGCTGTACAACACTGGCATTGTGTGCGCGGCTTGCCAACTGATAGAAAACAGTACCTTTGCACTCTCCTGCCTTTTCCAATCACATGAACATTCCATTGGAAGCTGTTTTGGACAACTTTCTCTCTCTTCTTGCAAAACACTCGGCACACCTTTCTGCAACCTCAAAAACACGATGGGAGATGTTTTCTGTGCTGGCACAGTTTCTCCCTGCCAGACATAGTGGAAAAGCTTTCTGCTAAGATGTAGACTACAAAAGACGCTAGAGAACAAGGTACGATGCTCTCCGGAGCTAAGCGCCGCTCCCGGGCGTCTTTCGGCAGAAGCCGCGCTAAGGAGAGCCCTGTGAGCGGCACAATCGTCTTTGCGCGAAGAAGCCGCTTCTTCGCCTCCGCCAGCCGGAGAGAGCGGCAGCTTCGGAAAGGTGAAGAAGGAAGCTGTACAACACTGGCATTGTGTGCGCAGCTTGCCAACTGATAGAAAGCAGTACCTTTGCACTCTCCTGCCTTTTCCAATCACATGAACATTCCATTGCAAGCTGTTTTGGACAACTTTCTCTCTCTTCTTGCAAAACACTCGGCACACCTTTCTGCAACCTCAAAAACACGATGGGAGATGTTTTCTGTGCTGGCACAGTTTCTCCCTGCCAGACATAGTGGAAAAGCTTTCTGCTAAGATGTAGACTACAAAAGACGCTAGAGACCAAGGTACGATGCTCTCCGGAGCTAAGCGCCGCTCCCGGGCGTCTTTCGGCAGAAGCCGCGCTAAGGAGAGCACTGGGAGTGGCACAATCGTCTTTGCGCGAAGAAGCCGCTTCTTCGCCTCCGCCAGCCGGAGAGAGCGGCAGCTTCGGAAAGGTGAAGAAGGAAGCTGTACAACACTGGCATTGTGTGCGCAGCTTGCCAACTGATAGAAAACAGTACCTTTGCACTCTCCTGCCTTTTCCAATCACATGAACATTCCATTGGAAGCTGTTTTGGACAACTTTCTCTCTCTTCTTGCAAAACACTCGGCACACCTTTCTGCAACCTCCAAAACACGATGGGAGATGTTTTCTGTGCTGGCACAGTTTCTCCCTGCCAGACATAGTGGAAAAGCTTTCTGCTAAGATGTAGACTACAAAAGACGCTAAAGACCAAGGTACGATGCTCTCCGGAGCTAAGCGCCGCTCCCGGGCGTCTTTCGGCAGAAGCCGCGCTCCGGAGAGCACTGTGAGCGGCACAATCGTCTTTGCGCGAAGAAGCCGCTTCTTCGCCTCCGCCAGCCGGAGAGAGCGGCAGCTTCGGAAAGGTGAAGAAGGAAGCTGTACAACACTGGCATTGTGTGCGCAGCTTGCCAACTGATAGACAACAGTACCTTTGCACTCTCCTGCCTTTTCCAATCACATGAACATTCCATTGGAAGCTGTTTTGGACAACTTTCTCTCTCTTCTTGCAAAACACTCGGCACACCTTTCTGCAACCTCAAAAACACGATGGGAGATGTTTTCTGTGCTGGCACAGTTTCTCCCTGCCAGACATAGTGGAAAAGCTTTCTGCTAAGATGTAGACTACAAAAGACGCTAGAGAACAAGGTACGATGCTCTCCGGAGCTAAGCGCCGCTCCCGGGCGTCTTTCGGCAGAAGCCGCGCTAAGGAGAGCACTGTGAGCGGCACAATCGTCTTTGCGCGAAGAAGCCGCTTCTTCGCCTCCGCCAGCCGGAGAGAGCGGCAGCTTCGGAAAGGTGAAGAAGGAAGCTGTACAACACTGGCATTGTGTGCGCAGCTTGCCAACTGATAGAAAACAGTACCTTTGCACTCTCCTGCCTTTTCCAATCACATGAACATTCCATTGGAAGCTGTTTTGGACAACTTTTTCTCTCTTCTTGCAAAACACTCTGCACACCTTTCTGCAACCTCAAAAACACGATGGGAGATGTTTTCTGTGCTGGCACAGTTTCTCCCTGCCAGACATAGTGGAAAAGCTTTCTGCTAAGATGTAGACTACAAAAGACGCTAGAGAACAAGGTACGATGCTCTCCGGAGCTAAGCGCCGCTCCCGGGCGTCTTTCGGCAGAAGCCGCGCTAAGGAGAGCCCTGTGAGCGGCACAATCGTCTTTGCGCGAAGAAGCCGCTTCTTCGCCTCCGCCAGCCGGAGAGAGCGGCAGCTTCGGAAAGGTGAAGAAGGAAGCTGTACAACACTGGCATTGTGTGCGCAGCTTGCCAACTGATAGACAACAGTACCTTTGCACTCTCCTGCCTTTTCCAATCACATGAACATTCCATTGCAAGCTGTTTTGGACAACTTTCTCTCTCTTCTTGCAAAACACTCGGCACACCTTTCTGCAACCTCAAAAACACGATGGGAGATGTTTTCTGTGCTGGCACAGTTTCTCCCTGCCAGACATAGTGGAAAAGCTTTCTGCTAAGATGTAGACTACAAAAGACGCTAGAGAACAAGGTACGATGCTCTCCGGAGCTAAGCGCCGCTCCCGGGCGTCTTTCGGCAGAAGCCGCGCTAAGGAGAGCCCTGTGAGCGGCACAATCGTCTTTGCGCGAAGAAGCCGCTTCTTCGCCTCCGCCAGCCGGAGAGAGCGGCAGCTTCGGAAAGGTGAAGAAGGAAGCTGTACAACACTGGCATTGTGTGCGCAGCTTGCCAACTGATAGAAAACAGTACCTTTGCACTCTCCGGCCTTTTCCAATCACATGAACATTCCATTGCAAGCTGTTTTGGACAACTTTCTCTCTCTTCTTGCAAAACACTCTGCACACCTTTCTGCAACCTCCAAAACACGATGGGAGATGTTTTCTGTGCTGGCACAGTTTCTCCCTGCCTGACATAGTGGAAAAGCTTTCTGCTAAGATGTAGACTACAAAAGACGCTAAAGACCAAGGTACGATGCTCTCCGGAGCTAAGCGCCGCTCCCGGGCGTCTTTCGGCAGAAGCCGCGCTCCGGAGAGCACTGTGAGCGGCACAATCGTCTTTGCGCGAAGAAGCCGCTTCTTCGCCTCCGCCAGCCGGAGAGAGCGGCAGCTTCGGAAAGGTGAAGAAGGAAGCTGTACAACACTGGCATTGTGTGCGCAGCTTGCCAACTGATAGACAACAGTACCTTTGCACTCTCCTGCCTTTTCCAATCACATGAACATTCCATTGGAAGCTGTTTTGGACAACTTTCTCTCTCTTCTTGCAAAACACTCTGCACACCTTTCTGCAACCTCAAAAACACGATGGGAGATGTTTTCTGTGCTGGCACAGTTTCTCCCTGCCAGACATAGTGGAAAAGCTTTCTGCTAAGATGTAGACTACAAAAGACGCTAAAGACCAAGGTACGATGCTCTCCGGAGCTAAGCGCCGCTCCCGGGCGTCTTTCGGCAGAAGCCGCGCTCCGGAGAGCACTGTGAGCGGCACAATCGTCTTTGCGCGAAGAAGCCGCTTCTTCGCCTCCGCCAGCCGGAGAGAGCGGCAGCTTCGGAAAGGTGAAGAAGGAAGCTGTACAACACTGGCATTGTGTGCGCAGCTTGCCAACTGATAGAAAGCAGTACCTTTGCACTCTCCTGCCTTTTCCAATCACATGAACATTCCATTGCAAGCTGTTTTGGACAACTTTCTCTCTCTTCTTGCAAAACACTCGGCACACCTTTCTGCAACCTCAAAAACACGATGGGAGATGTTTTCTGTGCTGGCACAGTTTCTCCCTGCCAGACATAGTGGAAAAGCTTTCTGCTAAGATGTAGACTACAAAAGACGCTAGAGAACAAGGTACGATGCTCTCCGGAGCTAAGCGCCGCTCCCGGGCGTCTTTCGGCAGAAGCCGCGCTAAGGAGAGCCCTGTGAGCGGCACAATCGTCTTTGCGCGAAGAAGCCGCTTCTTGGGCTCCGGGAGCCGGAGAGAGCGGCAGCATGGGAAAGGTGAAGAAGGAAGCTGTACAACACTGGCATTGTGTGCGCAGCTTGCCAACTGATAGACAACAGTACCTTTGCACTCTCCTGCCTTTTCCAATCACATGAACATTCCATTGCAAGCTGTTTTGGACAACTTTCTCTCTCTTCTTGCAAAACACTCGGCACACCTTTCTGCAACCTCAAAAACACGATGGGAGATGTTTTCTGTGCTGGCACAGTTTCTCCCTGCCAGACATAGTGGAAAAGCTTTCTGCTAAGATATAGACTACAAAAGACGCTAGAGACCAAGGTACGATGCTCTCCGGAGCTAAGCGCCGCTCCCGGGCGTCTTTCGGCAGAAGCCGCGCTAAGGAGAGCACTGTGAGCGGCACAATCGTCTTTGCGCGAAGAAGCCGCTTCTTCGCCTCCGCCAGCCGGAGAGAGCGGCAGCTTCGGAAAGGTGAAGAAGGAAGCTGTACAACACTGGCATTGTGTGCGCAGCTTGCCAACTGATAGACAACAGTACCTTTGCACTCTCCTGCCTTTTCCAATCACATGAACATTCCATTGCAAGCTGTTTTGGACAACTTTCTCTCTCTTCTTGCAAAACACTCGGCACACCTTTCTGCAACCTCAAAAACACGATGGGAGATGTTTTCTGTGCTGGCACAGTTTCTCCCTGCCAGACATAGTGGAAAAGCTTTCTGCTAAGATGTAGACTACAAAAGACGCTAGAGACCAAGGTACGATGCTCTCCGGAGCTAAGCGCCGCTCCCGGGCGTCTTTCGGCAGAAGCCGCGCTAAGGAGAGCACTGGGAGTGGCACAATCGTATTTGCGCGAAGAAGCCGCTTCTTCGCCTCCGCCAGCCGGAGAGAGCGGCAGCTTCGGAAAGGTGAAGAAGGAAGCTGTACAACACTGGCATTGTGTGCGCAGCTTGCCAACTGATAGACAACAGTACCTTTGCACTCTCCTGCCTTTTCCAATCACATGAACATTCCATTGCAAGCTGTTTTGGACAACTTTCTCTCTCTTCTTGCAAAACACTCTGCACACCTTTCTGCAACCTCAAAAACACGATGGGAGATGTTTTCTGTGCTGGCACAGTTTCTCCCTGCCTGACATAGTGGAAAAGCTTTCTGCTAAGATGTAGACTACAAAAGACGCTAAAGACCAAGGTACGATGCTCTCCGGAGCTAAGCGCCGCTCCCGGGCGTCTTTCGGCAGAAGCCGCGCTCCGGAGAGCACTGTGAGCGGCACAATCGTCTTTGCGCGAAGAAGCCGCTTCTTCGCCTCCGCCAGCCGGAGAGAGCGGCAGCTTCGGAAAGGTGAAGAAGGAAGCTGTACAACACTGGCATTGTGTGCGCAGCTTGCCAACTGATAGAAAGCAGTACCTTTGCACTCTCCTGCCTTTTCCAATCACATGAACATTCCATTGCAAGCTGTTTTGGACAACTTTCTCTCTCTTCTTGCAAAACACTCTGCACACCTTTCTGCAACCTCAAAAACACGATGGGAGATGTTTTCTGTGCTGGCACAGTTTCTCCCTGCCAGACATAGTGGAAAAGCTTTCTGCTAAGATGTAGACTACAAAAGACGCTAAAGACCAAGGTACGATGCTCTCCGGAGCTAAGCGCCGCTCCCGGGCGTCTTTCGGCAGAAGCCGCGCTCCGGAGAGCACTGGGAGTGGCACAATCGTCTTTGCGCGAAGAAGCCGCTTCTTCGCCTCCGCCAGCCGGAGAGAGCGGCAGCATGGGAAAGGTGAAGAAGGAAGCTGTACAACACTGGCATTGTGTGCGCAGCTTGCCAACTGATAGAAAGCAGTACCTTTGCACTCTCCTGCCTTTTCCAATCACATGAACATTCCATTGGAAGCTGTTTTGGACAACTTTCTCTCTCTTCTTGCAAAACACTCGGCACACCTTTCTGCAACCTCAAAAACACGATGGGAGATGTTTTCTGTGCTGGCACAGTTTCTCCCTGCCAGACATAGTGGAAAAGCTTTCTGCTAAGATGTAGACTACAAAAGACGCTAGAGAACAAGGTACGATGCTCTCCGGAACTAAGCGCCGCTCCCGGGCGTCTTTCGGCAGAAGCCGCGCTAAGGAGAGCCCTGTGAGCGGCACAATCGTCTTTGCGCGAAGAAGCCGCTTCTTCGCCTCCGCCAGCCGGAGAGAGCGGCAGCTTCGGAAAGGTGAAGAAGGAAGCTGTACAACACTGGCATTGTGTGCGCAGCTTGCCAACTGATAGACAACAGTACCTTTGCACTCTCCTGCCTTTTCCAATCACATGAACATTCCATTGCAAGCTGTTTTGGACAACTTTCTCTCTCTTCTTGCAAAACACTCTGCACACCTTTCTGCAACCTCAAAAACACGATGGGAGATGTTTTCTGTGCTGGCACAGTTTCTCCCTGCCTGACATAGTGGAAAAGCTTTCTGCTAAGATGTAGACTACAAAAGACGCTAAAGACCAAGGTACGATGCTCTCCGGAGCTAAGCGCCGCTCCCGGGCGTCTTTCGGCAGAAGCCGCGCTCCGGAGAGCACTGTGAGCGGCACAATCGTCTTTGCGCGAAGAAGCCGCTTCTTCGCCTCCGCCAGCCGGAGAGAGCGGCAGCTTCGGAAAGGTGAAGAAGGAAGCTGTACAACACTGGCATTGTGTGCGCAGCTTGCCAACTGATAGAAAGCAGTACCTTTGCACTCTCCTGCCTTTTCCAATCACATGAACATTCCATTGGAAGCTGTTTTGGACAACTTTCTCTCTCTTCTTGCAAAACACTCTGCACACCTTTCTGCAACCTCAAAAACACGATGGGAGATGTTTTCTGTGCTGGCACAGTTTCTCCCTGCCAGACATAGTGGAAAAGCTTTCTGCTAAGTTGTAGACTACAAAAGACGCTAAAGACCAAGGTACGATGCTCTCCGGAGCTAAGCGCCGCTCCCGGGCGTCTTTCGGCAGAAGCCGCGCTCCGGAGAGCACTGTGAGCGGCACAATCGTCTTTGCGCGAAGAAGCCGCTTCTTCGCCTCCGCCAGCCGGAGAGAGCGGCAGCTTCGGAAAGGTGAAGAAGGAAGCTGTACAACACTGGCATTGTGTGCGCAGCTTGCCAACTGATAGAAAGCAGTACCTTTGCACTCTCCTGCCTTTTCCAATCACATGAACATTCCATTGGAAGCTGTTTTGGACAACTTTCTCTCTCTTCTTGCAAAACACTCGGCACACCTTTCTGCAACCTCAAAAACACGATGGGAGATGTTTTCTGTGCTGGCACAGTTTCTCCCTGCCAGACATAGTGGAAAAGCTTTCTGCTAAGATGTAGACTACAAAAGACGCTAGAGACCAAGGTACGATGCTCTCCGGAGCTAAGCGCCGCTCCCGGGCGTCTTTCGGCAGAAGCCGCGCTAAGGAGAGCACTGGGAGTGGCACAATCGTCTTTGCGCGAAGAAGCCGCTTCTTCGCCTCCGCCAGCCGGAGAGAGCGGCAGCTTCGGAAAGGTGAAGAAGGAAGCTGTACAACACTGGCATTGTGTGCGCAGCTTGCCAACTGATAGACAACAGTACCTTTGCACTCTCCTGCCTTTTCCAATCACATGAACATTCCATTGCAAGCTGTTTTGGACAACTTTCTCTCTCTTCTTGCAAAACACTCTGCACACCTTTCTGCAACCTCAAAAACACGATGGGAGATGTTTTCTGTGCTGGCACAGTTTCTCCCTGCCTGACATAGTGGAAAAGCTTTCTGCTAAGATGTAGACTACAAAAGACGCTAAAGACCAAGGTACGATGCTCTCCGGAGCTAAGCGCCGCTGCCGGGCGTCTTTCGGCAGAAGCCGCGCTCCGGAGAGCACTGTGAGTGGCACAATCGTCTTTGCGCGAAGAAGCCGCTTCTTCGCCTCCGCCAGCCGGAGAGAGCGGCAGCTTCGGAAAGGTGAAGAAGGAAGCTGTACAACACTGGCATTGTGTGCGCAGCTTGCCAACTGATAGAAAGCAGTACCTTTTCACTCTCCTGCCTTTTCCAATCACATGAACATTCCATTGGAAGCTGTTTTGGACAACTTTCTCTCTCTTCTTGCAAAACACTCGGCACACCTTTCTGCAACCTCCAAAACACGATGGGAGATGTTTTCTGTGCTGGCACAGTTTCTCCCTGCCAGACATAGTGGAAAAGCTTTCTGCTAAGATGTAGACTACAAAAGACGCTAGAGAACAAGGTACGATGCTCTCCGGAGCTAAGCGCCTCTCCCGGGCGTCTTTCGGCAGAAGCCGCGCTAAGGAGAGCCCTGTGAGCGGCACAATCGTCTTTGCGCGAAGAAGCCGCTTCTTCGCCTCCGCCAGCCGGAGAGAGCGGCAGCTTCGGAAAGGTGAAGAAGGAAGCTGTACAACACTGGCATTGTGTGCGCAGCTTGCCAACTGATAGACAACAGTACCTTTGCACTCTCCTGCCTTTTCCAATCACATGAACATTCCATTGCAAGCTGTTTTGGACAACTTTCTCTCTCTTCTTGCAAAACACTCTGCACACCTTTCTGCAACCTCCAAAACACGATGGGAGATGTTTTCTGTGCTGGCACAGTTTCTCCCTGCCAGACATAGTGGAAAAGCTTTCTGCTAAGATGTAGACTACAAAAGACGCTAGAGACCAAGGTACGATGCTCTCCGGAGCTAAGCGCCGCTCCCGGGCGTCTTTCGGCAGAAGCCGCGCTAAGGAGAGCACTGGGAGTGGCACAATCGTCTTTGCGCGAAGAAGCCGCTTCTTCGCCTCCGCCAGCCGGAGAGAGCGGCAGCTTCGGAAAGGTGAAGAAGGAAGCTGTACAACACTGGCATTGTGTGCGCGGCTTGCCAACTGATAGAAAACAGTACCTTTGCACTCTCCTGCCTTTTCCAATCACATGAACATTCCATTGGAAGCTGTTTTGGACAACTTTCTCTCTCTTCTTGCAAAACACTCGGCACACCTTTCTGCAACCTCAAAAACACGATGGGAGATGTTTTCTGTGCTGGCACAGTTTCTCCCTGCCAGACATAGTGGAAAAGCTTTCTGCTAAGATGTAGACTACAAAAGACGCTAGAGAACAAGGTACGATGCTCTCCGGAGCTAAGCGCCGCTCCCGGGCGTCTTTCGGCAGAAGCCGCGCTAAGGAGAGCCCTGTGAGCGGCACAATCGTCTTTGCGCGAAGAAGCCGCTTCTTCGCCTCCGCCAGCCGGAGAGAGCGGCAGCTTCGGAAAGGTGAAGAAGGAAGCTGTACAACACTGGCATTGTGTGCGCAGCTTGCCAACTGATAGAAAGCAGTACCTTTGCACTCTCCTGCCTTTTCCAATCACATGAACATTCCATTGGAAGCTGTTTTGGACAACTTTGTCTCTCTTCTTGCAAAACACTCGGCACACCTTTCTGCAACCTCAAAAACACGATGGGAGATGTTTTCTGTGCTGGCACAGTTTCTCCCTGCCAGACATAGTGGAAAAGCTTTCTGCTAAGATGTAGACTACAAAAGACGCTAGAGACCAAGGTACGATGCTCTCCGGAGCTAAGCGCCGCTCCCGGGCGTCTTTCGGCAGAAGCCGCGCTAAGGAGAGCACTGGGAGTGGCACAATCGTCTTTGCGCGAAGAAGCCGCTTCTTCGCCTCCGCCAGCCGGAGAGAGCGGCAGCTTCGGAAAGGTGAAGAAGGAAGCTGTACAACACTGGCATTGTGTGCGCAGCTTGCCAACTGATAGAAAACAGTACCTTTGCACTCTCCTGCCTTTTCCAATCACATGAACATTCCATTGGAAGCTGTTTTGGACAACTTTCTCTCTCTTCTTGCAAAACACTCTGCACACCTTTCTGCAACCTCAAAAACACGATGGGAGATGTTTTCTGTGCTGGCACAGTTTCTCCCTGCCAGACATAGTGGAAAAGCTTTCTGCTAAGATGTAGACTACAAAAGACGCTAAAGACCAAGGTACGATGCTCTCCGGAGCTAAGCGCCGCTCCCGGGCGTCTTTCGGCAGAAGCCGCGCTCCGGAGAGCACTGTGAGCGGCACAATCGTCTTTGCGCGAAGAAGCCGCTTCTTCGCCTCCGCCAGCCGGAGAGAGCGGCAGCTTCGGAAAGGTGAAGAAGGAAGCTGTACAACACTGGCATTGTGTGCGCAGCTTGCCAACTGATAGACAACAGTACCTTTGCACTCTCCTGCCTTTTCCAATCACATGAACATTCCATTGGAAGCTGTTTTGGACAACTTTCTCTCTCTTCTTGCAAAACACTCGGCACACCTTTCTGCAACCTCAAAAACACGATGGGAGATGTTTTCTGTGCTGGCACAGTTTCTCCCTGCCAGACATAGTGGAAAAGCTTTCTGCTAAGATGTAGACTACAAAAGACGCTAGAGAACAAGGTACGATGCTCTCCGGAGCTAAGCGCCGCTCCCGGGCGTCTTTCGGCAGAAGCCGCGCTAAGGAGAGCACTGTGAGCGGCACAATCGTCTTTGCGCGAAGAAGCCGCTTCTTCGCCTCCGCCAGCCGGAGAGAGCGGCAGCTTCGGAAAGGTGAAGAAGGAAGCTGTACAACACTGGCATTGTGTGCGCAGCTTGCCAACTGATAGAAAACAGTACCTTTGCACTCTCCTGCCTTTTCCAATCACATGAACATTCCATTGGAAGCTGTTTTGGACAACTTTTTCTCTCTTCTTGCAAAACACTCTGCACACCTTTCTGCAACCTCAAAAACACGATGGGAGATGTTTTCTGTGCTGGCACAGTTTCTCCCTGCCAGACATAGTGGAAAAGCTTTCTGCTAAGATGTAGACTACAAAAGACGCTAGAGAACAAGGTACGATGCTCTCCGGAGCTAAGCGCCGCTCCCGGGCGTCTTTCGGCAGAAGCCGCGCTAAGGAGAGCCCTGTGAGCGGCACAATCGTCTTTGCGCGAAGAAGCCGCTTCTTCGCCTCCGCCAGCCGGAGAGAGCGGCAGCTTCGGAAAGGTGAAGAAGGAAGCTGTACAACACTGGCATTGTGTGCGCAGCTTGCCAACTGATAGACAACAGTACCTTTGCACTCTCCTGCCTTTTCCAATCACATGAACATTCCATTGCAAGCTGTTTTGGACAACTTTCTCTCTCTTCTTGCAAAACACTCGGCACACCTTTCTGCAACCTCAAAAACACGATGGGAGATGTTTTCTGTGCTGGCACAGTTTCTCCCTGCCAGACATAGTGGAAAAGCTTTCTGCTAAGATGTAGACTACAAAAGACGCTAGAGAACAAGGTACGATGCTCTCCGGAGCTAAGCGCCGCTCCCGGGCGTCTTTCGGCAGAAGCCGCGCTAAGGAGAGCCCTGTGAGCGGCACAATCGTCTTTGCGCGAAGAAGCCGCTTCTTCGCCTCCGCCAGCCGGAGAGAGCGGCAGCTTCGGAAAGGTGAAGAAGGAAGCTGTACAACACTGGCATTGTGTGCGCAGCTTGCCAACTGATAGAAAACAGTACCTTTGCACTCTCCGGCCTTTTCCAATCACATGAACATTCCATTGCAAGCTGTTTTGGACAACTTTCTCTCTCTTCTTGCAAAACACTCTGCACACCTTTCTGCAACCTCCAAAACACGATGGGAGATGTTTTCTGTGCTGGCACAGTTTCTCCCTGCCTGACATAGTGGAAAAGCTTTCTGCTAAGATGTAGACTACAAAAGACGCTAGAGACCAAGGTACGATGCTCTCCGGAGCTAAGCGCCGCTCCCGGGCGTCTTTCGGCAGAAGCCGCGCTCCGGAGAGCACTGTGAGCGGCACAATCGTCTTTGCGCGAAGAAGCCGCTTCTTCGCCTCCGCCAGCCGGAGAGAGCGGCAGCTTCGGAAAGGTGAAGAAGGAAGCTGTACAACACTGGCATTGTGTGCGCAGCTTGCCAACTGATAGACAACAGTACCTTTGCACTCTCCTGCCTTTTCCAATCACATGAACATTCCATTGGAAGCTGTTTTGGACAACTTTCTCTCTCTTCTTGCAAAACACTCTGCACACCTTTCTGCAACCTCAAAAACACGATGGGAGATGTTTTCTGTGCTGGCACAGTTTCTCCCTGCCAGACATAGTGGAAAAGCTTTCTGCTAAGATGTAGACTACAAAAGACGCTAAAGACCAAGGTACGATGCTCTCCGGAGCTAAGCGCCGCTCCCGGGCGTCTTTCGGCAGAAGCCGCGCTCCGGAGAGCACTGTGAGCGGCACAATCGTCTTTGCGCGAAGAAGCCGCTTCTTCGCCTCCGCCAGCCGGAGAGAGCGGCAGCTTCGGAAAGGTGAAGAAGGAAGCTGTACAACACTGGCATTGTGTGCGCAGCTTGCCAACTGATAGAAAGCAGTACCTTTGCACTCTCCTGCCTTTTCCAATCACATGAACATTCCATTGCAAGCTGTTTTGGACAACTTTCTCTCTCTTCTTGCAAAACACTCGGCACACCTTTCTGCAACCTCAAAAACACGATGGGAGATGTTTTCTGTGCTGGCACAGTTTCTCCCTGCCAGACATAGTGGAAAAGCTTTCTGCTAAGATGTAGACTACAAAAGACGCTAGAGAACAAGGTACGATGCTCTCCGGAGCTAAGCGCCGCTCCCGGGCGTCTTTCGGCAGAAGCCGCGCTAAGGAGAGCCCTGTGAGCGGCACAATCGTCTTTGCGCGAAGAAGCCGCTTCTTGGGCTCCGGGAGCCGGAGAGAGCGGCAGCATGGGAAAGGTGAAGAAGGAAGCTGTACAACACTGGCATTGTGTGCGCAGCTTGCCAACTGATAGACAACAGTACCTTTGCACTCTCCTGCCTTTTCCAATCACATGAACATTCCATTGCAAGCTGTTTTGGACAACTTTCTCTCTCTTCTTGCAAAACACTCGGCACACCTTTCTGCAACCTCAAAAACACGATGGGAGATGTTTTCTGTGCTGGCACAGTTTCTCCCTGCCAGACATAGTGGAAAAGCTTTCTGCTAAGATATAGACTACAAAAGACGCTAGAGAGCAAGGTACGATGCTCTCCGGAGCTAAGCGCCGCTCCCGGGCGTCTTTCGGCAGAAGCCGCGCTAAGGAGAGCACTGTGAGCGGCACAATCGTCTTTGCGCGAAGAAGCCGCTTCTTCGCCTCCGCCAGCCGGAGAGAGCGGCAGCTTCGGAAAGGTGAAGAAGGAAGCTGTACAACACTGGCATTGTGTGCGCAGCTTGCCAACTGATAGACAACAGTACCTTTGCACTCTCCTGCCTTTTCCAATCACATGAACATTCCATTGCAAGCTGTTTTGGACAACTTTGTCTCTCTTCTTGCAAAACACTCGGCACACCTTTCTGCAACCTCCAAAACACGATGGGAGATGTTTTCTGTGCTGGCACAGTTTCTCCCTGCCAGACATAGTGGAAAAGCTTTCTGCTAAGATGTAGACTACAAAAGACGCTAGAGAACAAGGTACGATGCTCTCCGGAGCTAAGCGCCGCTCCCGGGCGTCTTTCGGCAGAAGCCGCGCTAAGGAGAGCACTGGGAGTGGCACAATCGTCTTTGCGCGAAGAAGCCGCTTCTTCGCCTCCGCCAGCCGGAGAGAGCGGCAGCTTCGGAAAGGTGAAGAAGGAAGCTGTACAACACTGGCATTGTGTGCGCAGCTTGCCAACTGATAGACAACAGTACCTTTGCACTCTCCGGCCTTTTCCAATCACATGAACATTCCATTGGAAGCTGTTTTGGACAACTTTCTCTCTCTTCTTGCAAAACACTCTGCACACCTTTCTGCAACCTCAAAAACACGATGGGAGATGTTTTCTGTGCTGGCACAGTTTCTCCCTGCCTGACATAGTGGAAAAGCTTTCTGCTAAGATGTAGACTACAAAAGACGCTAAAGACCAAGGTACGATGCTCTCCGGAGCTAAGCGCCGCTCCCGGGCGTCTTTCGGCAGAAGCCGCGCTCCGGAGAGCACTGTGAGCGGCACAATCGTCTTTGCGCGAAGAAGCCGCTTCTTCGCCTCCGCCAGCCGGAGAGAGCGGCAGCTTCGGAAAGGTGAAGAAGGAAGCTGTACAACACTGGCATTGTGTGCGCAGCTTGCCAACTGATAGAAAACAGTACCTTTGCACTCTCCTGCCTTTTCCAATCACATGAACATTCCATTGGAAGCTGTTTTGGACAACTTTCTCTCTCTTCTTGCAAAACACTCTGCACACATTTCTGCAACCTCAAAAACACGATGGGAGATGTTTTCTGTGCTGGCACAGTTTCTCCCTGCCAGACATAGTGGAAAAGCTTTCTGCTAAGATGTAGACTACAAAAGACGCTAAAGACCAAGGTACGATGCTCTCCGGAGCTAAGCGCCGCTCCCGGGCGTCTTTCGGCAGAAGCCGCGCTCCGGAGAGCACTGTGAGCGGCACAATCGTCTTTGCGCGAAGAAGCCGCTTCTTCGCCTCCGCCAGCCGGAGAGAGCGGCAGCTTCGGAAAGGTGAAGAAGGAAGCTGTACAACACTGGCATTGTGTGCGCAGCTTGCCAACTGATAGAAAGCAGTACCTTTGCACTCTCCTGCCTTTTCCAATCACATGAACATTCCATTGCAAGCTGTTTTGGACAACTTTCTCTCTCTTCTTGCAAAACACTCGGCACACCTTTCTGCAACCTCAAAAACACGATGGGAGATGTTTTCTGTGCTGGCACAGTTTCTCCCTGCCAGACATAGTGGAAAAGCTTTCTGCTAAGATGTAGACTACAAAAGACGCTAGAGAACAAGGTACGATGCTCTCCGGAGCTAAGCGCCGCTCCCGGGCGTCTTTCGGCAGAAGCCGCGCTAAGGAGAGCCCTGTGAGCGGCACAATCGTCTTTGCGCGAAGAAGCCGCTTCTTCGCCTCCGCCAGCCGGAGAGAGCGGCAGCTTCGGAAAGGTGAAGAAGGAAGCTGTACAACACTGGCATTGTGTGCGCAGCTTGCCAACTGATAGACAACAGTACCTTTGCACTCTCCTGCCTTTTCCAATCACATGAACATTCCATTGCAAGCTGTTTTGGACAACTTTCTCTCTCTTCTTGCAAAACACTCGGCACACCTTTCTGCAACCTCAAAAACACGATGGGAGATGTTTTCTGTGCTGGCACAGTTTCTCCCTGCCAGACATAGTGGAAAAGCTTTCTGCTAAGATATAGACTACAAAAGACGCTAGAGACCAAGGTACGATGCTCTCCGGAGCTAAGCGCCGCTCCCGGGCGTCTTTCGGCAGAAGCCGCGCTAAGGAGAGCACTGTGAGCGGCACAATCGTCTTTGCGCGAAGAAGCCGCTTCTTCGCCTCCGCCAGCCGGAGAGAGCGGCAGCTTCGGAAAGGTGAAGAAGGAAGCTGTACAACACTGGCATTGTGTGCGCAGCTTGCCAACTGATAGACAACAGTACCTTTGCACTCTCCTGCCTTTTCCAATCACATGAACATTCCATTGCAAGCTGTTTTGGACAACTTTCTCTCTCTTCTTGCAAAACACTCTGCACACCTTTCTGCAACCTCCAAAACACGATGGGAGATGTTTTCTGTGCTGGCACAGTTTCTCCCTGCCAGACATAGTGGAAAAGCTTTCTGCTAAGATGTAGACTACAAAAGACGCTAGAGACCAAGGTACGATGCTCTCCGGAGCTAAGCGCCGCTCCCGGGCGTCTTTCGGCAGAAGCCGCGCTAAGGAGAGCACTGGGAGTGGCACAATCGTCTTTGCGCGAAGAAGCCGCTTCTTCGCCTCCGCCAGCCGGAGAGAGCGGCAGCTTCGGAAAGGTGAAGAAGGAAGCTGTACAACACTGGCATTGTGTGCGCGGCTTGCCAACTGATAGAAAACAGTACCTTTGCACTCTCCTGCCTTTTCCAATCACATGAACATTCCATTGGAAGCTGTTTTGGACAACTTTCTCTCTCTTCTTGCAAAACACTCGGCACACCTTTCTGCAACCTCAAAAACACGATGGGAGATGTTTTCTGTGCTGGCACAGTTTCTCCCTGCCAGACATAGTGGAAAAGCTTTCTGCTAAGATGTAGACTACAAAAGACGCTAGAGAACAAGGTACGATGCTCTCCGGAGCTAAGCGCCGCTCCCGGGCGTCTTTCGGCAGAAGCCGCGCTAAGGAGAGCCCTGTGAGCGGCACAATCGTCTTTGCGCGAAGAAGCCGCTTCTTCGCCTCCGCCAGCCGGAGAGAGCGGCAGCTTCGGAAAGGTGAAGAAGGAAGCTGTACAACACTGGCATTGTGTGCGCAGCTTGCCAACTGATAGAAAGCAGTACCTTTGCACTCTCCTGCCTTTTCCAATCACATGAACATTCCATTGGAAGCTGTTTTGGACAACTTTGTCTCTCTTCTTGCAAAACACTCGGCACACCTTTCTGCAACCTCAAAAACACGATGGGAGATGTTTTCTGTGCTGGCACAGTTTCTCCCTGCCAGACATAGTGGAAAAGCTTTCTGCTAAGATGTAGACTACAAAAGACGCTAGAGAACAAGGTACGATGCTCTCCGGAGCTAAGCGCCGCTCCCGGGCGTCTTTCGGCAGAAGCCGCGCTAAGGAGAGCCCTGTGAGCGGCACAATCGTCTTTGCGCGAAGAAGCCGCTTCTTGGGCTCCGGGAGCCGGAGAGAGCGGCAGCATGGGAAAGGTGAAGAAGGAAGCTGTACAACACTGGCATTGTGTGCGCAGCTTGCCAACTGATAGACAACAGTACCTTTGCACTCTCCTGCCTTTTCCAATCACATGAACATTCCATTGCAAGCTGTTTTGGACAACTTTCTCTCTCTTCTTGCAAAACACTCTGCACACCTTTCTGCAACCTCAAAAACACGATGGGAGATGTTTTCTGTGCTGGCACAGTTTCTCCCTGCCTGACATAGTGGAAAAGCTTTCTGCTAAGATGTAGACTACAAAAGACGCTAAAGACCAAGGTACGATGCTCTCCGGAGCTAAGCGCCGCTCCCGGGCGTCTTTCGGCAGAAGCCGCGCTCCGGAGAGCACTGTGAGCGGCACAATCGTCTTTGCGCGAAGAAGCCGCTTCTTCGCCTCCGCCAGCCGGAGAGAGCGGCAGCTTCGGAAAGGTGAAGAAGGAAGCTGTACAACACTGGCATTGTGTGCGCAGCTTGCCAACTGATAGAAAGCAGTACCTTTGCACTCTCCTGCCTTTTCCAATCACATGAACATTCCATTGCAAGCTGTTTTGGACAACTTTCTCTCTCTTCTTGCAAAACACTCGGCACACCTTTCTGCAACCTCAAAAACACGATGGGAGATGTTTTCTGTGCTGGCACAGTTTCTCCCTGCCAGACATAGTGGAAAAGCTTTCTGCTAAGATGTAGACTACAAAAGACGCTAGAGAACAAGGTACGATGCTCTCCGGAGCTAAGCGCCGCTCCCGGGCGTCTTTCGGCAGAAGCCGCGCTAAGGAGAGCCCTGTGAGCGGCACAATCGTCTTTGCGCGAAGAAGCCGCTTCTTGGGCTCCGGGAGCCGGAGAGAGCGGCAGCATGGGAAAGGTGAAGAAGGAAGCTGTACAACACTGGCATTGTGTGCGCAGCTTGCCAACTGATAGACAACAGTACCTTTGCACTCTCCGGCCTTTTCCAATCACATGAACATTCCATTGCAAGCTGTTTTGGACAACTTTCTCTCTCTTCTTGCAAAACACTCTGCACACCTTTCTGCAACCTCCAAAACACGATGGGAGATGTTTTCTGTGCTGGCACAGTTTCTCCCTGCCAGACATAGTGGAAAAGCTTTCTGCTAAGATGTAGACTACAAAAGACGCTAGAGACCAAGGTACGATGCTCTCCGGAGCTAAGCGCCGCTCCCGGGCGTCTTTCGGCAGAAGCCGCGCTAAGGAGAGCACTGGGAGTGGCACAATCGTCTTTGCGCGAAGAAGCCGCTTTTTCGCCTCCGCCAGCCGGAGAGAGCGGCAGCTTCGGAAAGGTGAAGAAGGAAGCTGTACAACACTGGCATTGTGTGCGCAGCTTGCCAACTGATAGAAAACAGTACCTTTGCACTCTCCTGCCTTTTCCAATCACATGAACATTCCATTGGAAGCTGTTTTGGACAACTTTCTCTCTCTTCTTGCAAAACACTCTGCACACCTTTCTGCAACCTCAAAAACACGATGGGAGATGTTTTCTTTGCTGGCACAGTTTCTCCCTGCCAGACATAGTGGAAAAGCTTTCTGCTAAGATGTAGACTACAAAAGACGCTAAAGACCAAGGTACGATGCTCTCCGGAGCTAAGCGCCGCTCCCGGGCGTCTTTCGGCAGAAGCCGCGCTCCGGACAGCACTGTGAGCGGCACAATCGTCTTTGCGCGAAGAAGCTGCTTCTTCGCCTCCGCCAGCCGGAGAGAGCGGCAGCTTCGGAAAGGTGAAGAAGGAAGCTGTACAACACTGGCATTGTGTGCGCAGCTTGCCAACTGATAGAAAGCAGTACCTTTGCACTCTCCTGCCTTTTCCAATCACATGAACATTCCATTGCAAGCTGTTTTGGACAACTTTCTCTCTCTTCTTGCAAAACACTCGGCACACCTTTCTGCAACCTCAAAAACACGATGGGAGATGTTTTCTGTGCTGGCACAGTTTCTCCCTGCCAGACATAGTGGAAAAGCTTTCTGCTAAGATATAGACTACAAAAGACGCTAGAGACCAAGGTACGATGCTCTCCGGAGCTAAGCGCCGCTCCCGGGCGTCTTTCGGCAGAAGCCGCGCTAAGGAGAGCACTGTGAGCGGCACAATCGTCTTTGCGCGAAGAAGCCGCTTCTTCGCCTCCGCCAGCCGGAGAGAGCGGCAGCTTCGGAAAGGTGAAGAAGGAAGCTGTACAACACTGGCATTGTGTGCGCAGCTTGCCAACTGATAGAAAGCAGTACCTTTGCACTCTCCTGCCTTTTCCAATCACATGAACATTCCATTGGAAGCTGTTTTGGACAACTTTCTCTCTCTTCTTGCAAAACACTCGGCACACCTTTCTGCAACCTCAAAAACACGATGGGAGATGTTTTCTGTGCTGGCACAGTTTCTCCCTGCCAGACATAGTGGAAAAGCTTTCTGCTAAGATGTAGACTACAAAAGACGCTAGAGAACAAGGTACGATGCTCTCCGGAACTAAGCGTCGCTCCCGGGCGTCTTTCGGCAGAAGCCGCGCTAAGGAGAGCCCTGTGAGCGGCACAATCGTCTTTGCGCGAAGAAGCCGCTTCTTCGCCTCCGCCAGCCGGAGAGAGCGGCAGCTTCGGAAAGGTGAAGAAGGAAGCTGTACAACACTGGCATTGTGTGCGCAGCTTGCCAACTGATAGACAACAGTACCTTTGCACTCTCCTGCCTTTTCCAATCACATGAACATTCCATTGCAAGCTGTTTTGGACAACTTTCTCTCTCTTCTTGCAAAACACTCTGCACACCTTTCTGCAACCTCAAAAACACGATGGGAGATGTTTTCTGTGCTGGCACAGTTTCTCCCTGCCTGACATAGTGGAAAAGCTTTCTGCTAAGATGTAGACTACAAAAGACGCTAAAGACCAAGGTACGATGCTCTCCGGAGCTAAGCGCCGCTCCCGGGCGTCTTTCGGCAGAAGCCGCGCTCCGGAGAGCACTGTGAGCGGCACAATCGTCTTTGCGCGAAGAAGCCGCTTCTTCGCCTCCGCCAGCCGGAGAGAGCGGCAGCTTCGGAAAGGTGAAGAAGGAAGCTGTACAACACTGGCATTGTGTGCGCAGCTTGCCAACTGATAGAAAGCAGTACCTTTGCACTCTCCTGCCTTTTCCAATCACATGAACATTCCATTGCAAGCTGTTTTGGACAACTTTCTCTCTCTTCTTGCAAAACACTCGGCACACCTTTCTGCAACCTCAAAAACACGATGGGAGATGTTTTCTGTGCTGGCACAGTTTCTCCCTGCCAGACATAGTGGAAAAGCTTTCTGCTAAGATGTAGACTACAAAAGACGCTAGAGAACAAGGTACGATGCTCTCCGGAGCTAAGCGCCGCTCCCGGGCGTCTTTCGGCAGAAGCCGCGCTAAGGAGAGCCCTGTGAGCGGCACAATCGTCTTTGCGCGAAGAAGCCGCTTCTTGGGCTCCGGGAGCCGGAGAGAGCGGCAGCATGGGAAAGGTGAAGAAGGAAGCTGTACAACACTGGCATTGTGTGCGCAGCTTGCCAACTGATAGACAACAGTACCTTTGCACTCTCCGGCCTTTTCCAATCACATGAACATTCCATTGCAAGCTGTTTTGGACAACTTTCTCTCTCTTCTTGCAAAACACTCTGCACACCTTTCTGCAACCTCCAAAACACGATGGGAGATGTTTTCTGTGCTGGCACAGTTTCTCCCTGCCAGACATAGTGGAAAAGCTTTCTGCTAAGATGTAGACTACAAAAGACGCTAGAGACCAAGGTACGATGCTCTCCGGAGCTAAGCGCCGCTCCCGGGCGTCTTTCGGCAGAAGCCGCGCTAAGGAGAGCACTGTGAGTGGCACAATCGTCTTTGCGCGAAGAAGCCGCTTTTTCGCCTCCGCCAGCCGGAGAGAGCGGCAGCTTCGGAAAGGTGAAGAAGGAAGCTGTACAACACTGGCATTGTGTGCGCAGCTTGCCAACTGATAGAAAACAGTACCTTTGCACTCTCCTGCCTTTTCCAATCACATGAACATTCCATTGGAAGCTGTTTTGGACAACTTTCTCTCTCTTCTTGCAAAACACTCTGCACACCTTTCTGCAACCTCAAAAACACGATGGGAGATGTTTTCTTTGCTGGCACAGTTTCTCCCTGCCAGACATAGTGGAAAAGCTTTCTGCTAAGATGTAGACTACAAAAGACGCTAAAGACCAAGGTACGATGCTCTCCGGAGCTAAGCGCCGCTCCCGGGCGTCTTTCGGCAGAAGCCGCGCTCCGGACAGCACTGTGAGCGGCACAATCGTCTTTGCGCGAAGAAGCTGCTTCTTCGCCTCCGCCAGCCGGAGAGAGCGGCAGCTTCGGAAAGGTGAAGAAGGAAGCTGTACAACACTGGCATTGTGTGCGCAGCTTGCCAACTGATAGAAAGCAGTACCTTTGCACTCTCCTGCCTTTTCCAATCACATGAACATTCCATTGCAAGCTGTTTTGGACAACTTTCTCTCTCTTCTTGCAAAACACTCGGCACACCTTTCTGCAACCTCAAAAACACGATGGGAGATGTTTTCTGTGCTGGCACAGTTTCTCCCTGCCAGACATAGTGGAAAAGCTTTCTGCTAAGATGTAGACTACAAAAGACGCTAGAGAACAAGGTACGATGCTCTCCGGAGCTAAGCGCCGCTCCCGGGCGTCTTTCGGCAGAAGCCGCGCTAAGGAGAGCCCTGTGAGCGGCACAATCGTCTTTGCGCGAAGAAGCCGCTTCTTCGCCTCCGCCAGCCGGAGAGAGCGGCAGCTTCGGAAAGGTGAAGAAGGAAGCTGTACAACACTGGCATTGTGTGCGCAGCTTGCCAACTGATAGACAACAGTACCTTTGCACTCTCCTGCCTTTTCCAATCACATGAACATTCCATTGCAAGCTGTTTTGGACAACTTTCTCTCTCTTCTTGCAAAACACTCGGCACACCTTTCTGCAACCTCAAAAACACGATGGGAGATGTTTTCTGTGCTGGCACAGTTTCTCCCTGCCAGACATAGTGGAAAAGCTTTCTGCTAAGATGTAGACTACAAAAGACGCTAGAGAACAAGGTACGATGCTCTCCGGAGCTAAGCGCCGCTCCCGGGCGTCTTTCGGCAGAAGCCGCGCTAAGGAGAGCACTGGGAGTGGCACAATCGTCTTTGCGCGAAGAAGCCGCTTCTTCGCCTCCGCCAGCCGGAGAGAGCGGCAGCTTCGGAAAGGTGAAGAAGGAAGCTGTACAACACTGGCATTGTGTGCGCAGCTTGCCAACTGATAGAAAACAGTACCTTTGCACTCTCCGGCCTTTTCCAATCACATGAACATTCCATTGGAAGCTGTTTTGGACAACTTTCTCTCTCTTCTTGCAAAACACTCTGCACACCTTTCTGCAACCTCAAAAACACGATGGGAGATGTTTTCTGTGCTGGCACAGTTTCTCCCTGCCTGACATAGTGGAAAAGCTTTCTGCTAAGATGTAGACTACAAAAGACGCTAAAGACCAAGGTACGATGCTCTCCGGAGCTAAGCGCCGCTCCCGGGCGTCTTTCGGCAGAAGCCGCGCTCCGGAGAGCACTGTGAGCGGCACAATCGTCTTTGCGCGAAGAAGCCGCTTCTTCGCCTCCGCCAGCCGGAGAGAGCGGCAGCTTCGGAAAGGTGAAGAAGGAAGCTGTACAACACTGGCATTGTGTGCGCAGCTTGCCAACTGATAGAAAACAGTACCTTTGCACTCTCCTGCCTTTTCCAATCACATGAACATTCCATTGGAAGCTGTTTTGGACAACTTTCTCTCTCTTCTTGCAAAACACTCTGCACACATTTCTGCAACCTCAAAAACACGATGGGAGATGTTTTCTGTGCTGGCACAGTTTCTCCCTGCCAGACATAGTGGAAAAGCTTTCTGCTAAGATGTAGACTACAAAAGACGCTAAAGACCAAGGTACGATGCTCTCCGGAGCTAAGCGCCGCTCCCGGGCGTCTTTCGGCAGAAGCCGCGCTAAGGAGAGCACTGTGAGCGGCACAATCGTCTTTGCGCGAAGAAGCCGCTTCTTCGCCTCCGCCAGCCGGAGAGAGCGGCAGCTTCGGAAAGGTGAAGAAGGAAGCTGTACAACACTGGCATTGTGTGCGCAGCTTGCCAACTGATAGACAACAGTACCTTTGCACTCTCCTGCCTTTTCCAATCACATGAACATTCCATTGCAAGCTGTTTTGGACAACTTTCTCTCTCTTCTTGCAAAACACTCGGCACACCTTTCTGCAACCTCAAAAACACGATGGGAGATGTTTTCTGTGCTGGCACAGTTTCTCCCTGCCAGACATAGTGGAAAAGCTTTCTGCTAAGATGTAGACTACAAAAGACGCTAGAGAACAAGGTACGATGCTCTCCGGAGCTAAGCGCCGCTCCCGGGCGTCTTTCGGCAGAAGCCGCGCTAAGGAGAGCCCTGTGAGCGGCACAATCGTCTTTGCGCGAAGAAGCCGCTTCTTCGCCTCCGCCAGCCGGAGAGAGCGGCAGCTTCGGAAAGGTGAAGAAGGAAGCTGTACAACACTGGCATTGTGTGCGCAGCTTGCCAACTGATAGACAACAGTACCTTTGCACTCTCCTGCCTTTTCCAATCACATGAACATTCCATTGCAAGCTGTTTTGGACAACTTTCTCTCTCTTCTTGCAAAACACTCGGCACACCTTTCTGCAACCTCAAAAACACGATGGGAGATGTTTTCTGTGCTGGCACAGTTTCTCCCTGCCAGACATAGTGGAAAAGCTTTCTGCTAAGATGTAGACTACAAAAGACGCTAGAGACCAAGGTACGATGCTCTCCGGAGCTAAGCGCCGCTCCCGGGCGTCTTTCGGCAGAAGCCGCGCTAAGGAGAGCACTGTGAGCGGCACAATCGTCTTTGCGCGAAGAAGCCGCTTCTTCGCCTCCGCCAGCCGGAGAGAGCGGCAGCTTCGGAAAGGTGAAGAAGGAAGCTGTACAACACTGGCATTGTGTGCGCAGCTTGCCAACTGATAGAAAGCAGTACCTTTGCACTCTCCTGCCTTTTCCAATCACATGAACATTCCATTGGAAGCTGTTTTGGACAACTTTCTCTCTCTTCTTGCAAAACACTCGGCACACCTTTCTGCAACCTCAAAAACACGATGGGAGATGTTTTCTGTGCTGGCACAGTTTCTCCCTGCCAGACATAGTGGAAAAGCTTTCTGCTAAGATGTAGACTACAAAAGACGCTAGAGAACAAGGTACGATGCTCTCCGGAACTAAGCGCCGCTCCCGGGCGTCTTTCGGCAGAAGCCGCGCTAAGGAGAGCCCTGTGAGCGGCACAATCGTCTTTGCGCGAAGAAGCCGCTTCTTCGCCTCCGCCAGCCGGAGAGAGCGGCAGCTTCGGAAAGGTGAAGAAGGAAGCTGTACAACACTGGCATTGTGTGCGCAGCTTGCCAACTGATAGACAACAGTACCTTTGCACTCTCCTGCCTTTTCCAATCACATGAACATTCCATTGGAAGCTGTTTTGGACAACTTTCTCTCTCTTCTTGCAAAACACTCTGCACACCTTTCTGCAACCTCAAAAACACGATGGGAGATGTTTTCTGTGCTGGCACAGTTTCTCCCTGCCTGACATAGTGGAAAAGCTTTCTGCTAAGATGTAGACTACAAAAGACGCTAAAGACCAAGGTACGATGCTCTCCGGAGCTAAGCGCCGCTCCCGGGCGTCTTTCGGCAGAAGCCGCGCTCCGGAGAGCACTGTGAGCGGCACAATCGTCTTTGCGCGAAGAAGCCGCTTCTTCGCCTCCGCCAGCCGGAGAGAGCGGCAGCTTCGGAAAGGTGAAGAAGGAAGCTGTACAACACTGGCATTGTGTGCGCAGCTTGCCAACTGATAGAAAGCAGTACCTTTGCACTCTCCTGCCTTTTCCAATCACATGAACATTCCATTGGAAGCTGTTTTGGACAACTTTCTCTCTCTTCTTGCAAAACACTCGGCACACCTTTCTGCAACCTCAAAAACACGATGGGAGATGTTTTCTGTGCTGGCACAGTTTCTCCCTGCCAGACATAGTGGAAAAGCTTTCTGCTAAGATGTAGACTACAAAAGACGCTAGAGAACAAGGTACGATGCTCTCCGGAGCTAAGCGCCGCTCCCGGGCGTCTTTCGGCAGAAGCCGCGCTAAGGAGAGCACTGGGAGTGGCACAATCGTCTTTGCGCGAAGAAGCCGCTTCTTCGCCTCCGCCAGCCGGAGAGAGCGGCAGCTTCGGAAAGGTGAAGAAGGAAGCTGTACAACACTGGCATTGTGTGCGCAGCTTGCCAACTGATAGAAAACAGTACCTTTGCACTCTCCGGCCTTTTCCAATCACATGAACATTCCATTGGAAGCTGTTTTGGACAACTTTCTCTCTCTTCTTGCAAAACACTCTGCACACCTTTCTGCAACCTCAAAAACACGATGGGAGATGTTTTCTGTGCTGGCACAGTTTCTCCCTGCCTGACATAGTGGAAAAGCTTTCTGCTAAGATGTAGACTACAAAAGACGCTAAAGACCAAGGTACGATGCTCTCCGGAGCTAAGCGCCGCTCCCGGGCGTCTTTCGGCAGAAGCCGCGCTCCGGAGAGCACTGTGAGCGGCACAATCGTCTTTGCGCGAAGAAGCCGCTTCTTCGCCTCCGCCAGCCGGAGAGAGCGGCAGCTTCGGAAAGGTGAAGAAGGAAGCTGTACAACACTGGCATTGTGTGCGCAGCTTGCCAACTGATAGAAAACAGTACCTTTGCACTCTCCTGCCTTTTCCAATCACATGAACATTCCATTGGAAGCTGTTTTGGACAACTTTCTCTCTCTTCTTGCAAAACACTCTGCACACATTTCTGCAACCTCAAAAACACGATGGGAGATGTTTTCTGTGCTGGCACAGTTTCTCCCTGCCAGACATAGTGGAAAAGCTTTCTGCTAAGATGTAGACTACAAAAGACGCTAAAGACCAAGGTACGATGCTCTCCGGAGCTAAGCGCCGCTCCCGGGCGTCTTTCGGCAGAAGCCGCGCTCCGGAGAGCACTGTGAGCGGCACAATCGTCTTTGCGCGAAGAAGCCGCTTCTTCGCCTCCGCCAGCCGGAGAGAGCGGCAGCTTCGGAAAGGTGAAGAAGGAAGCTGTACAACACTGGCATTGTGTGCGCAGCTTGCCAACTGATAGAAAGCAGTACCTTTGCACTCTCCTGCCTTTTCCAATCACATGAACATTCCATTGCAAGCTGTTTTGGACAACTTTCTCTCTCTTCTTGCAAAACACTCGGCACACCTTTCTGCAACCTCAAAAACACGATGGGAGATGTTTTCTGTGCTGGCACAGTTTCTCCCTGCCAGACATAGTGGAAAAGCTTTCTGCTAAGATGTAGACTACAAAAGACGCTAGAGAACAAGGTACGATGCTCTCCGGAGCTAAGCGCCGCTCCCGGGCGTCTTTCGGCAGAAGCCGCGCTAAGGAGAGCCCTGTGAGCGGCACAATCGTCTTTGCGCGAAGAAGCCGCTTCTTCGCCTCCGCCAGCCGGAGAGAGCGGCAGCTTCGGAAAGGTGAAGAAGGAAGCTGTACAACACTGGCATTGTGTGCGCAGCTTGCCAACTGATAGACAACAGTACCTTTGCACTCTCCTGCCTTTTCCAATCACATGAACATTCCATTGCAAGCTGTTTTGGACAACTTTCTCTCTCTTCTTGCAAAACACTCGGCACACCTTTCTGCAACCTCAAAAACACGATGGGAGATGTTTTCTGTGCTGGCACAGTTTCTCCCTGCCAGACATAGTGGAAAAGCTTTCTGCTAAGATGTAGACTACAAAAGACGCTAGAGACCAAGGTACGATGCTCTCCGGAGCTAAGCGCCGCTCCCGGGCGTCTTTCGGCAGAAGCCGCGCTAAGGAGAGCACTGTGAGCGGCACAATCGTCTTTGCGCGAAGAAGCCGCTTCTTCGCCTCCGCCAGCCGGAGAGAGCGGCAGCTTCGGAAAGGTGAAGAAGGAAGCTGTACAACACTGGCATTGTGTGCGCAGCTTGCCAACTGATAGAAAGCAGTACCTTTGCACTCTCCTGCCTTTTCCAATCACATGAACATTCCATTGGAAGCTGTTTTGGACAACTTTCTCTCTCTTCTTGCAAAACACTCGGCACACCTTTCTGCAACCTCAAAAACACGATGGGAGATGTTTTCTGTGCTGGCACAGTTTCTCCCTGCCAGACATAGTGGAAAAGCTTTCTGCTAAGATGTAGACTACAAAAGACGCTAGAGAACAAGGTACGATGCTCTCCGGAACTAAGCGCCGCTCCCGGGCGTCTTTCGGCAGAAGCCGCGCTAAGGAGAGCCCTGTGAGCGGCACAATCGTCTTTGCGCGAAGAAGCCGCTTCTTCGCCTCCGCCAGCCGGAGAGAGCGGCAGCTTCGGAAAGGTGAAGAAGGAAGCTGTACAACACTGGCATTGTGTGCGCAGCTTGCCAACTGATAGACAACAGTACCTTTGCACTCTCCTGCCTTTTCCAATCACATGAACATTCCATTGGAAGCTGTTTTGGACAACTTTCTCTCTCTTCTTGCAAAACACTCTGCACACCTTTCTGCAACCTCAAAAACACGATGGGAGATGTTTTCTGTGCTGGCACAGTTTCTCCCTGCCTGACATAGTGGAAAAGCTTTCTGCTAAGATGTAGACTACAAAAGACGCTAAAGACCAAGGTACGATGCTCTCCGGAGCTAAGCGCCGCTCCCGGGCGTCTTTCGGCAGAAGCCGCGCTCCGGAGAGCACTGTGAGCGGCACAATCGTCTTTGCGCGAAGAAGCCGCTTCTTCGCCTCCGCCAGCCGGAGAGAGCGGCAGCTTCGGAAAGGTGAAGAAGGAAGCTGTACAACACTGGCATTGTGTGCGCAGCTTGCCAACTGATAGAAAGCAGTACCTTTGCACTCTCCTGCCTTTTCCAATCACATGAACATTCCATTGGAAGCTGTTTTGGACAACTTTCTCTCTCTTCTTGCAAAACACTCGGCACACCTTTCTGCAACCTCAAAAACACGATGGGAGATGTTTTCTGTGCTGGCACAGTTTCTCCCTGCCAGACATAGTGGAAAAGCTTTCTGCTAAGATGTAGACTACAAAAGACGCTAGAGAACAAGGTACGATGCTCTCCGGAGCTAAGCGCCGCTCCCGGGCGTCTTTCGGCAGAAGCCGCGCTAAGGAGAGCCCTGTGAGCGGCACAATCGTCTTTGCGCGAAGAAGCCGCTTCTTGGGCTCCGGGAGCCGGAGAGAGCGGCAGCATGGGAAAGGTGAAGAAGGAAGCTGTACAACACTGGCATTGTGTGCGCAGCTTGCCAACTGATAGACAACAGTACCTTTGCACTCTCCTGCCTTTTCCAATCACATGAACATTCCATTGCAAGCTGTTTTGGACAACTTTCTCTCTCTTCTTGCAAAACACTCTGCACACCTTTCTGCAACCTCAAAAACACGATGGGAGATGTTTTCTGTGCTGGCACAGTTTCTCCCTGCCTGACATAGTGGAAAAGCTTTCTGCTAAGATGTAGACTACAAAAGACGCTAAAGACCAAGGTACGATGCTCTCCGGAGCTAAGCGCCGCTCCCGGGCGTCTTTCGGCAGAAGCCGCGCTCCGGAGAGCACTGTGAGCGGCACAATCGTCTTTGCGCGAAGAAGCCGCTTCTTCGCCTCCGCCAGCCGGAGAGAGCGGCAGCTTCGGAAAGGTGAAGAAGGAAGCTGTACAACACTGGCATTGTGTGCGCAGCTTGCCAACTGATAGAAAACAGTACCTTTGCACTCTCCTGCCTTTTCCAATCACATGAACATTCCATTGCAAGCTGTTTTGGACAACTTTCTCTCTCTTCTTGCAAAACACTCGGCACACCTTTCTGCAACCTCAAAAACACGATGGGAGATGTTTTCTGTGCTGGCACAGTTTCTCCCTGCCAGACATAGTGGAAAAGCTTTCTGCTAAGATGTAGACTACAAAAGACGCTAGAGAACAAGGTACGATGCTCTCCGGAGCTAAGCGCCGCTCCCGGGCGTCTTTCGGCAGAAGCCGCGCTAAGGAGAGCCCTGTGAGCGGCACAATCGTCTTTGCGCGAAGAAGCCGCTTCTTGGGCTCCGGGAGCCGGAGAGAGCGGCAGCATGGGAAAGGTGAAGAAGGAAGCTGTACAACACTGGCATTGTGTGCGCAGCTTGCCAACTGATAGACAACAGTACCTTTGCACTCTCCTGCCTTTTCCAATCACATGAACATTCCATTGCAAGCTGTTTTGGACAACTTTCTCTCTCTTCTTGCAAAACACTCTGCACACCTTTCTGCAACCTCCAAAACACGATGGGAGATGTTTTCTGTGCTGGCACAGTTTCTCCCTGCCAGACATAGTGGAAAAGCTTTCTGCTAAGATGTAGACTACAAAAGACGCTAGAGAACAAGGTACGATGCTCTCCGGAGCTAAGCGCCGCTCCCGGGCGTCTTTCGGCAGAAGCCGCGCTAAGGAGAGCACTGGGAGTGGCACAATCGTCTTTGCGCGAAGAAGCCGCTTTTTCGCCTCCGCCAGCCGGAGAGAGCGGCAGCTTCGGAAAGGTGAAGAAGGAAGCTGTACAACACTGGCATTGTGTGCGCAGCTTGCCAACTGATAGAAAACAGTACCTTTGCACTCTCCTGCCTTTTCCAATCACATGAACATTCCATTGGAAGCTGTTTTGGACAACTTTCTCTCTCTTCTTGCAAAACACTCTGCACACCTTTCTGCAACCTCAAAAACACGATGGGAGATGTTTTCTTTGCTGGCACAGTTTCTCCCTGCCAGACATAGTGGAAAAGCTTTCTGCTAAGTTGTAGACTACAAAAGACGCTAAAGACCAAGGTACGATGCTCTCCGGAGCTAAGCGCCGCTCCCGGGCGTCTTTCGGCAGAAGCCGCGCTCCGGACAGCACTGTGAGCGGCACAATCGTCTTTGCGCGAAGAAGCTGCTTCTTCGCCTCCGCCAGCCGGAGAGAGCGGCAGCTTCGGAAAGGTGAAGAAGGAAGCTGTACAACACTGGCATTGTGTGCGCAGCTTGCCAACTGATAGAAAACAGTACCTTTGCACTCTCCTGCCTTTTCCAATCACATGAACATTCCATTGGAAGCTGTTTTGGACAACTTTCTCTCTCTTCTTGCAAAACACTCTGCACACATTTCTGCAACCTCAAAAACACGATGGGAGATGTTTTCTGTGCTGGCACAGTTTCTCCCTGCCAGACATAGTGGAAAAGCTTTCTGCTAAGATGTAGACTACAAAAGACGCTAAAGACCAAGGTACGATGCTCTCCGGAGCTAAGCGCCGCTCCCGGGCGTCTTTCGGCAGAAGCCGCGCTCCGGAGAGCACTGTGAGCGGCACAATCGTCTTTGCGCGAAGAAGCCGCTTCTTCGCCTCCGCCAGCCGGAGAGAGCGGCAGCTTCGGAAAGGTGAAGAAGGAAGCTGTACAACACTGGCATTGTGTGCGCAGCTTGCCAACTGATAGAAAGCAGTACCTTTGCACTCTCCTGCCTTTTCCAATCACATGAACATTCCATTGCAAGCTGTTTTGGACAACTTTCTCTCTCTTCTTGCAAAACACTCGGCACACCTTTCTGCAACCTCAAAAACACGATGGGAGATGTTTTCTGTGCTGGCACAGTTTCTCCCTGCCAGACATAGTGGAAAAGCTTTCTGCTAAGATGTAGACTACAAAAGACGCTAGAGAACAAGGTACGATGCTCTCCGGAGCTAAGCGCCGCTCCCGGGCGTCTTTCGGCAGAAGCCGCGCTAAGGAGAGCCCTGTGAGCGGCACAATCGTCTTTGCGCGAAGAAGCCGCTTCTTGGGCTCCGGGAGCCGGAGAGAGCGGCAGCATGGGAAAGGTGAAGAAGGAAGCTGTACAACACTGGCATTGTGTGCGCAGCTTGCCAACTGATAGACAACAGTACCTTTGCACTCTCCTGCCTTTTCCAATCACATGAACATTCCATTGCAAGCTGTTTTGGACAACTTTCTCTCTCTTCTTGCAAAACACTCGGCACACCTTTCTGCAACCTCAAAAACACGATGGGAGATGTTTTCTGTGCTGGCACAGTTTCTCCCTGCCAGACATAGTGGAAAAGCTTTCTGCTAAGATATAGACTACAAAAGACGCTAGAGACCAAGGTACGATGCTCTCCGGAGCTAAGCGCCGCTCCCGGGCGTCTTTCGGCAGAAGCCGCGCTAAGGAGAGCACTGTGAGCGGCACAATCGTCTTTGCGCGAAGAAGCCGCTTCTTCGCCTCCGCCAGCCGGAGAGAGCGGCAGCTTCGGAAAGGTGAAGAAGGAAGCTGTACAACACTGGCATTGTGTGCGCAGCTTGCCAACTGATAGAAAACAGTACCTTTGCACTCTCCGGCCTTTTCCAATCACATGAACATTCCATTGGAAGCTGTTTTGGACAACTTTCTCTCTCTTCTTGCAAAACACTCTGCACACCTTTCTGCAACCTCAAAAACACGATGGGAGATGTTTTCTGTGCTGGCACAGTTTCTCCCTGCCTGACATAGTGGAAAATCTTTCTGCTAAGATGTAGACTACAAAAGACGCTAAAGACCAAGGTACGATGCTCTCCGGAGCTAAGCGCCGCTCCCGGGCGTCTTTCGGCAGAAGCCGCGCTCCGGAGAGCACTGTGAGCGGCACAATCGTCTTTGCGCGAAGAAGCCGCTTCTTCGCCTCCGCCAGCCGGAGAGAGCGGCAGCTTCGGAAAGGTGAAGAAGGAAGCTGTACAACACTGGCATTGTGTGCGCAGCTTGCCAACTGATAGAAAACAGTACCTTTGCACTCTCCTGCCTTTTCAAATCACATGAACATTCCATTGCAAGCTGTTTTGGACAACTTTCTCTCTCTTCTTGCAAAACACTCTGCACACCTTTCTGCAACCTCAAAAACACGATGGGAGATGTTTTCTGTGCTGGCACAGTTTCTCCCTGCCAGACATAGTGGAAAAGCTTTCTGCTAAGTTGTAGACTACAAAAGACGCTAAAGACCAAGGTACGATGCTCTCCGGAGCTAAGCGCCGCTCCCGGGCGTCTTTCGGCAGAAGCCGCGCTCCGGAGAGCACTGTGAGTGGCACAATCGTCTTTGCGCGAAGAAGCCGCTTCTTCGCCTCCGCCAGCCGGAGAGAGCGGCAGCTTTGGAAAGGTGAAGAAGGAAGCTGTACAACACTGGCATTGTGTGCGCAGCTTGCCAACTGATAGAAAGCAGTACCTTTGCACTCTCCTGCCTTTTCCAATCACATGAACATTCCATTGGAAGCTGTTTTGGACAACTTTCTCTCTCTTCTTGCAAAACACTCGGCACACCTTTCTGCAACCTCAAAAACACGATGGGAGATGTTTTCTGTGCTGGCACAGTTTCTCCCTGCCAGACATAGTGGAAAAGCTTTCTGCTAAGATGTAGACTACAAAAGACGCTAGAGAACAAGGTACGATGCTCTCCGGAACTAAGCGCCGCTCCCGGGCGTCTTTCGGCAGAAGCCGCGCTAAGGAGAGCCCTGTGAGCGGCACAATCGTCTTTGCGCGAAGAAGCCGCTTTTTCGCCTCCGCCAGCCGGAGAGAGCGGCAGCTTCGGAAAGGTGAAGAAGGAAGCTGTACAACACTGGCATTGTGTGCGCAGCTTGCCAACTGATAGAAAACAGTACCTTTGCACTCTCCTGCCTTTTCCAATCACATGAACATTCCATTGCAAGCTGTTTTGGACAACTTTCTCTCTCTTCTTGCAAAACACTCTGCACACCTTTCTGCAACCTCAAAAACACGATGGGAGATGTTTTCTGTGCTGGCACAGTTTCTCCCTGCCTGACATAGTGGAAAAGCTTTCTGCTAAGATGTAGACTACAAAAGACGCTAAAGACCAAGGTACGATGCTCTCCGGAGCTAAGCGCCGCTCCCGGGCGTCTTTCGGCAGAAGCCGCGCTCCGGAGAGCACTGTGAGCGGCACAATCGTCTTTGCGCGAAGAAGCCGCTTCTTCGCCTCCGCCAGCCGGAGAGAGCGGCAGCTTCGGAAAGGTGAAGAAGGAAGCTGTACAACACTGGCATTGTGTGCGCAGCTTGCCAACTGATAGAAAACAGTACCTTTGCACTCTCCTGCCTTTTCCAATCACATGAACATTCCATTGCAAGCTGTTTTGGACAACTTTCTCTCTCTTCTTGCAAAACACTCTGCACACCTTTCTGCAACCTCAAAAACACGATGGGAGATGTTTTCTGTGCTGGCACAGTTTCTCCCTGCCAGACATAGTGGAAAAGCTTTCTGCTAAGTTGTAGACTACAAAAGACGCTAAAGACCAAGGTACGATGCTCTCCGGAGCTAAGCGCCGCTCCCGGGCGTCTTTCGGCAGAAGCCGCGCTCCGGAGAGCACTGTGAGCGGCACAATCGTCTTTGCGCGAAGAAGCCGCTTCTTCGCCTCCGCCAGCCGGAGAGAGCGGCAGCTTCGGAAAGGTGAAGAAGGAAGCTGTACAACACTGGCATTGTGTGCGCAGCTTGCCAACTGATAGAAAGCAGTACCTTTGCACTCTCCTGCCTTTTCCAATCACATGAACATTCCATTGGAAGCTGTTTTGGACAACTTTCTCTCTCTTCTTGCAAAACACTCGGCACACCTTTCTGCAACCTCAAAAACACGATGGGAGATGTTTTCTGTGCTGGCACAGTTTCTCCCTGCCAGACATAGTGGAAAAGCTTTCTGCTAAGATGTAGACTACAAAAGACGCTAGAGAACAAGGTACGATGCTCTCCGGAACTAAGCGCCGCTCCCGGGCGTCTTTCGGCAGAAGCCGCGCTAAGGAGAGCCCTGTGAGCGGCACAATCGTCTTTGCGCGAAGAAGCCGCTTCTTCGCCTCCGCCAGCCGGAGAGAGCGGCAGCTTCGGAAAGGTGAAGAAGGAAGCTGTACAACACTGGCATTGTGTGCGCAGCTTGCCAACTGATAGACAACAGTACCTTTGCACTCTCCTGCCTTTTCCAATCACATGAACATTCCATTGCAAGCTGTTTTGGACAACTTTCTCTCTCTTCTTGCAAAACACTCTGCACACCTTTCTGCAACCTCAAAAACACGATGGGAGATGTTTTCTGTGCTGGCACAGTTTCTCCCTGCCTGACATAGTGGAAAAGCTTTCTGCTAAGATGTAGACTACAAAAGACGCTAAAGACCAAGGTACGATGCTCTCCGGAGCTAAGCGCTGCTCCCGGGCGTCTTTCGGCAGAAGCCGCGCTCCGGAGAGCACTGTGAGCGGCACAATCGTCTTTGCGCGAAGAAGCCGCTTCTTCGCCTCCGCCAGCCGGAGAGAGCGGCAGCTTCGGAAAGGTGAAGAAGGAAGCTGTACAACACTGGCATTGTGTGCGCAGCTTGCCAACTGATAGAAAACAGTACCTTTGCACTCTCCTGCCTTTTCCAATCACATGAACATTCCATTGCAAGCTGTTTTGGACAACTTTCTCTCTCTTCTTGCAAAACACTCTGCACACCTTTCTGCAACCTCAAAAACACGATGGGAGATGTTTTCTGTGCTGGCACAGTTTCTCCCTGCCAGACATAGTGGAAAAGCTTTCTGCTAAGTTGTAGACTACAAAAGACGCTAAAGACCAAGGTACGATGCTCTCCGGAGCTAAGCGCCGCTCCCGGGCGTCTTTCGGCAGAAGCCGCGCTCCGGAGAGCACTGTGAGTGGCACAATCGTCTTTGCGCGAAGAAGCCGCTTCTTCGCCTCCGCCAGCCGGAGAGAGCGGCAGCTTCGGAAAGGTGAAGAAGGAAGCTGTACAACACTGGCATTGTGTGCGCAGCTTGCCAACTGATAGAAAGCAGTACCTTTGCACTCTCCTGCCTTTTCCAATCACATGAACATTCCATTGGAAGCTGTTTTGGACAACTTTCTCTCTCTTCTTGCAAAACACTCGGCACACCTTTCTGCAACCTCAAAAACACGATGGGAGATGTTTTCTGTGCTGGCACAGTTTCTCCCTGCCAGACATAGTGGAAAAGCTTTCTGCTAAGATGTAGACTACAAAAGACGCTAAAGACCAAGGTACGATGCTCTCCGGAACTAAGCGCCGCTCCCGGGCGTCTTTCGGCAGAAGCCGCGCTAAGGAGAGCCCTGTGAGCGGCACAATCGTCTTTGCGCGAAGAAGCCGCTTCTTCGCCTCCGCCAGCCGGAGAGAGCGGCAGCTTCGGAAAGGTGAAGAAGGAAGCTGTACAACACTGGCATTGTGTGCGCAGCTTGCCAACTGATAGACAACAGTACCTTTGCACTCTCCTGCCTTTTCCAATCACATGAACATTCCATTGCAAGCTGTTTTGGACAACTTTCTCTCTCTTCTTGCAAAACACTCTGCACACCTTTCTGCAACCTCAAAAACACGATGGGAGATGTTTTCTGTGCTGGCACAGTTTCTCCCTGCCAGACATAGTGGAAAAGCTTTCTGCTAAGATGTAGACTACAAAAGACGCTAGAGACCAAGGTACGATGCTCTCCGGAGCTAAGCGCCGCTCCCGGGCGTCTTTCGGCAGAAGCCGCGCTAAGGAGAGCACTGGGAGTGGCACAATCGTCTTTGCGCGAAGAAGCCGCTTTTTCGCCTCCGCCAGCCGGAGAGAGCGGCAGCTTCGGAAAGGTGAAGAATGAAGCTGTACAACACTGGCATTGTGTGCGCAGCTTGCCAACTGATAGACAACAGTACCTTTGCACTCTCCTGCCTTTTCCAATCACATGAACATTCCATTGCAAGCTGTTTTGGACAACTTTCTCTCTCTTCTTGCAAAACACTCTGCACACATTTCTGCAACCTCAAAAACACGATGGGAGATGTTTTCTGTGCTGGCACAGTTTCTCCCTGCCAGACATAGTGGAAAAGCTTTCTGCTAAGATGTAGACTACAAAAGACGCTAAAGACCAAGGTACGATGCTCTCCGGAGCTAAGCGCCGCTCCCGGGCGTCTTTCGGCAGAAGCCGCGCTCCGGAGAGCACTGTGAGCGGCACAATCGTCTTTGCGCGAAGAAGCCGCTTCTTCGCCTCCGCCAGCCGGAGAGAGCGGCAGCTTCGGAAAGGTGAAGAAGGAAGCTGTACAACACTGGCATTGTGTGCGCAGCTTGCCAACTGATAGAAAGCAGTACCTTTGCACTCTCCTGCCTTTTCCAATCACATGAACATTCCATTGCAAGCTGTTTTGGACAACTTTCTCTCTCTTCTTGCAAAACACTCGGCACACCTTTCTGCAACCTCAAAAACACGATGGGAGATGTTTTCTGTGCTGGCACAGTTTCTCCCTGCCAGACATAGTGGAAAAGCTTTCTGCTAAGATGTAGACTACAAAAGACGCTAGAGAACAAGGTACGATGCTCTCCGGAGCTAAGCGCCGCTCCCGGGCGTCTTTCGGCAGAAGCCGCGCTAAGGAGAGCCCTGTGAGCGGCACAATCGTCTTTGCGCGAAGAAGCCGCTTCTTGGGCTCCGGGAGCCGGAGAGAGCGGCAGCATGGGAAAGGTGAAGAAGGAAGCTGTACAACACTGGCATTGTGTGCGCAGCTTGCCAACTGATAGAAAACAGTACCTTTGCACTCTCCTGCCTTTTCCAATCACATGAACATTCCATTGCAAGCTGTTTTGGACAACTTTCTCTCTCTTCTTGCAAAACACTCGGCACACCTTTCTGCAACCTCAAAAACACGATGGGAGATGTTTTCTGTGCTGGCACAGTTTCTCCCTGCCAGACATAGTGGAAAAGCTTTCTGCTAAGATATAGACTACAAAAGACGCTAGAGACCAAGGTACGATGCTCTCCGGAGCTAAGCGCCGCTCCCGGGCGTCTTTCGGCAGAAGCCGCGCTAAGGAGAGCACTGTGAGCGGCACAATCGTCTTTGCGCGAAGAAGCCGCTTCTTCGCCTCCGCCAGCCGGAGAGAGCGGCAGCTTCGGAAAGGTGAAGAAGGAAGCTGTACAACACTGGCATTGTGTGCGCAGCTTGCCAACTGATAGAAAACAGTACCTTTGCACTCTCCGGCCTTTTCCAATCACATGAACATTCCATTGGAAGCTGTTTTGGACAACTTTCTCTCTCTTCTTGCAAAACACTCTGCACACCTTTCTGCAACCTCAAAAACACGATGGGAGATGTTTTCTGTGCTGGCACAGTTTCTCCCTGCCTGACATAGTGGAAAATCTTTCTGCTAAGATGTAGACTACAAAAGACGCTAAAGACCAAGGTACGATGCTCTCCGGAGCTAAGCGCCGCTCCCGGGCGTCTTTCGGCAGAAGCCGCGCTCCGGAGAGCACTGTGAGCGGCACAATCGTCTTTGCGCGAAGAAGCCGCTTCTTCGCCTCCGCCAGCCGGAGAGAGCGGCAGCTTCGGAAAGGTGAAGAAGGAAGCTGTACAACACTGGCATTGTGTGCGCAGCTTGCCAACTGATAGAAAACAGTACCTTTGCACTCTCCTGCCTTTTCCAATCACATGAACATTCCATTGCAAGCTGTTTTGGACAACTTTCTCTCTCTTCTTGCAAAACACTCTGCACACCTTTCTGCAACCTCAAAAACACGATGGGAGATGTTTTCTGTGCTGGCACAGTTTCTCCCTGCCAGACATAGTGGAAAAGCTTTCTGCTAAGTTGTAGACTACAAAAGACGCTAAAGACCAAGGTACGATGCTCTCCGGAGCTAAGCGCCGCTCCCGGGCGTCTTTCGGCAGAAGCCGCGCTCCGGAGAGCACTGTGAGTGGCACAATCGTCTTTGCGCGAAGAAGCCGCTTCTTCGCCTCCGCCAGCCGGAGAGAGCGGCAGCTTCGGAAAGGTGAAGAAGGAAGCTGTACAACACTGGCATTGTGTGCGCAGCTTGCCAACTGATAGAAAGCAGTACCTTTGCACTCTCCTGCCTTTTCCAATCACATGAACATTCCATTGCAAGCTGTTTTGGACAACTTTCTCTCTCTTCTTGCAAAACACTCGGCACACCTTTCTGCAACCTCAAAAACACGATGGGAGATGTTTTCTGTGCTGGCACAGTTTCTCCCTGCCAGACATAGTGGAAAAGCTTTCTGCTAAGATGTAGACTACAAAAGACGCTAGAGAACAAGGTACGATGCTCTCCGGAGCTAAGCGCCGCTCCCGGGCGTCTTTCGGCAGAAGCCGCGCTAAGGAGAGCCCTGTGAGCGGCACAATCGTCTTTGCGCGAAGAAGCCGCTTCTTGGGCTCCGGGAGCCGGAGAGAGCGGCAGCATGGGAAAGGTGAAGAAGGAAGCTGTACAACACTGGCATTGTGTGCGCAGCTTGCCAACTGATAGACAACAGTACCTTTGCACTCTCCTGCCTTTTCCAATCACATGAACATTCCATTGCAAGCTGTTTTGGACAACTTTCTCTCTCTTCTTGCAAAACACTCGGCACACCTTTCTGCAACCTCAAAAACACGATGGGAGATGTTTTCTGTGCTGGCACAGTTTCTCCCTGCCAGACATAGTGGAAAAGCTTTCTGCTAAGATATAGACTACAAAAGACGCTAGAGACCAAGGTACGATGCTCTCCGGAGCTAAGCGCCGCTCCCGGGCGTCTTTCGGCAGAAGCCGCGCTAAGGAGAGCACTGTGAGCGGCACAATCGTCTTTGCGCGAAGAAGCCGCTTCTTCGCCTCCGCCAGCCGGAGAGAGCGGCAGCTTCGGAAAGGTGAAGAAGGAAGCTGTACAACACTGGCATTGTGTGCGCAGCTTGCCAACTGATAGACAACAGTACCTTTGCACTCTCCTGCCTTTTCCAATCACATGAACATTCCATTGCAAGCTGTTTTGGACAACTTTCTCTCTCTTCTTGCAAAACACTCGGCACACCTTTCTGCAACCTCAAAAACACGATGGGAGATGTTTTCTGTGCTGGCACAGTTTCTCCCTGCCAGACATAGTGGAAAAGCTTTCTGCTAAGATGTAGACTACAAAAGACGCTAGAGACCAAGGTACGATGCTCTCCGGAGCTAAGCGCCGCTCCCGGGCGTCTTTCGGCAGAAGCCGCGCTAAGGAGAGCACTGGGAGTGGCACAATCGTATTTGCGCGAAGAAGCCGCTTCTTCGCCTCCGCCAGCCGGAGAGAGCGGCAGCTTCGGAAAGGTGAAGAAG